>NC_092378.1:4761761-6011761 GCF_030028105.1 Mobula birostris | reverse complement strand
TCCTTATCCGTGCTGTATTGTATAGACATAGAAGTCCAGAATGCACTGATGCTGCCGTCCAGCGTGCAGTGACCTTTGGAGGGACCACTGGTTAGTTGTCAGTGTAGAAAAGCTCTGATAGACTGTTTGGAAATTGTGATGGTTCAGCGTCTGGTTCATTTATCAGTTCTCAGTGTGAGCTGAGGGTTCAGAGTGTGAGTGGGATGCATGGCTAGCGCTGGAGTCCGAGTACGGCCTGTTGGCCAGAGGTAGGGTCAGGAATGTAGGCAGGCTCTCATCTAGGGGTCTGAATGCTTTTTACAAGGTTAAACCTACAAGCTGAAACTCACCAATTTCTATTTCTTACCACCTTTAACCGGGAAAATTATGATGCATTTATCAAGTGTTGAAAGGCCTTGATAGATTGGGGAGGGTGTTTCCAGAGCACCCAGCCTCAGAATAGAGGGACATCCTTTTAGAAGGGAGATGAAGAGGAATTTCTTTAGCCAGAGAGTGATGAATCTGTGGAATTTGTTGCCACAGGTGGCTTTAGGTATATTTAAGACAGAGTTTGATAGAGTCTTGATTAGGCAGGGCAAGAAGGCAGAAGATTGGGGCTGAGACGGAAATGGATCAGACACGATGAAATGGCAGAGCAGACTCGATGGGCTGAATGGCCTATTTCTGCCCCTATATCTTATATTGTTAATGTGTAAAAATAATAAAATAGAATGATGTTCTATCAACATCTGATAGTCTGGAAAATATGCTAGTTTAGTGCCACCAAAATCCTGAAGGTGCTGGGTTAGCAGACTTTTACTACCTATGGAAAAATGTTAGCATTATTTCCGTTAAAAGGTTTGCTTAGTTTCTTTGGGAAACATCTTGTGGCAAGGATTGATAAGAGTAACAGACTTTATTTTTATTTAGACACTGACCTTCACATGTCTCTCCATTTACAGCAAAGAATCCATTGTCATGGTAGCCGTCCCTGCATTCACAATGGTACCATCCAGGAAGGTTGATGCAATTAGCACGGCTGTCACACTGAACAAAGCCCTCCGCACATTCATCAATGTCTGTACAGAGCCGAGAAGGAAAATGTAATATAACACTGTCACTTGAAGTTTTTCACATTAAATAACCAATGCAATCACACATCAATGCTGAAATCTCTGCAAGTGACAATCAAAATCCTTAAAACTAGGTTCAGTTTGTCCCTATATAAAGTCTCTCTGTATGTAAACAAGGCTCTTGCATACTTCCACTACCTGACCTAAGTGATAAAAAGGCGAACGGTATGCTGGCATTCATAGCAAGAGGATTCGAGTACAGGAGCAGGGATTGTACAAGGCCTTGGTGAGACCACACCTGGAGTATTGTGTGCAGTTTTCGTCCCCTAATCTGAGGAAAGACATTCTTGCCATAGAGGGAGTACAAAGAAGGTTCACCAGATTGATTCCTGGCATGGCAGGACTTTCATATGATGAAAGACTGGATCAACTAGGCTTATACTCTCTGGAATTTAGAAGATTGAGTGGGGATCTTATTGAAACGCATAAAATTCTAAAGGGATTGGACAGGCTAGATGTAGGAAGATTGTTCCCGATGTTGGGGAAGTCCAGAACGAGGGGTCACAGTTTGAGGATAAAGGGGAAGCCCTTTAGGACCGAGATGAGGAAAAACTTCTTCACACAGAGAGTGGTGAATCTGTGGAATTCCCTGCCACAGGAAACAGTTGAGGCCAGTTCATTGGCTATATTTAAGAGGGAGTTAGATATGGTCCTTGTGGCTAAAGGGATCAAGGGGTATGGAGGGAAGGCTGGTACAGGGTTCTGAGTTGGATGATCAGCCATGATCATACTGAATGGCGGTGCAGGCTGGAAGGGCTGAATGGCCTACTGCTGCACCTATTTTCTATGTTTCTATGTTTCTATAATGATCATCCTACTCTCCCAAAATTTAAATTTCTGTAAACAAAGCTTGGAATGGCATTCAACAGTACAATTTATTTTCAATAGTAATTTATTCTGGGAGTTTAGGTAATGCTTCCAAAGCCACAGAGACATCATAGGCGACCATTCAGAAAGTTCAAAGTAAACCTATTGTCCAAGTAGGTGCGTTGCCATATACTACCTGAGATTAATTTTCTGGCAGGCATTCACATGAAAATAAAGAAAGACAGAGTTTATGAAAAACGATAATTAGATTTGTTATTTATAGAACCAAAAGTTTCTGGTTGCAACACACATCAAAGTTGCTGGTGAACGCTGCAGGCCAGGCAGCATCTCTAGGAAGAGGTGCAGTCGATGTTTCGGGCCGAGACCCTTCATCAGGACTAACTGAAGGAAGAGTGAGTAAGGGATTTGAAAGTAGGAGGGGGAGATCCAAAATGATAGGAGAAGACAGGAAAGGGAGGGATGGAGCCAAGAGCTGGACAGGTGATAGGCAAAAGGGATATGAGAGGATCATGGGACAGGAGGTCCGGGAAGAAAGACGGGGGGGGGGACCCAGAGGATGGGCAAGAAGTATATTCAGAGGGACAGAGGGAGAAAAAGGAGAGTGAGAGAAAGAATGTGTACATAAAAATGAGTAACAGATGGGGTACGAGGGGGAGGTGGGGCCTTAGCGGAAGTTAGAGAAGTCGATGTTCATGCCATCAGGTTGGAGGCTACCCAGATGGAATATAAGGTGTTGTTCCTCCAACCTGAGTGTGGCTTTATCTTTCTGGTTGCTCCGTTTTTGTTGCTATGTTGTGTGATTTTGATTGGGGCAGACTGGCCCTGCAGTTTGAATGGCACAGAGCTACTGTAGGGTGAGCTGAACTGAATATACCAGCACTGTTCATGATTTGTGGGCTGGTGATTTATATTCTGTGTTTTTAGCTCTTTTTTTTGCCACTTGCGTGATTTGTTCTTTTTTTGCACATTGGAGTTTGATGTTTTTCTCTTTGAACGGGTTCCATGGACTTCTTTCATGGCTGCCTCTGGGAAGACGAATCTCAGGGTACATACTCTGATAATAAATATACTTTGAATCTTTGAATTTGACAAACAGCCACTGTGCAAAAGAAGACAGATCATGTAAATAATTAAAAGTAAATAAAGAGTTGTTGAGTCCTTCAAAAAGAGACGATAGATTGTGGAGTCAGTTCAGCATTGAGCTGAGAGAAGTTATCTACACTGGTTCAGCCCTTCACATCTGCGCAGTTACTTGGCTGATCTTGCACGGGCATTTTTTTTTAGTTCATCACATGTAAACGGGATCCAAATCTACCCTGTGGCTTGTGTGTGGAAACTGGCACTGTTCTTAAAGACAGACCGTTTCCTTAAGTTTACGTACCTCAAACCAGTGATCTAATGGACAGATCTGGGGAATGTACAATGAGAACAAGGAAAAGGAAAGGGCAGAGGAATTAAACAAATACTCTTTGTCGGCCTTCATGGATGACACAAAGATCATCCCAGGAATATTAAGGAATCAAGTGTTAGTAAGATAAGTAAGTATTAGCAAAAAATACTATGAGAGAAGTTAATGACCCTACAAATTTATAAATCCCCAAAACCTCAGGAACACGCACAAAATATTGGAGGAACTCAACAGGGCAGGCAGCATCAATGGAGGGAAATGAACAGTTGGCATTTCTGCCTGAGACCCTTTTTCAGGACTGGAAAAGAAGGGGGCAGAAGTGAAAACAGTCAGCCTTTCAACTCTTGACAGCACTTAGTATTTCTCAAGATTTCCAGCATCTGCAGAATCTCTTCCTCCAAGAGGACCACAACCTTATCGTGGTCTCCCATCCACTACATAATGGACTGGTTGGGCACAGGAGTACATTCAGCCAGAGACTCATTCCACCGAGTGTTGTAGGAAGTCATTCCTGCCCGTGGCCATCAAACTTTACAACTCCTCCCTTGGAGGGTCAGACACCCTGAGCCAATAGGCTGGTCCTGGACTTATTTCTTGGCATAATTTACATATTACTATTTAATTATTGATGGTTTTATTACTATTTAATTATTTATGGTGCAACTGTAACAAAAACCAATTTCCCTCGGGATCAATAAAGTATGACTTTGACTATGACTATGACTATGGAGGCTTGCATGCCTCAATGGTCCAGATAGCTATGTTGGCTGGAGTCAGGACTTTATGCTTTGGCTCTTGGTAGGGTCACCCATGCCAAACAGGTCAATGGGTAGAGGCCAGACTAAGAGTCATCAACTGGTCCTCCAGCTTCAGGGGTTCAGCTCAGGGCTAACAATACTGATTGGTAAAACAGAATTGTTAACAGCAATGAAGAATCCTTCTATATCTGAGTGCGACATATTCCTGAATCTCCACCCGAGATGTGCATGACTGACGGGAGTGAAAACCAAGAGGAAGCTACTGACATGATCATTAAGGCCCTGAACACTGCCAGAGATGGAGGACCTTTGTTTAAATGCCAGTGGGCAATGGGCAGTAAGTAAGTAAGCAGATTCTCTAAAACCTTATACTCAGCTTTACCCTGCGTCTCCCTAAAACCTTATACTCAGCTTTACATAGAGCAGAGAAAAGTAGAGCACAGTACAGGTCTTTCAGCCCATGATGTTGTGCTAATCCTTTAACTGACTCCAAGATTAGTGTTATCCTTCCCTTCCACATATCCCTCCATTTTAACAGAGCCACACTATTACAAACCTTTGAAAGACAGAAGCTCTGAGTATCATCTTCCAGACTGTGGGCATTGCTTTGGCGCTGGTCAAATTGTTTCCAAAGAAATGATATAAAAGTGACTTATCCTTGCTGCCATATGGGTCAGTTACAATAAGCAAAGCCCAGCCATCTTGCTGTCTTGTCCAAACACAGGTAAGGGAGGTGCATAAAATGGACAATCATAAAGAGGAGAAAGTCTGAAGATGCTGGAATCACACAGAAAATGCTGGAGGGTCAATGGAAATGAATAAAGAGTTAATGTTTCGGGCTGAGATCCTTCTTCAGGGCTGAGAAGGGAGGTGGAAGACACCAGAATAAAGAGATGGGTGGAGGGGAAAGAGGCTAGCTGGAAGGTGATAGGAGAAGCCAGGGGGGGTTGGGAAAGGTCAAGGGGTAGAGAAGAAGGAATCTAATAGGACAGGACCATAGGAGAAAGGGAAGGAGGAGGGAACCCAGAGGGAGGTGAGAGGCAGGTGAGAAGAGGTAAAAGGTCGGTGAGAAGAGGTAAAAGGTCAGAGTGGGGAACAGAGGAAGGGGAGGTGGATATTTTTTTTCCAGAAGGAAAAGTGCATCAGGTTGGAGGCTATCCAGACAGAATATAAGGTGTTGCTCCTCCCCACCCTGAAGGTGGCCTCCTCATGGCCCAAGAGGAGGCCATGGACCGACATGCCGGAATGGGAATTAAAAAAGGCGATGTTCACGGTGTCCCACTTCCTCAGCAGCCAGTGAAGGAGAGTCTTCACTGGGGTTACGCACCCCTTTTTCAGACTGATTCCCAAAATGTGAAATATGGTCCTGTGCTTACCCGTGAATTGAGTGATAAGCACCTATCTTTCCTGATGCAACAGAAAGCTGTAATAAGCTGCCAGGGGAGGTCGTAGAGCCAAGGACAATTAGAACATTTAAAATATATTTGGACAGCAACATGGATAAGAATGGTTTAGAGGGATTTGGGCCGAATGCGGGCAAACAGGATTAGTGTAGATAGGCATAGTGGTCAGCAGTGAGATGAAGGGTTTATTACTGTGACTCTCTGTAACCCATCAGTTAGGATACAGTCTGCAAACTTAACGAATCAGAAAACCAAATACAATTAGAATTTACTGATATACACATGTAAGCTAAGCAAAATAAGCAGTGTAAATGATTAAATATCAGGGTGTGTTTTGTGAGACAGTCTGCTAAGTATCACAAAATATAAAACGCTGTGCCCATAACGTCCACTAAATCTGACAAAGGGCACAGGAGCAGGCCATTTGACTGACCCTCAGTGGCTGCTTTATCAGGCACGCCTGGATATCTATCTAATCAGCCAATCATAGGGCAGCAACTCAATGCATAAAAACATACAGACATGGTCAAAAGGTTCAGTTGTTGTTCAGACCAAACATCAGAATGGGGAAGGAAAGTGGTCTAAGTGTCTTTGACCATGGAGAAATCATTGGTGCCAGATGGGGTGGTTTGAGCAGCTCAGAAACTGCTGATTCCTGGGATTTTCACACATAACAGTCTCTAGAGCGGGCTTTCACAACGTTTTTTAATTCCCTGGAACCCTACCATTAACTGAAGGGTCCACGGACCCAGGTTGGGAACCCCTGTTCTAGAGTTTACAGACAATGGTGCAAGAAACAAAGAAGTACCCAGTGAACACTGGTTTTCTAGGTGAAAGTGTCTTGTTAACGAGAGAGGTCAGAGGAGAATGGCTTCAAGCTGACAGGAAAGCATCAGTAACTCAAACAACCACACATTACCACAGTAGAGTATATAAGAGCATCTCTGAACACACAACACATTGAACCTTGGATGGGCTACAGCAGCAGAAGACCACGAATGTACACTTGAACAGCAGGTACCTAATAAAGTGGCCACTGAGTGTATACCTTGCTCCACTATTCCACAGGAAATAGGCTTCTCTTTGTCACCTATTATGCATCTGTAGATCACATGCATTCGAGTATCAACAGCAACAAGGGAATGTTCCAGAAGAGCTTTGTGAAGTAATAAAATACAAAATTTCAAGGATATAGATAGGGTAAATGTAAGCAGGCTTTTTCAACTGAAGGGTGGGGCTACAACTAGAGGTCATGGGTTAAGGGTGAAAAATGAAAAGTTTAAGGGGAACATGAGAGGAAACCTCTTCACTCAGAGGGTCTGTGAGAGTGTGGAACAAGCTTCCAGCACAAGTGGTGCATGTGATGTCAATTTCAATGTTTAAGAGGAACTTGGATAGGTACATGGATGGGAGGGTTATGGAGGATTATGGTCTCAGTGCAGATAGTTTGGCATGGACTAGATGGGCCAAAGGGCCTGTTTCGGTGCTGTATTTTTCTATGGCTCTAGGCACATGAAATCGCTAGAGGAAATATAACTTCCTGAAAGCAGTTTAAATTACTAAGAGCACAGTGTCTTTGTATTTAAGGTAGCATTCATAGATTACAGGGAAAATTGTAAGGGAATGAAATTACTCTTTGAGCTAGCCAAAATAGCCTTAAGAAAAATGTAAAACAAAATATGAAAGCTCATGCTGTTCATGCTTCAGATACGAACACTTGCAATGGAGACTCGTCTGAGTGTCTCTCTGTGTAAAGGCAGTAAGGAAAACATATTTGAGCCCATGGGTCATTGGCCTCGGAGACATAGCCATGTTGCCCCAAGGAAGAGCCTAGCTGAGGAAATCAAATAAGGATCATCTGCAGGACTGCTGTGCATTTCAGAGAGGAAGGGTATTGGCGACCACAGCTGCTACATTGCCAAGGGGTATTAAACACAGGGGAATCAATACACAAAAATCCTACTTTTGCACAGATGAAAAGTTATCTGTAACTCATCTTCTATGCATATTTGACTTTTCATGTTAAGATCAATGCAGATTCAGTTTTATGATATCCATGCGGAGCAGCAGGAGTTGAACCCCGATTGTCTGTATTGTAAAGCATTGTGCTAACAACCATTACACTACCATGAAACCTTTCCTCTTACACCTCTAGTTTTAGACTTGCAAGTCTATTTCAATTTCATGCACAATGTCCTCAGGTTGACTATAAAACAAATGTTTTACTGAGATTCTTTAATTAATAAACAACAAAAGATAAAGTATAAATTAACATTATTAAAGGAAATTGTTCAAATGAATATCACTCAGGTCTAATGATTAATTAGTCAACCCAGGATTTAAATGCATAATTAATCCTATCGTGAAAGATTGATTTTTGGATGGCGGTTTGATTCAGGGATTAGTCTCTCAGTCAACCACAGGTCAGTCTGTACATTTTAATTGGATGAAAACTAAGTTTTTCTCAAACAGAATGGTCTTTCTGCCACAATATTGTCCAGGCAGGGAATAACTCCCAATAAGATGACAATTTTTATAAATTTCAATTTGTTCATGGGATCCAGGCAAATTGGCATCCAATGTCTGACTTCATATACCTGCTCAGAGTTTGAAAGACATGTGACAAGCTGTAAAGGGCTTTGTGATGCCCTTTTGAAGCCCTGTACAGCTTATTGCTATTTGTATGCCTCCAAGAGGACCACAGTCTTGTTATTGGGTTTCGACGCGTGCGTGCCTCAGTGACCCGGAGAGCAATGTTGGCTGGAGTCAGGGCTTTATGCTTTGGCTCTTGGTAGGGTCACCCATGCCAAACAGGTCAAAGGGCAGAGACCAGACTAAGCGTGGTCCACCAAGTCCTCCAGGTTCAGGGGAGTTCAGTTCAGGGCTAACAAACCTGACGGGTAAAATACAATTGTTACGGAAACAGCAATGAAGTATCCTTCTATATTTGAGTGTGACGGTATTCCTGAGTCTCCACCTGGGACTTCCATGACTGGCAGTAGTGAAAACCGAGGGGAAACTACTGTCACAAGGAAGGAAGCTTTGAACACCACCAAGACCAAGACCAAAAATTTGATGGCCATGTACAGACAGAAATGGAGGACCTTCATCGCTGCCCTAAATGCCAGTGATGTAACAGGCACCCTCTCTTACAGTTCAAAAACACGTGATAAGAGGTAAAAGAACTTTGGGATGTCACAAGGTTGTGAAAGGCACTAGTCTTCCTTTGATACTTCATTCATTTTAGCTGATGAACAAGGAAAACATAGTTCTAACTTTGCAATTATATAATATGATAGAATGTAACTGTGAGTTCTTTTAAGTGTCTAGTTGGGGGAAATGCCAGCTACTTCATTGAATAGAAACATGTGTTTTAGATTTATTCTTAAACTATTGGAAATTATTTAAGTAAATTCCATTCTTAAAAAGCAAATATCTCTGAGGATCTAAGCTGGACCCAACATGTTGATGCAGCTCCAAAGAAGGCACAACTGTGGCTATATTTCATTAGGAGTTTGAAAAGATTTGGTATCTCAACACAAACACTGGAAAATTTCTACAGAGTACCATGGAGAGTATGCTAACCGGCTGCGTCGCCGTCTGGTATGGCGGCGGGGGGGGGCGCAGTCTGCCGCACAGGATTGAAATAAGCTGCACAATTAGCCAGCTCCATCTTGAGCACTTTCTCATTGGTATCCAGGATATCTTCAAGAAGCAATGCCTCAAAAAGGCAGCATCCTTCATTAAGGACCCTCATCATCCAGGTCAGGCCTTGTTCTCACTACCATCAGGAAGGATTCAAAGATTCAAACCACATTTATTATCAGAAAATGTATAAATTATACACCTTGAGATTTGTTTGCTTACAGGCAGCCACAATGCAAGAGACCCAAAAGAACCCAAAAGTAGAAGACCAAAAACCACTGCGCAGAGAAAGAGAGAGAGAAAAAAAAAACACACATCATGCAAACAATAGCAAGCCAACAGTATCCCGAATCAGACTGGGTCCCAGACCCATTCCTGGAGCATCTGGAGTGGGCTGAAAGTGTCGGTCCCCAGTCCATCACACCAGCAGGGTAGAAACGTACAGCAGCCGGATCAGTTCACAGCCTCGGCACCACAGAGAAAGGAAGAAAGATTCTCGGGAGAGCGAGCAAAATCAGCCCATCCCTTGCCTCTGGACCCGACACTTGGGCTTCGTCTACCTGGACTGACATTTAAATGGTCCCAGGTACTGAGTAGTGCCACGTTCTAGGACCTGGATCCCGGAGCCCGATACCCTTAGGCCGCCCTGCCCAAAGCCCTTCTCGATCTCACTCCATCAGCTCAGCACTTGGAGCGATCCAACCTCACAGCCAGGTTAGGCGGACGGTCGCCGAAACTCTTCCCCATTGACTCCTCTCCAAATCGCTTGCTCCACCCCCGACAGCAATACAAACTCTGTCTCCGTCTGCGACCCTGGCTCGAACATGTTGCGCCTGGCAATGCCACAGTACAGCTCATTACAACTCCTCCCTTGGAGGGTCAGACACCCTGAGCCAATAGGCTGGTCCTGGACTTATTTCCTGGCATAATTTACATATTACTATTTAATTACTTATGATTTTATTACTATTTATTATTTATGATGCAACTGTAACAGAAACCAATTTCCCCCAGGATCAATAAAATATGACTATGACTATGACTATGCCCTGAACCAGCCTCACCTCTGCCTGCTGTTTTTTCCTATTACTATGTATTGCATTATACCTGTTGCCGCGAAGACAACAAATTTCACGGCATATGCCGGTGATATTAAACCTGATTCTGATTCTGATTCTGATTCAAATGCTCTACATCTTCACTAGCGCAGAACAAAGACAGCTACCAAAAATGAAATGATTAGCAATAGTCTGGAAACATCAATGTGCAGAAATAATCCTCATCTCATGTATTTGGTTTCAATGAAAACAAATCATCAATTTTAAATGTTAAGCCAACAAAGAAGTTGAATGTGAATTTAACTTTGATATTAAAGCAATTCTCTGATGCTGAGGAAGAAGACTAACAATACTCTGTCAGGCACATGTTCAATGTCATGAAATATGCTGATAGATACAACACTACGGCCTTGAAGAATGTCAAAAATGATAAGCTGCTTTATTTTCTCCTGATTTTGCAGACTGTGAGAAAAGTACCCATGATTCTTGAATACATTTCATTTCTTAAACTAAATTATGACAGCACAGATGTCATCTGACACATGACTTCTGAAATATGAATTGCTGATCTATATGAATATATGACCATAGCCTTATTTAAAATACACTGCAATAGAAATTCACCTTGGTTATTAGCACTAAACATGCAATATGCTGAGAGCAGAGACTAGATGGGCCAAAGGGCCTGTTTCTGGGCTGTACTTTTCTATGATTCTATGACTCTAGTTCTGCTTCCAAAATTTATTTCAGCTGAAGTAAATGGGAACCTCATTTTGTTTTGCAGTAAAAAATCTGTCTGAGCCTCTGTGTCAAAAGTAGCCAATTAGACGCTGAGTGGGGAACCTGCATGCCTGCTGAAAGCCGACTTCAGAGGCGGTATGGGCACTAAGAACTAAGGGTGTGTCATATTATGAGTGGACACTGACTCCAGAAAAAGCGCAAGCCTTAAAGCCTTACAGGAAGAGCTCTCTCAGCACTTTTCTTGTCATTCTTCAGAGCAAAAGATGGTCTACTTTAACAAAAAAAGGCTTGTGACAACCTGTCATTAGTTGAACTGTAGCTCGATATCAAAGGATTTTTAAACAGTGAAGCAGGAACTTGCAGCTTAATCATTTGGATACCCATTTGTTACCAGACAGCTCTGCTATGTGGGTGGGGGGACATTACAGCTGACACCGAGCCGTGGCTAATGGGCTAGGTTCTCTTTCCACCTCTGCAGAGAATACTAACAAAAGTCATTCCCATCAGTAAGCAGATTCAGTGAAAGAATCCCACTCTGTAGTCGGCCATCATTGTGGAAATCTCTTCACATTCATCAAAACAGAGTTCAGGTAGGTAAACTAAGTACAACAGCAATCTTATAGTGGGCCAAGGGCACTGCAAGAGAATCTGACCCTTGGCACTCCTATACTAATTGAAGGAAAACAGGTAATCTCAAAATGACAGAGAATTTTGTGCACAGTTGTGGTTTTCAAACATGAGAAAAGGGAAATAAAGTCAAAGTAAAATTTATTATCGGAGTACGTTTATGTCACCACATACAAACCTGAGATTCTTTTTCCTGCAGGCATACTCAGGTTAATTTTAACCATACCTATCCAATGCAAAACATATGGACAGGCAATTAAAAATTAATTCTATTAAAACATGTAACAAACTATGTTCTGAAGAGGTCAAAAATGTTTGGAATAGTAAGTCAGTAATAATGGTAAGTCATATCTTTGAGAAAAAAGATAATTTAATATTTCAAGCTGACTGCCTTTCAGCGGAACTGCCGATTGTGGAGAACAAAACTGAAAGTCACGGTATAGTGCCGAGGTTATTGCGTGCTATTATAGCTTGGGGTGTTCCAGTGTTCAGAGTTCAATTCCGGTGCCGTTATGTAAGGAGCCTCTCTGTATGTCCACCCCATGGAACGTGTGGGTTTCCGCCTGCTCCTCTAGTTTCCTCCCACAGTCCAAAGATGTACTGGGTAGGCTAATTTGGTCATTGTAAATTGTCCCGTGATTAGGTTAGGGTTAATCAGAGTTGTGGGAATGCTGGGCTGCAAGGGCCGGAAGGGCCCACTCCACATTGTTATGGTAACCAAATAAATAAAGGAAGAAAGAATGTGAGAGTCCTGCTACATTTATATTCTCACAAACCTATAGTGAGCATTGTTTCCCTTGTTGAGGGGAGGAGATAGTTGGCGCAGAGGTCATAGTTCACTATATTGGCGCTTGTTTTGTGAAATTTCATAGGAAAGGCCAATATTATTTGGAATATAAAGAAAAGGTGGTTAGCTGAGTTATAAGGAAAGATTGAATAGGTTAGAACTTTATTCCTTGGAACATAAAAGACTGAGGGGAGATTTGATAGAGGTATGCGAAATTATGTGGGCTATGGATAGGGTAAATGCAAGCAAGCCTTTTCCACTGAGATAGGGTGGGACTAGAACTAGAGGTCATGAGTTAAAGGTGTAATGTTTAAGGGGGATATGAGGGGCAACTTCTTCGCTTAGAGGGTTGTGAGATTGTGGAATGAACTGCCAGCACAAGTGATGCATGCAGGCTCGATTTCTATGTTTAAGAGAAGTTTGGATAGGTACGTGGATGGGAACAGTATGGGGGGCTATCGTCTGGGTGCAGGTTGATGGGAGTGGTCAGTTTAAATGGTTGGGAAGGGACTAGATGGGCTGAAAGGCCTGATTCTGTGCTGTGCTTTTCTATGACTGTGATTGAACCGGATTCTGAGAGGCTCAACTGGATGTATGGTGTAAGGATATTTCTTCTGGCTGTGGAATCTAGAATTTAAAGGCATAGTTTCAAGATAAGGGGTTAGCCGCTTAAGACGGAGATTAGAAATAAAATTCGAAGTCTCAAGAAGCTGTGAATTTTTAGAATTTGCTGTCCCAGAGATTGGCGGATGCTGCAGGAGTTTAGTGGAATGAATGGTTATGGGAAGCGGACAGAAAAGTGGATTGAAGGCAAAATCAGATCAGGCATGATCTTAACTAGAAAGAGAAAACGCTCGAGGTACTCAGCAGGTTGGAAACTTCTGTGGAGAGCAAAGCTGAATTAATGCTTTAGTCATGGAACTTCTATCAATTTTTGCTTTTTAGTTGTAATCTTGTTCAATGGCATACAGACTCTGTATGGTGTGTATTGGCCACTGCTAGCCATGTTCCTTATGGTCTGAGATTGTTTACCTTGAACACACACACACAGACACACAGACACACACACACACATATACGCACACTCACACACAAACGCAGCACACACATACATACACATGCACACGCACACGCACACATACATACACACACGTACACACACATATACATGAACACACACACAACACACACATACACACAAATATGCACACACATACACACACATATACACACAAAGCATGCACACACACATATACATACATACACACACGCATATGTGCAGTGTGTGCATTCAAACATGCACACAAACACATACATGTACGTAAGCACACATACCCACTCACACACACATATATGCAGACAGATATCCTACTTTTGCACTTCTTATTTAATTTAGTTATTTAATATATATTCTTATTGTAATTCACAGTTTTCTTTTTTTCTGTATTATTATGTATTGCATTGACTGCGGCGGTAAGTTATCAAATTTCACGACATATTAAACCTGATTCTGATTCTGATAAGTACACACATACACTCATATGCGTACACAAACACACACACACGCACACGTACACAGATGTGCATGTACTGTATATACACACACACACACACACACACACACACTCACCATTCTTTTGAGCAAATTATACAGAAGTGGTTGCAGGCTCTTTTTTTACATCAAGAGATTAAGTTGGCTGTAACTAACCCCCAACTGCAATATTAATCCAGAAATAACACGGGAAGAAACTCAGAAAGACATCTGCATGAATGCTGCTCCTGGTTTCCTCTTCTCCGTATTCCACAAAAAAACGTCTCCTCCCATGTCACCATTTCTCCCCACACATACAAATTCATGCTTGAAGCAATGGTGGTGTCTACATGCCCAAAAATTAAACTAGCCAGAACCTGGTTTGTGCAGGGCTGTGTATGCAATGAACCACATCATTCGTCCACCTAAATCCAACTCAGACTTAAAATTGAACCTGATGCCTTTATTGTCCTGCTGATGTTCTTTGGCACTGCTTACAATAGTGGGTGTGATTAAAGTTGCATTGCACACCACTATCACCCTTAGAAATTGCTGCATATTCAGCACAAGCTAACAGTAAATCCTCCCAACAGTAGTGAGGTGTGAAGCTGGAATCTAACTAGGTTAAAGATGATGCCAGAGGGCTGCAATTGGGCTTCTCAAATTAATGCTGTCTTTCACCAGAAGAGTGGAAAAAGGCGTGCTGGAATGAGAGCAGAGCGGGCAACTGAAACGGCAAAGGGAGCTGGGGATCAGGCAGTGCAAAGTATTCCCCAAAGCACTCATCCTAAAGCAGAGGAGTTTACACCATGAGCAGCAACTGTAGATTCAAGATTAAAGATTGTTAAATGTCATTTCCAGTACA
Source organism: Mobula birostris (assembly GCF_030028105.1). Lineage (NCBI taxonomy): Eukaryota > Metazoa > Chordata > Chondrichthyes > Myliobatiformes > Myliobatidae > Mobula > Mobula birostris. The sequence continues at coordinate 5,996,998 of NC_092378.1, read as the reverse complement.
CAAGTGTAAGGGAGAACGAAACGATTGTTACTCCAGCTCTGATGCAGCACAAAAAAACACAATAAGATAAAGAGCACAATAATAATAAAAACACAATAAATATGAATACATAAGATAGCTTATATACATAGATTAAGTGTATGTCCATAAGGTGACACTAGGGACAGGAGTGTTTGTACATAAGATGACTGACAAGAAATGATAAAGTGGTGGTTGTGGATGGACTAGGTTGGAGATAGTACTTTCAAATTGAAATATCATCTGGAAACAGTGTTAAGGGAGATTTAAAAAGTTAAATTCAAATTAAAGTAAATCTATTATCAAAGTTCTTTCAGGCATTCACAGTGGAACAAAGAGATACAATAGTATCAATGAAAAACTGCATAGACTGACAAGCAACCAATGTGCAAAAGAAAACAAACTGTACAAATATAATAAACGAATAATATCAATAATAAACAGATAGGTAGATAAATGAATGAATGAATAAATAAATACAGAAAACATGAGTTGTACAATCCTTAAAATCCTTATAGATTGTGTTCAGTGATCAGTGTAGAGGTGAGTGAAGTTATCCACACTGGTCCAGGAGCCCAGTGGTTGAAGGGGAATAACTGTTCCTGAACCTTGTGGTGTGGGTCCTAAGACCCCTGTAAAAGATATTTAAGACTCAAAGGAATAGAATAAACAGAAATTGTGTCTTCCTTTATATCTCTTCGTGCCTCATGATAGTTCTATCTCTACTATTTAATAACTCTGATTTTCCATCTAAAAACACTATAAGACTATGAGAGCCTAAGATACAGGAGCAGAATTAGGCCATTTGGCCCACTGAGTCTCTCTGCTATTTCATCATGGCTGATCCAATTCCCTCTCAGCCCCAATCTCCTGCCTCCCCCCCCACCTCCACCCCATATTCCTCATGCCCTGACTAATCAAGAATCTATCAACTTTTGCTTTAAGTATACCCACTGACTCGGTCTTCACATCCACCTCCACAGATTCACCATTCTCTTACTAAAGAAACTCCTCCTAATCTCATTATAGGAGTTTGTATTTATTATACTCCCTCTATCTGTTTCTTTTTTAATACTTTTCACTGGTAATGTCTTTCAATTGTGGCAGAAGAGGCTTAGTGGAAATATTATCTTCCTTTCTCTCTGCAGGCCGTATCTCGGGTAATGATGAGTTTGAGTACAGAGAGGAAATTAAGAACCTGGTGGCATGGTGCAAAGACAATAACCTATCCCTCAAAGTCAGCAAGATGAGGGATTGGTTGTTGACTTCAGAAGGAGTAGCGGACCGCACGACCCAATTTACATCGGTAGTGCGCAAGTGGAACAGGTGAAAAACTTTAAGTTCCTCGGGGTCAATATCACAAATGACCTGACTTGGTCCCACCAAGCAGAGTCCACTGCCAAGAAGGCCCACCAGCGCCTTTACTTCCTGAGAAAACTAAAGAAATTTGGCCTGTCCCCTAAAACCCTCACTAATTTTTATAGATGCACCGTAGAAAGCATTCTTCTAGGGTGCATCACAACCTGGTATGGAAGTTGTCCTGTCCAAGACCGGAAGAAGCTGCAGAAGATTGTGAACACGGCACAGCACATCACACAAACCAATCTTCCATCCGTGGACTCACTTTACACCACACGCTGTCGGAGCAGTGCTGCCAGGATAATCAAGGACACGACCCATCCAGTCAACACACTTTTCATCCCTCTTCCCTCCAGGAGAAGTTTCAGGAGCTTGAAGACTCATACAGCCAGATTTGGGAACAGCTTCTTTCCAACTGTGATAAGACTGCTGAACGGATCCTGACCCGGATCTGGGCCGAACCCTCCAAATATCCGGACTTGCCTCTCGGTTTTTTTGCACTACCTTACTTTCCATTTTTCTATTTTCTATTTATGATTTATAATTTAAATTTTTAATGTTTACTAATTTTAACTATTTTTGATATTTAATATTTGTAATCCAGGGAGTGTGAAGTGCAGAATCAAATATCGCTGTGATGATTGTACGTTCTAGTACCAATTGTTTGGTGACAATAAAGTATAAAGATGCTGCCACACATCCTCGGCATTGTCTGCTTTTGTGTGAGGTAATTTGCTGTTCTTCTGCTTTTTGTTAATTCACAATACGAAGTCATGTAACTGCCTCTTCACTGAAGCCAGCTACATGTTAATTTTAAGTAACATTTCCCAAGTTGTGCACTTGCCAGCAGCAGAGCAAATGTTTGTGTGATTGAAGTGTAACAGTAAATTAGTAACTGTTGGTGTTTATGCTTTATCATTCGTAAAGACTAAACTGTGAAATATTAATGCGCTGTGTGCAGAAATCCTTCTCATTCAGTCTGGCACTGGCACCGAGTACAGAACTCACACAGCTCCTGGCAACCCACTGGCTGATTAGCAGCTACAATCACTTATAAAAATATGCAAGCTGAAAACCTTATCAAATTTTAAACTGGTTGACCTAGATTGCTTGCTCCATATTGTTTTGAGCAATGTAATGTCTGTAGGAACTTGATGTTGATTCTCAGTCAACGACTCACTAGATTCTTAGTCTGGATGCTTACAGTGAGCTGACATCTGCCGCGAATTACATCCACAAGCCTGTTGTTATTTATTTATAATCAGTGGCTCAATGCTGCAGTTCCCTAATGTATCATAGGCATTTCATCTTGCATCTGTGGGTCCACAAGTCCACTGGAGTCCTGGAGATGGCCTGCGCTGGAGCTGAAGGAGTGGGTGGGTGGGTGGGTGTGTGTGTGTGTGTGTGTGTGTGTGTGTGTGTGTGTGTGCATATAGGCACCAAGGGGGTAAAGAGCTTGTTTTGCTGTTGTTCTGTTATTGCTGTTAAACTATAAGATACAGGAGCAAAGTAGGCCATTTGGCCCATCGAGCCTGCTCTGCAATTCCATCACGGCTGATTTATTAACCCTGATTTATTAACCCTCTCAACCCCATTCTCCTGCCTTCCCCCCGTAACCTTTGACACCCTGCGTCATCAAGGACCTGCTTGTTGTGCTCTGTGTTGTTCTGAGAACATACCGTGCATGCTACATTGACACCAGAATGTGTGTGGTGACACTTGTGGGCTGCCCCCAGCACATCGTGAGGCTGTGTTGGCTATTACTCCAAACACTGCATTTCACTGCGCGATTTGATGTGCATGTGATAAATAAGTGAATCTGAATTGGAATCCACTTCATTTGCATAGAACAAAGCACAGGAACAGCCCCTCAGACCATGACGCAAAATTAAACAAATCCCTTCTGCCCACGTCAGGTCCATTCCCCCCACAATTCCCTGCACATTCACTGTAAATGTATACCCGTGGAGCATCACAGTTAGCGCGATGCTAATACAGCCCAGGGTGTCGGAGTTCAAAGTTCACTTCCAACATTATCTGTCAGGAGTCGAAACGTCCTCCCCGTGGATTGAGCAGGTGCTCCCCGGCTCCCCCGCTTTCCTCCCATAGTCCAAAGACATACAGATTGGTAGGTTAATTGATCATGGTAAATTGTCTCGTGGTTAGGCTGGGGTTAAATTGGGGGATTGCTGGGCAGTGCAGATCGAAGGGCCAGAAGTGCCGGTTCCACACTGTATCTCAATAAAATAAATAAAAATAAAAATAAATTAGGCCAAGGTTCCTACCCCTCCCCCACTTTTTTATTCTGGCATCTTCGCACTTCCTTTTCAGTCCTGATATGGAGGATCTCGGCCCGAAACATCAACTGTTTACTCTTCTCCATGCCTGACCTGCTGAGTTCTTCCAGCATTCCATGTGTGTTGATTAGGCCAGGATGTTGTCACTTGGAAAGCAATGTCTGAATGGTTAGTGGAAGCAAGTTCAACAACAACTTTCAGAAAGGAATTGCACTTACATGAGGGTAAACCTCAGAGGGCTGTTGGGAAATTACAGGGGGGAAGGGTCTAATTGGATAAATCCTTTAAAGAACCACCAGAGGAGTGGCTTCATTTTACAGAACATTGTGGGCATACTTATGTTGGTGTCGGGATGTGTGGGAACACTAGAGACAACCCCAGTGCATCCTTTGGTGTGTCTTTTGTTAATGCAAGTGACACATTTCACTGTACATGTGATAAATAAATCTTAATCTCTATTGTGCTAATCTAGGATTTGAGCAAGGTATGTGAACACATTCTCTGGAGCATCAAACATGTAGACAGAAGAGATTAGTTTAGTTACTCCTTTCAAGGTTGTATAAAGTATAAAGGGAACCGAATTGAAGAGACTGGGGAAGAGGCAGTTGGCTCACAAATAGAGAAAGCTTAGAGGCAGAGTGTGAGGGAGGATAGGCAGGTGATAGAGAAGGGACGTGCCCAGACCGAAGGTTTGAGATGTGTCTATTTTAACACAACGGATGAGCTTAGAGTGTGGATCAGTACTTGGAGCTATGATGTGGTGGCCATTACAGAGACTTGGATGGCTCAGGGACAGGAATGGTTACTTCAAGTTTTAGGTGTTTCAGAAAGGACAGGGAGGGAGGCAAAAGAGGTGGGGGTGTGGTACTGTTGATCAGAGAGAGTGTCATGGCTGCAGAAAAGGTGGACGTCATGGAGGGATTGTCTACGGAGTCTCTGTGGGTAGAGGTTACGAACAGGAAGGGGTCAATAACTTTACTGGATGTTTTTATAGGCCACCCAATAGTAACAGGGATATCAAGGAGCAGATAGGGAAACAGATCCTGGAAAGGTGTAATAATAACAGAGTTGTCGTGATGGGAGATTTTAATTTCCCAAATATCAATTGGCATCTCCCTAGAGCAAGGGGTTTAGACGGGGTGGAGTTTGTTAGGTGTGTTCAGGAAGGTTTCTTGACACAATATGTAGATAAGTCTACAAGAGGAGAGGCTGTACTTGATTTGGTATTGGGAAATGAACCTGGTCAGGTGTCAGATCTCTCAGTGGGAGAGCATTTTGGAGATAGTGATCACAATTCTATCTCCTTTACAATAGCATTGGAGAGAGATAGGGACAGACAAGTTAGAAAGCACTTAATTGGAGTAAGGGGAATTATGAGGCTATCAGGCAGGAAATTGGAAGCTTAAATTGGGAACAGATGTTCTCTGGGAAAAGTACAGAAGAAATGCGACAAGTGTTCAGGGGATACTCGTGTGAAGGTCTGCATAGGTACGTTCCAATGAGACAGGAAAGTTACAGTAAGATACAGGAACCGTGGCGTACAAAGGCTGTAATAATTCTAGTCAAGAAGAAAAAAAAAGCTTAAAAAAGGTTCAGAGAGCTAGGTAATGTTAGAGATCCAGAAGATGATAAGGCTAACAGGAAGGAGCTTAAGAAGGAAGTTAGGAGAGCCAGAAGGGGCCATGAGAAGGCCTTGGCGGGCAGGATTAAGGAAAACCCCAAGGCATTCTACAAGTATGTGAAGAGCAAGAGGATAAGACGTGAAAGAATAGGACTGATCAAGTGTGACAGTGGGAAAGTATGTATGGAACCGGAGGAAATAGCAGAGATACTTATTGAATACTTTACTTCAGTATTCACTATGGAAAAGGATCTTGGTGATTGTAGTGATGACTTACAGTGGACTGAAAAGCTTGAGCACATAGATATTAAGAAAGAGGATGTGCTGGAGCTTTTGGAAAGCATCAAGTTGGATAAGTCGCCAGGACTGGATGAGATGTACCCCAGGTTACTGTGGGAGGTGAGGGAGGAGATTACTGAGCCTCTGGCGATGATCTTTGCATCACCAATGAGGATGGGAGAGGTTCTGGAGGATTGGAGGGTTACAGATGTTGTTCCTTTATTCGATAAAGGGGTTAGAGAAAGCCCAGGAAATTATAGACGAGTGAGTCTTAGTTCAGTGGTTGGTAAGTTGATGGAGAAGATCCTGAGAGGCAGGATTTATGAATATTTGGAGAGATATAATATGATTAGGAATAGTCAGCATGGCTTTGTCAAGGGCAAGTAATGCCTTACGATCCTGATTGAATTTTTTGAGGATGTGACTATACACATTGCTGAAGGAAGAGCAGTAGATGTAGTGTATATGGATTTCAGCAAAGCATTTGAAAAGGTACCCCATACGAGGCTTATTGAGAAAGTAAGGAGGCATGGGATCCAAGGGGACATTGCTTTGTGGATCCAGAACTGGCTTGCCCACCTAAGTCAAAGAGTGGTTGTAGATGGGTCATATTCTGCATGGAGGTCGGTAACCAGTGGTGTGCCTCAGGGATCTGTTCTGGGACACTTACTCTTCGTGATTTTTATAAATGACCTGGATGAGGAAGTGGAGGGATGGGTTAGTAAGTTTGCTGATGACACAAAGGTTGGAAGAGTTGTGGATAGCGTGGAGGGCTGTCAGAGGTTACAGTGGGACATTGATAGGATGTAAAACTGGGCTGAGAAGTGGCAGATGGAGTTCAACCCAGATAAGTGTGAGGTTGTTCATTTTGTTAGGTCAAATATGATGGCAGAATATAGTATTAATGGTAAGATTCTTGACAGTGTGGAGGATCAGAGGGATCTTGGGGTCTGAGTCCATAGGACACTTAAAACTGCTGCGCAGGTTGACTCTGTGGTTAAGTAGGCAAATGGTGTATTGGCCTTCATCAATTGTGGAACTGAATTTAGGAGCCGAGAGGTAATGTTGCAGCTACATAGGACCATGGTCAGACCCCACTTGGAGTACTGTGCTCAGTTCTGGTTGCCTCACTACAGGAAGGATGTGGAAACTATAGAAAGGGTGCACAGGAGATTTACAAGGATGTTGCCTGTATTGGGGAGCATGCCTTATGAGAATAGGTTGAGTGAACATGGCCTTTTCTCCTTGGAGCAACAGAGAATGAGAGGTGACCTGATAGAGGTGTCTAAGATGATAAGAAGCATTGATCAGGTGGATAGTCAGAGGCTTATTCCCAGGGCTGAAATGGTTGCCACAAGAGGACACAGTTTTAAGGTACTTGGAAGTAGGTACAGAGGAGATGTCAGGGGTAAGTATTTTACGCAGAGAGTGGTGAGTGTGTGGAATGGGCTGCCAGCAACAGTGGTGGAGGTGGATACGATAGGGACTTTTAAGAGACTTTTGAATAAGTACATGGAGCTTCGGAAAATAGAGGGCTATGGGTAAGCCTAGTAATTTCTAAGGTAGGGACATGTTCGACACAACTCGTGGGGTGAAAGGCCTGTATTGTGCTGTAGGTTTTCTATGTTTCTATACAATCAAATCAAATGGTTCAAATTAATAATTGCAAGTAAGTGCAAATTTCTGACTTGTTATTCTAGTCCCCTGTTTGTTGTGAACGCAAGTTTCAGCCCCTGGCATCTCTGGCAACCGTTTTATAAAAAATGCCCTTTCAACATTCAAATCCTGACACAGAAATAAGTGATAATATCAATGCAAACATAAATGCCAGGTGTAGTGCTTTCTCTCCCAAAGGTTCATTTAATATTTAAAAAGTCAAAAAGGCATTACGAAGGAAAAGATGGAACACAAAAGTAAGCTAGCCAATAATATTAAAGAAGATACCAAAAGTTTCTTCAGACACTTAAAGTGTAAAAGAGAGGTGAGAGTGAATATCAGACTGCTGGAGAATGATGCTGGAGAGGTAGTACTGGGGGACAAGGAAATGGCGGACAAACTGAATAAGTATTTTGCATCAGGCTTCACTGTGGAAGACACTAGCAGTATGGTGGAAGTTCCAGTTGACAGGGGTTGTGAAGTTGCCATTATTAGGGAAAAAGTTCTTGGGAAACTGAAAGGTCTGAATGTAGATAAATCACCTGGACCAAATGGTGAACACCATGGGGTTCTGAAAGAGAGGCCAAAGAGATTGTGGAGGCATTTGTAATGATCTTTCAAGAATCACTAGATACTGGAATGGTTCCAGAAGACTAGAAAATTGCAAATGTCACTCCAATCTTCAGGAAGGGAGAAAGGCAGAATAAAGGACATTTATAGTCCAGTTAGTCTGAACTCAGCTGTTGAGAAGATGTTGATTAGTAAAGGTGTGGTTTCAGGGTACTTGGAGACACATGATAAAATAGGCTGTAGTCAGCCTGGTTTCCTCAAGGGAAAATCTAGCCTGAGAAATCTGTTGGAATTCTTTGAAGAAATAACAAGCAGGATCAACAAATGAAAATTGGTTGATGCTGTGTATTTCGATTTTCAGAAGGCCTTTGATAAGGTGCCACACATGAGGCTGCTTAACAAGCTACGAGTCCACGGTATTACAGGGAAGACTCTAGCAGTGACTGATTAGCAGGTGGCAAAGAGTGGGAATAAAAGGAACCTTTTTTGGTTGGCTGCCAGTGACTGGTGGTGTTCCACAGGGTTTTGAGTTGGGACTGCTTCTTTTTACGTTATGTCAATGACTTGGATGATGGAATTGATGGTTTTGTTGCAAAGTTTGTGAATGATACAAAGATGGGTGGAGGGGCAGGTAGTTTTGAGGAAGTAGAGAAGCTACAGAGGGACTTAAACAGATTAGGAGAGCGGGTAAAGAAGTAGCAGATTGAAGACAGTGTCAGGAAGTGTATGGTCATGTATTTTGGTAGAAGAAATGAAAGGGTTGACTATTTTCTAATTGAAGTGTAAAGATAAAAAACTGAGGCACGAAGGGACTTGGGAGCCCTTATGCAGGATTCCCTAAAGGTTAATTTGCAGTTTGAGTCTATGGTGTGGAAGGCAAATGCAATGTTAACATTCATTTCAAGAGGATTAGAATATAAAAGCAAAGAAGTAATGTTGAGACTTTATAAAGCACTGGTGAGGCCTCACTTGGAGTATTGTGAGCAGTTTTGGGCCCCAAGTCTTAGAAAACTGTGCTGAAACTGGAGAGGGTTCAAAGGAGGCTCACAAAAATTATTCCAGAATTGAATGGCTTGTCATATAAAGAGTGTTTGATGGCTCTGGCCCTGTATTCACTAGAATTCAGAAGAATGTGGAGTGACCTAATTGAAACCTATCAAATGGTGAAAGGCCTTGATAGAGTGAATGTGGAGAGGATGTTCCTATGGAGGAAGAGTAAGACCAGAGGACACAGGCTCAGAATAGAGGTGTCCTTTTGGAGTGGAGATGTGGATGAATTTCTTTAGCCAGAGAGTGGTGAATTCGCGGAATTTGTTGCCACAGGGAGCTGTGGAGGTCAAGTCTTTACGTATATTTAAGGTAGAGGTTGATAGGTTCTTGATTGTTCAGAGTATGAAGGGATACTGGGGGAAGGCAGGAGATTCGGACTGTAGGAAAGATGGAAAAATGGTGGAGAAAACCTGATGAGCCAAATGTCCTAATTTGATTCCTATATCTTATGGTCTTAATATCAGAGTATGTATACAGTATACAACCTGAAATGTGCGCTCTTCACTGACATCCATGAAACAAGAAGCCCAATTGAATGTATGGTAGAAACACCAGAACCCCAAAGTCCCCCTTCCCTTCCTATGCCATTTCAAGGTTGCATACAGTGTACACACTTTTATAGTAAAAAGTACTTTGAACTTTGATTGCTAATTTAATTGGTTCGGCATGACATTGTGGGCCGAAGTGTGTATTCCTACTGTACTGTTCTATGTTCTAAAAATACAACATAAGTTAATCTAATAAGTAAAAATGTTCACGGAAAGGAAAGGTTCTGGTTAGCCATTAGAATCCAAGATAGGAAGTCAAAAATTTACAAACTGAAACTGAGACCAGAACACAAGATTGGAGTTAAATTATTCAGCTGGGCTATTGATTTTCACACCCATTACAGGAGATTGGACCCATTTTTTCATCCAGCTGAACAAAAAGAAGTCTGAACCAAGCTTGGTTCATCAATTTGTGTTAGCGATCGAGCAGAGAATTAACCCAATTGTGAGTGCTGAGGAGGCATCGTGAGGCACAAGAGTGAAACTCAGAGCAGTTGATAAATGCTGTCTGATCCAATATAAATAAAGCATTAGTTTCTCCAAGGGTTTAGAAAACATCATGATTCATTAATTAAGAACAGAGGATCTGTGTTTGGCACATAGACCAAAGAAGCAGTCAAGTGGCACTCTATTACGGGAATAGAAGGCAGAGGAAACCGCATGGGCCATTCCATCTTTCACTTCATATGAGTACAACTTTTAAATTAAATTCAAATGATCTACAAGTATTGTTGATTCTGCTAACTATTTTGACACTTGCCAATTGCCTGCTTCTCCAATTAACTTTCGACTATATTTTTTTGCTAACGTATTTAAAATAATTTCTCTGAATTTTCCAGACCATCTTGCAATGCAGGCATTAATTTTAGATGAAGACCACAAGACAGGGGAGCACAATTGGGCCATTCAGCTCATTAAATCTGCTCCACCATTCAATCGTGGCTAATTGCCTCAAAAATATCCCAGCAATACTGTGATTTCAAATTTGTCATTTCTGAGAAATTAAAACGTTCACTTAGATGTTCTCATTCTCCTGTTTCCTGCTTGTAATCTTTGACACCCATATTAATCAAGAATCTCTCCACCTCGGTTTTTAATATATCCGATGACTTGGCATCCACAGTCATCTGTGGCAATAAATTCCACAGATTCACCATTCTCTGGCTCAAAAAATTCCTCATTTCTGTTCTAAATAGACGACCCTCTAACTGGAGGCTGTGCCCTCTGGTCCTGGACTTATTTCGATCTGGCATAGTTTGCATACTGTTGTTTGATTGTTTGTGGTTTTTGTATTGCTATATTTATACTCTATTCTTGGTTGGTGCGGCTGTAACGAAACCCAATTTCCCTCGGGATCAGTAAAGTATATCTATCTATCTATAAAGGAAACATTTTCTCCACATCCACTCTATCTAGGCGTTTCAATATTTGATAGCTTTCAATGAGATTCCCCCCTACCCCATTCCTCCAAACTTCAACGAATACAGACCCAGAGCCATGAAAAGACAGACACTGCGAAGTTCATTGCAGGGGGCTTGCTCTTAAAGTTCTCTGTGGCTGAAAATCTCGTTTGCACACTCACTATTTAAAACCAGCAGGTCGGCACGCTTCCCACAGCACGTATGATTACAGCTGGTGATACATGAGGCAGGTTGATGGCACACGCGGTGATGTCATTTGTTGCACCACAAACTTCGACAAACTTTGCATGTTAGATTTCCAAAAATGGGGCATGATTTAATTTTTGAAGCAGGCGCTAACCAGAAGGGTAAGGTATCTTTTCGCTTTAGTTGTAGAACACGACCTTTCTGCTGGTTTGTCGATTTGGAATTCAAGGCAAAATCGTCCTCCATGTAGCTTTTCCTCTCAGGATTGATGTTTCCAATCGTTCCTGTCACACATTCTCCATTTCACTTTCACGCTCCTGCCTTTTGTTGCTAATGCTCACAGCTCCCACTGCGATGTTCCTGCTAGTGTTTTCTACAGCTGTGCGGACCAACCACTGCTCTGAGCAGAAAATTTTACATGGCCTGAAAACTGCATAGCCATAGCACTTTAAATGTCTTTTTTCGTAATATGAATATTTAGAATGAAATTGAAAAATCACATACTTCTAGTTTTATTTATTAATTGAAGGGTATAATTAAATACAGTACAACAAAGAAAGTCTTTTATGTTTTGTAAACTTTATCTTGTAAATTTTACCAGTGTTAACTTGCACGTCCTTGGAATGTGGGAGGAAACTGGAGCACCCGGAGGAAACCCACACGGTCACACGGAGAAGGTACAAATTCCTTACGGGCAGCAGCAGGAACTGAACCCCATTCTTACAGCTGGCGCTGGGCAGTGCCACATTAACCACTGCAATACCGTGCTGCTCAGAAGTAGCATTGACAACACTGGATCAGCCATCATTGGATTGCAGAGCCTATTTCTTATATTCTTTTGTAAGTATATATACTGAACAGTGAAAGAATGCAGGACTTTGAAAACCAGACAGAGAAATAGGATTATTTGATGAATGATCGCTCTTGAAACTCTGGAGTGCAAAGGCTTTATGTCTACTGTGATTTATTCACTCCCTTTCAACTCAGGTTAAATAATATCAGCCACTTGACAAAGCAGGAATCCCCAAGTCACAGGCAGCACCACTATTTACTATCCACCCCTAGTTGCCCCTGAGAGGCCAGTCATGAACTAAGCTCTAGTGTTTGAAGGAACACTAGCCAAGTGAGTTGCTTTGTACAGATGGTGTCAAGCCAATCGTACACTTTTGCAGCCGCACTCAATGAGGCAAGTCAACAGCATCCCACCATACTTCTGACAAGTGCGGTGTAAACGTTTGGAAGTATCAGGACACGAATAATCAGCTTCTGACTTGAACTTTAGTCACAATAGTAATGAGACTGGACCAGTTGAATTTCTGGTCAAAAATGACTCCAGAATGCTGATGCTAGGAGGTCTTAGTGATGGCAATACTGTTGAATGTCAAGGGTAGATGGTTAGAATCACTCATTTTGGATGTTATCATTGCTCAGCTGTTTCATGGAGCAAATGTTGCTTGCTGCATCTATTTGGCCTTACCTACCAACCCATCAGCTTCCACTCCTACACATTATCCTCTGCAATTTCTGTCATCTCCAAAGGGACCATACTACTAAACATACTTTTATCACCCTCCCCCTTCACTTTCCACAGGGATTGCTCCCTCCATGATTCTCTTGCCTTTTCATCCCTCCTCACTAATCTCCCTCCAGGCACATAACCCTACAAGCAGCCTAAGTGCTACTCCTGCCCATTCAGCTTCTCCTTCACCTCCATTCAGGGTCCCAAACAGTCCTTCCACACTTCGCCTGTGAGTCTGTTGGGGTCTCCCATCGCTGCTAATAGAGCCTCCTCCACTCTGCTGAGACCCTTCATAAAGTGGGCGGACCGCTTTGTCCAGCACCTCCGCACAATCCTCCAAAAGTGGGACTTCCTGGTGGCCAAATATTTTAATTCCAATTCCCATTCTCGTTCTAACAGGGCGATCCATGGCCTCCTCTTGTGCCAAGAAGAGGTCACCCTCAGGGTGGAGGAGCTACACCTTATATTGCGTTCGGGTAGCCTCCAATATAATGGCATGAACATTGATTGCTCCTTCCAGTAAACAAAAATCAGCCCCCACTCCCCACTCTAACCATTTACTTCTTCTCAGCTGCCTATTACTTCCCCGGGGTCCCCTCCTCCTTCTCTTTCTCCTATTGTTCACTCTCCTCTCCTATCAGATTCTTTCTTCTCCAGCCCTCCAGCCCTTGACCTTTCCCACCGACCTGGCTTCACCTATCACCTTCTTGCTATGCTCCTTCTCCTTCCCCTCCCTCCACCTTTTAGTTCAGAATTCAGTTATCTTCTCTCTTCCCTCTGAGTCCTGAAACATTGACACACAAAATATTTTTATATGTGTTGCTTTGGATTTCCAGCATCTGCAGAATTTCTCGAGTTTGTGATCTGCTACACCTATGCCTGAATGCATTCTTGGTCTTGTTGGATGCAAGCATGAGCTGCTTCCTTTGCTGAGGAGGTGTAATGGAAATTAACGTTATGCCATTATCCAGGAACATCGTTCTTCTGACCTTATGTTGAGAGGAAGATTATTGATGAGGCAGCAGAATATGGTTGGATCTAGGACACTGTTCTGAGGAACTCCTGCAAAGGGGGAAATAACTGACCTCCACCGTCATTCGAATACTTACCCTTATACCCAATGATATTCCGCTTGGTTAGAGTCACATTTAAATCTGGATGCAAAGTAGAATATGAACTTTAGACTGATTTTCACAGGGGAATCTATCTGAATTAGACCACTGGATTCATTTGCAATGAATAGCAACACATACAAAATGCTAGAGGAAATCAGCAGTTCAGGCAGCATCTATGGAAATGAATAAACAGTCGACACTTCAGGCTGAGACCCTTCTTCGGGACTGAGGCGGAAGGGGGAGGATTCCAGAATAAAAAGGTGGGGGGAGGGGAAATAGGATAGTTTGAGGGTGAAAGGTGAAGCCAGATGGTGGGAAAGGTCAAGGGCCGGAGAAGAACGGAATCTGATAGGAGAGGAGTGAGGACCCTAAAAGAAAAGGAAGGAGGAAGGGAACCTAGGGGGACGTGATAGGTTTGCTTTTCCATAGTAAGAGTTTAGAAGGACACAATGCTTTGATTCATACTGTCAGTGATATATTCCACATATGCAATGCCATTTTACAGCAAAGGAGCTTGTACAGATCTGCCATCTGGACTTTGCTGCCATCATTTGAATGCAGTTTGGATATATAAAAAAAATATTTTGGGTTTTGTTGCTTTTGCCTGTCCATTTTCTATTGCGGGCAATATTAACCTGAGGCGTCAATTTTTGCTGGTCCGCAAATCATTTCAAGGCAATTCAAAGAAGTTCCAGTGGTATTGAAGAATTCATGTGGAAGGCAATCAAGGATGTTGTTGAAAATTTTCTTGCCAACTAAGAGGACCAAACTACATGCAGCTGGTTAACTAATTTTTAAGCAGACAAGACCATGAAGTGCAACATGTCGCTGAAGATTCATTTTTTGCAATCCCACTAAGACTTCTTCCTTGCAAATCTTGGTGCTGTCAGTGATGAGCGTGGTGAAAGTTTTTACCAGGACTTTGAGATCATGGAGAAATAATATCTGGAATCCATCACTGCTGGCTGACTATTGTGGGATAATTAAGCAAGAAGCCTCAGACACTGAGTACAAACAAAAATCATCACAAAACAGTTTTAACAGTTGAACTATTGCAAAGCTTCAGCACCATTATGGAATTAAACACACTATATTCAATAGGAGTTAATTTCTTGTTTCTCCAATTCCTAAGAGATAGAAGTAGTCCGAAATTATACTTGTGTTCAGTTTCAAGTGGTTTATCATAAACAAAAAAAAATTCTGAGGAAGACACATTTTGGAAAAAATGTGTTCTCCAGTGTCATCCTTCAACCCATTTATATTTCTATTCAAATTCCTCAATTACTTCTGGGATTAGAGAGTGAAGACAATTCTTTAACAGTTCAAAATAATTATCATCCAAGCATTGTTTCCCTGGCAGCCTATAGGGATTAAGTGCACTGTCAATTTTGTTTTATTTTACTGAATGTTGTTACAACAACTTCTGAACAGTATGTCAGACAGAATCTAATTTATATGCCTAAATATACTTACGGCATAGGTATAAATATTCAGCTGAAATTTTAGTCACGATTTAAAAGAGATTTTTAAGGATTACAGCAAGTGTACCAACACACAAAGGAGCTGGAGCAATTCAGCGGGTCTGGCAGCATCTGTGGAGGGAAATGGACAGTCAACATGGCTCTCAACCTGAGACATCAACTGTCCATTTCCCTCCACAGATGATGCCTTACCTTCTGAGTTCCTCCAGCTCCTTTGGGTGTTGCCCTCGACTTCCAGCAAAACCAGGCTTTCATGTCTCCCTTTTACAACAAGTATACTTATTGATTTCAAACTGTTCCCTAAATCTCCTGCATTTGTCAGCATTTCCTACGGCTGTGGTTGACTCCTGAGTGCTAGATCGATATTTGGGTTTAGCACAATTACACTTAACAAGTGACTTCGGCCACCAGTCTTCGGGTCTGAGTATAAATTGTGGATTTAATTTGGAGTGCAGCTCTGAGCAATGGGCTCCTAAGAGCCATGAATCCCAGACCAGACAATGCTGATTAAAATTCATTTGGATGTCTGTGGTGCGGGTGCAAATTGGGAGGTGTGAAGTTTGTGTGTAGTTTCAAAGAAGGCATTGTCAATATATTGTAAATATGGAACTGTCCTTTTGACGTTTAGTGCATAAATATCGAGCCCCACGTTGGGCCAGCCAGACTTTTTGACTGAAAGCTTCTCAATATGATGACTGCTCTACCTTGTGTTGTCAAATAAAGAAGCTGCTTCATATCTACCGGTACTTTTCTCCAGTGGCTTCATTCACGCAACAACACTGAGAATATCTTTTTCAGAAACTTCCCTCGGTAAGATGAAACAGTGGAGGAAATGGCAGCATATTCTACCTCAGTTTATAAATTTAGGATGGCGCTGGTGATATCCAACAAACTACTTACTGGTGGCGAAATACAAAATGAAGAATTGTCCGCAAATACAAAACAAAGAAAAATACCACACCTTATCAACAATTCTTTATTAACAATTTTCACTGCTAACAATGGAGAGGCAAGCAGAAGCAGAGATGAAGGCAAGGCATGGTGGAGGTAAGCAGAGGCGGGAGCAAGGTAAGTCCCAATGTTTAGATGATTTAAGCCATATGGGAGGGTTCAGGGTGTTGGGACCTGAGGTGAGGGACAGGCCAGTTCTCTCGCTGCTCCGCAATTTTTCCTCATGACTGGCTTCGTGCCTTTTGTAAAACTAAAGTTCTGAATGCTATTTGCTTACTTTTATTAACAATACTGTACAATATAGTATTTCACTCTCCGTGAATTGGATGTTTGACTTTCTTTTTTTATGGGTTATTTTAAGTTTCTTTGTTTAGTGGCTGCCTGTAAGGAAACAAATCTCAAGATTGTATAATTTATACATATTTTGATAATAAATGTACTTTGGACTTTGAATTGGCAGATTTCTTCACCGATAGAGTACACAGTTTCAGTCCAGTTTATGAAATCGATAGATGAAAATGGCTAATGGCTAGGTCCTGAATTGTTTTGGATCAGATGAGGCAATCAGGCAATATTACCTCATGATAATATATTATAAGTATTTCCCATATGATATCTATCCCAATCAGAAATAACCGTGGACTGCCTCCATGGGCCTGCTGTGAGTGAATAACACAGCACTAACTAGAACCGAACTGAACTACACCGAACATTCCCAGACTGATTCAAGGTCTTTGTGGTTTGATGTTTAATATTCTGTGTGTTACTCGCTCGTTTTTTTGGTGTTTGCTAAACTTGTTTGTTTTTGTGCATTGGGTGTTTGACGTTTTCTTTGAACAGGTTCGTGGCTGCTTATGGGAAGATGAATCTTAGGGTTGGATACTGCATTCATACTTTGATAATAAATGTACTTTGAACTTATTTTAAAGAATGGTAAATTTGAAATATGATATCATTGGCACTATTGTTGTTATCATCTACTTTCAACCTAGAGTTCTGTAAATTTTCTGTTCCTTTCATCCACACAATGCAAACACAAACCCTGGAGAAGGGAAGCAAATTAGCAGCACAAATAAAAGAAGGCTACCTCATAAACAACTTTCACCACCTCAGAATTTCTCTGTGCTCAACACAGATGGCTGGGGAGGCCAAGTCAATGGATATGTTTAAAGTCAATGGGTATAATGGTGTGAAGACAATAACCTATCCCTCAACGTCAGCAAGACGAAGGAATTGGTTGACTTCAGAAGGAGTAGCGGACCGCACCACCCAATTTACATTGGTGGTGCGCAAGTGGAACAGGTCAAAAGCTTTAAGTTCCTCAGGGTCAATATCACAAATGACCTGACTTGGTCCAACCAGGCAGAGTTCACTGCCAAGAAGCCCACCAGGGCCTTTACTTCCTGAAGAAACTTGGCCTGTCCCCTAAAACCCTTACTAATTTTTATAGATGCACCTTAGAAAGCATTCTTCTAGGGTGCATCACAACCTGGTATGGAAGTTGTTCTATCCAAGACCGGAAGAAGCTGCAGAAGATCGTGAACATGGCACATCACATCACACAAACCAATCTTCTGTCCTTGGACTCACTTTACACCGCACGCTGTCAGAGCAGTGCTGCCAGGATAAGCAAGGACATGACCCACCCAACCAACACACTTTTTGTCCCTCTTCCCTCTGGGAGAAGGCTCAGGAGCTTGAAGACCTGTACGGCCAGATTTGGGAACAGCTTCTTTCCAACTGTGATAAGACTGCTGAACGGATCCTGACCCGGATCTGGGACATACCCTCCAAATATTTGGACCTGCCTCTCGGTTTTTTTGCACTACCTTATTTTCCATTTTTCTATTTTCTATTTATGATTTATAATATAAATTTTTAATATTTACTAATTTTTACTATTTTTAATATTTAATATTTTTAATCCAGGGAGTGGGAAGCGCAGATTCAAATATCGCTGTGATGATTGTACATTCTAGTATCAATTGTTTGGCGACAATAAAGTATAAAGTATTTAAAGAGGAGGTTGACAGGTTCCTGGTTAGTCAGGGAGTCAAAGGTTATGGGGAGAAGGTAGGAGAACGGGGTTGAGAGGGTTAATAAATCAACCATGGTGGAATGGCGGGGCAGACTCGATGGGTCGAATGGCCTAATTCTGCTCCTATTGTCTTATGGTTTTACTTGAAGCATTTTTTTATGTGAGGTTGCTGTTGTAATGCATGAAATTGAGAATTGTATGCCAAGCAAGGTCCCACAGACATCAATTTGATGAAAAGAAAATCTGCTGTGGTGATGTTTTACTTAGGAATACGTTTTCGCAAAAAAAAATCTATGATAACTTCCTTGTTCTAGCGAAAGGCAGCACAGCTGTCAGTCCAGTGCTCTTCTTTGAGTAGACCGTCAGAAAAAATAGGTTCAAATAGATCAAATGTCCATAATAAATCTGTGGTGAGAGTGTGGAACTTTCCATCATGTGGATTGATTGAGATGAATTGCACCAATGCATTTAGGTGTACTTGTGGGAAGAAAGTATGTGCTGATGGCCTGAGATGGTAAATGTACTGGGAGGGAGGTCATGTGGGACATGACAAACTGCACATTCAATGTGAATTACAACAATAAATCAAAAATAATCATTAAGTCTTTATCAATCCATTCGAATTTATCTCTGCTCATCAAAACCTGCCATTATAAAATTGAAAGTCTGATTTGCAGAAAAAAACAATCATACTGCCTTCACAGATCAAATATTAATTTTATACTGACTCTTATGAGCTCAGAAGGTTCTGGCAGATTCTTAAACTATTCAGAATAAAGGGTAATAAATACTTGTACAACTTCCAGCTAATTCATGTTAGGGCAATGAGATTGAGAGAGAGATACAGCACAGTAACAGGCCGATCTGACCCAATGAGCCTTCACTGCCCAGTTACAACCATGTGACCAAATACCCTGCTAACCCGGACGTCTTTGGAATATGGGAAGAAACTGGAGCGCTCGGAGGAAACCCACGCAGTCACAGGGACAACGTACAGACTCCTCACAGACAGTGGTGATAACTGAAGGAGGTCCGATTTAACCGATATTGCTCTCTGATATTGTTCACATATCCATACTTGAATTCTTTGCTGTAGAATTACCCCTGATTTGTTTTGGTCAACCAAAGGCAAGAATAAAAAAAACATCTTGCCTGGAGTACAAGCAATTCTGCCCATTCAGTAGCTGGAATGAAAAAACTGCACTCTGGTGACCATACCCTGTCCGTGTAAAACATGAGGCAAAGTGCAAAGTCCTCTTTCCACTGGACTTTGAAGGACTGCTCTCTGTGTAATAGCCGGTCAAGTTTCACTGACGGAAAGTTCAGGAATAAAACATTACTGCTCTGTTGTAAGCAAATGTAATGATATGCTCGGTAGATAATACTGTAGCCTATCTGTATATTTCATAAGACCATAAGATACAAGAGCAGAATTAGGCCACTTGGAGCAGAATTAGGCCCATTGAGTCTGCTTCGCCATTTCATCATGGCTGATCCATTTTTCCTCTCAGCCCCAATCTCCTGTCTTCTCCCCACAACCCTTCATGCCCTATTCAAGAATCTATCAACTTCTGCCTTAAATATACCCAATGGTTTGATCTCCAAGGCCACTTGTGGCAATGAATTCCACAAATTCACCACTCTCTAGCTAAAGAAATTCCTCCTCATCTCCATTCTCATTGGAGATTACACTAGTTAGATCTATGTCCTCTGGTTCGAGATGCCTCCACAAAGGAAACATCCTTTCTAATCCACTCTTTCAAAACTTTCCAACATTCGATAGGTTTCAATGAGATCCCCCCCCCCCCATTCTTCTGAATTTCAGTGAGTACAGGCCCAGAGCCATATCAGTCCTCATATGGTAACCTATTCAATTCCTGGAATCATTCTCCTGAACTCCTCTGCACCTGTCCAATGTCTGCACATCCTTTTTAGATAAGGGGCCCAAAACTGCTCACAATACTCCAAGTGAGGCCTCACCTGTGCCTTATAAAGCCTCAATATATGAGTGTACTTTTGGAAAAGAAATATGAGGCCAATTGTTGCAATTGCCTCCCTCCTCACAGTAAATTCACATTGTCTGGTATATTGAAGGAATCATTGTCAGAACTTGAGGGACAACAATCATCACAGTTTCTTTACCATACACTTTGCCGTGTTCTGCGCTGGTGTTGTGACTCACCTGGGCAATGAACACATTAAGAGCACCTTTCATCTTACAATTTCTGACATTAATGCTTACATGACCCAGATGGCAATTAATCACTGGTCCATTATCTCATGATCTTACTTCCTGAAAATTATAATATTCTCTATTAAACTTTTACAATGAGTCAAATTGAATTTGTATCACATAATTTTTCTAAAATTCTAATGCAAGACTAAAATAAATGTAATGGTTACTTTCTGAATTCCTAGGTCTTTTTTTTTATCCAATCCTATACATCAGGCAGACAGATGCATTATAACAGCTAAGTAGGTTTAAAAATTGTAAAACAACCACTTGGAAACAATTCTGTGCTTTAAGTAATTTCACTATCAACTAATTGAAATTTGTTTGTTCTAATGGTTGAATAATTATATATAATGACTATCTCCGAGTGACCTCTTTGAAATCCCTTTTGGAATTATAATTTAAACTCAACTGTTTCCCTATTCATTTAGTGATTATTTATTTTCTTCTGTTGTTATTAATATAAATTCCCCAACACAGCTGATTAATTTACTTTGTTTTCTTTAGGAAACAATTATCCTATAGCAGGCAGTTTCATGATCTTATTTGAATTTACAGCCAACCTTACATGAGAATTAATGAACATCATATCAAGAAAAATATGGTCTGTAAAAAATTAAGTTTAAGGAAAGTGCTTGTTATCTTTTTCATTTTCATTTGTAGGGTTACATGCCTTTTTTTTAAAGGCAAAGTCAAAAAGAAAGAAATTTAATTGGTTTGGTTGAATTGTTTGGCGATCTTGGCAATATCCTTGCAAACGTTTCATCACCATATGAGGAGACATCATCAACGCGCTGTTAATTGTTCTGCCTTCTTCTTCCGCTTCTTCTTCTTCTTGTTTTACGGCAGTTGGCACCCAGCTTAATGGTGCATTACCACTTAATTGTTCTGTCTTCCGAATGCTTGGCCTTTATGTACTTTTCAATTAGCTGATTGGTCGTCATAACAGAAACTCAATTGTGATATAGGGAGGAAGTCTTGTCACTGATTGGTTGTGCAGCGAACTTCGTGCGTTGTGGTCTAGAATTTTGCCCACACTTGCTCATAAATAGGATTGAGGTCTACATGTCTGCTTACAGAATTACTCATGGAAAACCATGCTTCTTGGAATTCTCATTTAATGTTGTGTGTTTTCTTGCACCGTGTCTTTCACTGATTCCCAGTTGAATTTGTGCCCCTCTGGATCTTCGTGGGTAGAGTCTGGGGAGAGTTGGTCATGCCGCTTTACAGCCAGTGGATGTTCATGGATCCTTGTGGATAATTTCCTCTCAGTTTGGCCAACGTAATATTTGCTGCAGTCCCCACATTGGGTTTTGTAGACCACTTTGGTCTTGTCCCATAGTTTGATTTGTTCTGTTACTGTTACGTAATTATAATAGGGTCCAAAACAGACAGGAATATAGCCCATTGAGAAAAATAGTTTTTATTTATATAGTACTTTTCCTTTCTTCAGAATTCTCCCTAGCACGTCACCAATGGATTTAGTTTAAAGGGATCTGATTTGTAGTATATAAAAATATAACACCAAATATGACACAAAAAAATCGAATAGACAGTCAGGGACTTTTTCCTGGGGTGGAAGTGGCTATCACAAGGGGCATCAATTTAACGTGATTGGGGGAACATTTTGTTGGGGGGGGTGATGTCAGAAGTGAGTTTTTCACACAGAGTGATGAGTGTGTCGAACACCCTGCCAGGGGTGGTGAGAGAGTCTAATACATTGGGGCATTTAAGAAACTCTTTAGATAGGCACATGGATGACAGAAGAATGAAGGGCTATGTAAGTGGGAAGGGTTAAATTTATCTCAGAGTGGGTTAAAAGGTCGGCACAACATTGTGGACAAATGGGCCTGAACTGCACTGTGTGTAATGTTCTATGCTCGATGTTGTACATAGCATTACTAATTCTAACAAAAAAAACAGCGGAACAGATGACTAAGCTTTTAGCAACAATAAACAAGGGCTGATTGTTGGTCAGAAATCTGTTCTACCTACTCCACGTTCTTTATTCATGTGACTTGTGCATCCTCCTTTATCCATCTAATGTTAGTAATTCCTCTGCTGATCTTGACCCTAGGTTATGGAACTTCCTTCCTAAAGCTTTTCACATTTCCACTGCTTCCATCCTTAAAACATACACAACATCCATGCCAGCAGCACTAGACTCAAAAACAGTTACTCCCTCCAAGCCATCAGGCTGATCAACACATCCATCTGTTAACCCACCCACCATCACTACATAGACTTTAACAAGTATCACTTTATGTACATACAATCAGACAATGTGTATAACAGTTACTTATAACTTTGTGTTTCATAGGATTGCTTTCATGTATTTTTTGTTTTGTTTTTTATTGTGTTCTTTATGCTCATTGTGTTTTATTTTGCTGCATCGGATCGGAGTAACAATCATTTCATTCTCCTTTACATTCATGTACTGATGAATGACAATAAACAATCTTGAATCTTGAAACTTTGACCAAGCCTTTAACCACTTCTTATTTGCCCCAGTGCCATTTATCATTAGATTACGTTCCTATGAAGTGCCACAGGGCATGTTACTGCACTGGAGGTGCTAAGTAATTGTAAATTATTATTGTAATTAAAATGACAACTTGATTGTTATAATAGCATGTAAGAGAAAACAGCTTAAAACAATAACAAAGTTGTCTTTGAGAGCTGGAGTGAAATGGGTCAAATGATTGGACTAAACACTGGATAAATTAATTATTCCTGCAACACAGACTAGAAATTGGAGCTAAATTTTGAGGGTAATGACTGTTGTATCTGTGTGCACCAAAGGTCAAGTTTGCATTCTTGGGTGTCATTTTGAGGGGTTAATGTACTTGGACTTAAATATTTTCAGTGCAACTGGATACCTATGCAGATTTGAACAAAAGTTTAGAAGCTCATGTTTGGATAGTGATTGATTTGGATATGATTACTTTGCAGTACTGTGCAAAAGGCTTAGGCACGTATATATAGCCAGAGTGTCTAAGACCTTTGCACAGTACTGTCGTACATTTATGCATTGCACTGTACCTTAGCTATGTATACATGCCCAAGACTTTTGTACAGTACCATATATGTGTGAAATTCTGAGATACTATCAACTGAAAACATAACTTTAGGAATCAGGACTGAGATAGGGAAATTAGTTTTCACTCAGCTAGAGAACTGTAAAGGTGTAGTAACCAAACATCTTCAAGACAAAGACTTACAAATGCTTACAGGTATTAAGTATAAGAAAGTGGCACCAAAGTAAAATATGAACCATGAACTCATTGAATGAAGATGAAGGAAAGAGGTATAAAATAGTCTCTCCTTGTTTCTAATTCTTTGATTTGTATTTTGACATGTAGAAGTTTGGAAATTTTATAAAACGGTAAATTGCTAAGTTGCTAAATTGGTTTATTATTGTCACATATACTGAGGGACAGTGAAAATCTGCCTTGCATTAAGTTTGCAAAGATTGATTCATCACATCAGAGCATTAGGGTGGATCAATAAGAATGCAGTACGAAGTGTTACCTTTACAGAGTGAGTGCAGTGCAGCTAGGCAATAAGGTGCAAAGTCATTTTGAGGCAGATTCTGAGGTCAAGAGTCTATCTTATCATACTAGGGGATTGTTCAATAGTCTTATAAAAGCAGGATAGGAGCTGTCCTTCAGGCATCTATATCTTCTACCCAATGTGGGGTGGGGGGGAGAAGAGAGATATCTGCGGTGGGCATGGACTTTGAATAACTTACCTGCTTTACCGTGGCAGCAAGAAGAGTAGACAGGGTACATGGGTGGACGGTCTGGTTTCTGTGATGTACTGAGCTGTTCCTCGCAGCCACGGGCAAAGCAGCTGACACACCAAGCCGTGATTCATCAAGATAAAATGGCTTCTATAGTGCATCAATAAAAATTGGTGAGTCTCAAAGGGAAGATGCCAGATTTATTTAGCATCCTGAGGAAAGGGAGACATTGGTGAGCGTTTGTGATGGAGGTATCAAGGTTTTTGGACGAGGACAGGATATTGGTGATGTTCACTCCTAGGTACTTGAAGCTCTTGATCCCCTTGACCTCAGAACTGTTGATGTAAATGGAATATTGTGCTCAGTGACCCCCTTCCTGAAGTCAATGACCATCTGTTTTGTTTTAATGAAAGACTGTTGTCATGGCGCTATGTCACTAGATCCTCTATCTCCTTCTTGTACTCTGATTCATCATTATTTGAGACACAGCCTAGTACGATGGCATTATATTAACTTGTCGATGGAGTCAGAGCCGAATATGGCCAAACAGTCATCAGTGCACAGGCTGAGTAGGGGGCTGAAGGTGCAGTCTTGCGGAGAACCAGCGTTTAGAATAATGATGCAGAGGTGTTCTTGCCTAACCTTACTGATTTTGGTCTATTGGTGAGGAAGTCAGGGATCCAATATCAAAGGGAGTTGGTCCAGGTATAAGAGTTTGGAGATAAGTTTGCTTGTGATTATAGTTCTCAAGGTAGAGCTGTGTTCAATGAACAACACTCTAACGCAATTGTCTTTACTGTCCAGATGCTCCAGAGGTGAGTGTAGGGCCATGGAGATGGCCCCTGATTTGGTGACTGGTGAAATGCAGTGGGTTGAGATTGTCTGGAAGGCTGGAGTTAATGCATACAACGGCAGTACTAGATTTAAATCTTCAGTTTTGGATTTTAATGACTTTTAATTCTTGCAACCTTAATAAAAACACTCCAGTATTTTTTATTTCTATGTGAATTGCAATCAATGGCTACTTTATTAGGTACGCCTGCTAGTTAATGTAAATATCTAATCAGCTAATCATGTGTGGAAATGTGATGCATTAAAGCATACAGACATGGTCAAGAGGTTCAGTTGTTGTTCAGACCAAACATCAGAAAGGGGAGAAAATGTAATCTCAGTGACTTTGACTATGAATGATTCTTGGTGCCAGACGGGGTGGTTTGAGCATCTCAGAAACCATTGATCTCCCCGGATTTTCACACCCAACAGTCTCTAGAGTTTACAGAGAATGGTGTAAAAAAACAAAGAAAAGTATCCGGATAGGGTCAGTTCTGTGGGTGAAAATGCCTGTAAATGAGAGAGGTCAGAGGAAGATGGCCAAACTGGTTCAAGCTGACAAGGAGGATGACGGTAACTCAAATAGTCACATGTTACAGCAGTGGTGAGCAGAGGAGCATCTCTGAATGCACAACACGTTGAACCTTGAAGTGGATGGGCTATGGCAGCAGATGACCATGAACATACACTCAGTGTCCACTTTATTAGGTACAGGAGGTACAGGAGGTTCTTAACTAAGTGGCCACTGAGTGCACATCTTTGTTTGCTTTCTTTAATTCACGACTAATGCCACATCCTATTTTGTAATTTAGAAGCAAACAACAGGAATTCTGCAGATGCTGGAAATTCAAGCAACACACATCAAAGTTGCTGGTGAACGCAGCAGGCCAGCCCGCTCTGGTCTTCTGCCTGCTCTGGATCTCTTTATCACTAATTGCCGACGGGACATCAACCGTCTCGACTTCACCGCACCTCGTCCCCATTCCAACCTCACTCCTTCCGAACGCTCTGCTCTCCACTCCCTCCGCACTAACCCTAACCTTATTATTAAACCCGCCAATAAGGGGGGTGCTGTTGTAGTCTGGCGTACTGACCTCTACCTTGCCAAGGCACAGCGACAACTCACGGATACCTCCTCTTATTTACCCCTCGATCGTGACCCCACTAAGGAGCACCAAGCCATTGTCTCCTACACCATCACCGACTTTATCCGCTCAGGGGATCTCCCATCCACTGCTACCAACCTTATAGTTCCCACACCCCGCACTTCCCGTTTCTACCTCCTACCCAAGATCCACAAACCTGCCTGTCCTGGCTGACCTATTGTCTCAGCTTGCTCCTGCCCCACCGAACTCATTTCTGCATACCTCGACACTGTTTTATCACCCCTTGTTCAATCCCTTCCGATCTATGTTCGTGACACTTCTCACGCTCTTAAACTTTTCGATGATTTTAAGTTCCCTGGCCCTCACCGCTTTATTTTCACCATGGATGTCCAGTCCTTATATACTTCCATCCCCCATCAGGAAGGTCTCAAAGCTCTACGCTTCTTTTTGGATTCCAGACCTAATCAGTTCCCCTCTACCACCACTCTGCTCCGTCTAGCGGAATTAGTCCTTACTCTTAATAATTTCTCCTTTGGCTCCTCCCACTTCCTCCAAACTAAAGGTGTAGCTATGGGCACCCGTATGGGTCCTAGCTATGCCTGCCTTTTTGTTGGGTTTGTGGAACAATCTATGTTCCGTGCCTATTCTGGTATCTGTCCCCCACTTTTCCTTCGCTACATCGAAGACTGCATTGGTGCTGCTTCCTGCACGCATGCAGAACTCGTTGACTTTATTAACTTTGCCTCCAACTTTCACCCTGCCCTCAAGTTTACCTGGTCCATTTCCGACACCTCCCTCCCCTTTCTAGATCTTTCTGTCTCTGTCTCTGGAGACAGCTTATCCACTGATGTCTACTATAAGCCTACTGATTCTCACAGCTATCTGGACTATTCCTCTTCTCACCCTGTCTCTTGCAAAAACGCCATCCCCTTCTCGCAATTCCTCCGTCTCCGTCGCATCTGCTCTCAGGATGAGGCTTTTCATTCTAGGATGAGGGAGATGTCTTCCTTTTTTAAAGAAAGGGGCTTCCCTTCCTCCACTATCAACTCTGCTCTTAAACGCATGTCCCCCATTTCACGTACATCTGCTCTCACACCATCCTCCCGCCACCCCATTAGGAATAGGGTTCCCCTGGTCCTCACCTACCACCCCACCAGCCTCCGGGTCCAACATATTATTCTCCATAACTTCCGCCACCTCCAACGGGATCCCACCACTAAGCACATCTTCCCCTCCACCCCTCTCTCTGCATTCCGCAGGGATCGCTCCCTACACAACTCCCTTGTCCATTCGTCCCCCCCATCCCTCCCCACTGATCTCCCTGCTGGCACTTATCCGTGTAAGCGGAACAAGTGCTACACATGCCCTTACACTTCCTCCCTTACCACCATTCAGGGCCCCAAACAGTCCTTCCAGGTGAGGCAACACTTCACCTGTGAGTCGACTGGGGTGATATACTGCGTCCAGTGCTCCCGATGTGGCCTTTTATATATTGGCGAGACCCGACGCAGACTGGGAGACCACTTTGCTGAACATCTACGCTCTGTCCGCCAGAGAAAGCAGGATCTCCCAGTGGCCACACATTTTAATTCCACATCCCATTCCCATTCTGACATGTCTATCCACGGCCTCCTCTACTGTAAAGATGAAGCCACACTCAGGTTGGAGGAACAACACCTTATATTCCGTCTGGGTAGCCTCCAACCTGATGGCATGAACATCGACTTCTCTAACTTCCGCTAATGCCCCAACTCCCTCTCGTACCCCATCTGTTACTCATTTTTATGCACACATTCTTTCTCTCACTCTCCTTTTTCTCCCTCTGTCCCTCTGAATATACCTCTTGCCCATCCTCTGGGTCCCCCCCCCTTGTCTTTCTTCTCGGACCTCCTGTCCCATGATCCTCTCTTATCCCTTTTGCCTATCACCTGTCCAGCTCTTGGCTCCATCCCTCCCCCTCCTGTCTTCTCCTATCATTTTGGATCTCCCCCTCCCCCTCCAACTTTCAAATCCCTTACTCACTCTTCCTTCAGTTAGTCCTGATGAAGGGTCTCGGCCTGAAACATCGACTGCACCTCTTCCTAGAGATGCTGCCTGGCCTGCTGTGTTCACCAGCAACTTTGATGTGTGTTGCTTGTAATTTAGAATAAGGCTTTTTTTTTAACATTATCCAGCTACTCTGGAAACAATTGAGATCAGGTTCTGAATTTTTGGGTTACACCTAAACATATTTTCAATGTTTCTCAAACTGAAGACAGCAGCTGCTCCCAGAGATTGAATACTATGTACAGTGATCACGGAATTATAGAATGACTTGGTGCAGGTGGAGAGCATTCACTGAGACTATACCAGATAATAGAGAGATCCCATTAGTCCTATTCCCTTGGCCTTTCTTCAGAGCCCTGCAAACGATCATCTCCCAACACCCTGTCCAATTCCCTTTACAAGGCATTGATAGATACTGTTTCCACCAGCACTGCAGTCAGTAGGTTGCAGGTCATGACTAAACACTTCCTGAGAAGTTTTTCTCATCACTCCTATGTACCTTTTATCTAAAATAAGGATCAATTGTCCACTGATCCTTGAGTCAACCACCAATAGGTCAAGAAAACAAATGAAAACACAAGCAAATGAATCTCAGGGTTGTATATGGTAACATATGTGTAAGGCCAGCAACTTCTCTCTGTTTAACATGTAACATCTCTAGGTTATGTAATATGTAATGTTGTGTCCCATTTTAAGAAAGCATCATGTGACCAATGGGTGTCTGTGGATACATTGTAACGATGTGTACTAAAGAACAATTCATACTCTTTCTGCTTTGTGAAAGAAGCTATCTGCCTGTGTGATAATCAGTGTACAAAGAGAGATACTGCTTTGTTGAGCATTAGTTCTTTCATAACTAATGTGTTCGTGTTGGTTTGTTCAGTTGGCCACCTCCTGCAAGTAGGGAATGGATAAGATGAAGATACTAAAATGTACCCTGTCCTACACACAGCCATCAAGTCTCTTCTCAAGCATCTTCATTCCAAAGAGAACAACTTCATCTTCTCCAGTTTAGGCTTCTGGCTGAACTCTCATACTCGCAGATCAATTCCTGTAAACCCTGTCTGTGCCTTTTCCATGACCCTCGTGTCCTTTCTGAAGTTAGCTGAACTGCATCGGGTCTATTATTCCATTTAAGTCTTCAATCAACACAGCATCTGCTACTCGAGCTAATCTCATGTGTGCCTATTTATTGATCGCCATCATGTTGAAGTATGACCTGGTGAAGGGTTTCATACTGAAACAGACTGTCTCTTCCTCCCCATGGATGCAGCCTGACCTGCTGAGTCTGTGTGTGTGTGTGTGACTTTAAATATGCCCTGTCTACCTGTAAGATCTACGTATGCCAATTTTTTGCTGTGAAGTAGTTACGCAAATGCTTATACACCTTGTTTACTGCTTAAAACCTGTACCTTCTGCTCTCCTGAGGTGGAACTTTCTATCCTCGGGAAGGGTCTTGCCTTTGTCCCCCTTCACCCACACCTCAGTGAAGTCCATACCCACCACAATGGGAGCTCTTCTTCCATTGCCTCCTTCTCCGAGCCCACTTCTTTGGCAAGGATTCTCCACCCAGTGCCGATGACCCCTTCTCCCATCTCTGACCCTCCTCCTCTTCCTGGACACCCCGCTCTAGCTCTCTGCCAGATCTGCATCTTTTCATCTCCATTTGCTGACGGGACATAGACTGGCTCAACTTCAGCACTCGTCTCTCCTCTTTGAACCTTACCCCCTCCAAACGCACTGGCCTCCGCTCTGTCCACACCATTCTCAACCTCACCATCAAATCTGCAGGAAAAGGGGTGCTGTTGTCGAGCTGGCTACTTAATTCTTCAAAAACATAAATCTAAAGCAACTAATATGACAAAAAAAAATCTCATGGAATCACCTATTTTGTCAGTCTAGCGTTACATTTGTAACACAAGACTGATAAAACTGTGACAGCATTCCATGTGGATGTGCTCAATGTAGGGACAGCTTTAACAGTGATGGACTGGGCCATACCCATTACTTTTTGTAGGCTTTTCTATACTAGGACATTGGCATTTCTATACCAGGCCATGATGTAACCAGTCTTCACCATACAGCTATAGAAGTTTGTCAAAGTTTTTAGATGAAATGCTGAATCTTCACAAACATCTAAGGAAGTAGAATCACTGCTGTGCTTTCAAAGGGTTGGGTAAAAGGCAGGGTAGTGGGGATAACTGGAAGAATTGGCTCAGCCCACGATTGAATGGCAGAGTAGACTCGATGGGTTGAATGGCCTACTTTTGCTCCTTTATTTACTGGTCTTATGGTCTTTCTAATTGCAATTGCGTGCCAGGCCCAGGACAGGTCCTCTGAAATGATAACCCTGAGGAATTTACAATTGTTGATCCGCTCCATCTCTGATCCCCCGATGAGGACTGGCTCAAAGACCTCTGCTTTCCTCCTCCTGAAGTCAATAATCATCTCCTTCGTCTTGCTGGCATTGAATGAGAGCTTGTTGTTGCTCCTCTAGGACAGGGGTCCCCAACCTTTCTCGCACTGTGGACCGGTTTCATCTCGACAATATTCTTGCGGACTGGCCGACCGGGAGTGGGGGGGTGGCGGTAGGGTTGCCAACGGACAAGAGTAGCAGTCAAATATGCTGGGTTTATCCCGAGAAAGACTACAATGACCATGAAGCCTTGCGCAGGCACCAGTGCGCATGCGTGATTTGGCAAGCGTGTACAATTTCTTTCTTCAAATTGTTTTTGGCGATTCTGTTCGGGAGGCGGGCTATTAATCACGGGGATAAGTGGCTAATACACTCAGTTTCATTTCAGAAAGGGTTTATCTAACGAATTTAATATTAAACACACAGCGCATATTTTCCTTGCATGAATATAGCGATGTCAATTATCAGGAGAGCTTGAAGTAAATGTTGAACGAACTTCCAGCAGAAGTGGAAGACACAGGTTCAATATTATCATTCAGAGAAAAATTGGACAGCTATATGGACAGGAAAGGAATGGAGAGTTATGGGCTGAATGCAGGTCGGTGGGACTAGGTGGGAATAGCGTTCGGCACGGACTAAAAGGGCAAAAATGGCCTGTTTCCATGCTGTAATTGTTATATGGTTATATAAGTCAATAGCATCATAACATTTTAAGTAACGTTTGGATATTAAACATGCAGCACGTGTTTTTTTCGTATGAACATATAAAATCATTGCAATACACTAATATTGCTGAATCAGTGGGAGCCCTGGGCTTGTTTTCCTGCAACAGGATGGTCCTGGTGAGGGGAGACAGCGATACTCGAAAGGGGTTCCTTATGTCCAGTCTATTCCGCAGTTTAGTTTTCGTTGCATTCATTGCAGAGATATGTTGGAAATAGAAGCAACGTTTTAAGTGCTTTCGTCGCTATCTCAGGATTTTTAGCCTTGACTTTGGTCCAGAATGCCGGCAGAGATGTTATGTAAAACATACTTTCCAGCCCGCCGTCATTTGCAAGCTCAAGGAGTTGATCTCCTTCCCGCGCTAACACAGATGACGCCCAGATAATCACCTCGTGTGCGTTCAAGCTCAACAGTGGGCGTGACAGGGAATGAGGGAAGGTGCAGCTGACTCCTATCGCCAAATCATATCGCTTCCTCGCGGCCCGGTAGCGCATGCTCTGCGGCCCGGTGGTTGGACACCGCTGCTCTAGGACAGATTGTCAATCTCTCTCCTATATGCTAATTGGTCACCATCCTTGATTCGGCCAATGATGGTGATATTGTCAGTAAACTTAAATAAGGCATTGGAGCTGTGCTTAGCCTCACAGTCATAAGTATAAAGGGTATAGAGCAGGGGGCTAAACACACAGACTTATGGTACACCTGTGCTGAGGGAGATTGTGGAGGAGATGTCAATTCCTCAGTACATATATCATCAATCTGCAAAATGTGTGTATCTCTGAAGTTCTTTATTCTAGATTTCTCTATTTTAAATAACGTAAAATGTAATGACTTTGTCACCAAAAGCTATTTGCATTTTAATGAGAATAATTTTTGCTGCTTTGAGTAGTCATACACCATCAAAATTACACATGATATGTCAGTAGATGTGCTTTACACAAGCTCTAAATTAGGCAGCTGGTATAGGTAATTTATTCCTTATCAGTATCGTTAATTACTGACACTACATCACATTTCTAAGGATCAATATTCACTTCAGTTCCATGGATGTGCATGGATATTAAATTTGTATAAGAAGCAGTAAGGTGAAGAATTTTGTGTTTAATTATGCTGGCAATTTCTGACGTAAAACTGCAATTCTATTCAAGTTCAAGTTTATTATCATTCGGCCATACACATGTATACTGCCAAATGGTACAACGCTCCTCTGGACCCAGGTGTACAACACAGTACCATCTTCAAGGAGCGATGCCTCAGAAAGGTGGTGTCCATCATTAAGGACTCTCATCACACAGGACAGGCCTTGTTCTCATTGCTACCATCAGGGAGGAGGTACAGAAACCTAAAGTCTCACGCTCAATGACTCAGGAACAGCTTCTTCCCCTCCACCATCAGATTTCTGAATGAATGTTGAACCCACGAACACCACCACACTACCTTTTATCCTCTTTTCAGTATTACTTATTTAGTCTAATTATTTTATATATATATATACACACACCTTTACCGTAATTCAGTTTTTATTTTGTATTACAATGTACTGTTTATTTAATTTAACTATTATATATATATATTCTTACTGTAATTCACGTTTTTTCTATTATTATGCATTGCAATATACCGCTGCCGCAAAGACAACAAATTTCACAACATATGCCGGTGATATTAAACCTGATTCTGATATAACTCACACACAACATATAAAGT
The DNA here is from genome assembly GCF_030028105.1 of Mobula birostris. Taxonomy (NCBI): domain Eukaryota; kingdom Metazoa; phylum Chordata; class Chondrichthyes; order Myliobatiformes; family Myliobatidae; genus Mobula; species Mobula birostris. The sequence continues at coordinate 5,964,085 of NC_092378.1, read as the reverse complement.
AATGTTAACACAAATAAATGAATCAATAATAAAATATATTCCAGAGATGTGATAAGATGATCTGTTCAACACAGCGACATAAAACCTAGTGAAGATGACATTTTAAGTCAGTTAATCCACTACGTTTTTATGAGATCCAGCTTAAGCATGAATCTAATTTAATTGATCCTGTTTGTAGATGCGCAGCACACTGAGATCTACTAAGCAAATGCCTGACTCACAATGCTGCGGCGCACTTCTTAAGTGACATTTTTATGGCTACATGATTTAACAAGCTGTAAACATTGGTAGTATTTGCATAACTGCAGTGATCATGGTTAAATATAGCAATTGTGCGGAGGGTTAGAAACAAAACAGTGCAGCTATTTTTTCACTTTGTTAATCGGTTTTTTAGAAAGTAATGAAAAGGATAGCAGCTAAGGGAAAATAAAAATTTGGGAAATTACTGTAGCATCAATATAAATTGTCTGATTTTGCTGCTGTTAAGTTACTTAGCTGGTTCTTTGCTGTACTTAAAGGCAAACAACCCAGTTGGCAGGCATGCCTATTAACTATATTTTTGTCAGTCATAGAACACTACAGCATAGAAACAGACTCTTTGACCCATTTTGTCCATGCCGAACCATTAATCTGCTTACATGTGGACCATAGCTATCCATACCCCTCCCGTCCGTTTTTGTGAAAAATACTGGACCAACCAGTGGAAATGGTCCAGAAGGGTTGTGTGGAAACTATTATTACCATTTTTCTTAATAACTAATTTCATTACTTAGCCTAATAGGTTAGATTTACCACAGTACATAATTATCTATTTAAATGTTTATTTTCCTTTTATATCATCTCAATGTGTACTTAAGAATGTATAAATAATTGTAGTTTTATACATATAAAAAAATGGAAAAGGTTATATGTGTGAAAAAAGTACATGATATTTGTGAATTCCTTATCCAAATAAAAATAAAATTAAAAAAAAAAGAAATTTTATCTAAAACTATTGAGCTGTAAATCCACCTGTATTTTAAGGATGTAATGTTGATCTGAAAGATCTATGATTAATTTATATTTTGTGATTCTCTCTTTCCAATTTTCTCCTCCAACAGGAATTAAAGGCATTAATAGATTCTGTTTTGCATTCTATTTCCCTGCAACAGTGGTCTCTTTAATAAAGGTACTCTCAGGCTCTGAAAAAAAAATATACTGGACCTTCGTAATAATAAATTATAATTACATGAACATGAACAAGGTATACATTGTCCCGATACTGATACCTGCAACTGGTGTCATCGCAAAGTGACTACACAATAGCATTAAACAATTAGGGTCACACAGTAATATTTATGTAAATCTTCAGAAAGCCACAATGCTAAACACCACTCGAATAGTCCGAAAGTTCTTAGTAATTGATAAATGAGTGTGCTTTGGCTATGCCCGTACCTCAGGTTTTGTCAGCTTAAGCTGACCAAAAATGTGCTTTCATAAATAATAATAACCGTATTTATATAGCACCTGTCATACATTAAAATGAAGGCTCTAAATGATTTACAGAGATTGTAAAGATAAATCAATATAACCATAAAAATACAAAAAAATTAAAAGCTGTAAGTAAAGACGAACATTATATAGAAGAAAATGTAATCGAATGTACCAAATTATATAAATATAATAAACATTAACAGGCATTAAAAGATCCTATAAGTAGTCCAAATTTTAAAAAAAAGGTTTTTAGAAGTGTTTTGAAACACTCCACGATACTAGACTGGCTTATCTCAGTCAGTAGAGTATTCCAGATTTTTAGGGCACAAGAACAAAAGGCTGCATCACCAGTTCTTGTATGCTTGGCTCTAGGAACATTTAGCAAACCAGTATTCATGGATCTAAGATTGTGATTAGGGATGTAGAAGATAGACACTCCAAAATATACAGAGGAGTTTTAATTCAGAGCCTTACATATACACAATTAAGAGTATTTTAAAATTGATCTTAAAGGACACAGGCAGCCACCGTAATGATGCCAAAACCAGAAAAATTCTCCCAGATTTTCTTTTTTTTGTTTAGATTCTTGCTGCTGCTGATAACAATCTCAGTGTTGTACATGATGACACATATACATTTGATAATAAATTTACTTTGAACTTAATATTTAAATTCTCTACAATAGTATACAGTATATGAGACTAGAGGTTCAACCAATGATTAAGTGCCTAAAAGTGCATTTATAGCATAAGGGCAGATCTTTCACTGCCTGGTAAAGACTGTTTGCCAGTTCTCTGGTGAGGCCCAGGTTATTGCAGTGCAGAGCACTGACTGGCTACCAGAAATAATTGGTCGCACTACACGAATAGAATGGTATTGACCGCTGGTGAAGACCCATCTGCTACCTCACTTGCTGTCAGGGATACAGTTTAAATTGTACGTTTGTCAGTCTTGGGATCGTACTGAGCACAATACATCAGATGAACCCCCACCCCTACCCTTTCTGATTTGTAAATTTTCTTTGAAGAACTCAAATGTTTAAACCAGCATAAACAATGCCATTACAGAACAACTAGTGGACTTTTGGATTGCCTGCAGTGACTCTTGGCTTTAGAAATGTCAGTTCTAAATGCTGTCTGCTTGCTTTTATTGTTTGCACTATTTGTTTCTTTTCTTTCTGCACACTGGTGATGTTCTTTTGTTTTTAATGGGTTCTATTAGGTTTCTTTGTTTGGTGGCTGCCTGTAAGGAGATGTATCTCAAGGTTATGTACTTTGAACTTTGAACTTCTTACAACAGCTGATTTCAATAAATCTGTTATACTTGCGCTAAATTAACCTGCTGTGGATTCCGTGAGCAGATTTCCATCCTGGGAGATCTGCAGAAATGTTTGCGATTGTGTTGCTCTCCAAGAGGAGCCCACCAGCACCAACTAGATTCCTTTACTTTTAACTGACACTAAGGAATGAAGACAGCAGCCAATTTGCCTTCCACACTTGCCTTATTGTCCCATAGCCCATACCCTGTTATGTAGAATGTTTTTTTAACTACAGTCTTCATTCTGAAAAGGCAAATTGAGCAAAGAGTTCCTCCACGCAAAATACTGGAGGAACTCAGCAGGCAGGCAGCATCTTTGGAATGGAATAAATAGTTGATGTTTCAGACTGAGTCCTTTCATTAGACAGCATCTATGGAAAGGAGTAGAGTCGACATTTCAGCCCGATGAGTGTCTCAGCCTGAAACATCGACACTTAATTCCATTCCAAAATGCTGTCTGACCTTCTGAGTTCCTTCTGCACTTTGAGAGTGTGTTATTCTGGATTTTCAGCATCTGCAAAATTGCTTCTGTTTAAAATTGACAAAAGATTTACACCCCCCACCAGTCTTTTTAGTCGGGGTCCAAATCAATGGCATCACTCACGGGGAAGGTTTCGGGAGTAAACCCCGAGAGAAAAATCCGGAGCTGGAGTCCCTAAGACAGTCCTACGTTGAGTTCAACACTGACTGGAAACTCCTGCCACGCTGCTGGTACCAACTGTATCGGTCCCTGCCATTCCTTTGGGTTTATCAGCTGTGCGGAGAGGGGGAGCTTGCTACATGGGCAACAGTTTGCTCTCCATATTAGGTTAGATTTGATTAGATTAGATTATGAAGACACACAGTCCTCTTTTATTGACATTTAGTAATGCATTAAGAAATGATACAGTATTCCTCCGGTGTGATATCACAGAAACACAGGGCAGACCAAGACTGAAAAACTGACAAAAACCACATAGTTATAACATATAGTTACAACAGTGCAAACAATACCGTAACTTGATGAAGAACAAGCTGTGAGCACGGCAAAAAGTTCAAAGCCTCTCGAAAGTCCCACATTTCATGCAGACGGGAGAAGGAAGAAAACTCTCCCTGCCATTCCCGACCACAGTCCGACTCTGAGTCGTCCGAAAACTTCGAGCTCTGATCAGCCCTCCGACACCGAGTACCGAGCGCCATCTCTGCCGAATGATTCAACTTCAGACCTGGTCGCCAGCAGCAGGCAAAGCCAGGGATTTTGGGGCCTTCCCTCCGAAGATTCTCAATCGCACAGTAGCAGCGAACCGGGCATTTCAGAAGTTAATCCAAATGTTCCTCCGTGCTCTCACGGCTGTCTCCATCAAATCAGAATTGTGCACGGCATCCTACTTACAAATACAATATCATTTCACCAGAGAGGCTGCGCACGCTGCGTCGCGCTGCCATCTCCTCCTCCTCCTCCATATTGTACTGCCCAGGCTTACGTACCTAGACTGCTAGGACACTACATCTATCGGCGACCCTGACTGGCAGAGGACTTACTCATAAAAAAAATGCTGATTGACTTGATGAATATTTCCATCATGTTGTTGCTTTATTTCATTATTCTACCCCTGAGCTGACACTAATATCATCCCCTTTCACTACCAGCTGAAATGATTAGAACAGAGGTTCCTTTCAAGTTGGAACCAGAGTTGAGATATCAATTGTAAATCACATTGAAGTGCTGATCTACTCTGTCTTGGTATTACACCAAGTTATACAGTACTATGCAAAAGTCTTAGGCACATATATATATCTAGGGTGGCTAAGAGTTTTGCACAGTACTGTAGTAATTTTATGTATTGCACTGTACTGCTGTTACTACTGCATGATATATGTGAGGGATGATAAACCCCATTCTGATATGGGTCTCTGTTGTGGACTGAGGGTGGGGAGAGGGGGATCATGACTGGGAAAAGGGGAAGGGAGAGAGGAGGGAGTGGAAAGCACCAGAGAGACATTCAGTAATGATCACTAAACCAATTGGTTGGAATCAAACGGCCTTGCCTGGTGGCTGAGACTGGGGTGTCTACCTCCACGCCACCCCCCCCCGCCCTGTCACTCCTTTTCTGCCAGCTGTCCCACAGCGTTCCACCCACTCCATTCACAACATCTTTTGCTCCCACCAGAATTACAAACTCGCTCTCCACTCCACGTTGTCAAATACAGTACTATGCAAATTCCTTGGGCACTTTGTTTTGCTTGAGACTTTTGCACAGTAACTGCACACACCTTGTACTGCTCTGTGTGACGGTTCTCATGCAGAGAAAATGATTAAATAATTCATGATGACCAATAATGAATTGTAACTATTTGCAATTCCAGTATTGCTTTGGTAATTTGATTTTATGTGTCTCAAAGGAACTACTAACTGCTGCAGGTCCGAAGTTGTGTTTAGTTCAAGGGTTAATGCAACATCGATCAAATGTTGAGTATTTGCCTCTGGAGGAATGCTTGATATTAAAGAATGGCTGCACCAAAAAGGGAATTGAACGGGCTTCTCACATCAGTATGCAGCCTCTCTAGGGGTAGTTTGTATTGTTGCAAAGTGCCACTTAACACAATTGAGTACATTTCAGCAGATTAATTAAACACAATGAATACTATTCTCACTTCAGTAAACCGAAATGCCAGCATTGCTCAGCAATTTTTTCACATCAATCCACATTCAGTATTCAGTACAAGATGTTTAGTATTCAGTACCTTTTCTGACTAAGTGGAAGAATGGCACCTATTTGACGACATATTTGTTCAGAGCACTGTTGTGACATTGCCTCTCAAAGTCCAACCCTACGTTCCCATTGTGAGAGGTGGAAACGGGTAAGGCCAGCCAACAGGACTCTGGTGAAGCTGTATCGGCCAATGTGGATGCAACGGATTGTAGAAACATTGATGAGCTCCAACCACACCATTAGCTTTGGACAGTGGAGACGAGAGGACAAGGCCCAAGTAAGTAAGTAAGTACTGTTGTGTCATTATACATTTTGAAGGTGCATATGTAAGTGGCAAGAGGTAATTCTTCCTTTTCTGATCAAATAGAGACTTGACAAATTATTGTTCTATCTTTAGAACAGTGGCAATTCCACACTCTAACCTGGGGCCCATGGACTCCTCAGGTAATGCTAGGAGTTGTGACAAGAATACACACAGATTAAGATGTTAGCTGGCCTGTGCTGGCACCAGTGGGATCAGCAGTTGGTCTGCCACCTGTCTTCAGGAGAGAGAGAGATAAGGAAAACAATGGAGCAGCATTTGGAGATGTTAATGAAGGGACGGGAGAGAGTAACGGAAGGAGAGAACTGTCAAGATTGGCTCCCCCTTTGAACCCTGAACTGTTTGAAGTGATGGACAGGCAATACCCCAGCAGGGGGATAAAAAGGGACAGGTTCGCTAAGGCAGGACACACACGACACCAGAGGTAACGAGACCCTGGAAGCGGTGCACCTCTCACAAGTCGGTGGGAAGTTTTGGAAGGCCGGTTGCGGGACCAGGCCATAGATGCACAGGGTGGAAAGGCACGATCGGCGGGAACCTGGTGTGTGCCCACCCTTGCCTGGGTGCCGGGTTCACTGCAGAGAAACGATCGTATCTGGAAACGGAGGGGTCACGGTCGGTGACCTCAGATGACATCACAAAGGGCTTGCACGAAAGCTGACTGCGAAGGTCTGTGTGTGGGAGCCGTTTGAATATTCATTTGTTTTTGCTCTCTCTCACCTTCCCCCCACTGTCCATCTCTCACGGCAGCGATTACTGCGAACTGAACTGAACCAAATTGAATTGAACTTTGCGTCACTTTGAAACTGGTCATTTACCCCTAGACAACGATAGAGCTTGGTTAATCCTGTTATCTTAATTCTGTGTACATGTGTGTTTATCATTGCTGAACTGTCGCATTTATTATCCTTTTGATTAGAGTACTGTGTTGCTTGTTTCTTTAATAAAACTTTCTTAGTTCTAGTAATCCAGACTCCAACTGAGTGACCCATTTCTGCTGGTTTGGCAACCCAGTTATGGGGTACGTAACAGAGTCCATGGCATTAAAAAGGTTTGGAACCTCTGCTCTATAGCAATTACTTCCTAACCAGAAGAGCACAAACTGTGTGGATTGGAAATAACATCTTCACTTTGCTGACAGTCAACACTGGTGCACTGCAGGGATGTGTGCTTAGCCTGCTGCTCTACTCTCTCTTCACCCATGGCTGTGTGGTTAGGCACAGCTCACATGCCATCTATAGATGTTCTGATGATACAACCATCGTTGACAGAGTTTCAGATGGTGCTGAGAGGGCGTACAGGAGTGAGATATACCAGCTGGTTGAGTGCTGTTGCAGCAGCAACCTTGCACTCAATCTCAGCAAGACCGAAGAGTTGATTGTGGACTTCAGGAAGGGTAGGATGAAGGAACACAAACTGATCCTGATAGAGGGATCAGAAGTGGCGAGATTGAGCAATTCCATGTTCCTGAATGTCAATATCTCTGAGAACCGGACCTGGACGCAACATATCGCTCCAGCCATAAGGAAGGCAAGACAGTGGCTGTACTTCATTAGGAGTTTGAGGAGATTTGGTTTATCAGCTAGAACACTTAAAAACTTCCACAAATATACACAGAGAGCATTCTGATTGGCTGCATCACTGTCTAGTATTGAGGAGAGTTGGGGTGGAGGGTGTACTGCACAGGATCGAAGTAAGTTGCAGAAACTTGTAAAATTAGTCAGCTCCATCATTGGTATTAGCCTCCGTAGTATCTAAGACATCCTCAAGGAGCGGTGCCTTATTAAGGATCATTTCCACCTAGGACATGCCCTCTTCACACAGTTACTATCAGAAAGGAGGTACAGAACTTTGACGGCACATACTCAACAATTCAGGAACAGCTTATTCCCTTCTGCCATCCGATTCCTAAACGGACAGTAAACCCTGAACACTCATTACTTTTTTATTTCTGTATTTTATGCATTATTTATTTTAGCTTAACTATTTAACAGACACATATATATACTTAAAGCAACTCAGCTTTTTGTTTTCTATATTTATTTATCATGTACTGTATTTCATTGTACTACTTCCGTAAAGTTAAAAAATTTTATGACATATGCCAGTGATATTAAACCTGAATACGAGGAATTCTGCAGATGCTGGAAATTCAAGCAACACACATCAAAGTTGCTGGTGAATGCAGCAGGCCAGGCAGCATCTCTAGGAAGAGGTACAGTCGACGTTTTGGGCCGAGACCCTTTGTCAGGACACAGAGCGGATAAAGTCAGTGATGGTGTGGGAGACAATGGCCTGGTGCTCCTTAGTGGGGTCACGATCGAGGGGTAAGTAAGAGGAGGTATCCATGAGTTGTCGCTGTGCCTCGGCAAGGTAGAGGTCAGTACGCCAGACTACAACAGCAACCCCCTTATCGGCGGGTTTAATAATAAGGTTAGGATTAGTGCGGAGGGAGTGGAGAGCAGAGCGTTCCGAAGGAGTGAGGTTGGAATGGGAACAAGGTGCGGTGAAGTCGAGACGGTTGATGTCCCGTCGGCAGTTAGCAATAAAGAGATCCAGAGCAGGCGGAAGACCAGAGCGGGGTGTCCATGAAGAGGAGGAGGGTTGAAGATGGGAGAAGGGGTCATTGGTGGGGGTGGAAGAGTCCTTGCCGAAGAAGGGTCTCGGCCTGAAACGTCGACTGTACCTCTTCCTAGAGATGCTGCCTGGCCTGCTGCGTTCACCAGCAACCTTGATATTAAACCTGATTTTGATTCTGATTATCAAGCTTTATTTCAGGTAATTCATTTTTAACAGAAATTCACCTACACAACTGAAAATTAATAATTAGTTGATAATAATATATCTAATTGTGGATGCAATCAGTCCATTAATGTAAGCAAGAACCAGGCTTCACACTACATCCACTGAATATATTTCTATTTACAAGCAATCATCTGTTTAGACAACACAAGGTGCATCTGTGTATCACAATTCGTCCAGCAGTTGAAACTTTACACAACAGTCACACAAGTTTCTCTCTCTCTCGCCCTCTCCTTCTCTTCTTCCCTTTTATCCTCTCTCTGCCTCTCCCTTTCTCCCCAGTGGAGGGTCAAGCTATGAGTGAAAGTAATTTTAGTAAAATTCTTTTAACATCCTATGTTAGGACATATTCTTAAGTTATGGAATATACCAAATATTAATTTCAACAGCAACCAGTCTTCAGATCTGAGTGTAGGTTGTACAAACATTTGTAGAATGAATTTAAAATGCAGCTCAGAACAATAGTCTTCCTGGAGCTGCAGATTGGTATTGATTGCAAACAGGAAATACCATTGACCTGAGATGTCTGCATATGCATGAATGTAGCCCAGAGACGGCAGCGGTTAGCTTTCAATTTAGGGTGTTGAGGTGAAGATCTAGGTGTCAGAAAATTATATCTAATTCAAAGGAAGCAGGCAGGTGGTCACGCCGGGGCCACGGGAGACAGACAAGTGGGTCACGGTTAGGAGGGGGAAGGGGAAGAGTCAGGTAATAGGGAGTACCCCGGTGGCTGTGCCCCTTAACAATAGGTACTCCTGTTTGAGTACTGTTGGGGGGACAGCTTACCCGGGGGAAGCGACAGTGGCCGTGCCTCCGGCACAGAGTCTGGCCCTGTAGCTCAGAAGGGTAGGGCAAGGAGGAGGAGGGCAGTTGTGATAGGGGACTCGATAGTAAGGGGGTCAGATAGGCGATTCTGTGGACGCAGTCCAGAGACCCGGATGGTAGTTTGCCTCCCTGGTGCCAGGGTCCGGGATATTCCTGATCGTGGGAGGGTGAGGAGCCAGAGGTCGTGGAACATATAGGTACCAATGACATAGGTAGGAAAAGGGATGAGGTCCTGAAAGGAGAATATAGGGAGCTAGGAAGGGAGTTGAGAAAAAGGACCGCAAAGGTAGTAATCTCGGGATTACTGCCTGTGCCACGCGACAGTGAGAGTAGGAATGCGATGAGGTGGAGGATAAATGCGTGGCTGAGGGATTGGAGTAGGGGGCAGGGATTCAAGTTTTTGGATCATTGGGACCTCTTTTGGCGCAGGCGTGACCTGTACAAAAAGGACGGGTTACACTTGAATCCTAGGAGGACCAATATCCTGGCAGGGAGATTAGCGAGGGCTACTGAGGTGACTTTAAACTAGAATGGTTGGGGGGTGGGAATCAAATTAAAGAAGCTAGGCGTGAGGAGGTTAGTTCACAACAGGGGGATGGGAACCAGTGCAGAGAGACAGAGGGGTGTAAAGTGAGGGTAGAAACAAAAAGTACTATGGAGAAAAGTAAAAGTGGCAGGCCGACAAATCCAGGGCAAGCATTAAAAAGGGCCACTTTTCAACATAATTGTATAAGGGCTAAGAGAGTTGTAAAAGAGCGCCTGAAGGCTTTGTGTGTCAACGCAAGGAGCATTCGTAATAAGGTGGATGAATTGAAAGTGCAGATTGTTATTAATGATTATGATATAGTTGGGATCACAGAGACATGGCTCCAGGGTGACCAAGGATGGGAGCTCAACGTTCAGGGATATTCAATATTCAGGAGGGATAGACATGAAGGAAGGGGAGGTGGGGTGGCGTTGCTGGTTAAAGAGGAGATTAACGCAATAGAAAGGAAGGACATAAGCCGGGAAGATGTGGAATCGATATGGGTAGAGCTGCGTAACACTAAGGGGCAGAAGACGCTGGTGGGAGTTGTGTACAGGCCACCTAACAGTAGTAGTGAGGTCAGAGATGGTATTAAACAGGAAATTAGAAATGTGTACAATAAAGGAACAGCAGTTATAATGGGTGACTTCAATCTACATGTAGATTGGGTGAACCAAATTGGTAAAGGTGCTGAGGAAGAGGATTTCTTGGAATGTATGCGGGATGGTTTTTTGAACCAACATGTCGAGGAACCAACTAGAGAGCAGGCTATTCTGGACTGGGTTTTGAGCAATGAGGAAGGGTTAATTAGCAATCTTGTCATGAGAGGCCCCTTGGGTAAGAGTGACCATAATATGGTGGAATTCTTCATTAAGATGGAGAGTGACATAGTTAATTCAGAAACAAAGGTTCTGAACTTAAAGAGGGGTAACTTTGAAGGAATGAGACGTGAATTAGCTAAGATAGACTGGCAAATGACACTTAAAGGATTGACGGTGGATATGCAATGGCAAGCATTTAAAGATTGCGTGGATGAACTACAACAATTGTTCATCCCAGTTTGGCAAAAGAATAAATCAAGGAAGGTAGTGCACCCGTGGCTGACAAGAGAAATTAGGGATAGTATCAATTCCAAAGAAGAAGCATACAAATTAGCCAGAGAAAGTGGATCACCTGAGGACTGGGAGAAATTCAGAGTTCAGCAGAGGAGGACAAAGGGCTTAATTAGGAAGGGGAAAAAAGATTATGAGAGAAAACTGGCAGGGAACATAAAAACTGACTGTAAAAGCTTTTATAGATATGTAAAAAGGAAAAGACTGGTAAAGACAAATATAGGTCCCCTACAGACAGAAACAGGTGAATTGATTATGGGGAGCAAGGACATGGCAGACCAATTGAATAATTACTTTGGTTCTGTCTTCACTAAGGAGGACATAAATAATCTTCCAGAAATAGTAGGAGACAGAGGGTCCAGTGAGATGGAGGAACTGAGCGAAATACTTGTTAGTAGGGAAGTGGTGTTAGGTAAATTGAAGGGATTGAAGGCAGATAAATCCCCAGGGCCAGATGGTCTGCATCCTAGAGTGCTTAAGGAAGTAGCCCAAGAAATAGTGGATGCATTAGTGATAATTTTTCAAAACTCATTAGATTCTGGACTAGTTCCTGAGGATTGGAGGGTGGCTAATGTAACCCCACTTTTTAAAAAAGGAGGGAGAGAGAAACCGGGGAATTATAGACCGGTGAGCCTAACGTCGGTGGTGGGGAAACTGCTGGAGTCAGTTATCAAAGATGTGATAACAGCACATTTGGAAAGCGGTGAAATCATCGGACAAAGTCAGCATGGATTTGTGAAAGGAAAATCATGTCTGATGAATCTCATTGAATTTTTTGAGGATGTAACTAGTAGAGTGGATAGGGGAGAACCAGTGGATGTGGTATATTTGGATTTTCAAAAGGCTTTTGACAAGGTCCCACACAGGAGATTAGTGTGCAAACTTAAAGCACACGGTATTGGGGGTAAGGTATTGATGTGGATGGAGAATTGGTTAGCAGACAGGAAGCAAAGAGTGGGAATAAACGGGACCTTTTCAGAATGGCAGGCAGTGACTAGTGGGGTACCGCGAGGCTCAGTGCTGGTACCCCAGTTGTTTACAATATATATTAATGTCTTGGATGAGGGAATTAAATGCAGCATCTCCAAGTTTGCGGATGACACGAAGCTGGGTGGCAGTGTTAGCTGTGAGGAGGATGCTAAGAGGATGCAGAGTGACTTGGATAGGTTGGGTGAGTGGGCAAATTCATGGCAGATGCAAATTAATGTGGATAAATGTGAAGTTATCCACTTTGGTGGCAAAAATAGGAAAACAGATTATTATCTGAATGGTGGCCGATTAGGAAAAGGGGAGGTGCAACGAGACCTGGGTGTCATTATACACCAGTCATTGAAAGTGGGCATGCAGGTACAGCAGGCGGTGAAAAAGGCGAATGGTATGCTGGCATTTATAGCGAGAGGATTCGAGTACAGGAGCAGGGAGGTACTACTGCAGTTGTACAAGGCCTTGGTGAGACCACACCTGGAGTATTGTGTGCAGTTTTGGTCCCCTAATCTGAGGAAAGACATCCTTGCCATAGAGGGAGTACAAAGAAGGTTCACCAGATTGATTCCTGGGATGGCAGGACTTTCATATGAAGAAAGACTGGATGAACTGGGCTTGTACTCGTTGGAATTTAGAAGATTGAGGGGGGATCTGATTGAAACGTATAAAATCCTAAAGGGATTGGACAGGCTAGATGCAGGAAGATTGTTCCCGATGTTGGGGAAGTTCAGAACAAGGGGTCACAGTCTGAGGATAAAGGGGAAGCCTTTTAGGACCGAGATTAGAAAAAACTTCTTCACACAGAGAGTGGTGAATCTGTGGAATTCTCTGCCACAGGAAGCAGTTGAGGCCAGTTCATTGGCTATATTTAAGAGGGAGTTAGATATGGCCCTTGTGGCTACGGGGATCAGGGGGTATGGAGGGAAGGCTGGGGCGGGGTTCTGAGTTGGATGATCAGCCATGATCATAATAAATGGCGGTGCAGGCTCGAAGGGCCGAATGGCCCACTCCTGCACCTATTTTCTATGTCTATTATGAATGCATTGTGACTATGGAGCTGTCCGGCTGTTACTCTGATCTTTTGCATATAAAAATGTTGGGTCAGGGAGCCTTTTTTCCGGAGTTAACCCAAATATTGTCAGCTTGTGTTTGCCAAGAAAAGATTTTTATACTACCAGCTGTCTCTCTGGTGGCTTTTGCTGCAACCCAATAAAGGGTCATTAACTGCTTTAAACCCATTACTTTAGAGCATTGCCTTTCTCACCAAGTCACACACCATACTTATGTGGAAATATTTTGCAATTTCTTCATCTCTCTGGGTCAAATTACTGGGACACTTTACCGAACAGAACTGTGGGAGTATGTTTATCAGAAGGTCCGCAGTAGCTTGAGATTTTCCAAGGTTGGAGCTTGGAGCTCAAGTGGACGTAAAAGGGTAATGGCTCAGTGGACCGTGTAGGGCAAACCAAGCACCAACGTGGTGGATAGATTGAAGGACAACTATTGGCCACCGGTGAAACAGGATGATTTGTCCATGACAGGCTTAGGATGAAGAGCAGGTACATCAGATAAGGGGGAACCATTAACAGGCTGAGATGGCAGAGTGAGGCAGTAAGAGCACCAGGGTAGTGGGCGGCAGAGAAAGGCAGATCTGGCAAACCTGGTGTGGGCCCACGAGGGTGGAGATCAAGCTGACGTGACGTCAGACTAGACCTCAGGAGGACATGAAAGGCACCAAGCTGATGGGACTCAAACAGACCTGAAAGGAACATATCTATGTGGAGCTTGGGTGGATGTGAAAGCTATGTGACCGAGAGCGCTCCAGTAGACAACGAGGTGGAGCTCGGGCAGACATGAAAGGATGATGGCCCAGCAGACCATGTAGAGTGAACCAGGATACTGAGCTATGTGGCAACTAGCTGAGGGAATAAGCAACAACAATCAGCCCTAGGGTGTGTTAGGGAGCACTCTGGAGTTAGGAAATATAGCAAATATCAATTTCACCAGCAACCAGTTCAGATTGGAATGTGAATTACAGATTGAATTAAAAATGCAGCTCAGAACCATTAGACCTCAGATGCCTGCATATGCATGAATGCAGCCTAGAGTCAGGGATTTACATTTATCTTGGTGTCTAGAGTATGAGTGGTGTTTGAAAACTATATGTAATTCAAAGGAAGCATTATAGATATATTGTAACTGTAGAATTGTTCTGCTGTTACCTTTGATCTTTAGCATTTAAAAATATCATGTAATAATGGATCGGACAGGTGTCTTCTTCCAAAAGTGCCTCAATATGATGCATGTTGTACATTTTTGCTGAATAAAAACACTTCTATATCCACTGGCTTGAGCGTCTCTCCAGGAACTTTGTTCACGTCACAACAGGGTGAAACGTGGCAGAGAGGATAAAACAGAAACAATGCCAATAAATAGGATTAGTGTAATTGTACAAGCGTGGCAAAACATGGTGAGCCAAAAGGCCTGTTTACATGTTGTATCACCCTATGTCACTGGTGAGTAACATCCACATCCCAGAAATAAATTATTAACAGTGAAAAGATGAGTTTTAATTCAAAATGAATTATTATTCAGAAAAAAATGAAAACAAAAACTGAATTTTTAGAATTAAAAGCACAATTGTGGCAAAGAAAATGTGTATTGGTGACTTGAGTTTCAGAGTTGGACTATCAATTTTAGGACATCCAAGTAATGGGTGTGTTCTGCTAACACCAAAGCAGCTCTCTCTTGCCTTTAACTGAGCTCCAGCTGACCTGTAAACAATTCATGTTGATAAAGGATAGTCAAAATGGAACTTGTTCCATTCCTGTGTGCTGAGGAACCTTGCATTGATAAGCACATTATTTACTAAGGGTAGTAACTGAGCAGGGAACTCATCTGCATGCGTTTTCTTTTATGGACTGTGAAGCTGAATTGCTGTTTAATGGAATGGTGCAATTTAGACAAAGGACTGTGCTGCAAGTTTAAAAACTGCGGCTGCTCTGCATTTTGCAGGATAGCAAGAAAGCCCCCAGGGAATTCTTTCCAAATTTGCACATAGCTCAAAGGCAAACCTCATACATTATAAATATAAGCAACAGCAGCTGTTCTAAATTAAAGTCAACGCTAAAACACAAGGGTTTGCCTGTTTTCTACAGCCTACTGTAGTTTGCCTTTTGACCAATTTTGGTGAATGTGTGTTGCTTACTAATTAGAACCAAACAATACCATGAGGTAACAATGCCAGCATCTTGTCAATGGAAAACTGTGCCTCACTAACCCTTTGTCACAGTTAGTAAGCATGTTTGTTCATATTTTCAACCCAACCTATTTCATGACATCTCTGTATATCTGAAATGCATTAGACACAAGAAAATCATTCAAAGTCTTGTTAAATGTCAGCAGGACCAGGGAGCTGATTATTGACTTCAGGAGGAGGAAAGCAGAGGTCCATGAGCCATCAGAAGTGGAGAGCCAGTTACTTAACAGAAATTTATTATGAGTTTTTAAAAAGGGAAAGAAAAAGATTAATTTCAAGAAAGGTAAACTAAGCTTAACTATTTGCTTTTTTCAAGAAAGGTTGGCTAAAAATTATTCTCTCAAAAGAGCATTGACAATTATTTTTGGATTATTATATCTACAACTTACTGATCACGTGAATGTACCATGAGCTGTAGATACAATTATTTTTACACAGGGTTTCCCTGAGACCTGAAAATTATTTACAAATACCTGGGGATACGAATTGACAATAAACTGGACTGGTCAAAGAACACTGAGGCTGTCTACAAGAAGGGTCAGAGCCATCTCTATTTCCTGAGGAGACTGAGGTCCTTTAACATCTGCCGGACGATGCTGAGGATGTCCTACGGGTCTGTGGTGGCCAGTGTTATCATGTTTGCTGTTGTGTGCTGGGGCAGCAGGCTGAGGGTAGCCGACACCAACAGAATCAACAAATTCATTCGTAAGGCCAGTGATGTTGTGGGGACGGAACTGGACTCTCTGACGGTGGTGTCTGAAAAGAGGATGCTGTCTAAGTTGCATGCCATCTTGGACAATGTATCCCATCCACTACATAATGTACTGGGTGGGCACAGGAGTACATTCAGCCAGAGACTCATTCCACCGAGATGCAACACAGAGCGTCATAGGAAGTCATTCCTGCCTGTGGCCATCAAACTTTACAACTCCTCCTTTGGAGGGTCAGACACGCTGAGCCAATTGGCTGGTCCTGGATTTATTTCATAATTTACTGGCATAATTTACATACTACTATTTAACTATTTATGGTTTTATTACTATTTATTATTTATGGTGCAACTGTAAGGAAAACCAATTTCCCCCAGGATCAATAAAGTATGACTATGACTATGACTATATTTCAAGGGTTCCTCCAGGGCAAAAAGGTTGAGAAAGGCTTAGTTAGCACGTGGAGCCCTGTCACAGGAAAGCAGCATCCATCATTGAGGGTCCCACCACCCCACCACTCTCTTCTCACTGCTGCTGTCAGGAAGAAGATACAGGAGCTCCAGGACTCAGACCACCAGATTCAGGAACAGTTATTACTCCTCAGCTACCAGGCTCTTGAACCAGAGGGAATAACTTCACTCAACTTCACTGACTTGTTCCTACAATCTTTGAACTTACTTTCAAGAACACCTCATCTTATGCTCTTGATATTTAATGTTTATTTATTTATTTTTCTCTTTGTATTTGTGTTTGTCAGTCCTGTTGGGTGCAGTCTTTCATTGATTCCATTGTGTTTCTTGAATTTAATGTATATGCCAACAAGAAAACAAATCCCAGTGTTACATATGGTGACACATAATAAATTTACTTTAAACTTTGAAATATTTTGTCATACCTCTAGAATGGATATTTATAGAGAATACAGTTACCATATATCCATTGCAAAAAATGTAAGCCTACCGATGAATCTAATTAAGATCAGGTAATTAGAATAAATGACAATGCTACTGTTAGCATATAGTTTTCAATTTAGCAGAATGTGATCATTGAGAAGGTCAATTCTAAGTGAAGTATTTCTTAATTTATTTAGAGATACAACATGATTGACACACAAAGCCAGAGCAGCCATGAAGAAGCAGGGAGAATGTACAAACTCCTTGCAGTCAGTTGCAGAATTGAATTCGGCCGCTGAAGCTATAATACTGTTCTGTTTGCAGCTACACTACCATGCTGACCTAAGTACAAATGGGGTTTGTATAAATCTCCAACGTGTGGCCAATTGCTTGTCCTAATGGCTCTCCTGACACACAACCACAGTCGTGGAACCTTCTAATTTTCAAAAGGATTAATATTAGGTGGAACAACATAGTATCCTACCACACCACATTACTGCCTGGGTGATGAATTCAGAGGTGACCAACGTTGCCCTAAAGGCAAAGCCACCTTCAAAGAAAGAATCACTATTTGCTCTGGAAATGATTGGAGTGAACGCTCTCATAAACTAAAGCATACAGACACACAGGGGGAGATGGTAATGTTGGGAGTTTCGCGGCGATGGTCATGGGGTTGTATTCGGGTACATTTCTCCTTGGAATTCAATGACAGGTTGATCCACACGACAAATGAATGCTCATGGAATGTGAGTGTACACTGCTGCTGAAGCAATGGTTGAACAGTCTTCCCTTTATGTCAATACAGGTACAGACTGTAGCTGTGTCATCTGATTTAAAATAAAACAGTCACTCCAAGATGGCACCAGCGACAAACGTGATTAATGGCAACATCATGAAACTGCTTTCTCTTTTCCTTCTTCTTTTAAATATACTTCCACTACTAATCTGTGTGCAATTGGAGCCTGTAATTTACATTTTGATAATGTGTTCATGGGCTGACCTAGTGATCCAGTGCTTTTCCTGTCTCTGAGGGATTCTGAAATGGTTGAGATTGCAGCCTAATGGCGGAGGGCGAACCACGATCGGTTCCATTGTTCACTGATTTTGCCAATTAAAGCATTGAGCAAGATTGAAATCATTGAGGAAGAGAGCAGAAAGTGAGCAGGTGTTCAGTGCTGTCTGCCTGCAATTGATCTGTTTCCACTCCCTCTGGCTCGCTGCAGCCCGAGGAAGGTGCAGGGGTCTTGGGTCTTCGGCATGGTTTGTGGATTGAACTCGTTATTAGAGGAATTGGCAGTTCATGTTATATATGTTTCTGGTTTCTGGTTACTCCTTTTTTATTGCTATTTTGTGTGATTTTAATCGGGGCGGATTGGGTCTGCAGCCTGCAGTCAATGAATGACACAGCTCTAAACTGAACTGAATTGAATGGAGTCATATAGTTATAGAGACGTACAGCACAGAAACTAGATGGGCTCTCTGGTCCATCTAGTCCATGTAATAACCATTTAAACTGCCTACTCCCAATGACCTGCAAGTGGACCATAGCCCTCCATATCACTATGATCCATGTACCTATCCCAACTTCTCTTAAACATTGAAATCGAGCTTGCATGCACCACTTGCGCTGGCAACTTGTTCCGCACTCTCACGACCCTCTGGGTGAAGAAGTTTCCCCTCATGTTCCCCTTAAACTTCTCATCTTTCACCTTTAACCCATAGCCTCTGGTTATAGATCCTCCCAATCTCAGGGGAAAAAGTCTGCATGCATTTACCCTATCTATACTCCTCATAATTTTGTATACCTCTACCAAATCTCCCCTCAATCTTCTACGTTCTAAAGAATACAGTCCTAACCTATTCAACCTTTCCTTATAACTCAGGTCCTCCAGACCCAGCAACATCCTTGTAAATTTTCTCAGCACACTTTCAACCTTGTTTACATCTTTCCTGTAGGCAGGTGACCACCAACATCCCACACAACTTCATCATAACATCCAATCTCCTGTACGCAATACACTGATTTATGAAGGCCAATGTGTCAAAAGCTTTCTTTATGACCCTTTCCACCTGTGAAACCACTTTCAATGAATTATGTACCTGTATTCCCAGATCCCTTTGTTCTATCACACTCCTTAGTGCCCTCGATTGTTTCAAGGACTCTAACATTGCTAGGCTGTTTCAAGGACTCTGCGGTTTGATGTTTAATATTCTGTGTGTTACTTAGCGGTTTTTGCTGTTTGCATGATTTGTTCTTTTTTTTGCACGTTGGGTGTTTGATGTTTTCCTTGAACGGGTTCCATGGCGTTTCTTTGTTTTGTGGCTGTCTTTGCAAGGATGAATCTTAGGGTTGTAAACTGCATACATACTTTGACAAAAATGCACTTTGAATATTTGAATATATCCAGTCATTAGGCTATTTTAGACATATCTTAATGTAATCACACACAAAATGCTGGAGGAACCAGCAGTTCAGGCAACACCTATGGAGGGAACTGGACAGTTGATGCTTTGGGCTGAGACCCTTCAACAGGACTGGGAACGACGAGGGCAGAGACCAGAACAAAAAGGTGTGGACACGGGAGGATCACGAGCTGGCAGGTTATAGGTGAATCCAGGTGAGGAAGGAAGGCAGGACGGTGGGTGTGAGAGAAAAGGGAATAATTTGAAAAGCTGGGAGGTGATAGGTGGAAGAGGCAAAAGGTGACAGAAGAAGGAATCTAATTGGAGAAGGTGGAATAAAGGGAAGGAGGTGGAGAACCAGAGGGAGGAAGGTGAAGGTAATGGGCAGAACAAGAGGGCAGGGGAAGGGAAAAGGAAGAAGTGCTGGGGACAGAGGGATTAGGGAAAGCAGGGTGAAGGAGCAGTAAACAGGGGGGGACTGGTTACTGGGAGTTAGAAAAATCACTGTTGATGCCATCAAGTTGGACACTACCAGGAAAGGATATGAGGTATTGATCCTTCAGTTTGCACCTGCAATGTGGATTCAATTCCCGCCGCTGACTGTAAGGAGTTTGTACGCTCTTCCCATGACTGCATGGGTTTCTTCCGGGTGCTCTGGTTTCCTCCCACCTCTGGGATTAAATTGTGGGACTGCTAGGCGGCAAGGCTCAAAGGTCCAGAAGGGCCTGTTCCACGCTGTAGCTCACTAAATAAATATGACCTCAACGTGGTAGTAGAGGAGGCTGCAGACAGACATGCCAGTGTGGGAATGGGAAGAGGAATTAAAATGGTTGGCTACTTTGATATCTTTTAGATATTTGAATCATAAAGTCAGTCTCGTTTTTCTATTCCGTTTTTATGATGAAAATCATGATAACCCAAAAGCATTCACTTTGTGTATGCTATTTAATTTCCACCCACTGAAAGTTCAAAGTAAATGTTATTATCGAAGTACATATATGTCACCATATACAACCCTGAGATTCATTTTCTTGTGGTATATTCAATAAATCTATAGAAAAGGTGAAAAGTTTAAGGGGGACATGAGGGGAAACTTCCTCACTCAGCAGATCTTGAGAGTGTGGAATGAGCTGCCAGGGCAAGTGGTACCTGTGAACTTGATTTCAACATTCAAAATAAGTTTGGATAGGTATATTGATGCTAGGGCTATGGGGGCTGTGCAGGTCAATGGAAGTATGTTGTTTAAGACCATAAGACCATGAGGTATAGGAGCATAAGTAGGCCATTCGGCGCATCGAGTCTGCTCCATCATTCAATTAAGGGCTGATCCAATTCTTCCAGTCATCCCCACTCCCCTGCCTTCTCCCCATACCCTGTGATGCCCTGGCTAATCAAGAACCTATCTATCTCTGCCTTAAATACACCCAATGACTTGGCCACCACAGCTGCTCACGGCAACAAATTTCACAGATTTACCACCCTCTGACTAAAGTAATTTCTCTACATCTCAGTTCTAAATGGACGACCTTCAATCCTGAAGTCATGCCCTCTTGTCCTAGAAACTCCTACCATGGGAAATAACTTTGCCATATCTAATCTGTTCAGGCCTTTTAACATTTGGAATATTTCCATGAGATGCCCCCTCATTCTCCTGAACTCCGGGGAATACAGCCCTAGAGTTGCCAGACATTCCTTAAATGGTAACCCTTTCATTCCTGGAATCATTCTTGTGAATCTTCTCTGAACCCATTTCAATGTCAGTATATCCTTTCTAAAATGAGCCCAAAACTGCTCACAATACTCCAAATGGTTCAGCACAGATTAGATAGGCCAAATGGCCTGTTTCTGTGTTGTACTTTTCGATGACTGTATGTCTCTTATAGCAACTATAACAGAATCAATGAATGACCCCAAGCTTGGGCTTTCAGCCGGGGTAGAGAAGAGAACATGAAGAGAAACATAAGAATTTCTCAAACATTAAATGCCAAAGGTGCACTTTGTAGTTTAGTGGGACATTGTGGGCAAGCTATGTTAGCACTGGAACGTGTGGTGACACTTGCAGTCCCTGGGTGCATTGTTTAATGCAAACAATGCATTTCACCTCTTGTTTTGATGTCAGATACTGCCTGTTGTGCTGCAATCTGAATAAAGTCCCACGTCTTTTACCTGGAAATATTGTTTAAGTTCGACTAAACTTTGTACAGCAAAAGATGATTGCTAGAGGTGAAATCAGTCAGGAATGTTGTAAAGTTGAAAAGATTTCTTATTAACTGGGAACACGAGGAATTCTGCAGATGCTGGAAATTCAAGCAACACACATCGAAGTTGCTGGTGAACGCAGCTGGCCAGGCAGCGTCTATAGGAAGAGGTACAGTCGACGTTTCGGGCCGAGACCCTTCGTCAGGAGTAACTGCAGTCCTGTTAGTCCTGACGAAGGTTCTGGGCCTGAAATGTTGTCTGTACCTCTTATTAACTGGGAGTAGCATTGATGAGATCAGATGCATTCAAATCCCAGGATGCTGAGGTACATCCTACGATGCGTTGGGACACACCATCAGTGATGTTACCTGGGGTCATCAGGTGCTTTGGGTCTTTCAATATCGGACACCCTTGCCCAGGCAGCCCAGCCAGGGCTGATCTGGCCCCGGATTGTGTCCCAGCAACATTAGTCCACGGGTCACACCTCTTGATCCATAGCCATCTGGAGGCTCACTCAGCAGCCTCTGTGATGGTCCGGATGGTTCTTTTCTTTGCAGCCCCTGCAATGTCAAGGAGAGAGTAGTTTCTGTGCAGTGAGCAGACAGCAGAAACCTCTGCACCCCACCTCTATAGGCTCAAATTGTGCCCCCCATCGCCGTCCCTGGCATTCCTCTACCAGCTCCTGATAAGTGGCTTTCTTACGCTCAAACAAAAGATGTTCGAGTGAGTTGCCTTTTGTCGTATGTTTTCCCAATGGATTCAGATTGATTCCTGCACCTCATGTTCACTTCAATTACATTTGCAGGTGTTTTGGAAAAATCCTCTTTCACATTTATGATTTTTAGAGATTGAAGTTACAAAATCTATATGTTATGTTCGAGTTTCTGTAAGCTGGAAACATCAGGAGAATATTCAAGTGTTCCCACAACCCTTCTTTTGTACGGAATATACTATTGTTACATTCTTTAATGCATTTATATAGACTTCAAAGCTGAGAATTTAATGGACGCAGATACAATATGTAGGGTTGCACAGTACAGCAGCTAACATTTGATGTTTTTGGTTCTTTAAATGCATTAGAAAGAAATGATGCATACTAGGATGTAAAACTGGCCATGTGGCAGAGCAGCAGGTGGTTCCCTGCTCCAGCAAAAGGAAATACAGAGCAATTGAACCTTCACCTCCAGCTGTCAAAATCTGGATCAGTCATCATAAACAGGAATGCATTCATCTTAAAAAATATAACACACCTACTGATGGACCAAATGGAGAACAGGCTAATAGATAATGGCTAGAGTTGAGTTTTCTGTCTGATAGAAATTGTGCCTCAAATCAATTTATCATTCATAACTCTTTATTGATTATTTACTTATTGAGATACAGTGCTGAACAGGTTTTTCTGGCCCTTGGAGCCATGTCACCCAGTAACCTCCTGACTTAATCCAAGCCTAATAGCAGGACAATTTATAATGACCAATTAATCTACCAACTGGTACATTTTTGGAGGAAACCCGAGTACCCAGAGGAAACCCAAGCGATCTTGGGGAGAACATACAAACTATTGTATCCTAAAGCATCATTAAAACAGTTCTTCAGACTTTTGATTTTAAGTTCTCTTTTGACTTTTTTCCAAAAAGCTTCTGTGAATTGCCTCGGATTACTTTCTGTACATCAAGTTCCAGGTAATCACAAATTAATGACACTGAAAGCAAGCACCTCTGTGCCAACACATTTATCTCCTGTGCAGCCTCCACTTGATGCCTATGCACTACTCCTGATCACCTGCAGATTGAAATTGTCAAGTAGATGCTCCCCACATTCAATGATTTTTTTCCCCCTCTGCTGTTATTGCACGAGTGGTAAGAAAAGAGCAAATAATCTGTCCATCAGCATATAATAGCTGAGCTACCACAAAAGGGAATGCTTTAATGACGCTGTCCTATCCCTATGATGGTCAAACTACAAATTTGACTACTGTCCCAATGAACTATGCATTACTTCTCCCTCGTGCCTGACATTACCATTAACATTTCAAAAATTAAACCTTGCTAAAGCTCTAATTTTAGTCCAGTAGGTTCATTCTTTCAAATCTTATAAAGTAAGATCTGCAGCTGCTGGTTTAAGGTTGTTATGAAACAATCTACCCCTGGTGCAACAATTACAAAAGACTGCAATTTCAAAGTCCAAAGTAAATTTATTATCGAAGTACGCACATATCACAAAATACTACCCTGAAATTCATTTTCTTGCAGGCATTTACAATAGAACAAAAACTACAATAGAGTCAGTGAAAAACTACACACAAAGACTGACAAGGAACCAATGTATAAAAAAAGACAAACTGGGCAAATACAAAAAAAAACTAATAAGTAAATAAATGGACAAATCATACTGAGAACATGAGTTGTAGAGTCCTTGAAAGTGAGTGTGTAGGTTGTGGAATCAGCTCAGTGTTGAGGTGAGTGAAGTTATCCACACTGGTTCAGGAGCCTGATGGTTGACGGATAATAACTGTCCCTGAACCTGGTGATGTGGGGCCTAAGTCTCCAGTATTTCCTTCCCAATGGCAGAAGCAAGAAGAGAGCATGACCTGGATGGTTGGTGGAAATGCTACAAATAATTTGCTGGAGGAACCCATGGAATCAGGCAGCATCTGTGTGTGGGGGGGCGGGGGGCAGAAGGAAGTGTTGACTTTTCAGATTCCTGAAGATTCAGATGAAGATTCTTGGACCTGAAACATGAACTTCTTAACTCTGCACAGTTGCTGCCTGACCAGATGAATGTTTCCAGCATCTTACGTTTTATCTCCCATTATGTGGGAAGAATATGGTCATCCACTTTGGTAGATGAAATAAAAGGCTAGACTATTTTCTAAATGGAGAGAAAATTTAAAAATTTGAGTTGCAAAGGGACTTGGGAGCTCTTGTGCAGGACTCCCTAAAGGTTAACTTACATCTGTGATGAGGAATGGCAAATGCAAAGTTAGCATTCATTTCGAGAGGACTAGAATATAAAATCAAGGATGTAATCTTGAGACTTTATAAAGGAGGTTCACAAAAATGATTCCGGGATTGAAAGGCTTGTCAGATGATGAGCGTGTGATGGCTCTGGGCCTCTGCCCACGGGAATTCAGAAGAATGGGAGCAGGGTGTTCTCATTGAAACCTATAGAATGTTGAAAGGCCTGGATAGAGTGGATGTGGAGAGGATGTTTCCTATGATGGGGGGAAGTCTAAGACCAGAGGATACCACCTCAGAATAGACAGATGTCCACTGAGAATGGAGACGAGGGGGAATTTCTTTAGCCAGAGAGTGGTGAATCTGTGGGATTCGTTGCCACAGGCAGCTGTGGAGGCCAAGTCATGGGGTATAGTTAAGGCAGAAGTTGATAGATTCTTGATTAGTCAGGGCATAAATGAATGGTACGAGATTGAGGCTGAGAAATGGTGAAGCAGTTCGATGGACCAAATGGCCTAATTCTGCTTCTGTGTCTTATGTGCCACCGACTCCCATCTGAATTGTCGCTCAGAAATATCCTTCCTCTCTCCAGGGGTGTCATGTGGACCTACCAGGTTTTACCTGTTGAATTGATCTTACAAAGTAGTGCCCTCCGGACTGTTATATGCTGATTTCTGGTTAGATTTAGTGGTCAAGACCTAACGAGGGCTCAATTTCAACTACACAGTTGATTTTCAAACCAGAATTCCTTTCATCAAGTGAAGATAATTACCCCAATCTTGTACTTCATTTGCCTATGAAATGTAAGAGCTGATGAGATTATCAGTTCTTTTGTTCTGTGGTTTACCAACCACTAGAACACGAGCCTTGTGGCCCATTAGGCCGGTGCTTATGCCGGTTGCCTCGGCATGAAGCGACTGACAGTGCGAGACTCCCCTCGCCCCCCAGATAGGACGCCAGTCTATCGAGAGGTTAACCCCCAGCATTTTTGCCGGTACCCATTCTCAGCTGGGTAGACTGGAGCATTGTGTGGTTAAGTGCCTTGCTCAAGGACACACACGCTGCCTCGGCCAAGGCTCGAACCCACGACCTTCAGATCACTAGTCCAACGCCCTAACCACCTGGGCACGCGCCACACAGAACACTCTGTGAACACATATTAAATAAGGCCATTCACCTTCTTGCACTTACAACCCCACAATGCAAGTTCTGTTGTTAGAAATGTGTCCTGCACCAGAATGATCTGTTCATCAAATCAAGTCAAAATTATTGTCACTTAACTATCTACATGTATACCCCTAAACCAGATGTTTCTTCGGACCAGAGTGTAAAGCACAGTAGTACACATAACACACATATAATACAAAATAACTTGGGAAAGTAGGAATTAAATCTACAAACGAATTGTGCCAAGATAAACTAAGTAAAGTGCATAAATTAAATACTGTAGGGTACAGTACAAATTATCTGGTGACACTCTCAATATAACGCAGTAGGGACTTCAGAAGCCAATGGCGTGGGGGAAGAAACTGTATCCCATCCAAACTGTTTTTGTCTTTAAAGTTCAAAGTAAAACTTTATGCATCGGAGTCTCCTGCCTGGGGGTAGAAAGTCAAAGAGGACACTGGAAGGTAGGATCCTTGATAATACTAAGGACCCTGCATACACAGAACTCCTGATAAATATCCCCGGCGGATGGTAGGGAGAACCCTATGATCCTCCTGGCTATTCTCACTGTCCTTTGTCTGGTCCGATGCTCGGCTGCTCCCGCACCGGATGGAGGTGCAGCTTGTCAGCACACTTTCAATGGTGCTCCTGTGGAACTCAGTTAAGATGGTGGGAACGAAGGTGGGGGGGGAGCAGATCCTCACTTGCCTCAGTCTCCTCAGGAAGTGAGACGTTGCTGTGCCTTCTTATTCAGGGAGGTGATATTGAGGGACCAGGTGAGGTTGTCTGCGATGTGAACTCCCAGGAACTTAGAAACATAGAAAACCTACAGCACAATACAGGCTCTTCAGCCCCTAATGGTATGCCGAACATGTACTTACTTTAGAAATTACCTAGGGTTACCCATAGCCCTCTATTTTTCTAAGCTCCACGTACCTCTCCAGGAGTCTCTTAAAAGACCCTATTGTATCTGCCTCCACCACCATTACCGGCAGCCCATTCCATGCACTCACCACTCTCTGTGTAAAAACTTACCCCTGACATCTTCTCTGTACCTACTTCCAAGCACCTGAAAACTGTGCCCTCTCGTGTTAGCCATTTCAGCCCTGGGGAAAAGCCTCTGGCTATCCACAACTTGGTGCACTTAACTCTCTCTGCAGAGGGGCCCTGTATGCGCAGAGGGGGGAAGGTTCATCTGCACCTTCCTAAAGAGGTAAACGTTTCCAGAACCCAGTCAGCATGCTGTGGACGGTTATCAATTGTTGCTGACACTTCCCTCTGCAGGCAATAGAAAATGACTTTCCCTGAACTGAAAGGAAAGATCTACAAAACCTTGTGGATCACGGGCAGAACCCTAATTTACAAGGAATATTGCTGTAAAGCCTGGTTTATACTTCTGCATCAACGCGTCTCCATAAGGTCTGCGTCGCCGCAAACCCTACGCAAGGTTGACACGGAACCCTATGCAAGAGCTTGCATTGCTGCGACGCGCACCTCTCCCAAAATGTAACTGCGCGTCGCAGCAACGCAGAACGCAACAACCGTGATTGGTCCGCTTGGCAGCATCGCATTTCATCCTGCACTGCAATAGCTTCCCATTGGGCGACTGAAGAGCAGGGAAGGAACTCTGGGTGCAATGCTTTCCATAAAGCTTTACAGACCTCCAAAATTATGGAGGACACGTTTTGCACGAAAAAAGACGCTCGTGTCTTGTTTACCCCGAGACTACCATGACCATGAAGCCTTGCACAGGCAGGTGAGTGCGCATGCGTGATGTGCGCGAATTGCCGAGCAACGCAGACACACCAACGCACAAGTATAAATGCTTCCAACACGCGTAGGCCACTGGCGTAGACTACGGCGTCCAGTTAACACAGAAGTATAAACCAGGCTTAAGTAAGCAGCATCCATCATCAAGGATTCCCCCATCATGCAAACCATGCTCTCTTCTCACTGCTACCATTGGGCACGAGGTACACGAGCCTTAGGTCCCACACCACCAGGTTCAGGAACAGTTATTACCCTACGTCTGTAGGCTCCTGAGCTAGTGTGGATAATTTCCCTCACCTCAACATGAACTGACTCCACAACCTATAAACCCATTTTCAGGGACACTACAACTCATGTTCTCAGTATTCTTTATTTACTTTATTTGCATAATTTGTCCTCTTTTGTATATTGACTGTTTGTGAGTCTTTATTATTCATAGTTTTTTATAAATTATATTGTATTTCTTTATTTTCCTGTAAAAGATAGATAGATAGATAGAGATACATGGATACTTTATTGAACTCAAAGAAAATTATAGTGTCATAGTAGCATTACAAGTGCACAGATATAAATATTGGAAGAGAAGTAGAAAGAATAAAGAATAAGTCACCACAAACAGTCTAACAGGAGGGGGAGGGGGGTCATCACTTCCCCGGCTATAAGTTGACTCATTATAGAACCTATTGGCTGAGGATAAGAATGGCCTCATACAGCATTCTTTGGAGCAGTGCAGTTCTTTTAGTCTATAACTAAGCCTTACAAGAAAATGAATCTCAAGGTAATACATAGAGGCATGCACGTACTTTGATAAAAAAAATTACTATGACTTTGACTTTTTGAACTTTTGATTACCGAGGTGTCAGAAAATGTACTCTTAAAATTTTACCGAAATACTGTTGATAAATGTGGACGTTGGTTGTTTGTTTTATAATGCTTGAACTATATGACAGCCCATAACATCCAAATCAACTGTTCAGTAATATTCGATTCTTCATAAGCCAACAATGCCATCTGTGATTGCCATCTATACAAAATCACACAAGAATCAAAAAGATAGTTCAAAGGATATTTACACTGGAACCCAGATGGCACATCGGGAAAGAACAGGTTATAAATATTAAGAACTGCAGTAAACTTTTCCATTATTTTTGATACTAAGATTTTCATTTATGGAAAAGGATTCTCATTGATCCACAGATAATATTACATTGGGGATTCTTCATGTCATTACAGTATATGGTGCAGCTTTACACATTTTGTGCAAATTTTCAAAAGCACTTTATTAAGAAGTGTCTCAGAGGAATGGCAAAGATTGGTTGTAGCGCACAAATACCATTAGAATACCATGTGGAACATGGATCAAAACCTCAGCATCATATTGGATCTAAGTTTCAAATCTGATTTTGATAAATTAGAGCAGTGATTGGTACACTGAGTACAAGTTTTGCGTGAAGGAAGCACCAGTTCTGATGTTATGAAATATATACTTCTATCAGTAATTCAATCTATCATTGTGGTATAATCCTGCAATAGCTAGTAATCTTAAAGCATAGTATTATATATCAATTTCAAATGATACTTGCCGATTTCAGGCTGTGCTTAGATTGAGTTACAGTCTACAGTCGTAGAATTTAAAATGCAACCCAAGACCCCAGTTAAATTGCAGATTGCAAACTAGACCATAAGGCATAGGAGCAGAATTAGGCTATTCGACCTAGTGAATCTGCTCCACCATTAGATCATGGCTGATTTATTTTCCCTCTCAACTCCGTTCTCCTGCCTTTTCCCCATAACCATTGACACATTTACTATTCAAGAACTTATCAACTGCTGGGTTAAATATATCCAATGGCGTCCTCCACGGCCGTCTGTGGCAATGAATTCCATAGATTCACCACCCTATGCCTAAAGAAATTCCTCCTCATCTCTGTTCTAAAAGGACGCCCCTCTATGCTGTCGCTGTGCACTCTGGTCCTGGACTCTCCCCCTATTAGAAACATCCTCTCCTTGACTACTCCATCCAGGCCTTTCAATATTTGACATGTTTCAATAAGATTACCCACCCACCTCATTCTTCTAAACTCCAATGAGTACAGGCCCAGAGCCATCAAATGCTCCTCATCCATTAAATCTTTCATTCCTGGGATCAAACTTGTAAGCTAGTGGCAAGTTCGCAATCTACAAAACAAATGGAAGCATTTGCTTTCTTCCATTTCTCTTTTCTCTTCCTAATCCTCCTATTTCAGTGTCCATTTTCACATCTCCTTTAGCTCCCCCATCGCCTATCTTCTTCCCCCTCCACTTCCGTGACACACAGTTCATCCACAGGCTTTACCCCCAAACCCCTCTAACCAGTTCCAGTTCCATTGTCATTCACCTCTCTTCTAGTAGTTCCCATGACCTTCTTATCAGATTCCAGTATTGGTAGCCTTTGCATTCCTGCTTATTGCCTTCCAACAGCTATCTTCATCTTCACTCTCTCCTCCCTCACATCGCTCCGTCTGCCTCTATCCATTATCCAACTGTGTGTGTGTCTCTCTCTTGAACCAGAGGGGATAACTTCACTCAGATTCACTTACCCCATCACCAGCAACTTTTATGTGTGTTGCTTCAAAGCCCAAGGGAATGAGGTTCCTTAGGGATTATAATTATTTTTCATTAATAGTAATAATTTTTTTCTGTTGACATGTAAGTCATTCAGCAGTCATTATCACGCTGTTATTTTGATGGGATTTTTGATAACAGAAAGACTTTGAATCCACGAACCAAGGAATGAACCCAGGGATCCATGAATAGCAAAATACAATGCATTCCAGTTAACCGGGGCAGCCGCTTATTAGGATAACTCTTACAGAACAAAATCTAATTAAGAAAATTGGCAGGATCCCCTACACTTATTTGGGACACTGTGCCACTTAATAGGAGCAGGAGACTTGCCGAACAGGTTCTAATGAGCATCAGTCATGTGCATGTGTGGGCGTTAGACTCTACATCACGTTTAGAGTGAACAGTTTTTAAATAGCATCAATTGTGTGTGTTTCTGTTCAAAAAGCAGTGATATTTGTCACTGATAGTTGGTGAGAAGTAAGCAATAAGACAATTCAGAACTAGTTTGCTCACTGCAGTTTCAAGCATTCAGGTTTGGAGGTGCCAGAAATGGCCAGGAGTGAAAATGAAATGATTTCCTTACTTCAGCAAGTTAGAAACTACGAAGAATTTGAAGCTATCAACAATCATCTTGAATGTTACAATTAAAATGAAGATTTGGACGATACAATCATCAATAGTATTGTATGAAGGCAGTTCATTACCTGCATGAGGTGTCTGCACTGATTTTGTTCATTTACAGTCAATCAAAGGAACACAGCAGATGAATTCCTCCATCGACAGCTATTCGGAACTAATGCACAGTTTTATAATAATGCAGCAGTACTTATTCTGTTCTAATTTGTTCTCTAATTCATTTAAATACATAATTTGTTACTCAGTTTGTTTTTTTTATACTTTTCTAACTATTTCCATGCATCTTCAGCTAATTCAGGCAGCTACTTAATTAGGCCAAAATGTACGGGCTCCAATGTGTCCCAATTAACTGAAATCCGCAGTATAGCATACTCCCATAAAAACCTGGGATCCAAGAATGGAGTGCTGTCTTTGCAAGGCTGGCAGCAGAGCCATATCACCTGGAGTGTTGTCAATGCAACAAAACCAAATCACTTGGACAGCAACTCTGTACATTTCACTTTTAACTGACTCACTTACATTCCCCATCTTTTAACATATTCCCTGCATCTTTTTGTGTCATTGGGCTTGGCATCAAATTCAGTTTCTTCCTTTTTTTATTTCACACACAGCTCTCCTCTAATGTTCAAATGCTACGAGAGGTTACTTGGCAATTCCTAGGAAGCACCAGCTTACAATGTGGCTGAGAATTATGGGTGCTGATGTGCAACATCTGTCCTTCTGCACTGATCAGGGCAACGTGACCGAGCTATAAGACGTTTGCCTGTCATTTGAACAAAATTGAGTGCACCATGGTTTGCCGGTGAGGAGAATTTGAAAAGGAAAATGAGTAAGAGTTCAATTTAAAGCTTCCACTGGAGCCATAAAACTGCCACAGTTTATGGAGCGTAAACTTATAATAGTTCCATACTCTACTGTAATTCTAATCAACAAAGATCCATTGCACTAGTGTCAGCAGAAAATAAACTTCAGAAACATAAAGAACTTCAATAAAAACATTTTTTGCTTTCAACTTGTGTCTCAGTTGATCTTGCTCTCTTTTGATCACACTATCCTCATCTAATCTTACCTTCCAGACAAACTCTTGCATCCTTCTGCATCAGCCCCCCTTTTCCTGGAGGTGCCCCTTGCATAACTGAAGTTCAAAGTAAATTTATTATCAAAGTACATATATGTCACCATTATACAACACGGAGGTTCATTTTCTTATGGGCATACTCAACAAATCTATAGAATAGTAACTGTAACAGAGTCAATGAATGGCTGCCCAACTAGGGTATTCCACCAGAGTGCAGAAGACAACAAGCTATGCAAATAAGAAATAAGTAGGCAATAAATATCGAGAATGTGAGATGAAGGGTCCTTGAAAGTGAGTCCATAGGTTGTGGGAACACTTCAGTGAAGGGGCAAATGAAGTTGAGTGAAGCTATCCCTTCTGATTCAAGAGCCTGATGGTTGAGGGGTAGTAATTGAACGCAAGGAAGTCACTTCTAATGCAGGAAGTCTTATTATTTCCTTGTTGAGGTGAAGGTTTGGCCTTTTGTCTATGCTAGCTCACAGAACAATCCCATCCCAACACTTATTTGCTTGGAACCTATTCTCCCACATGGACACTCACCTTGAGTCGCCACCAGACACTCAGCTTTCACCTGTGGCTCCAAGTAGCTATTTGCATGAGACAGCGGCCATAATCCAGTGCACTGCTCTGTCTGACACACCAGTGAGGTAGGGGTTTGCCTGTCCTAGTATGTGAAGACAGCTCCGGCGGACTGGGTGGGTAGATCTACAGAGGGATCCAGCTGCTCGGGTGGTGGAAGTGCAATACTCCATGGAGAGCGCAGGGCATGACAGGGCATAGGAGATGTCATGGTCATCCACTGCAACCAAGGTATGGCCCAGTGTGTGACACTTGTTCGTACCACTGGATTCAGACTTCTGAGGTCGAGAATGTGGAACTGCCCCAGTGCAATCTTTTCCACTTTAAAAACTCTCCCAGACAGGTTTCCTGTCATTGTCAGACACAATAGACAACCACCAATACCATTCTCATCTAATCCTATCTTCCAGATAAACTCTTTTTTTTTCCTTCAAGGACCCCCTCTTCCTGCAGGTGCCCCTTTCACATCTGAACCCAAGGAACCACTTCCAACGCAAGAAGTCCAGGTTTATCTTATTATTTCCTTGCAGAGGTGAATGTTTGGCCCTTCAAGCTAGCTCATTGAATAATCCCATCAGTCCCATCCTCAACACTTATTTGTGTCTGTAACCTATTCTCTCACACCCCATGGACCCATTAATATTCTCCCACCAGCCACCTACACAAGGGGCAGTTTAAAATAGCCAACTAATTTACTAACCATCACATCTTTGAGATGTGGGAAGAAAGTGGGGCACCTACGGAAATTCAAACAGTCTTGGGAAAACATGCAGTCTCCATGTCATTAGCCCCTGAGGTCAGAGGTCAGTTCATTGAAAGCTGCACATAAAATGGTGACAATTGTCCCCATGCCACCCCAAAGCCCACTTCTGTAGGGGCTGATTCCCTTCCTCTTCGCACTTCCACTGGCCTTCAGCTTTCCAAGATCTTTCACTGGGGGAAATACCTACCTATACCTTCTTATATCTAATACCTATCTATTTGACAAAGGATTTAGTCATTACTGAATGAAACTTGCCTGTATTTAACTCAAGGTTTGTACAGATTCCTCTTACCCAATGAGATCAAAAGTTGCTATCATTTTCTTCTGGTGAGTTATTGAAACCCATTTGTCCCTAGCTGATCAGGGCACTCTGGTCTGGCCAGAGATTCAGAGCTTAATATTTACCATTAGTCTGACCAGGCAACATCTAACATGATTGGATGATTTTCCTCGCCATTGCTGCCAGAATACATTAACACAAAATAATCTGCAGATGCTGGGGTCAAGTGATGAGGCTAAACTCAGGTTGGAAGAGCAACACCTCATATACCGTCTAGGTAGTCTCCAGCCCCTTGATATGAACATAGAATTCTCCACTTCCAGTAATTCCCTCCCTCTCCCTTCCCCTGTCCCTATGTCACTCTGCCCCCTCCCCCAGCTGCCTATCACCTCCCTCATGGTTCCGCCTCCTTCTACTACCCATTGTGCTTTCCCCTATTCCTTCTTCACTCTTCCTGTCTATCCCCTCCCTCACCCCTTTATCTTTCCCCTTACTGGTTTTTCAGCTGGAACCTACCCGCCTTCTCCTTCCCACCCTCCCCCCACCTTCTTTATAGGCCCTCTGCCCCTTCCCTCTACAGTCCTGACGAAGGGTTCCGGCCCGAAACATTGACTGATCGTTTCCACGGATGCTGCCCGACCTGCTGAGTTCCTCCAGCATGTTGTCAGAATACGTTAAACTGCCCGAAGTACTCCAATCAAGAACCGTCATACTGTATTCAGATTTTCTCCTTGAACATGGGAGCCCTAAGTGTGTTAATGATTTCCCAACTACGCTCTGATATTGGATCGCTGGCACTGAAGTGACAATGCCATTTATTTAAAAGAGGAATAGGGTGCTATATAAGCCTCGGGTAATCTTGTTTTTTTTTCTAAAAATTGAATGTGTTCAGTTAACTGCTTAAAATTCTTTATGTATTTTAAACATTTTAGTTTTGCCTACTTTAAGTGCTGCTTAATAGAAGGGGTGCAAGTTAGGCAACAGAAGATGGTGTCATAGAGGAATACAGCACAGGCACAGACCCAAACACGAGGAAATCTGCAGATGCTGGAAATTCAAGCAACACACATAAAAAATGCTGGTGAACGCAGCAGGCCAGGCAGCATCTATAGGAAGAGGTACAGTCGACGTTAACGGGCTGAGACAAAGGGTCACCAGCATTTTTTATGTGTGTTACAGGTACAGGCCCTTCAGCCCAATAATCCATGCACACCCAGCAAGTTCCAATTTCCTGCACGTACTTACTGAGATACTCCACTGGTGTAGGCCATTCCAGCCCTTCGAGATACTCTGTCCAACAGCCTCCAAGTTAGCCATAACCTAATCATGGGACAATTTACACTGACCAATTAACCTATCAAATGGTACGTCTTTGGACTGTGGGAGGAAACTGGAGCACCTGGAGGAAACTCACGTTGTCACAGGGAGAATGAACAAACTCCTTAGAGACAGTGGCAGGAACTGAACCCTGGTGGCTGGCGCTATAAAGTGTTGTGCTGAACACTATGCTATCATGCCAGCACATATCCCTTTAAACCCCACCTCTGCATGTACTACCACACCTGCTTCAGCCACTTCCTCTGGCAACTCATTTCATATATTCACCATCATCTGCATGAAAACGTTGCTCCTTGGGTCCCTTTTAAATGTATCCCCTCTCACCCTAAACCCATGGCCCCTAACTTCAGACTCCCCATTCCTCAAAGTTCAAAGTAAATTATTATCAAAGTACATGTCACTATATGCAGCTCTTACTGGCGTGCACAGTAAATCCAAGAAACACAATAGAAGCAGTGAAAGAACACAGGACAGACAAACAACCAATACACAAAAGACAACAAACTGTGCAAATACAAAACAAAATGAATAAATAAGCAATAAATATCAAGAACATGAAGAATCTTTGAAAGTAAGTCCATAGATTGTGGGAACTAGTTCAGTGATGGGGCAAGTGAAGTTGAATGAAGTTATCCTCTCTGGTTCAAGAGCCTGACGGGTGAGAGGTTAAAAATTGTTCCTGAACCTGGTGGTGTCTCCTGGGAAAAAGTCTATTATCATCTGCCTTATCTACACCTCTAATAATTTTAAACATTTTTATTCGTCAGCATTCCAAGGAATAAAGACCTATCATGGTCAATCTCTCCATTTGACTCGGGCCCTTTATCATCATAAACTTTTTCTGCACACGTTCAGCTAAAACACTGCTTTCCTATAACAGTCTGACCATAACTGTACACAGTACTTCAAGTGCAGCCTCACCAATGACTTATACACGTGTAACGCAATGTCGCAAGTCCTAAACTTAGTGCCCCTCCTGATAAAGACCTGTGCACTAAATGCCCTTTCGCCACTCTGTCTACCTTTGACACTGCTTTTCGTGAACATGCACTTGTTCTCCTCAGTCCCTCTGTTCCGATACACTCCCAAGTGCTCTACTATTCATAGTACAAGTTCTACGCTGAATTGACTTTTCCTAAATTCATCACCTCAAACTTGTCTGTTTTGTAATCCATTTGTCCACTTCTCTAACAGATCAATATCCATCCCCCTGTGTTCTTTATGATCAACATTTCCTAATTAGCAACATTTGTACTATTTAACAGACAAACAATAATTATGTTTGTACTTGTTATATTTAGGCCAGTGGCCAATACGGGTTGATCAGGCAGCAAGACCTGGTCAAATGATTTCCTGATTCAAATGGACAGACCAGGGATAGTCACTGTATCTTGTACAATATTGCTTGCCCATGACAGGTGGACAGGGCTAGAACAAACCTCATCCATAAAACAGCTGGAAAAAAGTCCTAAACACGAAAAAGTCTGCAGATGTTGGAAGTCCAAGCAACACACATAAAACACTCGAAGAACTCAGCCGGTCAGGCAAAATCTATGGAAATGCATAAATACGAGTTCTATGAGTTCTACGAGACTGTGGTGGCCAGTACTATCATGTTTGCTGTTGTGTGCTGGGGCAGCAGGCTGAGGGTGGCAGACACCAACAGAATCAACAATCTCATTCGTAAGGCCAGTGAAGTTGTGGGGATGGAACTGGACTCTCTCACGGTGGTGTCTGAAAAGAGGATGCTGTCTAAGTTGCATGCCATCTTGGTCAATGTCTCCCATCCACTACATAATGTACTGGGTGGGCACAGGAGTACATTCAGCCAGAAACTCATTCGTCCGAGATGCAGCACAGAGCGTCATAGGAAGTCACTCCTGCCTGTGGCCATCAAACTTTACAACTCCTCCCTTGGAGGGTCAGACACCCTGAGCCAATAGGCTGGTCCTGGACCTATTTCATAATTTACTGGCATAATTTACATATTACTATTTAATTATTTATGGTTCTATTACTATTTATTATTTATGGTGCAACTGTAACGAAAACCAATTTCCCCCGGGATCAATAAAGTATGACTATGACTATGACCATGACTGTAAATAGCTGACGATTCTGGCCAAGACCCTTCTTCTCAGTCCTGAAGTAGTGTCTCAGCCCAAAACGTCGACTGCTTATTAATTTCCATAGATGGTGTATGACCTGATGAACTCCTCCAGCATTTTGTGTGTGTTATTTTGGAAAAAAAATCTGACTGCCAGCTAATCCCTGTCTCCTGGCTTAACTCATTGTCACACATACAGTACGCAAAATGTTTTTGCATATTGCCAACTTGTTTCTGAAACATTCAAAGGTTGAAAATAAATATCAAATAAAATGCTTAAAGCACTGAATTAAAATGAACAATCAAGTTAGCATGTATTCTTTGGTGTGTGTGCAATGTTGTTCACATTGTGAAGTAATTTTATCAATTAACATTCATTCAGATATCTCTTAATCCTTTAAGATCAGCTGATATGGCAGATATGGGAGTAGGTTTGCAGTATTTGTAAAAAAAAAGAGGATTCCTCATGTGTAATTGTTGAGTGCATAAAGATCTCCAGAACTGTATCACTTTCGGCCGATCAGGAAGGTGACTGCTGTGAATAACGCAGTCCCTGCCCATTGTGCAGGCGACTTCCAGTGACAGCTGCTGAGGTTGATCTCTGCATTGTTAAAGTGCCCTTGGTTCTGATTACCCAGCTAACTCATTAATTGATCCTGAATATTTTCTTTTTTTCCTGTATTTCCTTTGAATAATACGTGCTTTGAAAGATCTTCATTGAATGCTTTCAATTACATTTCATGGATCACTATAATTATACACAGTCCCGTGTAAGTCAGGCGCCCTGGGTTTTTTATATGGTTTCAGATGGTATAGCCTCCACAGAGCCCTGATTTCAATATCATCAAGGCCATCAGGGATTTTCTGGAGAGACAGAAGCAAGCAGCAGCCAAAGTCTACAGAAGAACTGTGGCAAGTTCTCCAAGATGCTTGGAAAAACTTCCCAGCCGATTGTTTAAATAAAACTGCACAACAATACACCTAAAAAAATTGATGCAGTTTTAATGGCAAAGTGTGAGCACACCAAATATTGATTTGATTTGGTTTTTTATTGATTACTGCTCTTTATAGTAATTTTTTGATATTTAGAAACTTTTCATTTCTTTTTATTGAAAGAATCTTCATTTTACCGATTTTTTTTACACATGCTCAGTGCTGTGTATTAACCTTTTTTAAGTCACTGTTAATCTGGGATTCCCAACCTGGAGTCCACTGACCCCTTGGTTAATGATAGAGTGTGGCGACCCACTTTCTAGCACACACGAACCGGCTCAGAACAGCGCGCGCAGGCAGAGGGCCGGCCCCAAAAAGGGCGCCAGACCATCTTCACCAGCAGGGGGAAGATCCCACACGCGGAAAGGGTCTGGGAATATGTATTCCCCACAGTAGTCCCGCCCAGGGAGGGTGGGAACGGGAAGGCTTTAAAGCAGGCCGCGAAGCTTGAATAAATCTCTTTCATCGCAACTCCAACTCACCGACTCCGTGTGGTTATTCTAGCGCTGTGTGTAGCACACCGCTACATTTGGTGACTCCGATGATCGACGCCGCATCTGTTCACGCAGTTTCGTTACAACTGCCAAGCTTTTGGCCGCTGAGACCCCATTTATGGTTCGAACAAGCAGAAGCACAATTCCACATTCGGCAGATAATCGCAGAGTCCACTCACTACTACTACGTGCTAAGCTCCCTCGACCAGGAGACAGCTGCACAAGTTGAGGAGTTTATACAGTCGCCCCCGGAGGACAGCAAATACACAGCATTCAAAGTCCTGCTCATAAGGACTTTCGGACTCTCACGGCGCGAACGAGCACGCCGCTTAATGCACCTGGATGGCTTGGGAGACAGGCCACCATCGGCATTAACGAACGAGATGCTAGCCCTGGCTGAAGGACACAAACAACTGCCTCATGTTCGAGCAGGCGTTCCTAGAGCAACTGCCCGAGGACATACGCCTGCTTCTGTCCGACACAGATTTCAGCGACCCCCGGGAGGTGGCGGCCCGAGCAGATGTGTTGTGGAATGCCAAGAAGGAGAGAGGGGCATCCGTCGCACAGATCACCAAGCTGCATGCCCAACGACGGACCAGACCAGGCCCGGCAGCAGAGCCCAACGAACAATGGTGCTTCTACCACCAGCGGTGGGGCACAGAGGCCCGCCGCTATAGATCACCCTGCAAATTCCCGGGAAACGCCAAGGCCCAGCCGCCGCCGATCGCTACGGCGGCTGGCCATCAGGACAGCCTCCTGTGCGTCTGGGACAAGCAGTCAGGACGCCGATTTTTGGTCGACACTGGAGCGGAGATCAGCGTTTTACCTTCAACGAGTTACGACACCCGCAACAGAGAACCCGGACCCACCCTGAGGGCTGCAAATGGCAGCACAATACGAACCTACGGCACCTGCACAGTGCAGCTACAGTTCAGCTCCAACCGGTTCACGTGGGACTTCACACTGGCCGCCGTGGCCCAACCACTCCTGGGGGCGGATTTTCTGCGAGCCCACAGCCTGCTGGTCGACCTGCAAGGGAAGCGACTAGTCCACACCAAGACTCTTCAAACGTTCTCCCTGGGTGAAGCGAAGTTGCCAGCCCCACACCTGGACATTGGGGGGAGAGAGGAGGTTTTCACGGTGGATCGACTCAAACCGGCCCATGTGGACTTGGCGCAGCCGGTCCGGGCTCAGGCACCGCGGCGCAGGGGCAGACCACCCAAACAGAGGCCGATCCTGACTGTGGACATTGGGGGAGGTATCGCCGGTTCTGGGGGTGGGGGGGTTATGTGGCGACCCACTTTCTAGCACCTAGCGGGAACGGGAAGGCTTTAAAGCAGGCCGCGATGTTTGAATAAATCTCTTTCATCGCAACTCCAACTCACCAACTCCGTGTGGTTATTCTAGCGCTGTGTGTAGCACACCGCTACAAGAGATCCATTAAACATTTTAGAAATATTTGCTCTCAATGCAGTATTTTCTGCAATAGACATTTACAGAAACCCTTTCCAAACATATTAATAACTTAGACAATTATATTAGGATATTTACAGAAAAAAAGATACCGTTCAAATTTGATTTGTTTCCATGCAGTTGTCTACATTTTTCTTGAGTACAGTTTCTACTGGGAGCCCATATTACAGATATGAGTTTGTGGTGCATATTTAATCTGTGCCCTTAGCTTCTAAACCAGATAGCATAAACACAAAAGATTCTGCCGATTCTAGAAATCCAGTGTAACACATACAAAGTGCTGGAGGAACTCAGCAGGTTAGGCAGCATCTGTGGAAGTGAATGTAACATTGATGTTTCGGGCCAAGAGTCCTGAAGAAGGGTCTCGGCCCAAAACGTCGACTTCTTGTTCCTTTCCGCAGATTCTGTCTGACGTGCTGAGTTGCTCCAGCATTGTGTGTGCATTGCTCTGGATTTCCAGCACCTGCAGAATCTTTTGTGTTTATGTCACCTGGTTTTCAAACCGGGTAACACATGTAGTGGCATCCCTGCTAATATAAAAGATGGCTGGCATGTTTTTTTTCATTATCCTCACCAGGATACCCAAGTTTCTGAGTGGTTCACACCACTTAAATCCAGTCTGAGCTTCTTAAAGTGTACTGAAATTGTGAGACTGACTTAGGGAACTTTCAAGATTAGGGCAATGTAGAAGTGTAGGTTCCATAGTTTTCCATAGACACTGGAGTCCTCATTGTAGAAGGTTTAATGGCATCAAGGGCTACCCAGACAGATACTGTGATGTCTTAAGAGTAGATAGCTGTGGAGGTCAAAGCACTAAGAAATTGCTTAAGGTATTCAAAGATGATGTATATGCCTTCAAATCCATATCCTACCAATTCAGCACAAGCCTTACATGATATTCAGTTCAACTCCATCCTTCCCACTTCCACTGCTTGCCTGCCAATCATGTCTTTCCAGACCAGACACAACATCGGTCTGCTGCAGCCTAACATTACAGCCTTGACACTATGAGCCTCACAAACTTAGGATCATCGAGTTAATGAATCATGTCACATGGAAACAGGCCATTCAGCCCATCACATTTATGCCAACCTGAGGGTACCCATCTGTATTAATCCCATCTTCCAGCACTTGGTCCATAGCCTTAAAGCTAGGCAATTCAAGTATTCATCTTGGTACTTCTTAATCTGGAATACCCTGCTTCCACTGCACATTCTCTCCCTCGGTGTATTGCAGGTACTTGCTGCTCTCTGGGTGAAAAACGTGCCACTCAGATCCCCTCAAAACCTCTTTCCCTTACCTTCAACCTAAATCATCCAGTTTTTAT
Organism: Mobula birostris; assembly: GCF_030028105.1. Classification (NCBI taxonomy): domain Eukaryota; kingdom Metazoa; phylum Chordata; class Chondrichthyes; order Myliobatiformes; family Myliobatidae; genus Mobula; species Mobula birostris. Next base: position 5,922,998 of record NC_092378.1, on the reverse strand, counting down.
CTAACGCAGAAATGGAAAGACGTTTCCTGCATTCTGGGGTATATGTAACCATCATCATTTTACATACCTGAATTACATCTCCTCTTAACCTCCTCATCTCCATGGAAAAAATAGCCATCCTCTCAGTCTCTCCTCAGGCAGAGATGCAGCATTGGTAAATGTATGTTGGCACTGGAGGTGTGGTGACTCCTGTGGGCTGCCCCAGGTCATCTACAGATGATGTTGGTTGTTAATGTGAACAATGTATCTCACAGTATATTTCAACGTGACTAATAAATATAATCTAATTTGCACCCTCTCCAGTGCTATCACATCCTTTCTAGAGTGTGGTGACCAGAACTGTCTGCACTATTCCAGCTGAGATATAATCAATGGTTTATGAAGTTGATGCTTACGCAAAATGCTGTAAGAACTCAGCAAGTCAGGCAGTTTCTGTGGAAAGGAATAAACAGGTCTCAGTGAAGTATCTTGGTCTGAAATGTAGACTGTTTATTCATTTCCATAGATGCTGCCTGACCTGTTGAGTTCCTCCAGTACTTTGTGTATGTTACTCCGGATTTCCAGCATTTGCAGAATCTCTCTGTGTTCAAAGTTAAAGCTTAACCTTTCTGCTCTTGTATTTGATGCCAAGATTTAGGACGATCAGTAACTATCCTCGCCACATTATCTACCCATGGTGTTCCTTTGAGGATCTTTCAACTTGTACACCAAGGTCTCCCTGTCCCTCAATATCTTACCATTCGTGGTATCTATCCTAGTCTCATTAGCACTCCAAAAGTGCACCTTTATCAGTATCATCTAACTGCTCACTATTTTCACTGACTGGACTAAGGAAACCACATCATCCACTTTTCACAACACTCACTAACGTGATTCCTATGCTTATAACAGGGGTTCCCCACCTTTTTTATGCCATGGACCCCTACCAAGAACAGAGGGTCAGTGGACACCAAGTTGGAAACACCTGGCTTACAGAGTCCACCAACTAATCTGCAAGGAGCAGGCCACGATTACCCGTGGATGAGATGGTGCTGATCATATGTGGCACGGCAGCGGAGCAGTAGTGCATCGCTTTACAGTGCCGGCTGTACGATCAGTTAAAATCAGCACCGGGGTCTGTAAGCAGTTTGTACGTTCTTCCCGTGGCCACTTGGGTTTCCTCCGCATATTCCAGTTTCCTCCGACATTTCAAAGATGTGCCGCTTAGGGTTAGTAAGTTGTGGGCATGCTATGTTGGCAACAGAGGCGCGGTAACACTTACGGGCTGCCCCAGCAAAAACCTCAGTGATCTGATCTGAGGCAAAAAAGGATGCATTTCACTGTGAGTTTTGATGTACATGTGACAAATAAAGCTAATTGTTGAACTTTTGGATGGGAGGGCTATGCAGGTTGGTGGGATTTGGCAGAATAATAGTTTAGCACAGACTAGAAGGGCTGAAGAGCCTGTTTCTGTGTTGTAGTGCTCTAGGACTATTCGATTTTAACTGTTGTCCACCTTGGATGCCACCTCTGTGGATTGCACTTGCACTCTGACTCACTAAGCAAGTGACTATAACATCAGTTGCTGATGACATTAGCACTCACTGTTATTTTCTACTGATCGCACCACATCTTCCCCCACTGATCTTCTCCTTTCATAAAGTTAAGAAGTTCAAATAGTGGAAGAGGAGAGTGATGATCAAGTAATTTACCTTATCAATGTCATCATCATCATCATCAATATGAACCATATTGTAGGAAGTAGGTGATGGTCCCAAGATCATGACTGCTCTTGGCAAATATTTCTACAGAAGTGCTTTGCAATTACCTTCGTCTGGACAATGTCTTTACAAGATGGGTGACCCCAGCCGTTATCAATACTCTTCAGAGACTGGCTGTCTGTCATCAGTAACCAGGACGTGGGATATGCACTAGCTGTCATATGACCATCCACCGCCTGATCCCATGGCTTCATATGACCCTAATCTGGGAGCTAAGCAGGTGCTACACCTTTCCCAAGAGTAACTGCAGGCCAGTGGAGGAACAGAGCACCTTACATCTTCTCTGGTAGAGATGTATCTCCTCCCCATCGCCCAATGTAATGGTTGGATTCTGACCATTAGTCCACTGCTGAACTGTAGCCTGAAGGGGAATCTAAATATGGTAAGACATTCACAAGATGGAACCATGGAAAAAAATATCTCGGGTGCTGCTTTCTCCGAAGGTGAGGTCACACACCAAGGATTTCTATAGATGTACAGTGGTGAGCGTTTTGACAGGTTGCATCACAGCCTGTTACGCAGCCTCCAATTCACAAGATCGCAAGAGGCTGTAGGGAATTGTTGACTCTGCCAGCTCCATCATGGGGCAGAAGCCTCCACACCATCAAGGACATCTTCAAGAGGCAGCAACTTAAGATGGTGGCATCCAGCATGAAGAACTTGGTGTATGTTGGCACCAATGGCATAGGTAGACAAAGTGAGGAGGACCTGAAGAGAGATTTTTAGGGATTTTGGTAGAAAACTGAAAAACAGGACCTTCAAGATAATGATCTCTGGAATGCTGCCTTTGCTACGTACCATTGAGGGGAAGGAGTAAGAATAGGATGATTTGGCAGGTGAATGCATGGCAGGGGTTTAGATTTATGGATCACTGAGATCTCTTCTGGGGAAAGTACAAATTGTACAAAATGGATAGATTATGCTTGAACCTGAGGGGTCCAATATCCTTGTGGGCAGGTTTGCTAGAATTGTTTGGGAGAGCCTAAACTGATTTGGGAGGGGGATGGGTACTGAAGTGATATCATTGAAGATAAGGTGGTTGGTTTACAAATAAAGGCAATATGTAAGAGATTCCTAGCAAGGAGAGGCTGATGATTGGGTTAAATTGCAGCCAACAGGATGAGTTGCAATGTAAAAGCTGGACAAAATTGAAAACGGTGAATACAGAATGGAAGGTGTTATATTTGAATGCGCGCAGTATACGCAATAAAGCAGATGAACTTGTAACACAGTTGCAGGTTGGCATGTATGATGTTGTAGGTATCACTGAGTCATGGATGAAAGAAAATTATAGCTGGGAGCTTAACGTCCAAGGAAACACATCGTGTCAAAAGAACAGGCAGGTAGGTAGAAGGGGGCAGCATGGCTCTGTTGGTAAAAATGAATTCAAATCATTAGAGAGATGTGACATAGGGTTGGAAGGTGTTGAATCATTGTGGATAGAGCTAAGGAACTGCAAAGGTAGAAAGATGCTGCTGGGAGTTGTATACAAACCCCCAAACAGTAGTAAAGATGTGGTCTACAAATTACAACGGGAGATAGAAAATGCATGCCAAGTGGGCAATGTTACAATAGTCATGAAGGATTTCAATATGCAGGTAGATCGGGAAAATCAGGTTGGTGCTGGATCCCAAGAGGAGGAATTTCTAGAGTACCTACAAGTTTGCCTTTTAGAGCAGCTTGTGGTTGAACTCATTAGGGGATCAGCTATTCCAGATTGGGTGTTGTGCAATGAACTAGAATTGATTAGAGAGCTTAAGATAAAGGAACCCTTAGGGGTAGTGTTCATAATATGTTCAATCCTCCAGACAAACTGAGTAAGTATTTTGTATCAGGCTTCACTGTGGAAGACACTAGCAGTAAGGCTGAAGTTCCAGAGGGTCAGGATCAGAAGTACATGAAATTGTCTTTACTAGGGAGTAAGTTCTTGGGCAATTGAAAGGTTTGAGGGTAGATAAACCGCCTGAAGAAGATGGTGTACACCCCAAGGTTCTGAAAGAGGTGGCTGAAGAGATTGAGGAGGCATTAATAATGATATTTCAAGAATCTCTAGATTCTGGCATGGTTCCGGATGACTGGAAAATTGCAAATGTCATTTCACTCTTCAAGAAGGGAGAGAGGGACAGAAGAAAGGAAATTATTGGTCAGTTAGTCTGATCTCAGGGGTTGGGAAGGTGTTGAAGATGATTACTAAGGATGTGGCTTCGGGGTACTTGGAGGCACATGATAGGACAGGCCATAGATGACAGGGTATCCTCAAGGGAAAACCTTGCCTGACAAACCTGTTGGAATTCTTTGAAGAAATAACAAGCGGGATAGACAAAAGAGCAACGGTGGATATTGTGCACTCGGCTTTTCAGAAGGCCTTTGACAAGATGCCGCACATCAGGTTGCTTAACAAGTTAAGAGCCCATGGTATTACAGGAAGGATACTAGCATGGATAAAGCAGTGACTGATTGGCAGGAGGCAAAGAGCGACAATAAAGGGAGCCTTTTCTGACTGGCTACCAGTAAGTAGTGATGTTCCACAGGGGTCTGTGTTGTGACTGCTTCTTTTTACGTTATATGTTGATAACTTGGATGTCGGAATTGATGGCTCTGTGGCAGATGATACGAAGATACGTGGAGGGGCTGGTAGACAGTCTACACAAATACCTAGAGAGATCAGGAGAATGGGAAAAGAAGTAGCAAATGGAGGATGGAAGACAGTGTCGGGAAGTGCACGGTCATACACTTTGTTAAAAGAAATAAAATGCTAGACTATTTTCTAAATTGAGAGAAAATTTAAAAATCTGAGGCCTTGTGCAGGATTTCTTAAAGGTTAATTTTCAGGCTGAGTCTGTGGTAAGGAAGGTAAATGCGATGTTAGCATCATTTCAAGAGGACTAAAATATAAAAACGAGGATGTAGTGTTGAGGCTTTATAAGGCACTGATGAGGCCTCGTATGGAGTATTGTGAGTAGTTTTGGGCCCCTTATCTTTGAAAAGATGAGTTGACACTGGCGAACAAGAGAAAATCTGCAGATATTGGAAATCCAATCAACACACACATAGTGCTGGAGGAACTAAGCAGGCCAGGCAGCATTTATGGAAAACAGTATGTTTTCATTACAGGCTGAGAGCCTTCAGCTGTGTTCCTCCAGCATTGTGTGTGTGTTGTGTTGGCATAGGAGAAAGTTTAAAGGAAGTTCATGAAAATGATTCCAGGATTGAATGGCGTGTCAAATGAAGAGTGTTTGATATCTCTGGGCCAAGATTCACGAGAATTAAGAAGAATAAGGGGTGACCTAATTGAAACCTATCGAATGGTGAAAGGCCTTGATACAGTGGATGTGAAGAGGATGTTTCCTATGGTGGGTCCTCTAAGACCAGAGGACACAGCCTCAGAATAGAGGGGCATAGTTTTAGAATGGAAATGAGGAGGAATTTCTTTAGCCAGAGAATGGTGAATCTGTGGAATTTGTTGCCACAGACAGTTGTGGAGGCCAAGTATTTAGGTATATTTTAGGCAGAGGTTGATGGATTCTTGATTAGTCGGGGCATAAAGTGAGAAGGCAGTAGTTTGGGACTGCGAGGGAAAATTAGATCAGCCATGATGAAATGGCAGAGCAGACTCAATGGGCCAAATGTCCCAATTCTGCTCGTATATCTTATGGTTCCAGGGTCTAAAGACCCTCACCATCTGGCACATGACCTCTTCTTATTACTCCAATTGAGAAGGAGGTACAGGAGCTGGAAGACCCAGACTCAAGTGATTTAGGAACAGCTTCTTCCCTTCCACCATCAGATTTCTGAACAGTCCATGAATCCACGAACACTCCCATATTATTCCATTTTTAATTAATTTACTTGTATTTGAATGTTTATGACTTTGAACTCTACTGCTGCCATAAGACAACAAATTACATGTCGTATATCCATGATGATAAATCTGATTCTAAATTATAACGCAAAGAATACTTAGAAAGAGCAAACTATTGAAGAAATGTGGCGTATACATACAACAAAATGCTTGTTGCATTGGCAGTTTTCTCAAGTGTGCACTGAATGTCAAAGAGCATAAAATAGTAGAATCATCTTGTGGAGAACACATAGCTGAGCTTTGGGATCATAGTCTTCAGAATGGAAGTGAAGATGGCACATTTGTGGATATTATCAGCTTGCAGCGTCTATTAGTTGAGATCTCAAGCTCTTCTGCAGTGCAGGCAGAAGCCATTCAAATCCTTCCCAAAACCTCTGTGCGTATAGTGAGCAGGACAATTTTCTTGGCCTATGTTGCCTTGGGCTTTGGATCCTATAGCAGTAGGAGGCTCGCATACAAAACATAAATTTCTAAGCTGATGTAACATCCTGAATGGTGGACATAAACTGAATTGTATGATTCACTGTATATTTGTCTAGTTTCAAGGGTAAATAGTTGCTCTTTTCTCAAGCCAAGAAAAAAAATTAAAACAACATACCACCGAGCTATTTACGCAAGCACGAGGAAATCTGCAGATGCTGGGATTTCAAGCAACACACATAAAAGTTGCTGGTGAACACAGCAGGCCAGGCAGCATCTCTAGGAAGAGGTACAGACAACATTTCGGGCCGAGACGTTAGTCCTGACGAAGGGTCTCGACCCGGAACGTCGATTGTACCTCTTCCAAGAGATGCTGCCTGGCCTGCTGCGTTCACCAGCAACTTTTATGTGTGTTACTGAGCTACTTAATTGTCTTTCTTTGTAACATTCTTAAGACTATGATGAGAGTCACCGTCAAAGATTTAGGAGCAGATTCATCAACTTGCTATAGGGTTAGTATGTAAAGAAAAACTTGATATAAGTATCAAATAAAAATAGGTGAACTGCTTTACTTTATTACTTGCCTATTATAACAGGGAGAGGGTTCCCTCCGCTGGCCTGCAGGTCACCTTGGGCAAGGAGTAGCGCCTGCTTAACGACCGCCCCACTCCCACCCCGATCAGGGTGAAGTCATGGGAGCAGGTGGTGGATGGTCGTATGAGCAGCTGGTACATATCACAAGTCCTGGTTATGCGACCACTGATGCCAGACAGACAATCTCTGAAGACTCTAGATAATGGCTGGGGTCACCTGTCTTGTAAAGACACTGCCCAGAAGAAGGTAATGGCAAACAACTTCTGCAGTAAAGTTTGCCAAGAACAATCATGGTCCCGGGACTGTGATGGCCCACGTCATGTAACGTGGCACATAATGATCATGATTAAACAGAGAAGGAAGGTATTCAGACCAGAATCAGAATCAGGTTTATTATCACTGGCATGTGACGTGAAATTTATTAACTTAGCAGCAGCAGTTCGCTGCAATACATAACATAGAAGAAAAAAATAATAATAAATAAATAAATAAGCAGATCTTATTCAGTTTATACAATATATGTATATTGAATAGATTAAAAATTGTGCAAAAACAGAAATACTATATATTAAAAAAAAGTGAGGTAGTGCCCAAGGGTTCAATGTCCATTTAGGAATTGGATGGCAGAGGGGAAGAAGCTGTTCGTGAATCGCTGAGTGTGTGCCTTCAGGCGTCTGTACCTCCTACCTGATGGTAACAGTGAGAAAAGGGCATGCCCTGGGTGCTGGAGGTCTTTAATAATGGACGCTGCCTTTCTGAAACACCGCTCCTTGAAGATGCCCTGGGTACTTTGTAGGCTAGTAATCAAGATGGAACCGACTAAATTTACAACCCTCTGCAGCTTCTTTCGGTCCTGTATGGGTAGCCCCTCCATACCAGACAGTGATGCAGCCTGTCAGAATGCTCTCCACGGTACATCGATAGGAGTTTTTGAGTGTATTTGTTGACATGCCAAATCTCTTCAAACTCCTAATAAAGTATAATGGCTGTCTTGCCTTCTTTACAATTGCATCGATATGTTGGGACCAGGTTAGATCCTCAGAGATCTTGACACTCAGGAACCTGAAGCCACTCACTCTCTCCACTTCTGATCCCTCTATAAGGGTTGGTATGTGTTCCTTCGTCTTACCCTTCCTGAAGTCCACCATCAGTTCTTTCGTCTTTCTGACATTGAGTGCCAGGTTGTTGCTGCAGCACCATTCCACTAGTTGGCAAATCTCACTCCTGTGCGCCCTCTCGTCACCACCTGACATTCTACCAACAACGGTTGTATCATCAGCAAATTTATAGATGGCATTTGAGCTCTGCCTAGCTATGCAGTCATGTGTATATAGATAATAGAGCAGTGGGCTAAGCACACACCCCTGAGTGCCCCAGTGTTGATCGTCAGCGAGGAGGAGATGTTCACTGGGTCACTGGATCTTGCACACTTTCATTCAGTCAGCCCTGTCCACATTCTCCACCCTGAATTTCCTGTAGCCCTCGGACTTATTCTTTGTTACAAACACACCATCACTCCTTTCTTCTTTCCTCATTTACCTGTACTAACGTTCAGTACCTGTACAGTAACCAATAAACCAACTAGTACATCCTTTGGTTCTGGAAGAAAACTTGGAGCATCCAGCAAAAATCCAAATGGTCATGGTGAGAATATACAACTTCCATACACTCAGCACCCGAGTCTCTGCAGCTGTGGGACAGAGAATTCAAATCTATCTTAAATCATTCCGATTCAGAAAGCTGTTTCCACATTAGCTTGGTATTTACTTCTCCAGTAAACTGGCAGTTGCTGAGCTGTCAATTGACCCTGACTCTAAAAGTCACTACCTTGTTAAATATCGCCTGATAGAGTTTAAATTAAATTTTATTATGGAGGTTATCATGATGGTGGTGAATTATAGCAGCTTGGGTTGAGTTATTTGATGTTACGGGGTTTGACAAGCTTGGCAATTAGCTTGCAGACGTTTCATCACCAGAGGTGATATCCTCAGTGCACAGTTGTTGTTCTCTCTGGGAGTACTGGGAGTGCTCATACGTATGTATGTAGTTCCCCCCCCCCCCCCTCTTTGCTGGCCTCGGTCCTGACTGGTCTTTGAATTCTATTGACATGCCTTTCTTTGGCTACTAGGGGTTTGTAGATGGTGTCTATTTCAATCTATTTGTTTACAGAGTTACCAGAAGATGGTTATTAAATTTTTAAATGAGGAAAATAAGTAAAAGTCTTTGTTCCTCAGGGCATTTTCTTTGGGACACTGTGCAATGTTTATGACTGTCTTCTGGCTGTTGAGAAATACTTAGCAGAGAATAATACTTAGCTTAAAACCACTTCTGAGTGTTTCTCATTTTCTTTCTTTTCAATATTTTTATTAATTACTTGCATGGACGAATACAAAATATGTATTTTCAGTAAAATTACCTGGTTTATTTTAAATGTCATGAAAGTATTAAGTTTTTGTTCAGTTATTAATATCATTTGACTGATGTTTACTCTGGCTGACATGTTCTTGTAGCTAGAAATGGCCATTTGACTGAAGGGAAATAAGTCTTACGAACAATGGAAAGAGAACTACTGTAGTGTTTATATGTTTCCCAACTGCTTTTTGCTATGCTAAGCATAGGGGGTCCCGAAAGTCATGTTTACATTACAGCTTCTGATGTTCGTTTATTGTGTATTTCTAGCAGCGGTAACGTGCCAGAAATGTGAAGGGATTTTCTCTGACCTCGGTGAATTAAAGCCTCCAACCTATTGACCCCCTTTGTCGATGTGGGCTACAGAAATCCGTATTCATGTCAGGCTTCACACAGAGAATCCCTAACCAAATTTAGCCTGAGGAAAACTGTCAGAAGAAAGAGGGGGCAGGTGGTTTAATAAGGCCTGCAGCAATAACATGGCCAAAGCCCAGTACAAATGTTGGAGGGATCATATTCGGTTTGTGTCAAAGCTAGCGCAGTTTAATCAGTTTGCAGTCTGCCAGCACTCTATTATCAGTCAGTCACTGGTACACCTTGGTGACTGGTTAAATCACAAGGGATCCCAGTGTAGTAATGAGGTGGCTGATAGATTGGCCCTGTTGCAATTAATTTTGAACAGCAAAATCTCTCAATAATCTTTGGTCAAAGCCAGCTGAACTGGTGGAAGTCCCTAATGTGAAGTTATGGTTCAATGTGCAATATTATGGTGAAACTTAAAAACTTTAAGTAAAGAGGTACACTTTAACCCCTGATGAGAGATCATTAATTCTGTTCCTCTTTCCACTGATGTTGCTACTTCTATTTTCAGCATTTTGTAGATTTCATACTTCACATACATATTAAACTGCAAGCTGAACTCGAACGCAGTTTTATATTAAAAATCTAATATTCAATTTATGGTCTAGTGCAGGGCTACACAATTTTATTATGCTGCGGAGACATCTTTTTCTCTGCCAAACTGAAATAAGAGCGCTCTAGTATCTTTAGCCATTCTTGCAGGAGCTCATCAAGCCTTTTCAGTGAAGGAATTGAAAATGACTTGGAGCTCAGTCTCCCAGTGTGCACGTATACAAAGCATCCTCTGCATATCATAAATCGATGGCCAGGATGAGGTATGATCCTACTTTTGTCTGGTGATCGAGGACAAAAAATTTCCCAATGATTCTGCAGATTAGTTTTACCCCCCTGGGAACTTATTGGAGGTGAAATCTAATATTGCAATGAGGAATATTATGAAGAGGATTGATGCAGAGATGCAGTTCTGCTTCACTTAAGTTTACACTGGGATTGAGTCTTGGCTAGGATCACAGAATGCGTGGCATAATGTAGCAGATACAGAATGGAAATAAATTAATGAGCCAAATTTGTGATGGATTTTTCATGATCTTTCAACAAATTGGTAGGTCAAACAAGACCACATAGAGTGGTTGGTGATGTTCTCTGTTTTTCTTGCATTAGTTACGCTGTGAAGATTATGTCCATTTGGAAGGAAAGAGTTAAAAGTGATTCCTCCTTGGTACACGTTAAAATAAAATGGAAATTCGAAAGATTAAACAGTGTCAACTTGGAATGCGGTGATAGTCATGAACAAACATCCTTGAGATGAGATATTGGTGAAGAATGTTTTCCTCCTTACAGACCTGTTGTCTCTATTTTCTCAAGTTAGGCGTCTAGGCCAGGGGTTCCCAGCCTGGAGTCCACAGAACCCTTGGTTATTGGTAGGGTCCATGGCATAATGAAGGCTGGAAATCCCTGATCTCAGCCAAAGGATGTAAGAGAGAAGAGAATGCAGCTGGTAGCACTAACGGATGAAAAGTACTGGGTTAAGTGTTATCATGTTTGAGTTTTAATAATAATAATAACTTTATTTTTAGCATCCTTAAGATGCAGGCTCAAAGTACTTTACATAGATTGTAAAGATAAATCAATATAGCCATAAAAATATGAGACAAAGTTAAAAGCATAAGTAAAGACAAACATAGAGAATAAAATATAATTGAATATACTGAATTATATAAATGTAATCAACATCATCAAGCATTAAGTAATCCTATAAGTAGGCCAGGTTTAAAACGTAGGTATTTAGAAATAATTTGAAACGTTCCACAGTGCTAGCTTAGTGTGTTCCAGTCAATAGAGTATTCCAGATTTTTGATGCACAAGAGCAAAATGCCTTCGTTACCAGTTCTTATATGCTTGGCTCTAGGAACACTAAGCAAACCAGCATTTGCATTACAATTAAGGATCTTGAAGGGTATAAAAATGGCACTTTCTTTGTGCAGAGAGGAATTCGCTCTTAGGCTAGGTCACAACGAGGGCTAGTGCTGGAAGTTGGAAATAGGGACGGTAGGTTTTGTAACTTCAAAACATTAAATTAATTCCAAGGAAAACACGGGAGTCCGAAATGCAGTTCTAACTTCATATTTAAACAGAATATAGATTATGATATATATATATATATCAGAATCGGGATTAATATCACCAGCATATGTCGTAAAATTTGTGGTCTTTGTGCTAGCAGTACCATGAGTACATAATAATAGAGAAAATGTAAGTTATATATATAATAGACTAATTAAGTAGTGCAAGTAGTATATATATATACACACACAAGATTACTCAAATATTACTGAAATATAAAATGCACAAAATGGACAAGTTTATTGACAGAGTGAGGGAAAGCGAGAGAAGGCGGTGTGAAAGATTGTCTGTGTTTTCCTCTATTATTGCAGGGATCGGCTTATTAATTGGATGATAAGTATTATGTTTGCCCAAGACACGCTGCATGATGAGCACACCAAAAAGCTGGTGCAAAGCTTGTCACGACGGCCCCGATGACTCCACCAGGAGTTAAGGGCGCAAGAGGAGGAAGAAGAACAACGAGTATTAAGTTGTTTTCTTTACTCCTTCCTCATCCATAATTTGTTTTTCAATTCTGCATGTGTTATAATTCTAATAAAGTGATTTATTGTGCAGTGCTTCTGTTATTGCACAGATGCCCCTTCCTGAATCAGAAAAGAACACGGAACGAGTTTTTTAAATAATTTTAGTCATACACCATTGTATCTCCCGGTGAAAAGAATGCACAGATGACATTTGCTTATATGTGGACACGAAGGCTGAGCTCAGGTTAATCTCCTCACTAAAGCAAATCTTGTGTGGCAGGGTGGAGATATGGCTTTACCGAAAGAGGTGTAAGGTACCCCTTCGCCCCGCTAGACTGCAAGTCACCCTTGGGCAAGGTGTAGTACCTGCTTAGCCCTCGTTCTGGGTCACATGAAGCCGTGGAAGCAGGTGATGGATGGTTGTATGAACAATTAATGCACATCATAAGTCCTGGTTTTGCAACCACTGATACCAGCAGACAACCGCCGAAGAGTATTGGTAATGGCTGGGGTCACCCATCTTGAAATGACACTGCCCAGAAGAAGCCAATGGCAAACCACTCCTGTGGAAAAGTTTGCCGAGATTTAAATCATGGGAGTAACCGCTCAAAATGGAGGAGCATCCAGGAAGACACTGGGCTCACAGACTCGATCCTTAAGGAGCTCTCAATGCCCACCCGCCCTGCCTGTGGCAGAGTCTATTGATCCAGCGTAGGACTCCTCAACTACTTACTCACTGCAATCCGCAGCCTGTAATTTCTCCAGTGAGAGGTATGCTTTCGAACTGTCTGCACAATCGGGCATTTTGTGGAACCCAGAAATATTTGCCAAACCGGACTCCTGCCACAGGCGTTCAGTGCTCCACGGTTGTGGTGTGCAACCATTGGGCTCCTGGACCGGCTGCAGTGCTCAATTGGATTTATTTTCAGGGACACTGCGGTTCATGTTCTGAGGATTGTTTGTTTGCTATTTTATCGTTTACACGATTTTTTTTGCACATTGGAAGTATGTCAATGTTTGTGGTGTTTTTTTTTGTAAATTCTATTGTGCTTTGTTGTTTTGTGGCTGCCTGCATGAAGATGAATCTCAGGGTTGTATTTGGTATATGAATACTTTGATAATAAATGTACTCTGAACTTTTTGAACTACAGCAAGTCATCCTTCATCGTGAGAAATGGCCAATGAAAAAGAATATCTTTGCTTACCAGTTTCACAGAATTGTCCTGTGAATCCTTGAGGACATGCACAGACTTTGGGAGCGACGCAGGTACCTCCGTTCCTGCAGCCATCTTCACAGAATGCTGCGAAGACACCAGAGGATTTGAGCATTACATTCCTGTCAATTATTATCCTCGTAACAAACAATAGGTAATGATTCAAAGTAACAAGATGCAGCTATAACAAAGGCAAGACCGCGGCTATATTTAATTAGGAGTTTGAGGAGATTTGGTATGTCACCAAAAACACTCGCAAATTTCTACAACTATACCATGGAGAGCTTTCTAATTTGCTGCATTAGCATCTGGTATTGGGGGTGGGGGCAGGGACACTTCTGCACAGGATTGACATGAGCTGCAGAGAGTTGTAAACTCAGTCAGCTCCATCATGGGCACCAGCCTCCGTAGTATCCAGGACATCTTCAAGGAGCGGTGCCTCAGAAAGGTAGTGTCCATTATTATGGACTGCCATCACCCGGGACATGCCCTCTTCTCACTGCTGCCATCAGGAAGGGGGTACAGAAACCCGAATGCACGCACTCAATGATTCAGGAACAGCTTCTTCCCCTCTGATATCTGATTTCTGAATGGACATTGAACCCATGAACACTACCTCATGACATTTTTTGCACTACTTATTTAATTTAACTATTTAATATATATATTCATACTGTAATTCACAGTTTTTCTTTATTATTATGTACTGCAATGTGTTGCTGAATTTCATGACAAGTGCTGGTGATATTAAACCTGATTCTGATTCTGAAGAAGGCGGAAGACTGGGTGTTAGGTTTTCACTTAAATCACAAAACCCTTCAACAAGCAAACATGTTTTGCCCACTGAAAAAAAACTAGTCATGGGAGTTTAAATTGTCGTGTTTCACAGTGTAGCCCACCGAGACAACATAGGTCATTGCTCTCTCAGATTCCATCCTCCATTCACTAAAGAGCTATGCACAGTTCTGGTAATAACATTACACAAAGAATGTGATTGGACAAGAGAGGATGCTGAGGATATTAAACATAGATGTCGCTAGGTCGCACCAGAGTTTTAAAAATACCTCGATAAACACTAGAAGAGCCATAATAACTGGAAAGTGGTATAAACTGAGTTAACCATAGCACAAGAGATTCTGCAGATGCTGGAAATCTGGAGCAAAAAAATTCCCTAATAATTCGAAGTCCCTAATAACTTTAATAAATATTTAATATCTATTTGTTCTTTTTTCAGGATTTGGTTTAATAAATTCCTTTTGTAAAGTTAGTTAGTCCCACAAGTAAAGAACTATTTTTTTGAATGGTGAAAATAATCCAGGAAGTTAGTGAGCTTTTTATAGCAATAAAGTCGACTGAAGTTGGAGGAAGTGAAATTTCAAGCACAAGTAAAACGTACTGTTGGTTCAGTGCAGCATAATTAGCGCTACTGACCGAGAAAGAACTGCTGGCTCCACTACTTGCTTGCACACTTTCCCTCGCAAGATCTCCACTGGGTGTATTTTAGATTTTACTGAGTGATATGTACACAATATGCACCCCACCATCACAGTTATTGTGGAGCAAGAGCCCCATTTTTGAGACAGAATAACAGTTTGGATGTTTGAGACTTTTATCTGAGTCTGTCAGATTCTTCAGCCAACTAGAATCATTGAGGTCATATAGAAGTGAAATAGACCCTTTGCTATCATTAAGCACCTAAGATTGATGTACCAGTCCTGTTTTCTATTCTCCCCACTCCTAAAAGATTCTCCAACTCACCTACACACAGGTGGGGCTTTATAGTGGCCAATTAAACTAGCAATTTGAATGTTTTTGGGATATTGGAGGAGGAGGATGAAAGTGTTACAGTTACAGAAAAAATGCAGTGCAGGTAGAGAATAATGAGATAGATGGTGAGGTCAAGAGTCCATCTTATTGTACTGTGGAACCATTCAACTGTGTGCCCACGAGGAATAAAACTTAAAATGACGTAATAGCTTCAAGCTTTGCAGTAAATAGTTAAATGAAAACCTTGGGGAGAAATGGGAAGTTATGGTGAGTACGCAGCAGGACTTGACCAGCTCCAAAGTTTTAGAACTGGCAGCCTTGCGATCGGTTGCAATAGTGACACTACAATAACACTTGCTGAGAGCAATGGCACTTTATACCGTGAGGTGTCCTTCAAAGTTCAAAGTCAATTTATTATCAAAGTACATATATGTCGCCATGTTCAACCCTGAGATTCATTTTCCTGCAGATATGCTCAATAAATCCAATTAGCATAATAGAATCAATGAAAGACTGCACCCAACAGGGAGGACAAACGACCAGTGTGCCAAAGGCAACAAAACGTGTGAATACTAAAGAGGATGGATGAACGACTGACTGACTGAATGAATGAATGAATGAATGAATGACTGAATGAATGAATAAATAAATAAGCAAGCAAGCAATTAATATCAAGAACACAAGATGAAGAGTCCATAGGTTATGGGTACAGTTCAGTGCAGAGTTTGAATGCTATAGCCTCTGACAAAGTTATTAAACGACACGGGGGACACCAGGGCTTCACTTCCAGATGAGCACAATGCTCACTTTGACCACCAGAACATGGAGAAACCATCGCGAATCCCCACATCTTCCGATGATCCTTTGATCTCAGTATCTGAAGCTGCCTTCAGGAGGATGGATCAAAGAAAAGCATCTGGACCGGATAGGGTACCTGGCCAAGTACTAAAGACCTGCATTGACCGACTGACTGGTGTGTTCACTGATATTTTTAATCTCTCACTTCAGCAGGGTGTGGTACCTTCCTGTTTCAAGAAGGCTTCAGTTATACCAGTGACCAAGAAAAGCTTGGTAACCTGCCTCAATGACTATCATCCTGTTGCACTTATGACCTCAGTGATAAAGTGTTTTGAGAAGCTTCTGACGAAACAAATCGGCTCCTGCCTGAGAGGTGACTTGGATCAGCTCCAATTTGCCTACTGGAGCAACAGGTCCACAGCAGATGTCATTTCATTAGCTCTTCACTCAACCCTGGAACATCTACGCAGCAAAGATACATACATCAGGACACTCTTTATTGACTACAGCTCAGCATTCAACACCATCATCTCCTCAAAACTAATCAATAAGTTTTGACCCTGGCCTCAATACTTCCTTGTGCAACTGGATCCTGGGTTTCCTCACTTGTAGACCCCAGTCAGTTCAGATTGGCAACAACATCTCCTCCACAATCTTCATCAACACAGGTGCACCACAAGGCTGTATAGCTAGCCCCCTTCTCTATTCACTTTACACCTGTGACTGTGTGGCTAAGCACAGCTCCAATGCCATATTCACGTTTGCTGATGACCCAACAAAGATTGGTGATTGAAAGTCTGGCTGAGTGGAGTCATAACAACATCTCACTCAATGTCAGCAAGACCAAGGACCCGATTGTAGTCTTCAGGAAAGGGAAACTAGAGATACTTGAGCCGGTCCTCATCAGAGGATCAGAGGTGGAAAGCGTAGGCAACATTAAATTCCTGAGTGTTACTATTTCAAAGGATGATCTGGCTGGTGTGGGTCCTTGATGATGGATGCTGATTTCCTGTGACAGTGCTCTGTGTAGATGTGCTCAGTGGTGGGGAGGCTTTATCCATGATGGACTGGGCTGTATCCAATACTTTATGTGGGATTTTCCATTTAAGGGCTTTGGTGTTTCCATACCCAGCTGTGATGCAGCCAGTCAATATTCTCCGCCACACATCTATAGAAGTTTGTCAAAGTTTTAGATGTCATGCCAAATATTCACAAACTTCTAAGGAAGTAGAGGTGCTTCCACACTTTCTACGTAATCATACGTACGTGCTGGGTCCAGGACAGATCCTCTGAAATAACACTGAAAATCTTAAAGTTGCTGACCCTCTCCATCTTTCATTCCCCAAGTCATAGTCAAACTTTATTGATCCTGGGGGAAATTGGTTTTCGTTACAGTTGCACCATAAATAATAAATAGTAATAAAACCATAAATCAGGACTGGCTCATGGACCTCTGTTTTCCTCCTCCTGAAGTCAATAATCAGCTCCATTGCCTTGCTGACATTGAGTGAGAGGTTTTTGTTGTATCACCACTCAGCCAGATTTCAACCTCCGTTCTATATGCAGACTCATCACCACCTTTGATTTGGCCAACAACAGTGGTGTTGTCAGCAAACTTCAGTATGGCATTGGAGCTGTGCTTAACCACACAGTCATAAGCGTAAAGCAAGTGGGGTGGGGGGGGGCTATGCACACAGTCTCGTGGTGTTCCTGTGCTGATGGAGATTGTAGAACAGTTGTTGTTGCCCATTCATACTGACTGGGATCTGCAAATAAGGAAATTGAGGATCCAATTTCAGAAGGGGATATTGAGGTCAAGTTTTTGAAGCTTTCGGATTAGTTATGAGGGATGATGGTATTGAATGCTGAGCTGTAGTTGATAAGGATCATTCTGATTTATGCGCCTTTGCTCTCCAGATGTTCCAGGGTTGAATAAGGAGCCAATGAAATGTGATCTACTGTAGACCTGTTGTGATGGTAGGCAAAATGGAGTGGCCCCAAGCCACTTCTCAGGCAAGGGTTGATATGTTTCATCACTGATCTCTCAAAGCACTTTACCACAGTGGATGTAAATACTACTGGACAATCATCATTGAGGCAGGTTAACACATTCTTCATGTTCTTCTTGTTTCTCCAAGACCAACCACATGCATGGACTTTTGCTTGTCAGGGACCTGAAATGTGCTCTGGAGGGAGTGCACTGCACACAAATTCTAGTGCAAGGGAGAGGAAGTTTGATCTTTCACTAAATTATCACACACACCAAGTTTAGCTGGGCCTCCCCAGTGGCCACATCTGCACCTGGTGCATCGAGATGCAGCTCCGCAGAATCCAGGTTAGGGAACTAGAACTGTAACTCAATGACCTTCTGCTTGTTAGGAAAAGTGAGGAGGTGATAGACAGGAGCTACAAGGAGGTAGTCACCTCAAGGCTACAGGAGACAGATAAATGGGTGACCATCACTAGAGGCAAGGGAAAGGGTCAGATAATGGAGAACACCCCTGTAGCTGTTCCTGCCAACAATAAGTACTCCATTTTGAGTACAGTTGGGGGAGACGATCTACATGGGGGGAAATAACAGTGGCCATGCCTCTGGCAGTGAGACTGTGTCTCAGAAGGGTGGGGAACGGAAGAGGATGGCAGCAGTAATATGGGACTCTATAGTTAGGGGGACAGATAGGTGATTCTGTGGATGCGAAAAGGAAACATGGATGGTAGTTTGCCTCCCAGGTGCCAGGGTCCATGGTGTTTCTGAACACATCCACAATATCTCTAAAAGGGAGGGAGAGCAGCCAGAAGTCATGGTACATATTGGTACCAATGACATAGGTAGAACAAGGCAGGAGGTTCTGAAAACAGAATACAAGGAGTTAGGAAAGTAGTTAAGAAGCAGGACCTCAAAGGTAGTAATCTCAGGATTGCTGTCTGTGCCACATGAGTATAAGAATAGAATGAGGTGGCAGATAAACGTGAAGCTGAAGAATTGGAGCAGGGGGCAGGAATTCAGATTTCTGGATCATTGGGACCTCTTCTGGGACAGGTGTGACCTGTACAAAAGGGACAGGTTGAACATGAATCCGAGGGATTCCAATATCCTTGCGGCAGGTTTTCTAGAGCTGTTGGGAACAGTTTGAGTTAATATGGCAGGGGATGGGAACCAGTATGATAGAGCTGAGAATAAGTTTACAAGTAGATGATGGATATAATATAAATATAAGGAAGGATAAACCAATGATTGGGTACAAATGCAGACAGAGCAAAGAGTTAAATTATACCACAGAGGCAAAATTCAAAAGGGCGAAGAACGCAGGACTGAAGGTGTTGTATTTAATTGCACATTGTTTTCAGAATAAGGTGGATGAACTTGTGGTGCAACATGGCTGAAAGAAAATCATAGTTGGGAGCTTAATATCAAAGGATATACTTTGTATTGAGAGGCCAGGCAGGAAGGCATAGGCGGTGGTATGGCTCTGTTGTTGAATCTTTCTGGCAAGAGCAAAAATACCATTATGAGCATCATATATAGGCCTCCAAATAGCAGACAAGATGTGGGGGTGAGATTGTAAAGGGAGATGAAAAGGGTATGTAATAAGGGTAATGTCACAATTGTAATAGGGGACTTCAATATGCAAGGAGACTGGGAAAATTATGTTGGAGTCAGATCACAAGAGAGGGAATTTGTTGAATGCCTATGAGATGGCTTTTTGGAGCAGCTTGTGCTTGAGCTTACTCAAAGGAAGATTATCTAAAATTGAGTGTTGTGGAATAATCCAGATCTTATTAGGGAGCTTAAGGTAAAGGAACCCTTAGGAGGCAGTGATCATAACATGATTGAACTCATACTGCAGTCTGAGAGGGTGAAGTATAAATCACATGTATCAGTATCACAATGGAATAAAGGGAATTTTAGAGGCATGAGAGAGGAGCTTTCCGAGGCGGATTGGAGGGGGATATTGGAGGGGGATGATGGTGGCTGAAGTTTCTGGGAATAGTTCACAAGGTATAGGATAGATATGTCCCACAGAAGAAATTGTTCTCAATTGGCAGGGGTAGGCAACCATGGTTGACAAGGGAAGTTAAGCACTGCATAAAAACCAAGGAAAGGCCATATAATGTAGCAAAAGTGAGTGGGAAGTTGGATGATTGTGAAGTTTTTAAAATCCAACAAAAGGCAACTAAAAAAGGACGTAAGAAGGGAAAAGATGAAATATAAGGGCAAACTAGCCAATAATACAAAGCAGGAGACCAAATGTTTTTTCAGTTATATAAAGAGTAAAAGGGAAGTGAGAGTTGATATTGGACCACTGGAAAATGATGCTGGTGAGAACAATGGAGGACAAAGAAATGACAGATGAACTTAATAAGTACTTTGCATCAGTCTTCACTGTAGAAAACACTAGCAGTGTGCTAGAGGTCTGTGGATGTCAAGGAGCAGGAGTGAGTGCCATTGCTATTACAAAGGGAAAAGTGCTAGGCAAACTGAAAGGTCTTAAGGTGGATAAGTCACCTGGATCAGATGGACTACATCCCAGAGTTCTGAAAGAGGTTGCTGAAGAGATAGCAGTTATATTGGTTATGATCTTTCAAGAATCACTTGATTCTGGCATGATTCCTGGAGGACTGGAAAATTGCAAATGTCTCTCCACTCCCAGAAGGTTAATTTACAGGTTGAGTCTGAGGTAAAGAAGGCAAATGCAATCTTGGCACTCATTTCAAGGGGAATAGAATATAAAAACAAAAAGATAATGCTGAGGCTTTATAAGACAACAGTCATGCCCCATTTAGAGTATTGTCAACAGTTTTGGGCCCCATATCTCAGAAAGGATGTGTTGTTATCAGAGAGAGTCCAGAGGATGTTCACAGGAATGATTCTGGGGATGAAGGGGTTAACATATGAGGACCGTTTGGCAGCGAAAATTGAGTTTCCTGATTGGTCAGGGCATCAAAGGTTATGGCGAGAAGGCAGGTGCATGGGTTTGAGTGGGATTCAGGATCAGCCATGATGAAATGGCAGAGCAGATTCAACGGGTTGAATGGCCTAATTCTGGTCTTATGATATGAGCAAGTCATTGAATTGTACTTATTCTAAATGTGTTTGTCATGTTATGACAGTGAATTATATATTGTATACTCCTTTGTGAAACTGTCAGCTTGTGTGTGTTTGATGTGCATAAGAAATTCCAAGGCAGAGACAGAAATTATCTCATTCATGCCAACAGAATAACACATAATCACACACCAAGGAAGATAAATGGAGGGACCAGATAAAATATTGACAAGTCTGCATTCCATTTTTTTTGTGGTTTTTATGCTATGATTTATGTTGAAAAAAGTGAAAAATGCATATTA
Source organism: Mobula birostris (assembly GCF_030028105.1). NCBI lineage: Eukaryota > Metazoa > Chordata > Chondrichthyes > Myliobatiformes > Myliobatidae > Mobula > Mobula birostris. The sequence goes on along the minus strand of NC_092378.1, from coordinate 5,901,877 downwards.
AATAATTATAAGTTATTTTGCAAGTGTCACTTTTAAATTGAGTTTCTCAATTTGTATGTTTATTGAAACATGACTGCATAATGTGCAGTTGCCTGTAAAGCCCTCAATTAAATAAGGCTATTTTATATTGAGTCAGTATTTTTAGTCTTAACCCTTCCCTAGACAGTTTTGCTTGATATTGCATTCCTTCTGATAAGGAGGAACTTCATTATCCAGAGGGTGGTGAATTTGTGTCATGGACGGCTGTTGAAGCTAGGTCATTCGGCGTATTTAAAGGTAAGGTTGATAGAGTCTTTAACAGGAGAAATCTGCGGATGCTGGAAATCCAAAGCAATACATACTAAGTGCTGGAGGAACTCAGCAGGTCAGGAAGCATCTATGGAAAAGAGTAAACAGCTGATGAAGGGTCTCAGCCCGAAACATTGACTGTACTCTTTTCCATAAATGTGCCTGGCCTGCTGAGTTCCTCCAGCATTTTGTATGTGCTGATGGGTTCTTGATTAGTCAGGACATCAAAGGTTATGGAGAAAAGGCAGGAGAATGGGATTGAGAGGAGTAATAAATCAGCCATGATGGAATGGCGAAGCAAACTACGACCGGCAGAATGGTCTAACGGTATCATTGTGATACTTTTGTTCAACTCAAGAAGATACATTTGGTTGAACAAGCTGAAAATTGATATTAATCTTCTCTACATCATGAGTTCTACTGAGGTCTGTAAATCCTCATACTATGCAGTGTTCATTTAATGCAGACAAGTGCAAGGTTTTGCATTTCGGCAGGACCAACCGGGGTAGGGCTTCTACAGTGAACAGTAGGGCAACGAGGAGTGTGGTAGAGCAAAGGGATCTGGGAATACAGGTAAGTAATTCGTTGAAAGTTGCGGCATAAGTAGATTTGGTTGTAAAGAAAGCTTTCAGCACATTGGCTTTCAAAAATCCATGCATTGTGTACAGGAGATGAGATGTTATGCTGAAGTTGTGCAAGATGTTGTTGAGGCCTAATTTGGAATATTGTGTGCAGTTTTGGTCACCTACCTACAGGAAAGATATCAGCAAGGTTGAAAGAATGCAGAGAAAATTTTACAAGGTTGTTGCCAGGTCTGGGGGACCTGAGTTATAAGAAAAGATTGATGAGGCTAAGACTGTATTCTTTGGAGCATAGAAGATAGGGAGGAGATTTAACAGAGGTACTGTATACAAAATTATGAGGAGGATAAATAAGGTAAATGGAATCAGGCTTTTTCCATTGAGGTTGGGTGGGACTACAACCAGAAGTCATGGGGAACATGGGGGGAACCATTTTCACTCAGAGGATAGTGAGAGTGTGGAATGAGCTGGCAGCACAAGTGGTGAATGTCAGCTCCATTTCACATTTAAGAGAAAGTACATGCATAGTAGGGATATAGAGGGTTATGGACCTGGTGCAGGTCTTGGGAGTAGACGGTTTAAATGGTTTCGGTATGGACTAGATGGGTCAAAGGATCTGTTTCTGTACTTCTCTTTGACTCTACTAGTTCAGGAAGAAACTGATTAAGTGATGTTTCATGCTGAAGTTTAAATATCCCTTCAATACATGCTTAACTGTTCTGCTGACCTCTCAGTAACTCCATTTGAGGTCAGATAATATCAATGAACCAGTGTTTGGTTGGCACATTTAGTCTCAAAAGTGTGAACTAAAGGTCTAAAACCAAGTTGTCAGGTATAACAATTAAGTACAAAGAAGTGGCATACAAATTCATGTACTCAAAGCAGAAATATCTAAAATTAGAGCACTTAACCACAGGGTTGTGGATTTCTTGTGAGTATTCAGTTGGTCAGGGACATGGTAAAAATACAGCTTTTTGAACACCTTTGATATTGTTAACAATTTGTGTCCTGTAAATTGACCGGCAGAAACTGTGAATTTCCACAGATCAGCTCTTTTTGTTTTCTTCCTTCAATAAAGTCACTATTGGTGTGGCAAGATCACCGTGTTGTTCTACCCAGAACCATTCTGGTCTTGCAACGGACCAGCTTTGTAGTCATTCTGGTGTGAATGTGCCTTCTGAATTCTGGTCTGCCTGTGGAATTCCCTTGACCAATTCTGTCTCACCTTTCCTGTAAATCCATCAAGATGTGAACTGTAACATCAATATTAAAGATATTGTTTAATATTAAACAATACTATTTAATCTAGCTTCAATTGTCTCACCCAATTTTTCTCCATTAAACCTGGCCTGTTTTCAGAGTTTGCCACAATGATGGGCTGCCTTATTCACTGTCTCTTGTGTTATCTTATGTGCACTTTATTTATCCTTAGCTTACTCTTAACATTCGCAGAATTTGTTTTCAGTTTTATGCCATTTTTCTTAATGACATCAGTCTAAATTTATGGGGATAAGTACCTTGGATAATTACCAAAATATCTTCACACTCTGCAGTTGTTAGTGCTTGTGGCAAAGATGTTGTACAACCCTGGTTTCTTTTTCCTTAAATGTACATTCAAACAACAAAGACCTCTATGGAACTAATTCCCTGTAACCTTTAACACCTTTTACTTGTTAAGAACCTATCAACCTCTGCTTTAAATATACCCATTGACTTGGCCTCCACAACAGACTATGACAATAAATTGCACAGATTCACCATCCTCAAACTAAAGAAAAGATCAAGGATTGGATTGTAGCTAGCTTCAAAAGAGGTAAAAATTAATACTTTAAATTTGAAAGTGAATCATTTGTTACAACAAAATTAGGAACAAATCTTGAAGTAAGGGAGAAAATAAGCTTCTCATTTGTATACAGAGTATAGCAGGTCCTGCATTTATTGCCTGTTTCAAATTATCCCTGAATCAGTTTCCATGATGACTTCTGAAGAGAGTTAAGATCAACTGCTTTGCTGGATACTGATAGGAGATTTCCTTTCCTGAAGAACTTCACTAAACCAAATAGGTTTTAAGACAATTGTAGTCACAATTGCTAATACTAGTGTCTCATTCCAGAATTATTTAATTAAGTGAATTTATAAACATATAACCATATAACAATTACAGCACAGAATCAGGCCATCTCGGCCCTTCTAGACTGTGCTGAATGTTTACTCTCACCTAGTCCCACCGACCTGAACTCAGCCCATAACCCTCCATTCCTTTCGTGTCCATACACCTATCCAATTTTTCTTTAAATGACAATATTGAACCTGCCTCAACCACTTCTGCTGGAAGCTCGTTCCACACAGCTACCACTCTCTGAGTAAAGAAGTTCCCCCTCATGTTATCCCTAAACTTTTGCCCCCTAACTCTCAACTCATGTCCTCTTGTTTGAATCTCCCCTACTCTCAATGGAAAAAGCCTATCCATGTCAACTCTATCTATCCCCCTCATAATTTTAAATACCTCTATCAAGTCCCCCCTCAACCTTCTACACTCCAAAGAATAAAGACCCAACTTGTTCAACCTTTCTCTGTAACTTAGGTGCTGAAACCCAGGTAACATTCTAGTAAATCTTCTCTGTACTCTCTTTATTTTGTTGACATCTTTCCTATAATTCGGTAACCAGAACTGTATACAATACTCCAAATTTGGCCTTATCAATGCCTTGTACAATTTTAACATTACATCCCAACTCCTATACTCAATGCTCTGATTTATAAAGGCCAGCATACCAAAAGTTTTCTTCACCACCCTATCCACATGAGATTCCACCTTCAGGTAACTATGCACCATTATTCCTAGATCCCTCTGTTCTACTGCATTCTTCAGTGCCGTACCATTTACCATGTATGTCCTATTTTGATTAGTCCTACCAAAACATAGCACCTCACACTTATCAGCATTCAAATTATGTAGCTGCTACTGTGAGGTTTGAGCCCATGTCTCAGATGACTATGCCTCTGAGTGTTAATTCTCCAAACTACCCGATTAGACTTCAATTCAAGAGTATCTAATGAACATGGGAGAGCACTTGGAGTAATATGTTGAAAATTGCATTTTTGTAGCCAATAGGGGGTTAACCAATACTAGGGTGATCGCACTTGGGGATTTATTAACAGAAAATGTGGTCAGCGGTTTTTCAGAGAATAATAATTGGTGAGGAAAGACAAAGATTTTTTTAGTTAAGGGAGTGCTTGGAAATGGACTGAATATGATGTAACTGTCTGGGTGACGGTATCATAACATCACTCCATGTACAAACATTTGTACACTGGAGAGGGTTCAAAGGAGGTCCATGAAAGTGATTCCAGAATTGAGGAGTGTTTGATAGCTCTGGGCCTGTTCTCATTGGAATTCAGAAGAATGAAGGGAGATCTCACTGAAACCTATCTAAAGTTGAAAGGCCTCGATGAAGTGGATGGGGAGAGGATGTTTCCTATGGTGGGAAAATCTAAGACTAGAGGACACAGCCTCAGAATAAAAGGATGTCCATTTAGAACAGAGATGAGGAGGAATTTCTTTAGCCAGAAAGTGGCAAACCTGTAGAATTTGTTGCCACAGATGGCAGTGGAGGCCAAGACATTGGACATATTTAAAGCGGAGTTTGATAGGTTCTTGATTAGACATGGCATGAAGGGATATGGGGAGAAGGCAGGAGATTGGGGCTGAGTGGAAAATGAATCAGCCATGATGAAATGGTGGAACAGACTTGATACCCTAATTCTGCTCCTAGATCTTATGATCTTACAGTTTTATAATGAATCTTGCCATTCAGAAATCCATGGTGAGACTCATGAGTTTAAGTAGCCACCAAATGAATCGGTAGCTCTTTCTTTAAATCAGTTTGTTATATTACAGTACTAAGTATGTGTTTCCATTTTTAATGACACCGAATAGCTGCGCAATGTATGCAAAACAGATTTAATTCCCTGCCTAGCTATATTCCTAATCTCAGTGCTACAATGCAAGCAAAGAGCTAGTCTAGGAAATGTTTTCCAAAAAGCCAATTTAAGTACACGATTCAGGACACCTCACCTTGACCAAATTTTGCTCAGAACTTTAGCAAGCGTTGATAACATGCACCATCACCTGTGACACAAAGAAGAAGGATGCAAGTTTTTCCATCATAAATTCCCAATCTTCATCATTCGGTCAGGAAAATCTACTAGTCAAAATTAATATCAAGATAATCAGCCCAGTAGGAAATGAGGCAACTCTGGGAATTGTAATATTACTCAGCTCCATCATAGGTACTAGCCTCCGTGCTATCCAAGACATCGTCCAGGAGCGGTGACTCAAACAGGTGGCATCCATCATTACAGACCCCCCACCACCCAGGACATGCCCTCTTCTCACTGTTACCATCAGGAAGGAAGTACAGAAGTGTGAAGGCATCACTCAGCAACTCAGGAACAACTTCCTTATCCTTGCCATTCAATGTCTGAATGGACATTGAAACCATGAACACTACCTCACTACTTTTTCAGTTCTGTTTTTGCATTACTTATTTCATAGTCATAGTCATACTTTATTGATCCTGGGGGAAATTGGTTTTCGTTACAGTTGCACCATAAATAATTAAATAGTAATAAAACCATAAATAGTTAAATAGTAATATGTAAATTATGCCAGGAAATAAGTCCAGGACCAGCCTATTGGCTCAGGGTGTCTGACCCTCCAAGGGAGGAGTTGTAAAGTTTGATGGCCACAGGCAGGAATGACTTCCTATGACTCTCAGTGCTGCATCTCGGTGGAATGAATCTCCAGCTGAATGTACTCCTGTGCCCAACCAGTACATTATGTAGGGGATGGGAGACATTGACCAAGATGGCATGCAACTTGGACAGCATCCTCTTTTCAGACACCACCGTCAGAGAGTCCAGTTCCATCCCCACAACATCACTGGCCTTACGAATGAGTTTGTTGATTCTGTTGGTGTCTGCTACCCTCAGCCTGCTGCCCCAGCACACAACAGCAAACATGATAGCACTGGCCACCACAGACTCGTAGAACATCCTTAGCATTGTCTGGCAGATGTTAAAGGAAAATAATAAATTTAATTTAATTATTTGATAAATATGCATATGTCTGTCTAGGTACCATATCCGATGCAGACTTTGGTGACCATGGTTTTCCATATAGATCTAATATATGCATATACTTTCTGTAATTCATAGTTTTTCCCCTATGTTATCATATATTGCATTTTACTGCTGCCGCAAAGTTAGCAAATTTCACAACATATGCCAGTGATATTAAACCTTGTTCTGATTCGGATTCTCTGACATTGCCCTAAGCTGAGAGGATCGGCCAGCCTTAATAAAGTGCTGCTACCTCAGATAAAGCACAGAATTTTCTCTAGTATTCTGCGGGGATATTTAAATCTGATGGTGCTGGATTTTCTGCTTGGCCTGTGTATCATTGCTGATAGAGAGCAATTATTACATTTCTTTAAAAAAGACCACTGTTATAACTTCTTGCAAGATGTCCTTTCAGATGGCAGTCAGTCCAATGTGCAGGATGAAATTGTTACAATGCATCTTAATGTATTTTCAATTGCAAATACTGAACACACGATCACTGGAAATGGTGACAAGAAAATTCCAACTGATTCAGAGACAGGAAATAATTTAATTTGCCAAACTAAATATAAACCTGTAATATTTCATTTTAAGCTCTATGTAATATATATATTTCCATTAAATCCTCAAATAGACATTGATGGACAAAATATTGTACCATACATTTAATGTATTGTAGTTATTTCACACATAATTCATTTTTAATGCTATATCTTTAAGGTTGAAGATGTCAGTGTTATTAGACAAATGAAGAATTCTGTGGCTATTTAGCACATAGAGATTTAACTGAAATGGTCACCCTAGAATATGAGCATAGTTTCCCTAAACATCAGTCCTCATGACCTTGAAGTCTTCTTGATAGATGACAGCATAAGCAAATTATTCTTTTAGATTAAAGTTGATAAAATCATTTTATTGTATAAAAGATTTATAAGTCATGCCAGTAAGAGTTTGGGTACAATTTTGCTCACCTGTCACATTTACTCAATGCATTGACTAGTACTGTATAAAGTAATTACTTTGCTGAATTCTATATTGAACAGAATGGGCCTTTTATGCATCTGGTTTGAGATGGAAGAATGAATAAGAAATGGAGAATGAAAACTAGTGAAATGATTTATTTTCATTATTAGGTAAGATAGTTTAATGTAATGTTGGCTGCTGGAAATTTATTTCATTTTAAATATCTCAAGAGGATGTTAAAGAAAAAAAAATTCCCAAAAGCATAAAGAGCTTTGTTAGTTTAAATAAAGAGAGATTACTTCCACTGGCAGGAGGGACTATAACCAATGAGTAGAGCTATAATGCAATTGGCTAAGGAATCTAAGGACAGATGAGAATTTTATTTTACACACGTAATGTTGAGGAATACGTAGTGTGAAAGCAGATAGTTCAATTACAGAAAGCTGTTCTGGTTATACTACATTATTTAAATGAATATTGCTTCTGTGTCCTGGAGTTGAAATGCAATAATTGTCATAGCCATGCCAGAAATCTGACTGAGTGCCTATGGGATGAGCTACCTTTGTGTAGGTAATGCGCTGGTTAAGATTTCTAGTGCTATGCCGCAGGTATTTTATTTTAGCGGTTTTCTGCAAAAGCAGTATGTCCTGCTAGGAGAATGTTTTGGTTTCGGCTAAAGATAAGAAGACCTACTGTTTAACGGGGGAATGTGGTGTCAGCCAATCAGGATAGTGAGATCTTTGCCGACACCTATTGCTCTGCTGATCTGGAATACCTGATTACTAAGTGCAGACCTTTTTATCAACCATGAGAGTTTATGTGCATCATTGCTGTCGCAGTTTATGTACCGCCGGATGCTAATGCTAAAGTAGCCATGAAAGACCTCAGTGCCGCCATTAGCAAGCTGCAGACATTGCATCCAGACGGAGCCTTTATTGTCGCTGGGGACTTCAATCATTGTAACCTACGTACCGTGCTTCCAAGATTTTACCAAAATGTATCATGCACCACAAGGGGAAATAAAACTTTAGGTCATGTCTACACAAATGTGGCTGATGCTTACAAAACCACTACCCTCCCCCATCTGGGACAGTCCGACCATCTTTCATTGTTTCTGTTTCCCAAGTATAGCCCGGTCATTAAACGTGTGAAACCCACAATGAAGACTATTAATCATTAAACGTGTGAACCCCACAATGAAGACTATTGAGATCTGGCTGGAGGGTGCTGACTCTGCTCTTCAGCACCAATTCCAGCACTCAGACTGGGGTGTGTTTGCTGCCTATGCCACCACAGACTCTCAGATTAACATTGACTTATATACCAACTCTGTCCTTGAGCACATCAACAAGTGTGTAGATAGAGTGACATCACAAAAACAAATAAAAGTTTTCCCCAGTCAGAAACCATGGATGAACAGAGAAGTTCACCTCCTGCTCAAAGCCGGAGATTCAGCCTTCAGGTCTGGAGACCAGGAGGCTTACAACTCAGCCAGGGCCAACCTGAGGAGGAGAATCTCTCAGGCTAAACACATATACAAACAGAGAACTGAGGAGCATTTCAACTCCCCGGACCCCCGGTGCATGTGGCATGGCACACAGGTCATTACAGATTTCAAACCACCTCGTACTGTGCCCCCTTCCAGCTCTGCTTCCCTCCCTGATGAGCTCAATTACTTCTACGCTCACTTTGACGGAGAGAACAAGGAGGTCACCCTCAAAGCAGATCTCCCACCTGGTGAACCGCCTCTCTCACTTTCCACCTCCGATGTTTGCACCACCCTGAGCAGGGTGAATGTACAGAAGGCAGCTGGTCTGGATGGAATACCTAGCCGCGTGCTCAGAGTCTGTGCAGGGCAGTTGGCCAGGGTCTTCACTGACATTTTCAATCTGTCCCTGGCCTGGGCAGTTGTCCCCACAAGCTTCAAGATCACCACTATCGTGCCAGTACCGAAGCATTCCACTACCACGGACCTGAATGACTTCCGCCCAGTTGCACTCACCCCATCACTGCAAAGTGCTTTGAGAGACTGGTTCTATCACATCTGAAATCCTGCCTGCCCACTACCCTGGACCCCCATCAATTTGCCTCTCGCACCAACAGGTCTACAGAGGACGCCATCTCCATGGCACTTCACTCTGCCCTGACCCACCTGGACAGCCCCAACTCTTACGTCAGAATGCTGTTCATTGACTTTAGTTTGGCATTCAATAATGTGATCCCCTCCAAGCTGATCGCCAAACATCACCAGCTTGGTATCAGCTCATCCCTCTGCAACTGGACCTTGGACTTTCTGACTAACAGACCCCAATCAGTTAAGCTAGGCAACCTCTTCTCCTCCATTCTCACCCTGAATACCAGCGTGCCTCAAGGCTGTGTGCTGAGCCTTCTTCTGTACTCCCTTTTCACCTATGACTGCATTCCTGTACACGGTTCTAACTCCATAATCAAGTTCACAGATGACACCACGGTGGTTGGCCTGATCAGAGGGGATGACAAGACAGCCTACAGGGATGAGGTCCAGCACCTGGCCGTGTGGTGTTCCGATAACAACCTGGCCCTTAACATACAAAAGACCAAGGAGATTATTGTGGACTTCAGGCATGCTAGGAGCCACACTCACATCCCACCTACATCAACGGAGTTGTAGTGGAGTGCGTATCAAGCTTCAAATTCCTTGGTGTCCACATTTCCGATGATCTCACCTGGTCCCTGAACTCCTCCATTCTGATCAAAAAGGCGCAACAGTGTCTTTATTTCCTGCAGAGCATCAAGAAAGCTCACCTCTGTCCCAGGATACTGACGGACTTTTACCGCTATACTATTAAGAGCATACTCACCAACTGCATCTCAGTGTGGTATGGCAATTGTCCCGTATCGGACCACAAAGCACTCCAGCGTGTGGTGAAAACTGCCCAGGGGATTATCAGCACCCACTTGCCCACCATTGAGAACAGCTACCATAAATGCTGCTTGGGCAGGGCGAAAAGCGTTATCAAGGATGCATCTCACCCTAACCATGGACTTCTTACTCTCCTCCCATCTGGTAGGCGCTACAGGAGCCTCCGCTCCCGCACCTGCAGGCACAGGAAGGGCTTCTTCTCTGAGGCTCTGACCCTGCTGAACCTCACATCACAGCGCTAGGCAGTATTGCACCCACATTGGACTGTCTCAGTACTTTTATATTTGTATGCTGCAGCACTTACTTTTTATTCGCAGTTATTTTGTAAATAATACTATTCTTTTGCACTTCTGGTTAGATGCTAACTGCATTTCATTGGTGTATCTGTACTTGGCACAATGACAATAAAGTTGGATCTAATCTAATCTAATCTGGAGAAAGTTCTAAAGAAAACGGGGCGGAGAGAGTTTTGTGATAGATGGTAGTCCGGTTTGGGGTCTTCTGGCCGGAGCTGCAGAATGGGACAGAAGGTAAGATGCTGCAGAATGTCATTGGAAGGAGGGTTCCTGTTACAAGAAGTGCTTTGTGCAGAAGAATGGCTCCAAGGAGGAAGGGCAATACTCCTGAGAGAGAGAGAGAGAGAGAGAGAGAGAGAGAGAGAGACCCAGTTGGCTTGAGGTGATCTTCTAGGGGAGTTCAGAAATATGGCAAATGTCAGACCATGGGTCCAGTGCACAAGTAAGAGATACATCTCTGAATACCAAGTTTTGGAAGAGATGAGCTCCAACGCTTATGTGCATATTGGACAGGTTTAACTGTAATCCGCCTTCTTATTTTCATTTCTTTTTCCTAACAACTGTTTGATAAAGCTGAAATTAGAAATACTCTTTCTTTATAATTTTATGTGGTGTATGTTCTGTTATTTCTTGCTGACTGATAATTGACCAATGATGCCAGGTGGACAATATCTGAAGAGTATTGATAGTGGCTGCAGTCACCTGTCCTGTAAAGACACTGCCCAGAAGAAGGCAATGGCATCCACTTCAGTAGAATAATTTGCCAAGAGCAATCAGTGTCAAAGACTATGATCATCCACATCATACAACACGGCTCATGATGATGATGATGTTGAGTGCTGCAGCGTTTGAGAGTTGGCAGAATGAGCAGGTCAGGTTGAGGGAGTAGACAAAGAAGTGGATGATGTAATACGGCAGAGGCAAGTGTGGGGTTATGCACTTTGATAAAAAGAATAAAAGTGCAGAAAACTCAGTAAAATGGAGATGCAAAGAGAATTCTAGTTCAAGATTACCTTAAGGTTAACTTACAGGCTGAGTCAGGAGTAAAGAAGGCAAATGCAATGTTAGCATTCATTTCAAAAGGATTAGAACCAAAAAGAAAAAGTGTATTTATAAAGCATTGGTCAAACTACTTTGGAATGTTGTGAGCAATTTTAAGACCGTAAGATATATAGGAGCAGAAGCAGGCCATTCGGCCCATCGAGTCTGCTCCGCCATTCAATCATGGGCTGATCCAATTCTTCCAGTCATCCCCACGCCCCTGCCTTCTCCCCATACCCTTTGATGCCATGGCTAATGCATCATTTATGCTGTATTAATCTACAGGGTAAAGTGTAATGTACAGGTCTATTTCTTTTAGAGCAATGAACCCTCCCCCTTAGCACTATGCATTAATCTGTTGTCTATGCATTGTTCTTTCTCTTTCACTCTAATGTGAGCCATCTCCCGCGTGTGTACTTTCATTTAAAGTGGTCTCAGCTCAGCACATCGCAGAAACCAGCCTCCCCTCCATGGACTCCATCTACATTTCCCACTGCACCAGTGAAGCAGCCAGCATTATCAAAGACTTTTGCCTCAAAGATGTGCTGGTCCTGGAGGGGGTCTAGAGGAGGTTTGCAAGAATAACCCAGGGAACGAAAGGCTTGATGAATGAGGAGAATTTGAAGACTATGATCTTGTACTCAATGGAGTACAAAAGGAGGAGGGGGATCGCAGTGAAACCTATTGGATACTGAAAGGCCTGGATAAAGTGGGCTTACTTAAAGAGGTTGTTTCTATTAGAAGGAGTGTTTAGCATCTGAGGTAGCCTCAGAACAAAGCGAAGTTCCTTTAAGACTGGGATATAGAGGAAGATTTTCAGCTGGAGGTGATTAATCTGTGAAAGTCGTCGCAGGGGGCTGTGAAGGCCAAGCCATTGGATATACTTAAGGCAGAGATTGATAGGTTCTTGACTGGTAAGGTACGATGTTAAGGGTTACAGGAAAAAGGTAGAAGAATGGGGTTGAAATAAAATCAGCCTTGATCAAATGGCAGAGCAGACTTGATGGCTGAATGGCTTATACAGCTTCTACATCTTGTGGTCTTACGTAAATTACAAAGGATGAATTAAAGATTCTAGGCCCAGAGACTGGATATATTACTGAAAAAAGGGAATAAAATCTTTTGGTACATGGGAAAAGAATAGGACAATTATAATGGTATAATTTGTGTGATTCAAGCAGTCAAGTGGTACACAAGAAACTCTCAAAATTGTGTCAGATCCTTATTAACCATTTAACTTGGGCATTCTTCCATATTCCTGGTGAAAATGGAAATTGCTCGAATTTACAATGCAGGGATCTTATTAACAGGAACCACATCCTGTCAATGGAATCCCTATCAGTGAAATAGACTTTCCAACAATAAAGTGGATGATTTAAGGTAAATCGATCCAAAGGCAAGTGTAACTCTCTTAATGTGAATAAGTGTGAGGTTATTTACTTTGGGAGCAAGAACAGGAAGGCAGATTATTATCTGAACGGTGTGGAGTCAGGTAAGGGAGAAATACAAAGAGATCTAGGAGTTCACCAGTCTCTGAAGGTGAATGAGCACGTGCAGCAGGCAGTGAAGAAGGCTAATGGAATGTTGGCCTTTATTACAAAAGGAATTGAGTACAAGAGCAAGGAAATCCTTTTGCATTTGTACAGGACCTTGGTGAGACCACACCTGGAGTATTGTGTGCAGTTTTGGTCTCCAGGGTTAAGGAAGGACATCCTGGCTGTGGAGGAGGTGCAGCGTAGGTTCACTAGGTTAATTCCTGAGATGTCCGGACTGTCTTACGCAGAGAGGTTAGAGAGACTGGGCTTGTACACGCTGGAATTAAGGAGATTGAGGGGGGATCTGATTGAGACATGTAAGATTATTAAGGGATTGGACAAGATAGAGGCAGGAAATATGTTCCAGATGCTGGGAGAGTCCAGTACCAGAGGACATGGTTTAAGAATAAGGGATAGGTCATTTAGGACAGAGTTGAGGAGGAATTTCTTCTCCCAGAGAGTTGTAGAGGTGTGGAACACGCTGCCTCAGAAGGCAGTGGAGGCCAATCCTCTGGATGCTTTCAAGAAGGAGCTAGATAGGTATCTTATGGATAGGGGAATCAAGGGTTACGGGAACAAGGCAGGAACCGGGTATTGATAGTAGATGATCAGCCATGATCTCAGAATGGCGGTGCAGGCTCGAAGGGCCAAATGGTCTACTTCTGCACCTATTGTCTATTGTCTCTGCGTAAATGTCATAGGAGCTGATACAAAACTGAATATATAACATGCTTATCGAAGTGTCTGCAGATTAATTCCAATCCAACAATCTAACATTTGCCATTCCTTTTCCCCTCAACAAATCCCTTTCATAAAGTATCAAACTGTTCACATTACATTTGAACTTGACTTTTCATACATTCTATCATTTCTTCAGAAAATAAATTGTATGGAGCTCTTGAGTAAATTTCCTTAATTGAATCATGAACAGTAGGTCATCAGTCGCAGTGATCCTCTCAAGCCATCACTTTAACCATTTTTGAAGGTTAGTTTTGGCAAAGCAGACAAGTGAAGAATTGTCCCTGACTCACACTTCTATTTGATAAATTGTTTTTCAACTTGTTTCATGTTTAATAGTTGTTCCAAAAGACATCTTTGGAGGTATAAATTAAAATGACATTGGTAGACAGCCAAGGTAAATACAGAGAATTCTCAGATGGTCAGTCATGACCAATGAATTGTTTCACCCGATATTTTTACCTTCTTTTTTATTTTGTTTTAAATGTTACCTCTTATTTATTTATTTATTATGATACAAAGTGTAGGCCCTTCTGTCCCTTCAAGCCATGCCACTCAGCAATCTCCTGATTTAATCCCAGCCTAACTGTGGGACAATTTACACAATTTACATTAACCTACCAACCAGTACATCTGTGGATTGTGGGTGGAAACCGGAGTACCCAGAGGAAACCCATGCGGTCACGGGGGAGAACGTACGAACTCCTTACAGGCAGCAGCAGGAATTGGGCCTGGGTCATAACAGAAGAAATAGGAGCAGGAGTCGACCATCTGGCCTGCTGAGCGTTCTCCACCATTCAATAAGATCCTGGCTGATCTGACCATGGACTCATCTCCACCTACCTGCCTTTTCCCCATAATCCTTAATGGCCCTACTATGCAAAAGTCTGTTAAGCCAGTACTGTAAAGCGTTGTGCTAACCATCACACTACCATATCAGTTTACTTAGAGATACAGCACAGAACAGATGCTCCTGGTCCAAAAAGCCCTACCGCCCAACAACCCACCTATTTAACACTAGCCTAATCACAGGGCAACTTACAATGACCAGTTAACCTACTGATCGATACGTCATTGGACTGTGGGAGGCAACCAGAGCACCTGGGAGACGAAACCATGCAGTTCAGGGGGAGAACGTTTCAGCTCCTTACAGATGGTGCCAGAATCAAAATCCTAACTTGTATGCAATTTCTAACATTTTTGCAAAATATTGAGAAGATACTGGCCCTCGCAGTTTTCTTATTTGCTTCAGTGAGATGTGGAAACAGCTGAGATTCATTAAATGAGTCTTTCCTCTGTTTGCTGTGGTCAGGAATCCCTTCTGGATAGCTTTTTTAAGAATATGTTTTCTCTTTCTGATTTTCATCCACACAGGATTTATTCCTCATCACTAACCACCTTGAAAAAGTAATGAGTTGAACTGCAGCAGTAAAGATAGTGGCAGAGTACTCATGGGAGAGTACTCCAGTGTTAGAGCCAGCAACAATAAATCAAACAAAGACTAAACCATTTCCAGATCTGGATGACGTGTGACTCAGAGGAGCACCTGTAGATAATGACGCTCGCATGTTCTTGTCGGCCTGGTCATTGATTTAGGAATCACTATTAGAGTAAACCAAGCAAGCTGAGTTCCTCCATTAGTCAAGGTCGACCATGGATATTGCGTCCCAGCAGTCTACAGGGTAGGCAAACCAAAACAGTACAATGTAGGGAGCAAACTGATGAATCCAAAGGAACATTGGTGACCTGTAGGGTAATGTAATTGGTGGAAACATACATAATTCACAACCACCGACATTGAGTTGGGATTTACTTAACGAGACAGGTCTGACTTGATGACATAATTACGTGACGTTCTTTGTGTTCAGAGTACAATAAATGAGTTGTTACGATTTTGTTTAAACTTGAAGTGCCTCATGCCATTTTTTTCAGCTAAAAACTTACAGACCAATACAGTTTGGCACCAGCAGTGTCGAAGGAGTTGCCAGTCAACATTGAATTCAACGTAGCCCAAGCGAGTAATTGTGATGCATTTCATAGAAGGTACCCCTGTAGTCACTGTGCACCAGAATGAATGAATAGATGTGTACAAGGTACCACTCATAGTAGGCTCCCTTATCCTGAGTTTCTATTATTTGAACTTCATAAGTGTTGTTGAAATGATACGGATCCGGGCAATTGAAAAGTATTCCTTGAGATTCCTGATATGTGAGAGGAGATGTGTCATTTGCTGTAAGATATCTAGCCTCACAGGAGATACAATGCCTTTCCTTTCATCTCTTCTCTTCCTACCTTCAAGGCACCAAAATAATCTTCCTATGTGAAGACATGATTTACTTCCACTTTCTCCAGTCTGATGTCCTGCATTTGGTGTCCACAACGTGGCCTCCTCTGCGTTGATGTAACTAAGTGCAGATATGTGATCACTTTCTAAACACAAGAGATTGTGCAAATCCAGAGAATTACATGCTGGAGAAACTCAGCATCTACGGAGAGGAATAAAGAATCAATGTTTCGGGCTGAGACCTGAATCCTATAGGAAAGGAGGGTGGGCCATAGGAGAAAGGAAGGAGGAGGCAACTAGAGGGGTGTGATAGACAATTGAGAAGAAAAGGGGTAAAAGGGGATCCTACCAGATTTCTTCTTCTTCAGTCTTTTACCTTTTCCACCTACCACCTCCCAACTTTTCACTTCATTCCCGCTCCTCCACCCACCTACCTTCTCCTTCACCTGACTTCACCTATCACATCCTAGCTGTATTTCTTCCCCTCCTCCCACCTTCTTATTCTGGCTTCTTGCCCCTTCCTTTTCAGTCCTGTTGAAGGGTCTCGGCACAATTCTTTATTCCTTTCCATAGATGCTGCCTGACCTGCTGAGTTCCTCCAGCATTTTGTGCGTGTTCAACTTCAAGTTGTCTGCCCTTGAATACCTTTACTCTACAGGGTAATATAATGGGTGACAGATGACACATATTATTCGTAATAGAAACTGCTCTATTTAATTCACAAACACCGTCACTGAGTTGCTATATTCACTTTAAGAGACGGAGACTGACGTATTGATGTCAGTGTAAGGCAACTGCTTTGGGTTTGAAGTAAAGGGCTGCAGCTTTTGTTAAGCACATAAAATGACTCTGCATGCTTTATTCACAAAGCCTACAACTCCTACTCTGGCCTTTCTGTCCATCGCTTCCTGCACTGTTACATGGACCAATACAAGACTGAGGAACAAAGCCTCATCTTCCATCTGGACACGTTGTAGCCTTCATAGAACAGAGAACATAGAATAGTACAGCACAGTACAGGCCCTTCGGCCCACAATGCTGTGCTGACCCTCAAACCCTGGCTCCCATATAACCCCCCACCTTAAATTCCTCCATATACCTGTCTAGTAGTCTCTTAAACTTCACGAGTGTATCTACCTCCACCACTGACTCAGGCAGTGCATTCCACGCACCAACCACTCTGAGTAAAAAACCTTCCTCTAGTATCCCCCTTGAACTTCCCACCCCTTACCTTAAAGCCATGTCCTCTTGTATTGAGCAGTGGTGCCCTGGGGAAGAGGTGCTGGCTATCCACTCTATCTATTCCTCTTATTATCTTGTACACCTCCATCATGTCTCCTCTCATCCTCCTTCTCTCCAAAGAGTAAAGACCTAGCTCCCTTAATCTCTGATCATAATGCATACTCTCTAAACCAGGCAGCATCCTGGTAAATCTCCTCTGTACCCTTTCCAATGCTTCCACATCCTTCCTATAGTGAAGCGACCAGAACTGGACACAGTACTCCAAGTGTGGCCTAACCAGAGTTTTATAGAGCTACATCATTACATCGTGACTCTTAAACTCTATCCCTCGACTTATGAAAGCTAACACCCCATAAGCTTTCTTAACTACCCTATCCACCTGTGAGGCAACTTTCAGGGATCTGTGGACATGTACCCTCAGATTCTTCTGCTCCTCCACACTACCAAGTATCCTACCATTTACTTTGTACTCTGCCTTGGAGTTTGTCCTTCAACTCCATCTGCCACTTCTCAGCCCACTTCTGCACTTCATACCAAGTTCTCTAACCATGGGTAACACATTTTCTTTCTGTCTGTATTAGAACTGGCCATTCTGCTCATTATCATTTTGGCTCTTTTTTCCCCTTTTTTCTATTTGAAGGCTTACTATTAGCACTGAACTACACACACATAAAGCATAATTTCTTCCTAGCTGCTAGATTACAGACAGGTCTCACCCCATCATAGATATTCCCTTTGTTCTACTGAACCCTACCCAACCTTTGCTGCTGTTGAATTCTAACTTGTTTTCTCTCTTTCATAGAACTTTGCAAACATAGAACAGTACAACACAGTGCAGGCTCTTTGGCCCACGATGTTGTGCTAACCTTTTAATCTACTCCATTATCAATCTAATCCTTACTTCCTACACAGATCATAGCCTCCATTTTTCTTTCATCCATGTGCCTATCTAAGGGTCCCTTTAAAGTCCTTCATGTACCTGTGCCTTCCACCATCCCTGGCAGTGTACTTACCAACCTCTGTATTAAACACCTGCCTCAGACATCGCTGGCAAACTTTCCTTCGCTCAGATTGACAATTGCCACCCTGAGTAAAACGTGCTGGCTGACCATTCTATCTATACCTCCTATCGTCTTGTACACCTCTATCCTGTCACCTCTCACCCCCCTATGCTCCAAAGAGAAAAGCACTGGCTTGTTCCATTGTTCCTCATTTTCTTTGTCTCTCTGATGACAAATTTCACAGTGGAAAGGTTAACTTTTCCTCTTTCCACAAATGTTGCCTAACCCACAAAGCATTTCATTAATTTTCTGTTTCTACCCAGCTTCTAATCGGCCTTGTACCCACATTATAATACGGATAGGCCACTTGAGCTTCTTGTTACTTGTGTCCCCTCCCCAATCGGCAATAATGGGTGTGGAGGAGAAAAAAGAGGCATTAGAAACTGAACACTGGGCAGGGAATTAACTAGATTATCTGCTAGTTTAACATCCTGTCTAATGTTTATTTTGCACTCGATGAGGATTTTGACTGTAGATCTGGGAGAGCAGTCTCAGAGGCAGGGGTGGAGAGCACGGTGTGAGCCTAGAGAGGTGAGGTATAAAAGTTTTTCTGGCTGCTCACTGTGCAGAACCTACGTTCCATCTGCCAGAAAAAGCGGGACTTCCAAGAGGCCACCCAGTTTAACTCCACTTCCCATTCCCATCCTGACATGTCAGTCCATGGCCTCCTCAACTGTCACAATGGGGCCACACTCACGTTAGAGGAGCAACACCTTATATTCCATCTGGGTAGCCTCCAACTAATGCATGAACATCGATTTCTCGAACTTCCGATAATTCCCCCCCCCCCTTCACTATTCCCCATTCCTTTTCCCCTCTCTCACCTTATCTCCTTGCCTGCCCATCAACTCCCTCTGGTGCTCCTCCTCCTCTTCTTTCTTTCACGGCCTTCTGTCCTCTCCTATCAGACTACCCCTTCTCCAGCCCTGTATCTTTTTCACCAATCGACTTCCCAGTTCTTTACTTCACCCCTCCCTCTCCCAGTTTCACCTATCCCCTTGCATTTCCTCCTCCCCTTCCCCCCACCTTTTCAATCGGATTCCTCGTCTTTTTTTCTCCAGTCCTGGTGAAGGGTCTCAGCACAAAACTTCAGCTGTACTCTTTTCCATAGATGCTGCCTGGCCTGCTGAGTTCCTTGGGTTTGTGTGTTGCTTGGATTTCCAGCATCTGCAAATGTTCTCTTGTTTGTGATTGACCCACTCTCTTCTTGGCACTACAGGGGCTGCAAAGAAAAGAACCATCCAGACCATCACAGAGGCTGCTGAGTGAGCCTCCAGATGGTTATGGATCAAGAGGTGTGATTCGCGGACCAGTGTTGCTGGGACACAAGACAGGGCCTGATCAATCCTGGCTGGGCTGCCTGGGCGAGGGTGTCTGATGCTGAAAGATCTGAAACACCCGATGACCCCCAGGTAACATCATTGATGATGCATCCCAGCGCATCCTAGGGTGTATCTCAACATCGGTAGACAACAAGATCCAGCTGAGTGTAACGTAAGTGGTTGATCTGACCTGATCAATTGCCACAGCTGAGAGGGCTAGTTTAAAATAAATACTGTCCTGATGAAGGGTCTCGAACCGAAACATCGGCTGTTTATTCATTTCCACAGATGCTGCCTGACCTGCTGAGTTCTCTAGCATTTTGTGGGCTTTTCTCTTAGTTTAAAATAAACCACTTGGAATTGATCAAAATTACTTGGGGCAGAGTGGCACCATTGTCTCACCTACAAACGAGGAGTGATGCTGACAATTCAAGTGACACTATATTGTGGATTTTCATTGTGTTTTGTTCATAGGTCACACAAAACCTTTCATTTTGATTTTTGCGTTAGAAAACCAAAAAAAAAACCCTTAGGAATCACTGGAAGTACAGAATGGAGCTAG
The DNA here is from genome assembly GCF_030028105.1 of Mobula birostris. Classification (NCBI taxonomy): domain Eukaryota; kingdom Metazoa; phylum Chordata; class Chondrichthyes; order Myliobatiformes; family Myliobatidae; genus Mobula; species Mobula birostris. Next base: position 5,881,938 of record NC_092378.1, on the reverse strand, counting down.
GGACTAATCTTGATCTCATGTTGAAAGGTTAGACAACTTAATTTTGTTGCTTCAGTGCATTTTTAATTGGGTATAACAACTATGAACATTGATTCTATTCTAAGTGTAATACTATCACATGGTGTCTTGGACTGCACAACTCAAGTTCTCAAAGTTGAACATAATTTATTATCAAAGTACATATATGTCACCGTCTCCAACCCTGAGATTCATTTTCTTGTGGGCAATACTCAATAAATCCTCAGCATAATAACCGTAACAAAATCAATGAAAGACTGCATCAAGTTTGGCATTCAGCCAGTGTGCAGAAGGCAACAAGCAGCAAATAGAAAAAGAGTAAATAATAATTATAATAATAATACAGTAATAGATCAGTTATTACAGATAGGACAATACATAGTAACCAGTCTGTATATAATAATACCGGATAAACAAGGAAGAACAACTTATTTAATAGATAAAGCCATCCCAAACACATATGACTTACAGAAATCAGTAAGTGAAAAACATCAGAAATATGCTGAATTAAAAGAGGAAATTGAAAGACTTTGGAACATGAACAGGGTATACATTGTTCCAATAGTAATATCTACAACTAGTATCATCCCAAAGGCACTACACACTAGCATTAAACAATTAGGGCTACACAACAATATCTATGTAAATCTCCAGAAAGCCACAATACTAAACACCTCTAGAATAGTCTGAAAGTTCCTAGCAATTGAGAAATGAGTGTTCTTAGCTGTGCCTGTACCTTGGGCTTTACCGCCCTGAGCTGAGCAAAAAAAAGCAATAAATATTGAGAACATGAGATGAAGAGTCCTTGAAAGTGAGTCCATTGATTGTTGGAATATTCCATTGATAGGGCAAGTGAAATTGAGTGAAGTTACTCTGGATCAAGAGCCTGATGGTTGAGGGGTCATAACTATTGCTGAACCTGCTGGTGTGGGTCCTGAGGCTCCAGTACTTTCTTCCTGATGGCAGCAGTGAGAAGGGAGCATGGTCTGGGTGGTGGGGGTCCCTGATGACGGGCACTGTCTTCATATGACAGCGTTTCATGTAGATGTGCTCAGTGATGGGGAGGGTTTTACCCGTGATGGACTGGTCCATATCCACTACCTTCTGTAGGATTGTCCGTTCATGGAAATTAGTGCTTCTATGCCAGGTTGTGACGCAATCGGTCAATATACTCTGCACCACATATCTATAGCAGTGTGTCAAAGTTTTAGATCTCACGCTGAATGTCCACAAACTCCTAAGGAAGTAGAGGCACTGCTGTGCTCAGTATTATTAGTTAATATTCATTGATGTATTTATTATTTTGTTTTTCTTTTTGCATTTGCACAATTTGTCATCCTTTGCACATTGGTTGTTTGTTTATCTTTGTGTGTACTTTTTCACTGATTCTATTGTGTTTCTTTGTATCTATTGTGAATGTCCACAAGAAAATGAAACTCAGGGTCGTAGATGGTGATTTATCTGTACTCGGATAATAAATTTATTTTGAACTTTGAGTAAGCAGCTTGAACTGAATTACCTAGTGACATAACTAAGGCTAGAACACTGAACATACCCCAGAGTTGATCTCCAGTCTGTTAATTCCACATTTGTATTTAAAACCAATAAATAATATATTCAATACTTCTTCAGGCCATTGCATGGCAATATCACATCAGTAACATCATAACCATGGAAACCATAATGCAAGATGCGATTGATTACTATTGATTCTTGGAATTCCTTGGTTTAAAATGTTTCGTGTCAGGTAACAGTCTATAAACTCTGACTGTGGAAATCTGAAAATAAAAATTCAGCTTCTGACACTAAGAGGTCTCCTGAGTCCAGTACAGTGTTTCTTCTGATTACTGGATGGTAAATCATATGGCTGTCACTAGGCAGAGAAAATCTTGCGGATCTGAGCCAGTTACATGGATAATTAGACCGTAGTTGCAGATTCCAAAAGTTTTTATAACCATTTTAGTTAGTTTGTCGGTTGCAATTTTGCCTATTACAGCTGCATTTATGAAGTAAACATTTTGACTTGCAAACTAACAGCACAGAGCATTTTTAATGTCAAAGATACTGAGTATAAATTCATTGAAACACCTTTCACTTCACTGCTCCATTCACCAACACAAACACTTCAACCAACATCTCCACTTCAAAGCCATTTTAAGTGGTGTGGTCATATATATAGGAATAGGCTTAATTTTAATCAATGAATTTGTTTTTTTGGGAAATAAAATTTAGTTGAGGGGTCATAATTTGGCTAAATAAATGGGTTTGAGTTGGGAATTCCTACTTTCTGTAAGAGTGTATAAATACTATTTTAACTATTGAGACAAAAGTAATGGTGCAGTCATAAGATGCCGGAAGTCTCGAGCAGTACATACAAGTTGCTGGAGGTACTCAGCATCTATGGAGATATAACCAGTCGATGTTGGTACCTCACAGCCCAACCAGAAGCCCTGGCTGAACGTGGCGGTGCACTCCCTACTAAAAGCCTGGAACACTGACAGACAGCTCTCAGAGTAGTCAGATGAACCTTTGCCCTTTAGATGCCTCTTCGGCAATACTGAATACACAAGGAAAACCAGTGTCGACTGTACCTGTGACACCTCTCTCCTTGATATTCTAAACAACTTCTATGCATGCTTCGAGGCATGCAACACAACACCGGCCTCCTAAGCGAACAGTCTCTGTCTGTAACAGCAGCAGACGTGAGAAGGATTCTGCAACGAGTCAACCTGCATAAGGCAGCCAGGCTTAACAACATCCCAGGCCAAGTACTCAGGGAGTGTGCACACCAGCTTACTGACATCTACATGGACATCTTCAACATTTCACTCAGCCAGGCTGCTGTCCCCGTTTGCTTCAAGTCAGCCACCATCATCCCTGTACCAAAGAACTCTACACCATCAGAACTAAACGACTACCGCCCAGTAGCACTGATGCCAATCATCATGAAGTGCTTTAAACAGTTGATAATGGCACATTTCAGAAACTCCATTCCAGCAACACTGGGCACTCATCAATATGCTTACCAACAGAATGGCTCTATGACGGATGCCAATAGCATCTGTTATGCCCCTGGCCCTGGCACACCTTGAAAACAAGGACAGTTACTGTATGTCAGAATGTTGTTTCTGCATTTCAGCTCAGCACTCAACGCTATTGTCCCACAGACCTAAATGAACAAACTACTCCTCGTAAACACGAGGGATTCTGCAGATGCTGGAAATTCAAGCAACACACATCAAAGTTGCTGGTGAACGCAGCAGGCCAGGTAGCATCTCTAGGAAGAGGTACAGTCGACATTTCGGGCCGAGACCCTTCGTCAGGACTAACTGAAGGAAGAGCTAGTAAGAGATTTGAAAGTGGGAGGGGGAGGGGGAGATCCAAAATGATAGGAGGAGGGGGAGGGATGGAGCCAGGAGCTGGATAGGTGATTGGCAAAAGGGATATGAGAGGATCATGGGACAGGAGGCCCAGGGAGAAAGAAAAGGGGGAGGGGAACCAGAGGATGGGCAAGGGGTTTAGTCAGGGGGACAGAGGGAGAAAAAGGAGAGAGAGAAAAAGAATGTGTGTATATAAATAAATAACGGATGGGGTACGAGGGGGAGGTGGGGCATTCGCGGAAGTTAGAGAAGTCAATGTTCATGCCATCAGGTTGGAGGCTACCCAGACGGAATATAAGGTGTTGTTCCTCCAACCCGAGTGTGGCTTCATCTTTACAGTAGAGGAGGCTGTGGATAGACATACCAGAATGGGAATGGGATGTGGAATTAAAATGTGTGGCCACTGGGAGATCCTGCTTTCTCTGGCGAACAGAGCATAGGTGTTCAGCAAAACGATCTCCCAGCCTGTGTCAGGTCTCGCCAATATATAGAAGGCCACATCGGGAGCACCGGACACAGTATATCACCCCAGCCGACTCACAGGTGAAGTGTCACCTCACCTACTCCTCGGTCTAAATACACCACTGTACAAATAGCTGTTGGACTTCCTAATCAACAGATCTCAGATCGTCAGGATGCACAGTTGCTCCTCCCTCCCCATCATCTTCAACACGGGTGCCGTGCCCCCCAAGACCATGTGCTGTACACTCTGCTCACACGTGACTGAACGACCAACATCTGAGTAATCACATTGTCAAGTTCGCCGTTGACATGACAGTGGTGAGGCCCATCACTAGCAGACAGCCTACAGGGAGGAAGAGATGGAGATGGAAGAGATCGAGGCATGGTGCCAGGCATGTAACCTCTTTCTCAGTGTCAACAAGACAAAGGAGATAGATTTTCACTTCAGCTGAACTCAGACAACTCACACCCCTCTTTACGTTGGCAGCACAGCACTGGAAACTGTAAGCAATTTCAATCTCCTGGGATTGCAATTCACACACAATCTCTCATGGTCCCACAACATTCTACACAATCAGGGAAGCTCACCAATGCCTCCACATTCTGACAAGGCCAACGAAAGCTGGATTATATGCATCGGTACTCGTGTCATTCTGCAGACACACGGTAGAGAGCAGCCTAACAAGCTGCATCACTGCATGGTACGGAAACTGCACTGTGGCAGACAGGAGGGCTCTACAATGGGTTCAAGCTGCCCAAAGCATCACTGGCACCAGCCTACACACCAATAAGGACATATATACAAAAAAGTTCCAGAAAAAGGCCAATGATATCATGAAGGATCCCACCCACCCTGCTCAGAGACTGTTTGTCCCACTCCCATCAGGGAGGAGACTACATAGCATCCACGCCAGGACCACCAGACTCAAGAACAATATATAAGCTATGTTATGTACTTGCAATGCCGTGCAAAAGTCTTATGCACAAACATATAGCTAGGCTGCCTGAGACTTTTTTGCACAGTACTGTATAAGTCAACATGAAGCGAAGTGTGAGTTTGTAAATCTGGCAGAAGCAAAGGATGTTGGGGATAGCGAGGGTGGAATTCCACAGGAGGGGTGCAGGACAGGTGGCAGAGAAGTGCCAGAGGTGAGGGTGGTGCTGGTGCAGACACACCCAGCCCTGAGACACCAGGTAATGTCATTTGATTCCAAACAATTGGTTTATTGATCATCACAGAATGTCTCTCTGGTGCTTCCTGCTCCCTCCCCTCTCCCTTCCCCTTTTCCCAACCATGATTCCCCCTTCTCCCTGCTCACTTCCAACTCTCAGTCCACAATAGAGACCCATATCAGAATCAGGTTTATTATCACTCAGGTCATGAAATTTGTGGGGTTTTTTTTGTGGCAGCAGTACAGTGCAATACATAAAATTACTATAGTACTGTGCAAAGGCTTGGACACCCTGGCTATCTATCTATCTGTCTATCTATATATATATATATATATGTGTGTGTGTGTGTGTGTGTGTGTGTGTGTGTGTGTGTGTGTGTGTGTGTGTGTGCTCGTCTTAGACTTTTGGACAGTGCTGGACATATGTTGTGTTTATTACTATTATCTTGTTCTTTATCTTGTTGTGGTTTTTTTGCTGCATCGGATCTGGTTAACAATTATTTCATTCTCTTTTACACTTGTGTACTGGAAATGGCACTAACTAATCATGACTCTAGGTTCCTCCAGCATCCTGTGCATATTGCCTAATAACGATATAGTGCTGACCTTAACCTTAATCAGAGTTGGAAAACATAGAAGACGGATTTTGATGTTCAGCAGAAATGGAAGGGGCAAATATTTAAACTGGACGGTGGGGTGGTGATATATCTTCACCAAAGGAGGTGTAAGATGCTCCTTCCCTCCACTAGCCTGCAGGTCACCCTTGGGCAAGGTGTAGCACCTGCTTAGCACCTCCCCCCCCCCCCAAATCAGGGTCACATGAATCCATAGGAGCAGGTGGTGGATGATTGTATGGCCAGCTGGTACCTATCACAAATCCTGGTTATGCGACCACTGACAATCTCTGAAGAGTGTTGGTAATGGCTGGGATTGCCAGTCCTATAAAGACACTGCTCAGAAGAAGGCAATGTCAAACCACATCTGTAGAAAAATTTACCAAAAACAATCATGGTCATGGAAAGACCATGATCACCTATGTCAGACGATACTGCACATAATTATGATGATGAGCCATATAAAATTATTGCAACTTAAACTTTAAGTGATTTTTGATGGGTTTCACTTATTGTTGAATCAGATTTCAATTCCAATTGTTAAGCAATCGAAGAACTAGTTAACAAACTTAGGTCCAGTGATTCATTCAAATCAGGCAATCATAACATTAGAATATTGATTTGAAGTTTAACTTGGACTTGCAACACACATAAGGAATGCTGGTGAACGCAGCAGGCCAGGCAGCATTTATCGGAAGAGGTACTGTCGACGTTTCAAGCCGAGACCCTTCATCAGGACTGACTGAAAGAAGAGATAGTAAGTGATTTGAAGGCGGAAGGGGGAGGGGGAGATCCGAAATGATAGAAGACAGGATGGGGAGGGATAGAGCTAAGATCTGGAAAGTTGATTGGCAAAAGGGATACCAAGCTGGAGAAAGGAGAGGATCATGGGACGAGAGGCCTAGGGAGAAAGTAAGAGGGAGGGAGCCCAGAGGATGGGCAAGGAGTTATAGTGAGAGGGACAGAGGGAGAAAAAAGAGAGAGAAAAATAATTAATAAATAAATAAATAAATAAATAACGGATGGGGTACGAGGGGGAAGTTAGAGAGGTCAATGCTTATGCCATCAGGTTGGAGGCTACCCAGACTGAATATAAGGTGTTGTTCCTCCAACCTGAGTGTGGCTTCATCTTGACAGTAGAGGAGGCTGTGGATAGACATGTCAGAATGGGAATGGGACGTGGAACTAAAATGTGTGGCCACTGGGAGATCCTGCTTTCTCTGGCGGACAGGGCGTAGGTGTTCAGCGAAACGGTCTCCCAGTCTGCGTTGGGTCTCGCCAATATATAGAAGGCCGCATCGCCCGACAACACCTTATCTTCCATCTGGGTAGCTTCCAACCTGATGGCATGAACATTGACTTCTCTAACTTCCATTAATGCCCCACCTCCCCTTCGTACCCCATCCCATATTTATTTATTTATTTATTTATTTTCTCTCTCTCTCTCTCTCTCTCTCTCTCTCTCTCTCTCTCTCTCTCTCTCTCTCCCTCTCCTTTTTTTCCCTCTGTCCCTCTCACTCTAACTCCTTGCCCATCCTCTGGGCTCCCCTCCCCCTTTCTTCCTCCCTAGGCCTCCCGTCCCATGATCCTCTCCTTTCTCCAGCCTGGTATCCCTTTTGTCAATCAACTTTCCAGCTCTTGGCTCCATCCCTCCCCCTCCTGTCTTCTCCTATCATTTTGGATCTCCCCCTCCCCCTTCCACTTTCTCTTACTATCCCTCCCTCTTACTATCTCTTCTTTCAGTCAGTCCTGACGAAGGGTCTCAGCCTGAAACGTCGACTGTACCTCTTCCTAGAGATGCTGCCTGGCCTGCATTCTTTATGTGTGTTGCTTGAATTTCCAGCATCTGCAGATTTCCTTGTGTTTGCGTTAACTTGGACTTGAGATAGGACTCTGGAAGAAAAATTACCAGGAAGCCCTTTTGTACTCTAACACAATGCTTGTAAAGAATATGGGAAAAATCAACAAGCAAACATGATGAAATCTCTACAATGGTCCAACCACTGCTGAAGAAAGTTAATGTTTTTTTACCACTTACCCTTACATTGAACACCATTGCCTGTATATCCCGGTTTACAGATGCAATTGTGACCTCCAACCGTATTGAAACACAGAGCGTTCTCATCACAGTTGTGTTGATTTGTGCTACATTCATCATGTTCTAAGGATAAGAAAAAGAAAAAGAATTCAAAAGCATTAATTAAAAGATTCCATTTCCAAAAGTTCCCTCAAAGAAACAAAAAAAAGCAATGGATTCTGAGAGGAATGACAACGTTTACCCATGTTATGTCAAACAATTCAAGAAACCAATGTTCAAAAAGTTCAAAGTTCAAAACTTTATTATCAAAGTAGATATATGTCACTACATTCAACACTGAGATTCATTTTCTTGTCGGTATTCTCAACAAATCTATAGAATAGTAACTATAACAGAATCAATGAAATATGGCAAACTGTGCAAATGCAATTAAAAATAAATAGCAATAGCAAGAACAAGAGATGAAGAGTCATTGAAAGTGAGTCCATTGGTTGTGGGAACATTTCAATGACGGAGTAAGTGAAGTTGAGTGAAGGTTATCACTCTTGGTTTCAGAGCCTGACGGTAAAGGGTAGTAAGTTTTCTTGTACCTAGTGATGCAAGTCCTGTGGCTCTTGTACCTTTTTACCTGATGGTGACAGTGAGAAGAGAGCATGATCTGGGTGGTTGGGATCATTGATGATGGATGCCGCTTTCTTGCAACAGCATTTCATGTAGATGTGCTCAATGGTCGGGAAGGCTTTGCCCATGATGTCTTGGGTCAAATCCACTATATCTTGTACGGATTTCCATTCAAGGGCATTGGTGTTTCCATACCAGGCTGTGATGCAACCAGTCAATACACTGTCCACTTTCCATCTATTGAACTTTGTCAAAGTTTTAGATGACGTGCTAATTCTCTGCAAATTCCAAGGAAGTAGAGGCGCTGTCGTGCTTTCTTCACAATTGCACTTACGTGCTAGGCCCATGACAGGTCCTCAGAAATAATAACCAAGGAATTTAAAGTTGCCAAGCCTCTCCACCTCTGATCCTCTGATGAGGGCTGGCTCATGGACATCTGGTTTCCCACTCCTGAAGTCTACAATCAGTTCCTTAGTCTTGTTGACGTTGAGTGAGAGGTTGTTGTTATGGCATCGCTCAGCCAGATTTTCAGTGTTCCTCCTGTATGCTGATTCATCACTACCTTTGATTTGGCTTATGACAGTGGTGTCATCAGCAAGCTTAAATATGGCGTTGGAGCTGTGCTTAGCCTCACAGTCATAAGTATAAAAGCAAGTAGAGCAGGGGGCTAAGCATGCAGCTTTGCGGTGCACCTGTGCTGATGGAGATCATGTTGGAATTCCAATTGAACAGAGAACTTCAAGTCTACTAGTTCACTAAACGGGGATTAATGGCAGGCAGTGGAGCGATATGCTACTCCTGTGAGATGTGGAAGACCAGGGAGGGGTCAAATGTCCCTGATGTCTATGACTGCAGGAAGATGAGATGTCAGAGTTCAGAGTTCGACTCACGTAGGAGTTACTACATTCTTCCCCGCGAACACGTAGGTTTCCTCCGGGTGTTCCATTTCCTCCCACAGTCGAAAGATGTATTGGTTAGTAGGCTAATTGGTCATTGTAAATTGTCTTGTGATTAGGCTAGAGTTAGATAGACGGGCTACGGGACAGTGTGGTTTGTTGGGCCAAAAGGGCCTGTTTAGTGCTATAACTCTAAATAAAAAATTAAAAAGTGTGTCCAGCTGCTGGTCCTTGGGAATGGTATAGATTGGTTGAAGGTGCATAAAATGCTAGAGGAACTCAGTAAGTCAGGCAGCATCCATTAAGAGAAATGAAGTGTTGACATTTTGGGCCAAGGCCCTTCATCAGGACTGGAAAGGAAGGGGGAAGAGGCTAGAATGGGGTGAGGGAAAGAGTGCAAGATGGCAGCTGACAAGTGAGACCAGGTGAAGGGGAAGATGGGTGAGTGGGAAGGAGGTATGAAGTAAGAACCTTTGAGGTGATGGGTGGAAAAAGTAAAGGGCTGAAGAAGAAGGCATCTGATAGGTAAGAAGAATGGACCATGGGAGAAAGGAAAGGAGGAGGGGTGCCAGAGGGAGGTGAGGAGAAGAGAAGGGTGAGAGGGGAACCAGAATGGGGAATGCAGGTGGAGAAATTACCTGTAGTTGGAGAAGTCAATGTTCATGCCATCAGGTTGGAGGCTACCCAAACGGAATAGGAAGTGTGGCCACCTACCTTCCCCCTCACCTAGCTTCACTTTTCACCTGCCAGCTTGTACTCCTTCTCCTCTCCCTCTCCCCTCCCCCTTACCTCTTTATTCTGGCCTCTTCCCCCTTCCTTTCCATTCCTGAGGAAAGAATGTTAACTGTTTATTCTCCTTCATAGGTGCAGCCTGACCTGCAGAGTTCCTCCACCGTGTGTGTGTGTGTGTGTGTGTGTGTGTGTGTGTGTTTCCAGCATCTGCAGAATCTCCTGCGTTATTGGTTGAAGCAGCATTTGGACTTAGTGAGGATCATAGCGGAGAGCGGAGAGTGTCAGAGACAGGAATTTGCAGGGAGGTGATGACACCAAAGTTTCAGTCAGATAGATAGGTGACTACCAGGAAGTGTCGGCAGGCAGTCAAATATGAGAAATATTAAATACTAGAAGCCATAGCTTTATAGTGAGAGGAAACATTTTAAGGAGATTTACAAGGTAAGATTTATCTTTACACAGAGTAGCGGGTGCCTGGTATAGCCTGCCAGGAGATGTGGTGGAAATAGAAATAATGGCAACTTAAGAGGCATTTAGACACGATAATGAGAAGACAAGAATGGAGAGATAAGGAACTTATGTAGGCAGGTGGGGTTATCTTGGATTGGCAACATGGTTGACTCAAACATTGTGGGTTGAATATCTTCCCCCTGTGATGTAATAAGACCATAAGGTATGGAGCAGAATTAAGCCATTTGGCCCATCAAATCTGCTCCATGATTTCATTATGGTAGATCCATTTCAGTCTCAGCCCCAATCTTCTGCCTTCTCCCCAAATCTATTCACCTCCTGACTAATCAAGAATCCAACAACCTTAAATATACCCAATGACTTGACCTTTACAGCCACCTGTGGCAACAAATTCCATAGATTCACCACTCTCTGGCTAAAGAAATTCTTCCTTATCTCTGTTCTAAATGGACGTCCCTCTGTTCTGAGTCTGTGTCCTCTGTTCTGAGTTTGTGTCCTCTGGTAGTAGACCATAGGAAATATTGTCTCCACGTCCACTCTATCAAGGCCTTTCACCATTCCACAGGTTTCAATGCAATGTCATGTTCTGTGTTCTAGTGTTGGGTCAAAGATCACTGGGGCCCGAGATAATGCCGCATTCTACAGTATTTTCATTCAGTACTGCCTTCCTGTATTTGTGGAAGGGGAGCTAGATAAAATTGTATTGTGAGTTCCTTAAGGTTTATATATCGAATGTCCTATGTGGGGCAAACCCAAGTGATAATAACTTCATTTCTTACAGGTTAATCTTTAATTAAATGTCATTATTCACAGAACTGTAACTTGTTATGATTCTGCCAACTATTATCAGCTGAGCTTCAGAACTTTGCATGGTCTGATGACTGAAATCAAATGTCAGTAATGCCAGGTATCAATATTATATACACAAATCCAATCCCTTCAACGTCCCTCACCAAGCTACAGCACCAAAACCATAACATGATTAAATTTAAGGTCACTAAAGTGTAAGAAATAACTTGTAAAATGTGTAGCTTGGGCGGTTGATGGTTGGGTTGAGTTGTTCTCCGATCTTGGCAATTCATTTGCATCCGTTTCATCACCAATGTGGGGACTGCAGCAAATATTACATTAGCCAAACTAAAGCTATCGACAAGGGTCCATGAACATCAACTGGCTGTTAAGAGGCATGACCAACTCTCCCTAGTCTCTACCCATTAAGATTGAGAAGGACACAAATTCGACTGGGCATTGAAAGTGAAAGTTATGGTGTTTGAAAACACCCAGCATTCAAGAAAATTCTTACACAAGTGGTTTTCTGCAAACAATTCTATGAACAGACTTGTAGACCTCGATCCCATTTATAAGCCAATGGAGGCAAAATTCCAGACAAAGCACAGAGTTCACCACGCAACCAATAGGCGATGAAAACCCCTCCCTACGTCACAACTGAGTTTCTATAATGATGACTAATCAACTGATTGATAAGTATATAAAGACCAAGCATTCAGAGGACACTCCACAAGTGAGCGGAGCACTGATGATGTCTGCTCGTATGGTGATGAAATGTTCGCAAATGGATTGCCAAGATCGGAGAACAACTCAACCCAATCACTGAAGTGTAACTCAGACAAGTGCAGACTATGCATGAGAGGAATGCGAAGTACGTTTCCATAGATACAATGGCTCTGTATGTCTTGAAAGAAAAACCAGTGGGTCACAATAAAGCAAGATAATGTAGTTAATTATGTCAGAAACAGCATCACTGTTAATCTTGACCAGCCATTTTAATTCCACTTCCCATTCTGTTATGTCCATCCATGGCCTCCTCCACTGTCGGGATTAGGCCACACTTAGGTTGGAGGAACAACACCTTATATTCCATTTCGATAGCCTCCAACCTGATGGCATGAACATCGATTTCTCACGCTTCCAGTAAATGCCTCCATTCCGCGCCCCCCCTCCCACTTCACCATTTCCCATCCCCTTGTCCCTCTTTCATGTTATCTCCTTGTCTGCCCGTTTCCTCCCTCTGGTGCTCCCTCCCCCTTTTTCTTTCTTCCATGGCCTTCTGTCTCTTTCCCTAATCAACTTCATCCCTTCCTCTCTAAGTTTCACCTATCACCTAGCGTTTCTCTCTCCCCTCCCCCCACCTTTCAAATCTGCTCCTCAGTTTTTTCCCTTCCAGTCCTGTCGGAGGGTTTCGGCCCAGAATGCCAACTGTGCTTTTTTCCATCGATGCTGCCTGGCCTGCTGAGCTCCTCCAGCACTTTGTGTGTGTCGCTCGGGTTTACAGCATCTGCAGATATTCTCTTGTTCCTAATATGAGTGCACAGGATTTCAAATTGAATTACCAATGGTATGCCATTGAAGCTGTTATATTGTTTCCAAAAGGTAAAAGTTACAGGTAACTGGATATTTCCACCCCGACTGTCGGAAAACATTTTGATAACACTTAGAAATAGCTGAAAGATTCCCAGTGCTTGGGATCAATATGATTGGTTTCACGTTGTATTTTCTTGCTTTGTGGCTTTTCCTGCCTTGTGCTGACTGTGTTCAGGACAATGCAGTTTTGTCCATAAACAGAAGGACAGTGGCCTCATTTGACGAGAGTTTAACTTCAGCATCTGGTTGTAACGTTGAGGATCTAAGATTCAATCTTATTTATCACTTACACGTGAAACATACAGTGAAATGCATCGTTTGTGTTAATAACCAACACAGCATAAGGATGTGCTGGGGGCCACACATTCCAGCATCAACATAGCATGCCCACAGTACCTGGCAGAACACACAAACATGACAAAACTGAACGTTACAACAACAAAACAACGGTAAAACAAGCTCCTTTCATCCCTTCCACCCCTCCCCTCACACACACATGTGGACAGTCTTCCAACTTCAGGAGCAGCATCTGCAACTCCAGTCTCCAGAATTTCGGCTTCAACTTCTAGACCTCTAATCAACCTTCAGGCTCCAGTCTTCCATATCGATCCCAGACTACCCCAAACCTTTCTCCCCTCCCCCCACCTTTCAAATCTGCTCCTCAAACTCTTGAGCAAGGCTGTAATTATGCAGGCAGTGGGAAAACTATGCCCCTTGTGTTTCTAGATCTCATTACTGAAGATTCAGTGTCATTCAACCCTGACACTTTGTTCTGGCCCACACCTTTATTGTCCTGCTCTATATTAGGATCTTCCTTCTCCTGACACCCATTTTAAAGTTTAGTGTTATGAATATGCCAAGGTGGTGGGGTTATTACTTATGGTTAGTGTTGAGGAGTTGGGGGCTTTGAGTGCTCTGATTTGGGGGATGTGGGCCAGAGCTCACATGGACATCCAATTCAATTATTCACGAGCATAAAGAGTTTAACTTCTGCATCTGTGGAGAGCTGGGAATACCTGTTTCCCTCCTTGCTGGGTTGCTGACCAACAGTGAATGCTCTCACACCACCCATGATATTGGATGGTTGGGTACCTAACCAACACCAGGAAAAAAATATTCAGAGTTTATAAATTTTTGAGTATTTTTTTACAAAATCTACTGTCTATGAAAATTTAATATTGGGGAACAAGAACAAAACTTGATCTTTCAGCTGCACACACTTAAGAATCTTATTTTTCTTTTCATTACACTAACTTTTATTTAGGAGCACTTAACATTTCAGAAACTCATTTTGGTGCATATAGTTATTGCTCAAGATGAGAAAGACATTATGCACTTCCAAAACTTCCAGCACCTCAAAGCTAACAGTGTGTGACAGCTCAAATGTCCTGCGTTAGTCGCATCCAGTGGGCTGTGACAAGGTAAGTGACACCAATTACCAGATATAATTACTGCCTCTGACAGTACCTTCCCCCTGGTGATTGTCTGATGAGTTTTGCAATGCCTGTGATGTCAATCCCCTCTTCAAGTGAAGCCTCTGTGGCTGTCAGTGGTCCATGCATACACACTGATTTACCGTTACAGACGTCAGCTCTCAATAATCACAGCCTGATAAATCAGTTCAACAGGATTCAGTTAATCCAGGGAAGCGAAATATTAATCATCATATTTTGTTGCTATCTTAAAGTGACATCAGAAATAAGGGAAGAAACTAATTCCATCCTATATCAACCAGGTAGTGTAAGGTATTATTTTTGAAGTGACATTTGGGTAACAGTGGCAAATGGATTTAAACATGAGCAAAAGAACAATTAGTTACAGTCTGTTTATATTTATATGAAACTTTTGTTCTGACTAAATTATTTTAAAATGTTTCCCTTTCAAGACTTTTTCAAACTTCCTGCACATACACTCAGCAGCCATTTCATTATGTACCTCCTGTACCTAATACAGTGGCTACAGGGTGTATATTTATGGTCTTCTGCTGCCATGGTTCATCCACTTCGAAGTGTTGTGCATTCAGAGATGCTCTTCTAGTGACCATTGCTGTAACACAGGGTTATTTGAGTTTCAGCTTGAACCAGTCCAGCCATTCTCCTCATCAACAAGGCGTTTTCACCCACAGAGCTGCTGCCCAAACAGATAATACCTCTCAACCATCAGGCTCTTGAACTAGAGGGGATAACTTCAATCAACTTCACTTGCCCCATCACTGAACAACTTATGGACTCACTTTCAAGGACTCTTCATATCATGTTCTCAATATTTATTGCTTATTTATTTATTTACTTATTTATTATTATTTATTTTTTCTTTCTTTTTGTGTTGACACAGTTTGTTGTCTTTTGCACACTGCTTGTTCACTCTGTTTGTGTGGTCCTTCAATGATTCCATCATGGTTATTGGATTTATTGAGTATTCTCACAAGAAAGTGAATCTCAGTGTTGTATATGGTGACATATATGTACTTTGATAATAAATTTACTTTGAACTTTTGATTTGAATAAGAGGCCACTTCCTCCATCTCAGTGCATGTTCTATTGGATACTTATGTAATTATATAACTAACAATTCTGGAGTTCTATGGGACTTCTGGCTTTGGATCCCAAGAGATATAATGCTCTCATCACCAGTACTAGCTACCTGGCACATCTGGAGTGACACACAAAAAGCCAGAGGAACTCAGCGCGTCAGTCTGTCCTTTTCGGGTTGAGAATCTTACCTGAAAGATAGAGGATAGTCACCCAGTATAAAATTGTGGAGGGAATGGGTGGAGGAAGAGCTGGCAGATGATAGGTGGATCCAGGTTGGAGAGGTTGATAGGCTGATGTAGGAGGGGAGATTGTGAATGGGCACAGAAGGCGGTAGATGTTAGGTGGAAGTGATAAAGGGCTGAAGGTGATGAAATCTGATAGGAGAGAAAGATGGAGAATGGCATAAAGAGAGACAGGTGGAGGGGAAAGAGGAGAGGGGATCTGCTGAGGAGAAAGTGTGAGTGATGGGCAGATGGAAAAGGTGGGGAGAAAGAAAGAGATATGCTAATGGGAACCAGGTGGACCAGGAGGAGAGAGAAAAGAGAAAAAGGACTGAGGGGGAGTATCATCATCTTCATTATGTGCCTTGTCATAAGACATAGGTAATCATGGTCTATGACCATGATTGTTCTTGGCAAAATTTTTCTACAGAAGTAGTTTGTCATCACCTTTTTTCTGGGCAGTGTCTTTACAAGATGGGTGACCCCAGCCATTATCAATGCTCTTCAGACATTGTCTGCCTGGCGTCAGTGGTCACATAACCCGGATTGTGATATGCACCAACCGACCATATGACCATCCATCATCTGCTCCCGTGGCTTCACATAACCCAGAGCTTTGTGGGGTGGGGGGGGGGCTACACCTTGCCCAAGGGTGACCTGCAGGCTAGCAGAGGGAAGGAGCCCCTTACACCTCCTTTGGTAGAGACTTATCTCTACCCTGCCTCTCAACCAGTTGTCAGAAGTTGGAAAATTCATTGTTCATGCTGTTGTGTCTCTGCATGGAACATCAGTGTGCTAAGGTACCTCTGTTTAAACTAGTTATTAATTTTTATATCATTTTGAAAAGTAATATTTATGAAATAGTCACTTGAATTAAAAAAAATAAAAGGATGGAATCCTCAAATGCTTAACTCTTTCTTGTGACGGAAAGCCATTATTCTGACACAATTGCTTTGATTTGCTCCTGCCCCTGCTGCCAGACTTCGTGTAAATTTTCATCAATTTTTCAGATTTTGGATTTGGTAATACAACACAGTACCAGGCCCTTCTGACCCGATGAGCGTGCGCCGCCCTATTAGACCCATGTGACCAATTAACCTATGAACCCTTATCTCTTTGGAATATGGGAGGAAATCAGAGCGTCTGGAGGAAACATCGATGTCACGGGGAGAAAGTACAAACTCCTTACAGACAATAGCAAGAATGAACCCGCGTTACTGACACTCTAATAGCATTACACTAACCACTACACTGCAGTATCATAACAAGGAATAAAGATATTCATTTTTATTTTGTTACTGAAGGTATGGGCAATACAATTGGAAATAGAAAGCTCACCAATGTCTCTACTTCTTCAGGAGACTAAAGAAATTCAGCCCATTAAATCTTACCAATTTTTATCATTACACCGTAGAAAGCTTCCTGTCTGGGTATATAATGGGTTGACATGGCAACTGCTCAGCACGTGACCACAAGAAATTACAAAGAGTTGTGGACACAGTTCAGCAGATACAAGTGTAGACTTTTTTCTAAATGGAGAGGGAATTCAAAATTCTGAGGTGCAAAGTGACTTGGGAGTCTTCATGCAGATTCCCTAAATGTTGATTTGTAGGTTGAATCAGTGGTGAGTAAGGCAGATGCGATGTTAGCATTCATTTCAACAGGACTAGAATATAAAACATTGAGGCTCTTTTGGGCACTGGTGAGGCCTCATGGAGTAGTGTGAGCAGTTTTGGGCCCCTTATCGAAGAAAAGATGTGCTGACAATGGAGAAGGTTCAAATGAGGTTCACATGAATGATTCCAGGATTGAAAAGCTTGTCAGATGAGGTGTTTGATGGCTCAGGGCCTGTACTCACTGGAGTTCAGAAGATTGAGGGGGATCTGACTGAAACCTATCAAATGTTAAAAGGCTTGATAGAGTGATGTGGAGGGGATGTTTCCTTTGGAGGGGGAGTCTAGAATCAGAGGGCATAGCCTCAGAGTAGAGGGACTTCCATTTAGAATGGAGATAAGGAGAAATTTCTTTAGCCGAAGTATGGTGAATCTGTGGAATTTGTTGGCACAGATGGCTGTGGAGGCCAAGTCATTGGGTATATTTAAGGAAGACATTGATAGACTGATTAGTCAGGGCATGAAGGGTTACGGGGAGAAGGCAGGAGATTGGGACTGAGAGGGAAATGGAACAGCCGTGATGGGTCAAATGGCCTAATTCTGCTCCTATATCTTATGGTCTTGTTACAGGAACCAGTCCCTCCTCTATAGACTCTGTCCACACTTTTCACTGCCTCAGTAAAGCAGTCAGCATAATCAAAGACCCCATGCATCCTGGAAATTTTCTCTTCTCCTCATTTCCATCAGGCAGAAGATACAAAAACCTGAAACCCCATAACACCAGGCTTAAGGACAGCTTCTACCATACTGTAATCAGACTCTTGAATGGGCTTCTTGTGATAAGATGGACTCCTGGCCTCATAATCTACCTCATTATGCTGCCTTTTCATGGTGGAGATGCCATTCGTGTTGGCCTCCCCCAATGTGCATCTCTTCTGCTAGAATAGTAAGGCTCTTTGGAGATATTCTTCCAAACAGTATGCAAGACAGGCATTTCACTGTATTTTGATACATGAGACAATAATAATCCAATATCAATACCTTCAAATCATTTCCATAAATGGGAAGAAAGAATAAAAATAGAATCTGCCTCATTTTCATATAAAGTCATGGCTACAACCTGAACCTAATAGACCTGGTACATATGTTACCATTTATAGAAGTGATCTGAGTGGCTAGCGTGATTGTCTAGTTCTTCCAGCTTAGTTTACAATGCAGATCAAGCTCCTACAATGTACACACAACAACAGCTCGCGTTTCTGGCAACACTGTGTATGAGCAGAGTAATGGTCACAAAATGCTGGAGCATCTCAGCAGGTCAGGCAGCATCTATGGAAATGAAAGAGGGTTCATTCATTTCTAGCATCTGCAGACTTTATCAGAGTATTCTGCATTTGTCTTTGACAAGACTACTGCTGGTCATGCCTAAAATGTGCAGTAATATCACTAAGTTATGGATCTGAACCAGAAGAAGCAATAGTGTCCCTGCACAAATAAAGCCAATAGTCCCTAGACTCATCCAGCTCTTCCTAGTCATTATCCTTCTCAATATTTCCCTTCGGGCCAGCAGGACATTGATCCTCTCAACTTTGCACTGATTTGATGGGGCAAAGCCAGTGGGGCATTGGGATTTATAAGTGAGTCATCATGGACAAAGCTCAGACTCAGAATGACCTGGATCCTGCACCCTTATGATGAAGTAGTTCAACCAGTACACTTTCATAGTCAGAAATTCAAGACGTAGACAAAAGAGTCTACTGATGCAAAGGTCATAAGACCATAATTCCATAAGACATTGGAGCAGAATAAGGCCATTTGGCCCATCATGTCTGCGCCACCATTTCATCATGGTTGATCCATTTCCCTCTCAGATCCAGTCTCCACCTTCTCCCCGTATCCCTTCATGCCCTGACTAATCAAGAATCTATCAACCTCTGCCTTAAATTTATAAGACCATAAGACATAGGAGCAGAAGTAGGCCATTCAGCCCGTTGAGTCTGCTCCGCCATTCAATCATGGGTTGATCCAATTCATCCAGTCATCCACACTCCCTTGCAGTCTCCCCATACCCTTTGATGCCCTGGCTAATCAAGAACCTATCTACTTCTGCCTTAAATACCCCCAATGACTTGGCCTCCACAGCCGGTCATGGCAACAAATTCCACAGATTTACCACTCTCTGGCTAAAGTAATTTCTCCATATCTCTGTTCTAAATGCACGTCCCTCAATCCTGAAGTCATGCTCTCTTGTCCTAGACTCCCCTCCCTTCCCTCCCAGAGCCATCAAACACTGTTCATATGACAAGCCATTGGAATAATTTGCATGAACCTCTTTCGAATCCTCTCCAGTATTGGCACATTCTTTCTAATAGATCAGACCTATCGAGACACTATACCCTGTTATTTCTTCTGTAATGCAGAACTATAACATAACCTTTTCACTCTACCTTCAACTGTATTTTTGCACCATTTGCAACTTGGTTTCCTTCTCTATTTCCAAAGCCAGAGGTCAGATTAGTGCTCAGTCAACACACTCTCGAGCATGAGTGGTCCAATATGACTCACATTTCATGCTCGTTAAATACAAGAAAAGTAGATGTCACAGTTTGTAAACTGGGGTAAATGGAGTCAGATGGGTGTTCATTTGCAGGCTGGATTATAACAAATCGACTGAAACCTGCCTATCAGTCTGTCATTCAAATGTGTCCAGATTGTGGAATGGCAATAATTTTTGACAGCAATACAGAATTAATGAAATGTCCTAGAGGACTAAAGAGATGAAGACAGTAATCAGAGAAATGTTGTATCAGTGATTCTACAAGCTGTTGGTCCAATGATATCGGTGGTGTCACTTGTTATTGTGAGCCATTCCTGAGAGGTTAGTATGTTTCCACACGGATCAAACAGAGAGATGAAAATGCTTGTTTAGACCGAGCAACAGCACTATCTGCAACTTCCAAGGAATGCCTTATTTCTCTGGAGTGCCTGATTTTATTAATGGAGCACAAGGTCTTGAGAAACCCCAGGAGCAAGAACCAACGAACCCTGCAGTTCCAATTTAAGAGAGCAGGTAGTGAATAAATATTTGACAAAAATTGTTCATTCCCTTGACATTCAGTTCATGCTTTGGCTCTCAATCACACCACGTAAACGTTTTTTATTTTAAGCTTCACCAGTTTCTAATTGTAGGGTGATTAGAGAAGCATGATGTTTCTGAAGGCCCTCTTGGTCGCGTGCGTTCCGTGACAGCTGCACCATCCCTATTCCCTTTCTGCTCAGCTGAATGCTCTTTATGTGGGTGCCATGGTTAGTGTGACACTATTACAGCTCGGGGTGTTGGAGATGGGAGTTCAATTCCTATGCCATCTGTAAGGAGTTTATACGTCCTCCCCATGAATGCATGGATTTCCTCCGAGTGCTCCGGTTTCCTCACACAGCCCAAAGGTTAGTAGTTTAATTAGTCATTATAAACTGTCTTGTGATTAGGTTAAGGGTTAAATTGGTGGGTTGTTGGTTGAGCAGCTCATTGGACTGGAAGGGCTTGTTCCACACTGTATCTCTAAATAAGCAGATAAATAGATAAGTACAGAGAGCAAGCTGTCCGACAACCAGCTTTGATAAATGCCTTCTGAATAATCTGGCAATGCAGTTGTCCATTGCTGTTTTAGTGCCAATGAAAATCACCTTTGTCTAGTTGAGTTAAGGGGGCTTGGGTTCAATTTACATTCCAGGGACTTGAGCATAAAATCTAATTACTTCAGACAATCCCAATGCAATCCTGCGCTGCTGGAAATGCCACGTCTAAGAGAAGGTTACTGATTTACTTGTTTTTATTATTTGCACAATTTGTCTTCTTCTGTACATTGGTTGTTTGTCAGCCTTTGATATTTATAGTTTTTCCTAAATACTATTGTATTTTTTCTTATTTTCTTGTGAATGCCTGCAAGAAAACAAATCTCAAGGTGGTATATGGTGACATATACATACATTGATAATACATTTATGTTGAGCTTTGACGATGTAAAAAGTCATAATCATAGTCATACTTTATTGATCCCGGGGGAAATTGGTTTTTGTTACAGTTGCACCATAAATAATTAAACAGTAATAAAACCATAAATAGTTATGTAAATTATGCCAGGAAATAAATCCAGGACCAGCCTATTAGCTCAGGGTGTCTGACCCTCCAAGGGAGGAGTTGTAAAGTTTGATGGCCACAGACAGGAATGACTTCCTATGACGCTCTGTGTTGCATCTTGGTGGAATGAGTCTCCGGCTGAATGTACTCCTGTGTCCAACCAGTATGTTATGTAGTGAATGGTAGACATTGTCCAAGATGGCATGCAACTTGGACAGCATTCTCTTTTCAGACACAAGCTCCTCTCTGTCTACCAGATGTAGATGACCTTGATGTACTGTTCCATAGTTCTTCACAGCATCCAGGCTGAAGAGTTATCCCTCAAATAACATCACTTAACACATAAGGCCATAAGATATAGGAGCAGAATTAGGCCATTTGGCCCATCAAGTAGGCTCAATGGCTGATGCAATTTTCCCTCTCAGCCCCAATCTCCTGACTTCTCCCCATATCCCTTCATGCCCTGTCCAACCAAGAATCTATCAACCTCTGCCTTAAATATACATAAAGACTTGGCCTCCACAGCTGCATGTGGCTAAGAATTCCAGAGATTCACCACTCTGGCTATATCTTGGTACTGTCTCCATGTTGTCACTGCCACTTCAAGAGTAGCTACACCTCCGAAGTACATTAGCTGTAAACTTTCTTTGGATGTCTTAAGGTGATGAAATGGCCTGATTTTCTTGTGAAATGTTGTCAGTTTTCTCTTAATTTGACTGCCAATCTTATAAACCAAGGGGATCAAGGACCAGACCTTCTCAAGTTCAGGACCTCGTTCAAACTTAGTCCCGGACTTCTACCAACATTTTCCCATCACACCCAGATCTTGGACGTTTCAGGCTGTCCAGAGGCAATCCATAATATTTTCTGTAAACTTTGAAATTTGCTGTAATGCCTGCTAACACAATATCATAATCCTGAGAATTGACATTCTCTGTTGATGTTCTTTAATATCAACTCTGAGAGACATCCCATGTTCTTAATATGACCTGATTAGATTGCTTTCCTCCTTTCCTTCTAATTTTCCTCCTAAAAATTTAATTGAAATTTTATATTGCTTTTTAACATTTCTATAAGCCATTCATACAGCCTGATTCATATAAATGTCAAGCGTAACCTTTAAAGTTTTATGGGTTCCAATTTCTGTTTGGTAGTGACAGATAGTTAGCACCAGCTGTGCCTATATCAGAGTTTGAATTACCTCAAAACCCAGAGGATTGATTTAAATAGGGTCAGATATTCCGGAATAAGGTAAAGAAAAACTACTTCACTCAAAAAGTTATGAAATTTAGCCATTCTCAGCTCTATTATATTCTGAAAAAATTTATGACAGAAAATGATTTAAGTGTTAAGGTACCAAAATAATTGAGAGATATGAGGATGGTGTTGAGATGAAGTAGAAAGGAGTTTATTGAGTGGATTAGTCACAAAGAGCTACATGGCCTCCCTGTGTTCCTGTTCTGAAAGGATTTCAGTCAATTAAGTACTTGATAATCCTGGTTAGTGGGGGAGTGTAAGGAAACGCAGCAAATAATTTGTGGATAGTGGGTTTTCATACACAGTGGTGAGATAAATTGGGCGGTGGGGTAGAGATTTGTCTCTACCAAAGTTGGTGAAAAGCACTCCTTTCGTCTGCTAGCCTACAGATCAGCCTTGGGCAAGGTGTGGCACCTGTTTAGCGACCTGATCAGGGTCATGTGAAGCCATGGGAGTAGGTGGTGGATGGTTGTATGAGCAGCTGGTCCATATCACAAGTCCTGGTTATGTGACCACTGATGCCTGGCAGACAATCTCTGAAGAGTATTGATAATAGCTGGGGTCACCGGTCTTGTAAGAGCACTGCTAAGAAGAAGGCAATGGCAAACTATTCCTGTAGAAAAATTTGCCAAGAGAAATCATGTCATGGAAAGACTACGATCACCCATTCATACAATACGGAACATAATGAATGAACAAGGAGATAAATAATTATCTGTTTGAATAGTATTGGTTAAGAGGTCATTGCTATCCAGGATACCAAGGGAACATCAGGGTACAAAAATTCTTTTCTTACTGTTCACTGATGTTAAGAACAGCATTGTGTTTTATGCCTAGGCTCTTTTTAAAAAGTCCCACTATGACACCTTCATCTCCTGTGGCTAGGAGAAAAAGTAGATGAAATTTTTTTCTTTTTTGTCTTTCTAAATGAGACAAGCTCCTTAATGCAGCAGCCTGCAGCAAATATCTGAGACAGAATCATAAAGCACTATTGCACCGAAACAGGTCCTTCAGCCCATCTAGTCCATGCTGAACTCTACCTGACCCACACCTGGACCATAGCCCTCCTTACTCCTCCCATCTATGTACTTATCTAAATGTGGTGGAAAACAGCAGCAGAGACATAGACAGATCTGGAGGCCAAAACCTTGGATTTTCAATGACAATAGACAATAGATGCAGGAATAGGCCATTTGGCCCTTCGAGCCAGCACCGCCATTCACTGTGACCATGGCTGATCATCCACGATCAGTACCCAGTTCCTGCCTTATCCCCATAACCTTTGATTCCACTATCTTTAAGAGCTTTATCCATCTCTTTTTTGAAAGCATCCAGAGACTTGGCCTCCACAGCCTTCTTGGGCAGAGCATTCCATATATCCACCACTCTCTGGGTGAAAAAGGTTTTCCTCAACTCCGTTCTAAATGGCCTACCCCTTGTTCTTAAACTGTGGCCTCTGGTTCTGGACTCACCAATCAGCGGGAACATGCTTCCTGCCTGCAGCGTGTCCAATCCCTTAATAATCTTGTATGTTTCAATAAGATCCCCTCTCAGCCTTCTAAATTCCAGAGTATACAAGCCCAGTGGCTCCAATCTTTCAACATATGACAGTCCCGCCATCCCGAGAATCAACCTTGTGAACCTACGCTGCACTCCCTCAATAGCAGGAATGTCCTTCCTCAAATTTGGAGACCAAAACTGCACACAGTACTCCAGGTGTGGTCTCACCAGGGCCCTGTACAGCTGCAGAAGGACCTCTTTGCTCTTATACTCAGTTCCCCTTGTTATGAAGGCCAGCATGCCATTAGTTTTTTTCACTGCCTGCTGTACTTGCATGCTTGCTTTCAGTGACTGATGTACAAGAACACCTAGATCTCGTTGTGCTTCCCCTTTTCCTAACTTGACTCCATTTAGATAATAACCTGCCTTCCCGTTCTTACCACCAAAGTGGATAATCTCACATTTATCCACATTAAACTGCATCTGCCATGCATCTGCCCACTCACTCAGCCTGTCCAAGTCACCCATAACATCCTCCTCACATTTCACACTGCCTCCCAGCTTTGTGTCATCGGCAAATTTGCTAATGTTACTTTTAATTCCCTCATCTAAATCATTAATATATATTGTAAACAGCTGCGGTCCCAGCACTGAACCCTGCGGTACCCCACTGGTCACCGCCTGCCATTCCGAAAGGGACCCGTTAATCGCTACTCTTTGTTTTCTGTCAGCCAGCCAATTTTCAATCCATGTCAGTACTCTGCCCCCAATACCATGTGCCCTAATTTTGCCCACTAATCTCCTATGTGGGACTTTATCCAAGGCTTTCTGAAAGTCCAGGTACATTACATTCACTGGCTCTCTCTTGTCCATTTTCATAGTTACATACTCAAAAAATTCCAGAAGATTAGTCAAGCATGATTTTCCCTTCATAAATCCATGCTGACTCAGACCAATCCTGTTACTACTATCCAGATGTGTCGTAATTTCATCTTTTATAATTGACTCCAGCATCTTTCCCACCACTGACGTCAGGCTAACTGGTCTATAATTCCCTGTTATCTCTGTTCCTCCCTTCTTGAAGAGAGGGACAACATTAGCCACTCTCCAATCCACAGGAACTGATGCTGAATCTATAGAAGATTGGAAAATGATTACCAATGCGTTCACAATTTCTAAAGCCTCCTCCTTAAGTACCCTGGGATGCAGACCATCAGGTCCCGGGGACTTATCAGCCTTCAGACCCAATAGCCTGTCCAACACCATTTCCTGCCTAATATAAATTTCCTTCAATTCATCCATTACCCTAGGTCCTTTGGCCACTATTACATCTGGGAGATTGTTTGTGTCTTCCCTAGTGAAGACAGATCCAAAGTACCTGTTCAACTCGTCTGCCATTTCCTTGTTCCCCATAATAAATTCACCCGCTTCTGTCTTCAAGGGCCCAATTTTGGTCTTAACTATTTTTTTCCTTTTCACATACCTAAAGAAGCTTTTACTATCCTCCTTTATATTCTTGGCTAGTTTACCTTCGTACCTCATTTTTTCTCCGCGTATTGCCTTTTTAGTTACCTTCTGTTGCTCTTTAAAAGTTTCCCAATCCTCCAGCTTGCCACTCGTCTTTACTATGTTATACTTCTTCTCTTTTATTTTTATACTGTCCATTACTTCCCTTGTCAGCCACGGCCTCCCCTTACTCCCCTTAGGATCGCTCTTCCTCTTTGGAATGAACTGATCCTGCACCTTCCGCATTATTCCCAGAAACACTTGCCATTGCTGTTCCACTGTCATCCCTGCTAGGGTTTGTTCCATTGAACTTTGGCCAGCTCCTCCCTCATAGCACCATAGTTCCCTTTGTTCAACTGTAATACTGACACTTCTGAGTTTCCCTTCTCCCTCTCAAATTGTAGATTAAAACTTATCATATTATGGTCACTACCTCCTAATGGCTCCTTTTCCTTGAGGTCCCTGATCAAATCCGGTTCATTGCACAACACTAAATCTAGGATTGCCCTCTGTCTGGTAGGCTCCAGTACAAGCTGTTCTAAGAATCCATCTCGGAGGGACTCCACAAACTCCCTTTCTTGGGGTCCAGTGCCAACCTGATTCCTCCAGTCTATCTGCATGTTGAAGTCCCCCATAACAACTGTAGCATTACCTTTGCAACATGCCAATTTCAACTCTTGATTCAGCTTACACCCTACATCCAGACTACTGTTTGGGGGCCTGTAGATAACTCCCATTAGGGTCTTTCTACCCCTAGAATTTCTCAGTTCTATCCATACTGACTCTACGTCTCCTGATTCTATGTCCCCCCCTCGCAAGAGACTGAATATCATTCCTCACCAACAAAGCCACCCCACCCCCTCTGCCCATCAGTCTGTCCTTTCGATAGGCCGTATACCCTTGAATATTCATTTCCCAGGACCTGTCCACTTGAAGCCATGTCTCTGTTATTCCCACAACATCATACTTACCAATTTCCAACTGTGCCTCAAGCCCATGCACTTTATTTCTTATACTCCGTGCATTCATATAGAATACTTTTAATTCATTACTCCCCTCACCTCCCATATCAGTTCCTATTTCACTTGGTCATACTATACGATCCCTTCTTGAGCTTTCTGCTCTGTTGATTCTGCTGTCATTCTTAACTTCTCTTATTCTCACTTTCCCTTTATCTCCATCCTTATGTTTCCAGTTCGTCCCCTCCCCCCCACAACTTAGTTTAAACACACCCGTGTTGCGGAGGCAAACCTGCCTGCCAGAATGCCGGTACCCCGCTTATTAAGGTGCAACCCGTCCCTTTTGTACAATTCATCCTTACCCCGAAACATACCCCAGTGGTCCAAGAATGTAAATCCTTGATTCCTGCATCCAGGCATCCAGGTATTTGGAATTGTAGGAGGTCAGAGATCTCAGTCCTCCAAGAGGACCACAACTTCAATGTAGGGTTTGGAGGCTTGCGTGCCTCAATGACCCACGAGCTATGTTGGCTGGAATCATGGCTTTATACCTTGGCTCTTGGTAGCATCACCTGTGCCAAACAGGTCAAAAGGTAAAGGCCAGACTAAGAGTTGTCCACCGGTCCTCCGGGTTCAGGGGTTCAGCTCAGGGCCAACAACCCTGACCGGTAAAACAAAATTGTTACAGAAACAGCAATGAAGAATCCTTCTACATCTGAATATGATGGAATTCCTGAGTCTCCAGCTTGCACGACTGACAGTAGTGAAAGCAGAGAGGAAGCTACTGACATGATGAAGGAAGTCCTGAACACCACCAGAGATGGAGGACCTTCATTGCTGCCCTAAACACCAGCGGTGTAATGGGCAAGCATGCATGAGAGATCTCAGTGCTTTGGTAAAGCCTAACATCTATTGATCCTCAGAGAAGTCTAACACAAAGCATAAGGAAATACTGTGCAAGTATACTTTGGGAATTAGCCTCTCCATACCTCCTTCCAATGGAATTCCATTGTTACCTCTTATCTTTTGTTGCCTTTCGTTCATCGCCATGTCCCCAGAAATTGGAGTATCAGTTTAGATAACTACCTTTAGACAGTCAACTTTGAGAGCAGAAAATCATTCAAGGTGAAAGGCTGCCTAATTACTAAGTATGAGTGGTGTTTTGTAAGCGGTGATGATGCACGATGCTGTGGATCAGCCTTGCAATGAATTCAGTTGGAGTGATGATGCTTTAATTTCTGTTCAGTCATAGAGGAAAGGGGCTGGGAAAAATTGTTGGTTTTGTGGTAAATAAGAGCTGTCGTTTTCAGGCTGGTAAAGATGAAGATCAAACGAGGGATGAAAATAAGCCTCGCACTACTTTTGATGGCATTTGCAGGAAGTCTATACTGAAAAAATGCTGGTAGTGCAGACAAAAACTCTACTGGTACATCAAGGTGATATATCCTGCTAGTCATTAAGAACTAGACATAAATTTGCTCTATTTTGGGTTCCACAGTGTTTCAATATGATTTTGGGGTGTGATCAAATTCAGTATCATTGAAGCCAATTGTTCCCATCAGAGACTACAGATAGAACCCTGGTTTAAGCATCTTACACAAAATGTTCAGAACTCCTTTAATGTCCTAACATTAAAGGACAGAAAATTCTACAAAAAGTAGTGGATATTGCTCAGTACATCACAGGTAAAGCCCTCCCCACTACTGAGCACATCCACAAGAAATGCTGTTGTGGGAAAGCTGTTGCCATCAGGAAGAAATACAGGAGCCTCAGGACTCACATCAGCAGGATCAGGAACAGTTATCAGTCATCAGGCTCTTCAGTTTAAGATGGTGCTACCAAAGACACGCGACAGCTTATTGGCAGTTCGAAAGCAAAGGAATTCGATTAAAGCTATTATTAATAACACTTTTTTTTAAAGTAAATTGTGGTAAACTATCACCGCAAATAATGAAGAGGTGAGCAAAGACAAAGCAAATTCACGGGATGTGCCCTATTGTCTCGCTGCAAGATCGATGCGCTTGGAATTGGAGCTGTGCTGGTTGGAGTGAACGATTCAGAGGGGAGACGACGGGACACAGTTCAGCAGCAAAATCCAGGTCTGGAGCGAATCGCTGGGCAGCATGTTCAAGGCCCGGAGCAATTCGCCACGGCAAAGCCCAGGTTGAAATGCAAGGTACAATCTGCTGTTTGGACAATCTAAATGCCCCCCCATATGGCTGGAAAGGCAGGAGGTCGAGAGGCGAGGTTCGATAGGTCTGGGTGCCAAGCCGATATGGAGAAGTTGAGAACGGCTCCTTCAGCAGTGAAATCTAAGCCCAGAGTGATTCACCAGCAGCAGGGCCAGGTCCCAGTGCAAGGTTCAGACAATTTAAACTCCAGCCCAGATAGTCTGGGTCTTCTCTCTCCATAACACTAAGGCTGTGAGACTGCCCCACTGCTGTGGTTTGGGTCTGCAAACTTTGCAGTGACTTGCCCCATTAATATGATGAACTAAATACCAAGGTTTTGGGCCTACTCTGGGCTGCTCCGGGAATTTGGATATATGGACTCAATTTGGCTCAGAATGCTCTTGTTGTTGCTCTTGATTTGTTTTGTGTTGTTCTTTCCCCCCTTTTTCTCTCTGGGCATTGGGGTTTGGTCGTATTTTTTGAATTGGGTTCTTTTGGGCTCCTTGCTTTGCGACTGCCTGTAAGCAAGCAAATCTCAAGGCTGTATAATTTATACATTCTTTGATGATAAATGCTCTTTGGAACTTTACTTCCCCCATCATTAAGGTGTTCTCCTAACCCATGGACTCATTTTCAAGGACTCTTCATCTCGTTCTCAATAGTTATTGCCTATTTAGGTATTATTATTATTTCTTTCTTTTTGTATTTGCACAGTCTGTGGCCGTTTCCACACTGGTTGAACACCTAAGTTAGTGCGGTCTTTCATTGATTCTATTATGGTTATTATTCTATGGATTTATTGAGTGTGCCCCCAAGACAATGAATCTCAGGGTTGTATATGGTGATATATATGTACGTTTGTACTTTGATAATAAATTACTTTGAACTTTCAACATATTAGATTGGCTTCTTATATAATACCTGTCAAAATCTTTTTATTAATAGGTATTTCATTTCCTGGCTTAGAAACAATTGGTGATCAACATTGTGGTGAGGTATCAGTCAGGCAGCGGAGATTATAGTGAAGATCTTCAAAGAAAGCTCACATACTGCTCAATTTGTCCCTCAGCAACTTTCACCACTTGCTCTTTGGCTTCAGTAAGCTTTCAGCTCCCAGTGACTTCAAATCTCTGTGGCTTTCCACAATTAGCCGAGCCTAAAGTGGTGACCAAGTCCAAATTAATGTGTTCCATGACCCTGCCTTATGGCATGTGTTGTTAACTGCATGTGTCGCTGTTATGCGGCAACGATAATCAATAACAAAGAGCAAAGATCTCCAACACAAAGACACACTACCACATTGATTACATGTCGATCCTGAGAATAATTTTAGTCTGAAGGAACAATCTGAAAATATTCTATTTTTCATTATTGATAGACTTCCTTTTCCATTCGATAACCACACAGCTTACAGAACACTGAACTTGCAATAAATGTCAGACTGCGTGCCTGAGATCACAGATTAGTGTTGAATCGAGTTGCCTGTCTCTCTCCACACTGTTCTAACTGCCACAGGATTGTTTGTACTTAAATCAGCTAAGTCTACTTCAAACTCAAAAGCTGCTGTGCTTATAATGTCAAGAGAAAATCTGTAGATGCTGGAAATCCAAGCAACACACACAAAATGCTGGAGACCCTTCGGGCCTGAAACATCAACTGTACTTTTTTCCATTAGCACTGCCTGGCCTGCTGAGTTCCTCCAGCATTTTGTATGTGATGCTTATATTGTGGTACTTGGATTCGAGATTCGAGATCCAAGGTTGTTTAATGTCATTTCCAGTGCACAAGTGTAAAGGAGAACAAAGTAAGTGTTAGTTCAAATCAGGGTGCAGTACAGATAAAAACACAATAATAATAAAAAAACTTAATACATTTACAGTACAGTGTAAAAGTCTTAGGTACTCCAGATTTAATAAGGTTTCAGATGGTATGGCCTCCACGGAGCCCTGATTTCAATGTCATTGAGGCTGTCTGGGATTTTCTGGAGAGACAGAAGTGAGACAGCCAACATCTGCAGGAGAACTGTGGCAAGTTCTCCAAGATGCTTGGAACAACCTACCAGCCGATTTTCTTATAAAACTGCAAGACAGCATACCTAAGAGAATTGATGCAGTTTTGGTCGCACCAAATATTGATTGGATCTCAGCTTTTTACTGCTCTTTATAGTAATTTTTAAAATATTTTTAGAAACTTTTCATTTCATTATTTTTGAAAGCATCTTCACTTTACAGAATTTTTTGTACATGTGCCCAAGACTTTTGCATGGTCCATACATAGATACATAAGATAGCTTATATCCACAGGTTGATTGCATGTCCATAAAGTAACACTGGGCACAGGAGTGTCTGTACATAGGGTGTCTGACATGAAATGATAATGTTGTTGTGGGGAGGGGTGTGATATGGAGGAATGGGTTAGTGGGGAGAGGTATTGTTCAGCCTTACAGCTTGGGGAAAGTAACTGGGGGGTCCTGGCAAGGATCCTTCGTAGCTCCCTCCCTAACGGGAGTGGGACAAACAATCTATGAGCAGAGTGGGTGGGATCCTTCTTGATTTTCTAGCTCTTTTCTGGCACCTTTCTGTATATACTCTGTTGTTGATGATGGGTAGGCTGGTGCCAGGGATGCATTGGTCAGTTTTCACTCCCTGTTGTAGAGACTTCCTGTCCGCCACAGTGCAGCTTCCGTACCATGCAGTGATGCAGCATGTTAGGATGCTCTCTACTGTGCTTCTGCAGAACGACGTGAGAATAGATGTGCAAAGTCCAGCTCTCTTCAGCCTCCTCAGAAAGTAGAAGCATTGGTGAGCTTTCCTGATTGTGTAGAAAGTGTTCTGGGACCATGAGAGGGTGTACAAGATGTGCACTCCCAGGAGTTTAAAACTGCTCACAGTTTTGAGTGGTTATTCTCAAACAGCCACCAGCTTTGCTAATGATCCAGCATCGAACACTGTTCCTCCTAACTCTGAAACACTGCCACACACTCTTTATCTGTATCCTTTCAATGCACACATTTAAACCTTGAACTGACCGTGGGCTACTCAAGATGTGCAGCTTCAGCAAACATTAGATGATTGGAGATTAGAAAGCTGTGAGTTCCTCACTGATATCGGCTAATTGCTCCATTTTTTTGGTGCTCTGAGAAGCCAATTTGCTTACCTTTAATAGATTTATTCTTTGTTAGAGCTGTGCTGGATAACAGGACTAAAATAATGTTGCAGTACTAATGTCCTGCAGCATTGCTGTTGTGTTCTGTCTATTTTTGGTTAACCTTTCGCTTCTCTAAAGATACTTTCTAAATGCTGCATAAACAAGTCTGCTCAGCTGCACGTTGATGAGGTATAGTCTACACATGATTCCAGTCCCAGCCTTTTTGATTCTTCAAAGACTCAAAATGGCAATAATATTGCCTCAAAAAAGTCACTTCCTACCATGGATCAAATTTCAAATATCATGGCACTTTGGTATTCCACAAGATTACCACAGTAGTGGCATCCCAGTAGTGTGGCAGCACAGGAACATAGCAGTTAATACAGCACCTGCAATCAGCGATGGGGTTTCAATTCCCACTCTTGTCTGAAAGGAACTTGTCCGTTCTCCCTGTGACTGCATTGGTTTCCTCCAGGTGCTATGGTTTGCTCCCATAATCCAAAGACATATGGGTTAGGGTTAGTACGTTGTGGGCATGCTAAATTGCAATTGGAAGCATGGAGA
Organism: Mobula birostris; assembly: GCF_030028105.1. NCBI lineage: Eukaryota > Metazoa > Chordata > Chondrichthyes > Myliobatiformes > Myliobatidae > Mobula > Mobula birostris. Next base: position 5,849,542 of record NC_092378.1, on the reverse strand, counting down.
CACTTGTGGGCTACTCCCAGCACGTACTGAAACTCTTTTGGGCATTGATCCAAACAATGCCTTTCACTGGATGTTTCCATAAGACCATGACACAGGAGCAAAATTAGCCCATTCAGCCCAATGAGTCTGCTCTGCTATTCCCTCTCAACCCCAGTTTCCTGCTTTCTCTTATAACCATTGACACCATTGTTAATCATGAATACATCAACTCCCACTTTAAATATACCCAATGACTTGGGCAATGAATTCCACAGATGCACCACCCTCTGGCTAAAGAAATTCCTCCTCATCTCTGTTATAAATGGATGTCCCTCTATTCTGAGGCTGTGCTCTCTAGTCCTAGACTTCTCCCACTATAAGAAGCATCATCTCCATATCCACTCTATCTAGGCCTTTCTGTCAGGAAAAGTAGGAGGCTTGACCCAAATGCAGAGCAACGAAGGCAGTTTAGCAGTGAATAATCACTTTAATAATAAACTACAAAATAACAAATAACAAGCCACAGGTGGGGGTGGGGGGGGGCTGCACATGACTAGAGAGAATGAATACATAACACAATAAGTATAACTGAAAGTAACTGAAAGCCAGGAGCCACTGGTTGAGGCTGGCTGGTTGGTTTGTTTGAGTGAACAAGAATTCTGTATGAGAGCTGGGTTTAAATAGGCTGCAGGTGATGAGTTGGAAACGAGTGGCAGGTGATTCCTGTTAGCTGGGTGGAAACTGAGAGGCCTACCTGTCCGTGCAGGCCTGACACATTCAATATTCAATAGATTCCCCCTCATTCTTCTGAGCTCCAATGAGTACAAGCCCAGAGCCATCAAACTCTCTAACAGATTTATTAGGCAAGATTTTCCCTAAAGGAAACCATGTAGACTTTTTTATTATGTGCCTCCAAGTATCCCAAAACTTCACCCTTAATAATGGACTTCAAGATCTTCCCAACCACTAAAGTCAGATGAACTAGCCTATAATTCACTTTCTTCTGCTTCTCTTCCTTCTTAAAGAGTGGAGTGACATTCGAAATTTCCAGTCCTCTGGAACCGTTCCTGAATCCAGTGATTCTTGAAAAGTCATTACCAAATACCACTTTCAGAACCCTGGGGAATAGTTCATCTGGTAGAGTTGTAAATTTAGTCGTCTCCATCTTGGGTACTAGCCAACAAAGTACCCAAGACATCTTAAAGGAGCGGGGTCTCAGAAAGACAGCATTTGTTATTAAGAACCTCCAGCATACAAGGCATGCCCTTTTCTCACTGTTACCATCAGGTAGGAAGTTCAGAAGCCTGAAGGCACACACTTAACCATTCAGAAACAGCTTCTTCCCCCTCTGCCATCCGATTCCTAAATGGACATTGAACCCATGAACACTATCTCACTTTTTTAATATATATTCTGTTTTTTGCATGATTTTAATCTATTCAATATACACATACTGTAATTGATTTACTTATTTATTTTTATTATTTTTTTCTTCTATATTATGTATTACATTGAACTGCTGCTGCTAAGTTAACAAATTTTATGGCACATGCTGATGATAATAAACCTGATTCTGATCTTCTCCTTAGCAATTGTAATTACTTGCACTTTTTCCCCTCCCCCCACCAACAATCTTTAATTTCTGGCATACTACTAGCGAATTCCATAGTGAAGACTGATGCAAAATACTTTTAAAGCTAGTCCACCATTATTCTCTCTCCGATATCATTTTCCAGCAGTCTGACATCCACACTCATCTCTCTTTTTCTCTTCTTATATTTGAAAAAAACGTTTATGTTTGACATCCTCTTTTATATTATTGGGTAGCTCACCATCATATTTCATCTTTTCTTTCCTTAAGGTTTTTTGGTTGCTTTCTTTTGATTTTTAAAAGCTTCCCAATCCTTGAATTTCCCACTAATTTTTATTCTATTATATGCCCTCTTTTTTTTCCTTTTATGCATCTCACTTCCCTTGTCAGCCATGGTAGCTTCATCCTCTCTCTAGAATACTTCTTATTTGGGATAAAAGTCCTCATTTTCTGGTTCTCATTGCTACCATCAGGAAAGAGGCACAGGAACCTAAAGCCACACACTCAATGATTCAGGAACAGTTTCTTCCCCTCTACCATCAGATTTCTGAAAGATAATTGAACCCATAAACACTACCTTACTACCTAATTTAACTTAACTATTTTATATATATATATATAGATATGCTTACTTTAAATCAGTTTTTAATCTCTATTTATTTGGCATATATTTCATTGTATTGCTGCCATATAGTAAACAAATTTCACAACAAAAACAGAAATACCATATATTTAAAAAAAAAAGTGAGGTAGTGTCCAAAGATTCAATTTCCATTTAGGAATCAGATGGCAGAGGGGAAGAAGCTGTTCCTGAATCACTGAGTGTGTGCCTTCAGGCTTCTGTATCTCCTACCTGATGGTAACAGTGAGAAAAGGGCATGCCCTGGGTGCTGGAGGTCCTTAATAATGGACGAGGCCTTTCTGAGACACCGCTCCCTAAAGATGTCCTGGGTATTTTGTAGGCTAGTGTCCAAGATGGAGCTGACTAAATTTACAACCCTCTGCAGCTTCTTTCGGTCCTGTGTAGTAGCCCCTCCATACCAGACGGTGATGCAGCCTGTCAGAATGCTCTCCATGGCACAACTATAGAAGTTTTTGAATGTATTTGTTGACATGCCAAATCTCTTCAAACTCCTAATAAAGTATAGCTGCTGTCTTGCCTTCTTTACAGCTACATCCATATGCTGGGACCAGGTTAGATCCTCAGAGATCTTGATACCCAGGAACTTGAAGCTGCTCACTCTCCACTTCTGCTCGTTCTACGAGGATTGGTATGTGTACCTTCGTCTTACCCTTCCTGAAGTCCACAATCAGCTCTTTCGTCTTACTGACATTGAGTACCAGGTTGTTGCTGCGACACCACTCCACTCATTGGAATATCTCACTCCTGTACGCCCCCTCGTCACCGCCTGAGATTCTACCAACAATGGTTGTATCATCAGCAGATTTATAGATGGTAATTGAGCTATGCCTAGCCACACAGTCATGTGTATATAGAATGTAGTATCTTTTGTGTTGAGATCCTTCAAGTTCAATTTCACCTTTAATTATCATTCAACTGGGCGGGAATATAGCCAAATGAAACGGTGTTCCTCCAGGTCCAAGGTGCAACACACGTTACCAACAGCGTACAACACATCCCACAAACAGCACATTTGGTTATGGTGTCAGAAAAGCATACAGTCACAAAGTAAAAATAACTATATAGCCCAAGGCTGAGGGTAGCAGACACCAACAGAATCAACAAACTCATTCGTAAGGCCAGTGATGTTGTGGGGATGGAACTGGACTCTCTCACGGTGGTGTCTGAAAAGAGGATGCTGTCTAAGTTGCATGCCATCTTGGACAATGTCTCCCATCCTCTACATAACGTACTGGATGGGCACAGGACTACATTCAGCCAGAGACTCATTCCACCGAGATGTAACACAGAGCGTCATAGGAAGTCATTCCTGCCTGTGGCCATCAAACTTTACAACTCCTCCCTTGGAGGGTCAGACACCCTGAGCCAATAGGCCGGTCCTGGACTTATTTCATAATTTACTGGCATAATTTACATATTACTATTTAACTATTTATGGTTCTATCACTATTTATTATTTATGGTGCAACTGTAATGAAAACCAGTTTCCCCCGGGATCAATAAAGTATGACTATGACTATGAAGTCCCTGAGCGGCATGACTGTAGACCTGGTCCAGCTTGTTCTTCCACCAAGTGAACACTGGAGGGCAGCACAGATGGGAGGGGACAGGTCCCAAACCAATACAAATTGGTTCCATTCACAGAAACACCTTGACATCTTCTCTGTGTTGTCCACTAAGGATCTTCTATGCTTAAACAAGATCATCCCTCATTATTATTCTAATGTTATCTCTGTAGCCACTTGTGACTGGATAATTATGCCATACCAGAAATCAGCCTAATGGATCTCTTTTGGACTATTTTGGCCAGTATATCCCAACTGAAACAAAAAGACCAAAGAACTGGAGAAGAATGTTACCATTAATATTTTGACCATCATTTTCGCCAATATAACTAATAAATGGGGGGATGGTTTTCTGTTGCCTAAAATTACTAGCTTGTTTTTTTTTCTCCCTGTGTGGTACCAGATGAAGGACATAGAGCCAATTCTTCAAGGTGGCTCAGCACCAAGTAGGAGATGTACTGAAGGGCAACAAGCTGCACTCAGAAAAGTTGCTAAGGGCACAAAATAGTTGGGAAACTAAGTTGTGAAGGGGATGGAAGGAAATGGCAAGGGACAGAGTCTGGTTAAGTAAAATGTCAATCGTTCTTGCAGGGGCACAATCAAACAAAAGAACATAAAAACATGAGAAAACAGGAGAAGATTAGACCGCTCGGTTGTTCAAGCCCACCCCCTCCATAAAGAACTGGTAATTGGAGTACAATAAAGCTACAAAGGAGGCAAGACAGTGGCTATATTTCATTAGGAGTTTGAGGAGATTTGGTATGTCACCAAAGACACTTGCAAATTTCTACAGATGTACAGTGGAGAGCATTCTAAATGGCTGCATCAACATCTAGTATAATTTAACTGTATATTCTTACTGTAATTCAGTTTTGTTCTCTATTATTACTTACGGATTGCATTGTGCTGCTGCCGCAAAGACAACAAATTTCATGAATTATGCCAGTGACATTAAGCCTGATTCTAATTCTGACATGGGCAAATGTGTATTTGCTTACTTTGACAAGGAAGACAAACGGGAACAGATGGGGGTTGCAGAGCTCTGAGGTGCAGAGGGATTTGGGTGATCTAATGCATGATGTGCAAAGGGCTAGTTTGCATGAACAGTGTACACTTAGAAAAGCTAGCAGCATTTATTGAGGGGCTGAGTGGTCTCCTCCTGCCCCTAGTTCATGCAATTGTAAATTGCCGTGACAGACTTTGAGACAAAGCCAGACTTAATCACCGTCACAGCTCTTGGTGTGACTGGGGCTTCCGAATGCTTGTGAACATTTCCAAAATGTACAAACATTCAGTGACACTCAAAACACATAAGAACATTTAAAATTTGTTGAAGTATTGGTATATTGAAGTGATATACCCATTGGTATATACCCAATGTTTGGATAACAATTAAACCACTGGGCCAGACTGAAAAGGTTAGGGTGTTGGGGCCCAAGGCAAGGAATGGGCCGGTTCACCACGCTGCTCCTGGATGTATACTCGGCTCTGCATTGAACTGAGGATCTGTGGACGGACTTTCGTTCATGGACTACAGTTCTGAATTTTATTTACTTGCTTTTCTCAGAAAGGTAGCATCCATTATTAAAGATCTCCAGCACTCAGGGCATGCACTTTTCTCACTGTTACCATCAGGTAGGAGGTACAGAAGCCTGAAGGCACACACTCAGTGATTTAGGAACAGCTTCTTCCCCTCTGCCATCCGATTCCTAAATGAACTTTGAAGCTTTAGACACTACCTCACTTTTTTAATATACAGTATTTCTGCTTTTGCATATTTTAAAAAAATAATCTATTCAATATACGTAATTGATTTACTTGTTTATTATGTTTTGTTTTATTTATTATTACTATTTTTTTTCTCTCTCTCTCTCTGCTAGATTATGTATTGCATTGAACTGCTGCTGCTAAATTAACAAATTTCACATCACATGCCGGCGATAATAAACCTGATTCTGATTATTATCTGCATGATTTGTTTTCTTCTCTCAGTGCATTGGGTGTTTGACTTTTTTTTTAATGGGTTCTTTTGGGTTTCTTTGCTTTGTGGCTGCCTGTAAGGAGATGAATCTCAAGATTGTATAACGTATACATACTTCGATAATGAATGTATTTTGAACTTTGAAATTATTGAAAATATTAAAAAGCATTAACAATTAAAATGTTTAACATTGAAAATCAATTAAAATCATTGAAATTGTTAAATAAATACTAAAATCATAGTAACTCAGTTGCCCTTCAGTCACCTTCTATTCATTTGAATGGTAGTGCCCTACTTGTGTCCTGATTAACCAGGGGCAGGTCTGTGGGAAGATTTCCCAGCCTAAGAACTTTGAAATCTGGGGAGACCATGGTGCTCCTTTGAACATCATGAGGGGTTTACTGGAGGGCCACCAGCTTAGTCAACAGTGCAAGAGGCAGGGCAGAAGATCTTATTGCCAATTTGGACCCAAACCAGTGACAGAAGCCTAAACCTCTGCGGGGAAATGTGGGTAAGTCTCTGCATCAGGGCTTGCTTCACTGTGAAGTATCTGTCCCAATACAGCTTGAGCGAATTATTTATTTTGTTCTGACCTTTAAATGACATTTAATAATTTACTCAGAATGGTAGGACATTTGCAAACCAGTCTGTCTTTGGCAAACTGCATTATTACATAATTAGAGATAGGATGAAGGTAAAGGCCAAGCATGTTAGAATTTTACGTACAAAAACCAAATAATTTCTTGTGATGACAGAAATCATGAACAGTGAATTGCAAGAGTGGAGACATAAATTGCATCCAAAATGATAGAAATAGGTAAAATTACATTTTATTGCAATATTTCAAACAATATATCCTATTTCCCTTTGTATCAGTGGCATCTTTCTTTGATGAAGATTATTTTTTCAGCAGTGCCATGTTTGCACATTACTTTATTGTGAGTGACATTGCAAGAGTGGGTACTGCAGTTAATGACATATTAATTCTCAACAAATGCCAATGAAATGGTTAATTCACCATGCTCCTTTACATCCAATAATAGCTTTATGATTAAAGATTAATATTAAACATTAGTTTTAATTTATCACAGGGTCCTCTTGCTGTGTGAGTGAGAGTTTCCTGTGATGTTTTCCATTAGTTCTGGGACATTGTAAATAGAATTTACAAACAGAGTTGGAGAAATTCTCAAAAATATCAGCCAGGAAGCAAAACTTCTACAGGCAGGTAATTACTCCCACTGGTTATCCATGTTTAGTAACACAGATGAGGAAATGATCCTTCCATTAGTAGAAACATCTTGTCACCTTCCTGTCTTACTCACCAAGCATCTTCTATGCTTCAGTTTTACATTTTCCCATCATGTGTTCCAATTACCAGAACTTTATGGAGAGTGTGGGCTTGGAGGGCCTGAGTTGTCTAATTAACTCCTATTTTCTCATGTTCTTATGTTCTTTTGTTTTACATTGCCCTTTTAAGAGCCAATTATATTTTACTTACTTAACCAATCAATATCCCTTGCCGTTTCCTTTCAACCTCTTCATAATTTCTGGTAAGGTGGCAACGCACTCAGATGCGGTGGCTTCTACAGGGCCACCAAAGGTGTTATTGTCGTATTTAAACACATTTTCCTATGATCTCAGGACCCTACTGGGCATGAAGAACTTAAAGTACTGCAGGTGTACCCCATCGGTGAGTTGCTCATTGATGGAGAGGCAAGGAGCTGAACTTGGTGCTGACCGTGATGTTGTCTGCAACAGAGAGGCATTGGTCCGTGAAGGTGTGCAATCTAACAGTGAGTGATCATCTCAGTTGCTTTTCTTGTGACCGCAAGACCTTGTTTGGCATTGGTGATGTGGAATGCTGCAAGTCCAGTTCGTTGGTTTATTGGTGAATGGTAGGGGCAGACAGTGGGGGAGTTGAGTGGCCCCAATGGTAACAAGGACTAGGTCTCAAGCCGCAGTGTCACCTGTTTGCAGCCACCCGGGGGAGGCTTTGAAGTCGGCCCCTTTATTATAACTCCATGTGCTACATGTGCCTTGTGCTGTGGGTGACTGTTGGCACTGTGATTTGCACCCTGGCTCCAGAGTGTCACTGTCTCATTTGCTTTTATTCAGGCATGTTCATGTACGGTTGAATGACAATTAAACTTGATCTTGAACTTATTTTCTTAGCTATATTGTGTCATTAGGTTCCTTTTGTAATGTGGATCAGGATCATGTCTGGTTTTGGTGGGGTGGGGGGGGGTGCTACTGAATAGGATCGAAATAAGCTGCAGAGAGTTGTAAACTCAGTCAGCTCTATCATGGGCACTGGCCTCTGTAGCATCCAGGACATCTTCAAGGAGCGATGCCTCAAAAAGGCAGCATCCATCATTAAGGACCCCCATCACCCAGGTCATGCCTTGTTCTCATTGCTACCATCAGGGAGGAGATACAGAAGCCTGAAGGCACACACTCAGTGATTCAGGAACAGCTTCTTCCCCTCTGCCGTCTGATTTCTGAATGACCATTGAACCCATGAACACTACCTCACTACTTTTTTTATTTCTATTTTTGCACTACTTGCCTAATTTAACAATTTAATATATATACTTACTGTAATTCACAGTAGTTTTTCTCTACTATTATGTATTGCAATGTCCTGCTGCTGTAAGGGAAACAAACTTCACGAAATACGCCGGTGATATTGAATCCGATTCTGGAACTGTCTGCGTGAGTTTGTGCATCCTTCCATCCCCTTGACCTCCCGGTTTTTTCATGTGCTCTGTTTTCCCGCCACACCCCAAAGATATGCGGATGAGTGGGTTAATTGACTGCAGTAAATTGCCCTTTGTCTGTAGGGAAGCAGTAGAATCTGAGAAGAGTTGATGAACTGGCAGGCAGCAAGAGACTACAGATGCAGGAAATAACGTGTAAACTCTGTAGCTCGGGTGCTCAACCCGATTACAGATGCAGTTTGTCTTTTGCAGGCAGCACGTGTGGCCTGAAAGATTGTCAGATGCTGCCTGACAATAAAAGTTCAAAGCTCAAAGTAAACTTATTATCAAAGTACATATATGTCACCGTATAGAACCCTGAGATTAGTTTTCTTGTGGGCATTCATAGTAAATACACAAAACACAATAGAATCAATGAAAGACTGCACCCAACAAGACGGACAACCGACCAATGTGCAAAAGACAATAAACTGTGGAAATACAAAAAGAAAGATAAATAAATGAAGTTTATATACAGATAGATACTGAGAACATGAGATGAAGAGTCCTTGAAAGTGAGACGATTGGTTGTGGGAAGATTTCAATGATGAGGTGAGTGACGTTGAGCCTGATGGCTGATGGGTAATACTAAACATTTTCTGCTTTCATATTATGAACAAGATCTAGTGCATTGTTGGGACAGTTCCCCTCCATTAACTGATAAAATAGCCCTGGAAATTCATCGTAAACCACCCCGCACAAACTGTGCACTTAATGAAGCCTGAATAATGATCTACAAGCTCCTCACAGGATCTTCAGTGAAAATGTGATAAAAGAGGAAAAGAAAATGCAAATATTGTAAAGTTCTTATTTTCTCAAAGATCATTCGTGATTGGAGGCTCAAGAGTCTGAAGCTGGGTGCCAGCATCATTAGCAAAGGTAATTACAAAGAATGATGAGGAGATTGCCCTTTTAAACATGCTGGTAGTGCTTTAGATTTAAGGAATTGATCAAATGACAGAGAAATGCTACAATACAGCCACTACGGAATACAGATGCAACACTACTAATGCTGAATTACCTTAATATGCTCTTAGCATTTCCCTTGCAATTAAGACCACTGGTAATGAATATTAATTAATGCCATTTGCCAGTTACGTTGTAGATGGCTTGTTAGGATAAATCGGATTGCCATTAGGGATCAGGGCACACTTCCTCTCTATTTTCTTGAGCCGTTTACTTCATATTTCATGATGCTGATTTGCTGGCCAGAGACTTTCTGAAATCTCTCGATTTGCTGCATTTTGTTCACAGCTCCATAACTCACTCACATCTCTGGACTGCAACTGAATGGTTGAAAGTACTGATGGAGGAACGATGGATGGTTGGGGAAAGAATTGAGAAAGACAGAACTGGGGCAATAGTAAACCAACTAAACTGTTAAATAAGTTTATTACTATCACATGTACTGAGACTGGTTCCTTTCAGTTGTTATAGCTGGGAGGGATAATGAGGATAAGCTCCCACTACTTGTCAAATGTTCCCAATGCTGTGCACCTCAAATAGCCTCTGACAACCAAGTCCAGCTCCTGGCCTTCACGAGTGGCTTAGCTACCAAGTCCAACGGAACAGTTTCTACTGACAGGAGAAGGGGCAAAGATGGTGCACCTTAAAACCAATCACTTTGGGTAGATGCAGCTCGTCAGCTGTGGCTAGAAGCTCATTCTTGGAAAAGGAAAATTCTGATCTCAAACCTCTGCTACCTTACGGCTATATGCACTCAGAGAAGGCTTCAGGAATAAACCTGGAGGGAAAATTCCAGAGCTGGAGTCCCTAAAGTAATCCTACATTTAGTTCAACGCTGATTGACAACTCCTGCAATGTTGCTAGTGCCTACTGTGGAAATCGAGGGCCCGGCGTCGGCGAGTCCACTGTGGAAATCGAGGGCCCGGCGTCGGCGAGTCCACTATGGAAGTCGAGGGCCCGGCGTCGGCGAGTCCACTGTGGAAATCGAGGGCCCGGCGTCGGCGAGTCCACTGTGGAAGTCGAGGGCCCGGCGTCAGCGAGTCCACTGTGGAAGTCGAGGGCCCGGCGTCGGCGAGTCCACTGTGGAAGTCGAGGGCCCGGCGTCAGCGAGTCCACTGTGGAAGTCGAGGGCCCGGCATCGGCGAGTCCACTGTGGAAGTCGAGGGCCCGGCATCGGCAAGTCCACTGTGGAAGTCGAAGGCCCAGTGTGTGCGAGTCCACTGTGGAAATCGAGGGCCCAGTGTCTGCGAGTCCACTGTGGAAATCGAGGGCCCAGTGTCCGCGAGTCCACTGTGGGAATCCAAGGCCCAGTGTCCGTGAGTCCACTGTGGAAATCCAAGGCCCAGTGTCTGTGAGTCCACTATGGAAGTTGAAGGCCCAGTCTCTGCGAGTCCACCATGGAATCAAAGGCCTAATGTCTGTGATTCCAAGTCCACTGGAGGCCCAGAGACAGCCTTTCTTGGGGTTAGAGGACTGTCTGTGTGTATGTGTTGGAACTAAGCAGCTTGTTTTGCTGCTGTTGTGTTCTATGAACATTGTGGATATGCTATGTTGGTGCCAGAATGAGTGCCAACATTTGCGAGCTGCCCTCTGCACATCCCTAGGTGTGTTGGTTGTTAACACAAATGACACATTTCACTGTACGTTTCGATGTATGTGATCAATGAATCGGAATCTGAGTTCCCTGGTATATTTTATAAATAGTCTTTTGCCTGCTGTATTTCATGCTTCTCAAATGGGAATTCCAATCGCTTTCCTGAATGTGAAAATTTCTGTATCACAATTGCATTTTATTGACTGAAATTTCTTACTCGTGAAGCAGTAACAAATACAGCAGCAGGTGGTAAATGTAGTAATCGTTAGATAAGTTGCCAATGAAAACTTAGTATAGCCACAAGCAAACAAGCATAATGATAAATGGGGAACAAATATGTTGAAAGCTTGAACTGAGATCACTGCTCTAGATATTGTTGTGTATTTAATATTTCAGTAATATTTGTGTAATCTTGTAACTATATGTTATTATACTTTATTATATGTTATACTTTGTTGTCACTAATTGGTACTAGAACGTACAATCATCACAGTGATATTTGATTCTGCGCTTCACACTCCCAGATTACAAATATTAAATATTACAGGTATTAAAAATAGTTCAAATTAGTAAATATTAAAAATTTAAATTATAAATCATAAATAGAAAATAGAAAAATGGGAAGTAAGGTTGTGCTAAAAAAACGAGAGGCAGGTCCGGATATTTGGAGGGTACAGCCTAGATCTGGGTCAGGATCTGTTCAGCAGTCTTATCACAGTTGGAAAGAAGCTGTTCCAAAATCTGGCCGCACGAGTCTTCAAGTTCCTGAACCTTCTCCCGGAGGGAAGAGGGACGAAAAGTCTGTTGGCTGGGTGGGTCGTGTCCTTGATTATCCTGGCAACACTGCTCCGACAGCGTGTGGTGTAAAGTGAGTCCACGGACGGAAGATTGGTTTGTGTGATGTGCTGCGCTGTGTTCATGATCTTCTGCAGCTGCTTTCGGTCTTGGACAGGACAACTTCCATACCAGGTTGTGATGCACCCTAGAAGAATGCTTTCTATGGTGCATCTATAAAAATTAGTGAGGGTTTTAGGGGACAGGCCAAATTTCTTTAGTTTTCTCAGGAAGTAAAGGCGCTGGTGGGCCTTCTTTGCAGTGAACTCTGCTTGGTTGGACCAAGTCAGGCCATTTGTGATATTGACCCTGAGGAACTTAAAGCTTTTGACCTGTTCCACTTGCGCACCACCAATGTAAATTGGGTCGTGCGGTCCGCTACTCCTTCTGAAGTCAACAACTAATTCCTTCGTCTTGCTGACGTTGAGGGATAGGGATTGTCTTCGCACTATGCTACCAGGTTCTTAATGTCCTCTCTGTATTCAAACTCATCATTACCCAAGATACGGCCGACAATTAAGCATTCTTGTTTATTTCAAAACCTCATCACAGGGACATCGATGGGATGCAAGACTGGGCTGAGAAGTGGCAGATTGAGTTCAACCCAAATAAGTGTGAGGTGGTTCATTTTGGTAGGTCAAATATGATGGCAGAATACAGTATTAATGGTAAGATTCTTGGCAGTGTGGAGGATCAGAGGGATCTTGGGGTCCGAGTTCATAGGACACTCAAAGCTGCTGTGCAGGTTGACTCTGTGATTCAGAAGGCATACGGTGTATTGGCCTTCATCAACCGTGGGACTGAGTTTAAAAGCCGAGAGGTAATGTTACAGCTATATAGGACCCTGGTCAGACCCCACTTGGAGTACTGTGCTCAGTTCTGGTCACCTCACTACAGGAAGGACGTGGAAACTATAGAAAAGGTGCAGAGGAGATTTACAAGGATGTTGCCTGGATTGGCAAGCATGCCTTATGAGAATAGGTTGAGTGAACTTGGCCTTTTCTCCTTGGAGCAACGGAGGATGAGAGGTGACCTGATAGAGGTGTATAAGATGATGAGAGGCATTGATCGTGTGGATAGTCAGAGGCTTCTCCCCAGGACTGAAATGGCTAATATGAGAGGGCATAGTTTTTAGGTGCTTGGAAGTAGGTACAGAGGAGATGTCAGGGGTAAGTTTTTTACACAGAGAGTGGTGAGTGCGTGGAATGGGCTGCCAGTGATGGTGGTGGAGGCGGATACGACAGGGTCTGTTAAGAGACTCTTGAATAGATAAATGGAGCTTAGAAAAATAGAGGGCTATGGGTAACCCTCAGAAATTCCTAAAGTTAAGTACATATTTGACACAGCATTGTGGGCCGAAGGGTCTGTATTGTGCTGTAGGTTTTCTATATTCTAGGTTATATGTATAAACATGTGAACTGCATGTGTTATGGTGCTACCACATATGTGCACACCTTGCTTAAAGTCAGCTCAGAGTTAGACCCACACTCCTGTGTCTTCCTTTGAGTTAGTTTAATGTTTTAAAGTTACAAAACATAACAGATATGTGTTTGAATTTCCATGGGCTGTTACTACTTTGACAAATGTGCCATACAGTCATGTTTAAATGTAGCAAAATGATTAGAAAACATAGAATTAACAAGTTGATTAAACCTAATGGAATATTGATGAAATTAAATCCCATTAACATTTTCCGTCGGAAGCATGCCCTTCATTTTCACAACCTGGGGTTTAAATCCATGGGGCTTCAGAGAACCTTCAGTGTGAGCTAAGGAGATACCCTAACATGCCTGGCTACATCTTGTGCGAGTGCGTTTCAGTCACTCTCCCGATTTGTTTGTTGGACTGGTTACAATAGCACAGGCTAAAGTTTGCTGTTCCCAAGATGATTCCAATCAACACTGGGGCATTTCACGGATGTATGCTTCTACTCTCTCTATACCCATGCCTCTGTGGCCAGGCACAGCTCAAATGCCATCTATAAGTTTGCTAAAGGCACAACTATTGGCAGAATTACAGATGGTGATGAGAGGGCATACGGGAGCGAGATATGTCAGCTAGTTGAGTGGTGTTGCAGCAATAACTTTGCTCTTAACATAGGTAAGACCAAAGAACTGATTGTGAAGGGCAAGTCTAGGGAACACACATCAGTCCTCATAGAGGGATCAGAAGTAGAAAGGGTGAGCAATTTCATGTTCCTGGGTTTCAACATCTCTGAGGATCTATCCTGGACCCAACATATTGATGTAGCTACAATGAATACAAGAAAGGAGCTATGTATATTTCGTGGGAAGTTTGAGATTTGGTATGTCACCAAAGACACATGAAAATTTCCACAGATGTACTGTGGAGAGCATTTTAACTGGTTGCATCTCCCAGCTCATGCTTTGTTCTCATTGCTACCATCAGGAAGGAGGTACAGGAACCTGAAGGCGCACACTCAACGATTCAGGAACAGCTTCTTCCCCTCTGCCATCCGATTTCTGAATGGACATTGAACCCATGAACACTAACTCACTACTTTATTTTAACTCTTATACTACTTGCTTAATTTAACTATTTAATATACATATTTACTGTAATTCAGTTTTTTTCTGTTATTGTTCAAAGGTCCAATTTGATGTCAGAGAAATGTATACAATATACATCCTGAAATGCTTTTTCTTTGCAACCATCCATGAAAACAGAGGAGTGCCCCAAAGAATGAATGACAGTTAAATATGAGAACCCCAAAGTCCCCCCAGCTCCCCCCTCCTGTGTGTAAGCAGCAGCAAGCAACGATCCCCTCTCGCCCACCATCAAAAATAAGGTGCATCAGTACCGCCACAATTGTGTATTACATTGTAGGGCTGCCACTATGACAACAAAGTGTGGCAGTGATATTAAACCTGATTCTGATTCTCACTGCGTCCAGCACAGGAGAAACAGTAATAGGTCTACAGGAATCACTAACACTGTGCAGATAGACAACGCACAGAAAGAGGCCTTTCAACCCAACATGTCTCTGCAATCATGATGCCAATGTGACCTAAGCCCACCTGCTTGCATGTGGTCCGTCTCATTCTATTCTGTATGTCTATTCATGTTTCTCTCTAAATGCCTCTTAAAATTTGCTTTTGTAGAGATGCAACTCCACCCTGGTTGGTGGGGCAGAAAAATGTTTCTACCAAAGGAGGTGTAACCTCCAAGAGGACCTCAACCTTGTCGTAGGGTTTGGAGGCTTGCGTGCCTCAGTGATGCGGGGAGCTTCGTTGGCTGGAGCCAGGGCTTTATGGTAGGATCACCCATGCCAAAGAGATCAAAAGTAGAGAACCAGACCTAGAGTGGTCCACCAGTTCTCCAAGTTTGTTACAGAAACAGCATTGAAGAATTCTTCTACATCTGTGTGCAATGTTATTCCTGAGTCTTCACCTAGGACTTGCATGACTGACAGGAGTGAAAACCAAGAGGAAGTTACTGACATGGTGAAGGTAGCTCTGAATACCATTGGAGATGGAGGACTTTCATTCCTTCCCCATATGCCAGCGGCATAATGGGCAGTAACGCTTAAAGGAAGTGTAAGGTGCTTCCTCTCTCCGCTAACCTGCAGGTCACCCTTGGGCAAGATGTAGCTCCTACGCAGCCCCCTGATCTGAGTTATGTGAAACCAAAGAATCAGGTGGTGGATGGTTGTATGAGCAGCTGGTGCATATCACAAGTCCTGGTAACGTGATCACTGACGCCAGGCAGAGAATCTCTGAAGAGTATTGATAATGGCTGGGCTCACCCATCTTGTAAAGACACTACCTAGAAGGCAGTGGCAAACTAGTTCTGTAGAAAAATGGGACCACGATCGCCTATGTCATAGAACACAGTACATAATGATGATGATTGTATCTTTCTACCACCTCCCCTGGCAGCAAGTTCCAATTAAATATTTTAAATGAACATTGAACCCTGGTACTTCATTAACGTTCTGTAAAACATTTTCTAGCAGAATACCAGAAGATGTTACGGAATTTATGCTCAATTAATGTTATACCAATGCATTCCTCCTGATATCGTACTCAATTTTCTCACTAATTCCATTAAAAATTTGTTCTTGTTTGTTCTTTTACATTCAAATGAAGGGCTTTTTGTTTGCCTTCAGGGCACCCTGTATTCTATCAGAGAGGAAATAAATTCAACATGTATTGGCTTCTCCCAGTCCCTTGTGACCAAATACCAAGCAGAACATTTACACTGTCATATAGCCCTCAGCCACCTTCCTCACACAGAGAAGAATGTAGTAAGGACTATTTTCTCCTTTACCTCAGTGAGGATAAAGTATTACTTTATTGCTTCCCAACAGATTTCTAACAATACCAATAATAATTTCCATAAGACATCAAAACAGCGAGCTTTTGGTTTCCCCTCAGGAGGGAGAGGGAGGGAGAGGGAGGGAGAGGGAGGGAGAGGGAGGGAGAGGGAGGGAGAGGGAGGGAGAGGGAGGGAGAGGGAGGGAGAGGGAGGGAGAGAGAGGGAGAGAGAGGGAGAGGGAGGGAGAGAGAGGGAGAGAGAGGGAGAGAGAGGGAGAGAGAGGGAGAGAGAGAGGCGGGGGCTTTGGGGGATCTAATGTTTTGCTGTCATTCATTCTTTGGGGTTTTTTCACTCGGTTTCATGGATGTCTGTGAAGAGTAAGGATTTCAGGTTGTATACCATATACATTCTCTGATATTAAGTTGAGCCACTGAACCATTGAGTGCAATAGAGCTATCGAGTCAGCTCCACCATTTGAACGTGGCTGATTTATTTTCACTCTCAACCTTATTATTTTTCCACCCTTTCCCAGATTGTCCAACCATTCTGTAACCACTCATTCTGTCCAGATTTCATGAGGATTGTGTTGTTTGTTGTACATAATCGATAGCTTGATAATAAAAGCAGAATCATTGGCAATGCTGGAAGTCCGTGTACATGATGCCAGCATA
This sequence comes from Mobula birostris, assembly GCF_030028105.1. Lineage (NCBI taxonomy): Eukaryota > Metazoa > Chordata > Chondrichthyes > Myliobatiformes > Myliobatidae > Mobula > Mobula birostris. The sequence continues at coordinate 5,832,684 of NC_092378.1, read as the reverse complement.
TGCAACAATGTACTTAAAGTTCAAAATATATTTATGTATTTATTATCAAAAAACATATGTCACTATATACAACCCTGAGTTTCATTTTTGTGGGCATTCTCAATAACTCCATAGAGTTTGTTTTTCTCTCTCTCTCTCTGCACATTGAAGGTCTTTTTCTTGGGTTCTTTTGGGTTTCTTTGTTTAGTGGCTGCCTGTAAGGAGACGAATCTCAAGGTTGTATAATATATACATACTTTGATAATAAATGTACTTTGAGCCTTGAATAATAACCATAACAGAACCAGTGAAAGACCACGCCAACTTGGGCATGGCCTGGTTCTGTATTTCACATTGGTTTGCCAGCTGATACAAACAACTGGAAGTAATATTGTTGGACTGAATGTCAGCCTCTTCATCTATGAACCATCAGTTTATTACATCATAGCATAAACTTTACCAGGGTTCACAACCTTCTTAATGCCATGGACCACATCCATTAAGCAAGGGGTCCATGGACCCCAGTTTGGGAATCCCTGGGAGGGTTAAAAATTTTCAGCTGTTTACATTGTGATACATAGTGGCAAAACTGCAACATTATGCAAACCTGCTTAAAATGCATTTTATAAAATTGGATTATTGTATTCACTAAACACAGTTGTACCTGTACAGGAGTAGTCATCAACTTTAATGTAACCCGTTGTGCAGATACAGGTGTAGGATCCCAGACTGTTGACACAAATAGTATTCTCTCGGCAGTAGTGTTTGTCCTGAGCACACTCATCAATATCTGTGAACGGAAGCAAATTAACAGCAGAGTTAATATAACTACAAGTCACTTAAACATCATCAAAAAGCAAAATCCTGCAGGCATCGGAAATCTGAAATGAAAATAGAAAATGATGGAAGTGGTCGGTAGATATGGAGAGAGGAAAAGACGCCCAATTTCAGGTCTGATGAAGAGTCATCCAATAAAAAAAATAACTTTCTTTCTCCATATATGCTACTTGACCTGCTGAATGTTTCCAGCATTTCCTTTGTTTTATTCAGGACATTATTAGATTAGATTAGATTCAACTTTATTGTCATTGTGCTGAGTACAGATACAAAGCCAATGAAATGCATTTAGCATCTGACCAGAAATGCAAAGAGTAGTGTTATTTACAAAATAACTGCGAATAAAAAAAGTGCTACAGCACACAAATACAAAAGTTCTGAGACAGTCCAATATGGGTGCAATACTGCTCAGCGCTGTGATGTGAGGTTCAGCAGGGTCACAGCCTCAGGGAAGAAGCTCTTCCTGTGTCTGCTGGTGCGGGAGCGGAGGCTCCTGTAGCACCTACCGGATGGGAGGAGAGCAAAAAGTCCATGGTTAGGGTGAGATGCATCCCTGATAATGCTTTTCGCCTTGCCCAGGCAGCATTTATAGTAGATGTTCTCAATGATGGGCAATTGGGTGCCGATTATTGATTCTACTTCAGCCAGCTGATTAACAAGGGGTCAGACTTTGCTGGTGAATGCTCTCAAGTCTTAAACTTATGCACATGAATTCCAAATTCAAACACATCATTTCTGCTGCAGGTTTTAAAGTGCTTTTCTATGAGATATCTGATGACAGAAGTCTATCTTACCAAGATAACCCTGCATATATAATGGAAATTAACTTGCCGAGGCTATAGGGAACAAAAAATAATGGAAAAGGTCATTTCTTTCTTTAAATTTGTATTTTAAATGCCTTTTCATTAATTTAAAATTATTTTATTTTTTAATAGTTTTTGTGTTTTTCATTAAAACTCATGACAGCATGACCATCAGGCAAGGCTGGTGTACGGAAGACTTTGACAAGTCTCGGGAATTTTGAAGGTTGGATTTTTTTCGTGCATTTTTCAAGGCTCTTTGGACACTCGGGGCCTCAACGCCTGACTCTAGTATGCTTTCAAACTGGCTAGATTAGCTCTGCACATCAGCTCAGGCAAGTTCAGCAGAGGGATGTCTTCTGACACTGATTGTCCCTAGCAAGTAAATGACAACAAACTCTACGGCGTCATATACATCCAAAAATAGTTCTGTTTCACGTTATACAGACATTAACACCATTTCACTCATTTTCCATCTTTTTCCTTAATAGGGAGGTCCACTAAAATCTAAATAGTTGCACAAAAAGCAGTAACACATTAGATTTGACCTTGTCTATTACACTCATAGTCATAACAGGTCCTTTGGTCTCACTTGTCAATGCTAACCAAGGTGCCTTCCTAAGATGGTCATTGTCATGTGCTATGTCATATGACATAGGTGAAATCATGGTCTCCCATCTGTCTCTTTCTTCTTACTCCTTTGTCTATCCATGACCATGATTGTTTGTGGCAAACTTTTTTCGACAGAAGTTATTTGTTTATTGCCTTCTTCAGGGCAGTGCCTTTACAAGATGGGTGACCCCAGCCATTATCGATACTCTTCCCAGACTGTCTGTCCGGCATCTATGGCGTCTGTCTGCACCAGCTGCTCATATGACCATCCATCACCTGCTCCCATGGCTTCATGTGACCCTAATATTTGAAATTATCTGTATGAATAGCTTAATGAAGTTTTTCACTGTAGCTTAGTACATTTGAAAATAGTAAACCAATTCCAATTTCTGTTTCTATTTCCAGTGATTGTCAGCAATTGTGACACTTCAAAATCACATCAGACTCCTCTTTAACTGTGTACTTCTGAGTCACGTTATCACCAGTGACAATATTTCTGCATCAAAATGCAAATTAGGTCCCCATGTTCTGAAAAGAGACCTTGATGGGAAACGTCAAGACTTTTTTTAACGGTATTCATCCCTCAGCTGGTCCCAGGTCATGGCTGGGAAACACTTCTGGGGTTCCATTACTTATTTTCTCTACCAATTGTCCAGTAACACAAAATTTAATTAATATGTTCATTCGCGTGCTACAAGGCATGGAAAGCACACAAATAGTGTTCAGTAGCAACCAATACCTTGAACTTCAGAATGGCTGACTACTGTTACAGCAGAGCCGCAAGCAAATCAATCACAAACAAGCCATACAACAGCTATTGTGCGTGTGTCTCCAGCTCTAGAGAATCTCTAGTGCTTTTGCCAGAAACAAAAATATTCAATTTATATTTGAGGCTAATAGTTGCACCATCTCACTTATGGAATTAAAATAGAAAATGCTGGGAGGTAGGGCAGCATTCAAAGAAAGAGTAAGTGTATCACAAACAAGAGAAAATCTGCAGATGCTGGAAATCTGAGCAACACATACAAAATGCTGGAGGAACTCAGCAGGCCAGGCAGCATCTAGGAAAAGAGTACAGTCGACGTTTGGGCCAAAACCTTTCGCCAATCCTGCCAAAGCTTTCAGCCGAAACGTTGACTGTACTCTTTTTCCTGTGCTGCTGAGTTCCTCCAGCATTTTATGTGTGTTGCTTGAGTAAATGTATTAGGTGGGCTGTTTTTGAAATTAAAAAAGTTAGACAATTAATCTATTCTAAGAACACAGGCAGGGAAAGGAGGCAAAGAAAAATCAAAATGGGAATTCTGCGATGAGAGACAAATAAAATAGATTCATCACCATCATCATTATGTGCCATGTCATAAAACTTGGGCAATCAAAGTCTTACCCATGACCATGATTGTTCTCAGCAAATTTTTCGAGAGAAGTGGTTTACCATTGCTTTCTACAATAAATTAAAATGGCTATAGTTATATTGCAATTTTCATGAAACATCCAAGAAACTCCTGGGAATATTATCAAACATAAAGTTGAGACTTTATAAGGCACTGTGAGACCTCACTTGGAGTATTGTGAGCAGTTTTGGGCGTCTTATCTAAGAAAGGATGTGCTGACATTGGAGAGGACTCAAAGGAGATTCACAAAAATGATTCTGGGATTGAAAATCTTATCATACAAGGAGCATATTTTGGCTTTGGGACTGTACTCACTGGAATTCAGAAGAACAAGGGAGGATCTCTTTGAACATTGAAAGGCCTCGATAGGGTAGATGTGGAGAGGATGTTTCCTCTGGTGGGGGACCAGAGGACACCCATTTAGAATGAGGAGTTTCTTTAGCCTGAGAGTGGCGAATCTGTGGAATTTGTTGCCACAGGCGATAGTGGAGGCCAAGTCATTGGGTGTATTTAAGGCAGAGGTTGATAGGTTCTTGATTAGTCAGGGCATGAAGGGATATGGGGAGAAGGCAGGAGATTGGGGCTGAGAGGGAAATGGAACAGCCATAATGAAAAGGCGGAGTAAATTCAATTGGTCAAATAGCCTAATTCTGTTCCTATATCTTATGGTCTTATAAAAGTGACAAGAAGATAGACCACAAAGATACCACAAATGACAACAGCTGACTAACAGCTCATTGTTATCACTATTTATGATGTTGCACACCATCATCCCTCTCCAGGACCCAACTGAATCACAGCTCTTTGCTTTCACTTCTCCTTCCTCCTGTTCCTGCCATAACCCTCAATTAAAAATATCAAACTGACAATTATTATGAGGAGTGATTGACAAGTTTGTGGCCTAAGGTAGAAGGAGTCAATTTTAGAAAACCTAGCACATTTATTTTTCAACATAGTCTCCTCCTACATGTACACACTTAGTCCAGCGATCGTGGAGCATACGGATCCTTCTTTGTAGAAGTGGTCCACAGCAGGGGTGATTGATAAGTTCTTGCCCTAGGGTAGAAGGAGATGAGTTATTAACTTCAAATTTTCTGCATTATCACTCAAAGAGTTGAACTGCACGTGCATGTAACGAGAGTGTCTTGGACCTCCAGGTGGTCCACAGCAGGGGTGATTGATAAGTTCGTGACCTAAGGTAGAAGGAGATGAGTTATACGGTTCTCGTTACATGCACGTGCAGTTCAATTCTTTGAGTGATTATGCAGAAAATTGGAGGAATGGTCAAAAAAGTGGCAGGTGGAATACAGTGTTGGGAAATATATGATCATGCATTTTGGTAAAAGAAACAATAGTGTGGACTATTATCTAAATGGGGAGAAGGTTCAAATATCAGAGGTCAAGATAGACTTAGGAGTCCTCGTGCAAGACTCCCAGAAGGTTAATTTACAGGTTGAGTCTTTGGTAAAGAAGGCAAATGTATTGTCGGCATTTATTTCAAGGGGAATAGAATATAAAAGCAAGGAGATAATGCGGAGCCTTTATAAGACACTAGTCAAGCTGCACTTGGAGTAGTGTCAACAGTTTTGGGCGCCATACTCAGAAAGGATGTGTTGTCATTGAAGAGAGTCCAGAGGAGGTTCACAAGGATGATTCCAGGACTGAAGGGGTTAACATATGAGGAGCGTTTGGCAGCTTTGGGCCTGTACTCACTGGAATTTAGAAGAATGCAGGGGGATCTCATTGAAACCTACTGAATGTTGAAAGGACTCAATAAGGAGGATGTAGAGAGGATATTTCTTCTGGTAGAGGTATCCAGAACCAAGGGCACAGCCTCTAAATTGAGGGGTGACCTATTAGAACAGAGGTAAGGAGGAACTTTTTTAGCCAGAGGGTGGTGAATCTGAGGAATGCTCTGCGCCAGTCTGCAGTGGAGGCCAAGTCCATGGGTATATTTATGGTGGAATTTGATCGTTTCCTGTTCAGTCAGGGCATCAAAGGATATGGAGAGAAGGCAGGTGGATGGAATTGAGTGGGATCCAGGATCAGCCATGATGGAATGGCGGAACAGACTCGATGGGCGGAATGTCCTAATTCTGCTCCTATGTCATATGGGTCTGTGGACCCCAGGATGTGAACTTCTGTTCTATATAATCCCTTTAGAATTGTTAAAAATGGCATTCTCATCTCCTTTATCCTTCTTTTCTCTAGTCATAATATACCCGCTGTTTCTTGATTGAATATTTCTCATTCTGAGTATTGTATACCTCAAGTGTTGCATCCATTATATCAAACATTCAATAGCAAAAGCACAATTGAAAGTTAATGAACATCTCAGATCACAAATCGTTAGGATCATTAACCATGCATACAAAATTGTAAGCAAGAGGATTCTCAGCTGTGAAAAATAACATCTATTTCCTTTTCTTCATTTGGTGCAAAGATATTACAGAAATAATTCATAACTTTCTTAGTGAAAGTTTATTGACCTGAAATGTTAAATCTCTTTTTCTCTCTCTAATAATACTGTCCAATTTGCAATGAAGGTCCTCTGTCTCTGGCAGAGTTCAGGTTCTCCTTCATTAGCTTTTCTTGGTTTTCACTACTTTCAGTTATGCAAGTCCCATTCAGATGTAGAAAGATTCTTCATTGCTGTTAGCCCTGAGCTGAACCCCCGAAGTCCTGGAGGACCAGTGGACAACTCTTAATCTGTTCTGTACCCTTTGACCTGATCAGCTTGGGTGACCCCACCAAGAACTAAAGCATAAAGCCCTGACTCCAGCCGACATAGGTCTCTGGCACTGAGGTGAAGTCAAGTTACAACCTGGTTAATTCATTCCATATAATATGAAGAAAAGAGAGGTGACAGAGGATTCAGTGTCGGCTCGATAACATCCCAGCTGCAGTACTGAAGTCCAATGCTCTAAAATTAAAACTACATACATCTCCAACCAAGTTCAAGTACAGTTACAACATTGCAAGTCATATGGCTAATTGCTTCCCAACCTGTCTAATTATCAGCAAAGTTATAGAAGTGGTTTTCACCGGCATCAACAAACAGCACTTACTCACCAACAACCTGTTTGCAGGTGCCCAGTTTGAGTTATGCCAAACCTTGAGTTCTGAGGTCCAGACCTCATGACACCTTTGGTTCAAATGCAGGGCAAAGGGTGCAGGGTAGTGTAGCCGTTAACATAACATTTTACAATGCCAGCGAGGGGGGTTCCGTTCCTGCTGCTGTCTGAAAGGAGTTTGTATGTTTTTCCCGTGACCACCTGGGTTTCTTTCGGGTGCTCCAGTTTCCTCCCACATTCCAGAGATGTACAGGTAAGTTGTGGCCATGCTCTGTCGGTGCATCAGCTGGAAAAATGAGCTAAAAACGGTGGATGGGATTTAAGATGAGGACACAGCCACAGCCTCATACCCCAGTGAGATGCTGTCCCAGCATGCAAAGTCAGCTGTGGTGGACTGGGCGGATGAGATCTACAGTGAGATCCAACGACCAGGAAGGAGGTACTGTGGAAGACAGCGGAAGGCATGACAAGGCACAGAATAAGTCAAGCTCATCCACTGCAATCAGGGAAGATGCCAGTTTGTGATATTTGTTCGTAGCATGGGACCCGGACTTCTGAAGTCAACAGAGTGGAGCTGCCCAGTGCAGCAGCTTTTTCACATTCTCTTCCACACATCTGTCGTCGTTGGACACAATAGACAACCACCAACCTCACCAACATCCCTAAAGGTATGGGTGGGTAGGGTCAGGAAATTTTGGGAGGGAAGAGATTTTATTCATGTTTGCAAAACATTTGTTTGATGAAGGAACAACAGAGTATGACTAGTACACTGTTAATCTTAATTCGTATTTAAATGCAATTCAGAGAACTGAAGGACTAACATCCCAACAAGAATAGTAACAAAGATAATGGAATATTCATTCAAAAGATAATGGAATATTCATTCAAAGACAAGTTAAAAAAATACCTAGAAACCAATGATCAAAGTATAAACTGTACAGGTTTTGAAAGGAAATGCTGTGCTAATTTGACATTGAGTTCTTTGTAGAAGTTTGCTCTTTCATTATGCGTCATGTTATATGACACAGGTGATCGTGGTCTTTCCATGACCACGATTGTCCTTGGCAAATTTTTCAACAGAAGTGGTTTGCCATTGTCTTCTTCTGGGCAGTGACTTTACAAAATGGATGACCCCAGCCATTATTAATACTTGTCAGAGATTTTCTGCCTTGCCTCTGGTCACATAACCAGGACTTGTGATATTCACCGGCTGCTCATATGACCATCCACCACCTGATCCCATGGCTTCACGTGACTGTGATCGGGAGCTAGGCAGGTACTACACCTTGCACAAGGGTGACCTGCAGACTAGCAGAGGGAAGGAGCATCTTATACCTCCTTCGGTAGAAACATATCTCCACCCTGCCACCCTTTGTAGAGGCAACAATGGATAAAGAAGCAGATATAATATTTTTTAATTCTCAGAGTCCTTCAACCATGAATATGCTCGCAGAACATGGAGCTGGGCGTAGAGAACAAAATTTTCAGAATAAATACCACGCTGCCCTCGAAACACAACACCGTGACATTTAAGGGACAACTGCTCGGATTAACTAAAGGTCAGAAGTGATATTCCTCAGGGATCAGTTCCAGCAATGTTTATAGACAATTTACACTAATGATTTGGACTCGGGCATCCATTCTAAATTTGCAGATGACATCAGATTGGGTAGTGAAGTTAAAACTGAAAACATGTTTAAAAAAGAAATCAGGAATATAATTAGTAAGTTCTCAGAATTCTTACTTGCTTAAAATATAGAGAAGGAGGAGGTGGCACATTTTGTAGAGGAGTTCCAGTCAAGTTTTAAAATAGCAGAAAAGGAACAAGGGGTGCTATGTATTTATATTTCAGTATTATATGGGGCAACACAGTAGTGTAGTAGTTAGCGCAATGTTTTACAGTGCAAGCGACCGCGGCTCAATTCCACTGCTGCCTATAAGGAGTTTGTACGTTCTCCCTGTGACCATGTGGGTTTCCTCCAGCAGTTCTGGCTTCCTACCACGATCCAAAGACGTACCAGTTGGTAGGTTAATTGGTCATTGTAAAATGTCCTGTAATTATATGTATGTATATACACATACATACACACACATATACCGTACCTGTAAAAAGTATTCACTCCCTTCAAGTCAGTAATTTTTGATGCACGTTTGTTAGTAATTACAGCCTTGAGTCTGTGTGGATAGGTCTCTGTAAGTGTTGCACATCTGGACACTGCAAATTTTCCCTATTCTTCTTTACAAAACTGCTCAAGCTCCATTGGATTGCATGGGGATTGTGAATGAACAGCTACAAATTCTCAATTGGATTGAAGCCTGGACTCTGACTTGGCCACTGCAGGACATTAATTTTGTTGTTTTTAAGTCATTCTTGGGTAACTTTGGCTTTATGCTTGGGGTTATTGTCTTACTAGAAAACAAATCTTCTCCCAAGTTGCAGTTCTCCTGCAGACTGCATTAGGTTTTCCTCTAGGGTTTCCCTGTATTTTGCTGCATTCATTTTACCCTTCATCTTCACAAGCCTTCCAGGGCCTGCTGCAGTGAAGCATCCCCACAGCATGATGCAGCCACCATCATGCTTCACGGGAGGGATGGTGTGTTTTTGATGATGTGCAGTGTTCGGCTTATGCCAAACATAGCTTTAAGTCTGATGGCCAAAAGCTCAATTTTGCTTTCATCAGACCATAGAGCCTTCTGCCAGCTGACTTCAGAATCTCCAACATGCCTTCTGAAAAACTCCAGCCAAAATTTCATGTGAGTTTTTTTTCCAACAGTGGCTTTCTCTTTGCCACTCTCTCCCATTAAGCTGCGACTGGTGAAGCACCTGGGCAACAGTTGTTGTATGCACAGTCTCTCCCATCTCAGCCACTGAAGCTGGTAATTCCTCCAGAGATGTCACAGGTCCCTTGATGGCCTTCTTCACTAGTCCTCTTCTTGCATGGTTACTCAGTTTTTGAGGATGGCCTGCTCTAAGCAGATTTACAGTTGTGCCACATTCTTATTATTTTTGATGATTGACTTATCTGTACTCCAAGAGATATTCAGTGACTTGAATATTTTCTTGTATCCATCTCCTTCTTTCTTGTATCCAAATACACCTTCGAGATACAGGTGTATTTTTACTACTATCAATTGAAACTCCTTTTCTGCACATAGGTCTCCAAAAACAGATCTCAAGTTAACTAATATGTGACTTCTAAAACCAACTGGCTGCACTAAAAGGGGTGAATATTTATGCAATCAATTATTTTGTGTTTTATATCTGTATTTAATTTAGATCACTTTGTAGAGATCAGTTTTCACTTTGACGCAAAAGAGTCTTTTTCTGTTGATCAGTGTCAAAAAAGCCAAATTAAATCCACAGTGATTCAATGTTGTAAAGATTGAAAAATCACAAGCAGTGAGAAGTGAAGTAACTGACTAGGAAGGAACACACTCAAAGATATATTTCTAGAGGAACAGAACTAAAAAGGCAGTGCTGGCCTGGAGAAACGTGTATTATAACTTTGGTAAGCGCAAATATTATGAATCTCTGGAACAGAAGTATATAAAGTTGTTGATACAAAAGATTAAGGTCAAAATTGAAAGTTTGTACAAATTAGGAGTGAACTAGTGGGGCATTTCTCTCAGAACGAGTCAGTTGAGTGGAGGCCTGCTGGAGATTTGATAAGACAACACGTAGGAAACCCAGGAAACAAGGTGGCATATGCAAACTCCACACAGACAGCAATGGAGGTCAGGACTGAATCTTGTTACTGGAGCTGTAAGGCATCAGCTCTGCCTGCTACAAATGTGCCACACACAAGGAGAGATTTTATATTGATTGATTTATTGAGATACAGCATGGAATAGGCCCTTCTGGCCCTTCGAGCCACACTGCCCAGTAATCCCCTGACTTAATCCTAGCCTAATCACAGGACAATTTACAATGACCAGCTAATTTACCAGCAGTAGGTCTTTGGATTGTGGGAGGAAACCAGAGCACCTGGAGGAAACCCACGCAATCACAAGGAGAACATACAAACTCCTTACAGGCAGCAGCGAGAATTGAACTTGGATCACTGGTACTATAAAGCATTGTGCTAATCACTACACTACCGTGCTGCCCAAGAATACAAAGAATATAAAGAATATAGAGTGTGGAACACCCAACACAATGGGCAATTGAGGTAAACAGCATAGATACACAGATGAAAGCTAAATGAACACATGAGAAGGAAATGAAAAGAATCTGTAGTGGCTTGGATATGTGAAGCATAAAACAAACTGCAGGAGGAACTCAATATGTCAGTCAGCATCTGTGGATGAAACTGAACAATATATGTTTCAGATCAAGACCTTTCACCTGGATGGAAAAAGCAGTACAGATGAAGAGTCAACTCACAAAGTCTACTGTCCATTTCAATTCACAGATGCTGCCTAAACCATGGAGATCCTCCTGAAGGTTTTTTTTCCCCTCTCTTCTGCTCCAAATTCCGGCACCCTCAGTATTGTGTGTTTCTATCTGAAGTATACAGTAAATACTGACCTCAAATATTAGAAGTCAGCTTTCTCATTCAGTGCTGTAGACTCCACACAGCCCAGCTGGTTTCTGTACTTCATTCTATCCTCTATATTTCACTATCTTCTACATTCTAGGATTTCAGCATTTATACTCTCAGTATTCAGTCAAGATCAGGATTCTGCTCAAGTAAAATATGACTTTGCCTTTGTAAATGTTTGCTATATTAAGCAAAGAAGTATTTCACTGGAGTCTGATGTTCTTATGAAATATATACATCACAATCAAAATTCCACAAAAATGCAAACCAAGCCTTTCCTCTGACATAGCCCACTGGTTTTCTGTCACCCAGGGGCCTATCTAAGAGTTTCTCAAATGCCCCTAAAAGACCCAGGTTCAGCTCCCACATTGACTGTAAGGAGTTTGTATGTTCTTCTCTTGACCATGTGGATTTCCTCCGGGTGCTCCAGTTTGCTCCCACATTCCCAAGATGTACGGTTTTAAGTCGCCACAGTTGCGTATCGGCTGGCACGACGCTATTACAACACAGGTCAGTCTGGCGTTCGGAGTTCAATTCCAGTGCCGTTCTGTGAGGAGTCTCTGTGGAATGCGTGGGATTTCCCCCGGCTGCTGTGGTTCACTCCCACAGTCCAAAGACATGCCCGGTAGGTTAATTGGTCGTTGCAACTTGTTCCATGATTAGGTAAGGGTTAACGATGTTTGTCGGGGGTTGTTGGGGTGGCACGGCTGAAAGGGCTGGAAGAGCCTCCTCTGTGCTATCTCAGTAAATAAATAATGACATTTGATTTTAAGTTATTAATTGAAGTCAAAATTTTAGTGAGTATTTTTTCCCCATATATACAGTTTTCAACATAGAGCATTGGTATTAATAGACGTTAGGTCAAGGGCTCTTTGGAGCTTCTGCTGTTACATGCATGGTGGTGGGGGGGGGGGGAGGTTGGGGTGGTTGGTCCTCCTGCTTGTGCAAGGGGAGGGGAGGATGGGCGGGGGCTTCAATGTTTCTATCATTCACTCTATTGGGTTTCTTGTTTCGTGGATGTCTGTGAAGAGTACAAGTTTCAGGTTGTATACTGTATACGTACTCTGATATTAAATGAACCTTTGGCAGAGAGAGAGCGCTACTCCTGGCTTCTATGTTTGCTTTGATATTATCATTTATTTCCTCGTCAGGGTTTGAATGTTGAAAGGGCATTTTCATAAATGTGTTGCCAGAGGCTGAAACTCGAGTTTACAATGAATGGAGGGCTAGAACAACAAGCCAGAAATTTACATTTATGTATCTTGTTATTGTTGTGCTTATCACAAAACATGTCCGGTGAATTATTATGAAATGTACTGATCGACTTCAGGCAAATACAAGCATTTTATAAATGGCAAGACTCCATAAATTATACTGAAATACTGTAGCAATAATTCTGCCTGTGTTGAGTCGGAGAGGAATGCACAGGTCGATTCCAGAAGAACATCTCACTATTCTTTGAATCTTTTGGCATTCAATGCACCATTGTAACAGACAAGTACAACCTTAGCTTAGTGTCAAGGGATGGTACATCTAATAAAGCAATATGCCTTCAATAATGAACAAACAAATTGCAAATTACATGCCCAGATCATAGTAGCTTCAATCACAAGCCTCCAGTTTAGAGGATATGACACTCAAAAATTAAAGCAAGGTTGGGAATGATCTTGGTTCCTGGGTCCTCAACACTCGAACAGTGTTATCGTGACTGCATTTCAGAAGTACGACATTGACTCTAAGGCACTCAGATGATGGGAAATATTATTAGGTGTATTTCTGTATTATTCCTCACAGTTTCTCCTAGAATCATAGAAAAGTACAGCCAGAAACAGGTCCTTCGGCCTATCTAGTCCGTGCCAAATTATTTCTCTGTTACTTATTAGCTTCATCAAGAAATACAATACAACCTCAACATCTGCAGATTTTCTGTATTATTGTCTGAATAATCTGCTATTACTTCCTGCTCCTTTTTTATTTTATGGAGATACAGGATGGAATGGGCCCTAAACACAAAATACTCTGCAGATGCTGGGGTCAAAGCAACACTCACAACACGCTGGAGGAACTCAGCAGGTCGGGCAGCATCTGTAGAAAAGATCAGTCAACATTTCGGGCCGGAACCCTTCGTCAGGACTGAAGAGGGAAGGAGCAGAGGCCCTATAAAGAAGTGGGGGGGGAGGGTGGGAAGGAGAAGGCTGGTAGGTTCCAGGTGAAAAACCAGTAAGGGGAAAGATAAAGGGGTGAGGGAGGGGAAGCAGGGAGGTGATAGGCAGGAAAGGTGAAGAAAGAATAGGGCAAAAACACAATGGGTAGTAGAAGGAGGCGGAACCATGAGGGAGGTGATAGGCAGCTGGGGGAGGGGGCAGAGTGACATAGGGATAGAGGAAGGGAGGGGGAGGGAATTACCGGAAGTTGGAGAATTCTATGTTCATACCAAGGGCCTGGAGACTACCCAGACGGTATATGAGGTGTTGCTCCTCCAACCTGAGTTTAGCCTCATCATGGCAGTAGAGGAGGCCATGTATGGACATATCTGAATGGGAGTGGGAAGCAGAGTTGAAGTGGGTGGCTACTGGGAGACCCTGTCTGTTGTGGTGGACAGAGCGGAGGTGCTCAACAGGGGACAGGAGCGGGCAGAAACTATGGGTCTACCGGGACAGTCAGGCTTGTGGATCTTGGGGAGGAGGTAAAACCGAGCGGTACGGGGTGTGGGAATTATGAGTTTAGTGGCTGAGGATGGAAGGTCTCCGGAGTTGATAAGGGCGGTGATGGTACGAGAGACAATGGTTTGATGTTTTTTGGTGGGCTCCTGTTCTAGGGGTAAGTAAGAGGTGGTGTCAGAGAGCTGCCGTTTGGCCTCAGTGAAGGAGGTGGGGTAGGAGCAGGCAGAAACTATGGGTCTACCGGGATAGTCGTGGGACAAGAGCAGGCAGAAACTATGGGTCTATGGGCCCTTCTTGTCTTTTGAGCCGTGCTGCCCAGTAATTCCCCGATTTAATCCTAGCCTAAGGAAGCGACAATTTACAATGACTAATTAATCTGCCAATCAGTAGGTCTTTTGGCGTGTGGGAGGAAACTGGAGCACCCAGAGGAAACCCACACCGTCACGGGGAGAATGTAAAAACTCCTTAGGGGCAGTGGCCGGGTCCTTGGTAAAGCATTGTGCTGACCACTACACTACCATGCCGCCCAGTCTGAGGAAGAATTCTTCAGGATGAGAAAGAAGTAACTGGGGTACCCCCTGCTAATATTTATACTGGCTTGCTCTTAGCCAAAAATATTTCACGCAGGAGTAGAAATTTGCCTCCTTGACAAAATTGAGGGGAAAAAAAAGAGGAAAAAAACTCAGATGTTATAAATTACCCCTTATCAGTGCTTATAAGACCATAAGACAAAGGAGCAGAAGTAGGCCATTTGGCCCATCGAGTCTGCTCCGCCATTTTATGGCACTGTACAAGCACACAATATTGCAGATTACTGCTCTGCAACATTCTGGGCTGCAGAAAGTGTGGCAAATGCTTAATGGAACTGTTCTAGATCCTAACTCCTGTTGAAGGATCCCGCTGTAATCGTGTCGTATAACAGGAGACCAGATCATCAGCAATCCTTATCTTGCTGTGCTGTTACTTGTAGCTTGTTCTTAGTTTAATCAAGGTGCTCCTTGTTAGTTTCTGTGTTGTTCCGGCCATATAAAATGTCTTTGCACTACCTAAGAGCCAGCAGTGCAAAGCGACATGCTTGCATTGCGGTCAACATAACTCAATTATGGCAGCAGCTGTAAGATCAAGGTTCAACTTCTGTTGCTGTATGTAAAGACATCGTACGTTCTCCCCATGATTGCGTGGGTTTTGTCCGGGTGCTCCAGCTTCCTCCCACAATCCAGAGACTTATGGTTATGGTTAGTGACTTGCAGGCATGTTATGTTGGCACTGGAGATGCAGTAACACCTTACTGATTTGATTTGATGCAAATGACGCATTTCACTCTAATACATACATTTCACCGTACATGATATATAGAGCAAATCTTTCAAAACTAATCCTTCATTTCTAGCTGTGCATTCTGATCTTAAATTACTTGTATTATGCTGAGAAGGCACAAGTGCTGCATCTCCTGCATTGCAATGACACACTAATGCAAGCTTGAATAATTTTAAACATGCATATATATTTTAGAAAAGGTTTCTGTGATACCAGTAGGAACAAAAGGCTCCTCTGACTCCAAATTTGCTGCAAATTTTCAAACAAAGCTCAATTCCTTTCCTGGAATCATAGACAATGCCTACCTTTTTAAGATGCTCTCTAAAACCAATGTCTTAATCGAACTTTCATTCGTCCACCTCAATATATCTTGTGTGGCTCAGCATCAAGATTGATTTGATAATGCTGCTTATGGAATACAGTGTCATGAAGTGTGCAATCATTCGCTTTGGGAGAAGACGAAAAAGCATACACGATTTTCTAATGGAGAGAAAATTCAAAAAGCTGACATGCAAAGGAACTTGGGAACTCTCATGCTGCATTCCCTAAAAGGTTCATTTGCAGGTTGAGTCAGTTGCAAGGAAGGCAAATGTGATGTTATTATTCATTTCAAGAGGACTAGAATGTAAAAGCAAAGATGTAATGTTGAGGCCTCAGTTGGAGTATTGTGAGCTGTTTTGTGCCCCTTATCTAAGAGAGGATTTGCTAACTTTGGAGAGGGTTCAAAGGAGATTCAGGAGAATGACTCTGGGACTCTTGGCTCTATAAGGCACTCGTGAGACCACATTTGGGGTATTCCATGCAGTTTTGGGCTCCTTATTTTAGAAAGGATATACTTACATTGGAGAGGGTTCAGAGAAGATTCAAATGAATGACTCCAGGAATGAAAGGGTTACTGTATGAGGAACGTCTGGCAGCTCTTGGTCTGTATTCCTTGGACTTCAGGAGAATGAGGGGGGGATGTCACAGAAACATTCCAAATGTTAAAAGGCCTGAACAGATTAGATATGGCAAAGTTATTTCCCATGGTGGGGGATTCTAGGACAAGAGGGCATGAATTCAGGGTTGAAGGACGTCCATTTAGAACTGAGATGTGGGGAAATAACTTTAGTCAGATAGTGGTAAACCTGTGAAATTTGTTGCCTCGAGCAGCTGTGGAGGCCAAGTCATTGGGTATATTTACGGCAGAGATAGATAGGTTCTTGATTAACCAGGGCATCAATGGGTATGGGGTGAAGGCAGGGGGTGGGGATGACTGGAAGAATTGGATCATCCCATGATTGATTGGCGGAGCAGACTCGATGGGTCAAATGGCCTACTTCTGCTCCTATATCTTATGGTCATATGGATTGAAAGGATTGTCATATTAGGAGTGTTTGATGCCTCTGGGTGTCTGCTTACTGGAATTCAAAAGATTGAGGGGTGACCTCCTTGAAACCTATCAAATATTGAAAGGCCTTGATAGCATGAATGTGGAGAGGATGTTTCCTATGGTGGGAGAGTCTAAGACCAGAGGACACAACCTCAGAATAGATGGGCATCATTTTAGAATAGAGACAAGGAGGAATTTCTTTAGCAAGAGCATGTGGAGTTTGTGCCACAAGTGGCTGTGGAGGCCAAGTCATTGGGTATATTTACGGCAGAGGTTGATGGATTCTTGATTAGTCAGGGCATGAAGGAATATGGGGAGAAGGCAGGAGATGGGATCAGAGAGGGAAAATGGATCAGCCATGATTAAGTGGCGCAACAGACTCAATGGGCCAAATGGCCTAATTCTGCTCCTATATCTTTTGGTCTTGTAAGCATCCTTGTACTTCGCTGGGTTGAAGGTGCTGCGTTATTAAAGTCAGCTTAACAACTGGAATGTTCCATTTCCACTTGGTAAAATAGTGCTTTTGGCAGCCTGTGCATAAAATATAAAGGAAACACAGGGTTGAAATTCAGGCCCGCAACACTAAGTGCCTGATGTAGCTAACACTGGAAGTGTGCATTATCCTGACGAAAGGGAGAATGGAAACGGGATGTGAGCACCAGACAGAAGGAGGTCACTCTAGATTTATGGGAAGTGCAAAAATTAGCACAGATCAGTTGGGCCAAATAGCTCATCTCTGTGCTATTTCTTGCGTAACTGATAAAAATCGCAGTAGTGAAAGCAAAGTGTTGTTTAATTCAGTCAGCTAATAAATACTTAATGTTCATATATCAGCAAGGACAGGAAGATGAATTTATATCATATTTTATTAAAGTAAAACTCTCGGCTCTACATGACCTACTTTGCTCCATTAACAATATGAGTACATTGGGTTGGAGGGCCGGGGAGAGGATTTAGCAATTTTTAGCTATTTTGGGTACAGCATCTTAATTAGTCTCAACATTTGGAAGGATGACTTTTTAAAACGGAGATGATGATGAATTTCTTTAGCTAGAGGGTGGTGAATCTGTGGAATTCATTGCCACAGATAGCTGTCATGGCCAAGGCATTGGGTATATTTAAGGCAGAGGTTGATGGATTCTTGCTTAGTCAGGGCATGAAGGGATTTGGGGAGAAGGAAACGATCGGGGCTGAAGGGAAAATGGATCAGCCATGATGAAATGGCAGAGCAGACTCATTGGGCCAAATAGCCTAATTCTGCCCCTATATCTTATGGTTTTCTTTGTTTCCATCTCATCATCTGTAGCCTATTTAAACCCATCACGTGCCATGTTGTATAATGTGGGCTTTCATGGTCTTTACATGACCACGATTGTTCTTGGTAAATTTTTCCACAGAAGTGGTTTTCCATTGCCTTATTCTGGGCAGTGTCTTTGCAAGACGTGTAACCCCAGTTATTATCAGTACTCTTCAGAGATTGCCTGCCTTGCATCTGATTGCATAACCAGGACGTGATATACACCAGCTGCTCCCAGGCTTCATGTGACCCCCCAATCGGAAGGGTGGGGCGTCTAAGCAGGTGCTACACCTTGCCCAAGGGTGACCTGCAGGTTCGAGGAGGGATGGTGCTCCTTGCACCTATTTTGGTAGAGACACATCTCCAACCAATCTTGATTTGGAAGGGTTTGGAGAGAAAGCAGGAGAGGGATAATAAATGAGCCATGATGGAATGGCAGTGCAGACTCAATGGGCTGAATGGCCTAATTCAGCTCCTATGTCTTTTGTCAATCAAATGATGTAATCTTTTTACATAAGCAAGCAGAGAGTGGTATGTAACAGTTTTCCAAAATGTCATTTTTTCTTGTACAGAAATTGAAACTACCAATCACAGAAGAACTAAGTTCAGAACAGTAGCATCACTGCACTGTGAAAGCTTAACTTATTTTAAAAAGTTTTCCTATTAGTATAAGTTTATTATCTGTTTTTTTTATAAGAGTGCTGAATAGAAAAATGACATCAATTTACTTTGTATTCAAAGAAAATGTTCTTTTTTGACAAAAAAAAAGACATGACATATGTCAGGTCTTCAATAACATCTAGGAACTCCAAAATCCTTATGGCTTTCCGTCTTTATGTCCTCATTGCAAGGACCCATTGACATGAGAGATTGCCAGTTTGCTTTACATTTCTGACAAATGTGTTTTTGTTCTAACTGGTGATGATAAATCTGGAATAAAGGGCTGCCATTGCTTAAAAATTTTCAACTGATGGCTGTCATCCAAGGAAAAGACTAGCTTCACAGACTCTTGGCCAAGTGATAATGAGTGGAAATCAACTGAGACATTACAGAATCATGGTAGGAAAGGCAATTGCATTGATTCTGTTCTGTTCAGTTTGTTTGTGGCAATCCATACCTCAATCTCATTTATCAACCTTTCTTTTATTATGTTTGTTCCAAGTCCAAAGTAAATTTATTATCAAAGTACATATATGTCAACAAATACTACCCTGTGATTCATTTTCTTGCAGGCATTCACAGTAGAACAAAGAAATACAATAGAATGAATGTAAAACAACACACAAAGACAACAAACAACCAATGTGCAAACTGTAAAAAGAATAAAAACTAACAATAACACTGAGAACACAAGTTGTAGAATCCTTGAAAATGAGTCCATAACAAAAGACCATGAGATATAGGAGCAGAATTAGACCATCGAGTCTCTTCCACCAATTCATCATGGCTGATCCATTTCCCTCTCAGCCCCGATCTCTTGACTTCTCCCCGTATCCCTTCATACCCGTATCATCCATAAACTTAGCCACAAAACCGTCAAGTCTGACATTGACACATAACATAAAAAGAAGCGGTCCTAACATAGACTCTTGTGGAACACCATTGGTCGCTGGCAACCAGCCACAAAAGGCTCCCTTTATATCCACTCTTTGCCTCCTACCAGCCACTGCTTTATCCATTCTAGTATCTTTCCTGTAATACCATGGGTTCTTAACTTGTTAAGTAGCCACATGTCTGGCACCTTGTCAAAGGCTTTCTGAAAATCCAGGTATACAATGTCCACAAGTATACAATCTCCTTTGTCTATCTTGCTTGTTATTTCTTCAAAGCATTCCAACAGATTTGTCAGGCAAGATTTTCCCTCAAGGAAACCATGCTAACTACCGCCTATTTTATCATATGCCTCCAAGCACCCAAAAACCACATCCTTAACAATTGACTCCAACTTCTTCCCAACAGTAGAGATCAGACTAACTGGCCTATAATTTCCTTTCTTCTGCCTCTCTCCTTTCTTGAAGAGTGGAGTGACATTTAGCATTTCCCAGTCTTCCAGAATCATTCTTGAATCTAGTAATTCTTGAAAGATCATTACTAATGCCTCCACAATCTCTTCAGCCACCTATTTCAGAACCCTGGGGTGTACACCGTCTGGTCCAGGTGACTTATCTACATTCACACCTTTCAGTTTCCCAAAAACCTTTGCCCTAGTATTGGTAATTTCACACATTTCATGACCCCTGATAGCTGGAACTTCCACCATACTGCTAGTGTCTTCACCATGAAGACTGATACAAAATACTTATTCAGTTCATCCGCCATTTTTTGTCCCCCTTTACTACCTCTCCAGCATCATTTTCCAGTGGTCCGATATCTACCCTCACCTCTCTTTTACACTTTATGTACCTGAAGAAACTTTTCTTATCTTCTTTAATATTATTAGCTAGCTTACTTGTGTATTCTATCTTTTCCTTCTTAATGACATTTTTAGTTGCCTTCTGTTGATTTCTATAAGCTTCCCAATTCTCAATTTTTCCACTAAGTTTAGTCTGTTATATGCCCTCACTTCGGCTTTTAATTTGGCGTTGACTTCTCTTTTTGACAATGGTTGAGTCATCTTGCCTTTAAAATACTTCTTCGTCTTTGCGATATACAGTATATGTCATGTGACTTTTGAATTACTTCCAGAAATTCCAGCCATTGCTGCTCTGCCATCATCCATGCCATTGTTCTTTTCCAATCAGTTTTGGCCAACTCCTCTCTCATGCCTCTGAAATTCCCTTTACTCCACTGTAACACTGATACATCTGACTTTAGCTTCTCCTTCTCAAATTTTAGGGTGAATTCGATCATATTATGATCACTCTCCCCAAAGGGTTCTTTTACCTTAAACTCTCTAATCAATTCTGGATCATTGCACAATACCGAATCCAGAATAGCTGATCCCCCTGGTAGGCTTAACCACAAGTTACTCTAAAAAGCCACCTTGAGTCTGTAGGTTATGTTCAATGATCAGTTTAGTGTTGAAGTGAATGAAGATGTCCACGCTGGTTCAGGAGCCTAGTGGTTGAATGGTAATAACTGTTCCTCAGCCTGGCAGTGTGGGACCCTAGACTCCTATACCTCTTTCCCTATGGCAGCAGCAAGAAGAGAGCACGGCCTGGCTGTTGGTTGCCCTTGATGATAGATGCAGTTCTTTTTGTCGTGGCAGTGTTCCTTGTAGATGTCCTTAATGTGGGGAGGATTGTTAGCTTTTTCTGATAAAAAAATATATTGTTCCTGGTATGAAAATGAATGGTGCTGGCATCCACAAACTTTAGGAGGAATGATGTCAGATTTCTGCTTCTGGTTTGACATGAAAAAGTTTCTTTCTCGGTTCATTTCTGAATGGCTTCATTGCACAGTATTGATGAAATGCATTTGAAATGAGCAGTAACCTTGTTTTTCTCTGCACAGACAGTGCCTGACTTGATATTTTCTTAGTTATTTACTGCAAGGCCACTTTGTTGTGGATTCTCCAAAAGACACTAGCCACTCTGTATTAATTTATGCATTATAAATAAACCACCCCTCCACCTTGCAAATACAAAACAGTCAGTCCTAAAGAAGGGTCTCGGCCTGAAACATCGACTGTTTGTTCCTTTCCATAGATACTGCCTGATCTGCTGAGTTCCTCCAGCATTTTGTGCGTGTTGCTTTGGGTTTCCATCATCCGCAGATTTTCTCATGTTTGTGACAAGACAATGAGAGCTAAGTTTATGATTCTTTCTTCTCCTCCTTCCCCCAACCAATTATTAAAAATAGCACAAATTTATAAACAACTCATGGGCTCTCATTTTAATCAATTCCTCGAAGTCTTACCAAATGCTGTCTGGAAGTACTTTTAGTACAGGCTTTTTATGGCAGTTTAATGACTTCTCATCCCTTTAAAGCATTATCATGAGCCCTGTAGGCCTCTGCTGCTTCCGGTAGAGCCTTGGGCTTCTAGATTTCTCCAGCACCTCTATTTACTAATTGTTATCGTAACTAGAGTTGTTATGCCCTTGTGATTTCTGTTTAATCTTGTTGAGTTAATTGTGTCTGGCACAGCTTTCCTGCATCGTATGATTATTTAAAGGGGTCTCTCAGTTAGCACTGTAGCAGAATCCTTGTACATTTGTGGAGAATGATTTGTCTCATGGTGTTGCTCAGTTGTGCCTCTGATGCTCTGTTGGTGTTCCTATGTCTAATCCTTTTGTTTCGGTCTCTTCATGGGGAGCTTGCCATTCCTGCACACCTGGGTT
This sequence comes from Mobula birostris, assembly GCF_030028105.1. Taxonomy (NCBI): domain Eukaryota; kingdom Metazoa; phylum Chordata; class Chondrichthyes; order Myliobatiformes; family Myliobatidae; genus Mobula; species Mobula birostris. The sequence continues at coordinate 5,810,521 of NC_092378.1, read as the reverse complement.
CGGTTATTGCCAGCGCTCACGGTGACAGGGTCTATCGTTCCTCTACACCTGGGTTCGGTCATGGCCAGCGCTCACCGTGACAGTCTGCCGTTCCTCTACACCTGGGTTCGGTCATGGCCAGCGCTCACCGTGACAGTCTGCCGTTCCTCTACACCTGGGTTCGGTCATGGCCAGCGCTCACCGTGACAGTCTGCCGTTCCTCTACACCTGGGTTCGGTCATGGCCAGCGCTCACCGTGACAGTCTGCCGTTCCTCTACACCTGGGTTCGGTCATGGCCAGCGCTCACCGTGACAGAGTCTGCCTTTTTGCGAGTGCACACTGTGACAGGCGCTCCTTCCCAAAGTGTGACTTTCATGACTCTTCCCTTCTCTAATAAATCAAGCATGAAGATCAACCACAGTATTTACTTACAGATTCTTTCCTTAGATAATTTAAAAGAAAGCTATTGAACTGTAACTTCCTTTCCCATACATGAGTAAATCCTCCCAAATACACAGATAGCCTCAGACTTCTAACTGGATGCAGGTCACTTGCCTCATTAGTTAGGATATTATACAACTTCAAATTTGTAATAAGCTCATTACACTGTTCCTTCTTAAGCCTGATGTGATCCCAATCTTTTAATCCTATTTTAATTTATTAAATTTGCCTTTATTAATAGGATTAAATTTAAAAAACAGAATACATAATTCAACCATTAGCTCTGCTGTATGTCACTTACCAAATGAGTACAGAATCACACTTAAGCCTATACTCAGACCAACCAGAAAGCTGTGATTTGTGGCTTCTACTTTCTAGGGAAAGCAACCAACATTTATTCCTTTATCAAAATCAGATCAGTGTCTCAGAATGTAAACAGTAATGTTTTGATTGTGTGGTTTCTGTTAACACTGCAGCCATTATCATGTTCTTCTAGCTCAACTTCTATAGATCAAACAACAAATGATGCATTGAACAATCCAATCCATTGGCCAATAAAAGCTCCTAAATTTTTATCCGATCAGAATCAACGTTAATATTGGGGTCTTTGTGAAACTTTTATAGAATGTCCTTCCATGCTGTATATAAAACCATGAGATATAGGAGCAGAATTAGGCCATTTAGCCCATCGAGTCTGCTCTGCCAATTCATCATAGGTGATCCCATTTTCCTCTCAGCCCCAACCTCCTACTCTCTCCCAATATTCCTTCACACCCTAAATAATCAAGAATCTATCAACCTCTGCCTTAAATATACATAAAGACTTGGCCTCCACATCTGCCTGTGGCAACGAATTCCACAGATTTACAACTCTGGCTGAAGAAATTCCTCCTCATCTCCGTTCTAAAAGGATGCCCCTTTATTCTGAGGCTGTGTCCTCTGGTCTTAGACTCTCCCACCATAGGAAACATCCTCTTCACATCCACTCTATCAAGTCCTTACACCATTCGATAGGTTATGGATATTTATGGATATCCGTTATTAAGAGCCTCCATTACCCAGAATGTGCTCTCTTCTCATTGCTACCATCAGGGAGGAGGTACAGAAGCCTGAAGGCACACACTCAGTGATCCAGGAACATCTTCTTCCCCTCTTCCATTCAATTTCTAAATGGACATTAAACACAAACTACCTCACTACTTTTTAATTTTTTTACTCTCCTTATTTAACTATTTAACATATATTTTCATACCATAATTCACTTTTCTTCGCTATTATGTATTGCAATGTACTGCTGCTGCAAAGACAACAAATTTCACAGCCATATGCCAGTGATATTAAACTTGATTCTGATATCTGATGGCTTTGTAATTTCCTTGCATGTGAGGACCAAAGTAGATATTACATCAGTGTTGAATGTTGTCGTTTGCACTAACTGGTTGAACAGCCAGTTAGCGTGGTCTTTCATTAATTCTGTTAATATTCTATGGATTTAATGAGTATGCTCATATGAGAAAGAATTCTCAGGGTTGTATATGGTGAGATTTTAAATTTTTAATAATAAATTTATGACAAACTCAAGCATCTGCATACGGATGACTGAGATCATTTTGACTTCATAAAAAGCGACTGGCTGTATACTTGTTCCCTACTTGTGTTTATTGCCGATTGCAGTGTTTTTTTTACTTTTTCACAGGCTGCGTAAAGAGTGCGGCTCATTGAGGTGGATTTCATTTTCGTCCAGGTGCATTTAGAGCCAAATACATTTTTACTGGAGAGGATAGCGTCGAGTTTCTTACTGACAGACCTCAGCTGCTTCCTGATGCTTACCAGGATCAGTACAATCTCATAATGAATTTTCTGTGCGCTGAGCAAAGTAGATTATCATATCTTCCATAATGACCTTTCGTACCAGGTTTTATTCTGTGGTATTTCCACTCATTTAATGCCCCACAGGATTTCTCTACTTGTATAATAATGATATTCTTTCCCAAATGTGAAGTTATTAGTTGGCTGTGTGTGGGATTCAACAATGAAATTTTAAAGATTAGCCTTAAATTCACTCAGGAGCTAAGCTCCCACACAATTAATAAGATCTTGCATTCCGGACACCGAATTCCAGGTATTCTCCACTCACGTAATTGACTCTTACAACTCCTTGGTGCCTGCATCATTTATAAATCCTGGTACTGTTGTGCCCATTAAGCAACTGTTCCAACTGCCTGCAGTTGGTTAGAAATCTGTAATTTTAATAATTTTATTAGCACAATATTTAAATTAATCCTTCACTGGGATTCCTTATAAACCCTTACCTACCCCCACATCGGCTGCACATGCCCTTTGTCAAGATGCCTGGCATTTGGAGATAGAATCAATTATAGTGCAAGACTGCTGCCTGGGCCCATAATTTCCTTGTTATTTTTTAAATAATGGAAAATCATAAAGCCTCTGAATGAATCATAAGGGGAGCCTTTCGTTATGCATGGACCCTGCAATAAACTTTACATTGTCTGACATCTGTGCTGTTAGAAAACCATAGAAACCATAGAAAAACTACAGCACAGAAACAGGCCTTTTGGCCCTTCCTGGCTGTGCTGAACCATTTTCTGCCTAGTCCCACTGATCTGCACACGGACCATATCCCTCCATACACCTCCCATCCATGTATCTGTCCAATTTATTCATAAATGTTAAAAAATGTTATTTGCTCTTTGGGTCCTCTAAACCCAGTAATAAATTGTGGCATATCTAGCATTGCAAACGATCCAAAAGTGGTTTACAGAAATGACAAAAGATGAAATAAAAAGATGACACCAAGTAACAGAAGATATTAGCAGAGATGAGCAGATGTTGACCAAGAGAGGGAAGTGGAACACACACAAAATGCTGGAGGACCTCAGCAGGTCAGGCAGCATCTACGCAGAGGAATAAAGAGTCAACGTTTCGGGCTGAGACCCGTCATCAGGACATAATTGACATCATTACTCAGATTTCCAACATCTGTAGAATCTCTTGTGTTTATGAGAGGGAGGTGGAAACACTTGGTGATAGAATTCCAGACTTTGGCAGTGAAGTGTACAATGGAATGGAATGGGTGATGCACAGAGGGATAAAACTGGAGGAGCAGACTTCTGGAAGAGTCTGGTGTTGTAAGAGATTTGCAGAGTTGGGAAGTCATTGGGCATGAAGGATTGTGGGTGAGGAATATATAACCAAGCTATTTCTGGAACATTAGCCATTTAAATCACTATGTACAGGAAATAACTGCACTCTTCAGCTGGAGTCCAGACTGACATAATTAATGTCACCTCATGCTGCTTTCTCCCTCTTACATACAACACAGACTCAGATGTATTTATCACATGTACATCAAAACATATAGCGAAACATGTCATTTGCGTTGACAACTAACACAACCCGAGGATGTGCTGGGGGCAGCCTGTAAATGTCATGACACATTCCATTGCCAACCTAGCATGTCCACCGTACTCAGAACAATGCAAAACACAACGAGCAACCAAACAACAGCAAAACAACCCCCGTTCCTCCCTCGCACCCAACGTACACACAGTCCTCCAACTCCAGGGTACTGCAATGTCTTAACTCCCTTCAGTGACCTTCTCTTGTGGCTTATTCAAGGCAAACTAACGCTGAATGTGGGCATTGGAAATGCATTGTACTGCTCCATTTGCAGCACATCAACAAGCCCCATTCATCCCTCTTACCCAGTGCACATACATAGTCTGCTAACCCCAATGTCTTAGATCCCTTTGGTAACCTCTTGTGGTTTATTCAAGGCAAACTATCACTGAATGTGGGAACTGGAAATGGATCGTGCTGCTCCATTTTCAGTACCTCAACAAGCCCCATTCCTCTCTCCCATTTAACGCACACAGTCCTCTATCCTCAGGCCACTGCAATGTCTAAACTTCCTTCAGTGATCTTCTCTTGTGGCTTGTTCAAGGCTAACAATCACATGATCAGCACAAAACTGTGGGCTGAAGGGCCTGTAATGTGCTGTAAATTTCTATGTTCCCATGTTCTATTTGCATTCTCATCTTGTCTTATCAGGTTCTCGTATGACATCTAGTCAAAAACCTGTTCTCGTCTCAGTCTCAAAATCCTGTCTGGTATTCTCCAGCACTTGGGTCCTTGCCCTCCTCGCATACACCTCTAAGGTCATCCGTCAGCCTCCTGTGCCCCGGGGAAATAGTACCAGCCTATTCAATCTTTCCTCGTAACTCAAGTCTTTCAGTACAGCCCACATCCTTCATCTCCATTCTTGATTCTTCACTGAATTAAACCTCAGCGAGACATTAAAAAATAAATAACATTTTTAATGGTAGAATGGCACGCCCAAGGATAAAATTAATGCCAAATCAGTGTGAATCGCCTCAGCAGAAATGACAACACTGACAGCAAGTGGTAGATTTCTGTGCTAAATTGCACATGTACGAATATGAGAAGTGCAGTCAGTTTTATAAAGCCGTAACTGTGAACAGCTCATTATCACTCAATTGTAAATTCCAAGTCAATTTTATAGTAACACATTAGATATTCAACTTCTCACTTAGACACAAAACTGAAAATGTGCATCATTGAAACAGTTTGATTTTCATTTGCAGTTGCCTGGAAAGGAAAGGAAAATCACATGGCTTCTATCAAAGGAACGCATTGAGCAGTATTCAAGATAGTTTGATCAGCACTACACCATTATTAGGCAACACACTCAAGAGGCTGGAGCAACTCTGCTGGTCAGGCAGCATCTATGGAGAGGAATAAGCAGTCAAGATTCAGCCTCTGCAGACTTCCTCGTGTTTGAGTCAAGATTCAAGATTGTTTAGTGTCATTTCTAGTACGCAACTGTAAAGGGCAATGAAATAATTGTTACTCTAGATCCGATACAGCACAAAAAATATAATAAGATAGAGAACACAATAATCAAAAAAAGCACAATAAATAAATACATAAGATAGTTTATATCCTTAGATTGATTGTATGTCCGTAAAGTGATGCTAGGCACAGGAGTGTCTGTACATAAGGTGACTCTGACAGGAAATGATAAAATAGTGGTGGTGGGAGTGAGTGAGTTAGTGGGTGGAAGTGTTGGTCAGCCTTACAGCTTAGGGTAAGTAACAGTTTTTGAGTCTGGTGGTCCTGGCGTGGATGTTGTGTGGCCTCCTCCCTGATTGGAGTGGGACAAGCAGTCCACGAGCAGGGTGGGTGTGATGCTTCATGGTGCTACTGGCCCTTTGCCGGCAACTGTCTGTACATATCCTCGATGATGGGTAGACTGGCGCCGGTGACGCTTTGGGCAGTTTTGAGTACCTGTGGCAGAGACCTCCTGTCTGCCGCAGTGCAGTTTCTGTACCATGCAGTAATGCAGCTGTAGAATGACATGAGTATAGATGTGCATAGCTCAGCTCTCCTCAGCCTTCTTAGAAGGTAGAGATGTTGCTGAGCTTTTCTGATTGTGTAGTGTATATTCTGGGACCATGAGAGGTTTATTACCAGGTTTAACTTTGAGGTTAAAATGTGCCTCTATATGGTTAACTTGTAAAAATAGCTTAAAATGCATCTGCATATGTAAATTTTCTTCATGGAAAAATTATATCATATTTAGATGTATAGAAGCATAAATCCCTAAAAACAACAGATTCTGCAGATGCTGAGATTCCAGAGGAAAACACATACAATGCTGGAGGAACTCAGCAGGTCAGGCAACATTTATGGAGAAGAATAAGCAAAAATTTGAAACTTCTTCAAGGTAGGCATCCTCAAAAAGATTTGATGAATGATCTTAGTCCAATATGTTGACTGTTTATTCCTCTCTATAGATGCTGTCTGACCTGACCTGTAGGAGTATAAGTGCTTTGGAAAAAAAAACCTGCAGATGCAAGAAATCCAAAATAAAACAGGAAATGCTGAAGCATTAGTCGATAGAGAAGTGTTAAATTTGTAGGTCAGAAAATCCATGAAGGTACACAAAGGCAAATCTGCTTACCACTAGAGATGTGGTGTGTTGAAACAGCTGAAAGTTGTTGGGAAAGGTATGCATTGTAAAATGTAGGCAATGATGGATGGCAAAGTGTAGTGGTGGTACCAGCCAGCTGCTGTTCCTTTCATACCTTGCAGCACATTGGGCAGAATTTTTGATGTTTCCGTAGCATTTGACTGTTTTAATTTACAAAGTCAAGTTGCTAGCTTGGCACTGGTAAAAATGCATGCCAGGAGCCAGCCAGATTTCCCTCAAAGTCCAGTACTGAGGCCACGACACCACCAGCCTGCACAAATCAGCTGGGATCTAACCAAATGAAGGGGTAAATAGACTATGACTTGTGCTGTATTCGTTTTCAATAATTAGTCATGGATTAGAAGCATTGTCACTAAACACTAACCTTCACAGTAAGCTTCATCATCGCGGAGAGGAGCGAAGCCAACTTTACATCTGCAGACTGAGCCAGCTTCCAAGTTTACACATTCAGAATTCTCAATGCAATTGGAGTTCTCAGCACAGAAGTCATAACCTAGAATGATAAAGAATAAATGAATGGAGTAACATTAATAAGTAAATTCCAGTCGTAATCTGATCAGAGCGGCACACAGTCCAGTCTTCTTGACCTTCATTATAATACATTGCTAATTATAAAACTAAGTGCTTAAGCGTTCATTTAATGGTAGGCAGCTTCACTCAACCTGGCTTTTGTATGTAACTTTTTCCTTATTTAATACACTACAATATGGCTCTGCTCACCCCTGATACCTTGATCAAATCGTTCCTGTAATATGAGTCCATGCATCATAAAAATAAAGGCATCTGTTAGTCTTGCAAGACCATGGATCTGCACCTGGAAAGTCTTCACCCTCCAGGGTGCAGTCCTGGGCAAGGTTGTATGGAAGACCAGCAGTTGCCTATGCTGCAAGTCTCCCCTCTCCACGACACCGATGTTGTCCAAGGGAAGGGCATTAGGACCCATACAGCTTGGCACCAGTGTTGGCGCAGAGCAATGTGTGATTAAGTGCCTTGCTCAAGGACACAACACGTTGCCTCGGCTGGAGCTCGAATTCACGACCTTCAGGTCGCTAGTCCAGTGCCTTAACCACTTGGCTTACTTTACTTCCATACATCAAGAAGTGAAAATTCATTGGGTCATGTCGAAGGGGTAGCAGTGGCATTGCTTAAAGGATGATTCTAGGTTACTACAAGCTTTATTAGCCTGGTGCTAGAAGTACAGCATTTATTTATTGTTCTATTCACTTTTCCATATAAATTATTTTAATTTTTTTTTTAACTGAGATACAGTGTGGAATAGGCCCCTCTGGGCCTTCAAGCTATGCTGCCCAGTAATCCCCCGGTTTAACCCTGGCCTAATCATGGAACAATTTACAATGACCAACTAACCTACCGGCCGGTCCACCTTTGGACGGTGGGAGGAAACCGCAGCACCCGAAGGAAACCCATGCAGTCTCACGGAGAACACACAAATTCCTTATAGGCAGTGGCTGGTATTTTGTATGAAACTAATTTACAGAGAGATTCTGTCAGCAGCTGCAATTAATATTGATGAATATTCCACTTCTCATTATCGAGGAAGGAATTCAATAAGCAACCTTTCCTTACAAGTGAACACATTCTGAGAAGTAGGCAGAATACTCTGCCAGTCATTCCCTTTAATTATTTCATCATATTCCAATTAATTACTTCTGTTATGAAATTTCATGAAATGTTGTAGCATTAGACCAAAATACATTTAAAAAGGTGAAACGGGCAAGAGTTTTAACACCGAGTGGTGGGTGCCTTGAATACACTGCCATGGTTGGTAGAACATAGAAAACCTACAGCACAATACAGGCCCTTCAGCCCACAAAGCTGTGCTGAACATGTCCTTACCTTAGAAATTATCTAGGGTTACCTATAGCCCTCTATTTTTCTAAGCTCCATGTACCTATCTAGGAGTCTCTTAAAGACCCTATCTTTTCTGCCTCCACCACCGTCACTGGTAGCCCATTCCATGCACTTACCACTCTCTGCATAAAAAACTTACCCCTGATAAGGTTGAACAAGTTGGGTCTTCATTCTTTGGAACATGGAAGGTTGAGGGGGGACTTGATAGAGGTATTTAAAATTATGAGGGGGATAGATAGAGTTGACATGGATAGGCTTTTACCATTGAGAGTAGGGGAGATTCAAACAAGAGGACATGAGTTGAGAGTTAAAGGGCAAAAGTTTAGGGGTAACATGAGGGGGAACTTCTTTACTCAGAGAGTGGTAGCTGTGTGGAACGAGCTTCCAGCAGAAGTGGTTGAGGCAGGATCGATGTTGTCATTTAAAGTTAAACTGGACAGCGATATGGACAGGAAAGGAATGGAGAGTTATGGGCTGAGTGCAGGTCGGTGGGACTAGTTGAGAGTAAGAGTTCGGCACGGACTAGAAGGGCCGAGATGGCCTGTTTCCGTGCTGTAGTTGTTATATGGTTATATCTCCTCTGTACCCACTTCCAAGCGCCTTAAAACTGTGCCCTCTTATGCTAGCCATTTCAGCCCTGGGGAAAAGCCTCTGACTATCCACACAATCAATGCCTCTCATCATCTTACACAAAATCATCTTGGTGTTGGAACAAGTATGATAGAGACCTTTAAAAGGCTCCACATGAATTTGCAAAGAATGGAGGGATATGGATATTGTGTGGGCAGGAGGGATTAGTTTGTTTTTGTCTAATTACTAGTTTAATTAGTTCAGCGTAACATTGTGGGACAAAAGGCCTGTTCCTATGCCGTGGAGTTGTAAGGTTTATGTTCTAATAATCTGTTAAATGAGAGGGATTCTCCAAAGGTGCTGAACTTGCACAAATTGTTGGATCATTAGTGTTACTCTGCCTATTACCAAAATCAAATAGTCCTTGCTGTGATTTTTCCCTTGAACTTACGGCAACCTTGAACCAAGATTAAACTATATTGATGGACCCAATCACTGACAAGATGATGTTTGTTTGGATATTAGTTTTTGTACTTGTGTGTAATGTTTTCATTCTTTGGCCGAAAAAGTTGTTCTCAGTTCTGTTGGGGTGGTATTGTAGTGTAATGGGTAGCACAACTCTTTATAGTACAGGTGACCCACCGCTGTCTCGCCATGGCTGCGTGGGTTTCCTCCCACGATCGAAAGACGTACCAGTTGGTAGGTTAATTGGTTATTGTAAATTGTCCAGTGATTTAGGGTAGGGTTAAATCAGGGGATTGCTGGCCAGCACGGCTCGGAGGGCCGGAAGGGACTATTCCACAGTGTATCTCAATAAATAATTAAATTGTTATTGATCCAGAGAAGCAAGGAAAGCCCAGGCTAATTCAATTTTCAACAGTTTCTCCTGTGGGCTCGGGCCTACCCTTATTCTCTCTTAGTGAAAGGTCAGAAAGGAATGTACCACCATAAGACAAAGGAGCTGAATGGTTTTGGTTTTGTGGTGCTGTCAGAGATGCTCCCATTGGTAATTTCTGACAATATCTATACTCGCTTTGTGCAGCTCAGATGGAATTCTGAAATTCTTCATTAATTGACTGACTATGAAATATTTGCTCACTATAGGAATCATCCTCTCCACATCCACTCTATCTAGGTCTTTCAATATTTGATAGGTTTCAACTAGCTTCCCCTTCATTTTTCTGTACTCCAGCAAGTACAGGACCAGAACCATCAAACGCTCCTCATACGTTAACACTTTCATTCCCAGAATCGTTCTTGTGAACCTCCTCTGAATCCTCTCCAATGCCAGCATATCTTTTCTTTGATAAGGGGCCCAAAACTGCACACAATACCCCAAGTGCAGATGACCAATACTTTATAAAGCCTCAGCATTACATCCTTGCTTTTGTATTCTGGACCTCTCGAAATGGATGCTAAAATTCAATTTGCTTTCCTTACCACTGACTCACCTGCAAGTTAACCTTTAGGGAATTCTGCATGAGGACTCCCAAGTTCCTGTGCACCTCCAATTTTTCAATTTTCTCCCTGTTCAGAAAATAGTCTACACTTTTATTCCTTCCCTACACCATATTCCATCAGCCACTTCTTTGCCCATTCTCCCAATCTGTCCTAAGTCCTTCTGCTATCTACCTGGTTTCTCAACACTACCTGCCTCTCCACCTACCTTTGTAAACCTGGCTACAAAGCCATCAATTCTGTTCATCCAAATCATTGGCATATAATATGAAAAGAAGCGGTCCCAATACCAGCCCCTGTGGAACATTACTAGTCAACAGCAGCCAACCAGAAAGGGCTCCCTTTATTTCCACTGTTTACCTCCTGCCAGTCAGCCAATCTTCTACCTACATGCTAATCTCCTTCCTGAAATACCATGAGCTCTTACCTTGTTAAGAAGCCTCATGTGCGGCATCTTATCAAGGCCTTCTGAAAAATTGAAGTAAACAACAACCGCTAATTCTCAGCTAAGATTTTCCCTTAAGGAAACCATGTTGGCTTTGGCCTATTTCATCATGTGCCTTCAAGCACCCCAAAACCTCATCCTTCATAATGGACAACCTTATCCTACAGCTCTATATTATGGCACAAAACTGGAAAATGACAATTTTTCAAAAAGGTGTGTGCTTTTTACAAATCATACTTTTATTTCCACATGAAATAGAAATAATTGATCCTCAGGATTCATGCAAAGCAGAAACAAAACAGACAATATATGTATCATGACAAACGAGGCCCTCCATTGGCTGCGGTTGACCATGGATGCTGTGTCTCAGCTGTCTACATGATATGCAAGCCAGGACAATACAATACGGTCATGACAGTAAAAACATATTGTATCAAAGGCAGTAGCTCTTATTCGCTTTTTCCAAAACTTAACTGAAACATCTGATCATTCCATATCTACATTTCATTTGTGGTAGAGCGATCTTGTGATGAATGTGACATAAGTTATATGTGGTTACCTCTGCATATCTTACAGCAGCTGTCAGTTAATGAAATTTGGTTCGACAGTGAACAAGGCAGCAACGGACAGCGTGGATATGAAATGCGTAGCATGGATTTGTCCTGTTAAACAATGGAGAAGTAGTTAAGTAACTCCACCTAATAAAAGCTTAAGATACATAACTCCTTGCAGCAAACATGTATAATTTGTACAGATAAAATATGTTTTATTATGAAAGATAATCATGTACTTGCATATAAAATAGATAAATAAGTATTGCAAAAACAGATATAAAAAAGGAAGTGAGGTAGTGTTCATAGGTTCAATGTCCATTCAGAAATTGGATGGAAGTGGGAATAAATCTGTTCCTGAACCATTAGTATGTGCCTTCAGGCTTCAGTACCTCCTTGCTGATGGTAACAATGAGAGAGGGCAACACACTTACTTATTTCAATTGTAGATTTTAACACACATCTTATTCTCTAAGCTGCACACCATCTGGAATATTGAATATTAGTTTCACAGCTTACCCCTTTCCCCAACCACAACAACCCCATACTTCACATCCACTAGTAACAATATGGTCAGTTAGTTGATGCTAATGGGCCCAGCATTGTGAATATAAACACAAGCACCAAAAAGCACAAGCATATCAAGTTGCAAATGTCTTTAAGTCTTTAGGAAAACCATCTCCTTTTCACTCAGAAACTGTCTGATAAGTTTCTTCCTTTGCTCCTGGAAGTTCTATTAATAGGACACATGTTGCATGTAATTCTGCAAGGAAAATGGAAGAAGCCCCTATCAGCAATGCAGCTGTGACCTGTGGACATGGGCTACATTGAAAACCAGGGACGTTATTTATCACCTCGACAGAGGTCAGACGCTGTGGACCAGGACACCTTTTGAGAAAAGGATCTATTTCATTTGTTTTTATAGCTTCTATCTGGACAATTGATCTTCAAAGTCTTTTTGTCTTATCCAGACAACAAGCTGAAAATATTCCCTCTTCACTGCCATGACCTCAAACCTCTACTGAATTCTTGTCAAAAGTTAGTGTAACAAAGCATTGCTTCAGCAATTTTTCAGAAATAGCATGGGACTCTTGTTTGTATTGCCTTTTCACTCAGTGTAGCCACTTTATTGGGTACATCCTGTACCTAACACTCAGTGGCCACTTTATATCTTCACGGTCTAGACCATAAGATATAGGAGCAGAAGCAGGCCATTCAGCCCATCAAGTCTGCTCCACCATTCAATCATGGGCTGATCCAATTCTTCCAGTCATCCCCACTCCCGTCTTCGCCCCATACCCTTTGATGGCCTGGCTAATCAAGAACCTATCTATCTCCGCCTTAAATACACCCAATAACTTGGCCTCCACAGCCGCTCGTGGCGACAAATTCACAGATTTACCACCCTTTGACTAAAGTAATTTCTCCGCATCTTATTCTAAATGGATGTCCTTCAATCCTGAAGTCCTAGACTCCCCTACCATGGGAAATAGTTTTGCCATATCTAATCTGTTCAGGCCTTTTAACGTTCGGAATGTTTCTATGAGATTCCCTCTCGTTCTCCTGAACTCCAGAGAATACAGCCCAAGAGCTGCCAGATGCTTCTCATACTCTTTCATTCCTGGAATCATTCTTGTGAATCTTCTCTGAACCCTCTCCAAAGTCAGTACATCCTTTCTAAAATAAGGAGTCCAAAACTGCAGACAATACTCCATGTGATATCACGATGGCCTTATAAAGCCTCAACATCACATCCCCGCTCTTATACTCTATACCTCTAGAAATGAATGCCAACATTGCATTCCCCTTCTTCACAACCGACTCAACCTGGACGTTAACCTTTAGGGTATCCTGCACAAGGACTCCCAAGTCTCTTTGCATCTCTGCATTTTGAATTCTCCCCCCATCTAAATAATTGTCTGCCTGTTTATTTCTTCCACCAAAGTGCATGACCATACACTTTCCAACATTGTATTTCATTTGCCACTTCTTTGCCCATTCCCTTAAACTATCTAAGTCTCTCTGCAAGCTCTCCGTTTCCTCAACACTACCCACTCCTCCACCTATCTTTGAATCATCAGAAAATTTAGCCACAAATCCATTAATACCATAGTCCAAATCATTGACATACATCGTAAAAAGCAGCGGTCCCAACACCGACCCCTGTGGAACTCCACTGGTAACCAGCAGCCAGCCAGAATAGGATCCCTTTATTCCCACTCTGTTTTCTGCCGACCAGCCAATGCTCCCCCCATGCTACTAACTTCCCTGTAATTCCATGGTCTCTTACCTTGCTAAGCAGCCTCATGTGCGGCACCTTGTCAAAGGCCTTCTGAAAATCCAAGTACACCATGTCTACTGCATCTCCTTTGGCTACCCTGCTTGTAATTTCCTCAATGAATTGCAGTAAGTTTGTCAGGCAGGGTTTTCCTTTCAGGAAACATTAGACACTAGAATACTACAGCACAGTACAGGCCCTTCAGCCCTCGATGTTGTGTCGACCCATATACTCCTTAAGAAAAAGTACTAAACCCGCACTACCCCGTTACCCTCTATTTTCCTTTCATCCATGTGCCTGTCCAAGAGGCTCTTAAATACCCCTAATGTTTTAGCCTCCACCACCATCCCTGGCAAGTCATTCCAGGCACCCACAACCCTCTGTGTAAAAAACTTACCCCTGATGTCTCCCCTAAACTTTCCTCCCTTAACTTTGTACATATGCCCTCTGGTGTTTGCTATTCATGCCCTGGGAAACAGGTACTGGCTATCCACCCCATCTATACTTCTCAATCTTGTAGACCTCTATCAAGTCCCCTCTCATCCTTCTACACTCCAAAGAGAAAAGTCCCAGCTCTGCTAACCTTGCCTCATAAGACTTGTTTTCCAATCCAGGCAACAACCTGGTAAATCTCCTCTGCACCCTCTCCATAGCTTCCACATCCTTCCTATAATGAGGTGACTAGAACTAAACAATACTGTAAATGTGGTCTCACCAGAGATTTGCAGAGTTGCAACATGACCTCTCCACTGTTGAACTCAATCCCCCCATTAATGAAGCCTAGCATCCCATAGGCCTTCTTAACTATCCTATCAAACTGTGCAGCGACCTTGAGGGATGTATGGATTTGAACCCCAAGGTCCCTCTGTTCGTCCACACTCTTAAGTAACCAACCGCTAATCCTGTACTCAGCCTTCTGGTTTGTCCTTCCAAAATGCATCACCTCACACTTATCCAGATTGAACTCCAGCTGCCACTTTTCTGCCCAACGCTGCATCCTGTCTATATCCCCTTGTAACCTTCGACAACCTACAGCTCCATCCACAACTCCTCCAATCTTCATGCCATCCTTCTGCCTCTTCATCCAGGTCATTTATAAAAATCACAAAGAGATTTGTCCCAGAACAGATCCTTGCAGCACTCCACTAGTCACTGACCTCCAGGCAGAATACTTTCCTTCCACTACTACCCTCTGCTTTCTTGCTGTAAGCCAATTTTTTATCCAAACAGCCAAGGTTCCACTGATCCCATGCCTCATGACTTTCTGGATGAGACTCTCGTGGGGGACCTTGTCAAATGCCATGCTAAAATCCATGTAGGCCACATCTACCACCCTACCCTCATCAATTTCTTTTGTTACCTCTTCAAAAAGCTCAATTAGGTTCGTGAGGCACAACCATCCCTTCACAAAGCCATGTTATTCTGCTGCTGTAGCCCATCCACTTCAAGGTTCGACATGTTGAACATTCAGAGATGCTCTTCTGCAAACAACTGTGGTTATTTCAATTACTGCTACTTCCTGTCAGCTTGAACTAGTCTGACCATTCTTCTCTGACCATTACCAAGGTAGTTTCACCCACAGAACTACCACTCACTGGGTATTTTTTATCTTTTGCACCATTCTCTGTAAACTCTAGAGACTGTTGTGCATGAAAATTCCAGGAGATCAGAAGTATCTCAAACCACCCCTTCTGGCACCAAAACCTCTTCCACAGTCAAGGTCACTTAGATCACATCACTTCCCCATTCTGCTGCTGGGTCTAAACAACAACTGAACCTCCTAACCATGTCTGCATGCTTTTATGCATTGAGTTGCTGCCACATGATTGGCTAATTAGATATTTACATCAATGAGCTGGGGTACAGGTGTACCTAATAAAGTAGCTGCTGAGTGTTTAAGTAATAAGCAAAAGTTTAAATGAGAACTGAAAGGTTTTTAAATTCCAGTCAGTATAAAGTGGGGTTGAACATCTGTTACCTGAGTAATATTGAAGAAAACTTTACAATGTAGGATGAGGTTATTTACTCTTTGGTGCTCATCTCCATGTATGTCTCATTCACTACCTATGACTCTAATCTCTCTGTTTCTGAGGTAAGTAAGATCAAAAACTATCAATAATGCTGGGAGACAAGCAACATTTTAATCTTCATTGCTAACATCAAAATGCTTGTATCATGACAAAGTTAATGTACTAGCATACAGGGAACTGGACTTTTCATCTTAATTTTGCAATGTCAATATCTCTGAGGATCTAACCTGGACACAACATATTAACACAGCTACAAAGAAGGCATGACAGTGGCTATACTTCATTAGGAGTTTGAGGATATTTGGAATATTGCCAAAGACGCTCACAAATTTCTACAGATGTACCATGGAGAGCATTCTAACTGGCTGCATCATTATCTGGTACGGGAAGTGGGGCTACTGCACAGGATCGAAGTAAGCTGCAGAGAGTTGTAGCCTCCGTAGTATCCAGGACATCTTCAAGGAGTGATACCTCAAAAATGCAGCATCCGTCATTAAGGACCCCCTTCACCCAAGTTATGCCTTGTTCTCATTGCTACCATCAGTGAGGAGGTACAGGAGCCTGAAAACACACATTCAACAATTCAGGGACAGCTCCTTCCCCTCTGCCATCCGATTTCTGAATGAACACTGAACCCATGAACACTACCTTACTACTTTTTTACTTCAACTTTTGCACTATTTATTTAACTATATATTTATCTTACTGTAATTCACAGCTTTTTTTCTTTTGTTATATATTGCATTGCGCTGCTGCTACACAGTCAAAAACTTTCACAACATATGCCAGTGATATTCAAACTGATTCTGAATTTAAGTTCATGTAATTAAACAAAGCTTAACACTATAGTGGTTTGAAAAGAAAACACTGGCTTTCTGGAAACCTATCTTCCTTGCCCAATGCAGTCTGTTTGTGACTTTAAGATCTTTTCAATATTGCTGGCCCTGGAATGTCCTTGACTTCCTACACAGTTCAGGAGGTAATTAGAAGCAGATATGGACCTTGCCAGCAATATCTACATCTCCTGAATCAATGACTAAATGTAATGGTGTGTTGTTAGATCTGGATAGAGGTAATCAATTAAAAAGTATTATTACAGAGCAACATTCATGACACTGCAGGTAAAACTAAAGCTTGGTTCTTTTTTAATTACTAGTTTTTCCTACTGAATAACCTCCCACTGTAGCACAATTTTACAAATGTGCTTAAATAATTTAGAAGCCTTTAAGTGCACAAGCTCACAGAGAGTGGAAAATAATTTCCCACATCACACACATCTTACTCTCCAAGCTGCACGTTATCTGAAATATTGAACACTGGTTTCACTGCTTTCTCTTTTCTCCAACCACAAGCCCACACTTCAGACGCATCAGCAAAAAATATTTGGCTCACATTGGTTTATGTTGAAACATAAGGTTGAAAGAGTACAGAGAAAATTTACAAGAATGTTGCCGGGACTGGAAGACCTGAGTTATAAGGAAAAATTGAATAGTTTAGGACTTATATCCTTGGAACATAGAAGTTTGAGGGGAGATTTGATAGAGGTATACAAAATTATGAGGGGTATAGATAGGGTCAAATGCAAGCAAGCTTTTTCCACTGAGGTTGGGAGGGACTGCAACCAGAGGTCATGGGTTAAGGGCAAAAGGTGAAAAGTTTAAATGGAACATGAGGGAAACTTCTTCACTTAGAGCGTCATGAGAATGTGGAACAAGCTGCCAGTGCAAGTGATGCATATGAACTCGATTTCAATGTTTAAGAGAAGTTTAGATAGGTCCATGGATGGGAAGGGTATAGAGGGCTATGGTCCTGGTGCAGGTTGATGGGAGTAGACAGTTTCTGTGCTGTACTTTTCTATAACTCTATGACATCTTGCTTGGTGGGGCTCCTATAAAACAACTGGAATTTTAGATCAAAGAAACTGTGATTTCTAATTCACTCCCTTTGACATTCTGATAAGTGACAGAGGAAAAAGTTTAATACTAAGACTTTCATGTAAATTTTTAAGTATTTTGCTGACCAGCTTTACAAAGAAACAGGAATTTTACAATAGAACGGCAGAAGCATTGTTATAACAATTAATATTTTAAAATAGGGTTAACTGGTCTCTGGAATTGACTGCCGAATGCATTTGGATAACCTTGCGTATGTGGTTGTTAACAAGCAACATCCACAAAATGCTGGAGGAACTCAGCAGGCCAGGCAGCATCAATGGAAAAAAAGTACAGTCGACATTTCGGGCTGAAACCCTTCAGCAGGACTGGAGAAAAAAAGCTGAGGAGTAGATTTAAAAGGTGGGAGGAGGAGAGATTAGGTGAAACTTGGAGGGGGAGGGATGAAGTAAAGAGCTGGGAAGTTGATTGGTGAAAGAGACAGAAAACCATGAAAAAAAGAAAAAGCGGCGAAGAGTGCCAGAGGGAGGTGATGGGCGGGCAAGGAGATAAGGTGAGAGGGGGTAAAGGGGATGGGAAATGGTGAAGGCGGGGGGTGCAAGAGTCAATACCAGAAGCTTGAGAAATTGATGTTCATGCCATCAGGTTGGAGACTACCCAAACAGAATATAAAGTGTTGTTCCTCCATCCCAAGTGTGGCTTCATCACAACAGTAGAGGAGGCCACAGATGGACATATTGGAATGGGAATGGGAAGTGGAATTTAAATGGGTGACCACTGGGAGATCCTGCTTGTTCCTTCATGGTTCGGCATGGATTAGATGGGCCGAAGGGCCTGCTTGTGTGCTGTACTATTCTATAACTCTAAATGACCCTTGGGATCTCTGTGTTCTTAATACTTATTTTCAGATTAGCGTCATAGAGCAGTACAGCAGACACAGGTACCCCTTCAGGTTCCCCTTAAATATTTCACTTTAGTTTTCATCTCACCCAACCTCAATGGAAAAAGCCTGTTTATATTTACCCTATCTATACCCATCATATTAATCTGACTGAAGCTGAAAACATCTGATATCAATGAACACTTCCTCTTTATGTCTGAATGACTATTAATCTGGTTGCAGCACAAGATTGATAGATTGAAAAATGGAAACTCTAGTCTTTATCCAACTTCCTGACCCCTCATCATGTCCCTGTCTGGGCTTGGGCTTTGTCTTTGCTTTGCTTAGTAAAATAAAGCCAGTGATGGCTGGAACTTCACAGAACATAGTGTATTTGACAACAGGTGATAACCTTAAAAAAAGGAAGTAACTGAAGTAGGAATTCATCCTTGACCCAGGTTCGAAACGTACAAAGTAACAGTACAAATACATTGGACTCTGCTCGGACATTTCTCCTGCAATTGCAAGAGTTTTTTGAACATTGATAATGTGAGATGCCATAGGCCTGTTTCCCTTGTTTGGCGGAAAGACAGGCAATATAGGAGCTGCATAGCCTTGGCTGTATTGATGTCTAGGCCTCAAGCCGCGGGCTTGCCTGCTGCCACAGTACAGATGAGGAGACCCGGGGGGCAGTGCTGTGTGGTGTCCATGCTCAGTTGCGGACTGCCCTCCAATGTTCAGTCAGTGGAATGACAGGCTAGATTGCATGTATCTACACAGCTGGGAGACTGTACCATCAATTTGTGGGATATGTCAGTCCGGGACTTAGACTATGTATATGTCTTTTTGGGTGACTTGTTTTTTCTCACTCTTTTGAATGTGCTGTGTATGTTTTGCATCTTGATCCAAGAAGAACACTGTTTTGTTTGGCTGTATCTATGTATGGTTGAATGATAATTAAACTTGATTTGATTTTTTTTTGAAGTTCAATTCTACTGTTTCCAATAAATTTCAGAACTTTTGTGCAGTATACACAGATGTTCCTGTATACATTTAACACATAAAATTGAAGACGAAATACTACTAAAATGGTTTTCATATGTAGAACTTCATCCTCTGTACCATGAAGTAAACACATTGCATATGGCTTCCAAAATGTGGCTCCACTGACATCAACGAAACGAAATTTTGCAGGCACACACCCAAATTTGCATTACCAGTTTGCCAAATACCATCAAGGAGAACTTTCTACCCTTGTATCTGGTGAACTCAACAATAACAGAAAGATCCTGGGCACATCATCAAAAACAATCCTCCCTCCAAATCAGACACCATTCTATTCAGGACATATATGCTGTATGTTGGCTCAGAAAAGTAGGATTTTGTAACTAGCATCAGCACCATAATGGCACAGACCACAGAGAAAGACTGTAACACTTAGGAGCAGAATTACACCATTCTGCCCATCGGATCTGCCTCATTATTTCATCATGGCTCATTTATTTCCCCTCTCAACCCCTTCTCCTTCTTTCTCCCTGTAATCCTTGACGTTTTTACTAATCAAGAATTATCAACCTCACTTTAAATATACCCAGTGACGTAGTCTCCTGCACCCTCTGGCTAAAAAATTTCTTCTTCTCCTCTGTTCTAAAGGGACTTCCTTCTATCTGAGGCTGCATCCTCTGGTCCAAGAATTCCCCTACTATTGGAAACATCCTCTCAATGTCCACCCTATTCAGACCTTTCAACAATTGGTAGGTTTCAATGAGATCACCCTCATTCCTCTAAACTCCAGCAAGTACAGGCCCAGAGCCATCAAACATGCCTTTCGTTCCCAGGATCAATCTTTTAAACCCCCTCTCCAATGTCAGCACATCCTTTGTTAGATAGGTTGCCGAAAAACACTTCAAATGTGGCCTGACCAATGCCTGATCCACATTGCTTATGTAAAACAAGGGATGTAAAATAAAAGTGCCCATTGTCAGAGGCACCCTTTTCCTAAAAACAAACAAAGCAAGGGAAGTAATTTTCAAATAGAAGAAAGTTCAGATTTGACTCTAAGTTTCAAAGCCTTAGTCAGAAAAATATGGGCATGTGTGACATTAAAGCAGTTCCTACCTTGCACTCCAATAGATAACACTCTCCTGCTGCTTTCCATTCTGCCATCCTTTGCCCATTGTAGTAAAATTTGTTGCCAAGGACACATACAGCTAATAACAAAAACACAATGTTTCATATTTTAATCCTTTGATTGATCAATGAAGTAAACCTTATTTCTGAATAACAAAAATGAAAATTACATGAATATTATGTGATACAAAGCTAACATCGCCAGTACTTTCCAACTGTTGATTTTAACATTTACTTCTCCATCCGAAGCTGCTGACTCACTCTATCATCTTGTCCAAGGGATCAAAACTTGACTGAGCTGAATGGTTTTGGCATAGTGAAACTTCATAATACATTGTGTTTTAGCTTCGAACAAAACACAGCTTATTTCTGCATGTTCAAACCTTGAGAACACCGCTCAGCTTTCAAATGCAAAGGCAGAATTGCCTACAGTCATTGAGAACCTCACATTCTACCATTTTGTTGAAGGACACATCAAGGCAACTTATCTCCATGTACAGTAAACAAAAGAAAAGAGAAAACACTGGAAAGATTATGAAGTCAAGCAACAGTTGTGGATAATAAAAGTTAACTTTTTTGGAAATTTGTCCTGACCTACTTTAACCAGGATTTTCTATTTTTGGTTCAGATTTTCTGCATCTTCAGTCTTTTTATTCTCAGTCACACCTATATAGTGATGAAAAGAGAGGCCAACTCCATCATCAAGCAACACTTCATCAGATCCCCGAAGGGCAGTGGAAACGTGGAAGACCAAAGGCAACATGGCGCCATAACATAAAAGTAGAAATGAGGACCCTGAACCACACCTGGGGCACATTAGAGAAGATGGCCAAGGACAGACAGAGATGGGGAACCTTCATTGCTGCCCTAAATGCCAGTGCCGTAGCGGGCAGTAACTACTATCTACATCTATATAGTAAACATATCTTTATGACCTTAGTAAAATTCCACTGCATTGGACAATCTTCAAAAAGCAGACTCTTGCCAACTTTGTTCTACACAGAGTGTCAAGACAAGCTGTCTGCTTTCAATTCAGAACATTTCTTTGTACGATATCTAATTATTAAACACAACAGTAAGTAGTCAGTTTAAAAGTTTATGGCAACAGTTCTGTGGTTTATGTAGTGGGTATTTATGTGACTTCATTACTGCTGGATGACAGCATCATTCAATCACCGCACGCCCAAGTGCAATTCAGATCTCGCAAGAACTTCTAGTGATTGGCCCATGTGACCTGTACAAACAAGTACTGAAAATGGAATAAAATATCCTTTTTTATGGCAGAAACAATATATTACAACATTTTCAAATCACACAAGGCTCGAGGAGATTTCAGTAATTGAAAATAATTTTTCTACCAGAATAAGGTACCGGAGGAACCTCTTGCTGACTGCTGCTGGAGGCTTGGGTCTTGGGCAAGGTTTAATCAGCATGGTTTATGGATTGGACTCTGAAGTTCATGTTATGATATGTTTCTTGGTTCTGGTTACTCCTTTTTTTTAAATTGCTATTTTGTGTGATTTTGATTGGGGCGGCCTGGTCCTGCAGCCTGCAGCTTGAACTGAGAATCCCCAGGCTGTTTCAATGTTGTTTGATATCTCATATTCTGTGGGGTTTTTCGCTTTCCCTTTGCCGTTTGCACAATGTGTTCTATTGGGTTTTTTTTGCATGTTGGGCGTTTAATGTTTTCCTGAATGGGTTCCATGGTGTTTCTTTGTTTCGCGGATGTCTGTGGAAATATGAATCTCAGGGTTCCATACTACATACATACTTTGATAAGAAATGAACTTTGAATCTTTCATAATGATTACTTCTGGGTCACTTCTCATCATTCTAGACATTTGACCAGGCATCGGTGAGCAGGGGTCGCCTCCTGGGATGACGTCCTTTCCTAAACAGTTCTTCCTTTGGAGTAATGTGGGTGAAAATTGACCACATAGTCCTGGGATAAATCATTGTGGACACTTCTGAGGCATCCAGTGTAAGCTAGAAAGAGCACCTGCCAGTGCATTAATTACTTTCTTCCCCTACCTTCGTATCATGCATGTGAATTTCCTCCATCCATTTTATCTCCTACCACATCAGTAAAACACTAATCATGAAAGTTATTGTAGGCTCCTGACTCTCAAGACTCATTCTCCCTGCAAAACAAAGCCCATGCAATCTTCCATCTCTATTGGACTGTTGTGTGGGGTGTGGCTTATTTGCCGGTCAAATGCCGTTTCTGTTGTGTCAGCTATTGATCGGTCCATTTGAAATCTGTAGCAGCTCTTCCCATTTTTTGCCTTGTGTGCCACAGCTCTGGTTTCCAGTTTCAAACACACCAGGTATAAAAAATAGCATATGTGGGAGGCATCCTAGCTCCTTGATTTTATTCAAAGGCATGACATAGTGAATAAGGAGTGAAAAAACAATGCCTCTGCTGGAGAAACAACAGGATGGCTTTAGATAAAAACTTCTTTAGCTCCTAACATAAACCTCTGTCCTTCTGCCAGCCAATGTGCTCTCCCACTTACTATTCCTGAATGCACAGGAAGTAACCTAATCGGAAGTGATCCGAAACTGCTCATTTCAAAATAAAAGCTGAACGTGGTTAATCAGATAGAAAAATACATAACTTAATATCCTGAAGGGTGGTATGGTTATGGATGTGTCACCAAAGTTGTTTTTGAATGAGAGTTTCAGCAGTAGGATAAAGTGTCAACCTGCATATATAAAGATCATCCTCAGGTTAAGATAGGTGCCGTTCCTGTGAAGCATTCATAACCCAAAAAGTTGGCAACTCAGAAATATGATCAAGAGCCGAGTTCCTGGACAGTTGAAAATGCTACAATCCACAACAGCTGTTGGTCTCCAAAATGCTCACCGTATTTTCAGACTGTACATGACTAACCAGTAACCTGGAGAGTACCTACATGTAAGTACCTTTCAGAAAGATCAGAACAGCCTCGAGCACTTCACAACTAAAGCTCCTTAAACTCATTATCGTTATTTGAGAAATGTTGCCAGCTAATTTTGATACTTGACTTCAAGTCCCCGACTAATTATTTAGTTTGTGGATAACTGACCGTATAAGTTTTGATGTTTGATTGGAAACCAAAAATAGTTTAATTCCTCAGTCTTTTATCATTATGATTTGCTTTCTGGTTGTTGGCAGCATATTGGTGGGATATCTTTACGGGACTTGCAAAGCCGAAAATGTAAACTTTTCGGTGTGTAAAGATTGCTGAGTATTACTACTTGAGCAGAAGGTGTTTCAATTCCCTAAAGTAACACCATGCATGTTATTCTTGATTTGTCCAATTGATGGCAGTGTAAATCCCTGTTTTTAAAATAAAATGGTTGGGGGGGGGGGTTCTTTTCATTTTTGCTGCTTTAGCGGCATACTAGTGCCTTTCTTATGCTATGACCCAATATCAGTAATCAAGGGGTCAATGGATCCCAGATTGGGAACCTGGGCAACTCGTAGCCAGTGGCTCAAATCGCTGACCCTTACAGAATCTCTGCACCGTACTTTTCCTTTTGTTTACAGTCAGACAGAAATTAGGAAGGTTTTACACAAATGGACAATTTACCATGAAAGCTTCAAAAAGACTGTCTGAAGAAACAAGTGTGCCTGCTCTTCTTACTTGCCCCAGAGAGTTTTTTTTCTTGTAATTTTCCTCAGCCATTTAAAAGCAACAGCTGGTGGGCCAACTCCAGCAATTTGGTGGAAATAAGGTGGCACTGGGTTCTCAATTATATTGGCTTCTTGGCTGCAATTTCCTGCCTGAAAGCCACACAAAATGATGGAGGAACTCAACAGGTCTGGCAGGATCTATGGAGAGGAATTAAAAAATTGAAGTTTTGGGCTGAGACCTTTCATCAATTTTGGGTCTCGGCTGGAAATGTCAACTGTTTATTCTTCTCATAGATGCTGCCTGAGCTGCTGAGCTCCTCCAACATTTTGTGTATATTATTCTGAATTCCCAGCATCTGCAGATTTGGCTTCACCTATTACTTTCCAGCTAGCCTCTTTCCCCTCCTTATCTTTTTATTCTGGCATCTCCCCCCTCCCCCCTCAGTCCTGACTAAAGGTCTCAGCCCAGAACGTTGACTGTTACTCTTTTCCATGGATACTGCCTGACCTGCTGAGTTCCTCCAGCATTTTGCATGTATTAATTTGGAGTTCCAGCACCTGCAGACTTTTTCGTGTTTGCGATGTGCAGAACCCTTTGCGTTCATAACTTGCTGGCTAGATTCATTAGATTAGTGTTTGGACAATCAGCCAAAAAGTCATGCACAATGCAAAGGGTGGTCATGCGATATATAGGGACTCTCAATCAGAATGCTGAGGTGGAAACACATGGAGTCTGTGGTGCAGATGGTCTATCCGTTTCCTCCTCTTTCAAAGTCAGCATGTTAACCGGCGTCTGCTCAGTGCTGTAATGGGGTGTCATCATGAGGCATTGCGTTCATGTGGGGTGCACAAGTAGTTTAGTGCAAGAGATTCCCACTGCTGACTGCAATGAGTTTGTACGATCTCCCCATGACCGTGAGGGTTTCCTCTGGGTGCTCCTCTTTCCTCCCACAGTCCCAAGACTTATCGGTTAATTTTTTTATATTATTCATTTACTTATTTGTTGAGATAGAGTGCAGAATCAGCTTTTCCGGTCCTTCAAACCATGCCTCCCAGCGATCCCTCAATTTAATCGTAGCCTAATCAGGGGATAATTTACGATGACCAATTACATCTTTGGGCTGTGGGAGGAAACCAGAGCACCCGGAGGAAACTCGTGGTCACGGGGAAAACGTACAGACTCCTTACAGGCAGCAATGTAAATTCGCCCATGATGAGGGCGGGATTAAATCTGGGGTTTGTAGGGCAAGGCAGCTTGAAGGGCTGGAACAGTCTACTCTGCGCTGTACCTCAATAAATAAACAAATAAACCCCAAAGATATGGAATTATTATTTGGCATTAAGAGTTCAGTAATGCAATCTGTCAAAGTAGTCATGATAAACAAAAAAACAGAAAACTATGCCAATCGAGGATGAACTTGTGAACAGCAGAAAGGATTTGCACTCTCTACAAACACCTGCAAATGCAAATTTTGAACGAGTCTTGTTTCAACTGTGGAATAGAACTGTACACGAAACTTCAGAACTTATGTGCTGAATCCGTTTGTCTGAGGATTATTCTGCAGATTCCACTGGTTTAATATTATTCCGATAATAAGAAGTGACATCGAATGGCAGCTCACTGACCGTTGTGCATGATAAATGTCAAAGAAGTGTCAAGTGTTGCAGCTGGATTAAAATCTACATTCAAAGGCTCTTATCAACTACTCTGCCTGTAGTACACACATCATATTGTCAAATGACATTCTCTCTATTTAATAAACATGAGAGATTTCTATATTCAAAAGGCATTTTTCATAAGACCTTAAGACGTAGGAGCAGAATTAGGCCATTCGACCCATCAAGTCTACTCTGTCATTCGATCACGGCTGATTTATGATCCTTCTCAACCACATTCTCCTGCCTTCTTCACACCTTTTTAAAGTTATAAAACACTTGGAATATCCAAAATAAACCATTTTTTTAACAATCCACCAATAAGGGCTCAGTTTATTTATTTTTAATGTAGTGATAAAGCCCTTCTGGCCCATCGAGCCATGCCACCCCTGCAAACAATGGCAAACCTAACCCTAACTTACGATAACCTATTAACCTACCCGGGACGCCTTTGGATTGTGGGAGGAAACTGAAGGCCCGTGAGAAAACCCACGCATTCCACAGGAAGTATAGAGACTCCTTACAGAATGGTACTGGAATTTAACTTTGGAATGCCCTGGACTGCAATAGTATTATGCTAACCACCACACTACTGTGGTCCCTATTTATTTATTATATTTTAACTTACTTATTCATTCTCTTGATTAATTGAGGACATTTGGTATGTCACCAAAGACAGTCATAAATTCTAAGTGTCTTCATCACTGTCTGGTATGGGGGCGGCTGCAGAGAGTTGTAAAGTCACTCAGCTCCATCATGACCATTGGCCTCTGTAACATGCAGGACATCTTCAGGGAGCAATACCTCAAAAAGGCAGCATCCATCATTAAGGACCCCCATCACCCAGGACACGCCCTCTTCTCATTGCTACCATCAGGGAGGAGGTACAGGAGCCTGAAGGCACACACTCAGCGATTCAGGAACAGCTTCTTTCCCTTTGACGTCTGATTTTTTAATGGGCATTGAACCCACAAACACTACCTCACTGCATGTTTTGCACTACTTACTTAATTTAACTATTTAATATATTAACTGTTTCTCTTGTTATTTACAGCAGCAGTTGGGTTTCTCATATACTAAGAGGAGGCTGTATGCCAGAGCCACTGAGGTAAATCAAGGGACCACAGGAACTCAAGCAAGCCTATAGAACAACATAGGGAGCAGGGAAGAGGGAAAAGTCTTAAGGTTAAATATGCAATTTAGCCAAGGCCTATCTTAAACAAAGTACATGTTTGTAATCACTTTAAAAAGTGGATGAATACTTCTGAATGTAAACACAAGGAATTCTGCAGATGCTGAAAATTCAAGCAACACACATCGAAGTTGCTGGTGAACGCAGCAGGCCAGGCAGCATCTCTAGGAAGAGGTACAGAATACTTCTGAATGTTCATCTGAGAACACATGAGCTTGACTTGTACGTAACTAATCATGAAGAAATTCAGGATAGTAGAAAATGAAAATCTACGCACCTGCCTATTACTTCCCAATGGGTCCACTCCTTCCCTTCCTCCTATGGTCCACTCTCCTATCTTATCACATTGCTTCCTCTCCAGCCCTCTACCTTTCCTGCACACCTGGCTTCACCTATCACTTTCTAGCTTCCTCCATCCCCTCTGCCCGCTTTTTTTAAATTCTGGAATCTTTCTTCTTTCTTTCCAGAACTGAAGAGCGGTCTCAGACCAAAAGGTCAACTGTTTATTCGTTCCCGTAAATGCTGTCTAACCTGCTGAGTTCCTCTGGCATTTTGTGCATATTGATATAGAAAACAAAACTCCAAGGTTTCTGTACCACCCTTAAAGCCTTTGCATGTTTTGACATTGCGACTAAAATATGGATCAAGTTTAAACCTTTTTGAAATAAAATTGTTTTGATGAAGTTCACAACACTTCAAGAAGTAATGAATAGACACCTAACAGCATTTAAATGTCGATAACATTATAAGATACTCACGTTGACATTCCTTACAGCATTTGCCTTCCACATAGACAGGAGCTTTACCTGGAGGACAATTTTCAGGGAGGCAGCTCAGCCTCTTACACCGTACTGTTCCATTCTGGGAAAATAACACAATGTTATTTTAAGACTGTCTGTGCTAGCTGCCAACATTGCTGAATTATTAACCACTGAGATAACTTATGGCTGATTGATATAGAGCAAGCTTCCTGTAAATCTCTTGCATGTCAAACTCCAAAGAACTGATGATATTACAACAAAAATATATAAACAATTTTGGAACCTTATTTACAGAGTTTTCAACTGGTTCATAGAAGTCCTTCTCATCTTAAATGAGGTAGAAACTGGTTTTGTTTTGTACTGCAAAATTACTGTGTTACAATGCACGCTATTCGTGTGACTGAAGGCTGACATTCAGGCTGTCAACTGTATGCAAACTCACAGGACAAAAGCTTTGTCCTACTTATTCTTATTCTCACTCACTCATACCCACTAACACCTCACTAATCCACTCAGTAGCCACCTACTACATTATAGGTAATTTGCAGTAACTCACTACCTAACAACTAGCATGCCTTTGGGTTGTGAGGGAGATAAGAACAGGAGCATAAAGGTTGACCAGGTAGGATACACAAACTCCAAACAAACGGCATCAGAGATCAGGAGTGATCCTGGTTTACAGGGCCTGTAAGAGAGCTAGACTACTTGTTGTACAGTGGGCCGCCCATGCTTGATAAGAATACACAAGCAGAGGAGAAGGAGAAGATATCTAGGTCCCTCAAGCCTACATTGTCACCTCATGCCTCACCTCATTCACTGTGCTAGTTCTCCATAGCCTTTAGTTCCATGATTTTTCTAAAATGTATTTAATTCCAAAGCAACACATGAGAAATGCCAGAGGAACTCAGCAGCATCTGTAGAAATGAATAGATAGTCGACGTTTCAGGTTGAGGGCCTTCCTCAGGGTTGAGAAGAGAGGGGAAGATGCCAGAATAGAAAGATGGGGTAGGGGGAGGAGGCACGCTAAAAGCTGATAGGTGAAGCCAGGTGGGTGGGAAAGGTCAAAGGCCAGAGAAGAAGGAATCTGATAGGAGGGCAGAGGGAATCATAGGAGAAAGGGAAGGAGGAGAGAAATAGACTGGTGAGAAGAGGTAAAAGGTCAAAGTGGGGAACAGAGAAGTGCGGGTGGGGTGGCTGGATTTCTTTACTGGAAGGAGAATATAGGTAATATTCATGCCATCAGAAGACTGTGCTAAATGTGGTTAGAATGAGTTGAAACTTCTCACCAGAAATTTTCCCTAGAGCTTTATATCCTCTTGTTTTTGCATCTTTGCAAATTCAGAGAAGAGCAATGACGTCATTAAGCTGGAAAAGACTCACAAGGATGTTGCTGGCATTGAAAGGAGAGATTAGGTAAGCTGGGGTATTTTTCTCTGTATTGTAGGAGGATGAGGTGTGACCTTGCAGTATTTTTTCCAGAGTAGTGGAGAGTCTAAAACTAGGAAGCATAGGTTTAAGGTGAGAGGGGAATGATGGAATGGGGGCCTGAGGGGAAACTTTTCACACAGAGGGTGGTGAGCGTATGCAATGAGTTGCCCAAGGAAAAGTAGAAATGGATATAACTCATCATTATCATTATGTGCTGTGTCATATGCCTTGGGCAATCATGGTATCTCCATGACCATGGTGGACCTTGGCAAATTTTCTACAGAAGTGGTTTGCCATTGTCCTGTTCTGAGCAGTGTCTTTACAAGATGGATGATCTCAGCCATTATCAATACTCTTCAGAGATTGTCTGCCTGGCGTCAGTGGTCGCATAACCAGGACTTGTGATATGTATCAGCTGCTCGTACAACCATCCACCATCTGCTCCCATGGATTCACATGACCCTGATTGGGGGCTAAGTAGGTGCTACATCTTGCCCAAGAGTGACCTGCAAGCTAGGGTACAATTACAACATTTAAATACATTTTGATCGATACAGTACATGGATAAGTGGACGGGGGCCAAACACAAACAAGTAGGACTAGTTCAGGAAGGTAACTTGGTCAGTATGGCTGAGGTGACTCAAGGGGCCTCTTGCCATGCTGTATCTCTCTATGGGTCTACAAGATTATACTCATTGTTATCAAGGGATATAATGAAGCAATCTTTGACAATGATTTTGGTAGAATCTCAGTAAACAGATTAGTGCGAGGTAAGAGATTAGCTGTATTTGTCACATGCACATCGAGCTATCAAAGCATACAGTGAAATATGTCGTTTTGTGTCAATGACCAACACAGTCCGAAGATAGTGCTGGAGGCAGCCCACAAGGAATTGAACCCCCAATTGGTGATTGGTGTTACTGTAAAACACTTGCACTAACCACTACACTACCATGCCTGACATTGGTGGCAATTTCTTCTCTTGTACCAGTTTCAAAGGAATGGAACTCTAGGCATGAATAATGTCTTCTCGGGCTTCCTGTCGGGTGCAGGTATCAATTATAACCGACGTTTCGATGACAAACTCTGCCATCTTCAGGGAAGATGCCTGGCATGTCTAGTCCGGCAGTGTTTATACCCCCCGTAGTCGTCTGTCCCTCCTGATTGGTTAGTCTTCGTCCAACCAGGTTTCCACTCTCTCGCCTTGTTTACAATCAAATTCCTGTTCTTACTTCGTCTTTGTTAAAATCTTTTCCTTTAGTTGTATTTCAATGGCTTTCTTTACCAGGCGGCCCCAAAAGCCATTGGTGCAGCACAGTAGTTTTGTGCCATCAAAATCAATCCTATGGTCATTGCAAATGCAACGTTCTGCTCCTACCGATTTCTCTGGGTAACCCAAATGAATACCGCTCCTGTGATCCTAGATGTGGGATTCCTCCATGCCTCTCATACGGCTGATATACACTGCTCCAGTTTCACAGGGTATCTTGTAAACACCCACTGACTTGAGTCTAGATCCTTTTTCAACTCTGGGTTTGTTAAAAATTATCACTGATTTTGACA
This sequence comes from Mobula birostris, assembly GCF_030028105.1. NCBI lineage: Eukaryota > Metazoa > Chordata > Chondrichthyes > Myliobatiformes > Myliobatidae > Mobula > Mobula birostris. Next base: position 5,779,741 of record NC_092378.1, on the reverse strand, counting down.
TGCGACCTAATTTGCTTTACATCCTTCTGTATCTTTGTTCCTGCTTGCCTGTCCAAATTTGCATCACAATTATCCTTATGGTATTAAATGATCATTTCCATATTATTCACAGGTAGGTGTTTAATTGTTACAAGTAGAGTTTAATTTATTGCTCACAAGGAGAATAGCTTTATTTTTCTGTGTAGTTTCCATATGCTGTGAGATTTCTAGTACTGCTACTCTCAGCAGCTTTAAATGTGGGGGTAAAAATGCACAAAATTGTCCTGGCTGCACCCTCTACATAAATTACAAAGTCTAACTTCAGTGTAAGTCTCCCTGACCACATGGAGCATTTGGAAACAATGGATAGCTGAACATACACAGTACAGGATTAAACAGCTGGATCTAGTATGCAGAATTTGTATTGCTTGCTGACTTGAGGGTTTTAACCTACCACTGCATTAGTTCCTCAGCTGAAATCAGCTCCTATTGGGCTTAAACAGAGTAATTCTGCTTGATGGTACAGTCAGAAGCAGACTTGAGTAGATAGAAGCCCTTGTTTGAAAAATCACAGTTGACAATGGCTCATGGTGTGCCACAAGTTTCTTCACACCAAGGAGTCTAAGACTGGGGGCGGGGGACTATCTCAGAATAAGGGGAAGCTCTTAATGGAGGAGAATGCTCTTCTTTCAACGCGTGGGTGATGGATTTCTGGAATTCTTTCTGGAAAATTCCATTGTTCAGTTCATTTAAAGCAAAGATCAGAAAGAAATTATGGCATTCAGAGAGATGATCAACATTATCACTCTTCTCACAGCAGCACTCATCTTTTGATGAATATTACAGCAGATCTTCTCCTGTTTTTATGCTGTTTTCTCTTATATCTTTGAACAAGTTTCCCATAAATTGGCCTTAAGCATTAAATTCAAAGTACAGATAGCATGCCCTCCTGCTGTGCATCAATGGCGACTGACTCATCCTCTATTAGGCTCCCATACCTGATCAGTAACATTGAAGCTTGGAATGAGGTCATGAATGGCCAACAAAGTCTACTATCCAACTGTAATCAACTGTTGTATGATTGTCCTCTCCCACCATTCCTTCAGTCCCTTATCTTCCCCTGTTTTCTTTAGTCACAGTACTGGAGCTTTCGTGTGTCATGGCTGTTAATGTTTTGAAGTTACAAAACATAAACCAATTCAAAAGAAGACATTGGGGCCCAAAATGTGAGTCTAATTTCATGTTTAATTTAAGCAGAGCATTCATGTATCATGTGGTGGTGTGATTGCACATGCAATTTGCAAATTTATACACTGATGAATTAGTTAAACAAATCAGAATGCTTTATCAACACACACACACACACAATTACTCAAATATTATTGAAATATTAAATACATAACAATGGCTTACTTAATAGGGAACAGAAATTCCGTTAAATCATCTCTGCACTACAATAAAGGGTTAAATAATGCCACAGAAACAGAAAGTGCCAGAAATACTCAGCTGACCGGGTGGCATTAATACAGTGATAAACAGACCATGCATTCCAAGTTAATAATCTTCCCGATTAACCTGAAATAATAACTCTGTTTCCCTCACCACAGATGTTGCCTGCCTTCAAACATTTTCTGTTTTAATTTCATTGTCCCATCCCTTTATTCTTCTGTCTGTCAGCCCCACCCACCCTATCCCCTCTCATATAAAACATCCAGAGTATTTTCAAAATCAAAGGTACTCTGTAAAAGACAACTGTTGTGACTTATGGAAATTTATTCCTGTGGAGAATGGAGAATTTCCCCCTTAACAATCCCCGTCCAACAATCCCTGTCCAACTCCTTAGGTCTAAGACAGTAATTTTTGCAATGATGGACAATGGAAAACATAACACAGAGCAGGAATTGACAGTCAGAATTGGTAGGAGAGACAGAGTTGAGAGGTACCTTGCAAGTGCAGTTCGTACAGCCGTCTGTCCAATACACTGATTCCCTGTAGACTCTGTCCTTCACCTTGCAGCTCTTCTCACAGTAACACTGATCCAAGCTGTTCATCTTCTTCTCGGCGTACGACAACTATGTATGGATTTACATGCAGTCATTGTGACGTTTCATCACTTTTATCCTTCAAGTCAATAATTAAGCATGATGTGTTGACTTTCATTAGCCAGGGGAATGAGTTCAAGAGTCACAGGGTAATGTTGCAGCTCTATAAAACCCGGTTAGACCTTATTTAGAATATTGTGTTCTGTTCTGCTCATCTCATTATAGGAAGAATGTGGAAGCTTTAGAGAGGGTGCAAAGGAGATTTACCAGGATGCTGCCTGGATTAGGGAGCAGTCTTATGAGGAAAGATTGAGCAAACTAGGGCATTTCTCTTTGGAGTGAAGGAGGATGTGAGGTGACTTGATAGAGGTGTACAAGATGATAAGAGGCATAGATTGAGTGGACAGCCTGCATCTTTTTCCTAGGGCGGCAATGGCTAATATGGCTAATGTGATGAGAATACACATAGATTAAGATGTTAGCTGTCCTGTGCTGGCACCAGTGGGATCAGCAGTTGGTCTGCCACCTGCCTTCAGGAGAAAGAGAATTAAGGAAAACAATGGAGCAGCATTTGGAGATGTAATGAAGGGACAGAAGGAGAGCTGTCAAGATCGGCTCCCCTTTGAACCTTGAACTGTTTGAAGTGATGGACAGGCGATACCCCAGCAGGGGGATAAAAAGGGACAGGTTCGCTAAGGCAAGACACATGACACCCCGAGGTAACGAGACCCTGGAAGCGGTGCGTCTCCCACAAGTCGGTGGGAGGTTTTGGAGGGCTGATCGCGGGACCAAGCCATAGACGCACAGGGTGGAAAGGTACGATCGGCGGGAACCTGGTGTGTGTCCGCCCTTGCCTGGGTGCCAGGTTCACCGCAGAGCAATGATTGTATCTGGAAATGGAGGGGTCGGTGACCTCAGAAGACATCGCAAAGGGCTCGCCTGAAAGCTGACTGCGAAGAATATCGAAGGTCTGTGTGGAAGCCGTTTGAATATTCATTCGTTTTTGCTCTCTCTCTCCTTCCCCCCCACTGTCCATCTCCCACGGCAGTGATTACTGTGAACTGAACTGAACTCAATTGAACTGAACTTTGCGTCACTTTGAAACTGGTCATTTACCCCTAGACGACGATAGAGCTTGATTGATCCTGTTATCTTAATTCTGTGTACATGTGTGTTTATCATTGCTGAACTGTTGCATTTATTATCCTTTTGATTAGAGTACTGTGTTGCTTGTTTCTTAAATAAAACTTTCTTAGTTCTAGTAATCCAGACTCCAACTGAGTGATCCATTTCTGCTGGTTTGGCAACCCAGTTACGGGGTACGTAACACTAATATAAAGTCAGGAAGGGTAAGACAAAGGAACACATACCAATCCTAAAAGAGGAATCAGAAGTGGAGAGAGGGATCAGCTTCAAGTTCCTGGGTGTCAAGATCTATGAGGATCTAACCTGGTCCCAACATATCAATGTAGTTATAAAGAAGGCAAGACAGCAGCTATACTTCATTAGGAGTTTGAAGAGATTTGGCATGTCAACAAATATTCTCGAAAACTTCTATAATTGTATTGTGGAGAGCATTCTGACAGGCTGCATCACTGCCTGGTATGGGGGGGGGGGGGGGGGGAGGGGAGCTACTGCACAGGACCAAAAGAAGCTGCAGAAGGTTGTAAATCTAGTCAGCTCCATCTTGGGTACTAGCCTACAAAGTACCCAGAGCATCTTTAGGGAGCGGTGTCTCGGACAGGCAGCGTCCTCTAGCACCCAGGGCATGCCTTATTCTCACTGTTACCATCAGGTAGGAGGTACAGAAGCCTGAAGGCACACACTCAGTGATTCAGGAACAGCTTCTTCCCCTCTGCCATCCGATTCCTAAATGGACATTGAATCTTTGGACACTAGTTTACTTCTTTTTTAAATATAGTATTTCTGTTTTTGCACTTTCTAAAAAATCTATTCAATATACATGATTGATTTATGTGCTTATTATTATTATTTTTATTTTATTTATTTTTTTCTCTCTGCTAGATTATGTGTTGCATTGAACAGCTAAGTTAACAAATTACACGTCACATGCCAGAGAGAATAAACCTGATTCTGATTCATGACAGGAAAGTACAGGGAGGAATTCAGAGGTAGTTTTTTTAAACATAGGGAGTGGTGGCTGTGTGGAGTGTCCTGCCAGGGATGGTGGTGGAAGCAGGTACATTAGGGGCATTGAAGAGATTCTTAGAAAGGTACATGGATGATAGAAAAATGAAAAACTATGTTGAGGAGAAGTGTTAGATTGATCTTGGAGTGATCAAAGGCCAGTACTGTTCTATGTTCTATGAAGGAAGCTATCTCCCATGTTGCATAGAATTTAAAATATCTTCTGTAAAGGCATCTTTCTTTTATAATGCCTGTTTTCTGGTTAATATTTTTTCTGTTGACTTCATCTGCCATGATGGGTGGTCTGGATTAGATTTAGAATATTGAAACAGGGCAGTAAGAATTCCACTGCAGAGCATTCTGAAGTCTCCTTTACACACTTCGCTTCGTGAGCAGCTGATCACGCTATCGTGTCAGACCAGAACAGAACACAGCACTTTATTGACATATATACTGCACCCCGGTGGAATGAAATTCCTTGCTTGTGTGAAGCTTGCAGAGAAAGTCAAAATAAATTCCTTATCAAAGTACATATGTTACCATATACAACCCTGAGATTCATTTTACTGTGGGCATACTCAGCAAATCTATAGGACAGTAACTATAACAGGATCAATGCCAGAGTGCAGAAGACAACAAATGCACATATAAATAAATAGTGATAAATGGAGTGTGAGATAATGAGATAAAGAGTCCTTAAGGTGAGATCATTGGCTGTGGGAACATTTCACTGATGGGCAAGTGAGTGTAGCTATCCCCTTTTGTTCAAGAGCCTGATGGTTGAGGGTATTAACTGCTCTTGATCCTGGTGCTGTGAGTCCTGAGAGTCTCGTACCTTCTGCCTGACAGCAGCAGCGAGAAGAGAGCATGGCCTGGATGGTGGGGTGCTTTCCTACGAGAGAGTTTCATGTAGATGTGCTCAATAGTGAACAATGTATATGGTAATAAAACACAGAACTGAGCATAAATAATAGAATGGTGCAAAGACAGTAGTGTAATCTGAAATAGCACAAAAGGAAGAGGTGATATGACAATAACAAAATAACTAAGGGAGAGAATATTGAGGCTGAGAACGTGGCAGCAGCACTGGGAAGGGGGTGTAAAAGAGGTGATTAGTTCAGAAGGCTGATAGCAGTGGGGATAAAACTATTCTTGAGTCTGATTATTCAGGCTTTCGAGAAGGTAGAAGAGAAAGGAAATGGCCAGAGTCGCAGGCATCCTGGACATCCTCAGCAGGCATCATTCCCAAACCGGCCCTCAAAGTTGTTGCAGCCCAGTTCTAGTTAATCTTATAATTCCTAAGTTTTTCTTATTGATTAAAACAATAAATCTATTTTTATTGTAGCTTGGGGAGCCTAACTTTAGTCAAACTTATTAAATGAAAAGTGATTATTTCTAGTTCTTGCCAAGAGATAAAGATTGGCCTAGGCAATATGGAAAGTAACATTATAATTTGCTGTAAATGATTTGTAATGTAATAGCATTTTACCAAGGAAGATAATTTAATCTTTTTGCATGAGGGGTTGTAACCCAAAGGAAGATGTTCATCATGTCATCATACAATACCCAAAATATGTTTGTTGTTTCATTAAATTATAATGGTTTTTGAACAAAACACAGAGTATGTTTTTGTTAATACTGTTGCAATCTGAACAGAATTCATGTCATTACATTAATCTTCAATTTAATTAATAGTGGACCAAGATATCCCCCAACATCTTAGCTAACATTTTTCAACTAAAATCATGAAAAAAAATTCTTACAATTCATTTCATTTAACATGGGAATCTGTGGCAAATGTTCCACCGTCTGTGCATAGAACAGCAAGCGTGAAATTCCTAGAAATTTCTAGGGTACCTAGAAACTGTCTGAGGATGTATTATAAATAATATTTTACCGAAGGTTGCAGAAATTAATAGTTTTCACCATTATTAAAGACTTACCTTTGCTGAGGTTTTGGCTAAAATATCTTGGAGCTCCATAATCTTCTGTACAAGTCCATGGAAGTCATTGCACGTTGGACAAGCTGAAATGAGAGAAGTGAAGTACTTAAAACATGAAAGCAAAATTCAGGAATTAGAGAAGAAAAAAATATGAAAACCTCAGCGAAATGGCAATGTGGGAATCATAAATAATCGAAATGCTATTTCAACTGTTGAAGGAGAAAGGTCAAATTTTAGCTGGGAATCTTTAGTTGACCAGCAAATGATTATCAAATCTATTATTCAAACTATGTTATAATCATTCAGAAATCATACATTCACACCATTTTCCAATTCTTACTGTATCTAATTTTAAGATGCTTTAAATTACTGAAATCTCCCAACCAGAACATTATGAAATACAGTATTTATTCTGAAACGTTCAAGGGCATTTTACTGCAAGAAGCTTTCATAACTTGAAAACATTCCTAGCTTTAAAAATCTATCCTACTAATGGATTAGTCATGACTGCCTGCTTAAAAGCACTACTGTCTTTTGTTCTGATAGCCTCTTGATTTTCATATTTATATATCCAGTTAATGGAATCGTTAAACGTACTTCGATTGAGGTCTGGGCATTGAGTGATATATCCTTGCGGCATCACAAGAATCTGCACGTCCTGCATCACACCCTGTAGAAAAAGAAAGTCTCAAAATTGGATGTAAGCACAGCAGAATATCAACAGAATCCTCTATTACGTATCATATACCTATGGACTGCACAGCAGACCATCAACAGATTCCTGTACTGTATATACTGTACCTAAGGACTGTTGGTTTTTATTGCAGACGGGATGAGATACAACAAAAGAGAATACTTAACACAACCGTGCATGGCTTTGTTGAAGTCCACCCTTAGAGGATTTTACATAGGTTTGGTCTCATTATGAGAGAAAAAGAGTCTATACTCTCCAGAGTATGGTTCCTTAAGGCTGTTAGAGCTGGGAGTGGTAATGGGGACAAGCTCCCACTACCTATTAAATGCTCCCAATGGCATGCACCTCCAATCACCTCTCATAACCAAGTCCATCTCCTGGCCTTAACATGTGGCTTAGCTGATAAGCCAAGCGGAGCCATTTCTACTGACAGGAGAAGGAGCAAAGGTGGGTTACTGGCACGTTAAAACCAATTGCTTCAGGTAGATGGGGCTTGTCAGCCTTGGTGGGCAGCTCATCTAGGGGAAGGAAAACTCTGATCTCAAACCTCCACTGCCTTTCAGCTACACCCACTCATGGGGTAGGCTTCAGGAGTAAATCCTGAGGAAAAAAATTCAGAGCTGGAGACCCTTAAGGCAGTTCTGTGTTGAGTTCAACGCCGTCTGGCAACTCCAGCAACCCTTCTGGTACTGCGTTGGTCTCTGCTGGTCCTTCGGGTTCATCAGATGCGTGGATAGCAGGGAGCCTGCTACATGGGCAACAGCTTGCTTTCCATATCGTACTGCCCTAGCTTGTGTATCTAGACAGCAATGATGCAACATCCATGGTCGACCCTGACCGACGGAGGTCTCACTCTCCAGAGTTCTGGCAAATAGTCAAGTCAACAATAAGTCCCCTTATTGCTAATATATGGTTCTGAGGGCTCTTGACGGAGGATAGCAGGTCATTGTTCAACATCTAGGTTCTACTCCTGGAAACTCTGACCATAAGTACAACAGCACGAAATGGATCCTTTCTCTGAGCCAAGACCAGGGTCAGCAGAAGTCAACTGACCTGGTGGGGCAGTGGAGCACAATTTTCTGAGAGTCTGATGACATTGGTTGGTGACTTTGGAACCTACAATCTAGTGCTGCACTTAAAGCTCTCCAAGGTTGCTGACACACACACACCAAGCTCAGCTTCTGAAAGAAAGTCTCACACTGGAGTTTTCTACAGTAGGAAGGGACCAGCTCAGAGATGTGCCTTCACCTTTAAGCTGCTTCATTTCTGTTAGATAAACTTTGGGTGAATTTTCATTTTTATTCTAATAGATTGCTCTGTTAGAGTCTGCAAAAGCTAATGTCAATGGCTCACTGGCATTGCTGATGGCCTCATCTTTGGGATTTTTGAGGAATTTTGCATCGTTTCAGGAAAGATCGTCCACTTCACCCTACGCTCAACATGAAGTTCTAAAAAAAGAATTCAGTCAGTCCTACTCTTTCACCTTGAATTGCACAAGTAAACAAAAACAAGTATACAATCCAACTTTCAGTTCAAACTCTAATTTTACCATGCTGATAAAAATGCTGTTGAATTAATAGAATTTAAAATAAATTCATGCAAAATATTGGAGGAACCCAGCAGGTCAGGCAGCAGCTGTGGAAATTAATAAACAGTCAACATTTCAGGCCGAGACCCTTCAGAACTGAGAAGGGAGGGAGAAGATGCTAGAATAAAAAGGTAGGGGAGTTGAAGGAGGCTAGCTGGAAGGTGATAGGTGAAGCCAGGTGGCTGGGAAAGATCAAGGACTGGAGAAGAAGGAATCTGATAGGAGAGGAGAGTGGACCACAGAAGAAATGGAGGGAGGAGGGGACCCGGGGGGGAGTAATTGGCAGGTGAGAAGAGGTAAAAGGTCAGAGTGGGGAATAGAGGTGAGGGGAAACACAGAAGAATGGTGTCACAGACCACAAAATTCCTACTTGATTATTAATGTCAAAGCAAAATATGAGTAATCTTCACTCATGTTAAAGAATGCTAGCTAATAATATGGTTGTCAAGTATTTGGAAGACTATCTACACATGCAAATATCCAGGCAAGCCCATAGCTCTGTTTTGAATTGTACAATCACAGTGTAACTGAAGAATTGCTAAGCAATTAGATATAGTACTGCAAGCTAGAAATACACTCAGTGGCCACTTTATTAGGTACACCTGTACACCTGCTCGTTAATGCAAATAGCTAATCAGCCAATCATGTGGCAGCAACTCAATGCATAGAAGCATACAGACATGGTCAAGAGGTTCAGTTGTTGTTCAGACCAAACATAAGAATGGGGAATAAATGTGATATAAGTGACTTTGACCATGGAATTATTGGTGGTGCTAGACAGGGTGGTTTGAGTATCTCAGAACCTGCTGACCTCCTGGGAATTTCACACATAAAAGTCTCTAGAAATTACAGCAAATGGTGTGAAAAACAAGAAAACATCCAGTGAGCAGAAGTGTTGTGGGTGAAAATCCCTTGTTACTGAGAGAGGTCAGAGGAGAACGGCCAGGCTGGTTCAAGCGGGCAGAAGATGACAATAACACGCTGCAACAGTGGTGTCAGGAGAGCATCTCTGAATGCACAACACCTCAACCCTTGAATTAGATGGGCTACAGCAGCAGACATACACTCGGTGGCTACCTTATTATGTACAGGGGGTGTCTAATAAAGTGGCCACTGATTGTAACTCTGCATGGCTGGAACTATAGTTAGAAAGCAACACTGTAAAGGCAGTTTATTTTTCTGGCTCATACGTCTGAAAAACCTGGCAATTTACTGATGTTGGTGCAGCTGAGAATAGATTGCAAAATATGCCAACAATTTTCAATGGTCTATGTCTTTAAAAAATAACTATAATTCACAAAAAGGGTAACATTTCCAAACAACAGATCCATACATTAAAATTAGTGCTGCAATAAATGAATTCCACATTACAATAATCACTTACTTTGAAAAGGCCATGTACATTATTTCTTTGTCCTAACCAAAGTGTTGAGCCCATTGGAATGTCTATATATGGCCTTTCAATAAGTCGCTCATAAATCCTGAAGAAAGGAAACAAAGTAATACTTCTGTTAAGGAAGCATTCATTCTATCGTTCTAGAATCCTATAGAACTATTAACTATTTAACTATTTTTATATATATACTTACAATAATTCATGTTTTTTTATTATTATGTATTGCACTGTACTGCTGCTGCAAAGACAACAAATTGCACTACATATGCCAGTGATGTTAAACCTGATTCTGAAAATGTGAAACGAGAGTATAGGCCATAGTTCATTAAGGATGCATATTTGCCTTGATATTTTCAATACTAAGCATCCTCCAGATGGTTTCTTGAGCTGTAACAGTGTTTTAGTGTGTTAGTACTTGTATTCATGGGTATTCCTGTATGGTTGAATGGCATTTAAACTTGAAATTGAACTTGAAACATTAAGAGCTAAGTTTGCGTCTTGAAAAGGATGACACAAGTTAAAAGATCAATAAGAACAGCATTTCATAATAATTGAGAAATCTCAGTCAAGAGCTACTATTTAATTTTTTCATGTGGGTTTCATGTGTTTTTAATAATTTATATTTGGTTACTGTCATGAAAGCCACATAATTCATCAAGCTGTCTTCAAAAGTGTCTTCCACATCCCCATCTAATAAAGAAATAAACCAGTTAAACATGGGAACATGGTAGCTTCAATGTTACATACCAGACTGATCTAGATACTTGCTGGGACTTGTCATCCAGAATCCAAAGACTGGGGCTATACAGGCCAAGAACACTTACAACCAAATTCTCATGCAACGCAACATGGCCAAAAATGAGTTCTCCACATTTTGAAATAAGGTAAAAATTAATTACAGAATGCATGGTTTCTTCCAAGAATGATTTTACAGGTGTCATAATCTTTGCGTATATATTTTGGCGAATAGTTTGGTAAATATTGTGTAAACCCACTGACTAATGTGAGTTCTACATTCACTTTGATTGTTCTTGTTGGAGCAATGTTAAACTGTTCCTTCAATTTCATCCCAATGAGGAATTGTCCATTTCAAAGTGAAATGCATTATCTATAATAATATCATCCTCCAAAAGGACCACAACCTTATCATAGGGTTTGGAGGCTTGCATACCCCAGTGACCCAGAGAGCTATGTTGTCTAGAGTCAGGGCCTTGTGCTTTGGGTCACCCATGCCAAACAGGTCAAAGGGTAGAGGCCGGACTAAGAGTGGTCCACCGGACCTCCAAGTACTGGGGTTCAGCTCAGGGCTAACAACCCTGACTGGTAAAACAAAATTGTTATGGAAACAGCAATGGAGATTCCTTCTACGTCTGAGTGTGACAGTATTCCTGAGTCTCCTCCCAGGACTTGCATGACTGACAGTAGTGAAAACCAAGAGGCAACTACTGACACAATGAAGAAATCCCTAAACACCGACAGAAATGGAAGACCCTCACTGCTGCCCAAACACCAGTGGTGTAATTGGCTGTAGGTATAATAATAATAATATATTTATCAAAAATAGAAATCTATGTTAGAAAATTGAACAAAGCACTAATTTGATTCCGGTGGAAATGGCTATTTTTGGGATTCAGTGTATCACCAGGTCTCCGAACTGTTAACACAGGATAGGTAGTGCAGTTCCATTTTCCTTTGTTCATTGGTCCCTGAAAAACATTTTTGATTAAGGAGATCTCTTACTTGTTACAGTCCACGTATAAAATCAAATGGGATGCACTAACAACTAAGGCAACTCGGTGCCACTGGCCATCTGCCAAGGCGTACGGGAACACCTCTGTGTGGGACTGACGGCTCCCAGATCGATAATGAAAACGGACTTCATTCCGATGGCCGCTGCTCTCCACCTCCAGGTACCTAGCAAGGACAAATACAAGAGATGGAAGCGAGATCAGGCCACATTGTCACTCAAGCCTACTGTGCTAATCCAATCCACTTTGCTGCTCCATATCTATGTCACCTAATTCAATCTCCAAAACTATCATTATCAATGTTTAATATACCAAGCATTCACTGTCCTGAGGTAATGGATCCTAAATATTTACAACTCTCTTTTCTACACTGAAATATTGACCGTTTATTCATTTTCATAGGTTCTGTCTGACCTGCTGAGTTCCTCCAGATTTTGTGAGTGTTGATTTTAATCCTTCTGGGTTTCTTTGGACGGTGTGCTAGCACTGTAGTTTAGCGTAACACTATTACAATACCAGCAATCCGGGTTAATTCTGCCGCTGTCTGTGACGAGTTTGTATGTTCTCCCTGTGGCCATACGGACTTCCTCCAGGTGCCCTGGTTTCCTCCCGGTTTCCAAAGACATACATGTTAATAAATTAATTAGTCACTAGATGTAATTGGGCAGTGTGAAGCTCTTTGGACCAAAAGGGTCTGTTACTATTCTGCATGTCTAAATAAAAAATAAAATAATCTGTAAAGGACTTATCCCCTGCCCAGAGACAAGGCCTCCTAGTTCTGGATACCACAGCATCAAGAAACAGGCTTTCAGCATCTTTTCTGAGAGTCTGTAGCAGATTCTTCGAATCTCTAAACATCTTTCAAACGATTCAATTCATTCACTGTGTTGAAACCAGACTAAGCAAACATTTTTATATACATATAATTATTAACATTCTTCAAACACCATAGCTTCTATTAAAACCAATAACCAATGCTTTAATTTCTTAAACATCTTACCTTGCATTACCAATTCAATAATCATCCTTTCTTTTTCACTTTTTAACATTAGCCTTAATCCTGGTTTCTCAGCAATAAACAACAAAATGAAGGGTTCATCGATTTCTCCAACTTCCAGTAATCTCTTCCCCCCTCACGTCTTTGCTCTTTTTCCTATTCTCTATTCTAGTTCACCTCTCACTCCTTCTCTTCTCCTCACCCGGCCATAACCTCCCTCTGTTTCTGCTCCTCTTTCCCTTTCTTCCATGGTTCACTGTCCTCTCCTATCAGATTCCTTTTTCTTCAGCTATTCATCTTTTCCACCTATCACCACCCAGCTTCTTACTTCATCCCCCCCCCAATTTAACAATCTTACCCCTCATCTGTCTCACTTATTATCTGCCAGCTTCTACTCCTTCACCTCCTCCCACTTCCTTATTCTGGCTTCTTCTCCCTTCTTTTCCAATCCTGATGAAAGCACAAAACATGGACTGTTTAGTCCCTTCCACAGATGCTACCTAACTTTTGAGTTCCTCCAGCATGTTGTGTGTGTAACCCTATGTTAGTTGTATCTTTTTCTTCAAAGAAGAGATGAAAGGAGAGGAATGAGGATAGGCTTTATTCCATTAGGAGTTTGAAAAGATATGTCACCAAAGACACTCGCAAATTTCTACAAATGTACCATGGAGATTCTAACTGGCTGCATCACCATCTGGTATGGGGGGGGCACTGCACAGGATTGAAGTAAGCTGCAGACAGTTGTAAACTCAGTCAGCTCCGTCATGGGCATTAGCCTCCGTTGTATCCAGGACATCTTCAAGGAGCGATGCCTCAAAAAGGCAGCATCCATCATTAAGGTCAAGATGGCCCAGTGAACAACAATTCCTCTGGTGACATCTTGCAGATAGCAAATCTATCCAATTATTTCACTTTTTCTACCCCTTCTGCTTGTTCTTTTTGTTTTGTTTGTGTTATGGAGACTGTTGGAGCCTGTGCCGTATAGTTTGGAACTTGATTGAAGGATCCAGCACTATGCTGTGTCTGGAGAACTGCCTCATGGAGATAGAGACAGGGGCCAAAAAGATCGGAGAACTACAACTTGGCTCATGGAAAAGACCAAAAACAAGGCACAGGGTCATGAACGACTCCATCTCAAAGCAGCAAGGAAGATTGAGACATCGAGGTGAATGGCGATGGCTCCCGTCAGAGACGGTCAGCAGCGGAATTGGCACATTAAACCTGGATCAGCAGCGTTCAGACACAGGTCGACGCGATTGGCCCAGATTGGTGGCGGTAGGACCCGGTCGGCAGTTACTCTTTAAGGAAGGATTGTGTTTGTGCAGCTGCTCTCCTCGCATGCAGACGAAAAGATATTTCCCATATTCTGAGATTTAAGTGAATATGGGTCTGCACTTTATATTGGTTTCCTTCAATTTTTCTGTGCTTTCTTTCTTGTGGCCGATTGGCGGGTGGGTGACCTGTTAATTTCTGTGTGGGGGGAGGGTATTGGGTGTTTGGTTCTACTGTCACTGTTCTTTTCTGCGAGTGAGGGGGTTGGGTAATGTTATTGTGGCTGTTTTATACTGTTGGAGGGTGAATTAGGGGTCAGCGAGTTTTGTTTCTTTTCTTTTTCATTTCATTTGAAGAAGATAAATATCGAAGTTGCATTGTACATGTATGCATTGGCAATAAAATGAACCTTTGAACCTTATGGACCCCCATCACCCAGGGCATGCCATCTTCTCATTGCTACCATCTGCGAGAAGATGGAGGAGCCTGAATGATTCAGGAACAGCTTCTTCCCCTCTGCCACCCAATTTCTGAATGAACATTCAACCGATGAACACTACCTCACCTTATTTTTATTTTTACACTATGTATTTAACTATTTAACATATACAGTACTAACTTAGTATAATTCTTTTTTTCTCTATTATGTATTGCAGTGTACTGCTGCCCGAAGGACAACAAATTTCACGCTGTATGCCGATGACATTAATTCTAATCCTGATTTTGATGAGTGATGAGAATTTCAGCAGATAACTCTAAATATTGAGAGGTCATTCTAGCTGAATTAGAGGGGGAAACAAGGACAAGGAACCAAATTTAGACGATTCAAGAGTAAAGTGCGGTGGAGGTGATTACATAATTAGGGTATCTTTAAGGAATGCAAAGCTTCAATCACAATTTCAAATCAATAGTGTTGGAAAACAGAACAGAAAATTTGGTCATTGGTATGTGGAAATATTGAAATATTGATTACCATTTGTACTCGCATCCAGCCAACCTGACAATGAAATGCAAGGACACTAACGTGCTTATTTTGCACAACCAGATGGCAGGCTTGGATAAAAGCACACATGCCGTGATCAATGTAGTGATGTAGAATTAAGAACACAGTACCCCATGCTCCCAGAAAGCCCAGAAAGCCCGTACACCACAGAATTATTTAATAGTTCTACACAAGGCTACATGTGATACTGAACTCAAATTGCTTGCAGACTTCCAGGTGAATTAAGGTTTATAGAAGCTGAAGGTGAGGAGGCTGATGACTGTATCAATAGAGTGCTGGTGAAAGTTTCAGCAGCAATTAGAATCAAGATAAAACTTGATTTGATGACACAAACCAATCTCTGACAATGTCAGAATCTGAATCCAAATCAGGTTTAATATCACCAACATATGTTGAGAGATTTGTTGTCTTTGCAGCAGCAGTACATTGCAATACATAATAATAATTTGAAAACTGTGAATTACATTAAGTATATACAATATTAAGTAAGTAGTGCAAAAAAAGTGGGGAGGTAGTGTTCATGGGTTCAATGTCCTTTCAGAAACCAGATGGCAGAGGGGAAGAAGCTGTTCCTGAATCGTTGCGTGTGTGCCTTCAGGCTCCTGTACCTCCTCCCTGAGGGTAGCAATGCGAACAGGGCATGTCCTGGGTAATGATGGATGCTGCCTCTTTGCCGCATCACTCCTTAAAGCTGTCCTGGATACTACAGAGGCTAGTGGCCATGATGGAGCTGACTAAGTTTACAACTCTCTGCAGCTGACTTCAATCCTGTACGGTAGCCACCCCGCCTAATACCAGATGCTGATGCAGTCATTTAGAATGCTCTCCGGGGTATATCTGTAGAAATTTTTGAGTGTCTTTGGTGATATACCAAATCTCCTCAATCTCCTCCTGAAATATAGTAATTGTCGTGCCTTATTTGTAGCTGCGTCGATATGTTGGCCCCAGGATAGATCCTCAGAGATACTGACACACAGGAACTTGAAAATGCTGGCTCTTCACACTTCTGATCCCTCTGTGAGGACTGTTATGTGGCCTTGCAAGGATTCACCCTCTTGAAAGACAGTCTGACTATACAGCTATGGTGACAGAGAAACATCACAGAATTGGTTTTATATTGGTTTTAATTTGAAATTTTATCAGCTTGAAATGTCACCTGGTGAATCACTGGAAATTTCTCTCAGTAAATTAAAGGTCATGATAAAAACGGTACAGTGTCAGGTCATGACAGTCATGACCATATCTGCTCCGTGCCATGATCCTAATTTGTAGAGTGTGATTATGTTCTCAATCTCAAAGCAAACCAGACTAATTCTTACAAATTATTCAATGGATCAATTGAATGGATTAAGACTGCAAGGTTAATCTACTTAAAGCCACACTTCCCCCACAGATATACTTAAAATTCTCAAAACGTCATGTTCATTTCTGACTCATTAAAATAGCTTTTGAAAAATACAGTCAAAAAATTCCTTAACAATATTCTCAATAATCTAGCTCAGTACACAGGGAGGGTGTGAGAAATAAAGATTTTATGCAGAGTGCAGTTATGACTCAGACCGGTCTCTATCTCCCTCTCGCTGCTGTTCCCGGAGGAAAGTGCCTGAGTGACCGGTCTCTCTCTCTCTCTCTCTCTCTCTCTCTCGCTCTCTGTGCCCAGAGGAAGGTGGATGGTGCCTGTGTACAAATGATCTCTTTCTCCCTCCTGCTCAACGCCACCAAAGGTTGGTGCCTGAGTTTGTTCATTTTTTTATCTTTCCCGCTTTCTCACCCTCCCTCTTGCTCGATGCTGCCAGAGGATGGAAGACTGGATCTTGGGCAAGGTTTAATCCATGCCCTTCGTGGATTGGACTGTGTTGTTCATGTTATGATGTTTTTTGGTCGCTCATTTTTTGTTATTTTGTGCGACTTTGATCGGGGCCATCTGCAGATAACAAACGACACAACGCTAGATTGAAGTGGACTGAGCTGAACGGAATATGCTTAGCCTCTTTTGACAGTTTTGTAGTTTGGTGTTTTCTGTTCTATGTTTTGCTTGTTTCTTTTTGCCATTTGTGTGATTTGTATTTTTTTTGAGTGTTGGGGTTTGATATTTATCTTTAAACAGGTTCGATGGTGCTTGCGGCCATGGGAAGATGAATTTCAGGGCCATATACTGCATACATACTCTGATAACAAATGTACTTTGAATCTTTGAAATTAATGTTAACATTTAAGCTGCAGAGAAATAAGAAGGCTGTATATAACAATCAGGCAGATCAGCTCTGAAGAGAATTGATAATGGCTGGGATCACATGTCTTGTAAAGACACCACCTGGAAGAAGACAATGGCAAACTACTTCTGTAGAAAAATTTGCTAAGAACAATCGTGGTAATCGATAAGAAAAGAATATGAACAGCGTAAAAGGGGCCTTGCCCATAGTCAACCATCAGAATAAGGACAGATGGAAGACAATGATCACCAGTGTCATACAAAGCAGCACATAATGATAATGATGATGTTAAGTAACAAAAAGAATGATTGAGACAGGGTAGAGACCATGAAATATGTAAGGATAATAGAAAGGGAAACAAGTAGGGCTTTCAGGTTTACAGCAAATAGTCTGAGGAGGCGTTGGTGACTAGGATTGATCTATACAGTTGATGGATCAAGTTACTGTATCCCTATCTACACCATGACAATTGTCATTATAGTCATAGTCATAGTCATAATTTATTGATCCCGGGGGAAATTGGTTTTCGTTACAGTTGCACCATAAATAATTAAATAGTAATAAAACCATAAATAGTTAAATAGTAATATGTAAATTATGCCAGGAAATAAGTCCAGGACCAGCCTATTGGCTCAGGGTGTCTGACCCTCCAAGGGAGGAGTTGTAAAGTTTGATGGCCATAGGCAGGAATGACTTCCTATGACGCTCTGTGTTGCATCTCGGTGGAATGAGTCTCTGGCTGAATGTACTCCTGTGCCCAACCAGTACATTATGTAGTGGATGGGAGACATTGTCCAAGATGGCATGCAACTTGGACAGCATCCTCTTATCAGGCACCACCGTCAGAGAGTCCAGTTCCATCCCCACAACATCACTGGCCTTACGAATGAGCTTGTTGATTCTGTTGGTGTCTGCTACCCTCAGCCTGCTGCCCCAGCACACAACAGCAAACATGATAGCACTGGCCACCACAGACTCGTAGAACATCCTCAGCATCATCCGGCAGATGTTAAAGGAGGATGTCCTACGAGTCTGTGGTGGCCAGTGTGATCATTATGATTATCATCATTATATGCCACGTTGCATGATGTGGCTGATCATGGTCTTTCCATAACCATCATTGTTCTTGGCAAATTTTTCCACTGAAGTGGTCTACCATTACCTTTGGCTGGTCAGTGGCTTTACAAGATGGGTGAACCCCAGCCATTATCAATACTCATCAGTAGTTATCTGCCTGGCACCAGTGGTCACATAACCAAGACTTTTGATATCCACCTCCTTTTTCTATGACTTCGCATGACCCTGATCGGGGTGGGGGGGGGGAGGGGCAGCTAAGCAGATGCTACACCTTGCCCAAGGGTGACCTGCTGGCTAGTGGAGGAAAGGAGCACCTTACACCTCATTTGTTAGAGTTGGACCTCCACCTGACACCCTTGAAACGGCAATCCTAAAATACTGTAAATCTCTTGGAATGATTTGATTATGAAATCTTCAGTATGAAACACCGACAAGATAGAGTGGACCAAAAAGAATGTGAACCACTTTACCTTCTGGAGAAGCCTTCGCCCGCAGACCATTTACTTTAAATAAAATTGGGGTCCTAATGGCAACATTGAATTCAGCAATATCAGATAACCAGAGATTGCAGCATATCTGAACAAGCCAGTTTTGATATAAGCAACACACATAAAATGCTGGAGGCCAGGCAGCATTTATTGAGAGGAATAAACAGTCAACATTTCAGGTCGAGACCCTTCATCAAGGCTGGGAAGAAAGACTTGAAATCACAGTAAGAAGGTGGGGAAAGGGGAGGAAGAAGTACAAAGTTGCAGGTGATCGGTGAAACCGGGAGAGGAGGAGCGGATAAAGTAAGGGGTTGGGAAGTTGATTGGTGAAAGAGATCAAGGGTTGGAGAAGGGGGAATCTGCTGGGAGATGACAGAAGACCACGGAAGAAAGGGAAGGGGGAGGAGCACCAGAGGGAGAGGATGGACAGGTAAGGAGATAAGGTGTGAGAGAGAAACAGGAATGGGGAATGGTGAAGGGGAGAGAGCAATTACTGGAAGTTCTCCTATCAGACTCTCTCCATGGACTCTGAATAACCTCCCAAGTATGTCCGGTCTTTACTGATTTTATTTTCTGTTGCCTGCAGTTGGTTGAATTTCAATCCCAGAGTGATTAAGAGGCCCTCATAATACCAGATAAGATAAACTCTGTCTAATGATTTATTATGGAAATTATTCCAAGACTATTGCAGTATGTTTTATACCAATTTTATGTTTAATCAACTGGAATATAAAAGCAAGGATGTAATGTTGAGGCTTTATAAGGCACTGGTGAGGCCTCATCTGGAGTATTGTGCACAGTTTTGGGCCCCTTATCTCAGAAAGGATGTTCTGAAACTGGAGAGGGTTCAAAAGAGGTTCACAAAAATGATTTCAGGATTGAGAGGCTTATCATATAAGGAGTGTTTGAATTCTCCACATCACTAGAATTCAGATGACTGAAGCAGGGGAAATCATTGAAATGTATCAAATGTTGAAAGGCCTCAATAGAGTGGATGTGGAGAAGACGCTTCCTATGGTGGGGGAGTCTAAGACCATAAGACACAATCTCAGGATAGAGGAATATCCATTTAGCACAGAGACGAGGAGGAATTTCTTCAGCCAGAGGGTGGGGAATCCGAGAATCCGTTGTCGCTGGCGGCTGTGGAGGATAAGTCACTGGGCATATTTAAGGCAGAAATTGATAGATTCCTGATTTGTCAGGGATACAGAGAGAAGACAGGAGATTGGGGCTGAGAGGGAAAATAGATCAGCCATGATGAAATGGCAGAGCAGACTTGATGGGCTAAATGAATAGAATGGAATGGAACTGTATTGTCATTGCTCAAGACAACAAGGTTGCGGTGCTACTCCAGTCCATACAAAACAGATATTTACAATGTATGCAGTATGGCTTAATTTTAAAATAATAAATAAATAAATTCTATGTTTACCGGACATACAACAAATAATTTTGATAGTCCATCACACTCAAAGGCCATTGGCTAGCCAGGGTGTAGCATTATTCATTTGCACAACAGCCATCGAGAAGAAGCTGTTTTTCAGTCTTACTGTCCTGGCTAAGATATTTCTGTATCTCCTACCAGATGGCAGGAGATTGAACAAACAGTGTCCGGGATGGGATTGGTCTTTGATGATGTCACGAGCATGCTGTAGGCCTCGAGAGTTGCAGATTGTCTCCAAGTCCGGTAGTTGTGTCCCAGTGACGTGTTGAGCCATCCTAAACAACCATTGTGGTAGGCTAGTTCTGCTCCTATACCTTATGGTTGAATTTCAAATTGGACATAATTCCCCTTTTGGTGAATTCCCCAGTTCCCTTTCCATTATTTGTGGCCCAATAATGAAATTGTTTAAATGAATGAGTTTAAATTTGTGTTTTGTGTTTAATTTTTGTTTTAAATGTTTAGGTTGCTAAGTAAGAACTTCCACACAAAACACAAATGTAAACTATAGAGAGTGACAGTTGTGTCCAATTTACTGGGGATAGGTATTTCCACCTCTCAGCAGCTACCTCTGTAAGTCCATAATTCTTCATAAAAATCAATTCAGCGTATCCATTATCCACCTTGCAAACACTCTTGGACTTCCATTATACTCAAAGCAATCACTCTTGGGTTTCCATTATTTTATCTGAAATAATCTCTGCAAGGTATCTATTTTTATGTTAGTATTCAATTCCAGTCATTCATTATCGTATATGTAAGTGGGCCAAGAGATCCATTCATCTCATTCCCAATGAGATCAATTCCAGATAGCTATTACTTTTTTATGTAATGACTTTTCAATATCCATTTTTTCATACTATCATTCGTAAGTTGCCAATTTTGCCCACTCAATCAATTGTAGGATTCGAAGCTTCCTATGTAAACTCTCCTACATCTGCTTCATCTTTAAACACACTTCTTTTTAATGATTATACTATTTTATATCAGAAAACGAATGGTTTAACAAAGACTTTCTTCAATTGCATATCCTCCACTTTGCATTTTTATTCCTGCCAAATACAAAAAAAAAGTCTGCAGAGATGGTTATCATTTATAAATATTCAAAATTTGTAGACAGCCTACCTTTGTAAATCAATATCAGGTAAATGTAATACTTTAATATTAAATTGAACCAAAATGGCATGAACCCCAAGTGATTTGAATAATGGAATTATACCTTTGGACTATTAGTAGATATTTGAAAGGATATAGTGGTAGAAATTGAACTGATAGTGAAAAAAGATTCTGAGATTTAAGTCAAATCCTGTATGACAGAGATATTTGAAATAGTTCACAGTACCATTATATATTGTTTAATATTTTACATAATAAGGGACCATAGAGCAAACATCAAAGATAGTGCCAAGGGTTTTTGTGGACCTGAATGACTTCTTCCAGTTCATCCATGAAACAGTTTAAACCTCCTGTTTTTGTGTCTCTTTTCTCCTTTTCAGGGTGGCCGGGGTCCTGTTGGAGTCCCTGATCTACAGCTGCACTCAAACTATGTTCTCTACGGACAGTGGGATCTCGCTCTTTAGAATTCACTGAGAGGCCTGCTATTACAGAAACTCCAGGAGCGGCTTGGAAGACAAGTGCCTTCGGGGTGCAGCCCTGAGGATGACCTGATTCCTCACCAATGTCATTGACTGAAGCGTGGTGGGAGATTGAAGCATTGCGACGGTCGGTGCGGCTACCAGAAGCCTCTGCACTAAGGCTGCCTCTCTCCCTTTCGACGGTGAGAAAGAGTTTGTTGATCCTTGAGCCAGGGGAACTTGAGTAAGTGGCACTGCAGATTGTAACATCAAAGCAGGAAGCTGGTGGCCTCCCCTCTCGCTGTAGCAGGAGCGATGTTTCTCCCTTCCCCTTTAGTGTGAGAGAGGGCCTGCTGAGATGTCGAAGTGCTGGGACGGACAGTAGTTTTCGCTGGACTCTAAGTCATGGTCTTGCTATTACATGGTGGGTTGTGGAGGGGAGCTGATTTTGCTGGAGTAAGTGGGAGGAGGGTTGATGCTTTTGCAGCAGCTTGTGTGTGGGATAGGGAGGCGGGCTTTGGGGTTCTAACGCTTTTATATCATCCATTGTTTGAGTTTCTTCTCTCTTCGTGGATGTCTTTGAAGAGTAAGAATTACAGGTTGTATACTATATATGTTCTCTGATACTAAATTGAATCATTGAACCATTGACCTTCAAGGTCACAAAACCTACTTGGTAAGAAAAGTATAATTCACTTGCCTCACAGGTGGATAGGGTAGTTAAGAAAGCTTATGGGGTGTTAGCTTTCATAAGTCGAGGGATAAAGTTTAAGAGTCGCGATGTAACGATGCAGCTCTATAAAACTCTGGTTAGGCCACACTTGGAGTACTGTGTCCATTTCTGGTCGCCTCACTATAGGAAGGATGTGGAAGCATTGGAAAGGGTACAGAGGAGATTTCCCAGGATGCTGCCTGGTTTAGAAACTATGCATTATGATCAGAGATTAAGGAGCTAGGGCTTTACTCTTTGGAGAGAAGGAGGATGAGAGGAGACATGATAGAGCTGTACAAGATAATAAGAGGAATAGATAGAGTGGATATCCAGCACCTCTTCCCCAGGGCACCACTGCTCAATACAAGAGGACATGGCTTTAAGGTAAGGGGTGGGAAGTTCAAGGAGGATATTAGAGGATGGTTTTTTACTCAGAGAGTGGTTGATGCATGGAATGCACTGCCTGAGTCAGTGGTGGAGGCAGATACACTAGTGAAGTTTAAGAGAGTACTAGACAGGTATATGGAGGAATTTAAGGTGGGGGCTTATATGGGAGGCAGGGTTTGAGGGTCGGCACAACATTGTGGGCCGAAGGGCCTGTACTGTGCTGTGTTATTCTATGTTCTATGTTCTATCAAGAGCCCATTAAAAGAAGACCAGCAAACACTCAATGTGCAGAGAAAAAAAGCATCATGCAAACAATCACCGCAAGCAAATAGTGTGATGAACCGATGTCCAGAGTGTCCCGTGGTTCAACATCGTTCTGTGCAGAGCCGGGTCGTGGAGCAGTGATCTGCACTGGCCCTTCCCTCACTTTGGGCCCCAACACTCTTTTCAGTCTGGCCTGGAGACTGAATCTCCGTCCAAACGCTGAGTTCACTCACTTCGATATGCTCTGGGGCCAGGACCCCATCGTCTCCATTCAGCCTGTCACCGACCTCTCTGCTCCGGCATGGCACTTAAAACCATTGAATCTTAGCCCTTCCTCACTCTGGGCAACGGGCCCACTGCCTCGCCTCGCCTTGGTTCTGCCACATCAAACTGCCTCCAAGTCCAAAGGGAAGTTCCAGACTATTACTTGCGATGATCATTTGCCAGAAAAAGTGTTGTTTATCAAAATATTTCATTGCTTTCCTTGTTTAGGCACCAGCCAGAAGTCACTGAGATCCACCAGTACCATCTCAAACCAGAAGTTCCATGTCAAGACACAGAAGACACCATGGTCATCCATTGCAACCAAGGCAGACCCTTGTTCGTACCACTGGACCCAGACTTCTGAGCTTAAGAGACTAGAACTTCCCAGTGCAACAGCTTTTACACTTTAACTACTCCGTCGTCACAGGTTTTCTGTCATGGTCAGATACGATGGACAACTATCAATGTGTACCAGCTCACGTAACTGAGCAAATCTTGACCAACTGTGATAAACACAAGAGATTCTGCAGATGCTGGAAATCCAGAGTAACACACTTAAGAACATAAGAAATAGGAGCAGGAGTCGGCCATCTGGCCCGTCAAGCCTGCTCCGCCGTTCAATAAGATCATGGCTGATCTGGCCATGGACTCATCTCCACCTACCTGCCTTTTCCCCATAACCCTTAATTTTCCTACAATGCAAAATTCTATCCAACCTTGTCTTAAATATATTTACTGAGGTAGCCTCCACAGCTTCACTGGGCAGAGAATTCCACAGGTTCACCACTGTCTGGGAAAAGCAGTTCCTCTTCATCTCCGTCCTAAATCTACTCACTTGAATCTTGAGGCTCTGTCCCCTAGTTCTAGTCTCACCTACCAGTGGAACAACTTTCATGCCTTTATCTTATCTATCCCTTTAATAATTTTATATGTTTCTTTAAAAGCTCCTCTCAATTTTCTGAATCCTATCGAGTACGGTCCCAGGCAAAATGCTGGAAAATGTTGGAGGAACACAGAATGCTGGAGGAACTCAGCAGTCCAGGTAGCATTACTAGAGAAGAAGAAGGCCAGTGATGTTGTGGGGATGGAACTGGACTCTCTGACGGTGGTGTCTGAAAGGAGGATGCTGTCCAAGTTGCATGCCATCTTGGACAATGTCTCCCATCCAGTACATAATGTACTGGTTGGGCACAGGAGTACATTCAGCCAGAGACTCATTCCACTGAGATGCAACACAGAGCGTCATAGGAAGTCATTCCTGCCTGTGGCCATCAAACTTTACAACTCTTCCCTTGGAGGGTCAGACACCCTGAACCAATAGGCTGGTCCTGGACTTATTTCCTGGCATAATTTACATATTACCATTTAACTATTTCTGGTTTTATTACTATTTATTATTTATGGTGCAACTGTAACGAAAACCAATTTCCCCCGGAATCAATAAAGTATGACTATGACTATGACATTCGATGCTTCAGGCTGACACCCTTCGTCAGGACTCCAATCTCCTTCCAGGTCCTTACTTCACCCTCCCTCTTCCATCTACCTACTTTCCCACTTGCCTGGTTTCACCGATCAACTGCACTCACTCCCCACCCCACCCCCACACACACACATTCTTATTCTGACTTCTGCCACCTTCCTTTACAGTCCCAGCCTAAAACGCCCACTGTTTATCCCCCTCCCATACATACTGCCTGTCTTGCTGAGTTTCTCCAGCACTTTGTGTTGCTCCATATTTCCATCATCTGCAGAACCTCCACTGTTTATGACATTTTTATATTTAGAATAACAAACTAATTATACTGAGCAGCACACACAACGAGCTGGAAGAACCCAGCAAGTCGGGCTGCTCAAGTTTGCCAAATCTCTTACATGTCTAATTATACTGGGACTTCAGCTTATTAACTGGAGGAAATAGCCGATTGAATAATAAATTTTGATGAGAAATTATTAGGAATTCCGATTTTTCTGCATTTCACATGGAGTCCCAAATATGCAGTATTACTTTAATCTGTCACTATTAATGTGACATCTGGTAATAATGACCCAGTTAAGCATCTGGGTGGGGGTAAATAAATGAAGAATGGGGTTTATCTGTGTGAGAAAAATTAGACCTGAACTCCTCTCATTAAATGAAAATCCCCTTCCCTCCCTCCCTCCCCCCCCCCCCACCGACAAGGTTTCAAGCTTGTTTCCAACTCTAGACATTTATAAAATATTAACCAAAGGAATGATGGATTATTTTCAGTTCCCATTGGTTAAAATGAGAGAGAATAAAAGTCAAATTTTCCTTTTTGATTAATATCCAGTGATCCATAGAAAGGAAGTACAAATGTGAAAGTCAGGTGATTGAAAGGCCTGCCAGTGTTCGGTGTCCTGGCAGACACATGAAGGATAATCGCTTGGGTCTGACACTGGAGCACTGACAACCATTCTGAATCAAGCACTTCTGAGACATGCCAGCTTCAGTAGGAAACAGAAGTGAAGAGCACAGAATGGGGCTCCAGGGCTTTGAGGTCCTAAATCATTTTTATTCTGAATCCCGATCCCATACACTGTTAAAGTTCAAATTTCAAACTAAATTTGTTATCTGAGCATGTTTATGTCACTACGTACAATCTTGAGATTCCTTTTAAAATTTATTTTTATTGAGACACAGTGTGGAACCGGCCCTTCGAGACACACCACCGGCAACCTCCGATTTAAACCGAGCCTAATCACAGGACAATTTACCATGACCAATTAACTTCCCAACTGGTCTGTCTTTGGACTGTGGGAGGATACCTGAACACCTGGAGAAAACCCACACAGTCACAGGGAGAATGTACAAACTCCTTACAGGCAGAGGCGGGAATTGAACCCGGTCTCCGGTTACTGTACTGTTATTGTGCTAACCACTACACTACTGTGTCTCCTATTCACAGGAAAATAAAGAAATACAACAGAATTTATGATACATTTCACTACACATAAACAAAGACTGAAGAACACCAATCATGAAAATAATATTAAAAGCTAAGTAAATAATACAGAGAACGCGAGTTGTAGACTAATTGAAAGAGAGTGTGTAAGTTCTGAAGTCAGTGCAGCATTGAGGTGAGTGAAGTTGTCCACTCACCCCACTTCCCTTAAGAGTAACCTCATTCCTCTTCAAACTCTGAAGTCAACAATCATCATATTGCTTGATGGTCTCTCTATTTCAAATTCCCCTTTCCTCCTTAAGGGAATATGTAAGGAGATTTCTACAGATGTACCATGGAGAGCATTCTGACTGGCTGCATCACTGTCTGGTATACAGAGGATTGGGGAGAGGGGTGGGGACTCTACTGCACAGGATCGAAATAAGCTTCAGAGAGTTGTAAACTTAGTCAACTCCAACATGGGCCTCCGTTGTATCCAGGACTCCTTCAAGGAGCGATGCTTTAAAAAGACAGCATCCATCATTAAGGACCCCCACCACCCAGGTCATGCCTTGTTCTCACTGTTACCATCAGGGAGGTGGTACAGAAGCCTGAAGAAACACACTCAACAATTCAGGAACAGCTTCTTACCCTCTGCCATCCAATGTATGAATGGACATTGAACCCATGAACACTTCCTCAATACTTTTTTTTATTTCTAGTGTATTTCAAAGACATTCCTCCGAGATGCAGCACAGAGCATCATAGGAAGTTATTCCTGCCTGTGGCCATCAAACTTTACAACTCTTCCCTTGGAGGGTCAGACACCCTGGGCCAATAGGCTGGTCCTGGACATTGCATAATTTACTGGCATAATTTACATATTACTATTTAACTATTTATTACTATTTTCTATTACTATTCTATTACTATTTATTATTTCCATGACTATTACTATTTACTAATAGTAATATTACTATTACTATTTATATTACTATTTATTATTTATGGTGCAACTGTAACGAAAACCAATTTCCCCCGGGATCAATAAAGTATGACTATGTAACCGGGTGACCGTCGGATCTTATTCAATATTGTTAGAAGTGTACTTAGGCAGCTTTCTGGGTAATATTAGAATAGTTGTCTGTGCCTTTAAGGGGAGACAGTGATGTCATTACGCACATGCGGGATAGTGGGGAGACAATTTTGCTTTCTGCTGAAGACGTGGTAAGGCGTTGGAATTGGGTTCTTCCCAGTGCGTGCTGGGCATGCTGAGGAAAGGTGAGCATTAATTGACAATATCCATGTGAATTCGTTTATGCTTGTTGGCGGATCGAGAATATTGGTAATTTGACATGTTTTACATGTGGATGCTTTAGATTTCCACGAGTGAAGGAATCAACGCTGGGTAGCGTGGCTTATACCAAGTTCCTCACCATCCAAGGAGGTCAGTCTTCCTGTGATTTAACTACCAGGCAATACTTTGTAAAAGTTGTGCCAAAGTGTACCTTTTGTCTAACTTTATTGTATCGGGACTGATTGTGCATGTAACCGCGTAGCGTGAATGCTTAGTCTCTGTTCGGAAGTTCAGCACGTGTGTAGCCCCCCCGGCCAACCTCAGGGTCGCTCGGCTCGCTGTCGTCTGG
Source organism: Mobula birostris (assembly GCF_030028105.1). Classification (NCBI taxonomy): domain Eukaryota; kingdom Metazoa; phylum Chordata; class Chondrichthyes; order Myliobatiformes; family Myliobatidae; genus Mobula; species Mobula birostris. The sequence goes on along the minus strand of NC_092378.1, from coordinate 5,751,962 downwards.
GGAAACAGCCCTCGGCCCCGCCAAACTGGGTAATAGTTTGTGTGGATGCTGTGTGATGTACCCCACCCCGCCCAAATAACAGACAATACACCAGATACGATTAAATGATTTACAGTTTATAGATATTACTGGAACTATATAATTAATAGAGAATAAAATATAAAAGGAAAATAAAAGGCGCCACACTTATCAAAGTTCAATCTCTTCGTGCACCAACAGTTGGAACTCGGGACCCTTCTTCTTCACCCTGCGACCCCTCGGACCACCTCGACCAGCCGCCTGGGACCAACAATGGTGGTCAACCAGACGCTCCACACGAGTCCGTCTCTGTCTCCCCTCCTCACCAAACGCCCTGCTCGGGATCCGACCCCGTCAGCGGACTCACAGCACCTGGTCCATTCTCTGACTCTCTCTCCCGCCTTCTGCCCCAAAACCCTGCGCATACAGTATATTCAAATACACCAAAGACATAACAACTATTCCAATTGGTTCATAACATCTTCTTATCAGTAACGTGATTCAACAAACTGCTAGCGGGAAGAACCTTCTCAGCGTTTAACATAACAAAGAAGCATTCCAAAGTATAACATAACAAAGAAGCCATTTTAATTAGCCTACACAGTAACATAAAAGACGGAACCCCCTTACACGTGTGGACGTCTTAGATGAGATGTATTCACTTACATTTTTCGCTGTTATGTATAAGATGCAGGGTGGGTGGGATTCTAATGTTGTTTGTATTGTGTTCCTTCAGGATTGCTACTACCGTATTTGTACTGTATTAGTTCTGGTACTTTTATACTGCATACAAAATTCTGTCCATACACAAGGGTGCAGAGCGAAAGTTAAACTGAGATTGTAATGGCAAGAACCGGTTGTAAATTTATTCGTTTTGTTTCGCGACCCTCTTCTGGCACTTAAACATCGAAAACTGACAAAGGAATTAAAACCCAAAAGAGTCTTTGTTGTCCTGAGCGTGTACTTTTCCCCAGGCTACACTAGATTTTCAGTACTTGTTTAATTTAACTATTTCATGTATATATTTCCTTATTGTAATTCACAGATTTTTTTCCATTTTTATGTATTGCATTGTACTGCTGCCACAAGGACAACAAATTTCACGACATATGCCGGTGATATATAACTACCAACAGAATAGTACCATTCTCCTTGGATAATAAACTATAGCTTTGAATTAATGAATGCAATCAGAATATACCATCTTCCTATGAAATATGTGTCACTGACCTCTTATCTGAATGATGAATTGACAGAAAGACTCCTGAATTGTAGTGGACCTGCTTAAGTGTGATCAGAACAGTGAACTCCCGTGTGTATCTCAGTTTCTGAGAAATCTGTTCGACTGCAATTGGTGATGCTTTCAGAATCCTTGCAGTATCTGTAAGAGAGGGAAAACAAATAAAGCAACAATAACTCAGTTATTTTCCCACAACTTGGCCAGAAATCTCTCAAAGAAAACTACTAAATGGCCACGGTTTATTTTCAACAATTGCTTCAAACTACCTAACTGCATCAGCCACCACAATTTTGTAGATTTATTGTGGTTCAGTTCATTGTTTCATCTCAACGTCATCATTATGTGCCTTGTCATCTGACATTGGCAATCATGGTCTTTCCATGACCATAATTACTCTTGGCAAATTCTTCTACAGAAGTGGTTTGCCATTGCCTTCTTCTGGGCAGTGTCTTTACGAGACGGGTGACCCCAGCCGTTATCAACACTCTTCCGAGATTGTCTGCCTGGGGTCAGTGGTCGTATAGTCAGGACTTGTGATATGCTCCAGTTACTCATACAACCATTCACCATCTGCTCCCATTCCTTGACATGACCCTGATCAGAGGCTAAGCAGGTGCTACACCTTGTCCAAAGGTGACCTGCAGGCTAGTGAAGGGAAGGAGCGCCATACCACTGGAAGAGATGCATCTCCACTCCGCAGCCCAATCTAGATTTCATCTAGGTTGGCTAAAAATATTAGTCCATTGTGTTTACCATCAGCTGAGATGTTATAAGCCTGATAATTATAAGCAAGGTCTGATATTGCCCAGCCATTAAACAGTCACTAATGATCAGTGATGTCGTCCCTTGTTTTGTTACAGTGCAAAAATAAGTGGTAGCTTAAGACTTCCAAAAATTCCAACAAAATGATCTTATTTGGTATGTTTTCCCATTTTGGTGATATTAAAACATGGAAATCAAACTAAAGCAAAACAGAAGCTTAAACGCAAGAGATTCTGCAGATGCTGTAAATCCAGAATGCTGGAGGAACTCAGCAGGTCAGGCAGCATGTACGGAGAGGAATAATATTTCAGACCAAGCCCTTTCATCGGGTCTTGAAAGGAAGAGGAGGAGAAGAAGAGGAAGAAGGTGGTGCGGGGGCAGGGTTGTGGAGAAAGGATTACAAGCTGCAACGTGATAGGTGAAGCCAGATGAAGGAAAGGTAAGTGGGTGGGGGAGGGGGAGTGATGAAGTGAGAGGCTGGGAAGTGATAGGTGGTCAAGGCAAAGGGCTGGAGAGGAGAGTGGACCACGGAAAAACCAGAAGTGGTTGACAGGCAGGTGAGAAGAGAAGAGAAGAGAAAGAGGTAAGCCAGAATGTGGAATGGAAAAGGGGAGGAGCCTCTGTAAAATAAGAGTTTCTTCTGTGACATTTCTTGACACTCAACTTGAAAAGAAAGTCGAATATCAATGTTTTCAGTGAAAGTACATTCTGAATTGTGGTTATTCAAACTTGATTTCATAGTTCTGAATCAATCAGCTGGTAACCTTCAAAAAATACAGAGAGGCAGACAGACAACATCACAGAGTAGCTCACAGCTGTCAGCACATTCCCACATTGCCCTTGTAATCAGCAAACATGACATCCTTATGGTTGGTTTCTCCAGACCAAAACAGTTTGCCCAGCAGAGTTTCAATCAGAGTGGTGTATGACAGATGCACAAAATGGGAGGTAGAAATTACCCAGCCATGAAGTGCAAAGAATTACTTAAGTAAATGATCCTACTTGATGTTGTAATTTAAACACAGTTAGAAAATTGCATATACTACATAATCAAAAACGGAGTGGGGCGCTAGCAGGTTTCCTTGTTACGTTTTTGTTATTGATAGTCAAGCTTTAATCAATGCAGTTTGTGGTCTGGATTCTGTAGTTCACATTATGATGTGTTTCTGATATCTGGTCACTGCTTTTTTGTTGCTATTTTGGACGTTTTTAATTGGAGCGGCCTGAAGATAACAAACAACACAGCGATAGATTGAACTGAACTGAATGTGCTTGGACTCTTTCAACTTTGTGTTTTATATCCAGTGTTTTTCACTGTTTTTTTGTCATTTATATAATTTGTTTTTTTAAGTGTATGGGGAGGAGGTTTGATGTTTTTCTTTGAATGGTTTCCATGGTTTTTCTTTGTTTCATGACTGTTTGTGGGGAAGATGATTCTTAGGATTGTATACTGCAAACATACATTGATCATAAATGTACTTTGAATCTTTGATAAAGAAATTGTCTCTTTGAATAACTCAGTGCTATCTCTTCACGTAATGACAGCTGGTTTGTTGAGGAAGCTGTCTTCCTTCGTTATTACAGCACTCTCCTAACCCTTGTAAAAGCAAAGATGATTACACCCATAGTTTTTTTTCTTTGGAGAATATGCATAAAGGTACAGCTGAGGGTACATCTAGCTGCTTAAATTGTAAAGCCATTGCTAGTTAAGAACAGCAAGGGGGCATTGCGCAATGATGTTGGTCTAGGAAATGCTAGAGAAATAACAAGAGTCAAATGCTAAAATCAGTGCAAAATTCCTTCAATTATTCCTGGCCAACGTAATCAAGGACCACGCATCCCCTCGTACACACACACACACACACACACACACACACACACACACACACACACACACACACACACACGCACACACACACACTCACTCAACACACACAAAATGCTGGAGGAACCCAACGGGTCAGGCAGCCTCTTTGGAAAAGAACAAGCAGTCAGCTTTCGGGCAGAGACGCCTCTTCGAGTCACATCGCCCAGCAACTCTAGCCTAGTTTCAGGGCGACCCACGATGACCAACCAACCACCAAATCAGTACGTCCTTGGACCAGGGGAGGAAACTGGAGCACCCAGAGGAAACCCACATGGTCATGGAGAGAACGTACAAACTCTTTTGTTTTCTCATTTCTACTAGTTCAATGCATTTATGCCTGCAATGATCTGACTGGATGACATGCAAACAGAAACCTTTCACTGTGTATGTGACAATAATAAACCAGCCTTCAAGTACCAATTACATCCATGATTTCTATTTCCTGATGACAGAGAAGGAGGCCATTAGTCCCATCATGTCTATGATAGCCATTGCTCACTGAGCAATGTCATTTCCTCACTGAATTGCCCCACATTCCCATTGACTACCCCAGATTCTGTCACACTTTACATACTAGTCATCTGATCTGACCCATCGCTAATTGCTGGATGAGAAGTCACGCTTCATGATTTGCTCACAAAAATGGAAAAATTACCATCACTTGAGTTTTTTCATTGTGTGTTGTGAGATTTATGGATTTTCACTACCAACACAAATAAATTTTAAAGCAGCCGGTATCACTGCTTTGTGTGGTACATCACCCCAGAACCTTTTACATTTAATGTTTTTAAATTTTCCTTTCCAGCTCTCTCAATTTTTCTTACATTTTTTTAATTTCACTGATTTGAATCTAGTTCACTTTCATTCACTCTTCAGCATTCAATTTGTTCATCTTCTCTTTCAAAATGCTATCGACTGGAGTAAAGTTGTGAACCTGACATTATTCACAAGGCCATGAATGTCAGAATGTTGCTATACTGACACCATTTCACATCTCCCTCTAGTTTGTGGCTTTAAATCAGGGTTCCCCCACCCTGGCTCCATGGACCCCCTCAGTTAACGGTAGGGGTCCATGTCATTAAAAAAGGCTGGGAACCTCTGCTTTAAATTGGTATCGTCTGAAAGATGAGGTATGGAATCCAGCTCATAATGTTGTGTATTTAATAATTCAATAATATTTGAGTAATGTTGTAAATATATTGTTTGATTAAGCATTCTTTGTTGTTTACATATTTTGTTACGAGTGTATGTAAAAGTACATAAATCCCATATGTTATCATGTCACTGTGTCATATTTGACACCTTACTATCAGAATCAGAGTCTGGTTTAATATCACTGGCAAATGTCATGAGATCTGTTGCCTTTGCAGCAGCAGTACAACGCAATACATAATAATAGAGGGAAAAAAACTGAATTTCAGTTAAAATAAATATTAGTTAAATATTAGTTAAATATTAAAATAAATAAATAAATATTAGTTAAATTAAACAAGTAGTGCAAAAGTAAATAAAAAGTAGTGAGCAGTGTTCATGTTTTCAATGTCCATTCAGAAATCTGATGGCAGATGGGAAGAAGCTGTTGCTGGATCGTAGAGTGTGTGCCTTCCGGTTTCTGTACCTGCTTCTTGATGGTAGCAATGAAAACAAAGCATGACCTGGGTGAGGGGGGCCCTTAATGATGGATGCCACCTTTTTGAGGCATCGCTCCTTGGAGCTCTCCTGGGTCTGTGGAGGCCAGTGCCCATGATGGGGCTGACTAAGTTTACAACTCTCTGCAGCTTATTTCGATCATGTGCAGTTGCAGCCACCCTACACCCCATACCAGAAGCTGATGCAGCCAGTTAGAACACTCTCCATGGTACATCTGTAAGAATTTGTGAGTATCTTTGGTGAAATACCAAATCTCCTCAAACTCCTAATAAAATATAGCCGCTGTCATGCCTTCTTTGTAACTACATCAATATGTAGGGCCCAGGATACATCTTCAGAGATCTTGAATCGTTCAGAATCAGGTTTAATATCACTGGCATATGTCATGAAATTTGGTAATGTTATGGCAGCAGTACAAAGAAATACATGATAAATAAATATAGAAAACAAAAAAACTGAATTACAGTAAATATATATATGTCTATTAAATAGTTAGCTAAAAATCAGTAGGAGAAAAAAACAGAAATCAAAAAATAGTGATGGGACCCCCAAGGACTTGAAATTGCTCCTGATTTCCACTTCTGATCCCTCTGTGAGGACTGGTGTGAGTTTCCTCATCTTACTCTTTCTAAAAGTTTATCCCCGGGCTCCCCATGTTTTTCCTTCGATTAGTTTTGAAGTTACAAAACATCACACATGACACAACAAAACTGGAGACACTCAATATTTCTGTGTTGTGTTCATTACTGACGTTGAGGTAGGCAATGTCATTTATTGAGACATAATACTATCAACATTCTCACGCACAAATTGTCTGTGAATTTACCAGTGAGGAAATATTCCGTGCCACAAGCTGCTATTTACTCTGGAAAACAGTGTTATTTAACGAATGAATCATTCAAGCAAGCAAAGAACGAATTCAGTGTGAAGGAAGATATATAAACTGCTCTCAGTGCACTATTGATTTCTATGCCATTTATCTCCAGCAGAGCATGTTTCAAGCATAATTTTAAAGCTCTCTTGCCCTGCTCCTTCATCCAGTGGGGATATCGTAGCCAAGTGGCAATGAGGTGTAGACGGAGGATCGGAAGGAAGTTATAACACTAAACGTCTGTACAACTACAAACTTGATGACTAACAAGCTGGAGCACCTCCACTTCCTGAGAAGATCGAGGAAAGTGAGGCTTTCCCACCCTCCATCTTAACTGATTTTTACAGGAGCACCGTTGACAATGTCCTGACAAGCTGCATCTACCTGGTATGGGAGCACCCAAGCATCTGATCGGAAGTTCCTACAAAGAACGGCTGAGAGGATCACAGGGGTCATCCATCCATCCATCAGGGACATTTATCAGGAGCGCTGCGTGTGCAGGGCCCTGAGTACTATTAACGATCCCACCCATCCATCCAGCATCTTCTTTGGTTTCCCACCATCAGGCAGGAGACTTTGATGCATAAAAACAAGAACAGTCAGAATGGGAACAGCTTCTTCCCCCAGGCCTTTAGGCTTCTGAGCTCCCTGCTGCACCACATTCAACATGTCACTGGTTAATCTGTTCTGTACCTGACAATATTTAATTTATCCCCTTACTTTGTTTATTTAAGCACAATTCATCTGTAGATTTTATCCTTACTTTCCTAAGTTATTTTATGTTATAAAACATAGAACATAGAATAGTACAGCACAGTACAGGCCCTTCGGCACACATCGTTGTGCCGACCCTCAAACCCTGCCTCCCATATAACCCCCCACCTTAAATTCCTCCATATACCTGTCTAGTAGTCTCTTAAACTTCACGAGTGTATCTGTCTCCACCACTGACTCAGGCAGTGTATTCCACGCACCAACCACTCTCTGAGTAAAAAACCTTCCTGTAATATCCCCCTTGAATTTCCCACCCCTTACCTTAATGCCACGTCCTCTTGTATTGAGCAGTGGTGCCCTGGGGAAGAGGCGCTGGCTATCCACTCTATCTATTCCTCTTATTATCTTGTACATTATATGTGTGTTATGTGTACTACTGTGCTTTTACCCACTGGTGTAGAGAAACATTGTCTCGTTTGACAGTATACATGTATATAGTTAAATGACGATAAGCTTAACCTGACTTGATGATACGGAATCAGCCAAAGAGCCACGAAAACTGGTCCTACAGTCTACAGGTCAATGCCTGTCATCATCCAAGGAGGTAGAGAATCCACACCAGGGGTGCATGTAAAGAGCTAGTTTTTAATCAGGACGGCTGGGAGTTTAATGTCCAAGGATACACATTGTATCAAAAGGACAGGCTGGAAGGCAGAAGGGGTGGCATTGCTCTTTTGCTAAAAAATGAAATCAGATCATTAGAAAGAGAAGACATAAGGTTGGAAGATGTTGAACCATTGTAGATAGAGCCATGGAACTGCAAGGGTAAAAAGACCCTGATGGGAGTTATATACAGACCCCCAAACAGCAGTAAGGATGTGGTCTACAAATTATAACAGGAGAAAGAAAATGCATTTGAAAAGGGCAATGTTACAATAGTCGTGGAGGATTTCAATATGGAGATAGATTGGGAAAATCAGGTTGGTGTTGGATTCCAAGAGGGTGAATTTCTAGAGTGCCTATGAGGTGGCTTTTTAGAGCAGCTTGCAGTTGAGCTCTTTAGGAGATAAACTATTCCAGATTGGATGTTTTGTAATGAACCGGAATTGATTAGAGATCTTAAGTTAAAAGACCACTCGGGAAAGTGATCATAATATGATTGAATTCACCCTGAAATTTGAGGAGAATCTAAAATCAGATGTATCAGTATTACAGTGGATTAAAGGGAATTACAGAGGCATGAAAGAGGAGTTGGCCAGAATTGATTGGAAAAGAACGTTGGCAGGGATGACGACAGAACAGCAAGGACTGGAATTTCTGGAAGGTACAGGATATATACATACCAAAGTATTCTGAAGACAAGGTGACACAACTGTGGCTAACAAGCGAAATCAAAGCCAACATAAATGCCAAAGAGAGGGCATATAATAGAGGAAAAATTAGTGGGAATTTAGAGGATTGGCAAACTTTCAAATACCAACAGAAGGCAACTAAAAAGTCATTAAGGTAAAAATGGAATATGAAAGTAAGCAAGCCAATAATATTAAAGAGGATACCAAAAGTTTATTCAGATATGTAAAGTGTAAAAGAGAGGTGAAAGTGGATTCATATCACTGGAAAATGATGCTGGAGAGTTAGTAAAAGGGGAAAAGGAAATGGCGGATGAACTGAATGTGTATTTTGCATCAGTTTTCACTGTGGAAGACACTAGCAGTATGGTGGAAGTTCCATCTGTCAGGGCTCATGAAGTGTGTAAAGTTACCATTACTAGGGAGAAAGTTCTTGGGAAACTGAAAGATCTGAAGGTAGAAAAGTCACCTGGACCAGATGTTGTACACCCCAGGTTCTGATAAAGGTTACTGAGGAAATTGTGGAGGCATTAGAAGTGATCTTTCAAGAATCACTAGATTCTGGAATGGTTTAGGAAGACTGGAAAATTGCAAATGTCACTCCACTCTTCAAGAAGGGTGAGAGGCTGAAAAAAAGGAATTATGGTCAGTTAGTCTGACCTCAGTGGTTTGGGAAGATGTTGGAGTTGATTGTTAAGCTTGTGGTTTCGGGGTATTTGGAGGCACATGATAAAATAGGTCATGGTCAGCATGGTTTCCTCAAGGGACAATCTTGCCTGACAAATCTGCTGGAATTCCTTAAAGAGAGAACAAGCAGGATAGACAAAGGAGAATTGCTTGATGTTGTGTATTTGGATTTTCAGAAGGCCTTTGACAAGCTGCCACACATGAGGCTGTTTAACAAGCTATGAGCCAATGGTATTACAGGGCAGATTCTAGCATGGATAAAGCAGTGGCTGATTGGCAGGAGGCAAAGAGTCGGAATAAAGGGAGCTTTTTCTAGTTGGTTGCCGGTGGCTAGCGGTGATCCATTGAGGTGTGTGTTGGAATCAATTCTATTTGCGTTATATGTTAGTAACTTGGATGAAGGAATTCATTTAGGGTCTGAGTCATGTCTGTCATGACATCCCAATAACAGACAACTCATGGTCCACCCAACTCTTGGGGATGCGCCTTGACCATATCATCAGTTGTCACAGACTATTTTGGCATAGATATATCTAAATGGTTGCAGGGTGGTGATACATCTCTACTAAAGGAGGTGTAAGGTGCTCCTTCCCTCTGCAGGTCACCCTTGGGTGAGGTGTAGCACCTGCTTAACCATGTCCCCCATAACCCCGCCCATCAGGGTCACGTGAACCCATGAAGCAAGTGGTGGATGGTTGTATGAACAATTAGTACATATAACAATTCCGGGTAATGCAACCACTGATGTCAGGCAGACAACCTCTGAAGAGTATCGATAATGTCTGGGGCCACCCATTTTGTAAAGGCACTGTCAGGTGGAAGGCAATGTCAAACCATTTCTGTTGAAAAAATTGCCAAGAAAAATCATGGTCATGAGACCATAACTGCTGACATCATATAACACATAATGATGACAATGGCAGCTGAAGTCTCTGTAATCTCAGACTGACAAGTATGAGCATGCAGCCATGACATTGGGCAGAGGAGGACCATGTAAATTAAATTCTGTCCTTTATATAAGTGCTCTGTAGGTCAAGAGGAGATGCAGTATGCACTGACATATCTTGGCTTGGATGTACATCCTACTCACCCATTCTCAGACTTCAATCCCCACCAGTCCAGACCTTGTTGATTGGGGTCTATTTTTATGAGTCTCTACAATGAGCTTACAACACACTCATGAAGCAAACTAGCAAGGACCAGATATTAAATCATCTAGTCCTTAGACTCAGGACGTATACAGATCATAGACATTATACTGTCTATTTCAGCCTTGGTAGATTGGATTCCGAATTGGCTTGGCCATAGAAGGCAGAAGGTAGATTATTCCAAGTGGAGGTCTGTGCAAGATGTGTCACATTGGGGAATCACTGCTTGGACATCTGTTGCTTTGATATATGTAAATGATTTGGATGAAAATGTAGATTGAAGGACAATTAGCAAGTTTTCAGATGACATGAAAGTGAATGAAATTGTGGATAGCGATGAATGTTGTCAAATAGAAAAACAGGATACAGACTTGGAGATATGTTCTTCATGGTACATTGGTAGAAACTTGTAGGTGTCATTAGGACATACCAAATCTCCTCAAACTCGAATCAGAATCAGGTTTAATATCACCAGCATATGTCATGAAATTTGATGTCTTTGCAACTGTAGTACAATGCAATAGAGAAAAAAATTGTGATGGGAGGACAAGCAGCAGAATTAGGATTATGGGAAGACAAGAGGCAGATCACAGAATACAAGGCAAATTGATCAGTAACGAGTTTGACACTCATTTGAGGACACCACTATAAGTTAGTAGGTTGAGACAGAGGTGCAGCCGCTATCTTGCAGATTCAGAAACACAGGTATTATCTTGATCTCAAGTGTTGTCTGTGTTGAGTTTGCAAGTTCACCCTGCCACTGTGTGAGTTTCTCCCAAATTCTCCAGTTTCCACCCACATCCCACTGACCGGTGGGATGATCAATTATTTGCCCTTGGAGTGTGATGTGGTGGAAACTGAAGGCAGTATGGACAAAACAAAATGGAATCAGTGCAGGATTTGTGTAAATGGTAGATTGATGGCTGTCACAAGCTTGATGGGCAGAACAGCCTGCTTCTGCATTGTAAGACTATACCAAGGTCAAAGTTCAAAGTCCATTTATTATCAATGTACATATATGTCACCATATACAAAGCTGAGATTCATTTTCGTGTGTGCATTCACAGTAAATCCAAGAAGCACAATAGAATCAATGAAAGACCATACCCAACAGAACGGACAAACAACCAATGTGCATACGATAAACGCTGCAAATACAAAAAGAAATAAAAATAAATAAACAATAACAATAAATAAATAAGCAATAAATATTGGGAACATGAGAGGGTTTTTCCCAACCGGAAGGAGAAATCAATGTTCATGCCATCAGGTTGGAGACTACCCAAATGGTATTTAAGGTGTTGCTCCTCCACCCTGAGGGTGGCCTCATCTTGGCACAAGAGGAGGCCAGAGACTGACATGTCAGAACAGGAATGGGAATCGGAATTAGAATGTTTGGCCACTGGGAAACACTAGAGAAACATTTTGCTGTCAGGCTTTGTATAAATAATCACAAGGCCCAATCAGAATTTTCTTTAGGTTTAAAGACTTCTTAACAGGAATCATTTGGGATTAGCAAAGCAGGTCAGTCATTGCAGATGCTTCTTTAACAGGGAATTAAAAACGTTAATATAGAAGTTCTACACTCAAAAGCTATAAGATTCTCTTTATGAGTAATGTTAGTTTACGTAAGTGAATTTGCTGCAGACATTAAAATAATGAGCATTGACAGCCTTGGGATTTTTCAACATATTTATAAGTTCTTTAGAAGTAAGATGTGCTTCGTGACATTGGTTATACAATAATTATTAATATTTACATCAATGTCATATGACTATTTCAGCGAGGTGCAATTCTTTAGAAATTAGATCATGCCACATCATTTTCTGTGGAAAATGTAATGTGGGTAAAAATTAGAGATTAAGGAGATCTGCAAATACCATTCCTATCACGGTCCCGACTGAACAGCAGCAGGCATCCAAGATTCCGCTCTCTAATTCCCCAGAGTGTGTTGAGATGCTGCTGCCCCATTAGGACTCAGACTGCCAACTATTGCCTGTCACACTCCTCTGTGGAGAGTCTGTACTTAAAGGCCTCATGCTGAGCACTCAGCGCTCAATCATAGGAGTTCCATTTCTAGTACTAGTATTTGGGCTTTGTTTGTGTTGGCCTGTTTATTTGAGTCTGAGTTAATTCTAGACCTGGGTTCACCACCATCCATAGCTCTCTCATTACTGTTCCAGGTTCCTCGATGTGTAATGTGCAGGGAGCCCTGTCATGCTGCTTCCAATAAAGTGCAGCAAATATCCAGGTTCCACTTTCAAGATTTCAATTCACATTGGATTGCCGCACACACTCTGCAGGCCACTCCTGTAGAAGGAAGATTCCAATAGAATTGAGAAGCCTACCCCATGTGATAGTAAAGTGATCACCATAAGCATACCCCAAGACAATGCTGGGACCAGATCCCCGCATCAATCAATGGTTTCGGTTACCTACTGTCAGTGGAGGCAGCAAAGAAACGAGGAGTTTAAATTTAATTACGAAATCAGGTACATACATCACAGCTTTGCATGCCATTGCACCGTTGTCACAGAACCAAGTGTTATGTCTTGCAATCACAGAAATTTATCGAAAGGAAAAAAACCACAGGAAAACTGCGTTAAATGTATACAAGCAACGTACATAAAAGTTGCTGGTGAACGCAGCAGGCCAGGCAGCATCTCGAGGAAGAGGTACAGTCGACGTTTCAGGCCGACAGCATCTGCAGATTTCCTCCTGTCTTTGTTTTTAAATGCGTACAATTTGCTTTTGCTTTAGTGAGGTGCGTGCTTATGATGTGGTGGTTTAATAAAGTACACCATTCATGTACTTTTACATATAACCCGTAATGAATTATTTAAATGAGCAAAGAATGTTTAGCCAAACAGTATATTACAACATTACACAAATATTACTGAAATATTAAGAAACAACACTCCTTCTTGCTTAGCTGTAGACTCCAACTCAATATGGAATGCATCTGTTTCTTGATATGTACACATGTATACACACACACACACTGTACTATATAATACAACTATTATGTAGACATCAACAGCATAGTAAATTTAAATTGTCCCATTCAGACCTAAAGATTAAATTGCTGTGGAGGATTTCTTACTCCCGTGGGATAACATCTTTCCTGACAAGGCGGTGGTGGGGGATTGGGGGTTTGGGGGATTGTGGGGGATGGATAGCCACTCTCTTTGGCAGGAGAAACTTGTGGCTGAGAAACAATCCTAGGTTCTGGGGCTCCTCCATGGTGGTTGTAGGAGTTGACTCTGGGACTGCAGGAGGTGGTTCTGACAGCCCTGGACATCTTTCTTCTCGAACAATTGACTCTGCTCCCCTCAACTGATCAATGTGTCATCTTCAGATGACATCAGACGCAGTCTCTACTGGGTAGAACAGTGGTCCATTTCTGTCCTTAGTTTTTCTAAGTACCCACTTTTGTTCAGCTCTGCAGTCCCTCGCCAGGAATGCTTGTCCAGGAGTAAAGCATTGAACCTGCTCGTTTAAGGAGCCCTCAATTTGTCTCAGCTGTTTGTGCTGCATGCTCCTTCTGAGACTGGCTTTGAGGAGATGCAAGTGTGAATGCAAGGGACGACCCAGGAACAGCAAAGTTGTTGATTGTGGCGTGTGCTGCATTGCGATATGCAAGGAGGAAGTTGGTGAACTTCTGATTCAGTGTCAGTGTAGTGTGCTCTGCTGACATTGCTCACAGTGTGTCTTTAGACTCTAGACAAAGCTTCCCACCAAGCCATTTGTAGCTGGGTGGTACAGTGCAGATGTAATGTGTCTTATACTATTCATTTTCAGGAATGACAAACTGTTGTGCAACAAATTGTGGTCCATTGTCACTGACTAAGTGTTCTGAAACACCAGTCCTTGAGAAGAGGCTTTTCAACACATCGACAGTGTGAAAGGCTGTATGGAGGCTTCTGGGAACACTTCTGGCCACTTTGTAGCTGCATCCGCTGCTACCAAGAAATTTGGTGCCCATGAATGGTCCAACAAAGTCCACATGAATCCTCTGCCAGGGTCATGCAGGGCATTCCCAGGAATGGTGAAGTGCTTCTCGTGGCATCTTTTGGACATGTTGGCACCCCATACAGTGCATGGCAAGCTGCTCAATCTGCTAATCTATCCCTGGCCACCATACAAAGCTGCAAGCCAACACTCTCATTTTGACCACACCTAGATGACTAGTTTGTAGCTCCTCCAACACTTAAACTCTCAGCTTGAATGGTAGAACAACTCTCGATCTCCACAAAAGGTAAGATCTGTCAAGGGCAAGTTCATCCTGGCACTGGTAAAAATCAAAAACTGGAATTTCTACTACACATTCCAACCATTTTGGGTGGCCATGTAGACCTGAGACAATGGGGCGTATTTTCTAGCTTCACTTTGGGTTATCTCTACCGTAATAGGGATTTGCGTTTGGGAGAATATGTCAAGAGAAGTGGCCTCTTTTGTAACTTTTTCCAGTGTTTCTTTTTCCGAGAGTAAACGGGATAATCCATCAGCATTTCCATGATTAGTCATCCTCTTGAATTCAGTCTTGTAATGGTGTCCCCCAAGAAACAGATCCCATCCCTGCATTCATGCTGCTGCTGTTCGTTGAACACCCTTCTGTGGATTAAAAGTGGTTAACGATCAGTAATGAGGGTAAACCCTCTCCCATACAAGTACTGGTTGAAATGTTTTGTACCCCAAACTAGCCTCAAGCTTCTCTGTCAATCTGTGTGTAATTTTTCCCCGCAGCGGTAAGGGAACACGATGCAAAGGCTTTGGAGTGTTCACATCCGTCATTCACAACATATGACATGTCTGCACCTAGACCGTAAGGCACGGTGTCACAGGAAAGCTTCACTGGACAATATGGATCATAATGTGTGAATAGTGTCCAGCGTCACCATTTCCTTTGTCTTCTTGAAAGCCACCTCACACTGCTTTGTCCATTGCCACTTCTTCCTGATCTGTAGTAATGAGTTCAAGTGATGGGTCACAGTAGCCAGGTTTGGCAGGAACCTGTTACAGTAATTGACAGATCCTAAAAAGGACCACAACTGTGATATGTCTTTTGGCTTTGGGGCATCCACCACTGTTTGAATTCTCTCAGCACATATGTGTAATCCTTGGCATCAATGGTGTAGCCACAGTAAGTGAGGCTTGGTTTAAAGAATTCACACTTGGTATGTCATGGTCTGAGCCCATAATCTTCTAATCGTTTTAGCACTGTCTTAAGGTGTTGGAGATGTTCCTTGTCACTGAGTGCCAGGTAGCCTTGTAGTATCTGGTCCATAGCTTTCTGCGAGAGTGTAGGTGCAGAAGCTACTCCAAAAATATGCTGATTATTATGATGTTTCTTTGTAAGTGTTTATGCTGAGAAACACGTTGAATTTTTCTTCCATCTCCTTCTGTATGTAGGCCTCAGATAAATCCACTTTCCTAAAGTTTTCCCTTTACTAAAGTTGCAATAATATCCTTGATCCTGGGCAGAGGGTATCGATCTACTTTCGGTACTGGTGACCATAAAATCACTACAGATCCTGACAGACCCTTCCCGGGACCATTGGTGTTGTTCATGGGCTCCACTCAAACTTGGAAAGAATTCCTTCAGCCTCCATGCGATCTAGATCACTGGCTACCTTATCATGGATGGTATAAAGAACAGGATGGGCTTTATAAACTCTGGGTGTGACATTTTCAATCAACACTATTTTACCCTTGATATGTTTGGGTTTTCCAGTGCCATCCTTGAACACTGCTGTGGTATCATCCAGCACCTTCCTTAATCTGCTTTCAGTTGTCTGTATTGCAGGGAATGTGGCAGGCAAATGGTGGATGGATTTCCAACCAAGTTGCAATTGGCTCAGCCAATCATGGCCCCACAATACTGACCCTCCTATTTTTACCACATCCAAGCCCAATGTAGCGTATAGGTTGTTGTGTTTCGCTGCTACAAATACCATTCCCTTAGGAGTAATCTTTTCCACAGTACAATTTTTTAGTAGGATATCTGCAGGCTTCAGATCAGTATCTTTGAACTGCTGTTCAAATTTATTTTGTGGAATGACTGAAAAAGCAGAGCCAGTGTCCGATTCCATTTTAATTAATTTGCTGTTCACTTCTGGTGTAAGCCATATTGCTCGTCTCTTGTTAATTTTCATATTTTAAATCTAAGGCTACTCAGTCCTGTATCTGTCTCATCATCTATGTTCCCTCTTAGCTGTGCGCACGTGTGCACGCACACACGCTTTTCAACCAGCGTACAAAGGAAACTAATGTGCGCACAAAAGGTTAGTTACCTAAAATAATGTGGAAATTAATAATTATACTTATTGAAAATAATCTTTTAGCTAAATGTTTCTGTTAAATAGTTAGTTGGTTTTTCAAATACCACAATGTACATCACTAATTCCTGTTCCGGTTTGTACAGCTGCACCAAGGCAGCAGCCATCTTTGGCGGATAGTGTTCATATTATAAAATTTACAAAGATCTGTTTCAAATCCTGTAGATAGCTTACTAAGTTTTTATTGAAAAAAATATTGATTCACTATGTTGAATTCAAAAGAAGCGAAGGGTGTGAAGCACGAAAGAACTGCAAATTTGTTTAAAGTTGAATGGCTTAACAAAATAGTAGAAACTGCTACACTGAAAGCTCATGAGATCATGAACGTTCAGCTACGAGAAATATTTATATATGATTTGGAAATTGGAATTATCTGTTTGTAATATCTATGAGGGTGTCATGAACAGAGCAAACACAGAAAGAGAAATAATGTATGAGATCATGAAAAGGCAACGTATCTTCATTGGACATGTGATTAGGAAAGAGGAGTTAGAATGCACGGTGATTATGGGAAAGATTGAAGGGAAGAAAGCAGGAGGAAGGCAAAGACAAATGATGATGGAGACAGCAGCCAGAGAACTGGAAATGAATACCAATGAATTGATCCTCTTGACCCGAAACAGGAGTGTGTGGGCCATGGCAGTCAAAGCTCAAACTGGGCACGGCACCTGATGATGATGATGATTGTCGTGATGCAAAAGTTGCTGGAGAATTTGCTAGTGCAAAGAAATGAGATGATAATTGGGAACTTGACTTTTTGAAGCATCATTTGGCAAGTAAATCGCATTTGGATGGTATACAAAAGCTCGGGCAATAGCATCCGTCATTACCCGTTACAGGAGTGTTACGCATGTTACTCTTTGCATTCAGTTCAACACATTAATGAACATATGGAAAAGCACGTTCAACTCCCAGACAGCTGGCGAAGCAAAAATTATACATTCAAATTTCTGGAGACTATCAACTATATTGTTCAGAAAGACATGTTTGAAGAAATAGCATCAGCAGATTTTCACACGTTAGCAACTGATGAAACCACAGACATATCTGTCAACAAATGTCCCATTCTGTACTTCAAATTCAGATCTAAAGATTGTACTGTTTATAAAACGTTTTTTGGCGGCATAGTTCAGCTGCAGGCGTGTGATGCTTCCTCTATTGTTTCAACGATCAAGCAGTTTTACGAAGAGAAGAAACTTGACCTCCATAAAATGGTGATGTTTACGTCTGATGGAGCGTCAGTAATGTTGGGCAGAGTTAATGGTGTTGCAGCAAGACTTAAACAGGACACTCCACACTTAGTTCAGCAACACTGTAGCACACCGTGAAGATCTGGGGATTTGTGATGCATGGAAAGAAGTCAAGTTAATCAGAGACATTGAAACTTTGATGAGAACAATCCATACAATGTTTTCTCGATCTGCAGTTAAAAGATATGAATTTGAAGAAATTGCAGAGGCCTCTGAAAATGAAGCTGTTGCTTTCAGACCACTTAATGAAGTCAGATGGTTATCTAGACACTTTGAATTGCAGGCAATAATAAAAAATTATGAGGCACTGATCACATACTTTGAAGAAGATCAGTCAAATGACCCTGTGGCTAAATACCGTCACAAGAAATTGATAAACATCACATACAAAGTAGCTGTACGGGTTTTAAGTGATGTCTTTGATGAGCTGGTTGCACTGCGCAAGATTCTGCAAGAGTGGCCTGACACCGATTGATTCACTTCATTCTGCGCAAGGCAAAATTAACAAAATAAGAAAGCAGTATCTGGGAGACAAGGTTTCGTGGAGTGACAAAGTTAAAGTTTTGTTAAGCCAACAACGTGAAGAAAACGTCACAGTAGATTCACTGTCGGCTTTTATAAATAGTCTTTGTGTTCATTTAGAAGAAAGGTTTCCTTAAGATGAGGTACAAGAATGGTCAGCTTTTGATTTCTCCGCAATTGCAGATTGTGACTTCACATTTGGTGATGAACAAGTTAATGCCTTATGTCTAAAATATCATGATTTTCTAGCTGAAATACTGTAATAGTTAGACAGCTTAATGATTTCAAATTTTCCATGCAAGAAAAAATTTAAGTACAAACTGATTTCAAACTTTGCTCAAATGATGGCATTTGTACTTCAAAATGAACAGTTTTGCCACCTTGCACAGTTGATGGACATTGGGGGAACCTTTCTTGCGTCTAGTGCGGACTGTGAGTGAGGTTTTAGCCTAATGAATCAAATCAAAAACAAGCTGGGAAACCGTTTAGGTGAATGTCATTTGGATATGTTAATGAGAATCAATTGGATGGAAGTTCTATTAGTCTAGATAGAGTTTACAAAGAATGGATAAATGCCAAAGACAGGAGAGAGAAAAAATAACTGAGTGACTTAAATATGTATGTTATTTTGTTATTATTCTGTGCAGATTTATGTCAAATATTTTGTAAACCTACATAAACTGTGCCATGTGCGCATTCAGTGCACACATACTTTTGTCACAGGAAAAAAATTTGCACAACATAAGACTTTTGAACACACTGACTACTAAAAATTAGAGGGAACATTGCTCGTCATTATCAGAATTTTCATCAACACCATGAAGGCTAGTGTTCTTTTGACACTGCAACTGGACATTTTACTTTTTTCTTTCCCCTATGCAGTCTATTTATTTTGTCTGTCCAACATATTATTAGTATGTGTCCTACTTTGTCACATTTTCCACAACTTTTGCCTTTAAACCTGCTTTGATCAGGTGTATGTGAACCCCTGACACAAAAATAACACAATTTGTTTAGCCGGGCCAGTTTCTGTTTAGCCTTTGCAATTTCGTTCACGGTCACTTTCATTCCTGACTGCAACTCACTTGTGCCTCTGGCTGCTGTTTCCATTGAAACATCAATTTCAACTTTTCTTTTAAATATCATCTGTGCTTCATTTGGGAGCCATTTCCACAAACTAAATTATCTGTCAGTGCATCAGTAAGCCTGTCACTGAACCGGCAATGGTCAGACAATTTCTTCAATTCAGCCAGATAAGCAGCAAAGACCCCTTCCTTTTGATTCCATTTATGGAATCACTAAAGCATTCTGCAGTCGATAATTGTTTCAGTTCTAAATGCTGCTGCATTACTTTCACAATATCAGTAAAGCTCATTTTGGCTGGTTTGGTTGGAGCAGACAAACTTCGAAGCAAACTGTATGCTCTTCTATTAGTTTCACTCAGCAAAATTGGCACTCATTCCATTTTCTATAAAATACTGTTCAATTTGTTTAGTATACATCATCCAGTTACCTCTTATGGCTATTCCATTTTCAGCAGTTCCTCAGATACCCAAACACCCCATCTGGCACCAACAGTCATTCCACAGCTAAATTCATTTAGATCACATTTCTTCCCCATTCTGATGCTTAGTCTGAACAACCATTGAACAACTTGACCACGTCTGCATGCTTTTATGTGTTGAATTGCTGCCACATGATTGGCTGACCACCAGGACGGGGAACAGTTATCACCTTTCAACCATCAGGCTCTTGAACTAAAGGGGGATAACTTCACTCAACTTTCTTGCCCCATTTTTGATATGCTCCCACAACCTATGGATTCACTTTCAAGGACTCTTCATCTCATGTTCTTGACAATTATTACTATTATTTCTTTCCCTTTTTATATTTTGCAGTTGTTGTCTTTTGCATACTGGTTGCATGCCCAAGTTGGTGTGGTCAATCATTGATTCTATTATGATTATTATTCTATTATGGATTTATTGAGTATGCCCACAAGAAAATGATGACATATATGTACTTTAATAATAAACTTACTTAGAACTTTGATTAGATATTTGCATTAACAAGCATGTGTACTAGTTTTTTTTCTAATAAAGTTGCCACTAAGTCTATATTACTGTTATAATAATGTATACTTCATTTCAATAAAAAGCAATGAATATCCATGCTGGCAGACTAGTAATGTAAAAGTATCAAACTTCGTGACCATCCTGTAAGTGGTTTGGAGGCTTGCATGCCTCAATGACCTGGAGAGCTATTTGCTGGAGTCAGAGTTTAATGCTTTGACTCTTGGTAGGGTCACCCTTGACAAACAGGTCAAAGGGTAGAGGCCAGACAAAGAGTTGCCCACTGGTCCTCCAGGTTTGGGGTGGGGAGGTTCAGCTCAGGGCTAACAACCCTGACTGTTGAAACAAAACTCTTACAGAAAACAGCAATGACGAATCCTTCCACATCTGTATGAGATGGTATTCCTGAGTCTCCACCCGGGACTAGCATGACTAACAGTACTGAAAACTGAGAGAAAGCTACTGACGTGATGAAGGAAGCCCTGAACACTGCCAGAGATGGAGGACCTTCATTGCTGCCCTAAATGCCAGCGATGTAACAGGCAGTCTGTGTCAGTGACCATCTAAAATTATTAGTGGCCATTGCAGGCACTGTATTAAGCAGAGTGTCAGTACAAACTGAAGTAATTGTACTTCTTAATTTTAAACTTGCCATATCTTGACTGAACTTTCAGTAGTTCAGGAATGAGCTGTTTCATCACTGAATTGCCTTTTTAAAGTTTAAAAATCCACTGTAATGGGGATCATGAATAGAATACAAATTAACATTGGCAGATATCAAACATTGGGAAACATCTTCCCATAAGTAAAGACACAAATACGGGACACAAGGTTCAGAAATACATATTTGTGTGTAAACATTGAAACAGTGAACACAAGAACAGTGTAGTTCATCATCTATCATTACCACAAATGATCCTCACTCTGATTGTGGGCTTCAGGAAGAGGAAGTTGGGAGAACAAACACGAGCCCCACTGAGAGGTCAGTGGTGGGAAGAGAGAGCAGCTTCAAGTTTCTGAGCATCACCATCTCTGAAGATCTATCCTGGGCCCAAGGCATTGATGCAATCATGAAGAAGGCATGCGAGCAGCTATACTTCATTAGGAATTGAGGAGATTTTGGATGTCACCAAAGACTCGCAAATTTCTGCAGATGTACTGTACAGCAGAGCGCATTCTGACTGGCTGCATCACCACCTGGTAGGGAGGTTCCAGTGCACAGGATTGAAGCTGCAAAGGCTTAAAGGCTCAGACAGCTCCATTGTGGGCACAACCCTCCTGCCATTGAGGACATCTTCAAAAGGTGGTACCTCAAGAAACTGGCACCCATCATTCAGGACCCTCAACATCTGGGACACGCCCTCTTCTCATGGCTACCATCAGGGAGGAGGCACAGGAGCCTAAAGGCACACACTCAACAGTTTGGGAACAACTTCTTTCCCTCTGCCGTCAGACTTTGGAATGGATAATGAACACTATCCTACCATTCCTCCTTTACGCTATTTACTGTAACTTACAGTAATTTTTACGTCTAGCACTGTACTGCTGCCACAAAACAACATATCTCATGACATACAATATGTCAGTGATAATAAACCTGATTCTGATTCATTACACTCACTAACTCCCCGCTATATTTGAGCCCAGATAAAGAGTCCTGACCCAAAACATAGAACGTGCAGATGCTGCCTGACCTGCTGAGTTCCTCCAACAGTTGATTTTAAGCTGGTGAGACTGAGAATACTTTTGAAGTGAATCACAAGTAGGGCAATATGTAATATATGCAACATAGATAAAAAGAGACTATGTCACCCAGAGAAGGATAAGACTCCAAATCTATGTAGTGCTGTGGAGATCACAGAGAGTTTAATAACACACAACTCAGTTAAATTTATAACAGTTATTAATATATTAAATCAATTAGTGCTCTTTTAAAAGGAAGGAGGAGCAGTATAATGAATTAAATCTGTGTGATGCCATTCTGATACATTACATTGTTTACATTTACATTTACATCATTTATTATATTGTAATTTGTCCTTTATTTTGCCTATTGTCTTGTCGTGTGGGCACGAGACCAAGTGGTTAAGGCATTGGACTAGCTACCTGAAAGTCGTGAATTCGAGCCCCAGCCGAGGCAACGTGTTGTGTCCTTGAGCAAGGCACTTAATCACACATTGCTCTGCGACGATACTGGTGCCAAGCTATATAGGTCCTAATGCCCTTCCCTTGGACAACATTGGTGTCGTGGAGAGGGGAGACTTGCAGCATGGACAACTGCTGGTCTTCCCTACAACCTTGCCCAGGCCTGTGCCCTGGAGAGTGAAGACCTTCCAGGCGCAGGTCCATGGTCTCGCAAGACTAATGGATGTCTTGTTTATTAATTATCATACTGTCTTGCACTGTTTTGTGCACTTTATGTAGTCCCGTGTAGGTCTGAAATCTAATGTAGTTTTGTGTTGTTTCACGTAGTCTAGTGTCATTTTATGTTGTTTCAGGTAGTCGAGTGTGGTTTTGTGTTGTTTCATGTAGCACTTTTATCAGGTTCTGTATCACACAGTGCACCTTATTGGAGATCATTAAATGCAATGGAGAGAGTAAACATGGATACAAGAACACAGCAGCCAAAAATACAGAAAAAACCAGAAAATGTCCATCTTCAAAAGTACAAGACTCCCACACATATACAAATGTATGAAACATGCACTGGGAAATCTGAGGTGGACACAGAAAAGTGATCCATAAAAATAAACCATAAACCAACTGCTTTCCTTTCAACATAGTGTGTGTAGTTTACTGAGCATAGTTTTAAGACCAAGACAATTTCTACAGATGTACCATGGAGAGCAATCTAACTGGTTGCTTCACCATCTGATGTGGTGGGGAAGTTGGGGTGGGAGGGCGGGGGAGAAGCACTGCACAGGATCAAAATAAGCTGCAGAAAGTTGCAAACTCAGTCAGCTCCAGCATGGACACTAGGCACCAAGCATGAAGGACATCTTCAAGGAGCAATGCCTCAGGAAGGCAACATCCATCATTAAGGACCCCCATCACCCAGGATATAAGATCATAAGACCATAAGATATAGGAGCAGAATTAGGATCTTTGGCTTGCATCTGCTCCGCTATTTCATCATGACTAATCAATTTTCCTCTCAGCCCCAATCTCCTGCCTTCTCCTGTATCCCTTCACGCCCTGACCAATCAAGAATCTATCAACCTGCACCTTGAATATGCATAAGGACTTGACCTCCACAGCTGCCTGTGGCAAAGAATTCCACAGATTCACCATTCTCTGACTAAAGAAGTTCCTCCTCATCTCCGTTCTAAAAGGACACCTCTCTATTCTGAGGCTGTGTCCTCTGGTCATAGTCTCTCCCACCACAGGAAACATCCTTTCCACATCCACTCCATCAAGACTTTTCACCTTTCAATAGGTTTCAATGAGGTCACCCCTCATTCTTCTGAATTCTAGTGAATACAGGTCCAGACTTCTGCCCTAAATATACCCACGGACTTGGCCTCCACAGCAGTCTGTGACAGAGCATTTCATAGATTCACTACTCTCTGGTTAAAAAAATTTCACCCTTACCTCTGTTTTAAAAAGTTATTCCTCAATTTTGAGGCTGTACCCCTACCATAGAAAACATCCCCTCCACATCCACCCCATCTAGTCCTTTCAACATTCGGTAGGTCTCAATGAAAACACCATACATTCTTCCAAATTCTAGTAAGTACAGCCCAAAGCTACCAAATGCTCCCCATATGTTAACCCCTTCACTCCCAGAATCATCCTCATGAACCTCCTCTGGACTCTCTCCAATGACAACACATCCTTTCTGAGATAAGGGGTCCAAAACTGTTGACAATACTCCAAGTGCGGCCTGACCAGTGTCTTATAAAGCCTCGGCATTTTCTCCTTGCTTTTATATTCTATTCCCCTTGAAATAAATGCAAACATTGCATTTGCCTTCTTTACCACAGACTCAACCTGTAAGTTAACCTTTTGTGAGTCTTGCACGAGGACTCCTAAGTCCCTCTGCACCGCTGATGTTTGAACCTTCTCCCCATTTAGATAACGGTCTGCACTATTGTTCCTTTTACCGAAATGCATTATCATATATTTCCCAACACTGTATGCCATCTGCCACTCTTTTGCCCATTCTTCCAATTTGTCAAAGTCCTGATGCAATCACACTGCTTCCTCAGCACTACCTACCCCTCCATCTATCTTCTTAATATCTGCAAACTTTGCCACAAAGCCATAATTCCATTATCCAAATCGTTGACAAATAATGTGGACAGTAGCGGTCCCAATACTGACCCCTGAGGAACACCACTAGTCACTGGCAGCCAACCAGAAAAGGCCCCTTTTATTCCCACTTGCGATCTCCTGCCTGTCAGCCATTCCTCTATCCATGCCAGTACTTTTCCTGTAACACCATAGGATTTTATCTTGTTAAGCAGCCTCATGTGAGGCACCTTATCAAACGCCTTCTGAGAATCCAAGTAAATGACATCCACTGCCTCTCCTTTGTGCACTCTGCTTGTTAATTCCTCAAAGAACTCCAATAGATTTGTCAGGCAAGGTTCCTTTTTACAGAAACTATACTGACTTTGTCTTATTTTAAGGTCAAAGGCTTTAAGTTCCTCGGGGTCAATATCACAAATGACCTGACTTGGTCCAACCAGGCAGAGTCCACTGCCAAGAAGGCCCACCAGTGCCTTTACTTCCTGAGAAAACTAAAGAAATTTGGCCTGTCCCCTAAAACCGTCACTAATTTTTATAGATGCACCGTAGAAAGCATTCTTCTAGGGTGCATCACAACCTGGTATGGAAGTTGTCCTGTCCAAGACTGAAAGAAGCTGCAGAAGATCGTGAACACGGCGCAGCACATCACACAAACCAATCTTCCATCCGTGGACTCACTTTACACCGCACGCTGTCGGAGCAGTGCTGCCAGGATAATCAAGGACACGACCCACCCAGCCAACACACTTTTCGTCCCTCTTCCCCCCAGGAGAAGACTCAAGAGCTTGAAGACTCGTGCTGCCAGATTTGGGAACAGCTTCTTTCCAACTGTGATAAGACTGCTGAATGGATCCTGACCCGGATCTGGGCCATACCCTCCAAATATCCGGACCTGCATCTTGGTTCTTTTGCACTACCTTACTTTCTATTTTTCTATTTTCTATTTATGATTTATAATTTAATTTTTTAATACTTACTATTGATTTGTAACCCAGGGAGTGGGAAGCGCAGAATCAAATATCGCTATGATGATTGTACGTTCCAGTATCAATTGTTTGGCGACAATAAAGTATAAAGTATATTAGTCTCCAAATACTCTAAAACCTCATCCTTAATATTAGACTCCAACACTTTCACAACCACTGAGGTTAGGCTAACTGGCCAATAATTTCCTTTCTTTTGCCTTCTTCCCTTAAAGAGTGGAGTGACATTTGCAATCTTCCAGTCCTCCGCCAACTCCTCTCTCATGCTTCTGTAATCCCCTTTACTGCACTGTACTACTGATACATCTGACTTCAGTTTCTCCTTCTCAAATGTTAGGGTTCTTTTACCTTAAGCTCTCTAATCATTCTGGTTCATTGCATAACACCTAATCCAGAATAGTTGATCCCCTAGTGGGCTCAACCATGAGCTGCTCAAATCAAAGTCAAATCAAACCATGAGCCACTCTTTGCATCAAATCAAATCAACAAAGACTGTACTGGGCAGCCCACAAGTGTCACCACACTTCTGGCTCCAACAGAGAGTGCCCACAACTCACTAACCCTAACTGTAGATCTTTGGACTGTTGGAGGAAACCAGAGCACCCAGAGGAAACCCATGCAGTCACAGGGAGAACGTACAAACCCCTTATAGGCAGCAGCAGGAATTGAAACCCAATTGGTGAAAGCAGACACTGTAAAACAATGCTCTAACTGCTAACCTACCATGGCATTGTTTAGTTATTTATTTACAGCTCCAGTACAATAACAGGCCAATAAGCCTAATTACGCTCGTGACTAATTAACCTACCAACTCATACATCTTTTGAATGTGGGAGCACCAAGAGGAAACTCATGTGGTCACAGGGAGAATGTATAAACTACTTACAGAGAGTGGCAGGAATTGAACCCGGGTCACTAGTGCTGCTGTAGCATTTGTACTTGCAGGGTGGTAGAGTGGAGATACATCTCTACCAAAGGAGGTGTAAGGCGCTCCTTCCCTCCGCTAGCCTGTAGGTCGCCCTTGGGCAAAGTGTAGCACCTGTTTCACCCCCTGATCAGAGTCATGTGAAGCCATGGGAGCAGGTGGTGGATGGTCATATCAGCAGCTGGTGCATATCTCAAGTCCTGATTATCTGACCACTGACACATAGTCATAGTCATAGTCATACTTTATTGATCCCGGGGGAAATTGGTTTTCGTTACAGTTGCACCATAAATAATAAATAGTAATAAACCATAAATAGTTAAATAGTAATATGTAAATTATGCCAGGAAATAAGTCCAGGACCAGCCTATTGGCTCAGGGTGTCTGAGTCTCCAAGGGAGGAGTTGTAAAGTTTGATGGCCACAGGCAGGAATGAGTTCCTATGATGCTCTGTGTTACATCTTGGTGGAATGAGTCTCTGGCTGAACGTACTCCTGTGCCCAACCAGTACATTATGTAGTGGATGGGAGCATTGTCCAAGATGGCACGCAACTTGGACAGCATCCTCTTTTCAGACACCACCGTCAGAGAGTCCAGTTCCATCCCCACAACATCACTGGCCTTACGAATGAGTTTGTTGATTCTGTTGGTGTCTGCCACCCTCAGCCTGTTGCCCCAGCACACAACAGCAAACATGGTCGCACTGGCCACCACAGACTCGTAGAACATCCTCAGCATCGTCCAGCAGATGTTAAAGGACCTCAGTCTCCTCAGGAAATAGAGATGGCTCTGACCCTTCTTGTAGACAGCCTCAGTGTTCTTTGACCAGTCCAGTTTATTGTCAATTCGTATCCCCAGGTATTTGTAATCCTCCACCATGTCCACACTGACCCTTTGGATGGAAACACGGGTCACCGGTACCTCAGCTCTCCTCAGGTCTACCACCAGCTCCTTAGGCACCAGGCAGACAATCTCCAAAGAGTATTGATAATGGCTGGGGTCACCCTTCTTGTAGAGACACTGCCCAGAAGAAGGTAATGGCAAACACTTCTGTACAAAAATTTGCCAAGATCAATCCTGATCAAAGACCATGATTGCCCACGACATACAACGCGGTACATAATGAATGAACAGACCTGTGAGGTGGAGGATGCGGAATTCAAACAGTAAACTTGACTGAGTTTCGAACAGTTGCCAAAAACTGAAGATTTAAGTCTGACTTCTTGGAAGAAGTATTTCAGAAAATGTTCCAATGTTGCTTTTGTTTATGATGTAATTTCTAAATGATTAGAAATTCATGTTGAAAACACATCTCTGTTAAGAGTCTCTTATTTGTGGCCATTCTGGAAGAATCACATTCGTCTTCCTGTATTCTACTGTTGAGCTCCAGCATGAATACTGCACACATCATTTTCAGCCGGTCGTGCAAAATTAATGTGGCTAACACTGCACACTTTTTGATGGAAAAGCTGAATAATCTGCAGCAGCATTTCTCAGCAGCTTAATGACCAGAATCCTGGAAATAAAACATAGCACACTGACAGCAGAGAGGGATTTCAGGAGGCAGCAGCTGGGAACCTGGAGCCCATGCACTGGGAGTACGTGGAAATCAGGGAGCACAGATTTGCATAAACTACCCACCACCAACTCTGTCAGGCCCCACCTACCCCTTCTCCTTTAGCCCGTTATGTCGCTGGCATTAGGGAAGCAACGAAGGTCTTCCATCTCTGGTGGAATTCACAACTTCTCTCATCGTATCAGTATCTTCCTCTCAGTTTGCTGTCAGTCATGCAAGTCCCAGGTGGAGACTCAGGAATACATTCACACACAGATGTAGAAGGATTCTTCATTGCCGTTTCCGTAACAGTTTTGTTTGACCAGGTAGGGTTGTTAGCCCTGAGCTGAACCCCCAAACCTGGAGAACCAAGGACCACTCTTAGTCTGGCCTCTACCCTTTGACTTGTTTGGCATGGGTGACGCTACCAAGAGCCAAAGCGCAAAGCCATGACTGCAACCGGCATAGGTCACCAGGTCACTGGGTCACTGAGGGACTCGAGCCACCAAACCAGGACAAGGTTGTGGTCCTCTTGGAGGGTTTGCACCAGCCCTGTCAGACTCCCACCTACTCCATCTGTGGAAAAGCCCGCAATTTCCACATTAGCTTCATCACCCCCTTGGGAAAATACAAAGCATGAGAGGAAACAGGCTGCCCTTAATCCCAGAGGACTCCCTGAAAAGGGTGGTGAATATTGAAGCTAAAACTGAATAGAAAGTTCAAAGTTAAAAGAGGAAAGCAGAAGGCAAAATGATTAAACAGTAAAGACCTTCCATAGAGAGGTTGAAGCAGAGCAGTATTTAATGGGATAGAGTAAAGGAACAGTTTACACTTAGTGGACACTATATTTGGCACACCTGAACACCTACACATTAATGCAAATGTCATGTAGCAGCAACTCAATGCATAAAAGCATGTAGACATGGGTAAGAGGTTCAATTGCTGTTGAGACTCAATATCAGAATGGGGAAGAAATGCAATCTAAGTGACTTTAGTCATTGAATATTTCTTGGTGCCAGATGGGGTAGTTTGAGTATCTCAGAAACTGCTGATCTAACTGGCTGCATCACCACCTGGTATGGAGGGATGACTGCACAGGGTCAAAATAAGCTGCAGAAAGTTGTGAACTCAGTCAGCTCCATCATGAGCACTAGCGTTCCCAGCATCCAGGACATCTTCAAGGAGCGATACCTCAAAAAGGCAGCATCCATCATCATTAAGGAACCCCATCACCCAGGACATGCCCTCTTCTCATTGCTTCCATCGGGGGGAGAGACAGGAGACTGAAGACACACACTCACACACTCAGGAACAGCTTCTTCCCCTCTGCCATCAGATTTCTGAATGAACATTGAAACCAAGAGCACTACCTCACTATGTTTTTTACTCTTTGTGCAATATTTAATTTAGCTATATATATATATATATATACTGTAATTTACTGTTTTTTTAATTATGTATTGCAGTGTATTGCTGCCACATTAGAGCAAATTCCATGACATATGCCAGAGATATTAACCCTGATTCTCACACACAACAGTCTCTAGGGTTACAGAGAATGGTGCAAAAAACAAAAAAACATCCAGTGAGCAGCAGTTTTGTGAGTAAAAACACTTCGTTAATGTCAGAGGAGCAAATGTCCAGACTGGCTCAAACTGACAGGAAGGTGACAGTAATTCGATAACCACATATTACAACAGTGGAGTGTTGAAGAGCATCTCTTAACACACAACACGTCAAACCTTGAAGTGGACGAGACACAGTAGCAAAAGACCAGGAATACGCACTCGTGACCACTTGATTAAGTACAGGAGGTACCTAATAACGTGGCCACTGAGTGAAAAGGCTATAAAGGCATGGGACAGGAGATACCTTTTGCCTTTATGTATTTATGAGATACAGTGTCAAAGACCCTAACTGGACCTTTGAGCCACACTGACGAGCAACCTCTGAGTTACTCCTGATTTAGCCCTGGCCTATTCACAGGACAGTTTACAATGGCCAACTAATCTACCAACTGGCACGTCTTTGGACTGTGGTAGGAAGCCAGAGCACTCAGAAAAAACCCACATATTCCACGGGGAAGACGTATAAACTCATTACAGATAATGTCGGAATTAAACTCTGAGCTCCAACGTCCCAAGCTGTAATAACATCGCATTAACTGTGGCACCCAAACCTTTACTGGTTGATTGGCTGTTGTACCTTTCACTTCTATACTTTATTTTTTATTTTCATAATGGGAAGATAATGTGTTCTCCCAATTTATAAAGTGAGATATGTGGGTGGAAAGTCCTGTGATTCAGCATGACAGGCAACGAGATCGGTTTATTATGAGTAAAAATTAATGATATTGGAATTTGAAAATTGCATTGTGAACCTGCATGAATCATCAGAATATACATATTAAACTCTTTTATTAACTAAATTAAAAAATGTATTAACATATTTGACAGCAATGAGCTACACTATATACACTACTTGTATAAGAATATAATTCTACGTTGACTTTAGGGTATAATCTTTATAATTCTTTAAACATGTCACTTTATACCACTTAATGTAAATAGGTTCAATTAAAGTATGAAGATTTTTTACAATGTATGTGCACAATCTCAAATTTGTAATAGGGACTGAGTTCTATAATAGGTAACAAATTTCTTCAAGACCTTTTGCAAGTTACTTTTTTTAAGACTGCTTTTATAAATCTCTTAGCCTTCCACACTCATATTAAGCTCTTGTAGTCACAAGTAGAATTGTTAAATTTCACGATAATCCACGGGTTCTGTTTGATAAGGTCAAGCTCGTATTTGGTTGTGGTGTGACCTTATTGACTAAAACTCATTAAAGAGCAAGGCACAGCTGAACCCCTTGTCTCATATACTGCCAGACAGAGCTAAGGCAGCACATATACCTTTCAGGGAACAAAATGGAAGTGTCAGTGGTTAGAACATAATATAGTGTAAAATGGTTGAAAAGAAGCTTTCTTATACAGCTACAAATATATAATGGCATTAGTCATTTCAACAGAGTTGCATCACAATAATGATGCTCATCACTTTGGCAATCAATGGCTTAAACAGTTATCTCTAATCATAATGGTTCCCCATGAGAATGTCAATTTCCACATGAAGAATTGTTTAATGTTTGTCTCCTAGTTGCAATAAGCTAAAACTCCACAACATGACCTTCAGCTCTGGAACAAAGAAAATCAATGTCATGGGTGGATGAAGAAAAAATCATAACTGGAACATGGAATTATAGCAAAGTCAACAAAGTATTATTGAGAATCCAGTAGCTCTTTCTCACTGAGCACAAATCAGTAGAATGAAATAGTGTTGACTTAAGAGGCACAGAGATTGCTGGGTTTACGGTAAGAATCTGCCCAGAGGAAACAAACTAAATGGCAGATGTTGGGTTCTGTTAATGGTGGGATAAAACTAACTGCAGCAAATTATTCCACTTGAATGTTCAAATTCATAACTAACTAAGAAGTCTTATGAACTCCTTATCAATGAGGCAGCATTAGAATTTTCAGAATACTTCAGGTATCCCCTCCTCTGCTACCAGTTCAAAATAAGTTTCATGATTCATACAACCAATGCCGCCGGAAGGTGGCCGTTCTCTGCAACAAGTTCATGGCAGTTCCTTAAGGTCGTCATAGCCGGGGGAGGTAGTGGGGATAAGTTCCCATTACCTATTAAATGCTCTCAATGGCATGCATCTCAAACAGCTTCTAACAACTAAGTCCAGCTCCTGGCCTTCATGTGTGGCTTAACTACTAAGCCCAACAAAAGTGTTTCTACTGGCAGGAGGAGGGGCAAAGGTGAGCTATTGGCACCTTAAAACTGAAACTGGGCAGATGGTGCTCACCAACCATGATCAGCAACTCATCTAGGAAAAGGGAAACTCTGATCTCAAGCCTCTGCTGCCTTGCAGCTGTACACACTCATGGGGAAGGCTTCTGGTGTAAACCGTGATGGAAAATCCAGGGCATGAGTCCCTAAGATAGTCCTACAGTGAGTTCAGTGCAGACTGGCAACACCTGTGACGCTACCGGTGCCAAACTGCATCAATCTCTGCTGTTCCTATGGATTCATCAGCTACATGGGCAACAACTTGCTCTCTGTATCAGACTGCCCTGGCTTGCATATCAAGCAAACAGCTAGGATGCAATATCTATGGTCATCCCTGAACAGCAGAGGGGCTTCAGACTGTACTTCAGTCTCTGCAGTTCCATTCCCCTGTGGTTCTGCCCAAGACAGCCAGTTGCGATTGTATCCCAGTCCATCAAACCAACCAGTACTCTGACTACATTTCTCACTGCCTCAACTGAACAGCCACCATAATCAAGGATCCCTCCCATCCCAGTCATTGTCTCCTCTCACCCCTCCAACTGAGCAGAAAATACTGAAGTTGAGAAGATATTCCACAGGCTCAGGGATAGCTTTTGAATGGACCTCTTGCACAATAAAGGTGAGCTCTTGATCTCACAATCTACATCATTGTGGTCCTTTTATTTTGTCTAATTCCTCTGCACTTGCTCTGTAACTGTAACATTGCATTTTGCCTACTGTTCCCAAGCCCCTTCCCTTTTCTCCTTCCACTGTGTGGTTATACATGGAATGGTCTGTCGGGATGGCATGCTTCACAGTGCACTTTGGTCCACATGACGACAGTAAGCCAGTTGTAAAAGGATGGCACATTGGTACATCTAGTAAAACTGCTGTCTCACTCTGCCACAACGAGGTGTTGTCTACGTGGAACTTGCACATTCTCTCTGTGACCATGTGAGATTGCTCTGTGTCCTCCTGGTCCCTCCCACATCCGAAATCTGTAAACTCTAGGTGGTCTATGACCTCACCGCTGTTTTGCCTCACTTCTATGAATTCCATAACTTTTTCTGTGTCTCAAGTAAATACAGATGCAAAAAATCCAGCTGTAGAAATCCTTCAGATTCTCCTTCACCTCAGCTGCTAGAGGAACAAAATGCCTTCTTTTAGCCCTCCTGATTTCCTTAAGTGTTTTCTTGCACCTCTTATCTTCAAGTACCTTATTTGTTCCTGCCTGCCCATACCTACTATGCACCTCCTTCTTCCTAACCAGGACCTCAGTATCTCTTGAAAACTTAGGTTCCCTAAAACTGTTATCCTTGCCTTTTATTCTAACAGGAACATACAAACCCTAAGGTCTCAAAATTTCACTTACAAAGGTTTCCCACTTACCAAGCACGCCTTTGTCTGAAAACAACCTGTCCCAATCCATAATTGCCAGATCCTTCCTGATACTATCAAAATTGGTCTTTCTCCAATATAGAATCTCAATCCGAGGACCACAACTATCCTTCCCCATACTTATGTTGAAACTAATGACATTATGCTCAATAGATGCAAAGTGTTCCCCTACACAAACTTTTGTCACTTGCCCTGTCTCATTCCCTAATGGCACACCTGGTACCACACCCTCTCTAGTTGGGACAACTATGCATTGATTAAGGAAGCTTTCCTGAACACACTTGACAAGCTTTTTCCAATCTAGACCTTTTACAGTTTAGGAGTCCCTATCAAAATCTGGAAAGTTAAAATCACCTGCTGTCACAACTTTGTGTTTCTTGCAACAGATCTCTCTACAAATTTGATCCTCTAAATCTCGCGGTGGTCTATAGTATAATCTCATGAACATGGTCATCCATAAGAACATAAAAAAAGGAGCAGAATTAGGCCATTTGATCCATCTAATCTGCTCCACAATTTCATCATGACTGATCCAATTTTCATCTCAGCCCCAATCTCCTGCCTTATCCCCATATCCACTCATAACCTGATCATCAACACACTATCAACCTGTACCTTAACTATACATAAAGTCTTAGCCTCCACAGCTACTTGTGGCAAAGAGTTCCACAGATTCACCACTCTCTGGCTAAAGAAATTTCTCCTCATCTATATTCTAAAGGGACGCCCCTCTATTCTGAGGCTATGTCTTCTGGTCGTAGACTCTCCCACCATAGGAAACATCCTGTCTACATCCACTTTATCAAAACCATTGGCCGTTCATTAGGTTTCAATGAGGTCATCCCTCATTCCTCTGAATTCTAGTGAATACAGGTCCAGAGTCATCAAACACTCTTCATATGACAAGCTGTTTAAACCTGGAACCATTTTCATGAATCCCCTTTGAACCCTCTCCAGTTTCAGCACATCATTTCTAGGATAAGGGGCCCAAACCTATCTACAATACTCTGTGAGGCCTCACCAGTGCCTTATAAAGTCTCAACATTACATCCTTGCTTTTATGTTCTAGTCCTCTTGAAATGAATGTTAACATCGCATTTGCCTTCCTCACCACAGACACAACCTACAAATTAACCTTTGGGGAATGTTGCACAAGGACTCCCAAGCCCCTTTTCAGCTCAGTTTTTTTGTATTTTCTCTCCACTTAGAAAGCACCAAAGGGCATGACCATACGCTTTCCAACACTATATTCCATCTGCGACTTCTTTGCCCATTCTCCTAATCTACCTAAATCCTTCTGTAGTTTCTCTACTTCCCGAACACTACCTTCCCCTCCACCTATCTTCATGTTGTCTGCAAACTTTGCAACAAAGCCATCAATACCATCATCAACATCATTAACATATAACGTAAAAAGAATCGGTCCCAGCACAGAACCCAGCGGAACACCACAAGTCACTGGCAGCCAACCAGAAAAGGCTCCCTTTATTCCCACCCTTTGCCTATTGCCAATTAACCACTGCTTTATCCATGATTGTATCTTTCCTGTAATACCGTGAGCTCATAGCTGGTTAAGCAGCCTCACGGGTGGCATCTTGTCAAAGGCCTTCTGAAAATCAGCAGATTCTCCTTTGTCTATCCTGTTTGTTATTCCTTCAAAGAATTCCAACAGATTAGTCAGGAAAGATTTTCCCCTGAGGAGACCATGCTGACTGCCTCCTATTTTATCATGGGCCCCCAAGTACTAAGTACCCTGAGACCTCATCCTTAATAATTGACTCCAACATCTTCCCAACCACTGAGGTCAGGCTAACTGGCCTATAATTTCCTCTCTTCTGCCTCTCTCCCTTCTTGAAGAGTGGAATGACATTTGCAATTTTCCAATATTCCGGAACCATTACAGAATCTAGTAATTCTTGAAAGATCATTACTAATGCCTCCACAATCTCTTCAGCCTCCACTTTTAGAACCCTGGGGTATACACCATCTGGTCCAGGTGACTTATTTATCATCAGACCTTGCAGTTTCCAAAGAACCTTCTCTCTAGAAATGGTAACTTCACACACTTCATGACCCCTGACACCTGGAACTTCCACCATTCCTCTAGTGTCTTCCACCATGAAGACTGAAGCAAAATATTTATTCAGTTCACCGCCATTTCCTTTTTTTTTGTATTTTAATTAATTTTTAAAGAAGAATTACAAGGACTCAATTAATGCAACAATTAATACATATTGGGAAAAAATAATTCAAATATATTAATAAGTCCGAGAGAAAAAAAAACACCTATCCCAACACCATCTCCCCACATTAGAAAAAAGGAGGGAGAGAAAAAAAACATAAAAGACAGAGGAAAGAAAGGGGAGAAGAAAAAAGAAAAGAGAATAAAAGAAAAAGAAGAGTAGGCATCCAGCTCTCAGAGTCAGTTTAAAATACAAATTAAAGAAACTAGCTTATAATAAGGGATATATTAATTTTTAAAAATTAAAATTAATAAATTAAACAATCTGGGCATTTAAGTAATCCAAATATGGTTGTCAAATATCAATGAACATAGTGTATCCATTCCTAAGGGTATAAGTAATCTTCTCAAGGGGTATACAACTTTGCATTTCTTTATTCCAATGATCAGTATGTACAAGGGAATCGGATTTCCGAGGAATAAATCCAAATTTATCAAAATTGCATTGTCAGTGGCCAGGAAATGCATAGCCGTTTCATCGCCACTTCCTTGTCCTCTTTTACTGCCCCTTCAGCATCATTTACTTGCGGTCTGATATCCACTTTTGCCTCTCTTTTACAACTTTACGTATCTGAATAAACTTTTGGTATCCTTTTTAATATTATTGGCTAGCTTACTTTCATATACCATCTTTACCTTAATGACTTTTATAGTTGCCTTCTGGTGGTATTTGGAAGTTTCCCAAACCTCTAAATTCCCACTGATTTTTGTTCTATTATATGCCCTCTCTTTGGCTTTTATGTTGGCTTTGACTTTGCTTGTTAGCCACAGTTGTGTCATCTTGCCTTCAGAATACTTCGGTGTGTACATATCCTGTGCCTTCCAAGTTGCTTCCAGAGATTCCAGCCATTGCTGCTCTGCCGTCATCCCTGCCAGTGTTCTTTTCCAATCAATTCTGGCCATCTCCTCTCTCAGGCCTCTGTAATTCTTTTTACTCCACTGTAATACTGATACATCTGACTTCAGATTCTCCTTCTCAAATTTCAGGGTGAATTTGATCATATTGTGATCACTTCCCCCTAAGGGTTATTTTACCTTAAAGTCTCTAATCAATTCCGGATCATTGCACAACACCCAATCCAGAATAGCTGATCCTTTAGTGGGCTCAACCATAAGCTGCTCTAAAAAGCCATCTCACATGCATTCTAGACAATCCCCCTCTTGGAATCCAGCACCAACCTGATTTTCCCAATCTACCTGCATATTGAAATCGCCATGACTATTGTAACATTGCCTTTTTGGCATGCACTTGCTATCTCCCATTGTACGTGTAGACCACATCCTTACTACGGTTTGGGGTCTGTATACAGCTCCCATCAGGGTCTTTTTACCCTTGCAGTTCCTTAGCTCTGTCCACAATGATTCAACACCTTCCAATCATATGTCACCTCTTTCAAAAGATTTGATTTCATTTTTCACCAACAGAGCAACGCTGCTCCTCTGCCTTCCTATTTGATACAATGTGTATCCTTGGACATTAAGCCTCCAGCTATAATCTTCTTTCAGCTATGATTCAGTGATGCCTACAACATCACACATCTTCTTTTAATTCCCCAGTTCTACCCATCTAATCTAATCTAATCTAGCCACAATAGACGAGCGCTCCATTTTGCCCTGGCTGAGCACTGTTGTGACATTTCCCCTATCTAGTAATGCTATCCCTCCCCCCTTAATCCCGTCCGCTCTATCACGTCTGAAACAACGAACCCTTGAATAATTAGAAGCCAGTCCTACCCCTCCTGTAATCAAATCTCACTAATGGTGACAAAGTCATAATTCCATGTGCTGATTCATGTAACAATTATACTAGTGCCCAAGAAAAGCCAGGTGAGCTGCTTTGATGACTATTGTCCAGTAGCACTTACATCTATGGTGATGAAGTATTTTGAGAGGTTGGTTATGGATAGAATTAACTTTTGTCTCAGCACAGACCTGGACCCACGATTTGCTGCCTAATCAGGACTATCATCGCAATAGGTCTACGGCAGACACAATCTCAACGGCTTTCCACGCACCTGGGCCCCTACCCCCTCTCACCTTCAATGCATGCCCTCTGGTATTAGACATTTCAACCAAAAGAAACAGATACTCTCTGCCCACTCAATCTATGCCTCTCATAATCTTATAAACCTCCATCAGGTCTCCCCTCAGCCTCTAGTGCCCCAGAGAAAACAATCCAGATTTTATCAGCTTGGCCAAAGAATCTGCCTCTATTATGTATGATTCTGACTCCATTGCATGCAACTAAAATACTTCTGCAGAAGACTTGGTTTTTCATCCCCATATACAAATAAGGGCAAGGACTGATTTCTGTTAATCCTCAGGCTTCAGGTACTCATCAAACATTCAGTATCTACAGACTCAGTTGTTTCTGTCCCATAATCACTATCGGTTGGATCTTTATTTTGGAAACGGCCGATCCAGCTCTGCGATCTAGCCGGACAGATTTTACTTCATTTCCTGACAAAGCCCGTGCCTGCCTCTTAGACGATTCAAAGATGTGAGGGACTTTAATGGAATCATCAATAAATGATGAGGCAGTTCAGACGTAATCACATCAAAGCATGCATCTTCAGCTATTGTGTGCATGTGCACTGGACACGATTTGCTGCCTAATCAGGAACTGCTTTCAGACCCTGGAACAGTTAAATCCTATTGGTCAAACAGGAAAGGACTGACATGTTACAGCTCCAGTTCACTTGGAATATTTTAAATAGTAATCACAAAAAAATATTCAAATCAGTCCTTTTACTTAAAATTTATTGAGGGACTTTTTTCCAGAAGGTGGTGTTTTTGTTTATTTCTGTACTCTGTCTCTGCTTCTGTTATCATATCTGGAATATGTCCTCAATTGCACTCTGGGGTCAAAGGCCAGCAATCCCCAAGGACAGAGGATGTGTCAGCAGGCACTGTGGATGATCCCCATGGTCAAGGACTGAGGTTGACTTGACCATGAGGTCAAGGGCCTGTGACCACCCCAACCCCAACAATTGGGTTTGGAGGTCTGCACAGGCACACCTGAAGCCCCGAGCTCAGGAGGCAGGTCAGGAGACATGAGGTCAGATGACAAACTCCAGTGAAGCCCAAGGACAGAGGTCAGGTTGGTAGGCACTGAGGATGAAGACCAGTGATCCTCATGGTCAAAAACCGAGGTCAGTATGCCTCGAGGATGAGGCCAAGGTCAGCAAATCCCAGGGTCAGTGATCCTTGTGGGGCAGGTCTGGAGGTCCGAGGTTGGTCAGCAGGTCTGGAGGTCCAAGGTTGCATGGCATGTCCAGATGTCAGACATCAGCGGTCTCCAAGGACAGATGTTGGGAAGACTTTCAAAAGTGAGGTCAAGAACCCTGGTCGCCAGGCCCTGAGGATGAGGGTCGGTGAGCTCCAATGGAGAACATGGGGAGGGGGTGTGTAGGAAGGAGTTTGTTTTGCTGTTGTGTCTGTCTTGTTGTATATTGGCTGCATGTTGTTCCGATGAAGATTAGAGGCATGCTATATTGGTGCCAAAAATTTGTTCACACTTGCGGGCCACCCCCAGCACATCCTCAGATGTGAATGACACACTTCACTGTCAGTTTCAATGTACATGTGTCTAATAAATCTAATTTAATCTAAATAGATTATCTGCTTCATACTGCTGAGACAACTTCCAGGACCTTGAGTATGATCAAGCACAGTTCAATAACTCCCTTTACGCGTACAGTATTCCAGCTCCCACCTCTTCTTACTAAACTAAAAGTATTAAACTTGAAGGGTAGCTGGGATACATCTCTCCCAAAGGAGATGTAAGATGTTCCTTCCCTCCACTAGCATGTGGGTCACCCTTAGGCAAGCTGTAGCACCTACTGACCCCTCCCCCATCCCCATTAGGGTCACATGAATCCATGGAGCAGGTGGTGGACGGTCATATGAGCAGCTGGTGCTTATCACAAGTCCTGGTTATGTGACCACTGACGCCAGGCAGGCAATCTCTGAAGAGTATTGATAATGCAGGGTTCACCCATCTTGTAAAGACAATGCCCAGAAGAAGGCAATGGCAAAGCCCTTCTGTAGAAGAATTTGCCAAGAACAATCATGGTCATAGAAAGAGAAAAAGAATACAACAGCAAGAAAAGTGTCTTCAGATTAAAGATAGATAGAAGACCATGATTGCCTACGTCACACAACACGGCAAATAACAATGATGATGAACGTCACAAATTTGTCTTACAAGCATAACTACCCCAAGGCTTCCTGTGTCTATATCTAAAAGAATGTTTTGATTAGGTGTGAAAAAATGATCCCCTACAAAGCCACATTCATATTGTAACAAATAAAAATATATGCACAGAGGAAATACAAGCTTACATCTTGAGTAATGGCATTAATATGTTGATATAAAGTACTCTCAATCTGTTGAACATTCTCATTATTACCCTAAACAAATAGAAAAGAACAAAGCTACTTATCCAGCAAGTGAATATTAACAATGTCTAGCTTGCTAATAAATCCTGTCTATGGAGTTGAAATAGAGCTCAGCAATACTGTTGCAATCCTTGCTGTTCACTATTTTAACAAAAGAATTTGAAATTAATTCACTAACACATTTGTTACCAATATTACATGATACAATTTAAACACATTAGCCTTCTTGGAAGGCCAGGATCTCTAGGATTAATTTCATTTCACTCTCCCCCACCCTGCCACCTGCACAATGTTTTAATTCACTGTAATCAGCTTTCAAAATTCCTCATAACAGGTTCTGAGCATTAAGCAGGGAAGAGCTTCCTTCGAAATCCAATTATCTCCAGAGCTCTGACCAGCCTGTTGCCTAATTGTAACATCAATAATAAAATTCAAACAATATTGCTTTGGTGTCCATAAATATTAATGCGGCCAATCCACACCTATCTCCCTTTGTTCTTTCTTCATGCAATCTCTCTCTCTCTCTCATCATCATCATTATGTGCCGTATCTCTGCCTCTGGTACCTGCCTGTATCTCCTATTCATCATTTTGCCGCTGCGAATTCTATGGTGCTGAAATGTTGCACATTCTCCTCTTTGTCTCTTTAAGTGCCGCACATATTTTCACACTCTTCCATATATATTTCTTTTTGCCATTTCTCCCCTCATTCTCCCCTCTCTCCCTTGTCCTGCTGCACAAAAATATGCACCCCCTGAGAATGACAGCCCGCAGGGATTTATGGCAGTGCGTGCTCATTTTTCTGAAG
Source organism: Mobula birostris (assembly GCF_030028105.1). Lineage (NCBI taxonomy): Eukaryota > Metazoa > Chordata > Chondrichthyes > Myliobatiformes > Myliobatidae > Mobula > Mobula birostris. The sequence goes on along the minus strand of NC_092378.1, from coordinate 5,711,076 downwards.
TAAATAATTCCGCGTGTTCATTTCACTCATTTCCTCCAGCCCCAGTACCCAATTTCTGTCTGTACGAGTGTTTGACTTCAGCCACCATTCTGCATTGTATCGCCTTCCGATAGTGTGTATCATTATGAAAAAGATTTTTTTTTTAAATGCACAAGATCATTCCGCATATCTAACTCATATTCCAGTACTGAACTTTGGGTTAGAAATTACACTGGTGTTCCAAACATGCTGAAGTTTGGCTGTGTGACATTCAAGTTATTTTCAATCATGGGTCAGTAACCGCAGAATTCAGCAGTGCCCAAGGCACAGGGTATCAACCGCTGCCCTCTTTTGTGAGCTAACGGATGCACAAAGGAAGCTGCTGTGAGTTTTGAAATTGGATCGGATCCCTGAAGCTGGGAAAGAGAGGTGGCCCAGCACTCAGGTGGTGGAAGGCGTGGGGAGGAGGCTGAAGATTGAAGGTTCAAAGCCTGGAGATAGTGTCCAAGGTATAGACTTTCAGCAAAAGTTGGGGCAGGGAGGAGACAGTGAAGTACCCAGAGATCAGGCCTACTCAGGTGAGAATGAGAGATCCGATCCCAAGTTGTGAGATTGGTACCTGGTGCTGCACGTAAGAAGCAACACTCACAGAATGCTGGAGACACTTAGCAGTCAAGTAGCATCTATCGAGGGGAGTAAACAGTCGATGTTTTGGGCTGAAATCCTTCATCAGGAAGGAGATCATTTTAGGAAAATAGATCGTAGTACTGAAGTAGTTCCAAGAAGAGCAGATAATTTAAAAAATATGATGTTCCTGGGCCAACCCCTTGTCAGAGAGACCCCATGTAAACTGTGCCAGAGCAGAGGCAGTAGTGTGACCTTTCTGAGATTGACCAATGAGGGACACTCCAAAGAACAACATGAACAATCCTGAAGAAGGGTCTCGGCACGAAATGTCGACTGTTTATTCATCTCTATAGATGCTGCCTGACTCACTGAGTTCCTCCAGCACTTTGTGTGTGTTGTCATAGAGAATGATATATATTGACTGATAATTTTCATTAAGGATGATCTTGTCTGCAACCAATGTGGGATGTGTAACACTGACACAAGTGTGAATCACAACTGGTCTAACATCCAGAAGAACATTATTCAAACCAGATTTTCTGATGCCTATTCCTGAAAAAAATAAAGACCACGACTTTGAATTTCAGGCCACTATACATACTGAGCAGATGTGCCAGGAACGTGATATTTAACATGAACCACAATCAATGAAAGGACAACCAAAGAAATCTCAGCACTTCAACATGAAGACAGGTTATTCATTATTTTAGTATCTTCTGCTTTAAAAGTTAGCAAATATAGGAATTCCTCTGAAGACCAAATTGTACAGATATACTGTTGAACATATCTGACCATCACGGTCCTTTACTGCAAGGTAATACAAGGTGCTGCAGAGAGTAGTGGCCTCTGACCACTACATCACATCCCTCCACACCATCGGTACTATCTACAGGAGGTGCTGCCTCGAAAGGGCAACACCCAGCATCAAAGATCCCCTCCAACTGGGCTGTGCCATCTTCTCACAGCTGCCATCTGGCAGGAGGTACAGAGGCCTGAAGCCCTAGACCACCAGGTTCAAGAACAGCTACCTTTGGCCTACACAATCCAAATCACTGCCTCTGTTCAGCAACACTGCTACCACTTTAACCACTTGGTACTACGATGGAATTTTATTTTTGTTCTACTTATGGCTTTTTCTTGGAAAAATTGTGTATAATTTATGTCTAATTTACGTTTTTCTTGTGAATGGTGAATGTCGCTTATCTGATGTTATGTGCCTGAAGGGCCTTGGCCCAAGATGGCGACTGTCTATTCCTTTCCATAGATGCTGCCTGGCCTGCTGAGTTCCTCCAGCACTTTGAGTGTGTTCTTTGGATTTCTAGATCTGCTGATTTTCTCTTGCTTGTGATTGGAATAATGCTGCAAGTAAGCTTTTCATTGGACCTGTCCATATTGCAGCTATGTACTTGTGCATTTGGCAACAAACTCAAATTTGACCTGGCAGTGAAGACCACAAAAGCTTCTTCACAGAATCATTGAGTCTTGTAGCTTACCACTGGAAGAGGCCATTTTGGTTATTCACGCCCTGAAGGATCCATCCAGTTTATGCAACTCGTCATCCTGTCCTATGAACCCCGTAAGGAAGAGAAAACTCACATGTGGTCCACTGATGGTATATTCCTCCCTACTTACAAGTCTGAAGCACATATATATAGCTAGGGTGCCTAAGACCTTTGCACAGTACTGCAGTAGTTTTATGTATTGCACTGTACTGCTGCCACAAAAAAAACAAATTTCATGACATATGTGAGTGATGATAAACCTGATTCTGATATGAGTCTCTATTGTGGACTGAGAGTGGGAAGGGGCCATGGAGAGGGGATCATAATTGGGAAAAGGGGAAGGGAGAGGAGAGGGAGTGGGAAGCACCAGAGAGATGTTATGTGATAATCAATAAACCTATTGTTTGAAATCAAATGACCTTGCCTAGTGTCTCAGGGTTGGGTATGACTGCACCCATGCCGTCCCTCTGCCCCGGCACTCTTTCTATGCCACCTGACCCACACCCCTCCAGCAACGCTCCATACTTGCCATTCACAACATCCTTTGCTCCCGCCAGATTTAGAAACTCACCCACTGCTCCATGTTGATAGTACAGTACTGTGCAAAAGTTTTAGGCACCCTAGCTTTAGCCTAGTTTTAGCCCCCACATGTACTGAAGACTATTGTACAGTACTGTACTTTCCTGTACTATCTGTGCATAGGCAATCTAATAGACCTGGATACAGGACACCTTGCATTTTAATACTGAATGATCCTAATCTCTAACATCGCCAGCTCTGATGATGAAAAAAGGAGCAAGTATTCCACACCCTGACCTTTGACACCATTGTGTCATATGGGTGAATTTGTAGCACCCCACAATCAGAGTGTTGAGAATTCAAGTCTGCCTCCAGCAATCTGGATATCAGAAACTGACCAGCATCTCAGCAGGAGGTGGGGAGAGGGGACTGCTGTGTTCACCATCTTTTGTATAAGATACTAAATCGGGTGTAAGCAAGATATCTGAAGGCGCCACTTTGATAAAGATTAATGATTAGTTCTATTTGTCATATGTACACAAAGTGATGAGGTGAAGATACGTCTCTACCAAAGGAAGTGTAAGGTGCTCCTTCCCTCCACTAGCCTGCAGATCACCCTTGGGCAAGGTGTAGCACCTGTTTAGCTTCCCCCCCTCCAGCCAATCATGGTCACGTGAAGCCATGGGAGCAGGTGGTAGATGGTTATATGAGCAGCTGGTGCATATCACAGGTCCTGGTTATGTGACCACTGATGCCAGACAATCCCTAAAAAGTATTGATAATGGCTGGGGTCACCCATCTTGTAAAGACACTGCCCAGAAGGCAATGGCAAACCACTTCTGTAGAAAAATTCACTAGGAGCAATCATGGTCCTGGAAAGACTGTGATCGCCCACGTCATATAATGATAATGACGATGAAGTACATTGAAACATACAGAGGAATACATTGTTTACGTCAATGACCAACACATTCTGGGTATTGTGCTGGAGGCAGCACTGAAGTGTCACCACATTTCCAGCACCAACATAACACGCCCACAGCACACAAACTCTATGTCTTTGGAATGTGGGAGGAAACCCATGCAGTCACAGGGAGAAGGTACTAACTCCTTTACAGTGGGAAGTGAATCCCGATCAGTAATCACTGGCACTGTAAAGCATTTCGCTAACTGCTACCTTCCACAGCCACGCACAGAAGAAATAAACTCAGCATCCAGCCCTCAGCCAACAGTACTGAAACAGATTATCTGCTCATTAGCACATTGATTTTGTGAGAATGTTGAGTATCAACTGGCTGACACATTTCCTATATTATAATCATAATTATACTTCCTAAATACTTTTCTGACTGTAAGGTGTTATAGAATGCCTAGAAAACTCATATTGCTTGTCAATACTTCTGCAGAAGGAATGCCTAAACTAAATTTTGTAATTACCCCTATTATGTTAAGACAAAAATGTTGACGTAATGTGATGGCAGAGACTGTTATAAACATCACCCAGCCAGTCGGTCCTTTGACTTCAACAAAAAGGACAATCATGCAAGAATTTAGATCAGGGATAGTATTTATTTATCTATCTATCTATTGATAGGTCTTCTGACTCTTCGAGCCATGCCACCCAGCAATCCCCCAATTTAATCCGAGCCTAATCACAGGACAATTTACAATGACCAATTAACCTAACAACCGGTACATCTTTGGAATGTGAGAGGAAACCAGAGCACCCAAAGGAGACCCACGCTGTCACGGGTAGAATGTACAGACACCTTGCAGGCAGTGATGGGAATTGAACCCGGGTCACTGGTACTGTAAAGCATTGTGCTAACCACTACACCACCGTGCCACTCATGGTATTGGCCCATGACATAAAAAAGGTTGGAAACCTCTAGTCTAGATGAAGGGTCTCCATCCAAAACATTTACTGTCCATTTCCCTCTACAGATGCTGCCTGACCTGCTGAGTTCCTCCACCATTTTTCTGTGGCTCAAGATTCCGGCATCTGAAGACTCTTGCCATGATACAAGTTTAAAGCTGATGATTGATCTGCTATTAAGAGATCTCCATCCTTAAATTATAATCCCATAGAATTAGGGGACATGAGAGACTGCAGATGCTAGGATCTAGAGCAAAAATAAAATGCTGGGTAAACTCAGTGGGCCCAGCAGCATTGTGAAGGAAATGAACAGTCAATGTTTAGGTTAAGACCCTACCTCCCAACTGAGAGACAAAGGGGAAATAGGCAGTTTAAAGAGAAAAGAAGGGCTGGAGCAAGTGCTAGGAAGGAGGGATGATAGGCAGCAAGATCTAGCAAGTGATAGGTGCATCCATATGAGGAGGGAGGATAGGCAGCAAGATCTAGCAAGTGATAGGTGCATCCATATAAGGAGGGAGGATAGGCAGCAAGATCTAGCAAGTGATAGGTGCATCCATATGAGGAGGGAGGATAGGCAGCAAGATCTAGCAAGTGATAGGTGCATCCGGGGAAGGAGGGATGATAGGCAAATGGAGGAGGGAAGAGTGGAAATCTTGACAGAGGCTGGAAGGTGATGGGTGGAGGGAGCAGAGATTATGGAATCTTGTAAGAAAGTGGATCATGGAATCAAATAAGAGGGGTGAAGTGGGCCGACAGGAACAGTAGGGGAAGGGGCTCAGTGGGAGGAATGGGCGTGGCAGGATGATTGAACTACACTCCTGTGCAATAGTCTTAGGCACATATATATAGCTAGGGTACCTAAGACTTTTGCACAGCACTGTATTTGTCAATGGGGAATGAAGAGTGAGTTTGTAAATCTGGTGGGAGCTGAGGATGTCGGGAATGGCGAGTGTGGAGAGCCACAGGAGGGGTGTGGGACAGGTGACAGAGAAGAAGTGCCAGGGTGGGGTGTGGCACAGGTGCAGACACACCCAGCCCTGAGACACCAGGCAATGTCATTTGATTCCAAACAATTGGTTTATTGATTGTTACAGAATGTCTCACTGTTGCTTCCTGCTCCTTCTCTTCCCATTTTCACAACCATGATTCCCCTCTCCCTGCCTCCGTCCCACTCTCAGTCCACAATAGAGACCCATATCAGATGGCAGACACAGAGGAAGGGGAATGAACAGGAAGATGGTAGACTGCCGGAAATGGAGGCTATGATGATTGTCATTAGGTAACAACCAACTATCTGGCAACAATAGTATCACAGAAAGGATGTGGTCGTAAGGGACCAGGCATGGTTGGAGGGAAGGAACTTACACAAAGTTGGCAAGGTACATCCTCTACAGAACTGGAACCAAGGACACCACACAGTGTTGAAGTAGTATTGTAGGTGAGTGTTGTGTTCTGTAACTTCAAAACATTAAACTATTCAAAGAAAGACACAGAAGCCTGAAATATGTCTAAGTTTGTCTTTACTTTAAGCGAGGCATGCACGCATCACGTGGTAGCGTGATGATGTATGAAATTCATCTTATACATATAACCCATAACGAATTATTCAAAATGAAGATGAATGCTTATTCAACCAATATATATATACAAGATTAATCAAATATTAATGAAAAATTAGATTCACAACAGTGAGGGTTCAAACTACCTTGGCAGGAGAAGGGAAGGGAAAATGTAAGTTTGGCCGTGGACCAGAAGAAACAAAGTGACATTTAGAGACAGGAAGTCACAGACAGGGTTGCAGACAGAGGGCAATGGGGGGCAAGCTGAATGAAGTTGAGTTTATGTGTATACACATAAAGAACACGGCAAATAGTGATCAAGGAGCTCGGCCTGAAATGTCAGCTGTTTATTCCCCCTCCATAGATGCTGTTTGACCTGTTGAATTCCTCTCGCACTTTGTGTGTGTCAGTATGGAATTATGATAGAGCACCAATAATGAAAGCCAGATTCACGCAAGGACAGGAATAGACACTTAACATTCCTAACCCACATGTATGCAGAACAGATAAGGAATCTAGAAGTACAGGGATGCGTGGTTTGCGAGTAGATGTTAGTACAGATCAAAGTTACTGTTAAGGCACTAGAAAGGGGTGACCTACTTGCAGATTTGGCCTGTCATTTTTAAAAAAATGACTAACTTGTACAGATGTGTGGTGGAGGGTATATTGACTGGCTGCATCACAGCCTGGTATGGAAACACCAAAGCCCTTGAATGGAAAATCCTACAAAGACTAGTTGACACGGCCCAGTCCATCCCGGGTAAAACCCACCCCACCACTGAGCATGTCTTTGTCACAGAAAAGCAGCATCCATCATCGAGGACCCCCACCATCCAGGCTCTGCTCTTTGCTCACTGCTGCCAGCAGGAAGTTGGTACAGGAACCTCAACCATCAGGATCTTCAACCAGAGGGGATAACTTCACTCACCCCAACTCTGAACTGTTCCCAAACACCTATGGATTCACTTTCAAGGACTCTTTACCTCATGTTCTCAATATTTATTGCTTATTTATTTATTATTTTTTCTTATTTTGTATTTGAACAGCTTGTCTTTTGCACATTGGTTGTTTGTCTCTATTATATGCATCTTGTCGTTGATTTTACTGTGTTTCTTTCTATTTACTGTGAATGCCCGCAAGAAAATGCATCTCAGGTAGTACACGGTGACATATATGTACTTTGATAATAAATTTACTTTGAGCTTTGGTCTTAATTAAGGAACAAAGAAATGGCTTTTGTGCTCTACAGGACACTAAAGAAGATGGGGACAATCTTACAGCCATTCACAAAAAGATTCAAGACTTTTAGAGTGGTGGTAATGGGGAAATTAATATAGACTGGATACCTAAAGCTGTAATGGGGGAAAGGAGAAAAGGATTTTTTGTGAATGCAGGACTCTGCGAGTCTGCTGGCAAAGTCGAAGCCCAATGTTTGCATTTCGAGGAGTCTGCTAGCAGCCGGCCACTGCCTGTCCTGAAGTTGGGGGACTGGGAGGGAGGGAGAGAGGGAGGAAGGAAAGGGGCTCATTTTACTGTTGTTTGTTGTGTTCTATGTTGCTCTGCTAAGCATTGTGGGTATGCTATGTTGCGCTGGAATGTGCGACGACATTTGTGGGCTGCCCCATCTCATTGTTAGCTTGTGTTGATTGTTAACAAAAACAACACATTTCTCTGTATGTTTCTGACTACATGTGATAAGTAAATGTATCTGAATCTGATGCTGTTCTTGGTCAGTATGATTCCAGCCCAATCAGAAAGAGATGGATTTCTTTAAGTTCAAGTTCAGGTTTATTGTCACAGGCAAACGAACACACAGGTTCCTTACAGCCAATGGGTGGTAGAGGACAAGCTCCCACTACCTATTAAATGCTCCAATGGCGTTGGCGTGCACCTCAAATAGCCTCTGATACCGAAGTCCATCTCCTGGCCTTCACGTGTGGCTTAGCTACTAAGCCCAGCGGAACCATTTCTACTGACAAGCACCTTAAGACACGAATGTGGCTCGTCAGCCACGGTTGGCAGCTCATTTAGGACAAGGAAACTTCTGATCTCAAACCTCTGCTGCCTTGTAGCTATACCCACTCATGGGGAAGGCTTTGGGAGTAAACTCCGAACAAAAAATCCAGAGCTGTAGTCCCTAAGGCAGTTCTACACTGAGTTTAATGCTGACTGACAACTGTATCGGTCTCTGCCGTTCCTTTGGATTCATCAGCTACATGGAGAGGGGGAGCTTGCTCTCCACATCGTACTGCCCAGGCTTGTGTATCTAGACGGCTAGGACACAGCATCGACCCTGACCAGCAGAAACCTCATCTATTTCTTTTCCATGTGCGTATGTGTAAGTAAGGCACATTTCAGTGATCTAGTAAATGGCGATCATTACATTGGAGTAATTTTAGTGATAAAAATATAAGAAAACACCTATGAAAATTCTCAAGCAGAGGAGAGCAAGTTTTAGTGAATTGCTAGAGGATATGGCCAAGTGAGCTGGATTCAAGTTAGTACAGAAAGTGTAAATGAAAGGAGCGTTTGCATTCAAACTAGACATTCATTTGAGAGAGAAAGATAAAAAAAATGCTCGAGCTCCCTTATGGCTAGGCACGGAGATTATCGCAGCTCTGGAAACACCAGTGACCAGGAACAGACAATCCTACAAAGGTAGTGGATACATTCCAGTTCATCATGGGTAAAGCCTTCCCCACCTACATATTGTCACAGAAAAGCAGCATCCATTCAAGATCCCCACCATCCAGGCCATGCTCTCTTCTCACTGCTGCCATCAGGGAGGAGGTACAGGAGCCTCAGGACTCATGTCACCAGATTCAGGAACAGTTATTACCCCTCAACCATCAGGCTCTTGAACCGAAGGGGAGAACTTCACTCAGCTTCACTTGCCCCATCACCCATTGAAATGTGACTCAAGGACCCTTCATCTCGTGATCTCCATATTTATTGCTTGTTTATTAATTATTATTCTTTCTCTTTTTTCTTTTGTGTTTGTTTTTTGCACACTGATTGCCCACCCTGTTGGGTGCAGTCTTTCATTGATTATATTACGGTTATTGGATTTATCGAATATGCCGGCAAAAAAACAAATCTCAGGGTTGTATAGGGTGACATATATGTACTTCAATAAAACATTTACTTTGAAATTGAACTTCGAATTAAAATTTAGCAGAAAATGGATTGTGATAAATTCTGGATTCAAAGTTTAATGAAGAATTAAGCTTCTTAGAACACATATTAGAAGGGAGATGCAAAGAGAGAAGAACCGACAAGTACTTAATGCATGCATGAATATTAAATATTAATCAAAGCCAAGGATGGGATACTTAAGGAACTAAAGAGGGAGCAGCTTGTTGAATCAAGGTGCAATTGAGTGAATAGGCATGGAAGAGGATGTTTTCAGTCTAACACTGAGGAGAAAGATAGGAATGAAGTTGGGGGGGGGAGTGTGGGAGGGTTCGACATGTTGTAAATGTTTGCAGAGCTCAAAGAAGAACTGCCCAGATGCCATGAAATCCATCCTAGATACCAGAGGAAGAGTGGAAATGGCAAAGCATCTGCACATGATCTTCTGTTTGTGTTCCGGTGCCAGAGTGGAAACCAGGCAACTGCGGGCTATTAGTGTAGCCCTAGTAGACATATAGGGTGTATGAGCTATCCAGAGAGGGATAGCCAACACTTGGGAAGGGGTTTATCCTGTTCATTTTGGGACAGCTCACTCACCTTTGATCCCCACCGGACACTCGGCTCTCACCTGTAGCTGTTTGCATACAGAGGCCACACTCCGGCACATCGCTTCGACAGACAGGCTAAACCAGGCGAGGGCAGCTGGCGGCCTTACACCCTGTGAGACTGTGACACGCCTGTCCCAGCATGCAAAGTCTGCTCTGATGGACTGCACAGATGAGATCTACAGTGAGATCCAAGGGCCAGAAAGATGGTTCTGCTACCCTCCATGGAGAGCAAAGGGCATGACGGAAGACGTCATGGTCATCTACTACAACCAAGGAAGACCCCAGTTTGTAACGCTTGATCATACCACTGGACCCAGACTTCTAGGGCTGAGAGAGTGGAACTGCCCCAGTGCAACAGCTTTTCAACTTTAAAAACTCTCCCACACAAGTTTCCTTTCGGCGACGGACACAATGAACAACCACTATATAGTGGAGGTGTAATCCAGGTCAAGCACATCCAACACTTGGGAAAACGAATTGATAAATGAGTTGTACCATTCCTTTCAATAAGTCAAGTTATGTTTAACCAACTTTGAATTCTTTCACAAAGTAATAGGGATGGTTGAACACAATAAGCTTAGGTGTTCAAATAATCCAACAAAAAATAAACTTTCCAGTACAACTGAAGTCCAGAGATCAAAGCAATTCGACTATGACTCCATGTGAGTTACAAATTTAGCCCAGTTTTTCCAGACTAGCTCGAGGATGTACAGTGGTGCCCTCCAGTGGTTACTGATGGGATCCCTCCTCATATTAACAAATGCACGGCTCAATTCCAATCTCTGCGGTGACATGAAATTCTGAAATGTAGTTAACAGTAAATGGCATAGAAATGGTCTTTGGAAGAACAAAGGCAATCTGCTGATGGGCAAATGAAATTTAAACCAGAAAACTAATTAAGTCTGGTCGTAGAATAAACTAGATGGTACGATTTTAAAGGAGGTCTATGAACAGAGGGTCAGGGAGACTTGTGTGCAAAGTTCTCGAATTTGGCAAGGTCAATTGGATATGATTTTAACAATGAAAGGGAAATCCACAATTAAAGAGTGACATAGAAAATAAAAGCAAGGTAAGCTTGCAGGACCTTTATAAAATATTAGTTAGGCCCCAGCTGAAGAATTTTGTCTAATTCTGGGTACCACACTTTAGAAAAGATGTTGCAGAGAGTAGAGGGAAGACTTATTCAAATGGCAGCAAGAATGGAATATTTTAGTTAAGGTAGAGACCAAATGATGGTGTTTCAGCTGAGAAGTAATTAATGTAGATATTCAAAAGCAGGGTCAATTTTACAGAAAAACTACAGAGAACCTGCTTCCGTTAGCATCAGTGTTATAATGTGGTATAGTAGTGTAGTGGTTAGCACAATGCTTTACAGTACATGTGACCCCAGCTCGATTCCCACTGCTGCCTGTAAGGAAATTGTATGTTCTCCCTGTGATTGTGTGGGTTTCCTCTGGGTGCTCCGGTTTCCCCCCAGAGTCCAAAGCCATACTGGTTGGAAGGTTAATTGGTCATTGTAAATTGTCCCATGATTAGGCGAGGGTTAAATCGGGGGATTGCTGGCCAGCGTGGCTGGAAGGGCTGGAAGGGTCTATTCCAAGCTGTATCGCAATACCTAAATAAATAAATAACCAGAGGACACAGATACAAATAAATTGGCAAAACAAGCAGATGGAAATTAGCAGAACAGTCTTTAGCTTAGTTGCCATTATCTGAATGAGGACCTGGAAGGAATTTCAATAATAATCTTCAAGGGAAATTATCATACCCTTGCCCTGAGATGCATTTGATCCTCAATAAATGTTTGAGTGAATCATCAAAAGCCCTTCTTTAGCTTGTAAATCTTTAACACCTGTCAAAGTTTGTTTGATTAGAGCTGCTTACAGTGCCCTCAATAGCATGTTACAAATCACAAGGTTTCTTTCCCTGGAACCAAATGAGAGAACACGAGGCCAGGCAGCAGTAGACTGCCATTATCACGATGCCTCAAACACATTACAGCTCACGTGATTTTGCTCCCTTGAAAGTGAATAAAACAAGTATGTGGCTTTGTTCACAAGGCACTTTAAAAAAAAATCTGCACTTTTTTTTTCCGCCTGTCTCACAGAGTGAAGCATGGGCAAAGGAAGATTCAGGTTGATAGGATAATAAATAATTTTTTGAAGAAAATAACAAAGCCCACGCTGCACTTCAATAATTTAATTTTTAAGGCATTAGCAAAAATGGAGATCAATTTTCTCCCTTTCAGTTCAACAAAAAAGTCTCAAAATTGAACATCTCCTGAATGCTTTCTTGATGAAACTTGGAAGGTGGAATATTTATAAGGGCTTAATCAAAAAAACTTTGGTGAATGTTATGATAATTTATACCTTTTCACTCTTGCAGAACCTATGGGTATTAAATAAATGCCATTTCTACAAATCATTTTGACAGGCAAAAGCTGTCAATGTGTTATATATGCTTCATAGGCAAAGTGTTTTGATGTCACCACGGTTTCATACAGTTGATTCTAATCATTCACAATACAGTTCATTTTTAAATCAATGTACATCTCATTATTCCTATAATGGGAAAAGAGCTCCTAATAGCAGCCGAAGAATATTGTTTTAAGGAAAAAACAACTAGGATGGTGTGGGTGTGTGAGAGTAGGAGGATTTGAAAGTGTTGCCAAACAGGCACTAAGTCAGTGAAATGGCTACCTCATCCGTCTGTCTGTGACCGGAAAGTTTTGTGGCCCACCATTGGTTCAACGGATGAAAGAACCACCGCCTACATGCGGTGTATGGACGTGAGATCTGAGCCACAATAATATGTGACCACCAAGCAGGAAAGCCAGCTGTTGCTCACTAACATTAAGGAGGTGAATTATGAACTCTCCGTCCTGATTCCGACAGATTGGCTCCAGGTTAAAGTGATCTCTGGATGGGGTTTGGAATAGGTTGTCTGTAGCCGAAGCTATTTTGGAAGCCCAGGAGTTGCTGGGTCTACTTAAGGTGGAAATGCGGTTATTAGAAATAGGAGTAGAATTAGGCCATTCAGCCCATCGAATCTGTTAAGCCATTTCATCATGGCAGATCCATTTCCCTCTCAACCTCAATCCCCTTGCTTCTCGGTGTCCCTTCATGTTTTGACTTATCATGAATCTGTCAACCTTTGCCTTAAATATACCCAATGACTTGGCCTCCACAGCCGCCTGTGGTAATGAATTCCACAGATTCACCACTCTCTAGCTAAAGAAATTCCTCCTCATCTCTGTTCTAAAAGGATGTCCCTCTAATCTGAGGCTGTGCCCACTGGACCTAGACCATAGGAAATATCCTCTCAACATAGACTCCACCAAGGGCTTTTAATATTTGATAGGTTTCAATGAGCTCCCCCTTTATTCTTCTAAATTTTAGCAAGTAAAGGCCCAGAGCCTTCAATCGTTCCTCATATGATAAACCTTTCATTCCTGAAATCATTCTTGTGAACCTCCTCTGAGCTCTCTTCAATGACAGCACATGTTTCTTAAATAAAGGGCCCAAAACTGCTCACAATACTCCAACTGAGGCCCCGTCAGTGCCTTATAAAGCTTCAGCATTACATACTTGCTTTTATACTCCAGTCCTCTCGAAATTAATGTTAACCTTACATTTGCCTTTCTCACCACCAAATCAACCTGTGAGTTAACCTTCAGGGAATACTGCACAACTACTCCCTAATCCATTTGTACCTCAGAATTTTGAATTTTCCGCCCGTTTAGAAAATAGTCTGTGCTTTTATTCCTTCTCCCAAAGTGCATAACCGTACACTTCCAGACTCTATATTCCATCTGCCATTTCTTTGCCCATTCTCTTAATTTGTCTTAGTTCTTCTGCAGCTTCTCTGCTTCCTCAATACTACCTGCCCCTCCACCTATCTTCATATCATCTGTAAATTTGGCCACAAAGCCATCAATTCTATCAACCAAATCATGGACAGATAATGTAAAAAGCAGCAGTCCCAACACCAACCCCTGTGAAACACCACTTGTCATCGGCAGCCAACCAGAAAAGGATCCTCTTATTCTCGCTCTTTGCCTCCTACCAATCAGCCAATCTTCTATCCATGCTAGTATTTTTCCTGTTATACAAAGGGCTCATCTGATTAACCACCCTCACGTGTGGGCTCCTTCCCGAAGAGATTCTGAAAATCCAAGTGCACAATATCCTCTTATTCGCCTTTGTCTATCCTGCTTGTTATTTCTTCAAATAATTCCAGCAGCTTAGTCAGGCAAGATTTTCCCTTAAAGGAAATGATGCCAACTTTGGCTACATGTACCAAATACCCCAAAACCACATCCCTAACAATCGACTCCAACATCTTCCCAACCATTGAGGTCAGGCTAACTGGCCTATAATTTCCTTTGTTCTGCTTCCCTGAAGAGTACAGTGACATTTGCAATTTTCCAGTTCCCCGGAACCATGCCAGAATCTAGTGACCCTTGAAAGGTCATTACTAAAACCTCCACAATCTCTTCAGAATTATACTTAAGGAAGAAATAAGCACACCACCCCATCTCTTTCATATGGCTGCTTGCTGAGTTGCAGGCTAACCTCGAAACTGCATTAAACATCCCTTGAGCATTAGTGCATAAAGTGAAAAGTCTAGCCTTCATTTTTAATTGGTGGCTGCTAGGAATGAGAAATAGCTGAGATCATGTCCAGAGTTTTAACTATAAATAAAGTGAAAGTAATGGTACAAATTTAAGAAGCATTTAGACATGCACATGAATAGACAGGAAATGGACAGATATAGACAGTGTACAGGCAGATGGGTTTAGTCTGAATTGGTATCATTGTCATTTAGACATAGTGGGCCAAGGTATCTTTTCCTGTGCCGTACTGTTTAATAATAAATGGAAGTATCATTCAGAACAGAGAACACAGAATCAGAGTCACCTTTAATGTCACTGACATATCTCGGGAAATTGGTTAACTTTGCGGCAGCAGGACATTGCAATACCTAATAATAGAAAAAAACTGAATTACAGTAAGACTATGTATTAAATAGTTCAGTTAAACAAGCAGTGCAAAAATAGGACAAAAAAAGTATTGAGGTAGTGTTCATGGGTTCAAAGTCCATTCAGAAACTGGATGGCAGAGAGGAAGAAGCTGCTCTTGAATCATTGAACATGTGCCTTCAGGGTTCTGTACCTCCTTCCTGATGGTAACAATGAAAACAAGGTATGACCTGGGTGGTGGGGGTCCTTAATGATGGATGTGTCCTTTTTGAGGCATCGCTCCTCGAGGATGTCCTGAATACTACAGAGGCTGACTAGGTTTACAACTCTCTGTAGCTGTTCGACCCTTGATCTTCACCTACTCCAAGATCAGTCAAATCTTCCATCCGACATAACTACCCCATTTTCCTATCATCCTTGTTTGAGCGATGCATCAAAAGCCCTTATTTAGGTACATAATGTCAGAATCTGGGTGGCAGGGTGGAAATAGATCTCTACCAAAGGAGGTGTGAGACACTCCTTCCCTCTGCTTGGCTGCAGGTCACCTTTGGGCAAGGTGTAGCATCTGCTTAGCCCCCGATCAGGGTCACGGAAAGCCATGGGAGGAGGTGGAGCTGCTGGTACATGTCACAAGTCCTAGTTATGTGACCACTGACACCCAGCAGACAATCTCTGAAGAGTATTGATAATGGCTGGCATCACCCATCTTGTAAAGACACTGCCCAGAAGAAGGCAATGGCAAATCACTTCTGTAGAAAAAGTTACCAAGAATAATCATGGTCATGGACATGAACAACCATGATTGTCCACATCATATGACACACCACGTAATAATAATGATGAAGGTCAGAACCAGAATCACTTTATTGCCAGTATGTGAAACAAACCAGAATCGATTGTGGTTCAGAGCCAAGCATATTTCCTGTTCAAAACTCCTTTATTAATCTAGCAGATTGAGAAGAAACAATATAAACCATAAATGTTAAGAATTCTGTTTAATCACTTTCTTCAGCTCACTAGTCCTTTTGGTTGTCAGTGATATACTCACCCCTGTATTGAGAGATTCAAACCACAATCACATGGCCTGAGCTAGTTGTACGGAAGGATGTTACATTATTGAGAGTGCAGTCCCTGATATTTAAACGAGGGTACTTCTGCTATCTTCTTCAGTCAAAAATAAAGATCTCTAAACAAACTGTAAAATATTTTCCCAACATCCTGATAACAGTACACCCCTGCCAACCCCCAACACCATATAGAATCTAGCCGGCAGGCTCCAGGGTCCAGAGCACATCGAAGTGAAAGAATCCGATGTTTGGACAGTGAATTCAGTGCCATGCGAATCCAAAAGGTCGAGTACAGGCTGAATCAAGGCCTCAGAGCATACTGAAGGAACTGAACCCAATGTCTGAATGACGATTGGGCACTGAGCCACATTGAGAAGATCAGGAGGTCGGGGCCCCGAGGCAAGAGATGGGCTGGTTCAGCTTGCTTCTCCGCAACGTCTACTCGGCTCTGCACTGAACTAAGGGTCTGTGGGTGGACTCTCTTTGTGGACCAGTTCAGGAAACTAAATGCTTGTGTTTATTGTTTGCATGATTTGTTTTACTCTCTGCGCATTAGGTGTTTGCTTGTCTTCTTTTTAAATGGGTTCTTTTGTGCTTGTTTTGTGGCTGCCCTGTAAGGAGATGAATCTCACGGTTGTATAATGTACACATAGTTAGATAATAAATGTACTTTGAACTTTGAATATATATTTGCTCTGTGATTGCTGCAGGGTACTGCAGAGTGAATAACGATTATCACATTTACCTATATATACAAGTGCATTTTTGTGAAGCGTTTTACATTTTATTTTTAAAAAGTGGGTTTGCCTTTCTTTGCTTGACAAATACAAAACACCTCAGATGCAGAAAATCTGAAACATAAACAGAAATTGCTGGAGTACTCAGCTGGTCAGGCAGCGTCTACAGAGTGGGAAACTGAACCAACATTTCAAGTATTGACCTTTTATCAGGACTAATGAAAGTGGGAATTGAATTTGTAATTACCAATCATAAGATCACTGCCTATCTGAAACAAATAAAGTTGCTCATTCCTGACACCTCAGATTGACCCAAATGCCTTGATTTAGCACCGTGCCCTGGAACCAATTCACTTAGTTGATAGAATAGAATAGATCTGTATTGTCATTGCTCAAGACATTGAGATTGTGGTGCTACTCCAGTCCATGTAAAACAGATATTTACAATGCATGCAGTATGGCTTGATTTTTTTTTAATTTCCATAGCTACATGTAACAAGTGACTTTGCCAGCCCATAACACTCAAAGGCCATTGGCAAGCCAGGGTGTAGCATTATTCAGCTGCACAACAGCCCTCGGAAGAAGCTGTTTTTCAGGCTCACAGTCTTGGCTGAGATGTTTCTGTATCTCCTACCAGATGGCAGGAGATGGAACAGACTCTGTCCGGGATGGGATGGGGCTTTAAATGATGTTACGAGAGTGCCATAGGCATTGGGAGATGTAGATTGCCTCCAGATCCGATAGTTGAGTCCCAATAATGTTCTGAGCCATCCTAGTCACTCGTTGGGAGTGCTTTGTGTTCTGTCTTGCTGCAGCCGGAGTATCAAACTGTCATTCTGTATGACAGTATGCTCTCTATCAACATGCCCCAACATGAAGCTAGGAAGATGGATTTTCTAGACCCCACACTAAATAGACACAAGCCACTCCTAACGGTGTCTGCAATAATTGCTGCCCACACTCGAAGGGTTCATGATTTTTCCCTTTACAACACCTGCCTTTTTCCATCACCTACCATTTCTTTCATCACTTGCAGTTTATGTACCAACTGCCTAAGGCTACAGGCCAAGAGGAGGGTGATTGGATTGGTTTAAATGGGTCTTTATTGTTCGCCTGTTGAATCAATGCTGTTGACATAAAATCCAAATCATTATCAGGTTTAATATTATTGGTATATGTCATGTTGTTTTATAGCAGCAGTATATTGCAATATATAATAGTTTTCAATCTATGAATTACAATAAGAAAAACATTTTATATAGGTATATAAAATAATGAAATAAGTAGTGTAAAAAAAGAGAGCAAACTGGTTCATGGGTTCAATGTCCATTCAGGAATCCGATGGCAGAGGGGGAGAAGCTGTTCCTGAATCATTGAGCGTTTGGCTTCAGTACCTCTTCCCTAATGGCAGCAATGAGAAGAGGGCATGTTCTGGGTGCTGGGGGTCCTTTATGATGGATGCCACCTTCTTAGGACATCGCCTTTTGAAGATATCCTGGATGCTGAGGGAGCCAGTGGTCATGATGGAACTGGCTAAGTTTATAACTTTCTGGATCCTGTGCAGTGAGCCCTCCATAACAGATTAGGTGCTGCAGATTTCCACGATTGTGATTCACTATCCTCCTGACCCAAGAACCCCTGAATATTTTTCCCCAAGAGCAATGGCCTTGCTTGCAACAGCCATATTTCCGGGAATCAAGTGTTATAAAGAGCCTATGATCATTTCTGTGCATAGTGGCAAATAAGAGAATTTGTGATTTATAGCAAAAATGTGCTTAATCTGTATACTACGAAACTAGAACACATGATTGTTCAAATTATCTGCTTGTTTTGTTTTTGTGTTCTCATATCTCTGCCAAACGTGCAGGTCCATCGCCTTACAATGACTTGTATTTGAGTAATGCCTTTATACAAATGTACACAGTAGTGTAGTAGTCAGCACAAACGCTTTACAGTACGGGCGATCCAGGTTCCGTTCCCGTCTCTGCCTGTAAGAAATTCGTCCTGTGACCGTGTGGGTTTCTTCTGGGTGGAGTGCTCCAGTCTCCTCCCATCCTACCTGTTGGCACGTTAATTGGTCCTTTGATTAGTGGTTAGCCTAGGATTAAAATTAGGATTGCTGGGCAGCGTGCCAAAGGGCCTATTTCGCATTGTATCTCAATAACCTATTAAAAAATAAATAACAGGGCAAACAACCGAAGGGGTTTCAGAGGAGCATTATCAAAAAGAAGTTTATAACTGTAAGCCCCCAGCAGGTTATTTTGCACAGATCAAAAAGCCAATAAAAATTAAATCTTTGTTTGTGCCCCCTGTTTATAAAGGTTCTTACATGTGCGTGCCTTTCATATTACAGAGACCTGTGTTGACCGCTCTGCATGTTAGCGGCATTCCAAAGCCATCACGTTGCGGCTGATCTAATATTTCAGCAGATCAGCTACCTCTGATATCAGAACACAGCAGCCAAAATGTGCACAGTAAGATCCCAAACCATAACGATTTAGTGCAAAGCCTAGAAAAAACTGCAATTAAAAGTTTATTAAATCCAACATCTAACTCTAGTCAAAAAAAAAACAAACGTCATGCCCATTTAAAATCCTCTTTGGTCTCACAAGCAAATCCCATCCCTTGAGCATGAGAAATAACACGGCTTAGCGGAGATGTGCTGTCCTATGGAAGAGGCATTGAGCTCCCGTCTGTTCTTCAACTGGGTTTGAAAGAATACACAGCGTCCTGTTCCTGCTTGTCTTTCCCCTCTCCTTTCTTTTGTCTTGTTTTTTTCTTTCTACACCTGCAAACTCGGCATGGTCACAGGAGGACAGCAAGGACAACGCTCTGAATTAAACGAATGCCGGTTTATCGGGGCAGCCGTTTACATGACGCAAGTCTTAAATAACAAAAACTAATGGAGAACATAGCCGAGATTATTTGGGACACTACGCCACTTAATTGGGGCAGGAGACAGGGATTCATACACCGTTTATTATAAACGGTAGTACTGTATAATACTGTAGTACTATTGATAGTACCTAATTTGTTCTGTTTCATTCAAATACCTAATTTGTTACTCAGTTTGTCTTTTTACACCTTTTTAACTTTCCTTGAAACTTCGGCTAATTGGGCCAAAATGTAGTCCCGATGTGTCCCAATTAACGGGATCTATTACATCTCCGATTTTTTCTGAACCCAACACCCTTAATAGCTCCACGCATCTGCTAGCAAGGTTTCTCCGGCGCTGTTTTTCGTGGGTCCATTTAAGTTGCCGAGGATGTTTTATGTGATATTGGTAACAAAGGGTGTTGGAGATAATTAGTTTATCCATTCTTGCTATTATTGATAATAACATACCAATAGCATTTTATTTTAAAGTGAAGGTCAGGCGTAAAAAAAAGTTTCCATATTAGATTTGCGCAACTCAAACCGTGGAGGGTTTCTATTTTGTATCGTCACGCGGGCAGTGTGTTTTACAGGCTGGGGGATGGGGGTGAACAGTGAACGTGAGTCCTACACAAGTGGCAATCTCTGTCTGCATGTGCTTTCGCTATGCGGCTTCGAACCTGTGTCATGGCCACAAATGCGACCACCTATTCCCACACCGTACGCATTTCCCCTGAACCGGTCCCAAAACGGGTGTTAAAATATATCTTCAATCACAATCTGCCTTTTTTTTCATCCGAAGAAGAGTTACTGAAAGGGCTAAAGCCGGGGTTACCTCGAAACAAAAATGCTCTGCTCGCGTTGTGGAATCCCGGGACCTGCACGATTCCCTCCGTTGAGGCATCCAGTTCCAATGCAGAGAAAAGGTCGATTTCCAGCGCTGGGTCGACACCGAATCCTAGAACTGATATCCAGCAGATGTTACTGGACTTGCAGTCACCCAATCTCATGATTATAAATGCATTGCTTTCGTTTTTAAAATGATTTCCATTTATATTACATTTACATAGTACAAAAATCTAGCAAGGGTAAGAAATAAAGCCAATAGCGCTCAACAAATATAGCGTTTACTCTTAACATATTTACCTCAGTTACCAGAGATTGTCTCTGTTCCAACCGCTGACGTGTTGCATCGTACAATTCCCCCGTCAAAAGTACTTGCGGTTAACTAGAAAATTGCTCTAGTTTGAAATCATTAACTGAGCAACTCGACTAATGATTTCAAACCAGAGTAATTTTCTACTTCATCTGCCTATGTTAACCCCTTCCTTCAACAATAATGAATCTATAGAATGCTAAATCCTGGGTTCTAATATGAAATGTGGAACGGGACGCTAAGATCTTCATTTAAAGAATTTTATACATCGGGTTGATACACAAGCTATTCAGATCTATATCGATCTGTAGTCAATTCAAGTCAAGTTTATTGTCATTTAACTATATATGTATACCGTCAAATGAGACAGCGTTTCTCCGAACCAGGGTTTAAAGCACTGTCGTACATATAACACACATATAATGTGTAGTAACTTATGAAAGTAAGGGTAAAATCTACAGTTGGATTACACATATATAAACTAAGTAAAGTGGATAAATTAGATATTGTAAGGTACAGAATAGATTAACCAGTAACACTTTGAATCCGATGCGGCTGGGAGTTTAGAAGCCTAACGGCCTGAGGGGAAAGACTGTTTCGCATCCCGACCGTTCTTGGTCTTTATGCATCGGAGTTTCCTCCCTGATGGCAGAAAGTCAGAGGACGCTGGATGGATGGGTGGGATCCTTAATAATACTAAGGGCCCTCTGAATGCAGCGCTCCTGATAAATGTCCCCGATGGATGGTCGGGAGACCCCCGTGATCCTCTCAGCAGTTTGTTAGAACACTCATTCATTGCCAAGACGTTAAAAATCTTGTCCACCCTGTCGATACTAAACACGTTTTTCATGAAAATCTATATGATCTTAAACCTTTTGTCCAGTCGTAGGATACAGAACATTTGTATGGAAACAGTACGCTTATTCTCTTGCGTTTGGTGGCATTAAACGTCTACAGGCATTCATGGTCAAACACCTTATCTTATAGAATGCTAATGCCCCCACCCCACGCTTATCACAGTATTAACCCCGGCGTTAATCACTAAGGAATAGCCCTTGCTCCCTACAAAGTATTAAACCTCCTGTGCCTCAACAGATGCTAAAATGTTAAGATATTAAAACCTTTGCATGTCACACCCTTGTCCGTGTTAGTATCTTCGCAGCCTCGGGGAAATAGGCGACCTTACCTGCTGTGAAGTGGACAAGCGCAAGGACTGTCCTGAAGATCGCGAATGCCATTGTGGATAATAGAAATTACTCCTAGTCCATAATACCCCTGCGCCTTCAGCTCGGGAACGATAGCGCACAAGTGGGACTGGGGGAAATCAGTTCGGCAGGAGGAAGAGTCCCGCGGTCCGGAAGATCAAAGAGCCCAAAGGAAAGAAACGGCGAGTAGCAGCGCCAGTGCCCGGCACATACTCAGTCCTGGCTTCGCAGCATCGCCAGCGAGTGCACTTTCACCGGGTGTATAAAAAAGATGGGTCTGGACAGTCAGGCTGATCCGCTGCTGTGAGTAACCGGAGGATGAGAGGGTGTGTTTCTGCCTCTGGAAAGCCAGAGAGACTTCCTTCTCCGGCGTTATCTGGAGACACCGCACTCTTGCAACGCGCACGCACGTACACACACACACACACACACACACACACACACACACACACACACACACACACACAACTGGCAGTACAGGGCGACTTACATCGCCTGTGGGTTTCTCACTGGAGTGAAAATCTTCTCTATCGAGCAAGTGTAGAGTGGATGTTTCTAAATTCACCCGGACGAGCGCTGAAGATGCTAATCCGCTTGGTGCTTATATCAGCTCACATATTTTCTCTTGTATGCAGAAACTACCTTCAGAAGGATTGGCTATGGAAATCTTTGGGAATCCTGAAAGAAATATTAAAAACACTATTTAAATGTAAACTTTACTTTTCACTTTTGTTATAATACAGAGCATTATGAAAACTGACCTGGTATCTGCTGTTCCGCCAGGTTATTTCTGCCTGCATCAAGTTCTATTTTGTTCTGCATACAAGTTATTATCAGCAATAAGCACAAACATAAAAGAACATCTTGTTTGGAAAAATGAGTAAATAATAATTGCCTTTCAGGCTGTTTCCTGTACAATGCATTCAGGTATCTCAAAGGGTTACTAGGGACAGAACTAAATACATTTGGGAATTAATCTACACATTACTCTTCCTATCGAAAGTCACGATAAAGTGGGCAAACTGTAAGGCCAGGCTTGATTTCTTAAAATAAACAGTGTCTGAAGCAGTTCTGATTGTAAAAGGTCACTAAATGAGATAATTCCATTCACTTTGCATAAAACATTTTCCTTTTTTTTCTCATCAGTGATGTCCACAGAAAATAGATTTTCCAAAACTTGTGCGGTTCTGAATGAATCCAGAAAATGTGCACATTGATATAACATATGGGTTCATAAAAATCGCAACTGTGGTTTGACCTGTAAGTAGTTTGTATGTTTCCTCCGGGTGCTTAGGTTTCCTCTCACAGTCCAGAGACATTCCAGTTGCTAGGTTAATTGGTCACTGGTAATCGCCCCATGGTTAGGCTAGGGTTAATGCAGTGGATTGTGGGTGGCAGGGCTCGAAGGGCTGTGTCTCAATAAATAATGAAAGACAAAGTCATTTTTGGTTTCATTTGTAGGATCAATTTTGCTCCTTCCACTGGAAGTCTCCCCTGTGATTTGCACCATGGCTACTGGGCAGCTCCTCTACAATCTTAGTCATTTGTGGTACCACACTGAACCCAAACTGTAACAGTCAAATTGTTTCTCAGTCTGCAGTTCCTTTCCTTTCTCTCTTGCTCTCGCTGACAATGCCAACCTTAGTACTGTGTCTTAGAGACTACTCTCCCTAAGATTAGGAAGATCACATGATGCCACTTGGTGGTGTAGTGTGTCAGTGCAATTCAGTCTGAGAGAACTATTTAACTACCCAAAGCTCTGAGCTTCCATTTCTTTTAATAAGTTGCAATACGTAGTTATTTAATACCCATTTATAGGTATTTCAAATGCAGCTTTGTTTAAACAATATCATATTAATATGATAAGATTTAGAGCAGAGTCTTTGCACAAGAATGACATGATATATGAAAATTTAAGCTCAATAATTTTCCATGCAACAGCAAGGTTAAATCAATCTGGTTGACTGCCCAACAAGATACAACATCAGAGCACATCTTAAGCAGTGCCAAAACACTCAGGAATGAAACTCAGTTATTGCTCTCAGCTCAGTGAGAGAATTCAAACTATCAAACCAGCTGAGTACGTACGTTCTGCTTAACATTGTTAGTAGTGAAAAGAATGTTGTTCTCAATTCTTTTTTTGTACTCTATACTGATTCAGCCATCAAGTCATTCAACTGACATGTAAAAATCTCACCTTAGGTTAGTGGAGTAAATTCATATGAATTGTTTAATGCTCTTCTCTTTTAGATCTCTATCTAACTGGAAACCATGGAAAGGTTTTGAAATAAAATATTATTTATAGAGGCAGAGTCATGGAGAAAAACAGCCCAGAAACAGGACCTTCATCCCATCTAGTCCATGCTGAAACCATTTAAACTGCCTACTCCCATCCACCTAATACCTGCACCAGGACCATATCCCTTCATACCCCTTCCATCTGTACCTACACAACCTCTCTTAAACGTTGACACCAAGCTCACATAGACCACTTGTTCTGGCAGCTCATTCCACACTCTCACAGACCCTCTGAGTGAAGAAGTTTCCTTTCATGTTCCCCTTCAACTTTTCACCTTTCACCCTTAACTCGTGATCTCTGGTTGTAGTCCTACCCAACATCAGTGGAAAAGCCTGCTTGCATTTACCCTATCTACACCCCTCATAGTGTTGGCACGTGGCCAAGTGGTTAAGGCATTCGTCTAGTGATTTGAAGGTCGCTAGTTCGAGCCTTGGCTGAGGCAGCACGCGTGTACTTGAGCAAGGCACTTAACCACACATTGTTCTGCGATGACACCAGTGCCAAGCTGTATTGGTCCCTTGGGCAACATCGGTGGCATGGAGAGGGGAGACTTGCAGCATTGGCAACTGCCGGTCTTCCATACAACCTTGCCCAGGCCTGTGTCATGAGACTAACGGATGCCTATATTAAAAAAAACCCTCATAATTTTGTATACCTCTGTCAAATCTCCTCTCAATCTTCTACGTTCTAAGGAATTGCACAGGGAAAACTCCTTTGAAGGAAAATGGTTGTCCTCCATTAGTAACCAAGATTATTATAGTAAACTATTGATGTTTTATACAATTTTTCCTATACTAATGTAAAAAATTAACTATTGTAGAATTCTGTAAAATGAGTTACTGCCTGTTCGAGAAATATAAATAAATAATTTAGGACTTTATTTCATGGAGAATGAAGGGAGATTTGATAGATGTATACAACATTATGAGAGGCATAGATGGGGTAAATACAAACGGGTTTTTTCCACTAAAGTTGGGTGAGACTACAACTAAAGGTCATAAGTTAAGGCTGAAAGATGAAATGTTTAAGGGGAACATGGGGAGGAACTCCTCCTCTCAGAGGGTGGTGAGATTGTGGAACATGCGGCCAGTGCAAGTGATGGGTGTGGGGTTGATTTCAACATTTTACAAAATTGGGTAAGTACACGGATGGGAAGTATATGGAGGGTTATGGTCCAGGTGCAGGCAGAATAATGGGTTGGCATGGACTAATGGGCCAAAGAGCCTGCTTCTACGCTGTGATGCTCTATGAGTCTACAGCTCTAACATTAGAGGATCAAACTGAAAGAGAGTGATTGTACTGGCTTTGAAAGAGATACGTGGTCTTATTCACTTTGATGAATGATCTGGCTGGAACTGCAATGAATAGGTGGCTGGGCATCCATTTAAGAAGATTGAATGAGTGAGCCTAGAAAATTATCTGAACTCTGGAGCATTGTTGACAATTCCTGAATGATTTCTAATCCTATCATCAGTTCCAATCTAGAATGAACTGGTTATTGTTATTTATTTATTAAGATACAGCACAGAACGGGTCCTTTGGGCCCTTCCCCAGTTTAACCCTAACCTAATCCCAGGACAATTTACAAAGACCAATTAACCTACCACCCACAAGATTGGACTCATAAACCACGTGAGAGCCCATAAGTAGATTAACAGAATGAAGACCATTATCCTCGACCTCGAGGGATAGCCACGACGACAAACCTACCACCCGGTACACCTTTGAACTACAGGAGGAATCAGGAGCACCCGGAGGAAACACACACATTCCACAGGGAGGACACAGACTCCTTACAGAGGCCACCTGAACTCTCACGCCCCAAGCTGCAATGGTGTCACAATGACCGCTGCGCTACTGTGGCTCCCATTTTCAGACAGTATTAACGCGTAGCCTTTGACCATCAGAGTGCAGAAGCAGGCCTTTCGGCCCATCTAGTCCATGCTGAACCATTTAAACTGCCTGGTCCCTGTGTTTAGTTCAGTCTTTGGTATGTGATTTTTTTCATAATTCTCATATATTTGAGCCATGGCAAAACCTGTCCTTGTCCCATTTCTTCTTTTATTTCCTCATCATCCCATCCATTCCATTTGCCCGTCAATTCTTCCCAATTGCCCGTTCCTTCCCAAATAATGTAACATAAACATTAGCAAAATTATAAAATATTTACTTGAAAATCATAACTATGTAGCTAGTGTTATCGTTCAAAAAGTCAGTGAACAGGCAACAGTAAATCACATAATAATTTATATTGATTGATGTAACTCACACAAATGCTGGAGGAACTCATTAGATCAGGCAGCATCTACGAAATTGAACAATTTGTCGATGTTTCAGGCTGAGACCCTTCTTCAGGACTGGAAGGAATGAGGAAGACGCCAGAACACAAAGGTAGGGGGAGGGGAGGAGGCTATTTGGAAGGTATCAGGAGACGCCAGGTCGGTGGGAAATGTCAACAAGGGCTGGAGAAGAAGGAATCTGACAGGTGAGGAGAGTGGACCAAGGGAGAAAGGGAAGGAGGAGGGGACCCAGGGGAAATGATAGGCAGGTGAAAAGAGGGAAAAAAAGGTCAGAGTGGTGAATAGAAGAGGGGAGGGAACTTCTTTTTTACAGGAAGGAGAAATCGATATTCATGCCATCAGGTTGGAGACAGAATATAAGATGCTGTTCCTCCACCCTGAGAGTGACCTCATCTTGGTGCACGTAAAGGAGGTACGTCTTCTCAACAATCATCTGCGTAGAAGATTAGTTTTATTGGTCACAAGTATTTCACTCACCTCAACACTGAACTGATCATTGAACATAACCTACGGACTCACTTTCAAGAATTCTACAGCTCATGTTCTCAGTATTATTTATTTACTTATTCATTATTATTTTTGTTGTATTTGCATATTGGTTGCTTGTCAGTCTTCGTCTGTGTGTAGGTTTTCATTGATTCCACTGTATTTCTTTGTTTTACTGTGAGGGTCTGCATAAAAAATGAATCTCAGGGTAGCACATGGTGACATATATTGACTTTGTACTTTGTCCATCAAAAGTTATGTAAGTGTAATAATTTTGATAAAAGAGACAAGCACAATGACATTTTATTTTATTTATTTATTGAGATACAGCACAGTATAAGCCCTTCCAGCCCACACCCCCCATTTTTAACCCTAGCCTAAAGTAAAGTAAAGGCATCCGTTAGTCTTGCGAGGCCGTGGATCTGCGCCTGGAATGTCTTCACTCTCCAGGGCACAGGCCTGGGCAAGGTTGTATGGAAGACCAGCAGTTGCCCATGCTGCAAGTCTCCCCTCTCCACGACACCAATGTTGACCAAGGGAAGGGCATTAGGACCCATACAGCTTGGCACCAGTGTCGTCGCAGAGCAATGTGTGATTAAGTGCCTTGCTCAAGGACACAACACGTTCCCTCGGCTGGGGCTCGAACTCATGACCTTCAGGTTGCTAGCCCAATGCCTTAGCCACTTGGCCACATGCCCACACTAATCCTAGTCTAATCACGGGACAACTTACAATGACCAATTAACTTACCAGCCTGTACATCTTTGGACTGCGAGAGGAAACCAGAACACCTGCCTGGTCACAGGGAAGATGTACAAACTCCTTACAGGCAGCAGAAGGAAGTGAACCAGGGTCACCTTTATTATAAAGCATTGTGCTAAACACTACTCTACCAGGCCACTCTATTTCATTATTTATTTATTTCATTAGTTAAAACAAACTTAGTGTACCTATCAGTATTATCATATTTAATTTGTGTGTGTATTTTGTTAAGTTCTACTTATTTGTGGATTGCAGAAGAGAACGTTCATTTCTGAAACTTTCCTCTGAGCAGAGTGCATTTTTCACCCTTGTAGAATAACAGCATCTTCCAGCTTTGGCTCCAGCATGATACTCTGAGTGTGAGACACAATAAGCAACAATCAATAAAAATCATGAACGGAAGGAAAGCAATGAAACAAATTGACAGACTCCTTCCCTTAAATCAAACATGAGAGGCCCTGTCAAATTAGTGATTAATTTTTCTCCACTCATACAATTACTGTAATTTTTTTTCCAGTATCAAGGGATTCTGTGAAAATCTCACATATAATTGGACAAATTGAGATGGATCCAGTCTTCACTGTCGTAATTATGGATTCCAGTAACCACGTTCACCTCTTCTAATTGCTGACACTTTAGAAGTTTCATCTTTCATTCTACATTTCATTAATTACTGTTATTTCCTAATGAGTTACGCGATATATAGATGTCAGTGTCCTGATGGTGAGTATGCAGGAAAGAAATAAGGGCTTTCTAATCTATCGTAATCTCTTGAGGTTTTTACTTCCTGTATATTATGGTGCCCAGAAATAAAATAGCTATAAATCAAATTATTAACCTGCTAGCAAATGTGCAAGCCATTTTAGATGAATTACAATCACTTCACAAAACTGGGACAAATAGACTGGTTTGTAAGATATCTCTGGTAGCTACATAAAGTTTCTGTAAAGATTATTTTTAAAATCAAGAGGAAGAACATGTCACCCGATTGTAAGTAGGACATTAATTTATTAGAAACACAGCACAGTAACAAGCCCTTCTGGGCCAACAAACCCTCGCCACCCAAATGCACCCATATGACTAGATAACCAACACACACCAAATGCTTACTACAGCAAACACACACCAGAAGCTCAGCAGATCAGGCAGCATCTATGGAAGTGAATGGACAGTCATCATTCTGGGCTGAGACCCAGCTTCAATACTGAGAAGGAAGGCAGGAGGTTGCCAGAATAAAAAGGTGAGGGGAGGGGGAAGAGGCTAGCTGGAAGGTGATAGGTGAAACTAGGTGGGTGAGGAAAGCAAATGCAATATTAGCACTCACTTCAAGAATATAAATTCAAGGACATAATGTTGAGAGTTTATAAAGCATTGTTGAGGCCTCACTTGGAGTATTGTGAGTAGTTTTGGGCCCCTTATCTTAGAAAGGATGTGCTGAAACTGGAGAGGGTTGAATGGAGGTTCAGGAAAATGATTGCAGGTTTGAACAGCTTGTCATATGAAGAGTGTTTGACGGCTCTGGGCCTGTATTCACTGGAATTCAGAAGAATGAGGAGTGACCTCTTTCAAACCTACCAAATAGTGAAAGGCCTCGATGGAGTGGACGTGGAGAGGATGTTTCCTATGGTGGAAGATTCTAAGTCCAGAGAACACAGACATAGAGGGATGTCCTTTTAGAATGTAGATGAGACAGAATTTCTTTAGCCAGAGAGCGGTGAACCTGTGGAATTTTCTGCCACAAGCAGCTGTGGAGGCCAAGTCTTTATGTATCCTTAAGGCAGAGGATGATAGATTCTTGATTGGTCGGGGCATGAAGGCATACAGGGAGAAGGCAGGAGATTGGGGATGAGAGGAAAAAATGGATCAGCCATGATGACATAGGAGAACAGATTGGATGGACCAAATGGCCTAATTCTGCTCCTATGTCTTACGGCCTTATGGAAAGGTAAAGGACTGGAGAAGAAGGGATCTGGTAGGAGAGAAAAGTGGCCCATTGGAGAAAGGGAAGGAGGAGGGGACCCAGAGGGAGGTGACAGGCAGGTGATAAGAGGTAAAAGATCAGAGTGGGGAATAGAGGAAGAGAGAACCTACTAACCTGTAGATCTTTGAAATGTGGGTGGAAACCCCACGTGGTCCCGGGAAGAACAAACAAACTCATTACAGACAGTGGCAGGAGTTGAACCTCTGTCACTGGCACTGACCATTACACTACTGTGTTGCCCCATTATGGTTTATCTCGGATTCAGTGACATGGAATAGGTCAGTAAAGGCTGTCTGAAATCTGCAGCACTACTGACATATCCCAAAATCCATCTGACTGGGTGCAGTGAAGTGGCCCATCTTTATTTCTGACACCCATTAGGTAAATAACTTCTGTCACCTCTAACAAGTCCAATCTGTTTCATTTCCACATGGCATAAAAAAGAAATGGTACCCCAAGAAAGAAGACAAGAAATCAGAGGGCTGGTGGTGATGAATCATCAAAGCAGAGAGCTTTTAGGTCCAGAAACAGTAAGGACGTGAAATTGCTTGCACGACTCTCCCGAACATGTGAGCAGAAAGACAACTGGTAATTGAAGAAATGTGCCCGAGGCCATTTGTCTGCCCGACAGCCCTCATGATCCATTGCCCATTCCAGTAGTGCCCTGTTGCTGCCAGTCAGCCTGGGCTGCAGCTGCTTACTAGCCAGGATGTCCAGGAAGTGAACTGAGAAAACATTTTTCTTTATTTTCTGATGCCAGCAACTCTTGCATGTTTGTATTTAATATAGAACATAAATCAGAGAGCAGGACAACACAGAAACAGGCCCTTTGGCCTATGATGTGGTGCTGATCAAATTAAACTAGTAGTTAATTTCCTAAATACACTAATCACTTCTGCGTATACAATTCAATCCTGAAGAAGGGTCTCGGCCCAAAACGTCGACTGTTTATTCAGTTCCGTAGATGCTGTCTGACCTGCTGAGTTCCTCCAGTTTTTTTGCGTGTGTTGGTTAAGGTTCAAGGAACAAGATTGTTTAATGTCATTTCCAGTACACAAGTGTAAAGGAGAATGAAAACATTGTTAAAAAACAACACTTGCTGAAAAATATCCATTGCTCTCTATTCTCTGTTCATTCATGGCCCTCTAAGACTTACTGAAATGCTGCTTTTGTATCTGCCTCCATTACCATCCCAGCAGCACTTTGCAGTCACCCACCACTGTCTGGATGAAAAAATTGTCCCACACCTCCTTCATACTTACCTCCCTCATCTTAAATACATGCCTTCTCGTATTAGATATTTTGGCCCTGGGAAAAAGACCCTGCGATCTATCTACGCCTCTCATATTCTTATAAACTTTTGTCAGGTCTCCTTCATCCTCTGCCATTCCAGAGAAAGTAGCCCAAGTTTGCCCAATCTCTCCTTGAAGCACATGCCCTCTAGCCCAGGCAGCCACCTTGTAAACATCTTCTGGACTCTTTCCAAAGCCTCCTCATTCTTCCTGTAATGAGGTGACCAGAAATTAATACAATACTCCTGATGTGTCCCAAATAGAGTAATATAATCCCTAATTACCTTTGTCAAGGTGATAATGAACTACCTCCTCAAATTGCTGCTGTCCTTGAGCTGAAGGTATCCATATAGATTGGATACACAGCAGAGAAAGAGCCCATTGGCCCCACCAGCTTTTGCCATCATTCACATTTCCTTTCAACCTGTGTTTTCTCAGCTAAATCAATCAAAGCAACCCAATATTCCCTGCTCTCACATATACTTATCCAGCATCCCCTTAAATATATCTATAGTATCGCTCATGAGCTTTCAGCACTCGTTGGATTAAGATACTTCTTCTGAATTCCTAACTGAATTTTTTGATTATTAGCTTATAATGATATCCCCAAGTTCCACATTCCGCTCTTCCTCACAGGTAGAAGATTTCTTTTGAGATACAGCATGGAATATCAAACCATGCTACCCAGCAATCCCCAATTTAACCCTGACATAATCACAGGACAATTTACAAGGACCAATTAATCTACCAACCGGTACGTCTTTTGACTGTGTGAGGAAGTCAGAGCACCCAGAGAAAACCCACATGGTCACAAAGAGAACATACAAACACCTTACAGGTAGCAACGGGAATTGAACCCAGATCGCTAACCACTCAGCATCCATTCTATAAAAACTTAGCATCGTAATAACACCCTCTTTTAGGTCGCTGTTCAGCCCTATTTTAACAAAACCTATCCAATACTCACTCCAACCCTTTGCTTTCTGATTTGCAGCTAGCTAGAAATTCCATCTTGTCCTCAGCTCTCTAATCCCTGATCTTGTTCATTAAGAATAAACTATGGATTTTACAGAACTCATTCATTTTCAAGATTTTAAAATTCAAAGTAAATTTATTATCCAAGCATGTACATGTCTCCATATACAACCCCAAGGTTCATTTTCTTGCAGGCATTCACTCCACACAGAAAGACTGACAAACAACCAATGTATAAAAAGAAGACAATCTGTGCAAATACAAAAATATTAATGATAAATAATACTGAAAGCATGAAGTTTAGAGTCCATAGGTTGTGGAAACAATTCTGTGATGGGGCAATTGAAGTCCTCTTGGCTGGTTCAGGAACCTGATAGTTGAAGGGTAATAACTGTTCCTAAAAATGGTGGTGTGGGTCCTGAGGATCCTTCACCTCCTTCCTGATGGCATCAGCAAGAGAAGAACATGGCCTGGAATGGGGGAGTCCTTTATGATGGATGCTGCTTTCCTGCAATAGTGCTCCGTGTAGATGTGCTCAATGGTGGGGAAGGATTTGCCCGTGATGGACTTGGCTGTGTCTGTCACTTTTTGTAGGCTTTTCCATTCCGGCCTAGTGATGACAGAAGAATGCATATAAATTTCCAAGTCTGAACTGTGCATGAGTCAGAGATAAACAAGCAAATAGTCCTGTACTAACCCTCTGGGTGTAGGTATGACAGGTTCTGTTGAAGAAGTCTTGGTTGTGGCCGTGGAGAAGGTAGATATTACAGTTATGTAATGGAAAGGGAAATTGTTAGGATACTGCATCAAAGTTCAAAGCAAATTTATTATCAAAGTACATATATGTTACCATATAAGACCACAAGACCCATAAAACATAGGAGCAGAATTAGGCCATTTGGCCCATTGAGCTTGCTCTGCCATTCAATGATGGCTGAACCTATTTTTCCCCTCCTCAGCCCCCTCCCCAGCCTTCTCCCCATAACCTTTGATGCCATAGCCAATCAAGAACCTATCAAACTCTGCCTTAAATACACCCAAAGACCTGGCCTCCACAGCTGCCTATGGTAACAAATTCCATGAATTCATCACCCACTGGCTAAAGAAATTTCTCCAAATCTCTCTTTTAAATGGACACCCCTCTATCCTGAGGTTATGCCCTCTTGTCCTAGACTGCCACACCATGGGAAACATCCTTTCTACATCTACTCTATCTAGGCCTTTCAACATTTGAAAGGTTTCAGTGAGAACCCCCACCCCCCATCCTTCTACATTCCAGCAAGTACAGGGCCAGAACTATCAAACGTTCCTTATAAGATAACCTTTTCATTCCTGGAATCATCCTTGTGAACCTCCTCTGAACCCTCTCCCAATGCCAACACATCTTTTCTTAGATGAGGAGCCCAAAATCTGTTCACAATACTCTCAGTGAGGCCTCACCAGTGCCTTATAAAGCCTCATAATCCCTGCTCTTGTATTCTAGTCCTCTTGAAATGAAGGCTAACATTGCATTTGCCTTCCTCGCTACCAACTTAATCTGCAAGTTAACCTTTAGGGCGTTCTGCACAAGAACTTTCAAGTGCTTTGCATCTCAGATTTTTGAATTTTCTCTCCGTTTAGAAAATAGTCTACACATTTATATCTTCTACCCAAAGTGCATGACCATGCAATTTCCAACATTGTATTCATTTGCCATTTTCTTACCCATTCTTCTAATCTGTCTAAGTCTTTCTGCAGCCTTCCTGTCTTCTCAACACTACCTGCCTCTCCACCAATCTTTGTATCATCTGCAAAACTTGACAACAAAGCTACCTATTCCATAATCTAAATCATTGATATCCAGCATAAAAAGAAGGGGTCCCAACACCAACCCCTGTGGAACACCACAAGTCACTGGCAACCATCCAGAAAAGGTTCCTTTATTCCCACTTGTTGCCTCCTACCAATCAGCCAATACACTAACTATGCTAATAACTTTCCTATAATACCATTGTCTCTTAACTTAGTAAGCAGCCTCATGTGTGGTATCTTGTCAAAGATCTTCTGAAAATCCAAATATACAACATCCACTACATCCCCTTTATCTATCCTACTTGTAATCTCCTCCAAGAATTCCAACAGGTTCATCAGGCAAGATTTTCCCTTAAGAAAACCATGCAGACTTTGTCCTATTTTGTCCTGTGTCACCAAATACTCCATAACCTCATCCTTAACAATTGACTTCGATATTTTTCCAACCACTGAGGTCAGGCTAACTGGTCTGCAATTTCTGTTGCCTCCCTCCTTTCTTAAAGAGTGGAGTGACAGTCTCAATTTTCCAGTCCTCCAGAACCATGCCAGAGTCCAATGATTCTTGAAAGATCATTACCAATGACTCCAGAATCTACCTCTTTCAGAACCCTAAGGTGCATTTCATCTGGTCCTGGTGACTTATGCACCTTTAGGTCTTTCAGCTTTTGAGCACCTTCTCCCTTATAATAATAACTGCACTCACATGCTAGCAATAAAATGATTCTGCAGAAGCTTACGAGGGATAATGGCAACTCCTTTGCTTGCATCTTTGACAACAGCTTTATTTCTACCTTTAATAACTTTTTTTCTCCCTTTCAGGGTTCTTTTGAAAACCCTGACCTGGAGTTACACGCAGGCTTCGGTTCTTTGGGGGAATGGGACCCGTTCTCGGGGTTCCATGACTGGCCACTATTCGACATACCAAGAGTTTGGCCTGAGAGTCGCGATCGTGTTCAGAAGCCTAAGATCTCGGGCTCTGGAGACGGGCGGATCAAGGGTCAGTGTCACAGCAGAAGACTCGTGTGTCATCAGAAAGGCCGGAAAATCTTTTGCTGTGGGCCCGAAGACCCGAGGTCTTTGTGATCTTCGGACACAAAGCTCGAAAAAAGCAATGAAAGGGAATTTTAACATAGTAAACCTGCAGGTTGTTGTAATGTCTCCCGCTCACTGTGAAAATGGGGAACACCCCCCTCTCTCTTTGCCAGGGAGAGAGAGAAACTGTGGTTTGTCGAATGTCGGATGAAATGCAAAGCCTTTGGGTTAACTTTGGTCTGTATCTTTGCTATTGCTCAGCACACGCTTGAGTTCGGTAACGGTACCAATGCGCTTTTTTTTTGCCGGTGGTGAGAGGGGGGATCGTTCCTTGCTGCCGCTTACACGCAGGAGGAGTGAGCTGCGGGGGGACTTTGGAGTTCTTGCATTTGACTGTCATTCATTCTTTGGGGCACTCCTCTGTTTTCATGGATGTTTGCGAAGAAAAAGCAACTCAGGGTGTATATTGTATACACTTCTCTGACATTAAATTCCACCTTTGACCCTTAGATTCTGATTCCTCTAACTTGCATTTTGTGAACATTACTCCATCAGCTCTTGGTCCAGTCTTGGCGCATTGGAGCACACATGGTTTCTGTCTCAAAGGAAAGACAGTATAATTTCAGATTTCTCTTCAATGAAAGGGCAATGCTATTAGTCTGAGATTAGCTGGGAAGGCTCTTCCAGTATCCCTCTCTTCCTCTACCTCTTTTTCCTTCTCCCTCACTCCGTCTGATTTCAGACAGGCCGAAACTGAATGAGTACCAGAATTAGGAGAGCATAACAAGCCATTAACCAATTTCCCCCAGGATCAATAAAGTATGACTATGACTATGACTATTACAAACATGGGCACTATTCTGTGCTGTACAGCTGATGACCGCCTGAACTGCCAAGATAGCACATTGACACTAAAACTTTGCCCTCAAAATTCATTTGTGAAATTGGAAGAAAATCCACATCCATGGTTTTGAAGAAATATGTGCTGATGCATTTAATTTTGCATCTATTTCGAAGAAGGTGGCATTGCAAATTTGCAAAGATCTTGATACTGTGTTAATGATGTTCAGATATCTATGCTCAATTATGTTAAAGGTGATTTTGCAGTGTGAAGCTTCTGTAAAAATGTTAAGTTACAGAATAGTGCATCTCATGGAAAAGAAATAATGGTCAGGATTAAGCAAATATCTCCTCGAATTCCAGTATTTAGTTCCAGATAATGAAAGCAGCTTAATCAAAGGAAACTACAGAATATACCTGTAGATCAGGGAATCCCAATTTTTCTTATGCTATGGACCCGTACCATTAACTGAGGGGCCCATGGATCCAGGTAGGGAATCTGTGCTAGATTGTGTTAAATTCATTTAAAATCATTTCGCTAATAGATACATGAAACAAAACCAGTTCTAGTTGAAGCTAATATTAGGATCTTGCCTGAAGGATAAATAGAAAAAACTGCATGTTCTCTGTAGATTCGGTATTATCTTTGGAGAACAAAATTGAGTCAATGTTGCGGGCCAGTGAAACTCTGAATTTTGTGGAAGAGCACTTTGTCAACTTGTCCGGAAAACTACACATTCACTGCGTGCACTCTTTGTAAACCACTGCAGTTGTTATTTTACCCACATGTGGTCAGTGTTTGGAGTGATACAAACCAGAAGATTGAAAGCTAAATGGTAAATTAGTGCTTATTTACGAGCACAGCCTCAAGTGCTATATTATATCTTCACCAGTGTTGAGTTGTCCCTTTCCTCTGATTGGTGAGGTGATCATTTTCTCTGACTCATCCTGATGACAGACAGCAAGGAAGGAGTACAGATTTCAGATTACAGCTTAGACTGTTCTGCTGTGAAAAGCCACCTAAAATGCTGAATGTATTGAAGATGAACAGCATTACCAGTTCTTGCTGCCCAGTCAGTAGATTAGCTCCGTCTCTCTACCGCCTGTTACACCACTAGCATTTAGGGCAGCAATGCAGATCCTCCATCTCTGGCAGTGTTCGGAGCTTCCTTCGTCATATCAGTAGTTCAGTTTTCACTACTGTCAGTCATGCAAGTTCCAGGTGGAGACTCAGGAATACTGTCACACTCAGATGTAGAAGGATTCTTCATTGCTGTTTGACTAGCGAGGGTTGTTCGCCCTGAGCTAAACACAGCCTCCCCCACCTCACACCGAACCTGGTGGACAGGTAGACCACTCTTAGCCTGGCCTCTACCCCTTGACCTGTTCAGCATGGGTGACCCAACCAAGAGCCAAAGCACAAGGCCCTGACTCCAGCCAGCATAGCTCTCCAGGTCATTGAGGCAAGCAGACCTCCAAACCATGACAAGGTTGTGGTCTCCTTGGAGGAGGTTAGCCACCTATCACACCATTATATTTTTCCCCACCCAAATTAATTTTGCACCTCAGTCCTCTTGCTTTGATTTGATCATACAAAAAGCTCTCATTTAAAGGAACACGAAACATATTTGGGCAGGTTGAGAGGGACAAGGCTGGTGGTTCCAGTAAGTAGTCAAGAATCAGAATCAGAATTAATTATTTCAAGGAGCAAGAATCCTTAATTAAACCATGTATTACTCAAATATCATCAAAACATTATATTTAAACTCCAACTCAGGAAATTCTGTGGATGCTGGAAATCCAGAGCAACACACACAAAGTGCTGGAGAAAACACAGTTGAAGTTTTGGGCCAAGATCCTTCTTCAGACTGAGAAAGAAGGAGGAAGACATTAGGTGGAGTGGGGAAGGAGGACAAGCTAAAAGGTGATAGGTGAAGCCTGTAGGTGGGAACGATTAAGGGCTGGAGAAGAAGGAATCTGATAGGAGAGGAGAGTGGACCATAGGAGGAATAGAAGGGGGAGGGGACCCAGGGGGAAGGGATAGACTGGTGAAAAGAGGTAAAAGGTCAGTGTGGGGAATAAAGGAAGAGGGGAAGCTCTACTTGTGTCGGATGGAGAGGAGGTGTTTGACAAAGTGGTCTCACAATTTACAATGGGTCTCACCATTGTAGGGGAGGCTGCATCAGGAGCAATGGAGACAGTAGACAACCCCAGCAGATTTGCAACAAATAGTCAGGAATTGGGTGGGGCTGAAAAGGTGTGTTTCATCGTTGCCTCTGCCCAGAAGATATTCTCCTTCCATGCAACATCCTGTTAATAAGCTGTAAGGATATATTGTACCAGTCACCTGGTCTGATCACTTCTTGGTGTGTGATGAAAGGGGTGACGAGATACTAATTATCCACCTTATGCTACATACAACTTGAAGCCATGCTGCGTTCTCTGCCCATGATCTTATGGAGCATCAGCATAATTTGGGATGATACAGTAGTGTAGTGGTTAGCACAACATTTTACAGTTCCAGCGACCCCAGTTCAATTCCTGCTGCTGCCTGTAAGGAGTTTGTACGTTCTCCTTGTGACCGTTTGGGTTTCCTCCAGGTGCTCCAGTTTCCTTGCAAAGCTCCAGTTAGTGGGTTAATTGAGCATTGTTCTGGAATTAGGCTAGGGTTAAATTGTGGGTTGTTGGGCAGCGCAGCTCAAAGAAACAAGGGGGCCTAGTCCACTCTGTTTCTCAATCAATAAATAAAAATAAAAATAAATAAATATTTATAAAGTTGACAACATCTGGTGAAACATCATTTTGCAAAGAAAATACAGAAATTAATATGATAAAATATGTGAACCCACTGTTAAGAACAAAATAACATTTTTATAATACAGCAGTCGAAGATGGATCAACAGATCAGAATATAACTCCTGGAATTTTTTTTATTATTTGGTGCATTAAGCCTGCCAATCAGATTCTCCACTAGAGTCATGATATTGTGAAGTGAAGTGGGATCTTTTTGGATCCCAATGCAAGAAAAGCTCCAACCTTCTATAATAGCTGAGAGTAGGGGTACCTGACCTTAAGGAACCTCTCTCCTTTAAAGAGGATCATGAAACACTGAGCAGAGCTGAAATTTGTCTTTTGGTTTTGAGTTTTATATTCCGTGTTTTCATTCTTTTTTGTTGCTGTTAGCGTGATTTGATTTTTTTTGTGCATGGAGGAGGGTGGTTTGTTGTTTTTCTTTGAACGGGTTCGATGGTTTTCTTTGTTTTGTGGCTGTCTGTGGGAAGACAAATCTCAGGGTTGTATACTGCAAACATACTTAGATTATGAATGTACATTGTAGTCTTTGAATCTTGGTTACTATGGCAGTCTGTAGCAAAGGAACGGTACAGAGGTGAGAGGATGGAGACCACGTGCTCTTCGGTGAGGGTTCCATTCTGCACGTAACCCAGAACAATTCCCCTGTCACAAGTGGCTTCGCAACACTGCAACATGCAGTATATTAAGTTAAGAGCAGATCAGTCACAGCATGTAACACATATGTTGTATACAAAGGCTACAAGCAGCGTTGAGGTCTGAAATATTCTGAAAACTAAGGCTGGCATTGAGTTTCCAAGCAGACCCTGGCATCTCATTGGAAATCTCTGCACTATGTGCCCCTCGTATTTTTGCACCTGTTCAACACAGGTCTTGATTGTAATCAAAAGTTCTAATTTATTCCAGTAAAGGAGGGAATGGTGTTTGTCTTCTAATACTGTTGGGTGCACAACTGATGCCAGCAATGTCAGATACACTGAAGTAAAGTACCCACTGAAGAGCCCAGTAGGGACAATTTCACCCCAGGATAATCTGATCCTATCTCATAAAACTACTTACATGGATGACTTTAATTTGCCAGAAAAATTCACTATCATTTAGATATGGTGCATTAACTTACGTCAAATCTTATTTTAAACTTTCTTCCATTGAGATTTAAGTACTCTGTACACATTTACTGTTACTATTTTAAATTCTGCTTGAAAACATTAAAATTATTAAGAATTCAGCTGTGTGATTACAAAGATTATAATCCAATATTCTGAAGTTGTGTGTGTGGTGTGTTCATGTGCTCTTGAACAAAAGAGGATAATTACATTCTATTGAGATGTTTCCACAACCAATGATCTCACTTTAAGGACTTTTTTACCTTATTATTTCATGCTCTCAGTTTTATTGCTGTTTGTTTATAGCTGAAGTTTAACAGATTGCTGTCTTTTATGTTTTTGCTCTTTCATTAATCCAGTTTACAGTTACTTTTCCATAGATTTGTTGAGTATGCCTGCAGGAAAAGAATCTCAGGGTTATATGTGGTGGCATGCACGTACTCTAATAATAAATTTTACTTTGTACTTTGTGTGGGTGTGCATATGTGTGCTTGTATACTTGTGGGTAAGATTTGTGTTTGCGTGCCTATTCCTGGAAATCTTAGGAGTCTCTTAGTACGTTTTGAAGTCTTTAGTTACGGTGTGGTTTTAGCTGAGTGTTACAAAGCTGTACCAGTG
The DNA here is from genome assembly GCF_030028105.1 of Mobula birostris. Lineage (NCBI taxonomy): Eukaryota > Metazoa > Chordata > Chondrichthyes > Myliobatiformes > Myliobatidae > Mobula > Mobula birostris. The sequence continues at coordinate 5,670,961 of NC_092378.1, read as the reverse complement.
GCAAGGTTAGCTGCTCCTGTAGATGTGACGTCCTAACCTGATGTATTTTTGGAAGATGGCAGAGCCAGAACATTGACAAATCTGTATGACCTCTTTGAAGATAATCATTATTTTGTAATTTATTTCATTAGGACGCATGCCAGGAATAACCCTAAAATCTTAACTATGTGTAATAGCCCTGTCCAAATTCTATGTTCACAAATGCATTTTATGCTTCTCTTGTTAGCTTTTGATAGTGAAGAGATACTAGACATATCTTCTGCAACATTCTGTTTTAAATGTGTTTTCCCTGGAGCTTTTGTCAACTATCTAACTATATTTATGACTGTAATCATTTCTCTGTGTTTCACAATTACTCCTCCAAGCAGTTTATGTACATATTTTGTTCCACTGTTTTATCATACTGTAATTTGCAATGTCTGTTCTGCACATAGAATTAATAGATGAATCAATTTCTTACATAAACCTTCAAATCATTTGCACTTAATGGATGTAATGCGCCCTGTGGTCATTAGAAATCCTCATCTTGACAATTCTGTACTGCAGATGAATTTCTAAGTAGCTCTTGAATGAAGGAAGTGCTGTAATGATGAAGTAATGTAGACACAGACTTAGAAAATAGAGCCATCTAAAGCAATAAAAAGTAACAACTGATAATTTCATTTGTATTCCACATAAAAATTGCTGAGAATATATTCTGGCATTTACACTTTATCTGTCATGAAGTTCAGGCTAGCTGCACAGTAATTAGCTCTTACTCCTGCATTTATGATATACCCTGGTGGGCACTCCACCCATGCTGGATGGTTTTCAAGTTCCTGTGAAAGATTATGTGAAACTGAGATACAAATTTCAATCTTTACACAAGGTAAAGAAAGTAAATTCTTTGTTAATGGGGCCATCTGGTGGCTAAGTAACCAGTTTACAGGCAGGAGAATGAGCAGTGCCTCATATTCTGCCTGGATAGCTTCCAATATGACACTGTGAACATTGATTTCTCAAAGTTCCAGTTTTTTCTCCCCTCTCCCCCTTCTCTCCTTTTCCATTCTGGCTCCCCTCTTACCCCTTCTCCTCTCCTCAGCTGCCTATCATCTCCCTTTGGCATTCCCTCCTCTTTCCCTTTCTCCTATAGCCCGCTCTCCACTCCTATCAGATTCCCCCTTCTTCAGCCCTTTACCTTTTCCACCTATCATGTCCCATCTTCTCACTTCACCCCTCTCCACCACCCACCTACCTTCTCCCATACCTGGCCTAACCTATCACTTTCTAGCCTGTGCTCTTTCCCCTCCCTAACCTCCTTATTCTGGCTTGTTTCCCCTTCCTTTTCATAGTCATAGTCATAGTCATAGTCATACTTTATTGATCCCAGGGGAAATTGGTTTTCATTACAGTTGCACCATAAATAATAAATAGTAATAGAACCACAAATAGTTAAATAGTAATATGTAAATTACGCCAGGAAATTATGAAATAAGTCCAGGACCAGCCTACTGGCTCGGGATATCTGACCCTCCAAGGGAGGAGTTGTAAAGTTTGATGGCCACAGGCAGGAATGACTTCCTATGACGCTCAGTGCTGCATCTCGGTGGAATGAGTCTCTGGCTGAATGTACTCCTGTGCCCACCCAGTCCATTATGTAGTGGATGGGAGACATTGTCCAAGATGGCATGCAACTTAGACAGCATCCTCTTTTCAGACACCACCGTGAGAGAGTCCAGTTCTATCCCCACAACATCACTGGCCTTACGAATGACTTTGTTGATTCTGTTGGTGTCTGCTACCCTCATCCTGCTGCCCCAGCACACAACAGCAAACATGATAGCACTGGCCACCACAGACTCGTAGAACATCCTCAGCATCGTCCGGCAGATGTTAAAGGACCTCAGTTTTCATTCCCAATCAAGGGTTTGGCCTAAAATGTCAACTGTTTATTCCTTTCCATTGATGCTGTTTGACCTGCTGAGTTCCTCCAGCATTTTGTGTGAGTTATCCTGGATTTCCAGCATCTTCTGAATCTCGAGTATTTACCATTTCAGAGTCCTTTTAATTCTACAGGCTAAAGTTATCACCAAATGATAAGTGTTCTCTGTGCTTTTGGTACATGTCTTACTAAAATTATAAACTGAATGTGTGAGAGAAGTGGACGAGATTTTAATATTAAACTTTCAACAATATCTAGCTTTTGATATGCATGGTATCCCTTAAATGGTAGATCACTTTGCTTGAAGACTTTGATTTTACAATGCTTCTGGTCTCTTAATCTCTCTCAAAAGTTTTTTATCAAGCACCTTTTAGTAATGACTGGCAATTTTATTTGGATCTTTTCCAGCCCAGCAGGTAGCCCAAGATATCAACTCTTTATTCCTCTCCATAGATGCTTCCTGACCCATTGAGTTCCTCCAGTATTTCGTGTGTCTTACTCTGGATTCCCAGCATCTGCAGAACTTATTCTGAGAATGATAAACATTTATGTCTCAAAGGTGTGTTTTCTTTTGCAGCTTTATACCAGAACCTGGAATATGAATGACTGTTAAATCAGTTTGAAGATGTTTGATTGAAAAGTGAAATGCTAACAGTACACAACACTCCCTCTTTGTCAATCAAAACCTGTTACTCCAATAATGAGGCATTTGACTTGTGTCCTGACTGTTTTTGATCCCCACTGAAATCTGTCTAAATAACATTTCAAACTGTTCGTAGAGGGATAAATTGCAGATATTGTTCTGTTAATTTTTAGACAATTAATAGAATATGTACCTTGATTGGTCAACCCAAATTAAACACTTTTTTAAAAGCATGAATCATTGCCCAGAATAACAATTTCACATACAATACCATGGAATACTAATTTATGTTCTTAAATTTATAACCAGTTGACTGCTGTCACAGAAAGCTAACAAGCAATTAAGGTTCAGGACCTAAGTGTGGGAGATTGAGACTGAAAATGAGCCAAACTGTATAACTATGAAGAATCTTGAACACACAGTCAGGAGAAGTAATTGACCCCTTCGTCCCTCATCTTACACATTCAATAAGGTCATTGACTGATTCAATTCCCTATTCTTAGAAGCTTTCTTCTCATTTGAGAATTCAGAGCTGAGAGGCATATGCACGGGATTAGGAATAGTACTGAGGTAAGAAAAAAATGTCTTTAGGCAAAAAGCTGTACATTTTTCAAATTCTCCAACTCCACATCATAATTACATTAATTGAATATTTTTTCTTAAATAAAGTTTTGATTTAATTATTTGCATTTAAATTCATCAGATATTTTGGTGTGATTCAAACTCACATCACTGGATTAGTGGTCCAAAACTCATCTCTAGATCATCATCATCATCATCATCATCATCATCATGTGCCCTATCATATGACGTGGCTGATCATGGTCTTATCCATGACCATGATTGTTCTTGGCAGATTTTTCTGCGGAAGTAGTTTGCCATTGCCTTCTTCTGCGCAGTGTCTTTACAAGACTGGTGACCCCAGCCATTATCAATACTCTTCAGAGATTGTCTGCCTGGCGTCAGTGGTCACGTAACCAGGACTTGTGATATACACCAGCTGCTCATATAACCATCCACCAGCTGGTCCCATAGCTCTGATCGGGGAGGCTAAGCAGGTGCTACACCTTGCCCAAGGCTGACCTGCAGGCTAGTAGAGGGAAGGGGTGCCTTACACCTCCTTTGGTGGAGATATATCTCCACCCTCCTTGAAGTGTTGGTATGTTCCTAAAAATGGACGCATTTCTGACATAAAGGCCGTCTAGACAAGTAGATTTGGTGTAAACAATGTGCCCTTTTAATTAAAACTTTTATATCTCTGCAGTGCAGCTGAACAGAAAGAGAACAAATAAAGCTATGACTATATTCCTTCAAATAATATTCTCTCTTGCTCTCTCTCTCTGACTCTCTCTCTCTCTCTGTTTCTCTCTTTCTCCATCTCTCTCTGCCTCCCTTTGTCTTTGTGTGTGTGTGTGTGTCTCTATTTCTGTCTGTGTGTGTGTGTGTGTGTGTGTGTGTGTGTGTGTCTCTATTTCTGTCTCTGTGAGTGTGTGTGTCTCTCTCTCTCTCTCTCTCTCTGTGTCTCTATCTGTCTCTCTTTCTGTCTCTGTCTCTGTCTCTGTCTCTCTCTCTGCATCTCTGTGTCTCAAATAATTTTGCTGTTAAGTTTACACTAAAGTCTCATGCTGGAAAAGTTGTTCATTTCTGAAATTCCATCCATTGCCATTGACTATGCCAGCACAATTAGTGTGGCAACGAGGGTGAATTTCTACTCATCTGATTCCAATTCCAGCCTACTTCCTCCTTTGCTGCTCTACCGTTTCTTTCCCTGTCCATAAATCTCATTGACTTGCCTAGTTCACAAATAGCTTATTGACTTCCTGCCAAGTTTACACTTCACCAAAGTCTAATCTGAACAGTAGGATAAAGGGCCAAACTAGCAGAGTACATTGCAAGATGTTCCTTTCCAGGAAATTCTAGGCTGTTATTATTTTTATTTATTACAATATAATCACTAAAACCCATTTCATCTAAGTCACCTTTGAAAGAAAGGTAGACTAATGGAGTAGAAATCATAAATATGAGTAATTCTGCAGGTGCTGGAAATCCAAAGCAACAAAATTCTGGAGGATTTAGCAGGTCAGGCAGCATCTATGGAAATAATTAAACAATCAATGTTTCAGGCCAAGACCCTTCCTTATCAGTCCTGAAGAAGGGTCGTGGCCTGAGATGACAACTGTTTATTCATTTCCATAGATGCTGCCTGACCTCCTGTGTTCCTCCATGTTGTAATGGAGTGTTCAATTTCAAGGGATCAACTGAGAGAGTTTTTCAGGTCAGGGCGCCCAGCATTTAATGCCCATCCCTCTGATTGCCCCTGAGAATCTGCCTTCATGAATGCCTGTAGTTCTGCTGAAGGTACTCCCTCAGTGCTGTTGGGGAAGGGGTTCAATGTCATACATCCAGTGACAATGATTTATTTACATAGTTATTTAGCAATGCTGCACACAGTAAGCCCTTCCAGACCTTCGAGCCGAGTCACCATAGCAACCACCGACAAACCTGATTAACCCTAGCCTAATCATGGGACCATTTACAATAATCAATGAACCTACCCGGTACGTCATTAGACTGTGGGAGGAAACTGGAGGAGCCGGAGGGAAAAAAACCCATGCATTCCACCGGGAAGATATACAGAAACTCCTTACAGAACAGTGCCAGAATTGAACGCGTATCTTCCTGAACTGTAATAGAGTCACTACCATGGCACCCAGTGATAGATGATGTATTTCCAAATCAGTGTGATGTACGACTCGGAAAGGCTCCTGAAGAATGTGGGGTTCCCGCAATATACCTGCTGCCATTGTCCTCTTGGAAGGGGCTGGGGATTTGGGAGGTATTAGCAGAGTAACTTAGACAAGTAGGTGCATACATTTTATCGTGGTACAGGTTACAACCACTGATGCATCAACAGAAAGAGCTGGAAACACTCAGCAGGTCAGGTAACATCTGTGGTAGGAAAATTAGCGTACGTGGTCTGCTGCTTGCAACATAAAACTGATAAAGTAGCACAATCTGAGAAAGGGTCTAGTGCTTTCCTGACTTATATGATGATTAAGCTCTTCCAGCCTGGTACAGGTATCAATTATAACCAACGCTTCAATGACAAACTCTGCCATCTTCTTCAGGGATGAATCTGCACAATCTGCTTCCAAAAGCCACATCAACCCTTTCAGTCTGGTCTCACTGTATCAGGAATACTCCCTTCGACCTGTTCATTCATCTCCACCTTCCCTTTGCTCAAAACTCACTTGTTTTCTTTTCCTCTTCCGAAGGACAGCAGGTGAGTGGCTCAGATTCCACTGCACAAAGTAAAGATACAAATTCTGGAAACACTCAGCACGTTAAGCAGCATCGATGGAAAGAGAAAAACAGAGTAGATGTCTTAAATCCATGATGTGTTATGGTCCTGGCTGAACAGTGGCAGGCATCCAAGTTTCGATGTTCCAATTCCCCACTGTATGGTTACCTACCACTTCCCTTTAAGACTCAGGCTGCCAATTATGGCCTGCCACACTCCTTCGTGCAAGTCTGTAGTGAAAAGCCTCGTGTTCAGCAGTCAGTGCTCATTTGTAGGAGTTCTGTCTCTAATCTTTGCCTTTGGATTTTGTTTGTGTCATCCTGTTTATTTTGAGTCTGCACCTGAGTCTATTTCAGACTTTTATTCTGTACGAGGGTAAACCACCATCTACAGCTCTCTCGTTACCTGATGCTTCTGATGAAGGGTCTCAGAAACTAGATTTTCTCTTCTCTTTTCACAGGAAGTGCTAAACCTGTTAGGTTCCTCCAGCACTTTGTGTGGTGCTCCTGATATTCTAATTCCCTTGCTCTTTCCGCAGATGCTGCCTGACCTGTTGTATGTTCCTGTATCTTCAGTCTTTATTTCAGATTTCCAACACCTGCATGTTTTTTTTCCACTGAAAAATCTTTCAACAGATCCTTTTTGACCTATCATTGGGATAATGAGGCATAGGGAAGAAAATGGAGAAAATTAAAACATATATTTATGTTTTACTACTTTCCTACAACTGAACATATCTTTACCTTCCACCCCCCTTGTAATTCCCTTGTCCATTCATCCCTCCCCACTAATCTCCCTCCCAACATTTATCCCTGCAAGTGGCCCAAATGCTACTCCTACCCATTCACTGTCTCCCGCCCCTCCATTCAAGGCCCCAACCTGTCCTTCCAGGTGAGGCAACATTTCACCTGCAAATCTGCTGGGGTCTATTGTGTCCCGTGCTCCCAATGAGCCTCCTCCACAACGGTGAGACCTGCTGTAAACTGGGGGACCGCTTTGCCAAGCACCTGTGCTTTATCTGCTGAAAGTGGAACATCCTGGTGGGCAAACATTTTAATACCAATTCCGATTCCTGTTCTGACATGTCGATCTATGGTGTCTTCTCATACCAAGGTGTGGCCACCTTTGGGGTAGGGGAGGAACACCTTACATTCTGTCTGGGTAGACTCCAACCTGATGGCATGAATATCGATTTCTCTTTCCGGTTTAAAAACTATCACTCCCACTCTGGCCTCTTGCCTTTTCTCAGCCGATCAGTTTCCATTGGTGCCTCCTCCTCCTTCCCTGTCTCCTATGGTCCACGCCCTTCTCCTATCAGATTGCTTCCTCTCCAGCCCTTTACCTTTCCCACCCACCTGGCTTCACCTTTCACCTTTCCTCCTTCCCCTCCCTCCACCTTTTTACTCCAGTGTCTTCCCCCCTTCTCAGAACTGAAGGAGGGTCTCAACCCAAAACATCAACGGGGTTACTCATTTCCATAAATGCTGCCTGATCTGCTGAGTTCCTCCAGCATTTTGCGTGTGTTGCTTTGGATTTCCAGCATCTGCAGAATCTCTTGTTTACATATTTTACGTTCTGCAAAGGCACCCTGTCATATCAATTAGTTCAGCGATTTCCCGAATAGTAACCTAATCAATCAGCTGGCGGGGTGGCAATACATCTCTACCAAAGGATGTGTAAGGCACTCCTTCCCTCCACAAGATGGCAGGTCACCTTTGGCCAAGGGGTAGCACCTGCTTAGCCTCCCCTGGTCTGGGTCATATGAATCCATGGGAGCAGGTGGTGGACGGTCGTATGAGCAGCCGGTGAATATCACAAGTCCTGGTAATGCGACCACTGTCGCCAGGCAGACAATCTCCGAAGAGTATTGATAATGGTTGGGGTCACTCATCTTGTAAAGACACTGACCAGAAGGCAATAGCAAACCACTTCTGTAGAAAAATTTACCAAGAACAATCACAGTCATGGAAAGGTCTTGATCGCCCATGTCATACGACGCGGCATACAACAAGCGACAAGAATGGTCAAGTATGACAATGTTCAACAACTCAACCAAATTCCAATTCTATTGTAGGTAAGTGTCCACTGACAGTGCTTGTGAACACTCACAGATGATTAAACTGTTGTCAGTAAGGGACAGTGGGGAACCTCTTTTCAGAGCATCATTTGGCACTGAGTATAAGAAGGGGCTCCATAAATCTACATTAAAGTACCTATTCAGAGTATTCTTCATTAACCTCAGGCTGTGACTTTAGAAAGCAGTTGTTTGCTCAGTAGTGATAGTGCAGGAAAGCTCAAGCCCTTCAGAAACTTTGATCACATGTCCACCCCGTGCCAGTCGCTGTTAAACTGGCTCAGCACGCAAACCCATCTGAGTAGAATCACCATGGCAACTATGGTGTCAATGCCAAACTGTCGACATCTGTGGAATGATTAGAACTATATGATAGTCTAGTGGTCTAAACATTTGAACTTGGATGCAAGGCACAGAAAAATCTACATTATATCAAAAAGTGCCATCTGGTGTTTCGTATTCAAAATGAATTAATTGTCATTCAGTGGTTAGTATTAACCTGGTTTGTAATTGCAGTGAGGTTAGGAGCACAACAGAAAATGTACACAATGCAAGGCACTGTATGATTAGACAGAGAGCTGATTAGGGCTCAAAGCACATTAGATTGTATTAATTAGCTCAAAGCCCTCAATCCAGAACTAAGCATGATGGACCATTCATTACAGTCATTAGTCTGCACATCAATGCTTTATTTAAAATTCTATGTGGTTTGAATGAATGCTGGAGCTTGTGGGCCCTTTGATAATTGGTATTGGTTCAGTCTCAGAGTCCATTTATAAAACTGATGAACTTGAAATGTATTAACGGTGTCTCCTTTGGAGAATACAATAAATTTAAAAGCACCAATCTTCTAAATACTAATGACACATATGGATTAAATGCTTTTTTTATATGCAACAAGCAGTGTTCAATTCTCTGACTGTAATCATCGTTTTGTCAGTTTCCTTCAGAAATTTCCCAGAGCTTTCTGAAGTATTCCTTCTACAGTTCCTCCTCACGGGACCAAAACTGGGAGAGTTGTCATAATTACCCCAGAATTCCCTCATGAATAAAGCTGTACAATAGAAGTAAAATTCACAGCCATAAATGCCACTTAAACTAAGGAAGAAGTTCATATTGACTTTCCAACCTGCGCCTCAAACTTCAAATGCTTTTATCTCTCTTTCTTTTATTCTCTTGTTCTCTCATTCTCTCATTCTCTCCAGCGCAGAGTAGGCTCGTCTGGCCCTTCAAGCAGTATTGCCCAGCAGCCTCCTGATTTAATCCTGGCCTAAACGCAGGACAATTTACAATGACCAATTAACCTAACAGTCGGTACGTCTTTGGTCACAGGGAGGACATACAAACTCCTTACAGGTTACTTTATTGTCGCCAAACAATTGATACTAGATCATACAATCATTATAGCAATATTTGATTCTGCGCTTCCAGCTCCCTGGATTACAAATGGATAGTAAATATTAAAAATTTAAATTATAAATCATAAATAGAAAACAGAAAAATGGAAAGTAAGGTAGTGCAAAAAAACCGAGATTCGAGTCCGGATATTTGGAGGGTACGGCCCAGATCTATTTATGAAAAATGGAAAGTAATGGAAGATAGCGATAGGAATTGAATCTGGGTAATTGGTACTGTAAAGCATTATGCTAACCACTATGCTACTGTGCCATCCCACTTTCCTTTCCTTTGTGTTGAATTTTAATCACAGTAGGAACTCGTATGACCTGCCACGTAACGAACAAACAAATTAACCTATCAACCCCACATCTCTAGGGTGTGGGAGGAAAGCAGACAACCCAAAAGAAACACATGCAAGCACAGAGAGAACGTGCAAACTCCATACCCACAGCTCCAGAGATCAGGGAGGACCTCAGTTTGTTGGATCGGCTTCCTAGCTGTACCACAACTAGAACTGTGGGCAAAGAGCCTGCACTGTTCTAACTACCTCCATAACAAACATACCTCCACATGTTGCAGGTGAAATGAATAACACATGAATTTTAACAAGAAGTTCAATAATTATATAAGGGTGATGGCAACTGACTTTCTGGAAAAGACGAGGCAAAAAAGAGCGGAAGAAGGCAGATGGACTTCATCACGATATCATGCAGCAGACAGCTTCATTGATTAATGATTAATATGACTAATTGTCCCTTTTTTCATCATCCCTAGGCTCTAGAAGGACTCCTTTCCTGCAACCCACATTCTTCCTTCACCTACCAACCTCTTATCCTGAACAAAACAAAAATGAACACAGATGAAGATAGTCGAAATAAAAGCAGAAACTGCAGAGAACACTTTGTGGAAAGAGAAATAGAGTAAATGTGTCCAATCAAAGATTCTTTCTTTCAACCTACCCAGCTTTATTCACTGTACCCCAGCAACAAGCCTTCCAAGTTTGGTACAGTCTATTGATAACCTCATTAATAATGCATCTTCTAATTTCCAAAAACCTTTGTTCTCATCTAAATAGGAAGAGTAATTTGAACATATATTTTATTCAGCAATTCAATGTACTTATTTTCCAATGATATGAACATAACCCAGATGAATTTAAAATATCTGAACTTACTTTTGAATCTATTCTGGTATATTGTTATATTCCTGTAGCCACTCCTATCAGTGCAAAAAAACCAACCCTGGAAGCTTGGATGAGAAGGACTTTCATTTGTTGTGTGCATGTCATATGGATAGTCCGGGTCTTTCCATGACCATGATTGTTGTTGACACATTTTTCTACAGAAGCGGTTTGCCATTGCCTTTTTCCGGGCAGTGTCTTTATAAGACAGCTGACCCTAGCCACTCCAGAGATTGTCTTCCTGGACTTGTGATATGCACCAGCTCATACAATCTGCTCCCATGGCCTCATGTGACCCCAGTCGATGGAGGGGATGCTAAGCAGGTGCTACACTTTCTTCAATGGTGACCTGCAAGCTAGCAGAGGGAAGGAGCACCTTGCATCTCCTTTGGTAGAGGCGTATCTCCACCCCACCACCTAACCTTAACTTTCACTTTAATTTAAAAAATCCTCGGTGCATATCTTCGTGAGGAACAACATAATTCTCTTGTTGACTTTAATGTCAACATTGGAAAGGATGCAAGCTAAGCATGTTATCATTTCTAAACACAAGAGAATCCGTAGATACTGGAAATACAGAGCAACACACATAAAGTACTGGAGGAACTCAGATGGTCAGGTCTAGGGAAATGAACAAACAGTTGACATTTTGGACCGAGACCCTTCTTCAGGACTAGAAAGGAAGGGGGAAGATGCCAGAATTAAAAGGTGGGACGAGTGGAAGGAGGACAAGTTAAAAGGCAATAGTTGAAGCCGAGTGGTTGGGAAAGGTAAAGGAGTGGAGGAGAAAGAATCTGATGAGAGATGAGAGTGGACCAAGGGAGAAAGGAAAGAAGAAGGGGTATCAGGTGGAGGTGACAGGCAGGTGAGGAGAAGTGGTAAGAGATCAGAGAGGAAGGTGACAGAAAAGGGAAGGGGGAAGAGGAGGGGAAAAAATTACCAGAAGGAGGAATCAACTTTGATGTCTTCAGGTTGGAGGCTACCTAGACAGAATAAGAGGTGTTTCTTCTCCACCCTAGAAATGGCCTCATCGTAGCTGAAGAGGAGAGCACAGACCGACAAGTCAGATTGGCAATGGGAGAGGAATTAAAATGTTGGCCACTGGAAAATTCCACTTTTGGCAGGTGGAGCAGAAGTGTTCAACAATACAGTCCCCCAATTTACATCAGATCTTACCAATGTAGAGGAGGGTGGAGGGAACGTCGACTCAGACCATGAGAGACCTGCGTCAGGCATTTTCATGCCTTACAAGGCGTAGATTGGAAGTCTGTGTGGGGCGCCACTCCTCGCACAGACTAGAGCAATGTGTGATTAAGTGCCTTGCTCAAGGGCACAAACACGCTGCCACAGCTGAGGCTCGAACTAGCGACCTTGAGATAACTGGACGAACGCTTTAACCACTTGGCCATATGTCCAACACAATGTAGAGGAGGCAGCACTGGATACAAGAGCTGACCCTGACAGATTTGCAGTTGAAGTGCTCTCTCACCCAGAAGGACTGTTAGGGGCCCTGAATGGAGGTAAGAGAGGAGTTAAATGGGCAGGTATAGCATTTTTGTTACCTGCACGGATATGTGCCTGAAGGGAGATTAGCGGAGAGGGATAAATGGATAAGGAAATCACAGAGGGAGTAATCTCTGCCGAAAGCAGAGAGCTGGGGAGAGGTAAAGATGTGCTTGGTGGTAGGATCCCATTGAAGATGGCAAAAGTTGCGGAGAATGATGTGTTGGATGTGTACGCTCATTTGTTGTTCAAGAGGAACCACCTCTGTTAAGGCAGCAGGAAGATGTGGTGAGCACAGATGTCTGGGAAATGGACGAATGCGGATGAGGGAAGCAACAATGGTGTTGGAAGGGATACCCTATTCATTGAAGGAGGAGGACATCTCTGATCCTGGAAAGGACAATGTCATCTTGGGAACAGATGCGGCGAAGATAAAGGAACTGAGAAAAGGATCAGGATTTTTTCAGAAGACAGGTTGGGAAGAGGTGTAGTGAAGATTGCTACGGGATTTGGTAGGTTTGTAAAAGATGTTGGTAGACAGTTTGTCTCCAGTGATGGAGGCAAAGAGATTGAAAAAGGGGAGAGAGGTGTTAGAAATGGACCAAGAGAATTTAAGGGCAGGGTGGAAGTTGGAGACAAAGTTGATGACATCAATGAGCTCAGCATGGGTGTAGGAAGCAGCACCAATGCAATTGTCACTGTTAGATTAGATTAGATTATGAGGACACTCTGTCCTCGTTTATTGTCATTTAGAAATGCATGCATGCATTAAGAAATGATACAATGTTCCTCCAGAGTAGCATCACAAAAAAACAGGACAAACCAAAGACTAACACTGACAAGATCACATAATTATAACATATATTTACAGCAGTGCAAAGCAATACCATAATTTGATAAAGAGCAGACCATGGGAACGGTCAAAAAAAGTCTCAAAGTTCCGAACGACTCCCGATAGTCCCCGATAGCAGGTGGCAGAAGGGAGAAACTCTCCTTGCCATAAACCTCCAGGCACCAACAACTGTCGATGCATTGGAAGCACCTGACCACAGCCGACTCTGAGTCCATCGGAAAACTTAGAGCCTCCGACCAGCCCTTCGACACCAAGCATCGAGCACCATCTCTGCCGAGCGCTTCGACCCCATCCCGGCCACTGAGCGACAAGCAAAGCCGAGGACTCGGGGCCTTCCCCTCCGGAGATTCAGGATCACACAGTAACAGCGGCAGCGAAAAAGGCATCTCAGAAGTTTCTCCAGATGTTCCTCCATTCTCTTACGTCTGTCTCCGTCAAATCAGGATTGTGCACGGCACCCTACTTAATAGATTACAGATGTCATTCACCGGAGTGGCCGCGCAAACTGCGTCGCGTCGTCATCTTCTCCTTCTCTGTGGTGCAGGAATTATTATTTCCGAATGATTCTACTCACAAAGGTGAAATGTCTTTCAAACTTCGGTATCTCCTTTGTTCAAATCCTCTGACACTGATGGAGAAAGAGGTCCCACATCTCACCTACCCTTGAGAAAGGGAACCTGCAACTGACCTGCTTACCCTGGATTGAGGCAATTGGACATTGAGAACCACAGGAAAACCAATTTTAGTTACATTCTTAGGGAAGCAGAATATTTTTGCTTATTCCGTAGTTCATGATATTCAAAAACAAGCAAGAACTGTTAAAAAAAATTACATGACTTGATTCAGTACCTGTAGTTTTGTACAATTCATTATGAAAATAATAAAACAAAGGATATCTATAGATTACTTGGATGTTACTAAATATAAGATAGTTATGATGAGAGACAAGAGAAGTTATTTGATTTTCATTATAAAGTGCTGATCATTAAGATTATGAGATTATCTTAAATTAAATAATGTTAATTTGTAGCCCTGAATAATTAGAAAGCATTTCTTTATACACACACACACACACACACACGATGGTTGGAATCTAGTGGTCTCTGCACTAAAGAGTAAACTATAATAAAAGAGGAAAAAAGAGATGGAGGTGGAAAGGATCAATAATTTTTAATTCCTGGATATCACTATCTCATTGAACCTGTCCTGGACCCATCATATAAATATAATTACAAAGAAAGCACGGCAGTACCTCTACTTCCTCAGGAGTCTACAGAGATTCAGCATGACATCTAAACCTTTGACAAACTTCTATAGTTGTGTAGTGGAGAGTGTATTGACTGGCTATATTCTGGCCTGGTATGGGAACACCAATGCCTTTTAGTGGAAAATCCGACAAAAGGTGGTGGATTCAGCCAAGTAATCACGGGTAAGACCCTCTCAATCATTGAGAAAGCCTGCATGAAAATCTGGCACAAGAAAGCAGCATCCGTCATCAGAGATCCTCACCACCCAGGCCATGCTCTCTTCTCGCTGCTGCCATCTGGTAGAAGGTACACGAGCCTCAGGACTCACACCACCAGGTTCAAGAACAACTACTAACCCTCAATCATCAAGGCACTTGAACAAAAGGGGATAACTACACTCATCTATTGACTTGTTCCCACAACTAATGATCTCACCTTAAGGACTCTTTACCTTGTTATTTCATGTTCATAAATTACTATGATTGCACATTACACATTTAGATGGAGACGTAACGTAAAGATTTTTACTCCTCATGTGTGTGAAGAATGTAAGAAATAAAGTCAATTCAATTCATTAAGTTCTCATTATTTGTTGCTATTTATTTATTTTTGCATTTGCACAGTTTGTTGTCTTCTATGCTTCTGCTCTTTCATTGATCCAGTTTACAGTTACTATTCTATAGATTTGCTGCGTATTCCCGCAGGAAAAAGAACCTCAGGGTTGTATGAGGTGAAACGTGTGCACTCTGATAATAAATTTTACCTTGAACTTTAGGAAGGAGCATAAAAAGAGCTAATTGTAGTGTTCTCGTGCAGTGTGTGAAACTCTGACTAAACACCAAGTTAAACCGGAGCCAATGAAGACAGAGTCATAGTAAGGTTAACCATTTACTGTTCACTCTTCCACATTAACTTTGTATGGTGAAAACTGTTGATAAAAAAATACAAATATACAACGTCTGTTTCACTCTGGAGACCACACACGCTCTCTTCTTTTAGCGAGAGTCTCCAGCCTCCTGAGTAGCGCGCGAGGGGTCGCGTCAAACCGTCATCCGGCTCGAGCCCACCCCGCGTTTGAAATTGAAAAGCCCCAACCGCCACTTCCTTCACAGAAACCGCGTTAATATTTTTACTTCAAATACATTCTTATGAACTTACGGCGTTGCTTCTACAATGTTTCCCCGTGGGTAGAAACAGAGCTCTTCACGATCATGCCTCACGCATGGCGCCCGCCTTCACACCTTCTCCGAACCGGAGGCTACACACAAGACACGGCGAAACCGGAGGTGACGTCATCGCATGCCGCGATATACCAGAGACAATGAATTTACCTTCGTTAAACTGTAACTTAATTGTCAACCTTTAACTTTAACTAGAAACTAGTTACAAACAAATCATTTAAAGCATGGACCCAACAAAGTCAAATAAATGCCTTAAGGGCAACACACTAATATTAAATAACCTGAAGTCATAGAGTTGCAAGACCTTGGTGATTTTCTGATGCCCGGGTTCTCTTAGGTTTGCAAGAATGAGTGGAAACTTTGTTGCTTCATGATCATTTATTTTAAAGTTTAAATGAAGGATCGGATACAGAGCATGTGAGTAAGGAGCTAAGAAACAATGGAACAAGGAGATACCAAGATGACGCTTTTGCAAAAGCTGGCACTTCTATACTTGAGATAAAACCACATTCCTGAGATAAAAATGACCCAATCAAAAGTCACAGCACATGTTTCGTGAGCTAATACTTAGCCAATGAAAAATGGAAAAAGTTGATAAACTGTTGGGTAACTGCTATACTGCTTTCCCACCAGTAGGTGGAGACAAAACACCGCATATTATGAGAAAATATGCGTTAAAAGAAGGTTAGTAAACTGCAATTTTAATCTTGCTAAAAAACCATATGAAAAGCATAAAAAACACCCAATTCCAACAGTCATGGAGCAATATGGCACAGATACAGGCCCTCTGCCCAAACGAGTCTATGTGACATCACTGGTGACCAAGGTTCAATTCTCATCACTGTCTATAAGGAGTTTGTGTATTCTGCCTGTGACCGCCCCCCCACCCCCCCCACCAGGTTTCCGCCAGAAGCTCCAGTTTCCTCCCACAGGTTAGTAGGTTAATTGGGCACAGGCTTGTTGGGCTGGAAGGGCTTGTTACTGTGTTGTATCTCTAAATTAAAAAATTAAATTAAAAGGGTGTTGGTAAAATTAAATCATCAATCAATCAAATCTTGTTTGATGACTTATGTGCACCCATTTTTTTGTGCACACGGTAGGCTTATTCAGAAAGTCAGAAGGCATGGGATCCAGGGAAGTTTGGCCAGGTGGATTCAGAATTGGCTTGCCTGCAGAAGGCAGAGGGTCATGGTGGAGGGAGTATATTCAGATTGGAGGATTGTGACTAGTGGTGTCCCACAAGGATCTGTTCTGGGACCTCTACTTTTTGTGATTTTTATTAGCGACCTGGATGTGGGGGTAGAAGGATGGGTTGGCAAGTTTGCAGATGACACAAAGGTTGGTGGTGTTGTAGATAGTGTCGAGGATTGTCAAAGATTGCAGAGAGACATTGATAGGATGCAGAAGTGCGCTGAGAAGTGGCAGAAGGAGTTCAACCCGGAGAAATGTGAGGTGGTACACTTTGGAAGGACAAACTCCAAGGCAGAGTACAAAGTAAATGGCAGGATATTTGGTAGTGTGGAGGAGCAGAGGGATCTGGGGGGTACATGTCCACAGATCCCTGGAAGTTGCCTCACAGACAGATAGGGTAGTTAAGAAAGCTTATGGGGTGTTAGCTTTCATAAGTCAAGGGATAGAGTTTAAGAGTCGCAATATAATGATGCAGCTCTATAAAACTCTGGTTACGCCACACTTGGAGTACTGTGTCCATTTCTGGTCGCCTCACTATAGGAAGGGTGTGGAAGAATTGGAAAGGGTACAGTGGATGCTGCCTGGCCTGCTGTGTTCACCAGCAATCTTGATGTGTATTGCTTGAATTTCCAGCATCTGCAGAATTCCTTGTGTTTACAGAAGATGCTGCCTGGTTTAGAGAGAATGCATTATGATCAGAGATTAAGGGAGCTAGGGCTTTACTCTTTGGAGAGAAGGAGGATAAGAGGAGACATGATAGAGGTGTACAAGATAATAAGAGGAATAGATAGAGTGGATAGCCAGCGCCTCTTCCCCAGGGCACCACTGCTCAATACAAGAGGACATGGCTTTAAGGTAAGGGGTGGGAAGTTCAAGGGGGATATTAGAGGAAGGTTTTTTACTCAGAGAGTGGTTGGTGCGTGGAATGCACTGCCTGAGTCAGTGGTGGAGGCAGATAAACTCGTGAAGTTTAAGAGACTACTAGACGGGTATATAGAGGAATTTAAGGTGGGGGCTTATATGGGAGGTAGGGTTTGAGGGTCGGCACAACATTGTGGGCCGAAGGGCCTGTAATGTGCTGTACTATTCTATGTTCTATGTAACTATCTGTCAGTTTCAACAGTTCCAACCAGAATAGCGAAAGAAAATAGTCAAGAATATGTGCGAAGAAATATGAGCAATTAGATCTGTTTGTTTTCTGGTAGTTACTGTTCCCAAATTTTACAAGTTGTGAAAAGTAATTGACTGCTTTCATTAGCAGGTGATGTGTTTATTCATTGCTAATTGGAAGCATCTTACCTCTTTTGTGAATGAAAATATAGCTTGTTAATTGTATTAATAAGGAAATTGAGAGGTAGTTTTTGCTCTAGTTTCATTTTGAGGTATAGTGCCTATCGACCATCTGACTCAACTCCATTCCCCAAAGACCATGAGTACAGGGGACTATGAATAATGTTCCAATTCTTAATAAAACATTAGAACATAGAAGAGTAGAGCATAGAAACAGGCCATTTGGCCCACAGTGTTGTGCCAAACCAGCTAAAAAGCAAATCAAAAACACCCAAACACTAATCCCTCCTACCTACACAATGTCCATATCCCTCCATCTTCCTTAAATCTACGTGCCGAGCCAAACAACTCTTAAAAGCCCCTACCACCATACCTGGCAGTGCATTCCAGGCATCTTTAATGTTTAAAACCAGGATAGTTGAAAGACTTAAAGGAAAAAACACTATGCATCAAGCCTATTTAATCATGACTAACTTCATTAGTCTAGCAACTTAAAAGAAAAATGCTTGCCATTGGTTTCCTGAGCAGGAAAGTAATATTGAGGCTTTATAAGGCACCTGCGAAGCCTCACTTGGAGTATTAGAGCAGTTTTGGGGCTCTTATCTAAAAGAAACGGTGTTGATACTGGAGAGGTTTCAAAGGAGGTTCATGAAAATGATTCAGGGATTGAAAGGCTTATTGTGTGAGGAGTATTAGATGGCTCTGGGCCTCTATTCAGAAGAATGAGGGAGTTCTCATTGAAATCTATCAGATGTTGAAAGACCTGAACAGAGTGGATGTGGAAAGGATGTTTCCTATGGTGGGAGAGTCTAAGGCTAGAGGACACAACCTCAGAATAGAGGGGTGTCCTTTTAGAACAGAGATGAGGAGGAATTTCTTTTGCCAGTGTAAAGGGTTTCTTCTTTTATGTTACTGCGTATGCTAATCAAAATGGCTTCTTTGTTATGTTATAATTAAAATGGTTTCTCTGTGATGTTAACTGCTGAGACAGTGATTCTTTTTCTAGCAGCCAGCAGCTTGTTTGGGTTATCACTAATGATAAGGACAGAATGAACCAATGGATGCCCACGTTATTCTTTTTTGGGGTGATGTTCTATCTCATACGGCTGGGAACCAGTGTGTTTGGCGGGTTTTTTTTCAGGAGAGACCAGGAGTAAGACGGACGTGCTGGGAGCACTCTGGTCAATCACCTAGGGTGGTCCCGAGCGGCGAGTCGAGGGAGTCGGAGTGGATCGCACGGTGAAGAGAGAAGACCCTAGGTATTTGAGCTCCAACTGTGTGCACGAAGAAATTGAACTTTGATAAGTCTGGCACCTTTTTCTTTTCTCTTTTATATTGTATCTCTATTAATCTCATAGTCCCAGTAAGATTTATAAAGTGTACATTGTGTGCTGTCTGATGTTTGATGTTTGAGGTCGTACGAGGTGGCATTGCACAGCAACTGACGCAACCGGGAGACACAGTTGGGCAGCGGACGTGGTTTCCCCTAGGTAAGTACGAGCCGATATAGCTGAGTGTTACACCGGAGAATGCTGAATCCGTGGAATTCTTTGCCACGGATGCTGTGGAGACGAAGTCATTGGGTATATTTAAGGCAGAGGTTGATAGATTCTTGATTAGTTGGGGCATGAATGGATACAGGGAGAAGACGGGAGATTGGGGATGAGAGGGAAATTGGATTGACCATGACAAAACATCGGAGCAGACTCGATGGGCCAAATGGCCTGAGGCTTTTCCTATATTTTATGGTTTATGGTCTAAGGTAGAGAGCAAGATACTGATCCTATTAAAATTGTGTATTTGAATTACTCCATCAACCCCCAAAATGTGAAATCTCATTGAGACCAACAAACTTCTTCAAGGGCTTCGAGCTTAAATTCAGGGAGGATGATTTCCATGGCTGAAGAGGCTGGGTCTGGGCAGGAACAGTTTGAAAATAACAGGTAGACAGTTTAGGACTAAGGTGAGGAGAAATTACTCCGCTCACAGGATAGTGAGCCTTTGAAATTTTCCCAGCTGGAAGGCTGTATAAACTTACATCATTATGTCTATTCAATGTGTCTGTTCAATACAGAGACTAATAGATTTCTGGGCATTAACTACATCAAAGGATATGAAAATAGTCTTAAAATGAGTCTGAAACATCAACTGTTTATTCATCTCCTTAGTCGATGGCTGACCTGCTGAGTTCCTCCAGCATTTTGTGTGTGTTGATATGGAAATAGTGTTGGAAATTGGCACAAAGATGGAAGATCAGAGTCGGAATTAGGTTTAATTTCACTGGCATATGTCGTGAAATTTATTAGCTTTGGTGCAGCAGAGAAAAACATGGATTACAATAAGTATATGGTGGTTGGTGCTTGGCATCATCACAAGCCTGGGCAGAAGGTATGGAGATCCTGAGATACCCAATTGTCAAGATCCCCCTCTCGGCCTCACCAGTGTGGTCCAAAGGAAAGCTTGTGAAGCAATACGTTCGGCACCAGCTCGGCTGCAGGAGCTGCCGGAAGGATGTCCAGTGATGTCCAGCCACCTTAGGGGCTCCACTCCGGGTTTGCTGTCTGGGTTTACTCCCGGAGCCTTCGTCTCTCCCAAGGCTGCCCACAAGGCAGTGGGGCTAGTTACCCATAGCAAGAGTTAAATTAAATAAGTAGTGCCAAAAAAGTCACAAACACGAGAAAATCTACTGTTGCTGGAAATCCACAGCAACACACATGAAGTGCTGGAGAAACTCAGCAGGCCAGGCAGCAGCTATGGAAAAGAGTGAACGGTCATCATTTTGGGCCGAGACCCTTCTCAAAAAGTAGTGAGGTAGTGATAATAGGTTCAATGTCCATTCCGGAATTGGATGGCAGAATCATTAAGTGTGCACCTTCAGGCTTCTGTACCTCTTTCCCAATGGTAACAATGAGAAGGGAGCATGTCCTGGGTGATGGGGGTCCTTAATAATGGATGCTGCCTTTTTGAGCCATTGCTCCATGAAGACGTCCTGGATACTACAGAGGATAGTGCCCATGATGGAGCTGACTGAGTTTACAACTCTCTGCAGCTTGCAGTATTTCAATCCCGTGTAGCAGCAACACCCCAGTGCCCCACCCCACCCCCGTCCTGCACCCATAGCGGATGGTGATACAGCCAGTTAGAACGCTCTCCATGATACTTCTGTAGAAATTTGCAAGTGTTTTAGGTGGCATACCAAAACTCCTCAAACTTCCAATGAAATGTAGCCACTGCTGTGCCTTCTTTGTAACTGCATCGAAATGTTCGGTCCTGGTTAGATTCTCAGAGGTATTGACACCCAGGAAGATTAGCTTTATCTTATTATTAATATAACAACAATATTGTTTATATAGTTCTTATCAATATAAATAATACTTCTATTAACCAAACAGTAGTTTTTTGAGATAAAGAATTCAACTGATACTTTGTGTTCCGTACAAGTATACCATAACTGAGACGAGATTTGAACCCTGAATCCTAATCTAGTATGTGCTTCCGAAACTGATAAAACTCTTCGTGAAATTGCCGCAAGCATTGTTATAAAATTATACACAGGAGATTTCAACCTTACCTTGTACAAGAAAATCCTACCCTAAATTTTGTTTGACCATGTTATTCAGATTAGTTGTCTCCACTTTTAATGATCTGCATCAATCACATGGCACTTTATTGGCTCCACTTGTGCTAAACTGGGGAGATCAGATCCAAGTTGTCTGGTAGACTGATTAGACGTTCTACACATGAAGTCAGCACCTCAGCAGGATGCCTTGAAACAGTTCCTAACAGACATCTGACTTTGGAACACAGTTATTGTTGTTATACAGGCAATTACATTTGCTAATTGCATTGGGAAAAGCTGCACAAATAGCAATTGAGATTAATTAATGTGTTTCTTTTTATTTGACCGTGTTAGTTTGGAGGAAAGAGCTGGCTAGGACACCCGCTGCTCTTTAAGTAATGCCAGGATATTAATCAAGTCTGCCTGAGAGTTAGAAGAGAATTTGATTTAACTTCCAAAAAACAACTCCTCTAACAGTGTAGAGAATCTCAGTTGTTGCGTAGAAGTATCACTCTGTATTAATCTTAAATTCTCAGTTGGGATTTGAACCTTGACCTTCTATTGTAGAAGTATGGTGTAGGTGGCAGATATAATAGAGGTAAGTAACAAGTTACGGTAAAACAACACAATGCAACTTCAGTTAAGCGCACTGCCTTTGAGACAATTCCCTTCATGGTATCAGTTTGCCCTACTACCAAATTAAATCTTTACTATCTCCCTGCAGTGATAGATGCAGTCAGTGGCGCCATAGGGTAGTGGTCAGAACATCACTTTACAGTACAGAAGGCCCAGGTTCAATTCCCACCACTGCCTGTAAGGAGTTTGTACATTCTCCCCATGACTGCGTGGGTTTTCTGGATGCTCTGGTTTCCTCCCACAGTCCAAAGACATACCAGTTGGTAGGTTAATCGGCCATTGTAAATTGCCTGTGATTAGGCTCAGATTAAATCAGCGGATTGCTGACCAGAGAGGCTTAAAGGGCCACATGGGCCTATTCCACACTGTGCCACAATAAATAAGATATAGGCCTCCGTTAGTCTTGTGAGACCATGGATTTGTGCCTTGGAAGGTTTCTAAGGCGCAGGCCTGGGCAAGGTTGTATGGAAGACCGGCAGTTGCCCATGCTGCAAGTCTCCCCTCTCCACGCCACCGATGTTGTCCAAGGGAAGGGCACTAGGGCCAATACAGCTTGGCACCGGTGTCGTCGCAGAGCAATGTGTGGTTAAGTGCCTTGCTCAAGGACACAACACGCCGCCTCAGCTGAGGCTCGATCCAGCAACCTTCAGATCACTAGACCGACACCTTAACCACTAATATAAATCTGCTGGTTTGTATATCTGTGTTTGCATATCTATATGTACTGTCAAAACATTATTTGTGTGTGTGTGTGAGTATCTGTGTCTCTATGTGTCTGAGTATGTCTGTGTTTGCACACAGAAAAAAATTCAGAGCTGTATACTTTGATAATAAATGAAACTTTGAACAATAGGCAGGAGTGGGCCTGACTGAAGTCTTCTGAGACCAAATATCATCAATACCGTAGAATATAGTTTTACACATCAATAGTTCTTAACCTCTGCAGGACCATGACCAGGTATGCAACAGAGACGAATTTGCATTAGATTCTCTATATTTCATACTGTACCTTTGGCAAATAGTGTCTGAATCCCCCAGATCAATGGTGTTACTGACTATTCATAAAATAGTTGTTTCCACCACTGCAACTTTTCCACTGATCCTTCACCAGAGTTAGGGCAGTAACACTCAACAATAATCGGGGGGAAAATTAGAGAAAAAAGAACAACTTCAATTAGAAAGAGGTTTTTATTATTTTGCGCACTTGATCTATATGATGACATGCCTTTGATATGAGCATAACATGCATTAAAATTTGCATATTCTTAGTTTGGAAAACATCAGAAATATAACTTGTTTTGCATGAGTACTGTGTAATCAGCTTAATTCTTTCTCGAAATTTTCTTTGAAATAGTTTTAAATTTTTACTTTCTGTGAGCTTTGCTGTGTAGTGGTTACTTGCAAACAAACTGAAACAGCTAAGAGTTGACTTTGTATGACTCACTTCTAAAATAACAAAATTCCAAGTTGAAAAAGGTACATTGGATCCTTTATTATAAAACTAGCAAAAGGTGAACAATCTTACGGTAATAAAAAACTAACATAACTAAATTAGCAATATAGCAATATTAGGAATATGGGCGTGTTAGTAAGCTTGGGGATGATATCAGGATTGGTGAAGTTTTGGATAGTGTAGAAGACTGGCAATGAACACAGCACAATATAGACCAGTTGTAGATATGGGCAGAGAAATGGCAGATGGAGTTTAATTCAGATAAATGTGAGGTATCGCATCTTGGCAGGGCAAATGCAAGGAAATAGCACACTGTTAAGGACAAGACCCTTAACTGTTGCTGGCAGCAGAGAGATCTTGGGGCCCAAGTTCATAGCTCTTTGAAAGTGGCTACACAGGTCCAGTCCTGCCGAAGGGTCTCGGCCGAAAACATCAGCTGTATTTTATTCCATAGATGCTGTCTAGCCTGCCGAGTTCCTCCAGCATTTTGTGTTGCTTGGATTTCCAGCATCTGCAGATTTTCTCTTGTTTGTCACGGGTAGATAGGGTGGTTGAGAAGGCCTATGGAATCCTTGCTTTTATTAGTTAAGATTATTGAGTTTGAAAGTCAAGAGGTTACGTTGCAACTTTATAGAATTAGGCCACATTAGGCTAATGTGTTCAGCACAGCTTTGTGGGCCGAAAGGCCTGTATTGTACTGTAGGTTTTCTATGTTTCTATCTGGATGTTGAGGTTTTGGTGAGGGCGCAGAAGAGGTTGACCAGAATGTTGCGTGGCTTCTAGGGTATGTGTTATCTTGAGGGGCAGATCAAACTTAAGTTGTTTTCTCTGGAGTGGCAGAGGCCAAGGGGAGATCTGATTGAGGTTTATAAGATTATGAGAGGCTTAGATAGAGTGGACAGGGAGTATCTTTTTCCCAGGGTAGAAATATCTAATACCAGAGGACATGCATTGAAGGTGGGGGGGGGGGGGAGTAGATTCAAAGGGGATGTGAGGGGTAAGTTTTTTACTCAGATAGTGAAGGATGTCTGGAATGTACTGCCTGCTTCGGATATTGAGGCAAATACATTCGAGGCTTTTAAGAGATGATTGGATACGCACGTGAATGTGAGAAAGGTGGAAATATATGGACATTGTATAGGTAGGAGGGATTAGCTTTTGTTTTTTAAAATTAATTTTTAGCTGGTTCAGCACAACATCGTGGGCCAAAGGGCCTGGTCCAGTTCTGTGCTGTTCTATGTTCTAATTAAAACTAAGCAAAGTTAGCGCTCAGCTAATAAAATCACCCCCAACTCACACTCCCTCAACTAGACTGACTCACTAAGACAAAGCATGAATACGTTACTATTCTCATTTGCTTCTATCAGGCCCCAACCCATGTGACAAATTACCCATACTAAATGCGCAATGCAAAATTCAATACAGACAGCTGGAAAATAGATACATGGCTCCTATGCTGAGTGTTTAGAACATTCTTTATTTAAGAGTCCATGACGTGTAATTTTAGTTTTGTTTCTGGAAAAAGAATCAATCAGTTTGTTCAGAGGAGAATTCAGAGGAGCCAGGATCCTGAACTGACATGGATAACTTCAGTCACCACTACTCTGACCAGATTCTATGAACTACAGACTCACTTTCAAATTCTCCTTACTGCTCATGTTCTTGATATTTTTTTATTTGTACTGTTTGTCTTCTTTTGCATATTGATTGTTTGTCAGTCTAGGCTTTCATAAATTCAATGTCTACTTTTCTGACAAATAGGGCACAGTAGTGTAGTGGTTAGCACAACGCTTTACAGTACCAGTGACCCGGGTTCGATTCCCATCACACGGTACTGTAGTGGTTAGCACAACGTTTTACAGTACCAGTGACTCAGGTTCAATTGCCATCACATGGTAGTGTAGTGGTTAGCACAACGCTTTACAGTACCAGTGACCCGGGTTCGATTCACATCACACGGTACTGTAGTGGTTAGCACAATGCTTTATAGTACCAGTGACTCGGGTTCAATTCCCATCACACGGTAGTGTAGTGGTTAGCACAACGTTTTACAGTACCAGTGACTCAGGTTCAATTGCCATCACATGGTAGTGTAGTGGTTAGCACAACGTTTTACAGTGCCAGTGACCCGGGTTCAATTCCCACCGTTGTCTGTAAGGAGTTTGTACGTTCTCCCCATGACCATGTGGGTTTCCTCCTGGTGCTCTGATTTCCTCCCACAGTCCAAGGACGTAGCGGTTTGGTAGGTTAATTGGTCATTGTGAATTGTCCTGTGATTGGGCTAGGGTTAAATCAGGAGACTGCTGGACAGCACGACTCAAAGGGCTGGAGGTCCTATTCCGTGCTGTAACCCAATAAAATAAAATAAAAATGAATCTTAAGGCGGTGTATGATAACATAAACATACTTTGATGATAACTTTACTTTGAACCTTGAACCTCAAGTCGGATAGGCAATTGAGAGAAAGCAAACATGATGACATCTGCAGACGCTGGAAATCCAAGCAACACTCACAAGGCTGCATCTATGGAAGGGAAAACAGTCAATGTTTAGAGCTGAGACCCTTCCTCAGGACTAAATATCCAGTGTCAGGCAAGGATTACAAACACACATTCACCCTCCTCCAGCCCTTTGTCTCTTTCACAGCTCTTTACTTCACAAACACAAAACTCTTTTCTACAGATGCTGCCTGGCCTGCTGAGTTCCTCCAGCATTTTGTGTTTGTTAAGAGAAAACAATTTGCATGGCTTTGAGCAAAGAGAAGAGGAATAGGACTGACAGATAGTATTTAAAGGATGGCTCAAATGGCCTCTTTTGCTGCTGAACTTGATCTATGGTTCTATGACTCCGACTCACTAATCACTAAACCAAACTTCTCTTAAATGTTGAAATCAAGCTCACATGGAGCACTTGTGCTGGCTGCTCATTCCACACTCTCACAACCTTCTGAATTAAAAATTGCCTCCTCATGTTCCCCTTAAACTTCTCACCTTTCACCCTTAACCCATGACCTCTGGTTATAGTTCCACCCAACCTCAGTGGAAAAAGGTCTGCTTACATTTACCCCATCTATACCCCTCACAAGTTTGTATACCTCTATCAAAAGTCCTCTCAATTTTTTACATTCCAAGGAATAAAGTCCTAACCTATTCAATCTTCCTTTATAACTCAAGTCCTCCAGACACGGCAACATCCTTGTAAATTTTCTCTGTACTCTTTCAACCTTATTTACATCTTTCCTGTAGGTAGGTGACCAAAACTGCACACAATATTCCAAATTAGGCCTCACCAACGTTTTATACAACTTCAACATATCGTCCCATCTCCTGTACTCAATTCATTGAGTTATGAAGGCCAATGGGCCAAAGGCGTTCTTTATGACCCTATCCACCTGTGATGCCACTTTTAACAAATTATGGGCCTGTATTCCCAAACCCCTTTGTTCTCCCACATTCCTCAGTACCCTATTATTCACTGTGTAAAGCCTACCAAACTGCAATACCTCACACTTGTCTGCATTAAATTCCATCTGCCATTTTTCAGCCCATTTTTCCATCTGGTCCAAATCCCACTGGAAACCATGATAGCCTTCCTCACTGTCCACTACACCCCCAACCTTGGTGTCATCCACAAATTTGCTGATCCAGTTAACCACATTATCATCCAGATCATTGATAAGTAATAATTGACCCATCGACAAATAATAATAGACCCAGCACTGACCCCTGCAGCACACCACTAGTCACAGGCCTCCAGACAGAGGGGCAACCATCTACTACCACTCTCTGGATTCTAATCCAATGTATTACCTCATCTTGAATGCCAAGTGACTGAATCTTCTTGACCAACCTGTAAATTAACCTTCTGGGAGTCTTGCACGAGGACTCCCAAGTCCCTTTGCACCTCTGATGTTTGAATTTTCTCCCCACTTAGATCATAGTCTGCACTGTTGGTCCTTTCACCAAAATGCATTATTATTCATTTCCCAGCTCTGTTTTCCATCTTCCACTTTTCTTGCCCATTCTTCCAATTTGTCCACATCCTACTGCAATTGCTTTGCTTCCTCAGAATTACCGACTGCTCCATCTTCCTTCGTATCATCTGCAACATTCATAATTCCAGGTGTTGATTCCATGCTCTGAGCTCATCTGCCTTTCCTATGGATCTTCTTGGATTGAAATATATGCAGCTCAAAGGACATCAGTCACACCACGCTCAACTTTTTGATTCCTAACTTTGTCTGAGGTCTTACCAACATATCTGTCCCCACAACTTCTCCATTGTCTGTTCTGGCCCTCTGGTTCCCATCCCGCTGCAACTCTAGTTACCCCCCCCCCCACCCCCACCGCAGCACTATCAAATCTTATTGCTAGGATATTAGTCCCCTTCCAGCTCAGGTGCACACCAGCCCTTCTGTACAGATACCACCTTTCCTGGAAGAGAGCCTAATAATCTGAAGCCTCCCCTCCTACACCAACTTCTTAGCCACGTGTTAAACTGTATAATCTTCTTACTTCTGGCCTCACTAGCACGTGGCATGGGTAGTAGTCCTGAGATCACCACCCTGGAGGTCCTGACCTTTAACTTGGCACCTATCTCCCTGACTCCCTCTGCAGAACCTCGTCACTCCTCCTACCTATTTCACTGGTACCTACATTTAACCTCGGACTTAGGAATACTGGCGACTCAGTCGGAGGTGTTCTGGACCCTGGCACCCGGAGGCAGCGTAACTTCGGAGAATCTCACTCGCATCCACAGAACCTCTTCTCTGTTTCCCTAAGTAATGAATCCCCTATTGGCACAGTGTCCTTCTTCTCCCCACCCCCTTCCCTTCTGAGTCACAGAGCCAGACTCAGTGCCAGAGACCTGACCACTGTCATCTTCCTTTGCTAGGTCATGCCCACAAACAGGTTTAACAAAGTTTAACCTGTTGTTGAGGGGGATGGCCACAGGGTACTCTGCACTGGCTGGTTTAACTCCTTCCCCTTTCCTGACTGTCCGTTTCCTGTGACCTACCTGTTGGATGTAAGTACCTCTCTACGTGTCCTCTCTGCCACCCCTCATTCTACCGAATGATCCAGAGTTCATCCAGTTCCAGCTCCAACTCTGTTAGAAGCTGCAGCTGGCTGCACTTCTCGGAGTTGTAGCCGTCAGGGACACTAGATGTCTCGCTGCTTCCCACATCCCGTAAGAAGAGCATTCAATTATCCTGCCTGGCATCTCTACTGTTACTAGAATTTAATTGAAAATTTTTATTTGTGAATCATATGCTCCTTTTTTCTCGTTTAGTACTTTTACTGACTCCTTCTGTGTTTGTGGAGAATAACTTGTCTTGCGGTGTCGCTCAGTTATGCCAGCGATTCTGTGTTGGTATTCCTCTGTATAACCTCCTGTTTCCATCTCTGCATGGGACCCTGTCATTCCTCAGTCATTGCCAGTGCTCACCGTGACAAGCGTTAATGTACAGAGGGATACTGGGGTGCAAATTATCGTTCTCTGAAAGTGACAACACAGGCAGATTGGGCAGCTGGAAAGGCATAAATGATTTAGGCGACTCCTGTTTTGTGATCGATTGTGAATCTTGCAAAGATTTCAGAGTTTAACCAAATAGAAAAGCTTAGAGATGTCCCTTTAAAATGCACCCAAGACAAAATAGTCTACCTGACTGAAACCCATGAACCAAGTCAAACATTCGTTCTGCCCACTACAGTGTTACAGTACGTTGTTTGTTCATTAAGAGCCCTGTGGTACAATGTGGGCAATTATGGTCTTTGATTGTTCTTGGCAATTTTGTTTTACAGAAGTGGTTTGTTATTGCCTTCTTCTGGGCAGTGTCTTTACAAGACAGGTAACCCCAGCCATTATCAATACTCTTCAGAGATGGTCTGCCTGTTGTCAATGATTGCATAACCAGGACTTGTGATATGCACCATCTGCTCACATAACCCTGATAGGGGGGGCTAAGCAAGTGCTACACCTTGCCCAAGAATGACCTGCAGGCTAGCGGAGGGAAGGAGCACCTTACATCTCCTTTGGTAGAGACGTATCTCCACCCCACCACCCCATAGAGAGATAATAAAAGGTTGGACAACTTGGAGGTTTCTCTAGGGCTTCACAGACTGTGGAATATGCTGTTCAATACAAGAGACATAGATGGGGAAGATAGTCAGTCTTAAAGGGCATGGATTTAAGGTGAGAAAGGGTATGTTTATTGGAGATGTGCAAGGTGCGTTGTTTTTAAAAGAGCCTGGATTGTGCTGCTTGTAGAAGTGATGAAAGCAGATATGATTTGGACGAGGGTATGAACAGGCTGAGAATGGAGGGATTCTGACAATATGCAGAC
The DNA here is from genome assembly GCF_030028105.1 of Mobula birostris. Lineage (NCBI taxonomy): Eukaryota > Metazoa > Chordata > Chondrichthyes > Myliobatiformes > Myliobatidae > Mobula > Mobula birostris. Next base: position 5,641,188 of record NC_092378.1, on the reverse strand, counting down.
AGGTGGAATTAGTTAGATTGGCATCATGGTTGGCACAGACATTGTGGTCTGTAGACCCAGTTCCTGTGTTATATGGCCCAGTATTTTATGTAAGGTTACCACTCAGCCTTCTATGGTGCAGGAGAGAACAAACCCAGCCTATTCAATCTCTGCTTGTAGGCAGAGCATTGCATTCCAGTCAACATACTGGCGAAACTCTTCTCCAATCCATTGCAACCACGTTGGTGATAACCAAAATCACACATAATACTCTCAAGTGCAGTCTCATCACCTGCAAGATGACATCACAGCATGTACACAACACCTCAGCCAATGAAATCAAGCATTCCAAATGCTTTTCTCACCAGCAACACCTCCCTTAGGTAGCTACGGTCTCTCCATACATTAGTGCCCTATGGTCCATTTACTCATATACCCTACAAGAATGCAACCTCCCAAAGTACGTTACACATTAAATTCCATCTGCCACTGCTCTGCCCAATTTTTCAGCTGATCTATGTCCCATTGTATCTTTAATAAACCTTATTTTTAATTTTATTTATTGATTCAAGATACAGCACAGAACAGGCCCCTCCAGTCCTTTGAGCTACACCACCCAGCAACCTTTCATTTAACCCCGGCTTAGTAACATGACCAATTAACCTATCAACCGGTACATCTTTGGACTGTGGAGGAACCCCATGCGGTCACAGGGAGAACATACAAACTCCTTCTGGACAGGGGCAGGACTGTAACTCCTCCAGTTTTTATGTCACAAGAAAAATTCCAAATCATACTCCCTATCCTGTCATCCAAGTTATTTATATATTAGAAACAATACGGGTTATTTCCAGCTTCACCTCAGCACCACCCATTACCTTTGTAGGTAAAGTCAAGGCATTGCCAGGTGGATTTCCCAACCAAGTATTAATCAGGCTCATGGTTCTTATTGATCTCAGACAGGATCGGGCATCACCAGACTTGTATTAACAGAAGATTGTTAACTATGCTTGTCTAAATGATTAATTATAAAAATCAATGCCTATATTAATTAAAAATGGTGGTAATGCTAAACTCCATGACAAAGGCTCTCAGCTCACAATATCACCTGTTCATTTCCCTCCACAGATGCTGCCTGACCTGCTGAGTTCTTCCTACATTTCTTTGTTTTAGTGTTGCTATTACCTGCCATCTTTCCCAGAAGAAAATTCAATGCTGGAATATGTGCGATACTTAAACACGAGGATGTCTGCAGATGCTGGAAATCCAGAGCGACACGCTCGAAATGCTGGAGGAACTCAGCAGCTCAGGCAGCATCTATGGAAATGAATAAACAGTCGACATTTCGGGCCAAGACCCTTCTTCAGGACTGAGAAGGGAGGGGGGAAGATACCAGAATAAGAAAAAGGTGGATGGGGAGGAAAGGAGGCTAGCTGGAAGGTGATAGGTGAAACCAGGTGGGTAGGAAAGGTCAAGGGCTGGAAAAGAAGGAATCTGATAGGAGAGGAGGGTGGACCATGGAACAAAGGGAAGGAGGAGCGAACCCAGGGGGAAGATATAGGCAGGTGAGAAGCAGTAAAAGTTCAGAATGGGGAATTGGGGAGGGGGGTAATTTGAATACCAGAAGGAGAAATTGATATTCATGCCATCAGGTTTAAGGTTAATCAAATGGAATATAAGGTGTTACTCCTCCTCCCTGAGGGTGGCCTCATCGAGACACAAGAGGAGGCCATGGACTGAAACATTGGAACAGGAATGGGAATCGGAATTAAAATGTTTGGCCAGTGGGAAGTCCCGCTTGTGGCAGGTGGAGTGGAGGTGCTTGACGAAGTGGTCCCCCGGTTTACAATGGGTCTCACCAATGTAGAGGAGGCCTCATCGGAATCACCGGGCACAATAGACAACCCCAGCAGATTTGTAGGTGAAGTAATTGCAGGCTGCCTGCAGGACATCCTTAGGCTGTGATGGCTGTTAACACAAATGATGCATTTCACTGTATGTGTCGATGTACATGTGATATATAAATGAGTCTGAATCAGATAGTTCAACATTCATATCAATGGTCTTGTATTTCTTACCAACATAAAATGCAAAATACAAATCTAATCCTCTATTAGATTCCAGTTCATTCTGTTTTGTTTTAATACATCAAAATATAGTACATGGCAAATGAAAAATGCTGGGCAAGTGTAAAAACAATGTATATTTCACAGTCAAATTCTTTACTATGAAAACTTATCCCCATAGATTAGTTTTTGAAGATCTACAAATGAATTACTGCTTAAATGCAATAAAGTAAATTGACAGCATTGTTAGAGGCATACAATGTTTCATGGTGTCATCGATGCAGAAAATGTCTCCCCAAGCTGTGCTAGTTCCTATCATGACAGAAGAACAGATCACATGAAATACAGTACAACTATGAAGTTTATTATTGGTAACTTGTCAGAATTTAATATCCAGGTTACAGTTCTGGTCGCCTCGCTATAGGGAGGATTTTGAGGCTTTGGAGAGGGTGCAGAAGAGGTTTACCAGGAGGCTGCCTGGTTTAGAGGGCATGTGGCTATCATGAGAGGCTGGATAAACTTGGGTCGTTTTCTCTGGAGTGCCGGAGGATGAGGGAGATCTGATAGAGGTTTATAAGATTATGAGAGGCAAAGTTAAGAGTAGGCAGGGATTATCTGTTCCAGGGTTGAAATGTCTAATGTCAGAGGGCATGCATTGAAGGTGGGGGGGGGGGGTGGATAGATTCAAGGGGGATGTGAGGGGTAAGTTTTTTACTCAGAGAGAGGTGGATGCCTGGAATGGGCTGCCTGGTATGGTGGTAGAGGCAAATACATTAGAGGCTTTTAAGAGGGGCATTTAGATAGACACATGAATATAAGAAAGATGGAGGGATGTGAACATTGTGTAGGTAGGTGGGATTAGTGTTTGGGCATTTTTGATTTGCTTTTTAGCTGGTTCAGCATAACATTGTGGGCCAAAGTGGCTGTTCCTGAGCTGTACTGTTCTATGTGTCTTTTTGCTGGTGTACAGGGAGGGAGCGTGGGGAAGCTTTAAATAATTCTAATTTCACATCTGGAGCTCTGTTCTCGCCAGGGTGACTACTCTGAGACATCGACGAAATTGCAACATATTGGCACACAGACGACTGGCCCGTATGTGTTGATTTTCTGTCAGGATCATTTGCAATACTGTTGCTTGAATCAGAAGTTGAGAGCGGTTTCTCTTGTAACGTATGCTCCAGTGAACATACTTGTGAAAGCAATTCCCTCTCTTTAGTATTTCGCCATTTCATTCTTCGATTCTGGAACCAAATTTTTACCTTTTGAGTTGAAAATATCAATAACAGCATCAGTACAAATAACAAAATAATGAAATCAATAGCTTTTCAGTTCTCTAAATCCCTGTACTTAAGAAAATAATAAAATTACATCATTGTTAATAATTTAAAACAACTATCTACTTGAAAGTATGAAACTAATATAAAAACCTTTCTCAAGTTAAACAAAATCAGAAACAACTTAGTTAAGTATCAAACTAAATTCTCAATATTTATAGCAAAGGCATTGCAGAATGGTATAAAACTTTCAGTAAGAAGATGGTCACTAACTTCCTCTCCTAACTGGAGGGCTGAAATATAATAACCAACTGCATCTATTTTCTGTCTGTCTGTGGTGTATTTTGTGTTGTGTGTTTATTATTGGTAATTTGTCATATGGATTGGGGCGTGGTAGAAGTGAAGAGTATTCATGCTTGGTCTTTAGTTCAGTTTTAGTCTGGTTAGAGCAGGGGTAGGTCGAGGGAATGATTTTTTTTGTGTTGACCATTTAATTTTTTTTCTTTTACACCCCATTACTCTTCAGGGGCAAAGATCACTGACAGTAGCTCAGTATTAGGCCAGTCCTTCAATCTTACTCCAGGTACAGCCATCTTCTTGGGTATATCCCTCCTCTCCCAGGAATGGGGTCTTTGGAGCTCCTGTTGGCGTTTCTGTAGCACTGGGTTTTTAAAGGAATGGGGTTGCTAACTCCATGCCCAAACCCCTCTCCTTTCTCAACTGAGCCTGGGACCATCCATGGTGGAGTTTTGACCGTGTATCACTAACGTTTAAATACACTAAGATCCCTAATGTTTATTCCTGTTTGAATACGGTTATTCCACTTATTTCGTTATATCACTTGGTTTTGTTTCATTAGTTTTTTTATTGTTACAAGACACTTCATTTTAACTTTCTTCAACTTAGAACTTTGTTATTCATGGAGTGTGTCATACAGTGTCAACCACCACCTTCCCCCCATCACCGTCCTTAGTCCCTGAGCAGTTTTGGTTTGTTTAAAAGTAACCATTACAGCAACCTTTACATTTCCAATATCCCACTGTTCTTTCGACTGGGTAAATATTTGCTTTAACAAAACAGGCACCAGCATTATACACAGTCCCCTGTAACAAAGCTAATCAAAACTACTGCAGTCAAGTGCAAAGTGTTGCACTTTGGTAGGACCATCTAGGGGAGATCTTACACAGTGAATGGTGGGGCGCTGAGGAGTGTGGTAGAACAAAGGGATCTGGAAATACAGGTCTATAATCCATTGAAAGTGGTGTCACAGGTAGAGAGGGTCGTAACGAAAGCAGTTGGCACATTGGCCTCCATAAATCACTATATTGAGTACAGGAGCTGGGATGTTATGTTGAAGTTGTTTAAGACATTGGAGAGGCTTAGTTTGGAGTATTGTGAGCAGTTTTGGTCACCTACCTTCAGGAAAGATGTAAGTAGTGCTGAAGGAGTGCAGAGAAGATTTACAAGGATGTTGCCAGGTCTGGAGGATCTTAGATATAGGAAAAGATTGAATAGGTTAGGACTTTATTCCTTGGAACATAGAAGATTACGAGGAGATTTGATAGAGGTGTACAAAATTATGAGGGGTATAGATAGGGTAAATGTAAGCAGGTTGGGTGGAACTACAACTAGAGGTAATGGGTTAAGGGTGAAAGGTGAAAAGTTAAAGGGAACATGAGGGGAAACTTCTTCACTCAGAGGGTCATCAGAGTGTGGAACAGGCTGCCAGTGCAAATGGTGCATGTGAGCTCAATTTCAACATTTAAGAGAAGTTAGGGTAGGTACACGGATGGGAGGGGTAGGGAGGGCGATGGTCCGAGTGCAGATCAATGGGAGTTGGCAGTTTAAATGGTTTTGCACGGACTAGATGGGCCGAAAAGCCTGTTTCTGTGATGTACTTTTCTCTCATTCCATGACTCTGGTCAGCATACAAATCCATCATCCATTACTATTGTTGAATGCAAATTTAATTTGTCAACTCAGTATTTGTCATTTATCAGGTCCTTAAAGAAATTGTTTTATCTCTCACGTAATGAGTAGGAAGCTTACATTCAGCCTTCAGCCACTTCTGAAACTACAATTGTTGAAGAGATTTAAAGAGATTAGTTATCAGCTTTATTTGTCACATATACATCGGAACATACAGTGAAATGCGTTGTTTTGCGTCAAAGGCTAACATAGTCCGAGGATGTGTCGGGGGCAGCCTGCAAGTGTCAATATGCCCACAACTTACTACCTGTGCATCTTTGGAACGTATGTGGGAGGAAACCAGAGCATTAACATTCCCAACTTTTTTTTATGCCAAGAACCCCCACCATTAACCAACCGAGGGGGCCATGGACCCCATGTTGAGAACTTATGACCCAGAGGAAACCCATGTGGTCACGGGGAACATATACAAACTCCTTGAAGACAGCAGTGGGAATTGAACCCTGATTGCTTGCGCTGTAAAGCATCACTCTAACTGTACAATGTTTGGAAGTCAGTGTGATAAACAGTATATGATTAAAAACAGGAAGTGGACAGCCTACTTTGTCAGCTCTATAAGTTTAGTGTACTTTGCACTAGATACATACATAATCTGCATTGGATATGTTCAAATCTTTGTACAGCCTTGTATTTGACCATCTGCACAGGTAACGTTTAACTAAATTGTGAGCAGGTTTGGGCCCTTCATCTTAGAAAGGATGTGCTAAAACAGGAGAGGGTTCAAAGAAGGTTCACGAATATGATTCCAGGATTGAATGGCTTGTCATATGAAGAAAGTCTGATGGCTCTGGGCGTGTATTCACTAGAATTTAGAAGAATGAGGGGTAACTTATCAAATGGTGAATGACCTTGATAGAGTGGATGTCAAGAGGATATTTCCTGTGGTGGGAGAGTCTAAGATCAGAGGACACAGCCTCAGAATAGAGGCGTGTCCTTTTAGAACGGAGATAAGGAGGATTTTTGTTTTCAGCCAGAGAGTGGTGTATCAAGAAGTTGTGAAGGTCAAGCCTTTACTTATATTTAAGGCAGAGGTTGATAAATTCATGATTGTTCAGGGTATTAAAGGACATAGGGAGAAGGCAGGAGATTGGGGCAGAGAGGGAAATTGGATTAGCCAAGATGAAATGGTGGAGTAGACTTAATGGGCTAAATGGACTAACTCTGCTCCTATGTCTTAAGATCTTATGGTCTTATGGTCTTATGAGCTTCTTATCTTGATGGGGTTGGGTGAGGGTGGATGGAAATTCTGCTGAAACATTCAGGCTCAGGTTGACTCAGTATTTTATACAGAACCGTTTGACCTGGTGTCAGTGGGTGGACATTCAGCCAAGGACAAGGGACTGGAAGTTGATTATTAGGTGCCGACTCAGTGCCAGCACTACCAACATATTTATACAATCATGAAGGTGACACACTATACTTCATTGGGAGTTTGAAGGGATAAGCCCAATAACGTTCATAATTGTTGTAGCAAGTAAAGAGTCGAACTTGTGTCACAAGGAGAGGTTTATTTGAGAAGATTTGTTATGCCACTGAAGACTGCAGCACACTTGCACAGACGTGTTCGGACCATCAGTACGGAGGAGCCAATGCACAGAATCAACAAAAGTCGCATAGGGTTGTAGACTCAACCAGATCCAACGTGGGCAATGGCCTCCCCACCATCCAGGACAACTTCAAAAGGCAGTGCCTCAAGAAGGCGGCATCCATCTCTAAAGATCCTCACCACCCAGGACATGCCCTCTTCTCATTACTACCATCACAGGAGAGGTACAGGAGCCTTAAGATGCACACTCGGCTTTTTAGGAGCAGCTTCTTCCCCTCCACTACCTTACTACAATGCTCTCTTTTAGCACTATTTATTTATTTTATAGATATATTTCTTATAATTTTTATGCACTGTACTGCTGTGCAAAACAAGTTCCATGACATATGTGGTGATAATAAAACCTTATTCTAATTCTGGTATGATGATACAGTGGTTTGGCTTGGGGAAATGACTCCCAGTAATCTGCTTCTGAGAGCCACTGGCAGGCTGTGATACTGGGCAAGGATATGAGTGTGAAGCTTTAGCCGGGCTTGCATTCCGATTCTTGTAACTCCATACCATTGTTCCCTTGGCTTCAGGGTCAGGCTCTAATTTGGCTCCGTGAGGTTGTTAAAGCTCCCACTACCTATTAAATGCTCCCAATGATGTGCATCTCAAATGGCCTCTGACAACCAAGTCCAGCTCCTGGCCTTCATGAGGGGCTTAGCTACTAAGCCCAGCAGGACCATTTCGTCTGACAGGAGAAGAGGCAAAGGTGGGTTACTAGTACCTTAAAGCCAGTCGCTTCAGGCAGGCAGGGCTCGTCAGCTGTGGTTGGCAGCTCAGCTAGGAGAAGGAAAACTCTGATCTCAAACCTCCACAGTCTTGTGGCTATACCCACTCATAGGGTAGGTTTCGCAAGTAAACCCCAAGGAAAAGTCCAGAGCTGGAGTCCCTAAGGCAGTCCTGTGTTGAGTTCAATGCTGACTGGCAACTCCTGCGACGCTGATTATGTCAAACCGTATCAGTCTCTGCCGTTCCTTTGGGTTCATCGGTTGTGTGGAGAGAGAGAGAGCCAGCTACACGGGCAACAGCTTGCTCTTCATATTGTACTGCCCTGGCTTGCATACCTAGACAGCCAGGACACAACATTCGTGGTCAACCCTGACCGACAGAAGCCTCAGACTCAGGATCTGGCAGTCACATCATTCCATGGGGGTGTTTACTGAGGAATAAAGCAGCTGGGTATCTTTCTCAGGAGTAGATGTTAAGTCTAACTCAGTGTCAGTATCTGGAAAAGGTATTCTGCTTCCAGATTAGACCAGGTCAGCTCAGCTCAGACATTCAATAAACTATAAATATAAAGGCTTAGATTGAGTTCAGAATGGCCACAGACTGATCAAAGTTATAATGTTACACAGTTTGCTTCAATTACAAAATTACTGAGGTAGAAGAAGCAGGGGTCCACGGCCTAAAAAAGTTTGGGAACCCCTGAGCCAGAGGGAATTTGATGGGAATGTTAGAGCGAAGAACTTACAGGGATTTCAGAGGGGGAATGGGATTAATAGGATTGCTTTGTGAGCTGATTTATAATAGAGAAACAATGCATTTGATTGAATTGTTTTTCCATAGAACAGGTTTGGGCTGAAAGGTCTGTGATTTAACAATTAGACCATAAGACCATAAGACATAGGAGGAGAATTAGGCCATTTGGCCCATCGAGTCTGCTCTGCCACTCAATCAGGGCTGATCCTTTTATTCTCCCCACCCCCCCCAGCCCTACTCCCCAGCCTTCTCCCCGTAACCTTTGATGCCACATCCAATCAAGAATCTATCACTCTCTGCCTTAAACACACCCAATGACCTGGCCTCCACAGTTGTCTGTGGTAACAAATTCCACAAATTCACCATCCTCTGGCTAAAGAAATTTCTCCGCATCTCTGTTTTAGATAGACGCCCCTCTATCCTGAGGCTGTGCCCTCTTGTCCTAGACTCTCCCACCATGGGAAACACCCTTTCCACATCCACTCTGTCTCGGCCTTTCAACATTCGAAAGGCTTCAATGAGATCCACCCCCATCCTTCTAAATTCCATTGAGTACAGACCCAGAGCCATCAAACATTCCTCCTATGATAGCCCTTTCATTCCCCGAATCATCCTTGTGAACCTCCTCTGAACCCTCTCCAATATCAGCTCATTCTATGGCTCTGCAGTATATCTCTGCTGCAACCATTGTTTTGTGATCATTCTTACCTTAAAGCAGAGGTTTCCAACCTTTTTTTTATGCCATGGAGCCTTTCCATTAACCCATGGGTTCATGGATCTCAGGTTGAGAACCCCTGCTTTAGTGTATAAAATATGAACTACAGAATAAGATTTTGTTCATGAGTGAATTCAATAGACTGGTATAATGTACCTGAGAGTCTTTAAGACCAAGGTGAGTGGCCAGTTTCTTCCTGTCTGTCTTACTAATGTATTTCTGCTTCTGAAAGGTCTTCTCCAGAGACTTCCGTTGTTCTTCAGAAAAGACCACTCTTCGCAGGATTCCTCGTCGCACCTTATTGTGACTAACCTGAGGCCAAAGGGGAAATTCACAGCTCCTGAAAGAACTGTTAACTGGAGAGCAAAACAGTATATATTTAGGAATACAGGACATTTTATACAGATGCCCAACTAGAATTTATTTTATTTCTTACATCCATCACACAAACATGAGGGAGTAAAAATCTTTATGCTGCATCTCCATCACAACGTGCAAGCAATAAGGAAGGGAAATGTGGAGGCTATTGCCCAGACACTAAGAACATAGAACATAGAAATCTACAGCACATCACAGGCCCTTCGGCCCACAATGTGGTGCTGACCATGTAACCTACACTAGAAACTGCCTAGAATTTGCCTATCGCAAAGCCCTCTATTTTTCTAAGCTCCATGTACATAAGAGTCTCTTAAAAGACCCTATTGTATCCGCTTCCACCACCACCACTGTCGGCAGTGCCATTTCACTCTCTGTGTGAAAAACTTACCCCTCAGTATCGACTTCCCAGCACCTTAAAACTATATCCCATCATGTTAGCCACTTCAGCCTGGGAAAAAGGAAGTTAAGATTGTATACATAATTGCTTTGTATACATGTATGCACAGTCAGATATGCAATCAGATCATCTGCTGTACATTATGGTACATCCGCAGTTGAACATGGAAATAGCATGATAACTATCTGTGTTCTGCAAACTATTTCACAAACTTCTCCGCTGTAACCACGGGAAATCAGTGATTTGAGGAAAATTACAGGACCTGTAAACTGCTCAGCTCATAAAATACACTGATTAATTAGCACTGCCGCATGGGGGGGGGGGTAAGATTTCAATGATATGCTAAGCCTTAATTAATGCTTAATACTGACTTGCTTCTTGAAAAAGGTACATTTTTGTTCTGAGGATTACTATTCAATGGAGCATCAAAATATAGTGGACCTTTAAGTCATTGTTTTTATTCCTGTTTGAAATGTTAGTATGTATTTAATATTTCAATAATATTTGAGTAATCTTGTATATATACTGGTTGATTAAGCATTCCTGCTCATTTAAATAACTCATTATGGATTATATGTATAAGTACATGAATTGCATACGTCATCATGCTACCACATGATACCTGTGCGCCTCGCTTAAAATAAATAGTTTAGGCTCACATTTCAGACTCCTGTGTCTTCCTCTGAATTCTTTTAATGTTTTGAAGTTATAAAACATAATAGTTAGCTCCATCTTAATCTCATGTCTATATTTCCCACTTCATAAGCCAGAGTATGAAATTTTAACTTTTAATCCCTGGTTTGCTCTCGGTGAGAATTCAGGCTGCTGAGCTAAAGTGATGAGAATTCACCAGAAATTCCCCAGAATTGACATCTAACAGAAAACCATGTTTTCGAGGAAATCAAGAAAGCATTTAAGAGAAAGTTGGATAAGTACATGGATGGGAGGGGTATGGACAGCTATGGTTCAAATTCAGGTTGATGGGACTAGGCAGAATGGTACTTTAGCATGGATCAGATGGGCTGAATGGCCTATATCTGTGCTGTAGTGCTCAATGACTATATGACTAAAAGGATAAGTCCATGCCAACAGACGTATGTTCTTTGTGGGCAACATACCTCAAAAGCAAGAAGCAACTGGTGACCACAAAGTCTATGGATCTATTCCATTAATATCCAATATGGCACAAAACATGAGTCTAGAAATCTCAGTGTGCCCTTAAATCTTTGTGTGCCCTTAAAGTTCAACAGTTCCCAAAGCCTAAAGCTTCCAGTGCAACTAATGTGTACCACAAACTATCCAAATCAGAATAGTACACCTGGTACACAACTTCAAGGCTGACTTAGGACAGACAGGATATATAGGCCCAATTGACTCTGTGTCCAGTCAGTTGAGCAGTGGGAATTGGAGTTTTGCACTGGCACTTGCTTGTTGAAGAATGGATACAGTACTTTCAACAGGTGGGGAAGGAGTGTAAGCGAATGTGAAATTGTGATACCCAACTGCATTTTGGATGGATGAGCAGGAGAGATGCCTCTGAAGAGGGATGGCTTGGGTGGATTGGTGTAGTGACAGATTGTGGGTTAAGACTTTGAACTCAATCTCTGCAAGGTGAAGGGACAGTGGGGTGGAAAGGAATTAATTTAAGTGCAAATGTCCCAATCCAGTTCTCTGCTGGAAAGGCCAGCTTCTCCCAGGAGTCGTTAATAATAGTTGCACTTGGGACATCATGGTCTAAGTTCTCCCATAGTAACAGAAACTGAGTGACGCACATCAAACAGCATCAGCCTACGTGTTCCTAATGGGGTGTATGGTGTGTCCAGAGAGGGGAAGTACCTCTGGTGAAGGGGCTTGTCATGACTGTTCTCGGGCAGCTCGCTCACCTTTGGTCCCCACCAGACAGTCAGCTCCCACCTGTGGTTCCAGCTAGCATATGACAGCAGCCACGTCCTTGTACACTGCTTCAACAAGTGGGTTAAACCAAGTGAGGGTAGCTGGCGGCCTCGTACCCCAGTGAGATAGGGACATACCTGTCCTAGCATGCAAATTCAGCTGCAGCAGACTGGGCGAATGAGATCTACAGTGAGATCCAATGGCCAGGAAGGCAGTTCTGCAATGCTTTGTGGAGAGCGAAGGGCATGACAAGGCACAGAAGATGTCATGGTCATCCACTGTAACCAGGGAAGACCCCAGTTTGTGACGCTTGTTCGTACCATTGGACCTGGACTTCTGAGGTTAAGACAGTGGAACTGCCCCAGTGCAACTTTAAAAGCTCTCCTGCATAGGCTTCCTGTTATCAGACGTGCTGGACTACCGCCTATGTGCACCTATTGTACTAGGTATATCTGGAGTATAAGGCGAATTTAAGGAAACACTTGGCTGAATTTTCAGATTGACCCAAACCAATCCAGATGGATTTAACTATTACTGCATATCTCTCAGGAAAATAGTGTTTTAACTTCCAACTGCATTGCACATTTGAATTTCAAGGTGGTTTTACTTGTTTGGTATGGAAATATGCTTATTCTCAATAAATGGACTTTTAACAATCTAAAATGCATAAAAGATTATAAAGTAGCATTTAGTAATTGAATAAATAAGTTTCTGCTTTGGTTCCTTACTTTACATGCTTCTTACCAAGCATCCTGGATTCACAATTTGCAATTCCACTTATTTCCCCATTTTGCTTCCTCATACTTTCGGGTGTATACTGTACTATGAATTTTGCACTGCTGATCATGAAAATCACCATGATATTTCCCTATCACACATTATTTTTTTGAAATCACCTATATTTGTTATTTTAATTCATAATTTAAGACTGAATAATTGATGCCAAGTTTAAGGAAGCCATCTATGTTGGTCCACAAATCAAACAGGTCATCAATGACAGGCAATTTAAAGAATTTCTAGTGGGAGCAGAGAAAATCACATGGAAGCATTCAAGGATGTTGTTGAAAATTTTCTTGACAACTACGGAGCACCAAACTATATGCATCTGGTTGACAACGTACTTCAAGCATACAAAACCATAAAGTGCAATGTGTCATTAAAGATTCATTATCTGCATTCCCATTTAGGCTTCTTCCCTGCAAATCTCGGCGCTGTCAGTGATGAGCGTGGTGAAAGGTTTCCCTAGAACATTGCGGTCATGGAGAAACTGTGTCAGGGCAACTGGAATCCATCAAACAACACACACAAAATGCTGGAGGAATTCGGCAGGCCAGGCAACATCTATGGAAAAATGTAAACAATCAACGTTTTGGGCCGAAATTCTTCATCAGGGCTGATCATAAGACCATAAGATACAGTAGAATCAGGCCACTCAGTTCATCGTGTCTGCTTCGCCAATTCATCGTGACTGATCCATTTTTCCTCTCAGTCCCAATCTCTCACCTTCTCTCTATATCCCTTCATGCCCTAGCCAATCAAGAATCTATAAACCTTTGTCTTAAATATACATAAAGACTCGACAGCTTCATGTAGCAAAGAATTCCACAGATTCACCACTTTCTGGCTGAAGAAATTCTTCTTTATCTCTGTTCTAAAAGAATGTTCCTCTATTCTGAAGCTGTGTCCTCTGGTCTTAGAGTCTCCCACCATAAGAAACATTCTCTCCAGATCCACTCTATCAAGGCCTTTCACCATTCAATAGGTTTCAATGAGGTCACCCCTCATTCTTCTGAATTCTAGTGAATACAGGCCCAGGGCCATCATACGCTCTTCATATGACAAGCCATTCAATCCTGGAATCATTTTTGTGAACCTACTTTGAACCTTCTCCAGTTTTAGCACATCCTTTTTAAGATAAGCGGCCCAAACCTACCCACAAAACTTCAGGCGAGGCCTTACCAGTGCTTTATGTAGCGTTACGTAAGTCTAGGGGAAATCCCACCCAGCACCTGCCTCAACGCTCCCCACAGGGTCGGTTGCTGCCCGAATCAATCCCAAACATCAACACCCAGTAAATTTTAACAAGTACACTTTATAGATATTACTAATTCTATGACATTAATATAAATTCGATACAGTAAGGGAAGTAATGAAAAAAAATTGCCAACGCTTATCAAAGTCCAAGTTCTTCGCGCGCAACCATTGGAGCTCAATCGATTCCTGAAGACCACCCGAATCCTGTCGACTCACGGCTCGGGACAACCCGGAGTGATCGATCAGAGCCTCTCCGCACGTCTACTGTCCTCCCCGTCTCTCCTCCGACTCCCCGTCTCTCCACCGTCCTCCCCGCCTCTCCTCCGACTTCCCGTCAAAAACCCCCTCCACCGTCCTCCTCGTCTCTCCTCCGACTCCCCGTCAAAAACCCTGTCCACCGTCCTCCTCGTCTCTCCTCCGACTCCCCGTCTCTCCTCCGACTCCCCATCTCTCCACCGTCCTCCCCGTCTCTCCTCTGACTCCCTGTCTCTCCACCGTCCTCTCCGTCTCTCCTCCGACTCCCCATCTCTCCACCGTCCTCCCCGTCTCTCCTCTGACTCCCTGTCTCTCCACCGTCCGCCCCGTCTCTCCTCCGACTCCCCCCCCAAAAACCCCCGCACGTCTGCCATCCTCCCCGTCTCTCCTCCGACTCCCCGTCTCTCCACCATCCTCCCCATCTCTCCTCCGACTCCCCGTCTCTCCTCTGACTCCCCTCCAAAAACCCCATCCACCATCCTCCTCGTCTCTCCTCCGACTCCCCGTCAAAACCCCTGTCTCTCCTCCGACTCCCCCCCAAAAACCCGGTCCACAGTCATATGATACAGCATGGTATGCGAAAACAAAACGATACATGAACACCCATTGGCTAATAGCACCCTGCTGTCTCTAATAACCCAAGCAACTGTCTCGTTAGAGACTTTCTCAGCATTTCCCAGTATAACGTAACAAAGAAGCTATTTTAAATTTAATGAAAAAGAAAGACCCCGTACATTTATAAAGTCTCAACATTACATCCTTGCTTTTATATTCTAGTCCTCTTGAGACAAATGCTAACATTGCATTTGCCTTCTTCACCACAGACTCAACCTGCAAATTAACCTATAGGGAATCCTGGACAAGAAAGCCCAGGTCCCTTTGCACTGCTGAAGGGTCTCAGCCCAAAACGTTGACTGTACTTTTTTCCATAGATGCTGCCCGGCCTGCTGAGTTCTTCCAGCATTTTGTGTGTGTTGCTTTGGATTTCCAGCGTCTGCAGATTTTCTCTTATTTGGAATCCATCACTGCTGGCTGATTATTGTTGGACACTTAAGTGAGAAGCCTCAAACACTGAGTACACATGAAAATCATCAACAAAAACTTTTTATCTTTGTTGAACTATTGCAAAGCATCAGTACCGTTAAACAATTAAACACATTATATTCAATACAAGTTAATTTCTTGTTTCTCCAAGTTCCTACGTGATACAAGTTGTCTGGAATGATAATTGTGTTTGGCTTCAAGCAGTCTATCATAATAAAATTTCTGAGGAAGCAACACTTCTGAAAAAATTTCAAACAACCAGAATTCTGCAGATGCTGGAAATTCAAGCAACACACATAAAAGTTGCTGGTGAACGCAGCAGGCCAGGCAGCATCTCTAGGAAGAGGTACAGTCAACGTTTCAGGCTGAGACCCTTGCTCGGCCTGAAACGTCGACTGCACCTCTTCCTAGACATGCTGCCTGGCCTGCTGCATTCACCAGCAACTTTTATGTGTGTTGTTTGAAAAAATTTGTTGTCCAGTGTAACTGGTGAAAATCACTAATAGGATAACACATCCATCAGCATACCACAATATTAGTCTAAAACTAACTGGGTTTTACAATATTAGCATTTCTTTACACTATTGATTAATCAGTAAACCACTCAGTGCATCAATAAGCTATTAATAACAAAACTGAAATTGGTACAGCCATTATCTACAGAACAGATCAGTATGTCTATTATTAACTTGTATAGTCAGGAATTTGTTCAGTACTCTTAATTCCACTGCTGAGTTTCATGGATTCAATGAAATTTGATTAATGATGATTTATATTTATGCAATTTGTATTTTGATAAGCAGACAACCAACACTGGTGATATCTGACAAGTTAAAACCACCAAAGGCTTCTCCAATGGTTTAGAGGATTAATGAATCCATCCGTTAAAGGTAGCAAACATTTATGCGTATAAAATATAACCATACGTGCATTTGGAAAAGAGTAAGAAGTTTTACAAGGATATATAGAAACCAGAAAAACAAATTTAAAAAATAGTATTTTGATGGATCCTGTGCCAAATATTATTTTACATGTACAGTTTCAGAATCAAAATCAGGTTTAATATCACCGGCATATCTCATGAAATTAGCTGTCTGTGCAGTAGCAGAACAATGAAATATATAATAACAGAAAAAAATGTAAAAATAGAAGTAAAAAATAGTGAGGTAGTGTTCATGGGTTCAATGCCTATTCAGAAGTTGGCTGGCAGAGGGGAAGAAGCTGTCCCTGAATTGTTGAGTGTGTGCCTTCAGGCTCCTTCCTGATGGTAGCAATGAGAACAAGGTGTGACCTGGATGATGGGGGTCCTTTTTGAGGCATCGCTCCTTGAAATATTCTTGGACATTATGGATACTAGTGTCCATGACGGAACTGTTTACAACCATTTGCAGGTTATTCTGATCTTGCACAATAGCCTTCCCCACCCCCAATACCAGATGGTGATGGATCCGATTAGAATGCTCTCCATGGTACAGAAATTTGTGAGTGTCTTTGGTGAAATATCAAATCTGCTCAAACTCCAAACGAAGCACAGCCACTGTCGTGCCTTCTTTGTAGTTGAATCGATGACTGCACTAGATCACTTAATCTCCTCATTTTTGGAACATTGTCTTCTCTGTCCTCAAATTACCACCCTGCACTGAACTTCTAATCTAACTCTTTATCACCTTAGAATTTGATAACTATCCTAAACTGATACCACTTTTCAACTTGCTATTCACTGCAAACTTCCACTCACTCATAATGCCACCACCTTATTCTTTCCAGAATCCTTCCTGAGATTCCACTAAACTCTCTTTGCCCTTACACTGCTCCTAAAATACTTCATTCTCAATCTTTCCATGCCTCCATGATCCAACCTATGTTATCCTAAGACTCCTGTTAGACCAAGATCCATAGTTTTATGTTTCATCCATTGGCAGACACTCTCTCAATCATGTTGTTTTTCCTCCTTGATTTTTTCCCTCAAATTCCAACATATTTATCCCATTCTGTAGTCAAAAGCCTGCTAGAAATTTCAGCATTTTAAAGTGCTGAAAGAGAGGAAAAAGAAAAAGCCTGGAATTATCTTTCCAGACACATCAAAGTTGCTGGTGAACGCAGCAGGCCAGGCAGCATCTCTAGGAAGAGGTACAGTCGACGTTTCAGGCTGAGAACCTTCCTCAGGACTAACTGAAGGAAGAGCTAGTAGTCCTGATGAAGGATCTCAGCCCGAAACGTCAACTGTACCTCTTCCTAGAGATGCTGCCTGGCCTGCTGCGTTCACCAGCAACTTTGATGTGTCTGGCTTGAATTTCCAGCATCTGCAGATTTCCTCGTGTTTGGAATTATCTTTGCCAAGTTGGCAGCCAAAAGCCGTGGGATTTTAGACAGCTGGAGATATAATCATATTACATGAGAATATAAGAAATTGGAGCAGGAGTCGGCCATCTGGCCCACCAAGTCTGTTCTGCCATTCAATAAGGTCATGTCTGATCTGGCCAATGACTCAGCTCCAGCTACCTGCCTTTTCCCCATCACCTTTAATTCTCCTGCTCTGCAAAAATCTGTCCACCTGCGTCTTAAGTATATTTACTGAGGTAGCTTCTACTGCTTCTTTAGGCAGAAATTTCTACAGATTCACGACTCTCTGGGAAAAGCCATTTCTCCTCACCTCTGTCCTAAATCTATTTCACTGGATCTTGTGGCCATATCCCTGGATCTAGTCTCATTCACCAGTGAAAACAACTTTCCTGCCCCTATCTTACCTATCCCTTTATACATTTCTATAAGATCCCCTCTCATTTTTCTGTATTCCAGTGAGTATAGTCCCAAGTGACTGAATCTCTCCTCGTAGGCTAACCCCCTCTTCTCTGGAATCAACCAAACAAAAATGTAAGCTGTGGCTTGCTCCCTTGATCCACTGATTCCCATTCAGGTAGACAGGAGGTTGCACCCTGAAAGTCTATAAAAGTCGATTTCATTAATGTCTCAATGAACTGATCCCAATGATGGTTCTTTGCGGGATCCCCCAGTGGAATGTGAGAGACAGGAGCAAAGACTTGGAAACAGACCTTTATTTATGGCCGGATGAAAGGGCACCTGACCCCCGTCCAGTACTTTCTTAACACAGGCTGATTTGAAAAGTTCATCTGCGCTGTGAAAAATAGTGGCGAGGTCGCGTGTGGATGAAGGAAGTGAAAGTGGCGATTGGTCACGGCCCTGTTCCCCATTGTGTGGATGCCACCGCCACAGTAAGACGCTCGGTGGGAAAGCGGCAGCCCCCGCAAATTGTTTTCAAAGAGTCTCAGCTCATTAAACAGCCAGAATTTGCTGCCTCACTTGTCAAGAAGCATTCACGTTTGCAACTCAGCTTTCCAAGGGATTTTTTTCATCTTATGTCACCGCAAATCGGAATTCACTAAACAGCCACTTTGACATTGCTTGTGGAAAGCCAGTGTAATCCCTATAAAGTGCCATCAATGCATTTTATTATTTTTGATATTGAGAAGGCATTAATGCTCTTCGTTATAATTACGCTGAATCAAATTTGTTTATAATTTGCGCAGGTGATTTATAAATAAAAGTAATTTTTTCCAGAGGGCAAGAAATTTCCCAAAGAATGTTGAGATAGATTGAATATAAGCCATGATTTCATACTACCATAATGTATGCTGATGTTAATGACTTTTTAAGCCAGTGGAGATTTGCAAAATGTCATTGAGATGGGTATCCACAGAGATGACAATACATTAACTGTCCGGCTGTAATGTGGCATTTGACATGGAGCCATTTTCAGACCACATGAAATCGTATTGCTACGGTATACAAAACAAATCAGGCATTACTGATGCAGCACAAAAACTTACTTGGAAAATCAGTGGGGGAGACCCGGTGCTGACAGGACCCACCACAGCACGCCAACAGGACCTGCGGGAAACTTGGCAGAAAACACTTCGGTAAACCTATACAAATTGAACAAAAATTATCAGATAAGCAGTTGTACTGCCAACTTTATCCAATCTAAATGAGAATATTATCATGTCTTAAAATAATGCTGAAACAATCTTATGAGTTAGAGACATGACTTTAAAATATACAGTGCCTTGTAAAAGTATTCGGTCCGCAAGCCTTTGTTCACATAGATGTGTATTACAACCAGGGAATTTGATCAATTTAACTGAGGATTTTTATTTGTGAATCACATGCTCCTTTTTTCACAGTAAAGCCCAAAAACAAGGAAAATTGTAAAGCATGGAAAACTAAAAACTCAAAGCTGAAATGTCAGTAGTTCAAAAGTATTCATCCCCTCCCCCCCCCCCCCCCCCCCGGCTCTTCCTCAGCACTTAGTTAAGCCACCTCTTGCAACTACTACAGCCAGGAGTCTTTTTGGATAAGTCTCTGTTAGCTTTGCACAATGTGATGGAGCAAGGTTTGCCCACTCCTTGTAAAATTGCTCAAGCTGTGCCAATTTAGTTGGAGAGTGGTGGTGGACAGCAATCTTGAGATCTTGCCAGAGATGTTTGATCGAGTTAAGGTCAGGACTCTGACTGGGCCACTCAAGGACATTAATTATCTTCATGTGAAGCCACCCCACGGTTGCTCTGGCAGTGTGCTCTGGGTCATTGTCCTGCTGAAATACAAACTTCCACAACAGTTCAAGCTTTCTGGCAGAGGCTAGCGAGTTTTTAACCAGGATCTCTCTGTACTTAGCAGAATTCATCTTCCCATCAATCCTGACATTATTTCCAGTCCCTGCTGCTGAAAAGCAATCCCATAGAAAAATGCTACTCCCACCATACTTTACAGTAGGAATGGTGTTACCTGGCTAATGCGCAGTATTAGATTTAGGCCACACATACCACTTATGTTGAGGCCAAAAAGTTCACTTTAGTCTCATCCGACCACAAGACCTTTTTTCACATTTTTACAATATCTTCAAAGTGATGCTCTTTATGGGCAAGGAACTGTAGATGTGGCATAAGTCTAATACTGTGCATCAGCCAAGTAACAATATTTTCCCCGTTTTTTTCTGGGCTCCACCGTAAAAATGGCAGCTATGGAATTTTTGGGACATTTACTGAGGAAAGAGAAGTTCAAACATCTTGCAGTGACGGGAAAAATTGATGGAAGAAAAAGTCATGGTTGACAGCACATGATATTCATGAGTTACAACAAAATCTTCGGGAGCTTAATAGAACACCTCAAATTAAAGACAGATGGAAGACCGTGATTGCTCACGTCATATGACACAGCGAATAATGATGATGATGACAGAAAATAGGAGCACATGATTCACAAATAAAAACTCTCAGTTAAATTGATCAAAATCTCTCGTGTGATACCATTTATGTGAACAGAGGATTGGGAGCTGAATACTTTTGCAAGGCACTGTATTTTAGAATATAAAATAGAAAGTTCTGTATCTTTAAAGGTTCAGGTGTGGCTTGAACTTTCTTTTACTCCAAGTCAGCACAAAAAGACCTTTTGTTCTGCATATAACTGAAGAAATAAACTTCTTAAGATTGCTTGCTTTAGCAGAAGTGCAAAACATCTTTCAGCATTTTAGAAATAGATTTTAGCTTTTTTTAATTTTAATTCTTAGAATGGAAGTAATTGCAGGAGCCAAATGGGGTATCTTCTACTTTCAAAAACATCAAAAAGGTCCCAAACCAGGGGTTCCAAACCTGGAGTCCACAAACCCCTCGGTTAATGGTCAGGCTCCATGCCATAAAAAAGGTTGAGAACCTCTTGTCCCAAACGAGTAACAAAATGGGCTTCTGACTCCTTTTAAACATGACTTTACAGAAATCTTCCATGTTGTTTTAACCTATGCTATTTCAAACTGATGAAAGATGTTTTCAGTGGGGATCACAGACTGTTTAGACTTTTGGTTACCTTTTCCATTTAATTTCATATTACATTAATGCAAAATTTGCCATTCAAGACCAGTTGAACTTTCAACTAATCCCAGTGATGTCTATAGATAGCTCACACCATCCTTTGCTTGATAACACAAAGAGCAAGAATTACAACTAAGAGACTCCATTGAGTCATGCAAAATAAGAGAATGAGAAAAAAAGATTATCAGTACCAGAGCACAGCAGCGTAGTGATTAACACAACACCTTAAAGTACAGGCAACCCAGGTTCAATTCCTGTCACTGCCTACCATGCATTTATACGTTCTTCCTGTGACCGCATGGGTTTCCTCCATGTGCTACGGTTTCCTCCCACAGTTCAAAGACTAGGTTAGTTAGTCATTGTAAATTGCCTGATGGTTAGGCTCAGATTAGGTTGGGGTTGCTGGACGGCGTGGCGCAAAGGGCTAGGAGGGCCTGTTGCTCGCAGTATCTCAATAAATAAATAAAAAGGACAATCGTTTAGTGAGCCTGCTGTACAAGTGCAATGTTTCCTTTAGCTCAGACTGCTTTAGGAATTTTAATTTCATTAGAATTCACTTTAACACAGGAAGTAAAATATTTGAGTGGCATCGTAAAATGTAAGGAGGGGGCACCATTAACGGTTTATAAGTCGTACATTCTACAATACTCTTAAAAAATTCTCCTTACTTTATGGAACCAAAGCAGTCCGGTATGTTTCAAGAAATGACTTCACCACCCCTGGCAACATTTGTTATTGCCATGTACTGGGTCAGATGTGTCCCAATTAACAGGCGTCCACTGTATTTATCTGTATGGCATCTGGCCAAAATACCTTTGGTCACATGGCATTGAACATAAATCCTATTATCAGAATTTATGGGCTGGTGAATTTGTCATCTTTTTTTTAGTTTAAACATGATAAATGCAAAGGATATCTGACTACCCGCCCGAATTTAATATACAGTATATCTCAAGTGTAAAATGTGCAACTATCAAGTCCAAGTGAACGAGGTGTTGGCCTATTGATAACTTGTTTTAAAACACAAATATAAAACGCTTCAATCAGACGGCAATTAATTGTATGCCCAATGGATAAACAGGCAGGTGAATGTGCCACCTGCCCTGTCCACTGAAATTGAGAGATCCAACATGTGTGTTTATCACTTTTATAATTCATTTACTTCTATGTGCTAACAGTTATTGTTTCGTCCGAATATTTTTTGAACATTTGTGAACATCCCTGAGCTAGACAAGGACGTCATTCGGTGTAAATTCAGATTGTGCGATGCAGCCTCCTACAACGGAGCTGTCATCAGTTCGGATTTAGAATGGACAGATCATGATTTATGGAACCACTTTTATGTTAATCTGCTTCACACCGGTGCCAAACACTGTACTTCGCACCTCAACGAATACGTCTAAAAGGGGTAGTAATTTCGTCTAAAGGGATAGTAATTTCGTCTGAAGGGTTAGTAATTACGTCTAAAGGCATAGTAATTTTGTCTAAAGGGGTTAGTAATTTCGTCTAAAGGGTTAGTAATTTCGTTCAATATTTAAGAGCTAAGAGGACAAATAAAACGATTAGAAAAAATTAGAATATTTGGGAATGCAGAATTATCGATGGGCAATTTATTACTAATTAATAATTCCATCCAATAAGTTTAGAGTAATATATGTTAAATAGATATTAACAAAAACATAATAACATTAATGAATGAAGATTTTAAAGGTTAACATGACGCGGTTAAAAAGCGATGTTAAAATCATAAGTATTAAAGCTCCAGAATACAATATGGTCTTCTTTCTAAAGAGGAAATGGTGTGAAACCTTACCTATTTCGGGGTATGTGACTGTTTGGCTGGTGGAGGTGACTGCAGCCGGCTGGTTGTCTGAGGGGTTAACGAGCTGAAAGGAGCATCTTGTAGGATGTGGACCTCCCGATGGGCCGATTTGTTCCGCAGTTTGGTGCACTTTCACTGGCACAGGGTTTGCAGGAATCGGTCGAAGCGGGGAATTCAAGGGACTGTTTATCCGAAGCAAATTGTCAATGAGAAAACTTTTGCCCAAGTTGTGGAAAGCAGGGAGCTGAGGTGAATGGAGGTGAGTAGATTGGCCCAGCACCTCCCAGGATACTGAGGGTGTTGGAATCAGGCTAGGAAGCATGATGGAGAACAAGGTAATAATGTTGTACAGTACTCAGATTGCTTTCCTTACTCGCTACACTTAATTTCGAAGGCGAACACAGCTGAAAAAGGCCGTCCCTTGCTAAAGAGCGACTCTTCTAAATGTTATAACTTTTTGGAGGAAAAAAAGTCTTGAGCCTTCCTTTCTCAGAGCAGTGTGACGTGATTGGCCCGAAGGTTTACATGTGATTCTGCCCTGGGATTAGTAACATAATTATACTAAGAGGGGAGGTGTGTCCACCATACTCCATGTAGAGACGAATTCCAACTAAATGGTGAACCATGCCAAATTTCATTAACATTAAGACGATGGATTAAATCTCAAATGCGATTTTGCTCATTAATGGGCACTTTTTTTTAAACAATCTCTGCCCTCGTACTGGGAACAAATTCCTAAGCACCGTTTGAACACGGCTGGTGTCGATATACAAAGGGATCTATACGAATCCGATGTTGTGTTTATACATATCTATTTTACAATTTGTAATTTCGATATCTAATCACAAAAATCAAAAGAAAGTAAAAATTTAAAGATCTCAAAGAGTTCACTCAGTGCTATCCCTGGTAAAAATACAGACTGTTCGATGCCAATGAACAGAACGTCAGCCACATTTTGTAGTTTGGTGGTAAGTGCTGAGGAATGAGAGTCATTGGAACTTCAGCGATCACCTACCTGTTCGAATCGGTCTATCAATTTATCAGTTTCTAAACCCAGAGATGGCAAATTAATTGGCAGTTTCTCTTTCTAAAACCGAAATCATTTTCGCCAAACGACAGATTAAATCGGTCGAGAATCTTAAATGAATAACTAGTAAAGGAACTATATTGAGGTATCATTTCCGTTTTATCTGGCGCCAGGTTAACATCGTCAATAACTATTCTGTGCGTGCTACCAAATACCAACATATTCAACGATAATTCCTTTTGAATTATCCGACAGCGATATAAATGCCGTGATTATAATTTTAACTATAGTGCGGGTCGGACACGTTCGATAAATACGATAAATCATTTCACGTTTGAAAATTGTGAAAAATCTGAAATGTTTTGCTTCTGCATCTCACAATTTCCATATAGATTTGTTAAAAAAAAGTTCAGGGCGTTTTCAGTGTTATTTGTGAAATCTCCTAAAGGTGGGACGGCTAATTTTTCATTCTTGGTGTAGTTTGAAGGCCAGACAAGTTCAAAATGTCCGCCCCACAAACTGGTTCCAAATACTGAGTCGATTCCATTCTTTGCTTTTATAATTATAAGGTTTCAGAGAACATGTGTTCTCAAGAGTTTTCTGATATAGATCTTTTTTGAGATTAACGAAGATTTTGTTTAATTGCACGATCCCGTCCCTTAACAAAGTAGATTAATTCTGCGAACTAACACAAATAAATGAAGCGCGCTGCTATGGAGTTTTGGCTTGGAACTGTCTTACTTGAGTCAGTCTTTTTAGGGACGGAGTGGGAAATCTTGAAGAACAAAATTAAAGCCGACAGCTGAATAAACAGATCATCTTGAAACAATTCCATTTCCACACGCCGGTAATGTTGAATGAACGGGCTTTGGGTTTACTTAGATGGTGTCTATTTGCATGTCTTTAACTCGTGAATTCTGCAAAATGTGTATAAAACGTGATCTAAATCAATTGTTTATTTTTGTGTGACATCTCTCCTTTAGTCGCTAATAATTCAAGATATTTCGGTGTAGAATCTAGTGGATACTACTATTTCATAAAGAAATAAATATTGGGAACTACATAGTCCGACAGTATAACGGGCCGCTTCGCCCGCTTTAAATCATTCGCCATTTACGAACAGCTTGGGCTGAGTCTGGGAAGTTTACCTGGCGTGCTAGTACTCCAGGATAAAATTTTGTCTTAGCAACGACATTTGATCGTCGGCGGAAACTATAAACCCAGAGACGGAAATTCGGCTAATCATCGAGGAACTTCGTGTTTTATTCCCAAATTTCCATTTTAAGAATAATTGATCAATGTTCGATTATGGTAGAAATTTTTTCACATTTCCTTGGAAGACAGACTGTATATATTTTTTGTAAAATCATCTAATTTGTGCTGATACCGTGCTCGGGGGAAGTTTTAAAGTTCCACACACAAAGTACTGGAGGAACTCAGGCAAGTCAGCAGCATCAATGGAAAGGAACAAACTCTTCAGGAGTTTTAAAATGTTTCGGTTTTGAAGTGAAATACTCTTTTAATTTGCTGCTTGCATTTAAGTCATTCAACACAGAATAAATGTTGCCTACTTGTTTAACAGTTCTGATTATTATTTCACTATCATTCGAATGTATAAGGGAGTGTAGTGCCGACGATATATATTGGTGTACGAGCCGAACGCGTATTTTTCGAGGAATGTATACGGACACTGAAGAGTTGTAGCCTTTAGGAATTTTGAATGAATTTGACAATGTAAGCAGCTGCAATATCAATTTTAATTTAATTATTTTTGTAATACACACAAGTGCTGGAGGAAATACTTTTGATTTCCGGCATCTGCAGATTTTCTCTTGTTTGTTAATTATTTTAACGCTTTTGTAGTTGTCCATTCCCAATCAATGTAAGGGCTATCACTGTGAGTGAAGTTTGTCATTTCCCCGTGAGCAAAGAAACGCGTTAGTCGCCGGCACCGTTTATTTAAGTAGCAATGCAGATATGCATCGATACAGTTTATTTAAGTAACAGATGCAGACATCCATCAATCCTACACCAAGGTATGGCCAAAAGGGTTTGGGTTAATTTACTCGACAAATAGCTAGAAACGAATGGAACAGTAGAGATGCGTGATATCCCAGAGAAAGAAAGCTTGCGTACGCTCGAACATGTGGAGCCGTTTTAGCGTTATACCTGTGCCTTATTTTTATATCGTAATTCTAGAGCAGTTGCATATGGAAGATTAATCTGATGCCAAGTACTGCAGATGCTGTAAATACGAAATAAAACTGAAATGCTCAGGTCAAATAATATCACTGGGAAGATGGAAAGCTATTCATCTTAGACTAGAAGATATCAGAATTAATTTTATTATCACTGGCAAGTCTTGAAATTTGTTGCTTTGTGGCAGCACTACATTGCAATACATAAAAATAAAAAATATATATTATAATAAGAAATATATTTAAAATTATCTTAAATGAGTAATGCAAAAAAAGAGCAAAATATCGAGGTCGTGTCACTCAATCATTCATTCATTATGTGCCGTGTAGTATGACATAGGCGATCATGGTCTTGACAATGATAGCTCTTGGCAATTGTTTCAATAGAAGTGCTATTGTCTTCTTCTGGACAGTGTCTCTCATCTGGGTACCCTCCAACCTGATAGCATGAATATCGAGTTCTCTTTTCGGTGAACACATTCCTCCTCCTCCTCTCCCCCATTCTCTACCCCAGCCTTTTACTTCTTCTCTCCTGCCTATTACTCCCCACTGGGTCCCCTCCACCTTCTCTTTCTCCAACTGTCTACTCTCCTCACCTATCAGATTCTTTCTTCTCCAGCCCTTCACCTGTCACCTTCCAGCTAAACTCTTTCCTCTCCTCCTACCTTGTTATTCTGGGAAATTCCCCCTTCCTCCTCAGTCCTGAAGAAGGGTCTCAGCCCGAAACCTCGACTGTTTACTCTTTTCCATGGATGCTGCCTGACTTGCTGAGTTTCTCCAGCATTTTGTGTGTGTTGCAGTGACGGGTGACCCTAAACATTATCAATGCTCCCTTGTCACAATGGCGGGGCATTGGGAGCAAGGGTGGACCCAAATGCAAGACACATCTTGTGAGGTTACTTAGATTTAGTTTATTGTTCGATACCATGAGAACTAGGCAGGAGCAGGAGTAGTGAACTGGACAAGGACTCAGCACTACTACTAGGCTGGGACTAGGGGTCTGGGCTAGGACTCAGAACTGGATCCCAGAACTAGAGGAGACATGAAGAGGCTAGGGTATGAACTCTGAGCCAGAGACTGGGCAAGGACCCAGTACCTGGATCTTGCCTCTGGCTCGGACCCCAGAACCAGGCAAGGACATGACATGGGCTAGGGAGAGGAGGAATATGGAAAACAGAGCCTCGGTTTCGAGAGAGCAGGTACATGGAACCATGGACACATACACAGAACACAGAGTTGGGACCCCTCCTTGGGTACAGGACATAGGTCCGGGACTCACACACAGAACAGAGAGCCAGGACCCCTCTTTGGGTACAGGACGTAGGACTGGGACTCATGACCCTCCGTGGAGCAACAGCAAGACGGCCTGACTTACCCCACGGAGGCGAGGACCAGACATGACCCCCCACAGGGCAACGGCAAGATGGCCAGACCTACCCCACAGAGGCGAGGACAAGACAAGACAAGACATGACCCCCCATGGGGCAACGGCAAGATGGCCAGACTTACCCCACGGAGGCGAGGACCAGACAGGACAAGACATGACCCCACCGCGGGGCAACAGCAAGACGGCCAGACCCACCCCACGGAGGTGAGGACAAGACAAGAACAACACGAAAGCACACCAGACAGTACCTACCTGGCTCCGGCAATAGAACTAGACCGAAGTGCAGGCGAGGGCTGCAGACAAGGGCTAGAGGCGAGAGGGGCAGAGAAGGTATTCAGACAGGGGGGTAGGACAGGAATTACAGACTACCAGGGCCAGGACTTGACCCGGAACTGGGATGCCACCAGGACCAGGACTTGACTTGGTACTTGAATGCCGCCAGGGCCAGGACTTGATTCGGTACTTAAATGCCGCCAGAGCCAGGACTTGACTTGGAGCCTTGGGTAGTGGTGAGCTCTTGATTCGGCCCAGGAACAGTAGGCAGCAGTTCTTGATTCTCTCCGGCGGGTTAACTGATGGACCCACCTTGATGAGGAAACTTTGCAGGCTCGCTTCGGCGAGGTAACTGGACAGGGTTGCTCCGGTGAGGAGAGGCGAATTACCGGCACTCACTTCAGCAGAGACTAGGCTTGCTCCGGCCAGATAACATCGGCACACCGTACCTTTGATGACTTTGCAGATGCTCCCGCGCCGAACGGCTGAAAGCCGGAGACTATAAACTACCGGTTCAGCCGAGCATTAATTGCCTCTAATCACCAAAGCCAAAGGACACAGGAAAACAAGGAATCAATGGTCCGGATCATAACATAAACAAGGTAAGTTTAAAGGAACCCCGATCCAGACCATGACATCCCCAGAGATTATAGTTATGTGGAATGCTCTGCCTCAGCAGTGGAGGCCAATTCTCTGGATTCTTTCAAGAAAGAGTTAGATAGATCTCTTAAAGATAGCGGAGTGAAAGGATATGGGGAGAAGGCAGGAAAAGGGTACCGATTGTGGATGATCAGCCATGATCACAGTGAATGGTGGCGCTGGCTCGAAGGGCTGAATGGCCTACTCCTGCACTTATTGTCTATTGTCTATTGTCTATTGTGTGGTGTCAGTGGTCACATGACCGAGACTTGCGATGTGCACCAGCTACTCAGAGGACCATCCACCACCTACAGCCATGGCTTCACGTGACCCTGAGAGGGGGAGTTGCTAAACAGGTGCTACACCTTGCCCAAGGATGATCTGCAGGCTAGTGGAGCAAAGGAGTTTTACATCTCCTGTGGTAGAGACGTGTCTACACCCCACTATGTAGGGTTCATTATCCACTTGGAAATCTAAAGGTAGTGGGGAAGAAGCCGTTCCTAAACCGTTGAGGGTGTGTCTTCAGGTTCCTGTACCTCCTCACTGATGGTAGCTATATTCTGGATGATGGGGGTCCTTAATGATGGACGCCACCCTTCTGAGGAATCACCTTTTGAAGATGTTCTAGATGATGGGGAAGATAGTGCGCAGCATCAAGGACATCAAGGATATTGGAGTAGAATTAGGCTGTTTGGCCCATCCAGTCTGCTCTGACATTCAATCAGGACTGATTTTTTTTCTCAACCTTATTCTCATGGATTCACTGTGTAACCCTTAGCTCCTCTACTGCTTAGGAACCTCTCAACCTCTGCCTTAAACACACCAAACAACTGGCCTCCACAGCCTTCTATGCTATCAAGTTCTACAGATTCACCACCCTCTCGCTGGGGAATTCACCTGACAAGGGTAACTCCATTTCTTTACCCTCAGGTGCTGCCCAACTTGTTGAGAACATCCAGCGAACTTAATACAAGTACAATATCATTTTCTACAAGCTATCAAATGGACTTATAGAAAAATAGAGGGCTATGCAGTAGGGAAATTCTAGGTAGTTTCTAGAGTAGGTTACATTGTCAGCACAATATTGTGGGCTATGCTCAGTTCAATACACAATAGTCTGTTCTGTGTTCTATGTTTGTCTGTAGGTTGAGTTGTGATGAGTGAAGTTATCCATGCTGGTTCAGGAGCCTGATCGTTGTTGGAAATAACTGTTTCTGGACTTGGTTGTGTGTAACCTAAGGCTCCTGTACCTCCTGGCTGATGGTAGTTCACTAAACCTTAACAGAAAACCCCAATGTAAAAGTCAGCAAAGCCTCTATTACCTTTGGAAATTTTGCCTTGTGCTCTGGAACAATGAGTTGGGTTGCTCTGAATCCAAAGATGTCTGTCTGCAAGGTATGTGTACTCAGTGATCTTTCTGGTTATGAAGGCTGATCAGCTACGCCATGGGAGAAAGGAACCATAACCATTTACATCTTCAACATGTCAGAAGGATCTTTGGAGTTATTCAACACCACTGGATAATCACTATATGAAGTTTGATGCTTGTGCCCTTTTTTGTCCATAATAAGTGAAGCCCATATCCCCCTTCCCCATTCCCATTCCAACATGTTAGATCGTGCTCTCCTCCACTGCCACTATAAGACCACTCTCAGGCTGCAGGAGCAGCACCTCATATTCTGTCTGGGAAGCTTCCAACCTGATGGCATGAACACTGATTTCTCTAACTTCCAGTAATCCGTCCACCCTCCTCCTTCTATCTTATTTCGTTCCCCAGTCTGGCTCCCCACCTACCCCTTCTCACCTCCTGGCCTGCCCATCACCTCCCTTTGGTTCCCCTCTTCCTTCCCTTTTACCCATGGACAACTCTCCTCTCCTACCAGATTTCCTCTTTTTCAGTCCTTTACTATATTTGTCTTCTTAACCACATTATCAGCTTGTACGGCATGATGCTCTTTTCAGGAAGACTTTGTGAATGGCTTTAAAATATTTTCTCTGTGTGACTTACAAAATTAAGAAAGTATATTACAGCTTAAAGCAGTTATCTTGAAGGGCATATGGTTAAAAACAAAAAAAGAAAGAAGAAAGTGCCTTATTTTTACTTAGATTCAGCTAATGGAAAGCATTACGAGAAATTATGATAGGAACAATCCCATATTCTTCTTGGCCCCTTAGCTCCGAGTGAAGAACAGGCCATCAATGACCTCCTGTCTCCATTGTCCTCTGTTCTGAACCGCTTTCTCAGAGGTGGACCAGGAGTGTCCATATTGTCTAATTGCAGCTTCAATATCTCTCCTTCATGTGTTCTTTGCAGGAGAGAGATCCCTTTTTCCTCTTTCCTTGGGGATTTCACTTTAATGCCTGTCTGGTGATGTTGTTGGTTGGCTTCCTCAAGGTGTGGCCACCTTCTCAGGCACTGGTTGATGAAAGCCTGCAGTTTTATAGTGTCTTGTTTGCTGTTCTCCAGGTTTCAGAGCCATATAGGAGCACTGTTTTAACATTTGAGTTGAGGATTCTGATTTTGGTTTTCCTTGATATGACTTTGATGCCCACACTTTCTTCAAGATGTTGAAAACATGGTAAGGTTTAAATGGGTTAAAGGTTTAAGGTTTAGATGCTGTTAATTATCACGAGGTACACTGACAAACGACTGATCCCAGGTGTGGAGGAACGACAGATGCCCACAAAGAGACAGAAACAAAAGTTATACCAATAGAACATTTGTAGCTTGAATGAGCAACACCATGAGATGATTCATTCTTGAAACTGAAGGACCATGCAATGAGTGCTAATCAGGAGTCCACTTCAAATAATAACAGTACGTGGAAAACCCGTGCCAGTCAAAATGAACTTGACAAGATTAAACAGCAATCCCAAGTGCTTAATGAGCCTAGATAAGACCACAATTAACAAATAGAGGTGCACAGGCCCACATGGTTCATGACAAGAAATAGAAAAAATAAGTTTGGGAAACAGACTAGAACATTTAAAAAATCCTTTTAAAAAGTCAAGGCAAGTCATAACCAAAATCTTTTCATTCTGTGGTATAGTACTACCACAGTTTGCTGACAATACTACACTGATTGGCCTAATCTTAAATAATAATGAGGCAGCCTAAAGAGAAGTCATCACCCTGACACAGTGGTGTCAAGAAAACAACCCCTCCCTCAACATCACAAAAACAAAGGAGCTGGTTGTGGACTACAGGAGGAATGGAGACAGGCTAACCCCTATAGGCATCAATGGATCTGGGGTTGAGAGGGTGAACAGCTTTAAGTTCCTCGGCATCCACATCACCGAGCATCTCACGTGGTCTGTACACACCAGCTGTGTGGTGAAGAAGACACAACAGCGCCTCTTTCACCTCAGATGATTGAAGGAGTTTGGTTTGGGCCCCCAAATCCTAAGACCTTTCTCAGGGGCACAATGGAGAGCATCCTGACTGGCTGCATCACTGCCTGGTATGGGAACTGTACCTCCCTCAATCGCAGGATTTTGCAAAGAGTGGTGCGGATAACCCAGCACGTCTGTAGATGTGAACTTCCAACTATTCAGGACATTTACAAAGACAGGTGTGTAAAAAGGGCCCGAAAGATCACTGGGGACCCGAGTCACCCCAACCACAATCTATTCTAGCTGTTACCATCTGGGAAATGGTACTGCAGCATAAAAGCCAGGAGCAACCGTCTCTGGGACAGCTTCTTCCACCAGGCCATCAGACTGCTTAATTCATGCTGATACAACTGTATTTCTATGTTATATTGACTGCCTTGTTGTACATAATATTTATTGTAAATTACAATAAATTGCACATTGCACATTTAGATGGAGACGTACTGTGAAAATTTTTAGTCCTCATGGATATGAAGGATGTAAGTAATAAAGTCAATTCAATACCATATGATTAACATTTAATGGTCTGATTATATTTGGAATTGGTGTTATTTTTGTTGTCCATTTCACCTGTTTTTTTTATACAGCTGAAATATATCAGATTATATCATCTAATGTGAAAATACTGAATTAAGATACTGCAGAACTCATGATTCTGTGAGCACCAATACATAAAACCAAAAGTGTTCCAGATGGAAGGATCGATGTGTGGGAGGTTACAAGAGGTAATTTTAATTAAGAAATGCACCATGCTATAAGGTGTGGAAGTGAAACACCTGCAGGTCCTAACCATTAACTGAACACTCAGATCAGGTTGTCATTTCGAAATCTCTGTAGAGTAAATTATTGACAATACATGCAAGTTTAATTGTATATGAGGATTTTAATCTGTCTTTAGAAATGATCTGCACTAACAAGCAGCTAAGAGTATAAACGGCATTCACAAATGCAAATGAAGATCTCAACATGTAAATAGGGAGAAGGACTATAGTGCATTTACTTAAGATTTATTGAGTAATAATGCTTAGCTTAGCATGGGAATTTTTTTTACAAAAATCTTTTATGAAGTATTACTTTTCAGTTTTGTTTTTGTTCTCACGCTACAGGAAAGTAGAATAATTAATCGCTTGTGGAGTCCAGTACTCCTTCGTTCAATGGAAGCTGAAAGAAAGCAGCTGTTAATGTCTATTATGTCAATCCTTAAAGAGGGCATGTCTTCAAGGAGCTGC
The DNA here is from genome assembly GCF_030028105.1 of Mobula birostris. Lineage (NCBI taxonomy): Eukaryota > Metazoa > Chordata > Chondrichthyes > Myliobatiformes > Myliobatidae > Mobula > Mobula birostris. The sequence continues at coordinate 5,608,241 of NC_092378.1, read as the reverse complement.
AGCTGGATGCACTTCATGCAGGTGCAGTTCCCCAGGAGGCTCTGGGTCTCCCAGAACTCCAACATCCAGCATGACAAATACACAACGGCCATTTAAACTACACTAAGTACCCTGACAAAGTAAGAACAAAAGGGAAAATTAACAGAAATTTATCTGGACAATTTACCCAGAGTCACACCTCTTCAGAACCGAAGCCTCTTTTGAGCCAAAGCGTGGCACTCCCACTCTCACCACTGGCCAACTCCAACAATGGCTGCTCCATGTGTCCCTTCTGTACTTTTATTGACTCCTCTCTGTACTGCTCCCGCCTCTGACTGGGCCGCTGGAATGACACCAAATGCCCACAAGGCTCTCCCTTTAAATGAAGGCCTCCAACCTGCCAGTAACCTCCTCACTGTGCATTGCTCCTGCCTCTGATTGGGCCGCTGGAATGACATTGGTCAGGCAGCATCTACAGAAAAGAGCAAACAGTCAATGTTTTGGGCCGAGATCCTTCTTCAGGAAGGAAATCTCCCCATCCCCACCTTCCACTATTCCCCGCTCCGACCTTTCACTTCTTCTCACCTGCCTGTTACTTCCCTCTGGGTCACCTCCACCTTCACCTCGTTTTCCTATCGTCCACTCTCCTCTCTTCTCAGATTCTCCAACCCTTGACCTGTCCCACCAGCCTGGCTTCATCTATCACCTTCTAGCTCATCTCTTTCCCCTTCACCCACCCACTGTACTGCTGCCGCATAACAACAAATTTCACAATACAAGCTGGCATTATTAAACCTGATTCTGATTCTATTACAGAATAATTGATTTTAACCGGCTGCCCAAAATCTGAATTGATAATCTAATTTAATTGCTAATAAACTTGGAGTCACGGCAAGGAGCGAGGACATATTTCAAGAATCCACAGAATTACCTCATAGCATATTTCATTCAAAGAGTTCTGTTAGTATACATGTACCATTTGGTAATCATTCTGCCACTGAAATGAATTTCCATTTGGTACTCTTAATCACCCGAACATTATCATAACATCTAATGGATTTAACTTACTGGCTGTTATCCAACCAGTGTTTAGGGCAGCAATGAAACATCTCTGTTGGTCTTTGGCCAGAAATCAATTTTGGTCTTGGTCTTGGTGGTGTTCAGGGCTTTCTTCACCTTCACCATGCCAGAAGCTTCCTCTCAGTTTTCCCTCTGTCAGCCATGCAATTTCCAGCTGGAGACTCGGGAATACCATCACTCACAAATGTAGAAGGATTCCACATTGCTGTTTCTGTAAGAGTTTTGTTTTACTAGTCAGGGTTGTTAGCCCTGAGCTGGACTTGCGAACCTTGAGCACTCTTAGTCTGACCTCTACCCTTTGACCTGTTTGGCATGGGTGACCCAAAGCACAAGGCCCTGACTCCAGACAACATAGCTCTCCAGGTCACTGAGGCATGCAAGCCTCCAAACCACAAGATTATGCTCCTCTTGGAAGATTGTAATTAAATTCAACCATATTGAAGTAGAATTTTGTAAGTAAAACATGTGAGTTGTTTTATCTGCTTAACAAAAGCCACAGCCCTTTACTTCCATTACAATTAAACCAAAAGCAGCTGTTTTACACTGACGTCATGTCAGACACCGTCTCTTAAAGTGAACACAACAACTCAATAACGTCTGGCATTTGTGACTGATGTAGAGCAGTTTCTACTGTGTCATCAGTTTTATACGTGTCATCTGTCATCCGTTACATTAACCTACACATCCAACACATCCTCCACAACTTCTGCCATCTTCAATAGGATCCCACCACCAAACACATCTTTACCTCCCCCAACTCTCCACTTTCTGCAGGGATCATTCCGCCCATGATCCCCTTGTCCATTACCTGCACTAGGTGTCCACACTGACTTTGTCACTTACCGTCAATCAAAAGAACAAGGCAGAGTACACTCTGTCAATAAGTATTGGCAACTAATAAACAGATTTATAGTACTGTAGTACTATTGGAAGTATTCTAATGTGTTTTGTATTTCATTTATATGCATAATTTGTTGCTCAGTTTTTCTTTTTTATACCTTTTTAACTATTTCCTTAAAATTTGGGCCAATTGGGAGAGCTGCTTAATTGGACTAAAGTGCATTGGCCTCGATGTGTCCCATTTAACTAGAATTTATTGTAATTCTTTACTATTATAATTATTAAATGTCATTGTTTTTTGTTGAATGTCATGCCAACATACACAGCAAATACATGTAAATGTATGCCCAATAAAATTGATCCTTAATAAAGTAAGAAGCTGGAAGGTGATCGATGGAAGAGAAAGGTCTTGGCCTGAAACATCAACTGTTTATTCGTCACCATAGGTGCTGCCTGACCAGCTGAGTTTCTCCAGCATTTTGTGCGTGTTGCTTTAGGTTTCCAGCACCTGCAGAATTTCTCTAATTTATGAATTTCTAAACCACGTGCTTTACATTCATAACCCTCCAGTCCTTTATTTTGCCTCTTCCCATTTCTGGCTTCACCTTATCTTTGAGACCTTACTCCTGTTAACACAACCCCTTGTTTCCAGCATAGCAGGCAGTGCTGTCCAAATGCAGAGTCTACAGATTGTGAACTTTGGTAAGTAAGAAGGTGATTTCATTTCATATATTTATTTGCTTCATTCAGTTTTGTTTCTAGTTTTCTTAACTTTATATTTTCCATTTGCAGTAGCAAACTACTACTACTACGTCGACTCAGACTTAGGGGGCCGGTGTCGGGCATAAGGCATAAAAGCAAGTCAAGTTGGATGTTACTGGCCTGAGAATCTCCTAGGTAACCAGAACTGAAGTTACTGTCAGCTGCCTCAGAATCTGGGGAAGGAGTAAATATAAATCTGTAGAATTAGAATTAGGTTTATTATCTCTGACATATGTCATGAATTTTGTTATTTTGTGGCAATAGCACAGTGCAATATATTAAAAAAACCCTTAAGTTACATCTGGCTGACACAACAACAACCACTCACCCAATGTCAGCAAGTGTGAGAAACTGTCTGTAGACTTCAGGAGAAGTCCATGAGCCAGTCCTCATCGAAGGATCGGAATTGGAGAGGGTTAGCAACTTTAAATTCCTGGATATTACTATTTCAGAGCACCTGTCCTGGAACCTGCACGTAAATGAAATTGTGAAGAAAGCACGCAGCATCTCTACTTCCTTAGGAGTCTGCGGAGGTTTGGCATGTCATCAAAAACTCAGACAGACTTCTATAGATGTATCATAGAGAGTATTTTGACAGGCTGCATCATGGCCTGGTATGGGAACACCACTGCCATTGAATGGAAATCCTACAAAAGGTGGCAGATTGGGCCCAGTACACCACAGGTAAAGCCCTCTCAGCCATTGAGCACATCTGCGTGAAATGCCGTCATAGGAAAACAATAACCATCAAAGGTTCATTTATTATCAATGTATACAAATCTGAAATTCTTCAATTCTCCGAGTAGCCATGAAACCAGGAAAGAAAAGAAAAGAATCATCGACCCCCAAATCCTGCAAAGAAAAGGAATAAAAAAAGAACAGGTATGTCAACCCCAAATCCCTCCTCCTGTACGAAGTCCGAGCAAAACAGATCAGAAATATTGACCCCCAAATCCCTCTTCCCACACAAAAAATGAGCAGAACAGATCAGTCAAAAACTAAAACTATAAAACTGAAATACAGAGTCTATAGTCCAAAGTCCACATCCAAAATGCAGGAAAAACCTGGGCAATACTCTGGGCACAGCAGCAGGCTCTCACCTCCCCGGTACAAAGCAACCAATCAAAAGACAGGCAGCCACACTCACACTCTGCACTCACTTCGATGTCTCAATCTCCCTCGTCACTCTAATCGGCGAAATGGAGCCAAACAACGGCTTGCACCCCATCCTGCAGCCTACCCACTAGAAGGTTTGCACACTGTCTCTGCCTCCCGGAATCCTCTTGGAGACTGCAGAGCACTAAAAGACCCAAACAATCTCCAAACTTCCTCAGTCGTCTCGATGTCTCAATCTCCGTCGTCACTTCAATCGGCGAACAGTGGAAGCTTTAATTGGTGAAATGGGACCAAACGTCAGCTCGCACCCCATCCTGCAGCGTCCTTGCCACGAGGTTTCCTCACGCTGCCTCTGCCTCCCAGAATCCTCTCGAAGACCGCAGAGCGCTGAAACACCCAAACGATCTCCAAAAGCAAAACACAGTTGCACATGAGGTATCGAGGCCAAGGTTTTGAAGCTTATTGATTAGTTTTGTGTTGTGGGGGGGTGGGTGATCAGAATTGTAGTTATTAGAAATGTTCTGTTTCCCTTCAACATTGCATATTTGCAATTGTCAAATGTATCTCTTATGACTGAGTTTGTAGTGATGACAACTCTAAACTGGAGAGAATTTAGGTTGAGCAATTTCCATTTCTCATTATGTATCCGGGACATCTTCAAGGATCAATGTCTCAGAAAGGTGGCATCCATCATTAAGGACCCCCATCACCCAGGTCATATTTGTTCTCACTGTTATCATCAGGGAAGAGGTACAGGAGCCTGAAGACACACACTCAACGATTCAAGAGCAGCTTCTTCCTCTCTGCCATGCGATTTCTGAATGGAAATTGAACCCATGAACTCTATCTCACTATTCTTTTATTTCTATTACCTGTATTGCACTACTTACTTAATTTAACTATTATTTATGTATATATATATACTTAGCGTAATTCACAGTTTTTTCTCTATTATTATGTATTGCATTGTACTGTTGCAGCAAAGACAACAAATTTCATAACATATGCCAGTGATATTCAACCCGATTCCGAATAGCTTCACTCCTTTAAGGAAGCTGTTGGAGGTGAACTGCAACGTTGTGATGAGAAAGATTGAGGTAGGAGCTGGGGCAATCAATTAGGAGCAAACAAATTCACATATTTCACTCATTTTATTGTGATGTAATGATTCGTAAAAAATCAATTTAATGTTGTGTGAGCCGGAAAAATTAACTCCACAGGTGAATTGGTTAATAATGCGGTATGAAGCAGGAGATTCTGTCCCATGGAGATTTTGCCTTGAGCAGCCAGTGGCCACAGTGTATCAGAGAAAAAAAATTGGAAGCCACATGCTGTGTAGTAAAATTGTCCTTAACAAATTGGTCCTTTGTTAAAGTGATAGGAAGCCAAAGGTTGCATGTAGACTCATTTAAAAGTTGCCTACAGCTAAAGATACTGAGAGATAAATAAAGTGACACTGCCCTGCCTAAATTTTTTAACAGGCTACTGCTAATGTGAAAAATCACTTTCCATGCCTATTGCCTGTGGTAATGCAAGGAAATTTTCTATGGTGCATTGTTTCGGGCGAACTGTCGGGGGAGTCTGTCTCTAATGAATGGTGATGCAACAGGACTCAGTGAGAGTTTACGTTTGCAGAAAGTGTGTAATCATTCTTAATCTGAAATAGAAAGTGTTGGAAGTAGATGGAAGCTGATAAATCAAGCTAAAATTAGATACTTACACCACATGGTGCCTGATAATTCATAAACCAGGACTTCAATAATCTCTAACTCCAGCTACTGCCTTCTATGTTAGAAGGCAGCTGTATCTTAGATTAAAAGATTCTGGACTTTAACATAAAAATAAACTGAATTGACTGAGATTTTAATCGTACCTAAAAGACTTTTACTGTTAACTAGTGACTACATTTTGAAGAAAATATGTGAAATGAGAAGTTGTTTCTTCCTTAATGGACTGCAACAAAAATATTGACCTGGCTTCACATTGAGAGGATTTTTTAAAAATTCCTCTCATGTACTAAATTTGAGGGGAAAAATATAGAAAAATATTCTCAACCATATTTGAATAAATCCCACAGGATTATGAGTTTTATGGTTGATGTTTTAGGCATTGAAATCTGGTGGTCATTTCAATTACCCCTTGAGAATGACGATCTAGTGATCTTTCTATTAACGCTAAATTTTAGCTTTGAAAATAATTACACATCAGAATTCAGCGAATGATCATTTGTGTGAAAAAAAATATACAACATTTCAGTTATTTATTATGTCCTGCTCAAGAAACTATGTTTTTCTCCTTTCATGGCTCTGCTTTATCTATAACCAACAAATCCTGCGTCTCCAGAAAAGTGATAATTTTGCACAATTTAAGGTGAAGCCGCAATCGATGGATCTGTCAGTGATTTGAATGATTCACTGTGTGGGACAGGAGTAATGATGCATTGAATTCCCAGTGACACCAGGCTGTTAATCTGGCAAATATTCTCAAGTGCAACTGCTGGTAATGTGCGAGTATTTATTGTGTTTAGATGGAGTTCCAATGAGCTCTGAGGGTGAGAGTGAAACCTCTTGCCTTTTCACACTGTGCTCAAGACCCCTGAACCTTATGCACATTCAGTCACAGACTGAGGGTAATGGAGCATAAGGTGAAGCTCAATAGACCTTACATTAACACAACAGATGAGAATGTCACTAACCGCAAAGTTTTTTTAAAAAAAAGAAAACACAAGAATTACCCTGTTTTGGATGCAAACGTTATCCTTTTAGCAAAAGAACATTTCTATTATAATACAGATGACTCCTGTTATTGTTGCTTTCAATTTGACAGTCCATAAAGAGTCAATAGGCATGAAGTGACAATAAGGAGGATTCACTCTAATATGAGGCCACTTTCCTGAGGGAAACGTCCAAAATAAGTTATTTTGAAACAGATAGACCCCTGTTTACCGCAAATATCATTGATATTCTGCAGACACTTTGACAATATTTTCCACAAGTGGCGGGCAGAATGGAAATATTCTAGTGCTGGGCAATATTGTCATCTTTTGATGGAAGTGACGAGCATTGACAAATAACGTGACACTGTATGAAAATGAATAAATATAAAGCAAAAACAGGGCCTTAGAAACAGCTTAACACAGTGCAAAGTGACAGCGAAGTAGTGGAATCAACTCTCAATCTTACAGCACGTGAGGCCAATCGGCCCATTGCTTTTAGGCCGGCTTTTTGAACCAGATTTCTCATTAGACCCAGCAACACACACAAAATGCTGGAGGAACTCAGCATGACAGGCAGCATCGATGGAAACGAATAGACAGTCAATGCTTTGGGCTGAGATCCTTTTTCACGATTGAGAAGGAAGGGGAAAGACGCCAAGATGAAAAGGTGGAAAGAGAGGAAGGAGGCTAGCTGGAAGGTGATAAGTGAAGACGGGTAAGTGAGAAAGGTCAAGGGCTGGAGAAGGAATCTGATAGACGAGGAGAGTGGACCATAGGAGAAAGGGAAGGAGGAGGGGACCCAGGGGGATGTAATAGGCAGGTGAGAAGAGGTAAAAAGTGAGAGTTGGGAATTGAGAAAGAGGTGGGTGGGGTGGGGGGTAAATTTTTTTAAAAGAAGGAGAAATAGATATTCATGCCATCAGGATGGAGAGTACCCAGACGGAGTATAAAGTGTTGCTCCTGCACCCTGAGGGTAGCTTCATTATGGCACAAGAGGGAGCTATGGATCAACACCTGCATGTGCTTTCTTTCCAAGTGTTCATCTGTTTTCCTTTTGAAAGTTACGGTTGAATCTGCATCCATCACTACTCCATGCAGCTGTTTTAAACAATGACAACACACAGTGTTAAAAGGAATCATCTTTCTAAAGATTCAACGTACACTTATTATCAAAGTGTGTGCAGTACACAACCCTCAGACAGCCACGAAACAAACAGGAAACAAACGTCATGGAACCCGTACAAAGAAAACATCAAACACACCATGCACAAAAAAACTAACAAACTGCACAAACGGCAGAAATGAGCAAGCAACACGGAATATAAAACATCAAACCACAGAGTCATTGACACAGTCTAGGAACAGTTCAGTTCAGTTCAGTTCAGTTTAGCGCTGTGTCGTTCATTGACTGCAGGCTGCAGAGCCAGCCTATCCTGAACAAAACTGCACAAAATTGCAACAAAATAAGTAACCAGAAACACATCATAACCTGAACTACGGAGTCCATTCCACAAAGCATGTTGGCTGAACCTTCCCCAAGACCCAAGGCTCCTGCACCATCCTCCCTTGGTCATGTTGTTTGATGGCACCATCTTCTGATGGTGGTTTGGTTATTTACCTGAAGTTAGATGGAAAACCTAATCTGCGTGGTGGAAATCTGACTACATTTTGTCACTGGATAATAATTTCAAAGTTCAAAGTACATTTAATATCTCAGTGTGTATGCATTATACAACCTTGAGATTCGAGTCCTTACAGGCAGCCACGGAACAAGAAACCCGAAGGAACCCATTGAAGAAAAGACCAACACCCAATGTGCAGAAAGAGAAAAAAAAAATTGTGTAAACAATATAAATAAATAAATAGCAGTTCGAGTGAATTTGAGTCCATAAACATGAAGCCTGAAGCGCCTGGAGCAGCTGGAGCTGGTCTACAGTGCAGCGAAAACGGAGTAAAGTAAATAAAAGAAACCGAGAGAACATCTCAGAACTGCGCTTGTTCGAATTTCTTGAAAAAGCCATTCCATAATTTCTGCATGATCAGTTTTTTGTGTTTTAAATTGAAATATTGTTGTGTGCAAATTTCAATTGTATCACATCTGCATTATTGCCCTCTTCTTCTCATATAGCGAGACAAAAAAAAAGTCAGCTTTGATTGAAGTGATCAGCTGGCATGGATTTACCATATGTTGAACATTCTAGGTGCGTAATTCCTTAAATCCCAGTTGAGAGAGGTGGAAATGAGTAAGGGCGGCCAACAGGGCTCTGGTGAAATTGTATGTGCCAAATCCCTGTACAGTGGATGCAGAAACATTGAGGAACTCCAGCCATACCATCGACTTCGGATAATGGAGACGGGACGTCATGGATGGGACCACTGGGACCTAAGGGCCCAACCAAGTAAGTAATTCTTTAAATCCAGCCGAAATTCCTTAGTGCAAAATCACAGGGTATTGTACAATGAGATGTGATAGTAGTGGGGGAAAACTATGGATTTTCTTGGCAGGACAGGCAGCATTTGTGAAGACAATTGTAAAGGTTTGATTTCCAGCATCCATTGTACTTTTTTCTGGTTTGGGGATTTCCAGTGTTTAATGCTGATTTCCTTAGTGTCTCGGTGTGCTCTGGCAAATGACTGAATCCAGGTGCAGAGGAACAACAGACTCCCATTTAGAGACAGAAACATAGGAATTCCAACAGAATTTTAGTGGCTCAGCTGAATGACACTGTGAGATGATTCATTCTCCAAACAAGGACACAGCAATTAGCATTAATTGGGCATCTGTTTACATAATACAAGTACCATGGGATCCCTGAGTCTGTCAAAATTAACTTAACAAGTTTAAACTGAAAGTACTAGGAGACCACGTTACATTGAGCAAATCGCTTGAGAAAATCACAAGGAACTCTAAACAATTAACAAATGTTATAGAGCCATAGAAAAGTACAGCACAGAAACAGGCCCCTCAGCCCATCTAGTCGGTGTCAAACCATTTAAACTTCCTAATCCTATTAACCTGAACAACAATTAACCAATTCAGGTGCTCTAAAAACCTGAGCCCAATGCTCACTGTCACCCCACACAGACCCAAAGAGCTCATTACACTTAGTACTCTTAAAAAACTTCTTACTAAGGAAAGTACTGGGGTGATCAAGGCTCCTGTAAATTTCAGAGCAGGTTAGATTTGTAAAGCCCTTGGTTTCCACATCTAGCTTTATATGTATAAAGTAGGGGTTCCTGGCCTGGGGTCCACAGACACCTCAGTTAATGGGAAGGCTCCATGGCATAAAAAAAGGTTGGGAACCGGAATAGCCTTTGGTAATTCCTTATGAAGGGTCATGGCCCAAAACATCAACTGCTTATTCCCCTCCAATATTTTATGTGTGCGTTGCTCTAGCCATTGGTAATGTGCTTTGGGCATTCCTTATTCTGCATAATTACAGAAGAGACAACTGAGGTAGGATTCAAAGTTTCAAAGTACATATATTATCAATGTCTGTATGCAGTATACAACCCTGAGATTTGTCTTCCCCACAGACAGCCACAAAACAAAGAAACACCATGGAACCCGTTCAAAGAAAATCATCAATTCCCCCATACAGAAACAAAAATCACGCAACCAACAACAAAACAAAATAAGCGAAAAAGCACAGAACATAAAACACAAAATTGAAAGAGTCCAGGCCTATTCGGTTCAGCTCAGTGTTCATTACCTGCAGGCCGCCCCAATTCACAAATCACCCAAAATACCAACAAAAACAAGGAGCAACCAGAAATCAGTAACACATCATAACGTAAACTACAGAGTCTGATCACAAACAGTGTTGATTAATCCTAGCCCAAGGACTCCAACTCCAACAGCATCGAAGGAGAGAAAGAGAGACCATTCAAACACAGGGACATTCCTTCAGGAGCAGCGAGTGGGAGGCTGGTAGACAACGTTGGTCATCCTCTTGCCTTTTGCACTGAGATGGCTCGGTAGGAAAGGGGAATACATATGAAATTATTCCTATCCGTGATAATCGGTTTTTACACCTGTTTTATGCAGGGATTTTAAGCCGCAGTGAGCATTGTGGGATGTTGTGGTGGTTGTCTGCCTTGTCTGACTATGACAGGAGACCTATGCAGTAGAGTGTTGCCCTGGGTCTGTCCCAATCTCTTAACCTCAGAGATCCGGTTGTCACATACAAACAGCCACTTGGAGCCACAGGTGAGAGCTGAGTGTCCGGTGGGACTCAAAGGTGGGTGAGCTGCCCTGGAATGGACACAACAAGCCCCTTCATAATATTACATGAAATGCCCAGCTTTTATTGTCCATCCATAATTTCTGCTGAACTGAGATGCAGTAGCAATGTCTGGAGTCACATGCTGGCCAAACTGAATAAGGATGGCATATTTCACTCCTTGAAGGACGTGGGTGGACCAGACGAATTTTTATAGTCCAGTGCTTTCATGGTTACTATTATCAACAATAATTTTAATAAAATACCAAATTTACTTAGCCACTGGATTTTTAAAATCTCAACTGCCATTGTGAGCTTTGATCTCGCATCTCTGGAAAGAATCTGGCTGTTAATCTGGTAACAACCACTATGATATAATATCCCAAGTCTACTCCAGGTTTCTGTTGGTGAGCGTTTAATGGCAGTGGGCCTGAACTCACTAGAGTGGGGTCTCATTGAAACCAACTGAATATTGAAAGGCCGAGACAGAGTGGATATGGAGAGGAAGTTTCCAACAGTGGGAGAGTCTAGGATCAGAGGGCACAGCCTCAGAATAGAATGATGTCCCTTTAGAATAGTGATAAGGAGGGATTTCTTTAGCTAGAGGGTGGTGAATGAGTGAAATTCATTGCCACAGAGGAACTGTGGAGGTCAAGTCATTGGTTATAACTAAAGCGGAGGTTGATACTTCCTTGATTCGTCAGGGTGTCAAAGGTTATGGGGAAAAAGAAGAGAATGTTAAGAGGGATAATAAATCAGCCATGATGGAACAGTGGAGTGGACTTGAAGAGCCAAGTGGCCTAATTCTGCTCCTATGGTCTTATCGTTGGGGTGGAAGGGTGAAGATACGTCTCCACCAAAGGAGGTGTAAGGTCTCCTTCCCCCTGCTAGCCTGCAGGTCACCTTTGGGCAGAGTATAGCACCTGCTTATCAACCCACTCCCTATCAGGGTCACATGAAGTCATGGGAACAGGTGGTGGATGGTCGTATGAGAGTTGGTGCATATCACAAGGCCTGGTAATGGGACCACTGACGTCAGGCAACCAATCTCTGAAGAGAATTGACAATAGCTGGAGCCATCCATCTTGTAAAGACACTGCCTAGAAGGCAATGGCAAATCACTTCTGTAGAAAAACTTGCCAAGAGCAATCATAGTCATGGAAAGACCATCATCGCCTACGTCATACAACATGGCACATAATGATGATGATGTTGGTCTATGGGTGAGATCACTACGCCATTCTGACTTAGAAGTATGTAGCTATTCCTTCACCACCATCTTCTCAAAGGCAATTATGGAGAGGCAGTTAAATGCTGGCTCAGTCTGCAAAGCCTACATTCCTTGCATGAATAAAAAATAATCACAGAGATTCGTGTGTCAGCCAGGAAACACAGAGGACAATTATAAACACGTTTCATGGGTGGAGGACACTAAAGTGAGGACAGATGTGCAATAAGAGGAAGCTCTTAAAATAGAAACGTTTATATCAGTTACACAACCTGATGCTAATTATCGTATTATAAATATAATTTGGCACCGAAGTGATTGATTAGATAAAGCAAGCTGAGAATAAATTAAGTATGTGTACAAAACATAAAACAGTATCCAGAAATTTACTTTCTCTCAATCAATAAAATGTGATTTTGTCACTTATTCTAGGTAAGTTATCAACAAATGGTTCTTAACCTGGATTTTGACTGGGGTTAATTTAATTAAGTTACGAATTTTTAAAAATTAAAAGGACTGAAGGCCGGAGACCTGTCTTAGAATTGAAGGATTGTCCATGTGTGTGGGTGGGTTGGGGGGAGGAAAGGGGCTTATTTTGCCATTGTTGTATTGTTGTGCTTAGCCCACGGCTCGCTCTCTCCACACCCACGACCGTGTGGCTAGACATAGCTCAAATGCCATCTATAAATTGTCTAGTGATTGTTAGCAGAGTCTCAGATGGTGATCAGAGGGTGTATCAGAGCAAGATATACCAGCTAGCAACAATCTTGCACTCAGCATCAGGAAAACCAAAGAGCTGATTGTGGCCTTCAGAAAGGGTAAGATGAGGGAACACAAGCCAATCCTCACAGAGGGATCAGAAGTGGAGAGAAGTTCCTGGGTGCCAATATTTCTGAGGATCTAATCGGGTCCCAACATATCGACGGAGCGGCTATATTTCACCAGGAGTTTGTGGAGATTTGGTTCGTCACCTAATACACGCGAAAACTTCTATAGATTTACCACGGAGAGCACTCTGACTGGCTTCATCACCGTCTGGTATGGGGAGGGGCTACTACACAGGATCAAAGTAAGCTGCAGAGAGTTGTAGGATTAGTCAGCTCCATAATGGGTATTAGCCTCTGTAGTGTCCAAGACATCTCAAGAAATGGTGCCACAGAAAACTGGATTCCATCATCAATGACTTTCATCACCCGGGACTTGCCCTCATCTCACCACTACCATCAGGGAGGAGGTACAGAAGCCTAAAGACAAACACTCAACAATTCAGGAACAGTTTCTTCCCCTCTGCCACCCGATTCCTAAATGGACATTGAACCCATAAACACTACCTCACAACTTTTTAAAAAATTTATGTTTCGGCACAACTATTTAATGTACATACACACACTCTTACACACACACATGCACGCACACACACGCACACACACACACACACACGCACACACACACACATATTACAATTCAGTTTTTTTCCCCATGTTTATTATGCATTGCATTGTACTGCTGTTGTAAGGTTAACAAATTTCATGACATATGCCAGTGATATTAGACCTGCTTCTGATTCTGCTTGTTGTGTTCCATGTTACTCTGCTGAACATCGTGGGCATGCTTTGTTGGTGCTGGAAAGTGTGGACACTCGGAGACCAGTCCCAGCACATCCCTCGGCTGTGTTGATTGTTAACACAAACAGCACATTTCACTGTCTATTTCCACGTTTGTGCGATAAATAAATGAATCTGAATAAAAAGCTCTGCCTCTGTAATAACACCAACTGTGAGATTCACACACTCATGTCAGTGTAGCATAACTGTGAAATTCATACACTCATGTCCATGTAGCATAACTGTGAAATTCACACACTCATGTCAGTGTAGAATAACTGTGAGATTCACACACTCATGTCACTGTAGAATAACTGTGAAATCCACACACTCATGTCAGTTTAGAATAACTGTGAGATTCACACACTCATGTCACTGTAGAATAACTGTGAAATCCACACACTCACGTCAGTGTAGAATAACTGTGGAATTCACACACTCGTGTCAGTGTAGCATAACTGTGAGATTCACACACTCGTGTCAATGTAGCATTACTGTGGAATTCACACACTCGTGTCAGTGGAGTATAACTGTGGAATTCACACACTCATGCCCGTGTAGCATAACTGTGTGTTCACACACTCGTGTCAATGTAGCATAACTGTGAGATTCACACACTCATGTCCATGTAGCATAACTGTGAGATTCACACACTCATGTCACTGTAGAATAACTGTGAAATCCACACACTCACGTCAGTGTAGAATAACTGTGGAATTCACACACTCGTGTCAGTGTAGCATAACTGTGAGATTCACACACTCGTGTCAATGTAGCATTACTGTGGAATTCACACACTCGTGTCAGTGGAGTATAACTGTGGAATTCACACACTCATGCCCGTGTAGCATAACTGTGTGTTCACACACTCGTGTCAATGTAGCATAACTGTGAGATTCACACACTCATGTCCATGTAGCATAACTGTGAGATTCACACACTCATGTCCGTGTAGCATAAGGAATGACCTGACTGTTAGCTTCCTGGTAATGTTTGTATTGGTATAAGCCAAATAGGATCATTAATTTGGCCAGTTAGAGTAGATGTTAGTAACATTGTGCATGGACATGAATTTCATGAATTGGTCATGGACTAAATTGCGCAATAGTTATTCTGAAAATTTTCAAGGTGTGTGGAGAAATCAGTTACTTATTCAGGGATACAGCATGGAATAGGCCCTTCTAGACCTTCAAAGCATACCACCCAGCAACCCACCTATTTAACCCTAGTCTAATCACTAGACAATTTACAATGACCAATCAACCTGCTAACAGGTTCATCTTTGGACTGTGGGAGGAAACCCACATGCAGACAGGAACTGGCTGACAGAGGAGGCCAGAATTGAACTCCAAACACGACTGCCCCGAGCTGTAATAGTGTTGTGCTATCTACTACTCTGCCGTAGCGCCCAGAGAGTCAATGGCAGAGAAATTTGCAGACAGCAAATTGGAATGAAGTGGTATAGCTGAACATTGGAAGTTCAATCCAAGTGGACTGGCATAGACCTAACTCATTGTTGTTCTGTGGATTAAGTCTCATTTCACCTAATAGATGACTGTGGAGGACAAGTCATTGGGTGTATTTAAAGTGGAGGTTGATAGATTCCTGATTAGTAAGAGTGTTAAAGATCACAAGGAGAAGGCTGGAGAATGGGGTTGAGAAGGAAATAAATCAGCCATGATTGAATAGCAGGTGGAATGGCCTAATTTTGCTCCTACATCTTATGGTCTTCTGGCCTAACCAGCGTGACGAAAATGCCAAAACTATAAGCCATTTGCAGTGAGGTTACTCTGTGCATGCAGACTAACACAGCAGCTGGCAATAACATGATTGATGAGTAAGTTGAAAACTCATTGAGAAGTTGCCGAAAAAGAAAGCAATTTAAAACAGGAACACTGGAAGAAAATTTACCTGCCCTGGGACCTTCTCTAATCAATTGCAGCAGTGCAGTTCATGGGGTGAAGACCAAATGAACCTTTCCAGAAATTAATCTTTCTTCTGAATAGCAATGCATTTATGTTCCAGATGATGAAATTGGATGGGACATATATTTAACAGGTAATAATCCTTTCTTTTGCTTTTTTTTGGAGTTGCAAATATATTAATTTTGCAATGAAAGAGCACTGTATTAAGTAAAATAAACAAGACAAAGTTTTAACAGCATTAATTGAATTTGGACAGGAGTTCCTGACCGTTTTACTGCCATGGACCCCTACCATTAACCAGGGGTTCCCTGGAACCCAGTTTGGGAACCGCTGAAGTGAGATTAATGTTATGATCCCTCATTCAAGCTCCACCATGCAGTAATATCTGTGCCTCAAATTCACTTCGCAACCAGTCTCCACTTCTATTGACCCCATTCTGAATATACACAACAAGGATCCACAGAGCCTAGAGAAAGAATCCCAAGGATAAGTAAGGCTCTGGTCAAAGAAGTGGGGTCTTCCTCCACCCTTCTCAGTTCTGATGAAGGGTCCAGGCCCAAAATATTGACTGTTTATTCTTTTCTATAGATGCTGCCAGACCTGCTGCGTTCCTCCTACGTTATGTGTGTGTTGCTAAAGAGATGGTTTGTCATTAGTTGTTTCAAGCCATGATTCAAATTCTATTTTTTTTTTAATTTTGGTGCAAGTTTTGGAGCCCTATAAATGATAATACAGTATTTTGCATTTCCGAATTTCGTATTAAACAGCTGATAAATGTTTTATTTTTATATATAATTTATTTGATATGGTTCTGCTACAACAAAACGGTTGGCGATTTAATTGAATTACACTGCCACCTAGTGGCAGAAAGTGGCCATGAATGTCCAACGAATATTATGAAGCATTGAGAGGAAATTAATGATTACAGCATCTCTTTATTCCACAAAACCAGTAATTCACATCCATAATGTCAGCTTCTGTGATTCATTCATTTAGAATTACAGCCGCAAAAATATTACATCAGTAAGTAAACTAATATGTCTCACAACGATGTAAGACATAATTCACAAAGAGCGATCTTTACTGCCCCTTAAGCGAGTATTCCATTGAGACTCTGTATACAATGCACATTCAGAACAACTCCCCGAGTAAATGGTTTCTGTTTTCTGGTTGAAATGAAAATTTGTCTCTGTCAGTTTTTAAAGTTGAGATATAAACAGAAAATGCTGAAAACTCTCAACAGTTCAGGCAGTATCTGTTGAAAGAGAAATAATGTTTTACATCACGAAGATACAAAACCTGTTTATTTTTCCATAGATACTGCCTGGCCTGTTGAGAATTTCCAGCATTAGCAGATTTCTGATTTTCTTTTAAAGTTAACATACTCAGATCCTTTGAAGACAAATTTAAAGTATTTTGCTACGGCTTCTCAACCTGTGACATGCAAATATTTGAATAAGTGGAAATTCAAAACTCGGCTCAATAAATTTCTAAACACAAAGGAAACTGTGATCTTTCACTTTACCTTTTTGTCTGCACTGCACTTTCTGTGCAGCTGTTACACTTTATTCTGCAATGTTTTTTTTATCTTGTTCTACCTCAGTGCACTGTGTAATGATTTGACCTCAAAGTTCAAATTAAATTTATTATCAAAGTATATATATGTTAGGGTGGTGGGGTGGAGGAAGTGCAGGGAGTTCCTTCCCTTTGTGAGCCTGCAGGTCACCCATGGGCAAGGTGTAGCCTCCCAATCAGGGTCACTCACGTGAGGCCATGGGAAAAGGTGGTGGATGGTCGTATGAGCAGCTGGTGCATATCACAAGATCTGGTTATGTGACCACTGATGCCAGGCAGACAATCTCTGAAGAGTATTGATAATAGCTGGGTTCACCCGTATTGTAAAGACACTGCCCAGAAGAAGGTAATGGCAAACCATTTCTGCATAAAAAATTTGCCAGGAACAATCACGGTCAAAGATATGGTCATTATACGAAATGGCACATAATGGTGATGATATATGTGCTGCTGTATATAATCCTGAGATTCATTTTCTTGTAGGCATACACAATAAATCCAATACCATGATGAGATAAATGGAGGACTGCACCAACAAGGTGGACAACCAGTTTGCAAACAACAACAAACTGTGCAAATACAAAAAGAAAGCAAAAAAGAAATAATAATTTAAAAAAATAAATAAGTAATAAGTACCGAGAACATGAGATGAAAATTCCTTGAAAGTGAGTCCACAGGTTGTGGGAGCACTTCAATGATGGGGAAAGTGAAGCTGAGTGGTTCAAGAGCCTGTTGGTTGAAAGGTAATACTTGATCCTCAACCTGGTGGTGTGGGTCCTAAACTCCTGTATCTTCTTCCTGATGGCAGCAGCGAGGAGAGAGCATGGCCTGGGTAGCTGGAACCCTGATGATGGATGCTGCTTTCCTGTGACAACACTGTGTGTGGATGTGCTCAATGGTGGGGAGGGCTTTACCCATGATGGACTGGGCCGTATCCACTACTTTTTGTAGGATTTTCCATTCAAGGGCATTGGTGAATTAACAGTATGCAAGGCAAGCTTTGCACTGTATCTCAGTACAAGCAAAAATATTGTAACATCAACTCTGCAATGATGTACAGCGGCTATATTTCCTTTGAAGTTTGAAGAGATTTGGTTTGTCACCAAAGATACTCACAAATTTCTACAGATGTACCATGGAGATTAGATTAGATTAGATTATGAGGACACACAGTCCTCTTTTATTGTCATTTAGTAATGCATGCATTAAGAAATGATACAGTTTTTCCAGAATGATATCACAGAAACACATGACAAACCAACTTAAAAACTGACAAAAAACACATAATTATAACATATAGTTACAACAGTGCAAAGCAATACCGGAATTTGATAAGAATAGACCATGTCACGGTAAAAGTCTCAAGGTCTCTCGAAAGTCCCATCATCTCATGCAGACAGTGAACCACCAGTGCCGCAAACTTGCCGATGCAGCATCCTGGAAGCATCCAACCACAGTCCGACTCCGAGCCCGTCCAAAAACTCCGAGCCTCCAACCAGTTCCCCGACACTGATGCACTGAGCACCATCTCTGCCGAGCGCTTCGAACCCGGCCCCGGCAACAGGCAATAGGCAAAGCCGAGGATTTGGGGCCTTCCCCTCCGGAGATTCTCCATCGCACAGTAGCAGCGGCAGTGAAGCAGGCATTTCAGAAGTTTCTCCAGATGTTCCCTGTGCTTCTCACGGCTGTCTCCATCAGATCAGGATTGTGCACAGCCCCCTAGTTACACATAATCGATATCATTTGGAATGGCGGCGCACGCTGCGTCGCGCCGCATCTTCTCCTAACTGGCTGGATTACTGTCTGCTATGAGAGGGGTGGGGAGGGCTACTGCACAGGATCGAAAGGAGCTGCAAAAAGTTGTGAACTCAGTCAGCTCCATCATGGGCACCAACCTCCCCAGCATCCAGGACATACTTAAGACGTAATGCCTCAAAAAGGCAGTGTCCATCATTAAGGACACCCAGGTCATGCCTTCTTCTCATTGCTACCATCAGGGAGGAGGTACAGGAGCCTGAAGGCACACACTCAGTGATTCAGGAACAGCTTCTTCCTCTCTGCCATCAGATCTCTGAATGGACATTGAACCCATGAACACTACCTCACAACCTTTCTTTTCAAATTCAGGTTTAATTATCAGTTAACCATACATGAATACAGCCAATGAAACAGTGTTCCTCTGGGGCCAAGGTTTCAAAACATACACCGCATGTTCAAGATACTGAGAACACATGCAGTCATGCAAAAAAAGTTGCATTGCTTATTTAATATAACTATTTTATACATATATGTGTATACTTATAGTAATTCACATTTCTCTATATTACGTATTGCATTGTACTCCGCCGCAAAGACAACAATTTTGTTGGTGATATTAAACCTGATTCTGATTTAGGATAATAAATAACAATTCAGCTTTTGTTCTGACATAACATTATCTTGAAATTGTGTTATTTCTAATTTTGGTAGGAATAAGTATCACCAAAAACAAAGTACATGATCTGTGTCACGTGCCCCATTCCTTGTCAGTCAGGCCAGGAATGAAACATGTTGGTCAAGGATTGTTAATGATAAAAAAATATTTGCCCTAAGAGTTTACTCATAGTCTTTCTGTCTTCATTCTTGATTTACTGAATCTCTTCTGGTTGATAAATTTTTTAGATGAAAATGTAATGCAAGATCCTATGAATGGTGAAAATCTTACTTACTCTCTCAGAGACGTACTAAAATAAAAGTTGCGATCTAGCAGTGCAGTTTCAGCCCACCAATGGTAAATCTGCAATTGTCAATTTGTTTACTTGGCCATCTAATCAGAGCATTGCCTTGAGGCTGTAGCTACTTCTGGCTACAAAACAATCCTAGAATGTGGCAATATAGACTTTATTGCAATCATCACAGAGCAAAAGAACCATGTATGAAGGGTCAAAGACCCCCCCCCCCAATTTCCCACTCTGACCTTCTACCTCTTCTTGTTTGCTTATCACCTCTGCTTGAGTCCCCTCCTCCTACCCTTTCTCCTATGGTTCACTATCCTCTCCTATCAGATTCTTTTTTCTCCAGCCTTTGACCTCGGTTCACCTATCTCCTTCCAACTATCCTCTTTCCTCTCCCCCCACCTTTTTATTCTGGCATCTTCCCCCTTCCACCTCAGAACTGAAGAAGAGCCTCGGCCCAAAACATCGACTGTTTATTCATTTCCATAGATGCTGCCTGACCTGCTGAGTTCCTCCAGCATTTCATGTGTGTTTCCATGCATGAATGGAGACTAATTGAGTTATAGATCTGATTGCCTATTGACATATCTCGAAGTGAAGTTGTTTTTCATCTACGTACGGCCAATGTCATTTTAAGATTCAAGATTGTTTACCGTCATTCTCCAGCACGCGAGGGTAAAGGAGAACAAAATGATTGCTACTCTGGATCTGATGCAGCATCAAAAAACACAAAAGTGTAAAGAACACAATAAAAAAAAACACAATCAATACAAATATTAAATCAATCCTATAAAACACCATGTAAAAGTAACTTTAATGTGTATACATTGATTTCACAAGGTGATGTTTGGGGGTATGGTGGGGGGGGGTTAATGGGTTAAGATGTTGATCAGCCTGATGACTTGGGCAACGTAGCTGTTCTTGAGTCTAGTGGTCCTGGTGTGGATGCGACTTAGCCTCTTCCGTGATGGGAGTGGGACAAGCGGTCCCACACCTATCATCAAGTCATGAATATGGTTTGGATTACCCCTCTACACAGAGCATAGAACATAGAACAGTACAGCACAGAAACAGGTCATTCCCTCATAACGTTGTGCCGAACCAGCTAAAAGTCAAATCAATAACACCCAAACTCTAATCCCTTCCACCTACACCAAATCCGTATCCCTCCATCATCCTTACATCCATGTGCCTCTAATGTACTTGCCTCTACCACCATAACAGGCATCCACCGTCGTCGTGGCTATCCCTCGAGGTTGAGGATAATGGTCTTCGTCTGAAGAAGTGGCCCACAGAACGAAGACACTTGTGCGTGTATTTGTTTAACATGCACTTGATGTTGCACTCCAAGAAGCACACGATACTTCACAAATCAACCAACTGATTCCAATGGCATGGAAACCACGACGATTGGAGCTGATGGATTTGTTGCAGCCTTCATCCACCTTCACAGCCGTTGAGTTTGAAGTAACTTCATCCACCTGTTCCACCGTTGAGGTCTTGGTTGGATTGTTCTTTGTCAGGGACCTCACCCTCGACCTTACTGCTATGGGTGACCCTACCAGGAGCATAGCTCCAGATGACATTGCTCTCGGGATCACAGGACCACACAAGCTTCTCCACCACGACAAGGTGACAATCCACAGAGAAGAGGCATCCACCACTGTCTGAGCAAAATATTTACCCTCACATCCCTCTTGAACCTATCCCCACCCCCCCCCGCACCCCAGTTTCAATGCATGCCCTGGGGTATTAGACATTTCAACCCTGAGAAACAGATACTCTCTGCCCACTCTATCTATGCCTCTCATAATCTTATAAACCTCTATCAGATCTCCCTTCAGCATAAAACTCTCCAGAGTAAAGAACCAAGTTTATCCAGCCTCTCATGCAAGCATATGCTCTCTAAACCGGGCAACATCCTGGTAAACCTCTTCTGCACCCTCTCAAAAGCCTCAACATTCCTTCCTATGGTGAGGCGACTAGAACTGTATGCAATACTCCAAATATGGCCTAACCAGCGTTTTATAAACTTAACTGCAACATAACTTCTTGATTTTTGAACTCAGTGCCTCGACTAATAAAAGCAAGTATTCCACAAGCCTTCTTAACCACCTTATCGACCCGTGTAGCCACTTTCAAGGAGGCATGAAAATGGATCCAAGGTCGCTCTGCTCAGCAACACCAGTAAGGATCTTGACCCTAACAGTGTTCTGTCTTCCTTGAATTTGCCCTACCAAGTTGCAACCCAGTTCAGCTGGGTTAAACTCCATCTGCCATTTCTCTGCCCATAGCTGCAACTGGTCAATATTGCGCTGTATTCTTTGCCAGAGTTAGCTTACTTAACTCTTGGCAAGAGTACAGCACATAATATATGACACATGCTTGGAATTCACTTCCTTGACTTAAGTTTATTTAAGCGGAGGAACTGAGTTCCAAGCAAGATTGCTTTGAGGACAAACATCAGTAAATGAGACCCAAGTCATGCGTGAAAATTAAAATAAAGTTGTATTATGGTTATAATTATGATGATAAACTGGAATGCATTAAGGGCAAGACAGAAAGATAGGAGCAGAAAACTGGTGAGTCTTAAATGAACACAAAGATTTAAAATGGTACTTCTTTGACATTCCAGCTAATCATGGGTCACATCTCACCAGTCTGAGAGTATTGGAGACAGATAATAATGGCCGTATCTGACTCACCCAGAGAGCACCTGAATTTGAGACAGAGATATTTTGTAAGAGGGAAGAAAGAGGCTTACTCTAATTTTAAACCTTTGATTGCTGCTAATGGAAAGGGAAAATAATCTTTTTTCAATCGCAACATCTTTTACCTTTCGCTGATAAACAGCTATCATCAAATAGAGCTGAATAAGCAGACCGTCTACTCGTTAAAGATGCTTTTAACATTTAGTGCTTCTGTTGCCGTCTCCTCAGGAGAATACCTGTTGCATTAATGCAACCCCGTATTCATTTTGACTCTTGTTCAGATGGCAGAACCAACATCTGTAATGTCTGACGGCTCCACAATTCTAGCAAAAAGAGAAGGAAATAGAGAAAATGTGCTGGAAGGTAGAATACCTTCTCTGAAACAGGAGATAACGGGAGATAACGTCCAACTTTACAGAAACCAGCTATAGGGGATCTTAGAACCAAAAGAAGGTAATATTCCTCCACAATGTTGTGACCCCATCTGGAGAAGTAGCCTTCTTCACCCTGAGCAAACCCCTGGAGTGTCGGGCCTGAACATTGAGAATGACCATCCCTGTGGATCTGTGGAGAATGGTGAAGCCAACACTGCCAACCTCAGGTTCCACCGTAGTGGGGCAAGGAGTGCTTGAGAGGAGCAGGAGGATGGCTAGTTTGTGACACAGGTATGCTCCTTTGTCAGTTTAAGCTGGACTTCTGTATATCCCCTGTTCATAGACTTCAGACTGTCAGTGCCACCCCAATACTCCTTTTCTACTTTAAGTAGTGAAAGGTTGGAGATTCCTGGGGGACAGAGGGTGCCTTGGTAGCACAGTGGTTAGTGCAGTCCCAGAACTGGGATTGATACTGGGACTGGGACTGGGAACCCAATTTCCCTCGGGATCAATAAAGTATGACTATGACTATGATACTGATCAGAATTCAATTCCTACCACTGCCCGTAAGGACTTTGTACATTCTCCCCATGACCGTATGGGTTTTGTCAGTGAGATCCGGTTTCCTCCCACATTTCAAAGACAAATGCTTAGGGTTAGTGAGTTGTGGGCATGTACCTATCCAGGAGCCTCTTAAAAGACCCTATCATATCCACCTCCACCACTGTCGTTGGCAGCCCATTCCACACACTCACCACTCCCTGTGTAAAAAACTTACCCCTGACATCTCCTCTGTACCTACTTCCAAGCACATTAAAGCTGTGCCCTCTCAGGCTAGCCATTTCAGCCCTGGGAAAAAGCCTCTTATTACCAAACACAATCAATGCCGCTCGTTATCTGGTACACCTCTATCAGGTCACCTCTCATCCTCCGTCGCTCCAAGAAGAAAAGGCCAAGTTCACAATGGCCAACTCTCCGAATTTCATCCTTAAACTCCTTCCTGCTAGCCTTATAATTTTCTAGATCTCGATCATTAGCTAGTTTTTTGAACCTTTCGTAAGCTTTCTTTTCTTCCTGACTAGATTTTCAACAGCCTTTGTACACCATGGTTCCTGTACCCTGCCATCCTTTCCCTGTCTCATTGGAACAAACCTATGCAGAACGCCATGCAAATATCCCCTGAACATTTGCCACATTTCTGCCATATATTTCCCTGAGAACATCTGTTCCCAATTTATGCTTCCAAGTTCCTGCCTGATAGTTACATATTTCTCCAATTAAACACATTCCTAACTTGTCTGTTCCTATCCTTCTCCAATGCTATGGTAAAGGAGGTAGAATTGTGATCACTATCTCTAAAATGCTCTCCCATTTAGAGACCTGACACCTGACCAGGTTCATTTCCCAATACCAGGTCAAGTACAGCCTCTCCTCTTGTAGGCTTATCTACATATTGTGTCAGGAAACCTTCCTGAACACACCTAACAAACTCCACCCCATCTAAAGCCCTCACTCTAGGGAGATGCCAATCAATATTGAGGAAATTAAAATCTCCCAGCACAACAACCCTGTTATTATTGCACCTTTTCAGAATCTATTTCTCTATCTGCTCCTCAGTTCCTGTTACTATTGGGTCATCTATAAAAAACACCCAGTAGAATTATTAACCTCTTCCTGTTCCTAACTTCCACCCACAGAGACTCCGTACTGAATCCCTCCATGACTTCCTGCATGTCTGCAGCTGTGACACTATCTCTGATCAGCAGTGCCACGCCCCCACCTCTTTTGCCTCCCTCCCAGTCCTTTCTGAAACATCTAAAGCCTGGCACTCTTAGTAGTCATTCCTGCCTCTGAGCCATCCAAGTCTCTGTAATGGCTGCAACATCATAGCTCCAAGTACTGATCCACGCTCTAAGCTCATCTGTCTTGTTCATGATACTCCTTGCATTAAAATAGACACATCTCAAACCATCAGTCTGAGCGCATCCCTTCTCTATCACCTGCCTATCCTCCCTCTCACACTGTCTACAAGCTTTCTCGATTTGTGAGCCAACCACCCCTTCCTCCGTCTCTTCAGTTTGGTTCCCACCCCCCAGCAATTCTAGTTTAAACTCTCCCCAGAAGCATGGTGACACTTGTGGGCTGCTCCCAGCACATCCTCAGACCGAGTTGGTTGTTGAAGCAAAACAACACGTGTTAGTGTATGCTTCGATGTT
The DNA here is from genome assembly GCF_030028105.1 of Mobula birostris. Taxonomy (NCBI): domain Eukaryota; kingdom Metazoa; phylum Chordata; class Chondrichthyes; order Myliobatiformes; family Myliobatidae; genus Mobula; species Mobula birostris. Next base: position 5,583,178 of record NC_092378.1, on the reverse strand, counting down.
TCAACGTACATGTGACAAATACAAGTAATCTTTATCTTTAACATTTCAAGGAAATTTTGACAACACCTTTGAACATTTTCCTCCACCTTTCCGGTAAACTGTTATTGTAATAAGGCTCAGACTGGCTGACCCGTTTAGGGAGTCTGGTGTCAAATGATGTGGTCTGTCTGACAGAGCCAATGGTATAATTAGGATCTCAGTGTTGGCCTGATGGATGCTACCGATTCACCTGTCCTTCTCATGAATTTGGAGGGTTTTGTAGAGACAGTGTTGGTGACATATTACCTTCAGGAGCCTGCTATAGGTAGTCCCAGTCTCAGAAGCATGTGGGGATCAGGGGCAGGGAGGAGGAGGCTTAACCGCACTGCCTAGTAAACCTAGTGGGCAAAGGAGGCCCAGGCTTTGCCTGGCCTTGCAAATCCCAGTGTTGATTTCTTTATCCAGACTCCCTCAGCAGCTGCTCCATGGCCAGTTATCACACTACAGGGAAACAGGAACCGTGGTAAACCTTGTAAAAGGGTGAAAGACCGTGTGAAAACCAGAACTGCTTATAGTGGGCTTGCTCCCTGGTATCTGGAACATAGGGCACCAGACGGAACTGGTTGCTGCGCCTTGGTTAAACCTGCTCACAGCAACTTAGAAGGTTAGGCATCACATGGACCTGGAGACTGCCGGACAGAAGTGGAAAGCCGTGCCTATAGAATCTGGACAGTTCCCTTGTTCCCATTGTGAACATCTTTGCCATTCAGGAATTGGCCTCTACAGTCACCTCCAAGTACACTCAGATGAGCTGCACAGTCGCAACAATCGTCATTGAAATCGACAGACAGCCAACGAACAGTAAACATGAGTTTTGTGTCAGGTTTGAGGTCTTCAGCTCACTTTACCTCAGATGGCCACAGGTTGTGCTAGTACAGTGAAAGAGATGCTGAATCCCATTGGTCATTTTTACCTTCACTGGAAATGGTTCCCAACATAGTCAAGCTTTTCCAGGGCCTTGTGGTTAACCATCATTCTCAAAGGGCGGTGTTGAAGAACATACGGTAGGCATGTTAGTAATGGATCTTAGTTTTACAGACATTGAGTGTAAGGCCCATATTTCTCTATGTTTCAGTAAATGCCTCAAAGCTAACATGGAGCTTGGTGCCATAGAGTTGTAGAGTGTTACAATATGTGGGTTATGACCAAAGAAAAGATGGCTGGGTTTGCTTAGCCTTTTTCTACGGGAGTGTTTACTTGGTGCATCAAAAATCAAACTTACAAAACTTTGCATAAATTGAAAAAAGAAAACTGCCAATATTTACAAAGAGATATCTCATATCACAGAAGAGTTCCATACTTTGTCCAGTGTGAACTCTCTCCCTTCCTCCCTCTCTCTCGCTCCATTTCTGCAGCTGCATGCGTAAATCCGCATGTGTACAGAGTGCGTTTGCCGAGTGCTCTCTGTCGCATAGAGTTATGAAGTTATACAGTATAGAAACATGCCCTTCAGTCCAACTCTTCCATGCAGACCAAGATGACCACCTGAGCTAGTCCATTTGCCTACATTTAGACCATATCCCTCTAGACTTTCCAGTCCATCAGTCTGCCCAAATGTTGTAACTGTACCTACGTCTAACACTTCCTCTGACAGATCATTCCACATACCCACCACTCTAAATGTGAAGAAGTTGCCCCTCTGGTTCCATTTAAATCTTTACCCTCTCACATTAGAAAGAAGTAAAATGCGGATATGCAGGGAGTTCGGGTGCTCTGGGAATTTAAATCCTGGGTGAGTCCATGGTCACTACCAATCAGGATCAGAATGATCACTGTCTGAAATTATGTGAAATTTATTGCTTGTAGAAGCAGTACAGCATGGAAATAAAATTATTATAAACTATAAAATAAATAAATCATGCAAAACAAATTACTATGCAATTAATAGTCTGACTAGTGGGGCAAAGGAAGAGACACTCGTTAAGCCACAAATGCTGGGACCACTCACCCTCTCAGGTAACATCCACAGAGAGATGGAAATCTGCTCATTGATGTTTTCAAGTGAAATTAAAACTCTCATTTACAACAATATTCTCAAAGATTTTCATGTAAGGCATTGTCCTGAAGTACTAGAGTAGGATTAGTATTCCTTGGTCACTTGTACTAATTGTTCAGTATAACAGTGGGTGTGAGAGTTGTATTCCAACTCTAATATTAGTCAACTATCCCTACCTCCCAGGCCATGCTCTCTTCTCACTGCTGCCATCAATTAGAAGGTACAAGAGCCTCAGGATTCACACCACCAAGTTCAGGAACAGTTACTACCCCTCAACCATCAGGCTCTTGAACAAAAGGGGAAAAACTACACTCTCTTGGCGTCAGCTGCAAATTTGCTGATCCAGTTAACTGCATTATCATCCAGATCGTTGATATAGATGACAAACAACAATGGACCCAACATCGATCCCTGCGTGACACACCACCGGTCACAGGCGTCCAATCAGAGAGGCAACTATCTACAACCACTTCCCAGCTTCTCCCACAAAGCCAATGTCTAATCCAATTTATCACATCTTCCTGAATGCTGAGCGACTGAAGCTTCTTGACCAACTTCCCATGAAGGGCCTTGTCAAAGGCCTTGCTAAAGTAAATGTTGACAAAATCCACTGCCGTGCCTTCATTGACTTTCCTGGTAACTTCCTCAAAAGACTCTATAAAATTGGTTTGATATGAATTATCATACACAAATCCATACTGATGATCACTAATCAGTCCCTGTCTATCCAAATACTTATATATCTGGTCCCTGCGAATAATTTCCAATAAAGCTACTGATGTCACACTCACCAGCCTATAAGTTCACTGGCTTATTCTTAGAGCCTTTCTTAAACAACTGAACAATATTAGCTGTCCTCCAATCTCCAATCCTCTGGCACCTCACCTGTGGCTAACAATGTTTTAGAGAATGTTTTAAATATCTCTGCTTTGACCCCTGCAATTTCTGCACTAGCCTCCCACAGGGTCAGAGGGAACACATTCTCAGGTCCTGAGGATTTAGCCACCGTAATTTGCCTCAAGATAGCAAACACCTTCTCCTCTGTAATCTGTAAGGGGTCCATGACCACACTGGTGCTTTGCCTCACATCTGTAGACTTCAGTCTGTCTTCCGAGTAAATTCGGATGCAAAAAATTCATTTAAGATCTCCCCCAGCTCTTTCCATTCCACACATGGATTTGATCTTCTATAAGACAATTTTGTCCCTTGTTATCCCTGTACTCTTAAGGTATCTGTAGAATCCCTTTGGATTCTCCTCTACCTTGTCTGCCTTCTTTTAGCACACCTGATTTCCTTCTCAAGTGTTCTCTTGCATTTCTTATACTCCTCAATTACCTCATTAGTTCCTGCCTGCCAATATCTACTATGAACCTCCTTCTTTTTCTTAACCAGGGCTTCAATATCTCTCAAAAGCCAATGTTCCCGAAACCTGTTGTACTTGCCTTTTATTCTGACAGGTACGTACAATCTCTGTACTCTCAAAATTTCAGTTTTGAAGGTCTCCCAGTTATAAAGTACATCTTTACCAGAAATCAACACGTCCCAATCCACACTTGCCAGATCCTTGCTGACAATATCAAAAATGGCCTTTCTCCAATTTAGAATGTGAACCTGAGGACCAGAACAATCCTCTTCAATTATTACCCTGAAACTAATGACATTATGATCACTAGATGCAAAGTGTTCCCCTACACAAACTCCTGTCACATATGTTGTCTCATTCCCCAACAGGAGATCTAGTATCACACTCTTATTAGTTGGGACCTCTACGTACTGATTAGGGAAACTTTCCTGAACACACTTGACTAACTCTCCCATCCAGCCCTTTTACAGTATGGGAGTCTAAATCAATCAATATGCGGAAAGGTAAAAATCACCCATTATCACAACCTTATGTTTCTTGCAAAAGTCTGTGATCTCTCTGCAAATTTGCTCTTCTAATTCCTGCAGACTCTTGGGTGGTCTACAATATAATCCCATTAATGTGGTCATACCTTTCTTACTCCTCATTTCTACTAATAAAGACTGACTAGACGAGATCTCCAGTCTGTCCTGATTGAGAACTGTGTGATTTTTTTCCCCTGACTAGCCAGACCACCCCTCCCCCTTTAATCCCTCCCACTATATCATTTCGAAACAACAGAGCCTCAGAACATTGAGCTGCCAATCCTGCCCCTCCTGCAACCAAGTCTCATTAGCGGCAACAATATCAGAATTCCATGTGCTGATTCATACACTAAACTGATTCGCCCCTCCTGCAACCAAGACTCATTAACAGCAACAATATCAGAATTCCAGGTGCTGAGTCATACACTAAGCTCATTCACCTTTCCCACAATACTCCTGCATTGCAAGAAATGAGACTCAGAACATTAGTCTCACCGTGCTCATCCTTTTGATTCCCACCTTTGTATGTAGGCTTAACAACACCTTCCTCCACAACCCCTCCACTACCTGTTCTGGTGCTCTGGTCCCCATTCCCCTCTTTCTCTGGTTTAATTCTGCCCCCTCCCACCCCATGCACCACTTGGAAAGTGTCCCTTCACTACCTTAACCATTGCAATATTCCCCCAGAATGCCAGAAACTGTGTAGAGGCCAAACCAAACCAAAACAATTGCCACTGCCGACAACCCTACAGATTTGTTATACTTGCATGTCACACCCTCAATAATAACGATTGCTCCAAAATTTGAGGATACGTATTTGCTCCTTCATTAAGAATTAATAAACATACAATCTGGAAGAGATGGAACTTAGGCATACCCAAGTGTAAGCTAAGTATTATTGAGCGGTTGGCAAAAGATATGACACCCGCCAGTCCCCAATTACTACAAACTGCAATGAACAAAACATGAATACGTGACTTATTCCCTTTCCTTTTACCACACCCCCACTAATGTAACCAGTAACCACAATAAACCAACAGCGCAGAATGCAATGCAGATACAGAACAGGTGCGTGGCTCCTACAACCTTTAGGGGTACGTGTGTGTGTGTGTGTGTGTGTGTGTGTGTAGTTTGCACATTCTCCCTATGACCGTTTGGGTTTCTTCTGGGTGTTACAAGAAAACTGAGAGAATAAAGGAATAAAAAGATGGGATTAGTGTAAATGGGTGGTTGATGGTCAGCATGGAGCCATTGGGCTGAAGGGCCTGTTTCATACAGAGCATCGCTGTAGCACAATGGATAGTGTAACACTCTTTCAGCAAAGGCAATCTAGGTCCAATTCCATCACTGTAAAGAGTTTGCATGTTCTTCCCGTGACTGCTTGGGTTTCCTCCAGGAGCTCAAGTTTCCTCCCATGTTCCAAAGGTGTGCAAGTTAGCAAGTTAATTGGCATTTGAAGTGGTTTGCCATTGCCTTCTTCAGGGTAGTGTCTTTACAAGATGGGTGACCCCAGCCATTACCATTACTCTTCGGAGATTTTCTGCCTGACATCAATGGTCGCAGAACCAGGACGTGATATGCACCAGCAGCTCATATGACAATCCACCACCTGCTCCCAAGGCTTCATTTGACCTGGGGGCACGGGGGGGGGGGGAGATAAACAGGTTCTATACCTTGCCCAGGGATGACCTGCAGGCTAGCAGAGGGAAAAACCGCCTTACGTCTCCTTTGGTAGAGACGTATCTCCAACCCGCCACCCAAACAAGTAATACACTCACTACTTCTTGGAAATTGATACTGAATTTACACTCCTCCACAAAAAGAATTATTGTGTACCTTTCATCGAGGGTTGTCATTGTGCTTATTCTGTTCTACCACAAGGGGTGGCTCTAAGTCTAGTAAACTTCCACAAAGAGTCTAAATTTACAGTCTCTGTCTAGGGGTTGACACTGGCTCAAGATTACTCAGTATTCCCACCAATGCTATAGCTGCAACTTATCTGTGTTCTCCAGCTGGAAGCTAGGTCTAAGCTTATTATATGTGTATTCCCCACAAGCAGTTGGCACCAAGTCTGCCTAACATGTGATTCATACAAAGCTTACTGTGGCCATGTTGTAAATTGGTTCTAAGTCTAATGTATTTCTTAACAGGAGTTTGGATTAAATTGACTGAGTTCCCTCATCAGAGGTTGACCATTAATCAGAATCAGAATCAGGTTTATTATCACCAGCATGTGTCATGAAATTTGTTAACTTAGCAGCAGCAGTTCAATGCAATACAGGATAATACAGAAAGAAAAAAATCAATTACAGTATTGAATAGATTAAACATCGTGCAAAAAGAACAGAAATAATATATATTAAAAAAGTGAGGTAGTGTTCATGGGTTCAATGTCCAATTAGGAATCAGATGGCAGAGGGGAAGAAGCTGTTCCTGAATCGCTGAGTGTGTGCCTTTACCCTCCTGTACCTCCTACCTGATGGTAACAGTGAGAAAAGGGCATGCCTTGGATGCTGGAGGTCCTTAATAATGGACGCTGCCTTTCTGAGACACTGCTCCTTGAAGATGTCCTGGGTACTTTGTAGGCTGGTACCCAAGATGGAGCTGACTAGATTTATGACCCTCTGCAGCTTCTTTTGCTCCCCGCCCATACCAGACAGTGATGCAGCCTGTCAGAATGCTCTCCATGGTACATCTGTAGAAGTTTTTTGAGTGTACTTGTTGACATACCAAATCTCTTCAAACTCATGATGAGGTATAGTCTTGCCTTCTTTATAACTGGATCAATGTGTTGGGACCAGGTTAAATCTTCAGAGATCTTGACACCTAGAAACTGCTCACTCTCTCCACTTCTGATCCCTCTATGAGGATTGGTATGTGTTCCTTTGTCTTACCCTCCCTGAGGTCCACAATCACCTCTTTTGTCTTACTGACATTAAGTGCCTCTGCTTCCTCTAAAGAGGTTGTATCACCAAAGATCCAAGGATAACTGACGCAATCTACTTTAAATATAGGGCGGCGCACTGTAGCGTAAACATAGTAAAGCGCCAGCGACACACATAAAAGTTGTTAGTGAACGCAGCAGGCCAGGCATCTCTAGGAAGAGGAAGAATTTCAACCCTAATGCTTGAAATTCCAGCATCTGCAGATTTCCTCGTGTTTGCGTCTTCAAAGCGCCAGAGCCCCGAGTTCAATTCCCGCCTCTGTCAGTAAAGAGTTGGCACATTCTCCCCGTGACCACGTGGATTTCCTCCAGGTTCTCCCGTTTCTTCCCACATCCCATAGGCGTACGGGTTAGTAGGTTACAAACGCGAGAAAGTTTGCAAATGCTGGACATCCAAAGCAACACACACAAAATGCTGCAGGACCATAGCAGGTTAGGCAGTATCTATGGAAAAGAGTAATCAGTTAAGGTTTCGAACCGAGACCCTTCTGCAGGGCTCATTATTCGGGTTAGTAGCTTAAGTGGTCACGAGGGCGGTGTGCGTTTGTTGGTCCGGAAGGCCCAGTTACCTCGCTATATCTCTAAATTTAAAAAAATCCTCACGACAGGCTGTCACAATATTTGGATATCGCTCGCAAGATGTTGGTATTAACAGGGCTCCATACGTGTTCCGTCTAAGTTTAATACGTTCCCTCATAGCAGTTCGTTTAGAAGAAACAGGGTTCTCCTCTGCCGAAGTTAGCAGTAGGTACACTGAATGCTGGCAGCGTTCACCGTGTTCCCCGGCAAGGTGTTGGCACTATACACAGGCTTTACTTTGCAGAGCCAAGCGAAGTCGGTTCCGACACTCCAGCAACCTCTCGATTTGCTTGGGCTACACCAGATAGGCGGGAACAATGCTTACAGAGAAAGAACACACCCACAGATAGGCAGGCTCAGAGACGGCGATCGGGCTCGGCAGGGAAGTTGGCTGGGACGGAGCCCTTCAAAAGTTTATTCGCGGAAACCTCTCCCCCCGAACTTGCAGTTTCTTTTTGTTGTGCCAACTCGACCTTCGCAACGCGGGGCTGTTTTCTCTCGACGAAGATGAGATACCAGTGCCTGGTCTTGATTTAGAGTTAGAGTTTGAGTTTCGGTAATCACCTGGAAGTCAAGGGCCGAATCCTGCTCGTGTTTGTAGGGCGTGTTTTCTTCTCTCTACTTTTGCCCTACTGGTTTTCTTCCCCCACGCTGATACCGACACAACTGCAGAGATGAGTAGCTTTGATTCGGACGAGGATCAGTTGAAGATGGAAGAATTTCGTGACGGTGAGTCATCTCTGGTTAAGTGGTTACAATTTCGCAATTTCGTGTTGTTCTAAAGACAAAAAAAAACAAAGCTTTGGAGCAAATTCACTGTTGACCATTTCCAGCTGCTCATCTCCAGTGGGAATCGGAAGCGCGGGGTGTGGAAAAGGGTCCCCGCCCTGTGTGAGCACATTTAACTGTTGAGTGAAAGAACCCAGTGGGTCAGACAGCATCCGTGGTGAGTCAAAGACCCAGGATGGTCCTTACAGCCGGGGAGTCTTTAAAGGACGGTCCTTTAGAACAGAGATGAGGAGTTATTTCTTTAGCCTGAGGATGGTAAATCTGTGGAATTCATTGCCACAGATGGCTGTGAAGGCTAAGTCATTGGGTATACTTAAAGTGGAGATTGATAGGTTCTTGATTAGTCAGAGCATCAAAGCTTATGGAGAGATGACAGGAAAATGGGATTGAGAGGGATAATAAATCAGCCATGATGGAATGGCAAATTAGTTTAACTCTGCCCATTGGTTTAACTCTGCATCTGTGCCTTTGGTAGATGTTCCCAGTTCTAAGATAACTGGAAATGTTGGTTCTCTGAACCTGTTGAACACTCAGTCCTAAAGAGCGATCGTTCTCGGCCAATGATGAGGTGTTGTCCTTCAGACCATGTTGCATGCATGTAGATGATGTTGGAACAATGTAAGAGGCTGCAGATGGAAAGGCCAATATTGGCGTGGATGAAGAATTAATGTGACAGGCAAATGAAGCTTGTGGTTACCACAGGATGCTGGATCTCTGAAGTAGTTTGATGTATTTCACATGGAGGAGAGTAGATTATATGTACCAATCTGGAAGAAATGCAGGAACTCTCCTGGTTACAACTATAAATCAAACAGCTCACATGTTGGAAATGCCACTACCTGATAAAGGGACCTACTTTGTTAGGCACCTTCACTCCATACATGGAATTTCCCCATGACCAGTCATTTTAATTTGACTTCCCATTCTTATTCTGACATGTCCATCTGTGGCTTCAACTGCCATGATGAGGCCACCATCAGATTGGAGGAGCAACATCTCATATTCTGTTTGGGTAGCTGCCAATTTGACACCATGAACATTGATTTCTCCAACTTCCAATAATTCCTCTCCCTCCTCCACTTTCACTCTACCATTCTCCATTCTGGCTCCCCTCTTACCTCTCCACTCCTCCCTTCTCCTCACTTGCCCTTCACCTCCCTCTAGCACTTCTTTCCTTTGTCTCATGGTTGACTGTCCTCTCCTATCAGATTTCTTATTCTTCAGCCCTTTACCTTTCCCACTTATCACCCCCCAGCTTCTCACTTCATCACCCTCCCTCCCACCTGGTCTCACCTATCACCTGCCAGCTTGTACACCTTTACCTCCCCCACCTTCTTATTCTGGTTTCTTCCCTCTTCCTTTCCAGTCCTGATGAAGAGTCTTGGCCAAAAACATTGACTGTTTATTCCTTTCCGTGTATACTACCTGAGCTGCTGATTTCCTCCAGTATATTGTCTGTTGCTCTGGATTTCCAGCATTTGGAGATAATCTTGTGTTTATCACTTAACCATTCAGTTTTCCCTGAAAGATGCACTGATATCACCGCAGACCGAGTTTCCACATGGAAGAAAATGCATGCAGTCCCACAGCAGCACCCCCCCCCCCCCATTCCCTGCTGCCCTCCAAAACTCTCCTTTCTGTGTTCAGGCTGCTGATAAGTAGGATGTTTCTGGGACAACCCAGACAAGAGAATCTGTTTCAGCAGGGAAAAAATACCTGGCTGTTGGGAGGGAAGAGATTAAAGGGCAGTTATTGCATTTCATGCAGTTGCATGTGAAATTGCCGTCAGGAAGAGAGTGAGTATTGCTGGAGGTGGAACAGTGTTCCCTGACTGGAGATTAACCAGAGGTTTACTCTCCTTCCCTCAAAAGAGGTCAGGTCCAAATTTAAAGGCGCAAACACGAGAAAATCTGCAGATGCTGAAAATTCAAGTCCTGACAAAGGGTCTCGGCCTGAAACGTCGACTGTACTCCTTCCTATAGATGCTGCCCGGCCTGCTGTGTTCACCAGCATTTTGTGTGTGCTGCTAGGTCTAAATTTACTGTAATCTCCACAAGAGGCTGGCACTGTGTTCCCCCCACAAGATGTTGGTGTAAGTGGGGAAAATGGTCAATAAATGTGGACAATGGAACAAGTGTGGTTGAGACCTCTGCTATCTAAGGGTAAGAATGGAAGATGACCTCTTCGAAGCACTGATGCAGAGTTGAATTTGTAGAAACATCCCATTGATATCATTGTTTAGAGAGGGATCTAAATTACTTGACCTATTGAAATTGACTAGTTTTGAGACTTGGTTCAAAACACTTCTATTATATAGATTTATAATCTACCTTCATAGGAGCATAAGGCCCATGTGGTACCTCTGGCCATCTGACACTTTGTTATTCATCATGGTTGACCTACCTCAGCACCATTTTGCAGGACAATATCAATACCATTTGCTTCCCTTAGTATTCAGAAACTTATCAATCTATATTTTGAATGAAGTCAATGATTGATTCTCTATAGACTAGAAAATTCCAAACATTCACCATTCTCTCACAGAAGACATTTTTACCTATCTCAGTTCTAAACAGCCTACTTGTTATTCCAAAATTAAGCTCTCTTCTCCCTGTTGCCATCAGGTAGAAGGTACAAGAGCTTCAGAACTCACACCACCAGGTTCCAGAACAGTACTACACCTCAACCATCGGGCTCTTGGACGCAGGGAATAACTACACTCACTTGTCCATCCATTGAGATGTTCCCATAACCAAAGATCTCACTCTAAGGACTCTTTATCTCGTTATCTCATGTTCTCATTATTTATTGCTATTTATTTATTTTTGTATTTGCACAGTTTGTTGTCTTCTGTCGTCTGGCTGATCTTTCATTGATCCTGTTATACAGTACACGAGGAATTCTGCAGATGCTAGAAATTCAAGCAACACACAAAGTTGCTGGTGAACGCAGCAGGCCAGGCAGCAATTTTGATGTGTGTTGCTATTATACAGTAGTTACTTTTCTATAGATTTGCTGAGTATGCCCACAGGAAAATTAATCTCAGGGTTGTATATGGTGATGTATATGTACTTTGATAATAAAGTTTACTTTTTGACTTGCTTTTGATCTTCAAGTTCCCCAGCCAAGAGAAACATCCTCTTTGAACTGACCTTTTGAGCCTTGGAAGACTTTTGAATGTTTTACAGAGATCACGTCTCACTTTATTAAATTGTACTTGTCCTTGAGCTCCTCAGCCAAGGGAAATATTTCCTCTGAATCCACCCTTTTGAGTTTTGGAAGGCTTTTGGACACCTCTCATTTTACTAAATTCTAAGAAATTGGGCTTGGTTATTCAGTTTCACCTCATCTTGTAACTCTGCAATGTTCTGAGCCAGTCCATTAATCTTAACTGCACATCTTTTTATATGCAAGGAGAGCAAAACTGTACACAGTGCTAAGATATGATCTCACCAGGGTCCTATATAATCTCGATAAGATCTCCTCATAGTGCATATAAATCTTCTTTCAACTAAAATTAACATACCATTTACCCTGCTTGCTGCATCCGGCTGTTAGCATTTAAGTTCAAGTCATTTTGAGTTCAGGTTTAATTGTCATTCAGTCATACACATGAATACAGAGTTCCCTTGGGGTTAAGGTGCAAAACACAGTACCAACAGTCACACACAGGACATAGAGTTACAATTACAGAAAATATACTGTGCAGTCATAACAAAATAGTATAGCCCAAGTCCCTGAGTGTCATGGCCTGTAGATTGATGGTGCATGGATGTTGTTCTGGAGCCATGTTTCCATAAGAACAAGCCCGCAGCAGTTCCTCATCACGCGTTGGTGCAACAGCAGGCAAATACAATGCAGCTTCTCATCCACTTAGCAGACACTGGAGGACCGCACCGAGGAGAGGGACCAAGCCCCAACCCAGCATGGATTACAGCACACCCATCCTGCCTCTGCTCTCTCCCCTCTCCCACAATGAGTGATTGCATCCAAGGAAGGCCAGGTCTTTTTAAATATACACATGAACCAATCTGGCATCATTTAAACAATATCCTGTTTTTCTGTTTGTACACTGAAGTGAATGATCCCTCTTTTGTTGGACATAAAGAAAAGACATCATTAAGTGTCAATATTATTTTAACATGGTGTATTCTGTTACAATTGAGAACTAGATTAGTGTGGAGTTTAACTCACTTTTATCGACAAAAGAGTAAGAAAAGATGCCTATGATCACACCGTCAATGAGGAGAATGCTTACTCCCCGTTACGCTGCCGGCATTGAGGGCAGCAATGAAGGTCCTCCATCTCTAATGGTGTCCACAGCTTCCTTCACATCATCAGTAGCTTCTTCTTAGTTTTCATACTGTCAGTCACGCAAGTCCCAGGTGGAGACTCAGGAATACTGTCGCACTCAGATGTAGAAGAATTTTTCATTGCCATTCCTGTTTTGTTTTACCAGTCAGGGTTGTTAGCCCTGAGCTGAACCCGAAGTGCCGGTGCACCACTCTTAGTCTGGCCTCTACCCTTTGACCCTAGGTGACCCTACCAAGAGCCAAAGCATAAAGCCCTGACTCCTGCGAGCATAGCTTTGCGGGTCATTGGGGTAAGGAAGTCTCCAAACCTTACGGTAAGGATGTGGTCCTCTTGGAGGAATGAGGAGAATGTAAAATAGGAATTGCAGATGAACAAAGTACAGAAGGCTCAGGGTGTTTTTCACCACAGATCAGAAGAAGTGTTTTGAAAGATCAGGGAATTGAGAACGATTTGGAACTGAAGCAGAAGAGGATATAAGCCCTGGCCAGATCAATTATGATTATTTTGACTAATGGGGCAGGATTGCATGGATTACTCACCCTCCTAATTTCTTACGGTCTTACACTCAGTGGCCATTTTATTAGATGCACCTGTACACCTGCTCATTAATGCAAATATCTAATCAGCCAATCGTATGGCACAACTCAATGCATAAAAGCATGCAGACATGGTCAAGAGGTTCATTTGTTGTTCAGACCAAACATCAGAATGGGGCAGAAATATGATCTAAGTGACTTTGACCGTGGAATGATTGTTGGTGCCAGACAGGGTGGTTTGAGTATCTCGGAAATTGCTGACCTCCTGGGATTTTCACACACAACAGTCTCTAGAGCAAGGGTTCCCACCTGAAGTCCGCAGAGCATTCAGTTTATGCTAGGGGTTCATGGCATGTGTGAGCACTTGGCCAAGTGGTTAAGGCATTGGACTAGCTACCTGAAGGTCGTGAGTTCAGGCCCCAGCCAAGGGAACGTGTTGTGTCCTTTAGCAAGGCACTTCATCACACATTGACCTGCGACGACACCGGTGCCAAGCTGTATGGGTCCTAATGAGTCCTAATGCCCTTCCCTTGGACAACATTGGTGTCGTGGAGAGCAGATGCTTGCAGCATGGGCAGCTGCTGGTCTTCCACACAACCTTGCCCAGGCCTGCGCCCTGGAGAGTGAAGACTTTCCAGGCGCAGATCCATGGTCTCGCAAGACTAACGGATGCCTTTAGTCATAGCATAAGAAAGTCTGGGAACCCTTGCTCTAGAGTTTACATGGGTGAAAGTGCCTTGATAATGAGAGAGGTCAGAGGAGAGTGAATAGACTTCCTATACAAGCTGACAGGAAGGCAACTGTAACTCAGATATCTACGTGTTACAACAGTGGTGTGTAGAAGAGCATCTCTGAATGCAGAATATGTAGAACCTCGAACCAGAAGGGCTAGAACAGCAGAAGACCACAAAGATACACTCAATAGCCACTTTATTAGGTACAGGAAGTACTTTATTAGGTGCCTAAAATAGTGGCTGCTGAGTATGTGTTCTTGTGGACAGCTACAAACAAAAATTGCATTATAATTGAAGGAAAGTGTATCGGTGTGGGATGATTAACTTTTGACAGCAAGTGCCAGTCCAAGTAATATTGTTTTTAAAGACCCACCCTTAAGAAGTCAGAAAGATCATGTAACTGATTGTGCTATCTTTTAACCTGGAATACTTATTGATAGCTATTGAAAGATTTTGTTAATGTAACCGAAAATTGCTTAAAATAGAAATAAAATGGAATAATGTACCTGATTCATTATTAATGATGTGAATTTTCTGCGTTTGTTTGCTGGTTAATAATGTATAAGGAAAGCAACATCTCAGTGAATTAAGAAAGAAACATCCAAACAATATTTATTGTTGTTCCTTTTCGTGCCTTGTGGCGCATCGGCCCGCAACCTTGCCGATTCTTTAGCGTTTTTGGCTCTTTTTTACGAGGCCGAGTTACTAACTCAATGCTCAATCCAGCACGGATGGAAGCCGTTCGGATTCAAACTACTCACCTTGAAGTCCAGCACAGATGTCACCACACCACCAGCCAGCTTGAACAATATTTATAAAGCTGTAAAACTGTGGGTGTAATACTGTGTGGAAACAGTATTTTCCATGCATGATCTATGTTTTTATTTAACTCTTGCTATGTAACTGGTTAAAATAAGAATATTTACAAAAAGCCTCTCATTTTTTCTTACCTATTATAGCTCTCTGACAAGCATTCTCTTTATTCACTGTACTTCTACCTCCAGAAGGTATAAAGAGGAAAATTCATGCATCACTTCAAGTTTATTGTCATTCAACCATAGATAAATACACAATTAAATGAAACATCGTTTCTCTGGGAAGAAGGTGCAAAAACAGGACACATAGTTATGACTCAGCACATAGAGTCACAAAATAATATTCACACAGGTCCCTGAGTGGCCTGGCCTGTAGATTGACAGGTTAGCATAAAGTTTGAGGGGGATGTTTATGTAAGAGAGTATAATGTGTCTGGCACTATGATGATAAAACAAACAGTCCTGCGAATATGTGAAAGAGCAGCAGTAAAAGATGAGAAAGTGACTGAGTGCAGGATGAGATGAGTCGGGCTGTTGGAGGACATGGGGGTACACGTGTGCTGGGTGGTAGCAGACTGTCAAGAAGTCCAGCAGCCTGGGGGAAGCTTTTAAACTTCCTCATTTGATTTGGATGCAAACAACAGGAATTCTGCAGATGCTGGAAATTCAAGCAACACACATAAAAGTTGCTGGTGAATGCAGCAGGCCAGGCAGCATCTCTAGGAAACGCAGCAGGCCAGGCAGCGTCTCTAGGAACGCAGCAGGCCAGGCAGCATCTCTATCCTCCCGCCACCCCACTAGGAATAGGGTTCCCCTGGTCCTCACCTACCACCCCACCAGCCTCCGGGTCCAACATATTATTCTCCGTAACTTCCGCCACCTCCGACGGGATCCCACCACTAAGCACATCTTTCCCTCCCCCCCTCTCTCTGCATTCCACAGGGATCGCTCCCTACGCAACTCCCTTGTCCATTCGTCCCCCCCATCCCTCCCCACTGATCTCCCTCCTGGCACTTATCCGTGTAAGCGGAACAAGTGCTACACATGCCCTTACACTTCCTCCCTTACCACCATTCAGGGCCCCAAACAGTCCTTCCAGGTGAGGCAACACTTCACCTGTGAGTCGGCTGGGGTGATATACTGCATCTGGTGCTCCCGATGTGGCCTTTTATATATTGGCGAGACCCGACGCAGACTGGGAGACCGCTTTGCTGAACATCTATGCTCTGTCCGCCAGAGAAAGCAGGATCTCCCAGTGGCCACACATTTTAATTCCACATCCCATTCCCATTCTGACATGTCTATCCACGGCCTCCTCTACTGTAAAGATGAAGCCACACTCAGGTTGGAGGAACAACACCTTATATTCCGTCTGGGTAGCCTCCAACCTGATGGCATGAAAATTGACTTCTCTAACTTCTGCTAATGCACCACCTCCCCCTCGTACCCCATCTGTTACTTATTTTTATACACACATTCTTTCTCTCTCTCTCTCCTTTTTCTCCCTCTGTCCCTCTGAATATACCCCTTGCCCATCCTCTGGGTGCCCCCCCCTTTTCCTTCTCCCGAGGCCTCCTGTCCCATGATCCTCTCATATCCCCTTTTGCCTATCACCTGTCCAGCTCTTGGCTCCATCCCTCCCCCTCCTGTCTTCTCCTATCATTTTGGATCTCCCCCTCCCCCCTCCCACTTTCAAATCCCTTACTCACTCTTCCTTCAGTTAGTCCTGACGAAGGGTCTCGGCCTGAAACGTCGACTGCACCTCTTCCTAGAGATGCTGCCTGGCCTGTTGCATTCACCAGCAACTTTTATGTGTGTCAATTGATTTGGATGAAGGTTTTTGAGCTTTTTGTGTAAAATGTGCTATAGATATTGAACTTTTGGTGGTGTTAGGGAAACGGGCAATACTGAATCTGGAGCTTTACATAAACTCCAACGAAATTTCCTTTTCATTAACATGTCCTCTCAAAATGTCTGTGGCCCTGCTAATTTTATTCAGATGGAACACTTAACTACTCACATCTGTGGGCAGGTGGCCAGTTGGATTAATTTTTGATCTGTAGCCAACCAAATCTGATTTTGTGTGAACACATTCAACAGACAGAATCCTGCTAAAACTAATGTGGCTTGAGCAACAGCTAGACTAGAGACTTATTGCTGTCTCATTTGCAGAGATGTATTTGCCAAGGACACGTGCTGACCAATATCCCCAGTGCCCACTTGTTGTTATTCCCTGACTCTGAATAATTCTGTGTCCTTTTTTGGAGAGTGAGCTTTAATCAGTATCGCAAACCTATTGTACCATGTTTGTATGTTTTTTCCTGTTGTGTTGGCTTGTATCAATTTATCGGAATCTCAGCCACTCAGTGTATCAGCACTGGACCACAGAGTTGTGGTTTTAGCAAAGTCAAGAGCCATGTACCATTTATTAAATGCTAACTAGATGTATAATCTAAAACGTTAAAAGATCATCTTCTCTTTCCATCATAGTTCATTGAAGAGCCTATTATAGTCTTTATTCTTATTTGAAATAAACCTATGTTATGGTTCTGTCATCATTTCCAGTACAAACATATATACTTCACATTTGAGTTGGTTGACATGGAAGTCTATGTTGAACCAAAACAGAAGTTCTTATGTTCTGTGACGATGTATTTTCTCTTGAGACTCTCCCACTCACATCTTAACATTAATCCCATCAAGCCTTCTTAGAATTTTATGTACTTCAGTGAGGTCCCCATTCATTCTTCTAAATCTGTAGAAATTATGATGTTTTGATGTGTTTGTGGTGTCTGGTCACTTCTTTTTGGTTGCTATTTTGATCGGGGCGGCTTGCAGGTAATGAGCATCACAGTACTAGATTGAAATGAACTGAGCTGAACTGAATATGCCTGGACTCTTTCGATGACCTTCTTGGCTGATGTTTTATATTTTGTGTTTTTCGATCTTTTTTTGCCATTTGCACTAATTGTTTTTTTTGGTGCATGGAGGTGGGGTGGGGGTTGATGACCTTTCTCTGAATGTGTTCCATGGTTTTCTTTGTTTTGTGGCTGTCTGTGGGAAGACAAATCTCAGGGTTGTATACTGCATACAAACTTTGATAATAAGTATACTTTGAATCTTTAACAATACAAATTTTACAGTCAATAACCAATCACAAAAACCTCCTTTTTCCCATTACATCATTGAGTTGTGATTAATTGGCAACATTTTCATTGTTTTCGGTACTGTATACAGGTAATTTGCATTTGAATTGCACCCACCTCCACCAAATTATACTTAAGTCTTGCCGATCAACTCTCCATCAGGACCGGAAAGGGACAAAAGTCAGAATAATATGGTAGTGGAGGGGAAGAACCTCCTGTCGTGTAATTAATATTTCAGTAAACATGGAGTCATCTTGTGTGTGTATGTATGTATATATGTAGTTTAACTAAGCATTCATAAATAATTATGGGTTATATGTAAAAATACATAAATTGTATATGTCATCATGTTACCACGTGATACACGTGCGCCTCACTTAAAGTAAACCCAAAGTTAGACTCGCATTCTGGACTGCCATGCCTTCCTTTGAATTAGTTTAATTTTTGAAGTTATAAACGTAACCTCCCCCCGTCAGGAATGACTTATTATTGTCATGTTGTGATTGACCACAACTCTCCATCTTCTCAAATCAACTGGCTCAACTCATAGATCTCTCAATTCCGTGTCCACTTAGAAACAGAAAAGCATTGGTTACAACTATACAGCATGTTAGGGAAGCTGTCCGTGGAGTGTGTTGTACTGGCATTGGAGACTGAGATTCGCCAAACTCTTTCCTGAGATGAATAGTTGTTCTGTCAAGAGCATACAAAAAATTGTATTTCTTAGAGATCTGAAGAATGATTAGGGATCTCATTGAAGTACATAAAATTCTAAGTAAGCATGACAGGATATTGGGGTGTTTTCAGTAGAGGGAGAGTTTCTAATAAGGACGCAATCACAAGGTATGGGGGCTGTCATTCAAAAACAAGATACATAGGCTTTCTTCTCTCAGGGCTGTTGAATCTCAGGAATTCTTTATTTCAAAGTGGTGGTTAGATCACTGGAGATATTTTAAAAGAAGAAATTCCATTTTTGGAAGAGTTTGGGAATGAGGGCTATATGGAAGAAGCACAGAAGAGAAATTGAGACCTGGGACAGTTCAGCCATTTTGTTTTAAAGATGAGACTAGAACTGGAGGTCATTGGTTAAGATGAAAGGTGAAATATTTAACGGGAACCTGAGGGGGAACTTCTTCACTCAGAGGGTGGTGCAAGTGTGGAACGAGCTGGATGTAGGTCTCATTGTAACATTTAACAGAAGTTTGGATAGGTACATAGGAGTGTTTTGGAGGGCCATGGGTCCAGGTGCAGATCAGTGGGACTAGGCAGAATAACAGTGTGACAGACTAGATGGGCTGAATGGCCTGCTTCTGTGTTGCAGTGCTTTATGACTGGATATGAGATGATAACAGTCTCTTCCAGTCCAACAAGCCCATGACACACTATTACATCCGTGTGACCAATTAACCCACTAAATCATACATCTTTGAAATGTGGGGGCAAACCTGAAGAAACTCACACACTCATGGGGGGGGGGAGGAGGGGGAATGTGCAAACTCCTTACATACAGTGGAAGAATTGAACCTGGGTCACTGGTGCTGTAATAGCATTGCTCTATGTTACTATGGCACCATGATCATATTGAATGATTGGGTAGACTTGAGGGGCCAGATCGTCCACTCTTGCTTCTGTATTCTAATGTTCTTGTGTTTTGTTTGAGAGCTTCAAGTATAAAAATCCTGTCTGATTCTTCAGCATGTCGCTGTGGAAATGCCCATCTCTCAGAGGGCCCAGACAAGCCGTCAATCTGCATTTTTCTCTCCTAGTTTACTGAGGAACACTTCACTTGATCATTGCTGCATTGATTTTTGTGACTGCCTTAGCATATTAGTTGCCTCGTACATAACAGCAATCAATATGTCTGAAGTATTTAAGTGGGTGTGAAGTGCATTAAGATGTGCTACAATTGGGAAAGATAATTTCAAAGTACGTGCTTTAATTTCTGTACATTCATCATCAGGGTGCTTTACAGATTTTATTCCATTGGCAAATACACGGTGGTTAGATTGTGGTGCAGTGAAAGGAGAAAGTAATTCGAAAGAGACCATAAGATACAGGAACAGAATTAGGCCACTTGGCCCATCAAGTCTTCTCCACCATTTCTTCATGGCTGATCCCTCCCAGCCTCAATCTCCTGCCTTCTCCTCATCTCCCTTCATGCCTTTACTATTCACAAATCTATCAATCTAACCCTTAAATATACCCAATGACTTGGTCTCCACAGCCACCTTTGGCAATGGATTCCACATATTCACTACTCTGGTTAAAGAAATTCCTCACCATCTCCATTCTAAATGGACGTCCCTCAATTCTGAGGCTCTGTCTTCTGGTTTTAGACTCCCCCACAATAGGAAATACGTGGTCCACATCCACTCTATCGTGGCCTTTCAGCATTCGATAGGTTCCAATGAGACCCCCCCTTATTCTTCTGAATTCCAGTGAGTACGGGCCCAGAGCCTCCAAAGGCTCCTAATATGACAAGCCTTTCAATCCCATAGTGGTCTGGCAATAGATAACCCCATAACACCCCAGTACAGGCACTTTGATGCAAGTAGGATAAGTAAACATCCTTCAATTAGATCTCACTGCATCTGGGTGTGCATCCTGCCCTGCAAGGTAGAAGGAAGTGAAACTAAATGTCATGAGGTTTATTCAGTGATTGTTGCATCTGCATCTGGTTTTTATATCTATATCTGACTAATGTGAGTTTAGAGTGTAAAGAAAAAAACTGATGGAGGAATTCAGGTCAGTTGCATCTATAGTGACAGGGAGGTAGTCAGCGTTGGTCAGGACCTGATGCTACAAATGCTTCCTGACCTGTTGAGTTACTTCAGCATTTTCTTATTTGCTCCTGAGTTTTGATGTTCGTGGATGGGTGATGGGAATGTGGTGAGATGCCACCAAGAGTCAGGTGTGTATGGGAGGAAATGGTGTTTGAAGATAAGTCCACTGATCACAGAGATTTTGAGCTGTTTGAGGTACGGTGGTCATTTTTGTGTTTGATGAGGACTCTTAGTGCTGAAGGAACCCAGCAGGTCAGGCAGCATCTATGGATAGGAATAAATAATTGATATTTCAGGCTAAGAACCTTCACATCATTATATGCCGTGTTATGACGTGGGTGTGACGTGGACCATGATCGTTCTGGGCAAAGTTTTCAACAGAAGTGTGTAGCCTTTGCCTTCTTTTGGGCAGTGTCTTACCGCAGCCATTATCAATACTTTTCAGGGATTGTCTGGCTGGCATCAGTGGTTGCATAACCAAGACGTGATATGCACCAGTTGCTCATATGACCATCCACCACCTGCTCCCATGGCTTCACATGACCTTGATCTGGGAGTGGGGCTATGCAGGTGCTACACCTCGCCCAAGTGTGACCCACAGGCTAATGGAGGGAAGGAGCACCTTACACCTCCTTTGGTGGAGTTGAATCTCCACCTCGCTACTCAAGAATGGACTCTTCATCAGGACTGTTTATTCCTCACCCTTGATGCTGCCTGAGATTCTCCAGCCCATTGTAGGTGCTGTTGAAGATGTACAGCAGCTGCAGAACCTCTGGTGTTTAGGTTTCGGTCTAAGAGACTGATTCCGTTCTGCGTGACGGCAAGAAACAGAAATTAGGTCAGCTGTTTGTGATTGAATAGTTGAGCAGATACAAGTTCTTCCTTATTCTTCCGTTTGTATGTTCAGTTGTGATTGCACCGGAGAATGGAGCAAGTAGTCAGGGTCCCATTTACGGACATCCCACCCTGCAAAAACTCATTTCAGGGAGGTAGCACCAACAATTTGCGGGAGACTCCCGAAACTTCCAGGGGAGGTGGGATGTCTGCAATAGAGTAGCTCCTTAGCAGCCAGCTAGCTAGTTTAAATAACATTAGCTATGCTAATGAATGAATGACACCTGTTAAACTCACCTCAACACGTCTTTCACAGTCTTAACCCACCATGGGCAATAGAAAAGTCACTGTTGCAAACAGTGCAGCGAGCAACACTGTCATTATTTTTGACCCCTATTAGGCAGGGGTACACTTTAGGGTAGTCTGGGGTGACGTACGTTTTATATTTTCTTTTTTTGGAACACTCTCCCATGGCGCGCGGTCTCACTCGCACACTTTCGCTTGCTTTCTCTTGCTCTCTCGCTCTCACGCTCTCACTTGCTCTCTCGCTCTCTCTCGCTTGCTCTCAAAAAAATTGATTTCAGCGACATTATATATAATTTGCAGGCATCAGGGAGCTACTATTAATATGCAGGAGACTCCCGGAACTTCCGGGAGAGGTGGGATGTCTGTATTTAATACAAACAACATGAGCAAAATGAGTGGCAGGGTGGAGGTATGTCTATCGCAAAGAAGGTGTAAAGCACTCCTTCCCTCTGCTAGCCTACAGGTCTCCCTTGGGCAATGTGTAGCACCTGCTTAGCCTCCTGATCAGAGTCACGTGAAGCCATGGAAGCAGGTTGGTGGATGGTCATATGAGGTGCTGGTGCATATCAAAGTCCTGGTTATGCAACCACTGATGCCAGGCAGACAATCTCTGAAGAGTATTGATAATGGCTGGGGTCACCCATCTTGTAAAGACACTGCCCAGAAGAAGGCAATGGCAAACCACTTCTGCAGAAAAATTTGCCAGGAACAATCATGGTCATGGAAAGACCACGATCAGCCACGTCATACAACACAGCACAATGATGATGATGAAGAGGAAAACTGACGTGAAAAAGGGGAGATTAGGAGTGAAGACAGAGATAATGTAAACTTGAGAGGTTTTTGAAAATGAGAAGAGATTTAGATGGGCCCTAAGCTGGTAGTGGTGGAGAAAATTTAATACATCTTATCATTAATTACATTCACAATGAAGGTGATTTGCATTGAACTGACATCCAATTAATCTCTTCAAAACCTCATTGAATGAGGACAGTGAATTAGTTTTTGTTTTGTTTTGAAACTTCAAAACATTAAATTCCAAGAAAACAGCGAGTCTGGGAATCTGGGTCTGGCTTCATTACTTTAAGCGAGGTGCTTACGTATCACATGAGATAATGTAAACTTGAGGTTTACATTATCTCTCAATGTAAATGTGATGATGTATGCAATTCATGTATTTATACATATAACCAGTAATGAATTCTTTAAACAAACAAGAATGCTTAATCAAACAATATATACACAAGATTACTCAAATATTGTTGAAATATTAAATGCATAGCAGTTTAGGAGTAAATATTACTGTTGTGTAGTCAAAAGGCAAAATCCTAGAAACAATAGTTTTGGTGATGATGAATGAGGACCTTCATGAGTTTTAAATTCTAACTTTTTGTTTCTTTTTCCACAAATGCTACTTTAATATCTGTGAACATTTCTGTTTCCATTTCAGAGCTATCATTCTGTAACAAAGACTGAATATACAAAGTGCCTTGGGGAAAGTCTACTTATGTGCGGGCCAAATCAAATATGAAGTCAGGCATTACACACAAAATGCTGGAGGAACTCAGCAGGCCAGGCAGCATCTATGGAAAAGAGTATCAGTCAACATTTTGGGCCGAGACCTTTCGGCAGGACTGGAGAAAAAAGATGAGAAGCTAGCGTAAGAAGGTGGGGGGGGGGCGGAGGGAAAGAGGAAGTACAAGGTAGCAAGTGATAGGTGAAACCGGGAGGGGTGGAGGGGTGAAGTAAATAGCTGGTAAATCGATTGGTGAAAGAGATAAAGGGCTGGAGAAAGGGGAATCTGATAGGAGAGGATAGAAGGCCATGGCTGTTCTACTTCACTATTCCCATTCCCATTTCCCTCTCTCACCTTATCTCCTTACCTGCCCATCACCTCTCTCTGGTGCACCTCCTCCTTCCTTTTCTTCCATGGTTTTCTGCCCTCTCCTGTCAGGTTCCCCCTTCTCTGGCTCTTTTTCACCAATCGACCTCTCAGCTCTTTACTTCACCCCTCCCACTCTCCTGGTTTCACCTATCACTTTGTATTTTCTCCTCCCCTCTCCTCACCTCCTTACTCTGGCCTCTCATCTTATTTCTCCGGTACTGATGTTGGGTCTCACCTCAGAATGTCGACAGTTTACTCTTTTCCATAGATGTTGCCTTGTCTGCTGAGTTCCTCCAACATGTGTGTGCGTTGCTTGGATTTCCAGCATCTGCAGATTTTCTCTTGTTTATGAAGTCAGACGTATCCACATTGCCTGCAAAAGACATCTCCATGCAGACTGCAGTAGAAAAGTAGAAATGGACTGAGCTGTCCAACAAAAGCAGCTGACATCAAAGTTTGTCTTTTGGAAGTTCAAGAGTCACAACTGCGCTTCAACATTCTATAACAATTTACAAAGATGTCCCAGTGGAATTTCCCATCCTCTGGCTGTGGAATTATTTTTCCACGCACTATTGCTAGAACAGAATCCTCAAGTTGAAATACCACAGTTTAGTTCAGGACATGTTTGTTGAACCCCATTTCAAGAGTCGTGTAACAGGTTGTGAGAAACTTGTGACCTACAGATCGTGCTGCAAGTCGGCCAGTCTCTGTAGCATTTGGACAGGTGCCACTGTAGCATGGTGGCTAGCTTGACGTCATTACAGTTTGGGGTGTCAGTGCTGGGAGTTCATTCCCGGAGCCCTCTGTTTGTAGGTCCTCCCTGTGAATGTGTGGGTTTCCTCCCACAGTCCAAAGACACACCATTAGTAGGGTTAATCGGTCATTGTACAATTTCTCAGATACAGTGTGGAACAGGCCCTTCCGGCCCTTCGAGCCACGCCATCCAGCGATCTCCGATTTAACCCTGGCCTCATCACAGGACAATTTACCATGAGCAATTAACTTCCCAACCCAAATGTCCTTGGACTATGGTGTACCTGAAAGAAACCAACGCTGTCAGGAGGAGAACGTAGGAAGTCCTTACAGACAGCGGTGGGAATTGAACCCAGGTCGCTGGTACTGTAAAGTGTTGTGCTAACCACTACACTACCGTGCCACCCAAAATTGTCCTGTGATTAGGCTAGGGTTACATCAGGGGCTGCTGTGTGGTGTGGCTAGAAGGGCCAATAGTCCACACTGTATCTCAATAAATAAATATGTTCTCTTTGTTGAATATGGTTGCTGTTGGTCATTATGCTCTCTTGATATCTTCAAAGTTTACACTCTGACTAATAAGGGGTTGTTAAACTGCCCTTGTTTCCATGGTTTGTAGCTTTGGTGAAGTGCCTAACATTAAGGGAAGTTCAATGGTTTTGATGCATTGTTTCATAATCCATGCCCCACCCATGAGCATGGTTGTAAATCCCATCGGAATACACATCTGGCAGTGTTTACCCATTATATTTGTCACATTGCAAAATACTCAAGCAGCTGCAGTGCCGGCGAATTGTCTAGATGCTGCTCAGTTTCATCTTAACGTTTTAACAGTTTTGTTGCTGGAGACAAATCAATATCTGACGTATAGTCCCTGGTCATTTCTGTGGAAAATTTGAATCTGTTAAGTCATGTGCCTCATTCATATTGCAATGCAAGTAATTTTTATGAATTTTAACTCTTTCCTTATTGCTGGAAATGCTGATAAAGTCGGAAGTTTGACAATCTTTGATAACCTCTAAACAACACTAATTGGTTTAACTTCTGAGTTTCTCTCTACTGCCCATTATGCCACTAGCATTTAGGACAGCAATGAAGTTCTCCATCTCAGGTGCTGTTCAAGGCTTCCTTCGTTGTGTCAGTAGCTTGGTTTTCACTACTGTCAGTCATGCAGCTTCCAGGTGGAGACTCAGATGTAGAAGGATTCTTCATTGCTGCTGTTGTCATAGTTTTATTTTACCATTCAGGTTTGTTAGCCCTGAGCTGAACCCCCGAACCTGGAAGACCAGGGGACCACTCCTAGTCTAGCCTCTACCCTTTGACCTGTTTGGCATAGGCAACTCTACCAAGAGCTAAAGCATAAAGATCTGCCTCCAGTTAAAATATCTCTCTGGGTCACTGAGGCATGCAAGCCTCCAAACCATGACAAGGTGTGGTCTTCTTGGAGGAACTTTTGAGTTTGCCCTTGATATAACGATAAGCATGTACTTTATATTTTATATTTCATATTATTTTACGTGAAAAATCCATTTTGCAAAGTAGTAAGTAGATATAAAAAACTATTAGCCTATTATTTCCAAGTTCAGCTTTACGTAAGAAATCTTTCCAGTTTTAAGTACTATGTGTTTTTGTAGATTCTGTAAAACCATTATTACCAAGGGAAGAAGCAATAGGGTAGACTTAACATTGAATGTTCTTTCAGCTGTTAATATACTGGACACAAACACAGATGAGAAATATTTAAAATCTTCAGATGGTATGAGATACTGAAAATAAGGCTGCCCATCTGTTCCTTTGCACTGCTTTCTTGCTTCCTGTCATTGTTCAATTCTTTTGATCTCAATGGGTCTGGGCTCAGGTCCCATGTTCCATCTGACTTGTGTACTGCTACAAAATGGCTTCTGAACCGAACTGAGGCAGGATACATAGAAACATAGAAACATAGAAAATAGGTGCAGGAGTAGGCCATTCGGCCCTTCGAGCCTGCACCGCCATTTATTATGATCATGGCTGATCATCCAACTCAGAACCCCGCGCCAGCCTTCCCTCCATACCCCCTGACCCCCCGTAGCCACAAGGATTACTCGGACAACCTATATGTCAATGCAACTTAGTATGAATTAGTTCTGATTTAATGCTTTAACCAAAGCACTTCAAATTGGAAGCCATGTATGAATTCTATAAAGAATTGATTGTTGGGCTGGCTGGTGGTGCAACGACATCGGCGCTGGACCCGGGAGCAGAGGTTCCTGGGTTCGAAACTAGTCGGGTCCGCTCCTGAGTACACTTTCCATCTGTGCTGGGTTGAGCGTCGAAAATGCAACTCGACCTCGTAAAATGAAAAGGAAAATACTGCGAAGATGTCTGTGTGAGGAGTGGCGTGCCACATAGTCTGTCTGTCTGTCTGTCTGTCTCTCTCTCTCTCTCTCTCTCTCTCTCTCTCTCTCGCTCTTGCTCTCGCTCCGCGCCTTGTAAAAAGCCATGGATGCACGCACGGACACGCAGACTCGCACGCACGCAGGCACATGCCAAAAAAAAAAGAATTGATTGTTGACTTCAGGAAGGAGAAGTCAAAGGAGCTTACACCTCTCCTCATTGACAAATCAGTGGTTGAAAGGGGGACCAACTTCAAGTTCTTCTGTGTCAACACCTCAGAGAATTTATCATGAACCCAGCATGTGTGTGCAATCATGAAGAAGCCACACTAGCGGCTCTGTGCCGTTAGGAGTCTGAGGAGATTTGGAATGTCACATAGTGACATAGCTGGAGTTTTCACTAGTGACAGAATTGGAATGTGCATTGATGTTTCTTCAATCTGAGAGACCATATCTCAAAGAACTCCACTCAAGAAGCTTCTGACATCAGTCCACCCCTACAATTCACACATGGGTCTGAATTATTGAAAATAACTCTTTCTTTCATTGCATAAACAGTGTTAAACTCTGCTATTTTAAACTGCTGCATGATGAGAGGTTAATTTTTCATCGGCAGTGTTCCAGATATCTACAGAGACAGACTCAATCAGCGGAAAATGTTGACTTCCAATATAATTTCCTGTTTAACCTTTTATTTTTTTAGAAGAGCATTCCAGAATGCAAAAACAGTTTGCAAATTGTTCAAACAAAAGTTAAAATCAGTAAAATAAATACACTCAACAAAGTCTCCCTAAGTAAATTAGATTTTTTTTAATTTTAAAAAATTCTTAATTGTAATATAGGCAAAGTGAATATAATTGGTACATAAACAACAGGAATTCTGCAGATGCTGGAAATTCAAGCAACACACATCAAAGTTGCTGGTGAACGCAGCAGGCCAGGCCGAGACCCTTCGTCAGGACTAACCTTCGTTAGTCCTGACGAAGGGTCTCGGCCTGAAACGTCAACTGCACCTCTTCCTGCATAATTGGTACATGTCTTTTTATCTATTTCTTGTAGCAGTAATCCAGTATGTTCTCTTCCAATGCATCAATACCACTCACATTTCCTCTTTGCAGAATGTAAGCTTGAGGCATGAGGGACACTGTTAACCAGGTCCCTGTCTCTTCGTCTCCATTGGCAGACTTGGTCCTTCTCCACAAGTACAACATTGTGGCTGCATCAAGCTTCAGTGCATTCCCCAGCATATATTCCTGCACCTTGGAATGTGCTATTTAGAAGCATTTGTTTGCAGACAACTCTTTGCATTGGAAGACCAGCAGGTTTCAGGTGGACCAAAGTGCATTGTTCACCAGTAGAAGATTTTCCAGCAGTTGACATTTGCCCTGGTGTGCATTCCAGAAAACAGTCCGTAGATCACTGAGTCTGCTACTATTCAGATTATTTGGGTGAACTATAACCATTACCTCCTTTACCAGATCAACTCGTCAAGTGAACAGTCAACAGGGAAATGGGAGCATTGAGGACATCTTCAAAAGGCAATGACTCAAAAAGGTGGCATCCATCATTAAGGACACCCGTCACCCAGAACATGCTCTTTTCTCAATACCGCCATCAGAGAGGAGGTACAGGAGTCCAAAGAGACACACTCAACATTTTGCGAATAACTTCTCCCCCTCTTCCATCAGATTTCTGAATGGACAGTGAACCGACACATGAACACTACTTCACTATTTTTGCTCTCTTTTTGACCATACAACCGTAAGACCGTAAGACCGTAAGACATAGGAGCAGAATTAGGCCATTTGGCCCACCGAGTCTGCTCTGCCATTCAATCGCAGCTGATCCCTTTTACCTCTCCTCAGCCCCACACCCCGACCTTCTCCCTGTAACCTTTGAGAACCTATTAATCTCCACCTTAAATACACCCAACGACCTGCCTGTGGTAACTATTTCCACAAATTCACCACCCTCTGTCTAAAGAAATTTCTCTGCATTTCTGTTTTAAATGGACGCCCCTCTATCCTGAGGCTGTGCCCTCTTGTCCTAGATTCCCTCAGCATGGGAAACATCCTTCCCGCACCTACTCTGTTTAGGCCTTTCAACATTTGAAAGGTTTCAGTGAGATCCCCCCTCATCCTTCTAAATTCCAGCATGTACAGACCCAGAGCCATCATATATTCCTCACATGATAGTCCTTTCATTCCCGGAATCATCCTTTGGAACCTCCTCTGAACCCTCTCCAATCCCAGCAATCTTTTCTTAGGTAAGGAGACCAAAACTGTTCACAATACTCAAGGTGAGGCCTCACTAGTGCCTTATAAAGCCTCAGCATCACATCCCTGCTCTTGTATTCTAGACCTCTTGAAATGAATGCTAGCATGGCATTTGCCTTCCTCACCACCGACTCTACCTGCAAGTTAACCTTCAGGGTGTTCTGCACATGGACTCCGAAGTACCTTTGCACACCAATTTTTTGTATTTTCTCCTCCTTTAGAAAATAGTCGGCACGTTTATTTCTTCTACCAAAATGCATGACCATGCAATTCCCAACACTGTATTTCATTCGCCACTTTCTTGCTCATTCTCCTAATCTGTCTAAATACTTCTGCAGCCTTCCTGTTTCCTCAACACTGCCTGCTCCTCCAACAATCTTCATATCATCTGCAAACTTGGCAACAAAGCCATCTTTATCATTGATATACAGTGGAAAAAGAAGCAGTCATAACTCCGAGCCCTGCGGAACACCACTAGTCATGGGCAGCCAACCAGAAAGGGATCCTTTTATTCCCACTCACTACCTCCTACCTATCAGCCTGTGCTTTATCCATGCTAGTAACTTTCTTGTAATACCATGGCTCTTAACTTGGTAAGCAGCCTCATATGTGGCACTTTGACTAAGGTCTTCTGAAAATCCAAATATACAACATCCACTGCATCCCCTTTATCCGTCCTACTTGTAATATCCTCAAAGAATTTTGCACCACTTATTTAATATAATTTTTAATAAGATCACAAGGCCATAAGGTACAGGAGTGGAATTGGGCCATTCAGCCCATTGAGTCTTCTCTGCTATTTCATCATGGCTGATCCAATTTTCCTCTCAACCCCAATTTCCTGCCTTAGCATAATATTTATTATTTCTTATTGTAATTTCAATATATATATATATATATTTGTACTGTACTGCTGCCACAAAACAACAAATTTCATGACATCTATCCATGATAATAAACCTGATTTTGAGTCTGTGTGGTCATCTCATTGGCCCTGCAGCCATCTCCAGGGCAGCATGAAGTTGGGATTCAGTGCAGAAAGGATCTGATGAGTTAAGATACTTGGTACTTGACTGTGAGTTCCAACGTTGAGGCATTCTGCCAAATGACTTTGACTTTCTGCTTGACAACGAGAATTTCAGCTGCTAGTGACACTTGGTGTTTGCATAATTTGGTTTGCAAAACATAGAAAACCTACAGCACAATACAATTCAGCCCACAATGCTGTGCCAAACATGTACTTACTTTAGAAATTACCTAGGGTTACCCAAAGCCCTCTATTTTTCTAAGCTCCATGTACCTATCAAGGAGGCTCTTAAAAGACCCGATTGTATCTGCCTCCAGCAGCCCATTCCACGCACTCACCACTCTCGTGTGTAAAAAACTTACCCCTGACATCTCCTCTGTACCTACTTCCATGCACTTTAAAACTGTGTCCTCTTGTGCTAGCCATTTTAGCCCTGGGAAAAAGTCTCTAACTATCTACACAATCAATGTCTCTCATCATCTTATACACCTCTATCAGGTCACTTTTCATCTCCATCGCTCCAAGGAGAAGAGGCCGAGGAGAGGAGAAGATACTCAACCAATTCTCATAAGGCATGCTCCCCAATCCAGGCAACATCCTTGTAAATCTCCTCTGCACCCTTTCTATGGTTTCCACATCCTTCCTGTAGCAAGGCGACCAGAACTGAGCACAGTACTCCAAGTGGGGTCTGACCGGGGTCCTATATAGCTGTAACATTACCTCTTGGTCCTTGAACTCAATCCCATAGTTGCTGAAGACCAATACACCGTATGCCTTCTTAACCACAGAGTCAACCTGCGCAGCAGTTTTGAGTGTCCTATGGACTCGGACCCCAAGATCCCTCTGATCCTCCACACTGCCAAGAGTCTTACCATTAATACTGTATTCTGCCATCATATTTGACCTACCAAAATGAACCACCTCACACTTACCTGGGTTGAACTCCATCTGCCACTTCTCAGCCCGGTTTCGCATCCTATCGATGTCCCAATGTAACCTCTGACAGCCCTCCACACTATCCACAACACCCCCAACCTTGGTGTCATCAGCAGATTTACTAACCCATCCCTCCACTTCTTCATCCAGGTCATTTATAAAAATCATGAAGGGGTCCCAGATCACTGTTTCCATACACTGCTTGATGCAGCCACATAGAAAGGTGGCCATCAGGATGAGGGTTATGTTATGTTTTCCGTACCTTTCTCTAGAATAGAGCTTACCAACTTTTCTACACAAGGGACCCCTACCATTAACCAAAGGGTCCATGGATCCCAGGTTGGAAACCCCAGCTCTAGAAACTTGTCCAGCAGAACCCAACGGACATGATCCATCCTGGAAGTAGCTCAGATGATACCCACAGTGCAGGAAGAGCAACACCGAGAGCACCTTGCAGCTAGTAACCAGATTCTTGCCACTATAAAAATAGAGAATGGCTTCCATGGCCTCAATTTCAGTTTTACTATAGTTGTAGCCATATAATGCCTCACATCCCAGCTCTTTTAAACCAGATTTCTAGCGCCTTTAGAGAGTCAGACCTGACAGTGAAGGGACTAGAAGATCAGTTGAGCCAATTACTAAAGGTCGTGGTCTCATTCATACGATGATTGAGGATGACATCATATTTACATTTTTGTTCAGATTGGTTTTTCAAATTATTTAATTCCCAAATTTAGTTTTTCCAAATCCAAGAATACATTGTAAATCTGAAGATGATCCCATCTTATCGAAAGTGTAAACATTACACTACTCTTTATTTTTACTGCCATCTCTTTCACAGCCTAAATTTTAGATTCAAAGAGGTAACATCGCACTTTTCAAAATGCTAGACGTTGAGAACTCAGAGCTGCTTTCGGTATTAACTGAAAACAATTCTGGAAAATTAATGCGATGATGAGTTCACTTAGAAAATTATGTCAGGAACTGCACTGCAGAAATGTGCAGGGAGGAATTACGGAATTTGTGAATGTAATTTTCCATTTCAAGATTTTACTTAAGCAGAATACCCCTGTCATTCTGAATAAATGTACCCCAGTTAAATATAAGCATCTAATAGATAATTGCGACTGTAACCTCACAACTGTTAGAATTTAGTTTATCCGTCAATGAAAGGTTGCTGTGGTCTGCAGAATAACTGAACTGAGCTGGACTGAATATGCCTGGACTCTTTCAATGACTTCTGTGGTTTGGTGTTTCATGTTCTGTGGGTTTTTTTTGCTGTTTGTGCAATTTGTTCTTACTTTTTGCTCGTGGGGAGTTTGATGTTTTTCTTTAATCGGATTCCATGGTGTTACTTTGTTTCATGGCTGTCTGTGGGAAGACGATCTCACGTATGTATACTGCATACATTTTTAGATAATAAATGTACTTGAATCTTTGACTGAATACTCTTGATGTTCCCTGGGTCAACTCCCATGCAATTTCATTATGATTCATTCAAGTAATGGGGAATTAAATGCTCCATTCAACAGCTTCTCTAGTATAAACTGATAATTCACCTTTAGGTTCGCTGCATTCACCTAAGATTATATGCTTTTGGAATTGACAAATCTCCATCTAAATTTGGAAAAAATATTTCTCCTATTAAATGTATTTCTTCATAAAAATCTGGATTGCCTTGCTAGATATTGACCAATTATAATAAAGAAACCAGATTTTCAGATTGGTATACTGCATGTTAAACTTTATCTACAATATTGAAAGTTGGATGATGTGTTGATGACCTGCTATAGTTTGAAGTGATACCTTCTGGGTTCCCTCAGCCTTTCTTACAGGTACACAGGTAGCATTTCCCTACCTGTTGTGTATAATAACAAAATTTACAGTTCATTAAAATTAATGAAACTGAAAATTGATCATACGCTCTATTGGGTGACTGATTTGCATCAGCAGACTCAGATATTGAGCTAAGTGTCTTCCTCAAAGAAGACAAGGCACGTTGCCAATTAAGGAGAATTTTGCCTGCAGGCATATTCAATATTTGACTAATACAGAATCAAACATACAAGCAAATTATTTGTTGCATTTTAATCTATCATATTCAATGTCTATTGTTACACTTCCTGGAATAAAATTCATTTGAGGGAAAAGTCATATTGTTTTATTAAAAATACAATACTGTGCAAAAGTCTTAGGCACATTTATGTAGCTAGGATGCCTAACACCTTTGTACAGCACTGCAGTAATTTTATGTATTGCACTGTACTGTTGCCAAAGTAAAAAACAAATTTCATGACATATGTGAGTGACGATAAACCTGATTCTGAGATGGGTCTCTGTTGTGGACTGAGAGCGGGAAGGGGGCAGGGAGAGGGGAATCAGGTTTATTATCACCAGCATGTGATGTGAAATTTGTTAACTTAGCAGCAGTTAATTAAAAAAACAAAATAAAATAATAATAATATTAATCAATCAATTACAATATACGTATATTGTGCAAAAAAACAGAAATACTATATATTAAAAAAAGTGAGGTAGTGTCCAAGGGTTCAATGTCCATTTAGGAATCGGATGGCAGAGAGGAAGAAGCTGTTCCTGAATTGCTCAGTGTGTGCCTTCAGGCTTCTGTACCTCCTACCTGATGGTAACAGTGAGAAAAGGGCATGCCCTGGGTGCTGGAGGTCTTTAATAATGGATGCTGCCTTTCTGAGACACCGATCCTTGAAGATGTCCTGGGTACTTTGTAGGCTAGTACCCAAGATGGAGCTGACTAAATTTACAACCCTCTTCAACTTCTTTTGGTCCTGTGCAGTTACCCCTCCATACCAGACAGTGATGCAGCCTGTCAGAATGCTCTCCGCAGTACATCTAGAGAAGCTTTTGAGTGTATTTGTTGACATGCTAAGTATCTTCAAACTCCTAATGAAGTATAGCTGCTGTCTTGCCTTCTTTATAACTACATCAATATGTTAGGACCAGGTTAGATCCTCAGATAGCTTGACACCCAGGAACTTGAAACTGCTCACTCTCTCCACTTCTGATCCCTCTTTGAGGATTGGTATGCGTTCCTTCATCTTACCCTTCCTGAAGTCCACAATCAGCTCTTTCAGCTTACTGAGTGCCCAGTTGATGCTGTGGCACCTATCCACTAGTTGGCATATCTCACTCTCTTACACCCTCTCTTCACCACCTGAGATTCTACCAACAATGGTTGTATCATCAGCAAATTTATAGATGGTATTTGAGCCATGCCTAGCCACACAGTCATGGGTATACAGAGAGTAGAGCAGTGAATCTCAAGGTTGTATATAGTGACATATATGTACCTTGATAATAAATTTACTTTGAACTTTTTTCTAGATTTGTTGAATAAAACCTGAAAGGAATTATTTACAAGACTTTTATGATTTACAATGGCAGTGAAAAAAATATGAGAGTCAGTTATTAAGGATATGATAAGAAAACAGAATTTGGAAGAGAAACCTGCTGGAGTTTGTTGAGCAACACACATAAAAGTTGCTGGTGAACGCAGCAGGCCAGGCAGCATCTCTAGGAAGAGGTTCAGTCGACATTTCAGGCCGAGAGCCTTCGTCAGGACTAACTGAAAGAAGAGGTAGTAAGAGATTTGAAAGTGGGAGGTAGAGGGGGAGATCCGAAATGATAGGAGAAGACAGGAGAGGGAGAGATGGAGCCAAGAGCTGGACAGGTGATTAGCAAAAGGGATATGAGAGGATCATTGGACAGGAGGCCCAGGGAGAAGGAAAAGGTGGGGTGGGGAACCCAGAGGATGTGACTTCTGGACAGATAAAGAGAGATAGGCAGATGCGATGCTCTAGAAAAGCATTTGATAAGGTCCCACATGAAAGATTATAACTAAATTGTTTGATATTGGGATAATATTTAGGCACAGTTTGAAAATTAGTTGGCAGGCAGGAGTCAGAGGGCAGCAGTTGGTTGGGTTTTTAGTTTGTGGGTTACTGCAGAGATCAGTGTTTAGGTGCCTTCGGCTATTCGTGACATGTGTTCAGGAGCACTGTGTACACAGGGCCCTTAGTATTGTCAAGGATCACACCCATCCATCCAGCACTCTCTTCGATTTTCTACCATCAGGCAGGAGACCCAAATGCATAAAGATAAGAATGGTCAGGATGGGGAACAGCTTCTTCTCTCAGGCCACTAGGCTTCTGAACTCTCTGCTGCATCGCATTTGAAGAGTCACCAGATAATTTGCACGGCACCCTACAATATCTAATTTATGCACTTGGTTTATCTATGTGTAATTCATTTGTAGAATTAATTCTTACTTTCCAAATTATTGTGTGTTATATGTGTGTTACGTGTTCTACTGTGTTTTACGCCCTGGTCCTGAGAAACGTTGTCTCGTTTGGTGGTGTAGATGTATATAGTTAAATGACAATAAACTTGACCTGACTTGTAATATTTCAAAAACTTTTTGATAACTCTAAGCCAGGTGGGGCTGTGAATTCTGATGAGTATGAAAAGGATCCTCAATGTGTCTTAAGTTGATTAAGCAAAAAGGCAAACATATGGCAGATGTCTGATATGGAGGCACAATGTGCTGACATTACTCTCTGCTGCATCGCATTTGAAGAGTCACCAGATAATTTGCACGGCACCCTACAATATCTAATTTATGCACTTGGTTTATCTATGTGTAATTCATTTGTAGAATTAATTCTTACTTTCCAAATTATTGTGTGTTATATGTGTGTTACGTGTTCTACTGTGTTTTACGCCCTGGTCCTGAGAAACGTTGTCTCGTTTGGTGGTGTAGATGTATATAGTTAAATGACAATAAACTTGACCTGACTTGTAATATTTCAAAAACTTTTTGATAACTCTAAGCCAGGTGGGGCTGTGAATTCTGATGAGTATGAAAAGGATCCTCAATGTGTCTTAAGTTGATTAAGCAAAAAGGCAAACATATGGCAGATGTCTGATATGGAGGCACAATGTGCTGACATTGGAGAGGGTTCAAAGGAAGTTCATGAAAATGACCCTGGGATTGAATGGCTTGTTATATGAGGAGTGTTTGATGGCTCTGGGCCTGTATTCACTGGAATTCAGAAGAATGAGGAGTGACCTCATTGAAACCTAGCGAATGTTGAAAGGCCTCGATAGAGTGGATGTGGAGAGGATGTTTCCTATGGTGGGGGAGTAAGACCCAGAGGACACAGCCTCAGAATAGAATGGCATCCTTTTAGAATGGAGATGAGGAGGAATTTCTGTAGCCAGACAGTGGTGGATCTGTGGAATCCATTGCACATGCAGCTGTGGAGGCCAGGTCTTTGGGTATGTTTAAGGCAGAGGTTGATAGATTATTGATTAGTCAGGACTTGAAGGGATGCAGGGAGAAGGCGGGAGATTGGGGCTGAGAGGGAAGTGGATCAGCTGTGACTCGATGGGCCAAATGGCCTAATTCTGCTCCTTTAACTTATGGTCTTATGGTAAGACTGCGAGTGGCTGGAAGGTTGCAGACTCGTCCAGCTCCATGGTGGGCACAATTCTCACCACCATTGAGGACATCTTCAAAAAGTGGTGCCTCAGGTGTCACCATCAGTAAGGACCCTCACTGCCCGGTACCTGTCCCCTCCCTGCTGCAGCTACTGAGAGGAGGTACAGGAGCCTGAAGATCCACACTGAATGACTCTGAAACAGCTTGCCCTCGGCCATCAGATTTCTGAACAGCCCATGAACCCAGAACACAGCCTTATTATTCCTTTCATACTTAAACTATTGAATTATTTTTATATTTCAGTAAATTTATGTCTTTGCGTTGTACTGCTGTTGCAAAACCATAAATTGCCATAATAAATCTGATTCTGATATAATTGAATAAATGTACTGAGGTAGGATAAACAGAACGGTGGCATATTATTCGAATGGCATGAAGTTCACTAGAGTTCAGCAGAATAAGTGGGAATCTAATTGAAACTTCCAAATTCTCACAGGACTACACAGATTGGATTGGGGAAATGTTATCTCTGATTCCCCCTGCCACCCCCGAGTGTTCACTCAGCGGGAGGTGGGCTCTGTTTGGTTGACTGATGATTTCAAAGGGCTGGCGGGGTGGTGTCTGGACTATATACATGTAAATTCTGTGTCGTTGTATTTATTGATATTCCATATGTGCTTGTTGTCCTCCATGTGTGGGGACTGGGCCCCAAGTGTGATGTCGCCAGGTGGGGGAGGTTGGTCATCGGGGCCGCTGTACTCCGCTGGGGGTGGTGTAGCTCTGTGTCCAGTGCTGCTGCCCCACTGTTTGCTCGGCGGGAGATGGACTCTATTGTGGTCGACTGTGGGTTAATGGCACGAGTTTTGGCACTCTTTCATTGCGTGATTGTGATACCATTTGTGCTTGCTATCTTGTGTGTGCTTTGTGCCGTGTGTGACTGTTGGTACTGTATTTTGTACCTTGACTCCACTGTCTCATTTGGCTATATTCATGAGTATTCATGTATGGTTCAATGACAATTAAACTTGAATTGAATGAACTTGGATTACAGGGCAAGAAATTTAGAACCGCGAGGAGTATAAATTTAACGGAATAATCTACTATAGAAAGCTGAAGATGCCAAGTCACTGAATATATTTAAGGAGGAGAAGGAAATGGTGAGAGAGTAGGAAGACAGAATTCAGATTGGTAAATAGGCTTATGATCATATTGCAGCAAGTTTGATGGGCCAAATGGCCTATCCCTGTTCCTAATTTCTGTCTTTCTATACAAAGTAGCAGAATTGTACCCCCAGTGGCTTGGTCAGGGGCCTCACTCTTGTTCAAGTTCACAGTCTTGGTCTCTTGAGCTTAAGGTTTTATTTCTTTTTTGCAACCTTTCTGTTTCACATCCCCCGGGGGAACATCCTGCTATGGAATTTGCAGTTTTTAGCTGGCTGAGAAGAGAATCAGATAACCTGTTTATAGGTTTCTCAGCTAATGCCTTTCTAATTACTAGATCAGTGGAAGTGATCTCTTTTCGGTTCAACCTCATTCCTGTTCTCTGCATGCACTTCCAAAAACTCAAATATTCTTTCTTCCAAGCTATAAAATTTATGAAGCTTGAAAGTCAAGGATGTTTTTTTGTCAATGTGGCAATGTGGAATTTCAAAACATTATGACTGGGAAAAATTGGCTTTTAATAAGAGTAATATTATAATAGCTAGTGTTTTGCAAATGAGGGCAGAAAATGCATTGGTTCAAGGACATCTGATTTCAATTACTGTAATGATCTCATGTTGTTTACTTCTCAACTACAGTCTTGGAATTATCCCAGTGAAAGAATAATGGGATTATTTCTATACTATCTGAAGTTCAAGCCTGAAACCATCTACTGGAATTGCATTTCCCAAAAGGATTATTTCTCAAAAGCGGTTGATTGCTCTACGTTTACTCATCCACAGAGTGTGAGTTGTATCTCACTTAATGAAAATAAAAGGAAGAGCGTGGGGAAGGGAGAGGGAGCTGAGAAAATGGTGGCCTGGGTGGGGGGGGTGGCGGAGAGTACTGAGGGCATCACGTGGGGAAACTGGGTACTGAATAAGGGAGGGAATCAGGGAAGGGAAGATGGATGAGGCAGGGGGTTCAGAAGGGAAGGTTTTGGGGAATGATCATCTGTGTTGTGGTTTCTTAAGTGAATGTACATTGTCAATACACTTGTGTGAAACGACATGTGCTTGTGCAAAATCTCCAGTAAAGCTTGGCCACCTGTCGTCCTGGATCCTCTTGCCATTGGGCTGAGACCTCACTCCAACGATCCCGTGGCGTAGCTGCTGTGAAACAGCCACCCAGTGGTTAAATACTCATGTATATGCACCTTCTACGACTCAAACAGGACTGGAAACAAGTCATCCTCAATCCTGAGAAACTGCCTGAGAAGTTGATTCTCTAACTCGTAGATCCCAGAGACAAAAGTCTCTGAGATTTGTGAATTGGGTGCCTTGGACAATCAGATTGAAGATGGACAGACCCAGGAGCTGATTGGAGATTTTCATTTGGGAAAACCATTGTATGGAGTGGAATTGTGTGGAAGAATTTTTGCTGCTGACAGGTGTGCAATGTACTCCACGATGATTAGCACTGATAGCCCCAATGAAACGTACATGCCAATATGTTAAGGCCTCTATCATTTTTGTAAGACAGAGTGAATTAAGTGTTCTATGTAACCCTCATGTCTTTGAAATTTAGGATAATTAACATCAGCAGGTCCTCTGCCACAATTTCTTGGGACTCATTACTGAGCAGAAATCAGTGTAAATGTTATGGCTATGAAACGGGTTGAAGGCTGAGAACCCTAGGATCATGAATCACATCCTGACACACCAAAGACTTTCCATTATTCACAATGCATTACTCCTAAACTTTATGCAATTCTGTTGTAGAGTCGTAGAAAAGTACAGCACAGAAACTGGCCCTTTGGCCCATCTAGTCCATGCCAAATCATTCAAACTACCTACTCCCATCTACCTGCGCTGGGACCATGGCCCTCCATACTTGTACCATCCAGGAATCTGTCAAAACTTCTCTTAATCATTGAAATCGAGCTTGAATGCACCATTTGCACCGGCAGCTTAATCCACGCTCTCATGATCCTCTGAGTGAAGAAGTTTCCCCCTCATGTTCCCCTTAGTCTTTTCATCTTTCACCCTTAACCCATGACCTCTAGTTGTAGTCCCAGAAAACCTCAGTTGAAAAAGCCTGTTTGCATTTACGCTATCATGCAGTATATCCCTCATAATTTTGTATACCGCCATCAAATCCCTCCTCAACCTTCTACGTTCCATGTTATACTGATGGAATATGGAATTTGCTTAAATAAAGATCTTCATTCACAGTTTCACTTAGCCTGCACAATTGTGTTTATTTTATTTTTAGTTACATGGGAAAGGTTTGTAGCAAGACATTGTCCAGTGACAAGGATGGGTGCAGCTTAAACAACACACGAGGAACTTGATGGCGTTCAGGCCTTCTTGATTCCTCCAATAAGACCACAACCGTGTCATAGAGTTTGGAGGTTTGCCTGCCTCAATGTCCCAGGGAGTTACGCTGGCTGGAGTTTCAGGCTTTGTTCTTTGGATCTTGGTAGGGTCACCCTTGTCAAACAGGTCAAAGGGTGGAGGCCAGACTAAGAGTGGTCCACTGGTCCTCCAGGCTCAGGAGTTCAGCTCAGGGCTAACAGCCCTGTTTGGAAAAATATAAATGATTTGTTTTTTTTCCTGCACATTGGGTGTTTGACAGTCTTTTTTTATGGGTTTTATTGGGATTCTTTGTTTTGAGGCTGCCTGTAAGGAAATGAATCTCAAGGTTGCATTTAGTGTACATACTTTAATAATATATGTACTTTGAACTTTGAAATAATATTGAGAAGATGAGTTGTAGAGTCCTTGAGAGTGAGTCTGTAGGTTGTGGAATCAGTTCAGAATTGAGGTGAGAGAAGTTATCCACACTGGTTCAGGAGCCTGACGCATGAGGGGGTGATAGCTGGTGGTTGACCCTTCTCAAACCTGTGACGTCTGTAGAGTAAAGACAAGCACAGCAGGTTCACAATATCAGCGCCTTTTGTGTTTCCTCTCAAAATCTGGACTTGTAACTGTATAGACATTTCTTCAAAGTGGATGGTTTTGAACCCTGGAGCAGGTCATTCATCCCAGCTGCATCACTGGGAGCACCAGAAGGATTATATTAAAATGATGGCCCATCACCAATGTCAGAAGGATGGGCAATACATGCAGGTGGACATGGTAGAATTGACAGTGCCTTGGGGAGAGTTGTTTGAAGAGGCATTTGAGTGTTGGAAAGTCGGATACCAGCAGCTGGTGGAGCAGTGCTAGAGACAGGGATGGAGGGCACGATGGGACCTGCAGAGGTGGGGTATAGAGGTTTTGTTGGCTGCTTGCTGTGCAGAACCTACTCCCTCCTTGACAATGCAGGGACTGCAAAGAAAAGAGCGATC
The DNA here is from genome assembly GCF_030028105.1 of Mobula birostris. NCBI lineage: Eukaryota > Metazoa > Chordata > Chondrichthyes > Myliobatiformes > Myliobatidae > Mobula > Mobula birostris. Next base: position 5,542,257 of record NC_092378.1, on the reverse strand, counting down.
AGAACTGCCACAGAGGCTACTGAACGGGCCTCCAGGTGGCTATGGATCAGGAGGTATGGTCCATGGACCAACGCTGTTGAGACACAAGCCAGGGCTTGATCAACCCTGGCTGGGCGCAAGTGTCTGATGCTGAAAGACCCAAAACTTTTGATGAACCCAAGTTACATCACTGATGATGGATCCCGTCACATCCTAGGATGTACCTCAGCATCAAAATTCAAAATAAATTTACTACCAAAGTAAATGTATGTCAACCCCGAGATTCATTTTCTTGTGGGCATATTCAGCAAATCTATCGAATACTAACCGTAACAGTTAAGGAGCAGGAACTGCTGGAACACCCTGGGAAAGGCTTCACTGCTAATGTAATGTAATGTCTTTCTGTAGAAGCAGTGTTTGGGATATGGTTAGAGATAACGGGTGCTTTGGCATGTGAGCCGTCCAGCGAGGGGAGGGTGTTTTCGTGCTTTGTGCCTGACACCGGGGTGATCTGGGTCTTCTGTTCGGCGGAAGATGGGGAGAGAAGATGCCAGAAAGAAGAGGTCGTAGGAGTGTACTTGGAATGAGGCCGGGGGTCGACGAAGCCCAGGGGAAATCGATGGAGGACCAGCGGAAGGGAAACTGTGAGCTCCAGCTTGCGCACATTAGACTGTTTCATAAAAATGGGCCCTTTTCTTTTTGTTTTACTTTACCAACCCTTTAGTCAAATTGAGAATTGTAAAGCTAAATCATTTCATTGCATATGGCATACTCTGTTATTTCGTGGTACTGTTTTGTAACAGGGTAACACATCATGCAGCATCCACACAAACGGAAGGTTTTGCACCTCAATCTCACACGTTTGGTGGGGTCAGACATTGCCTTCCCTAGACTTACACCGCCGACAGAACCGGCGGGTTACACTGTTCTTGAACCTGATGGTGCGAGTCCTGAGGCTCTTGTACCTTCTGCCTGATGGCAGCAGTGAGAAATGAGCATGGCCTGGGTGGTGAGGATCTTTGATGATAAGCCTTTTGCTCAATGCCTGTATGTCAAACTGATCATAATTGCACAGGACGAAATGAAATTGTGAAAAAAGTTTTATTTTAGTATTGGTCTGCCAGGTCCGGATTTGCACAGCAGGATCACATAGGTTTTGCAGTATTCGCTGGGTTTAACACCAGAGCAGAAATTATTTTGACCAGAGCAGCCAAACCATATAATTTTAAAGCCGCGTTAACATGCACTTTACCATAATTTGGATTTGATTTTTGTTTGTTTTCTTGTACAGTGAAACTCTTCTTTAAAGCCTTGCCTCTTTCAAATAGAAAATTGCAGTTCTTTGATAGATAGGGTAGTGAAACATTGGTTAGGCTGCACATTATTACATGCTGTTTGGTTCACCACATTACAGGAAAGATATCTTTGTGCTGGAGAGAGTGGAGAGGAGATCCACCAGGAGGTTGCTTAGATTGGCAGAGTTTAGCAATGAGAAGAGATTGGATTAGCTAAGGTTGTTTCCCTGGTGTGAAGGAGGCTGAGTAGACATAGGCAATAGGTGCAGGAGTAGGCCATTCGGCCCTTCAAGCCAGCACCGCCATTCACTGTGATCATGGCTGATCATCCACAATCAGTATCCAGTTCCTGCCTTATCCCCATAACCTTTGATTCCACTATCTTTAAGAGCTCTATCCTTCTCTTTCTTGAAAGCATCCAGAGACTTGGCCTCCACAGCCTTCTGGGGCGGCCTCCACTGCCTTCTGGGGCAGAGCATTCCACATATCCACCACTCTCTGGGTGAAAAAGTTTTTCCTCAACTCTGTTCTAAATGGCCTACCCCTAATTCTTAAACTGTGGCCTCTGGTTCTGGACTCACCCATCAGCGGGAACATGCTTCCTGCCTCCAGCGTGTCCAATCCCTTAATAATCTTTGATGTTTCAGTCAGATCCCCTCTCATCCTTCTGAATTCCAGTGTATACAAGCCCACTCACTCCAATCTTTCAACATATGACAGCTCCACCATCCAGGGAATTAACCTTGTGAATCTATGCCGCACTCCCTCAATAGCAAGAATGTTCTTCCTCAAAATTGGAGACCAAAACTGCACACAGTACTCCAGGTGTGGTCTCACCAGGGCCCTGTACAGCTGCAGAAGGACCTCTTTGCTCCTATACTCAATTCCCCTTGTTATGAAGGCCAGCATGCCATTAGCTTTCTTCACTGCCTGCTGTACCTGCATGCTTGCTTTCAGTGACTGATGTACAAGAACACCTAGATCTCGTTGTACTTCTCCTTTTCCTAACTTGACTCCATTTAGATAATAATCTGCCTTCCTGCTCTTACCACTAAAGTGGATAACCTCACATTTATCCACATTAAACTGCATCTGCCATGCATCCGCCCACTCACCCAGCCTGTCCAAGTCACCCCGCATTCTCATAACATCCTCCTCACATTTCACACTGCCACCCAGCTTAGTGTCATCTGCAAATTTGCTAATGTTACTTTTAATCCCTTCATCTAAATCATTAATGTATATTGTAAACAGCTGTGGTCCCAGCACCGAACCCCGCGGTACCCCACTGGTCACCGCCTGCCATTCCGAAAGGGACCCGTTAATCACTACTCTTTGTTTCCTGTCAGCCAGCCAACTTTCAATCCATGTCAGTGCTCTGCCCCCAATATCATGTGCCCTAATTTTGCCCACTATTCTCCTATATGGGAGTAGTGACCTGAAAGAGATTATTATAAAATTATAAGAGATATTACCTTTTTTGGGTGGCAGGATGGAGATATGTATCTGCTAAAGGAGGTGTAAGGTGCTCCTTTCCTCCACTAGCCTGCAGGTCACCCTTGGGTAGGGTGTAGCACCTGCTTAGCTGCCCCACCCCTCCAATCAGGCTCACGTGAAGCTACAGGAGCAGGTGGTGGATGGTCGTATGAGCAGCTGATGTATATCACAAGTCCTGGTTATGTGACAATTGAAGTCAGGCAGACAATCTCTGAAGAGCATTGATAATAGTTGGGGTTACCCATCTTGTAAAGTCTCTGCCCAGAAGAAGGTAATGACAAACCACTTCTGTAGAAGTTGCCATGAGCAATCATAGTCATAGTCCGTGTTCACCACTTCATACGACATAGCATATAATGATGATGAAGATGATTATCTTTTTTCCCATGGTAGGGGCATCAAAAATTAAGAAGACAGAGCTTTAAAATGAGAGGAAGTTTTAAAGGGGGTTTGCATTGCTGATCTCTGGAACTCACTGCTGGAGGGCTGGTGGACAGAGGTATAATCATTAGGGGCAGCACAGTAACATAGTGGTTAGCGCAATTGCCTTACAGCTCCAGCGATCACCTTTCAAGGTTCAATTCCCACCACTGTCTGTAAGGAATTTGTACCTTCTCCGTGTGAATGTGTGGGTTTCCTCAGGGTGCCCTGGTTTCCTCCCACATTTCAAAGATGTACAGTTAGGGTTAGTAAGTTGTCGGTGCTGGAAGTGTGGTGACACTTGTGGGCTGTCTCAGGACAATCCTCACTGATTTGATTTGACACCAACGATGATTTCACTGTATGTTTCAATATTTCAATGTACATGTGACAAATAAAGCTAATCTTGATAATCTTTATATTAAGAGACATTTAGAAACACACCTAAATAGGCATGGTATTGAAGGATAAAGAGATCTAATAAGAGCAAATAAAATTAATATACAAAGTGTAAATGGGCAAAATGGTCAGTGTAAATGTAATGGGCGAATGGACCATTTCTGTACTTTACATCTCTGACTCTTAAGAGTCACTGAATACACTGGACAACAAAGGTTTTGTTTCCAAAATACTTTTGGCTGTATCTTATAGATGGGGCTGCTAATCATGAAAAACACCAAGGAATTTCCCTCAAACACGAGGAAAGCTGCAGATGCTGGAAATTCAAGCAACACACACAAAATGCTGGTAGAACGCAGCAGGCCAGGCAGCATCTAGAGGAAGAGGCACTGTCCACGTTTCGGGCCGAGACTCTTCGTCAGATCCTTCGTCTTGAGTCCTGACGAAGGGTCTCGGCCCGGAACGTCAACTGTACCTCTTCCTAGAGATGCTGCCTGGCCTGCTGCGTTCACCAGTAACTTTTATGTGTGTTGCTTGAAATTCCTGCATCTGCAGATTTCCTCGTGTTTGCATCTAGAGGAAGAAGTACAGTCAACGTTTCAGGCTGAGACCCTTTGTCAGGACTAACTGAAAGAAGAGAGAGTAAGAGATTTGAAAGTGGGAGGCGGAGTGGGAGATCCATAATGATAGGAGAAGATGGGAGGGGGAGGGATGAAGCTAAGAGCTGGAAAGTTGATTGGCAAAAGGGATACAAGGCTGGAGAAGGGGGAGGATCATGGGATGGGAGGCCTAGGGAGAAAGTAAGGGGGAGGGGAGCCCCAGAGGAAGATGGAGAGCAGGCAAGGAGTTATTGTGAGAGGGACAGAGAGAGAGAAAAAAGGAAAAAATAATAAATAGATAGATAGATAAGGGATGGAGTAAGAAGGAGAGGAGGGGCATTAACGGAAGTTAGAGAAGTCAATGTTCATGCCATCAGGTTGGAGGCTACCCAGACGGAATATAGGGTGTATAAGGAATATATATCATTCTGGCATGTCTATCCACGGCCTCCTCTACTGTCAAGATGAGGCCACACTCAGGTTGGAGGAACAACACCTTATATTCCGTCTGGGTAGCCTCCAATCTGATGGCATGAACATTACTTCTCTAACTTCCGTTAATGCCCCTCCTGTCCTTCTTACCCCATCCTTTCCTTATTTATTTATTTGTTTGTTTGTTTATTTCCTTTTTTTCTCTCTCTGTCCCTTTCACTATAACTTCTTGCCTGCTCTCCATCTTCCTCTGGTGCTCCCTCCCCCTTTCTTTCCCACTAGGCCTCCTGTCCCATGATCCTCTCCCTTTTCTAGCCTTATATCCCCTTTGCCTATCACCTGTCCAGCTCTTGGCTTCATCCCTCCTCCTCCTGTCTTCTCCTATCATTTTGGATCTCCCCCTCCTACTTTCAAATCTCTTACTATCTCTTCTTTCGGTTAGTCCTGATGAAGGGTCTCAGCCCAAAATGTCGACTGTACTTCTTCCTATGAAATTTCCCTATCACGCTCCATGTTTTTGACCATGAAGTGCAACTTGTCAGTAAAGGTTTATTTTCTGCATTCCCATTTAGACTTCTTTCCTGCAAATCTTAGCATTATCAGTGACGAGCATGGTGAAAGGTTTCACCAGGACACTGCGATAATGGAGAAATGATATCAGGGCAACTGGAATCCATCATTGCTGGCTGATTATTGTTGGATACTTAAGAGAGAAGCCTGAGACACTGAGTACAAATAAAAGTCATCAACGATTGAACTACTGCAAATCATCAGCACCGTTGTGCAATTATAGGCATCCGTTAGTCTCATGAGACCATGGATTTGCGCCTTGGAAGGTTTCCAGGGCACAGGCCTAGGCAAGGTTGTATGGAAGACCAGCAGTTGCCCATGCTGCAAGTCTCCCCTCTCCAGGACACCGATGTTGTCCTAGGGAAGAGCATTAGGACCCATACAGCTTGGCACCAGTGTCGTCGCAGAGCAATGTGTGATTAAGTGCCTTGCTCAAGGACACAACACACTGCCTCAGCCAAGGCTCGAACTAGTGACCTTCAGATCACTAGACAAACGCCTTAACCACTTGGCCACGCAATTAAACACATTATATTCAATAAAAGTATATTTATTGTTTCTCCAAATTCTTACATGGTACAAGTAGTCTGAAATTATATTTGTGTTCAGCATCATGCAGAATATCATAAAAATAATCTGGGAAAGCCACACTTCCAAAAGTTGTTGTCCAATGATATTACTTAAGAAGTAGAGACCCATTTTGTTTCTAGAATAAAAGTCAGCTCATGTATGAGATTAAAATCTGACCAGGCCTTGACCAATCTGAGCCTGATAACCTATCATATTTTTTTTGTATCTGACCTGACCCCCAGGCAGTGGCAAAAGAGGGAACAAGACATCCTTATATTCTGTACTAACATACGTTTAAATTGATCAAGAATTCAGAACAGGTGGTAATGTAAAGCAAGTGGTCGTGACCTGGGGGTGGGACCAGAAGGTATAGTTTATGTGAACGTGTTACCAGAATCATCCTCGTCATTATACGCCATGTCATTAAGACGTGGGTGATCATGGTCTTTGGCTGTGATTGTTCTTGGCAAATTTTTCTACAGAAGTGGTTTGCCATTGCCTTCTTCTAGACAGTGTCTTTACAATTCGGGTGACCTCAGCCATTATCAATACTCTTCAGAGCCTCGGGTCAGTGGTTGCATAACCAGGACTTGTGATATACACCAGCTGCTCGTACAACCATCCAGCACCCGCTGCCATGGTTTCACATGACCTGGATCCGGGGCGTGGGCTAAGCAGGTGCTTCTCCTTGCTAAGGGTGATGTACAGCTAGCGGAGGGAAAGAGCACCTTACACCTCCTTTGGTAGAGACATATCTCCACCCCGTCACCCAGTTATCAGAATATATTTTGAATGAAACTGGAGATGTAGTCAAGCTTCCTTGGGCTTGGATTGTCCAGAGCATTGAACTGAATTTTAATACTTGCTTAGTTTGATTCTTTGCACTTTCTTTCAATTTGTTCCTTCTTGCTTTTTTTTTGCTTGTTGTCAACTCCATTCTTTTAGTAATCATCATTTTCTTTATCTTCATGCTATAAGTCTTCTGGTACATTTCAACATTTCAATAGGGCTGGAAGGGCCTATTTCGCACTGAAAGTAAGTAAATAAATAAATCATAGAAAAGCAAAAAATACAGATGCTAGCAGTCTGAAATAAAAACTGAAAATACTGAGAATACCCAGCAGGTTGTGCAGCATCTGTGGAGGGAGAAAAGCTGAGGTAGCATTTTGGGCCAAAGATTGTTTTGTTGAAACTTTCACCTGATAAAGTCTCAAAGGAAAAGTTGACTGTTTCTCTCTCTACAGACACTCAGTGTAATATAAGGATTATAGTCTCCGAATTTTACCCTTTGGCAACTTCAGAATCTGTTAATATTATGTGGTGTTTCACATGAGCAATGATATTTCCTGGTGCCATGGAAGCATTTTGGATTTTTTTCAATTTTAAGACATTCAAGATTGAAGATTGTTTAATGTCATTTCCAGTACACAAGTGTAAAGATGAACAGAATGTTCTGGATCCACCGCAGCACAAAAAACACAATAAGATGCAGAAGACAGTAATAAAAAAAAATGCAATAAAAAATGCATAAAATAGCTTATATACATGGATTGATTGTATGTCCATAAAGTGACTCAGGGCACAGGAGTGTTTGTATATAGGGTGACTGACAGGAAATGATAAAGTTGTGGTGGTGGTGAGGTGTGTTGGGGTGGAGCCTCGTCCTCGCACGGATGCTGTGTAGTCTCCTCCCTGACGGGAGTGGGACAAGCTACTACCACCAGCCACTGGCCCCATTCAGGGTAACTAAAGCAACGCACATACCATCCAACTGTGAAGAATTATTTATCAGCAAATCTTAGTAGCTCTCTGTCCTTAACAAGTTTATTAAAATTAAGCATGCTACCACAGAAAGGTGGCAGAGTGGAGATACATCGCTACCAGAGGAAGTATAAGGTGTTCCTTCCCTCTGCCCACCTTGGGCAAGGTGTAGCACCTGCTTAGACCTCGATCAGTGTCGTGTGAAGCCATGGGAGCAGGTGGTGGATGGTCGTATGAACAGCTGGTGCATGTCACTAGTCCTGGTTATGTGACCACTGACCCCAAGAAGGCAATCTCTGAAGAGTATTGATAATGGCTTGGGTCACTCGTCTTGTAAAGACAATGTCTAGGAGAAAGCAATGTCAAATCATTTCTTTAGAAAAATTTTCCAAGCAAGACCATGATCACCCACATCATAAGACATGGCACATAACGAACGAACTACAGATATACTTGCTACTGTTGCTGGTAAAATCTAGACAAAATGTAATTGTTCGAGAAAAGATTTTCTTCTGGGATGCTAACTGGATTTTAAAATTGTAATTTGTTTTGTTTTAGCTTCTGTTACTTATGTTATTTGTCGCTCAGAAAACTGCCCAACACACCACTCACACCAGCCTATCCACCGTCAAGGACATATATACAGAAAGGTGCTGGAAAAGGGCCAGTAACATCATGAAGGATCCATACACCCTGCTCATGAACTTTGTATCCCACTGTCATCAGGGAGGAGGCTACAGAGCATCCACACCCGAACCACCAAACTCAAAAATAGCTACTCTCCCAAGCAGTAAGGCTGATCAACACCTCCACTCACTAACTCCACCACTACCTTATTATTTCCCATCGTTTACCTTAAGTACAGCCAAGTGTCACTTTATGGACATACAATCATATATGTATTTATATTAATTGTGTGATTTATTATTATTATTTGTTCTTTATCTTTTGTGGGTTTTTTGTACTGCATTGAATCTAGAATAACAACTATTTCGTTCTTCTCACATTTGTTTGCTGGAAATGACATTGAATAGCCTTGAACCTTGAACCGTGACTGTGTGAAAGTTCCAGCTTTTATTGATGAATCCATAAAATCATTACGATATCAGCTTATAATTGTACATTTTCTTTCTTGGATCACACGCTGCTCAACTATCTTGCTAACGTGACATCACTGGATTATGGAGGTCTTTTAGATTAAAGTGTCTGATAGGCATTACTAATTCACGGTATTACTCACTTTAAGGTCGCAGCAGGTGCTGTCACTCACCACAGAACTCTGCCACTTGTCTTTTAGCCAAGTTTGAATCTACACTATAATTATTCTCTAATCTCTTGGTATTCTGCCTACAGATTCATTATGCCATTTGTTATCACATATTTTTGCATTATGCATGTGCATATCAACTACTGAGTTGCCTTTATTTCATTGAAAAGTTTGATCAGACCATAAGACATAAGAGCAGAATTTAGATCATTGGACACATCATGTCCTGCTCCACTACGCGGTCATGGCTGATTTATTTTTCCTCTTGGCCCTATTCTCCTTGATTTCAACGTTTAAGAGAAATTTGGATAGGTACATTGGGGCATGGGGGGATATGGTCTCGGTGCAGCTCGATGGGAGTAGGCGGTTTAAATGGTTTGGCACAGACTAGATGGGCTGAAGGGCCTGTTTCTGTCCTGTACTTTTCTAAGACTCTATGACTTCTGCCTTCTCCTTGTAATCTTTGACACTGTTACTAATTAAGAACATATAAAACTTCTGCATTAAATATACCCAATGACTCATCCTCCTCAGCTGCCTGTGACAATAAGTTACACAGATTCAGCAACTTTTAGCGGACAAAGTTCTTCCTCATCTCTGTTCTAAAAGGATGTCTATTTATTCCGAGGCTGTGCCCTCTGGTCCCAGATTCCACTAATGGAAACATCCTCTCCACACCCACTCTATCCAGACCTTTCAATATTCAGTCAGTTTCAGTTCTTCTATACTCCAGTGAGTAAAACTTACCTTTATTTGTCACAAGTACAGTACTGTGCAAAAGTCTTAGGCCCAGTCTCGTGCATTTAGAGGGGAGGAGAAGATGGCGGCGCGACACAGCATGCGCGGCTGCTCCGAAATGATATCGGTGTTTGTTAAGTAGGTACTGTGCACAATCCTGATTTGATGGAGACAGACGTGAGGAGCATGGAGGAACATCTGGAGAAACTTCTGAAATGCCCGCTTTGCTGCCACTGTTACTGTGTGATCGAGAATCTCCGGAGGGGAAGGCCCCAAATCTTCGGCTTTGCCTCTTGCCTGTTGCCGGGGCCGGGATCAAAGCGCTCAGCAGAGATGGTGCTCGGTGCTCGGTGTCAGAGGGCTGGTCGGAGGCTCGAAGTTTTCAGACGGACTCAGAGTCGGCTGTGGTCGGGTGCTTCCAGGGTGCTGCATCAGCAAGTTTGCGGCGCTGGAGGTTCATGGCAGGGAGAGTTTCTCCCTTCTACCGTCTGCGTGAGATGATGGGACTTTCGAGAGACTTTGAGACTTTTTTTTTTACCGTGCCCATGGTCTGTTCTTTATCAAATTACAGTATTGCTTTGCACTGTTGTAACTATATGTTATAATTATGTGGTTTTTGCCAGTGTTTTTAGTCTTGGTTTGTCTTGTGTTTCTGTGATATCATACTGGAGGAACATTGTATCATTTCTTAATGCATGCATTACTAAATGACAATAAAAGAGGACTGCGTGTCCTCATAATCTAATCTAATCTAAATTATAGTTTGGTCCGGTAGCCAATTTCTCGCCATATGGTCCTGGTTCCCCAACCATTGGTGCGAGGCTTGTTAATCGGGGCAATGTCCGAGCTGGCATGACTCCACTTGTTCCTGTCGCTCTCGTCCAGAAGTTTTTGTAGGCAGGTGTAACATAAGCGCGAGTCCAGCCCAAGACTCCTGCTGGGCTGCCTCCACCGGGACCTGAAACCCGGAGCCCCCGCGCCCGGGATTCTGCAGGCGCATGGAAACCACAATGAGGACACAAGGAAGGCAGCAACATCCAAGTACCTCCAAAGAGTGAGCCAGGTCTTAAAAATCCAGCTGAATGGGAAGAACAATATCAGAGCCATCAGCACTTTCCCCCTACCAGTCATCAGATATCAGCCGCAATAGTGTGCCGGCCAGGGAACGAACTGGAAGCCGCTGACATCGACACCCAGAAACAACTAACAACACATGGAGTTACACCCGCCAGAATAAAGGAGGACGGGGACTTGGAAATGTCAAGGCCACAGTCCTGGAAGAAATGCGAAACGTCCATGAGTATGTCAGGAAGATGGCCCCTAAGGACGACCTGCTAGGAGAAAACCTCAGACAGCAGGCAGGGGACATGGAAATGGAAGCAGAGCCAGAGGACCAGAGGCCATGGCATGACAAGCCACTGCACAGATGTAGCATCACCAGATATTAGAGGTGGCTGACATAAGAAAATCCTACCGGTGGCTGGAAATAGCAGGGCAGAGGGACAGCACAGAGGCACTGCTGATGGCTGCACAAGTACAAGCGCTGAGCAGAACAGCAATAGAAGCAGGGGTCTATCACACCAGACAAGACTTAAGATGCAGACTGTACAAGGAACTCGCTGAAACCGTCCAGCACATGGTGGCAAGGTGCAAGATGCAGGTACGAACAGCATACGCTGAACAGCACAACCAAGTTGCAGGAATTGTGTACATGAACATCTGCACTGTGTATGGATTGGACATTCCCCAGTCCAGATGGGAAACACCCGCGAAGGCAGTGGAGAACGACAGAGCTGAGATCCTGCGGGATTTCCAAATACAGACTGATAAGCAGGTACTGGCCAACCAACCAGACACAGTAAAACTGGACAAGGAACAGAAGAAAGCAACAGAAATAGTTGTGGCAATCCTGAATGACAGTAACGTCAGGAAGAAAGAATATGAGAGGCTGGAGAAATCCCAGGGCTTGAACGAGCAGATAGAGAGGGTGTGGAAGGTTAAAGCCAGAGTAATCTCGGTGGTGATAGGAGCAGTTGAGGCTGTGACACCTGGACTGGGAGAGTGGCTCCGACAAATCCCGGGAACTACATCTGAGGTCCCGGTCCAGAAGAGCACACTACTAGGGACAAGGATACTGCACCAAACCCTCAAGCTCTGGGCCTCTGGTATTGGACCCGAGATTGAGGGGAAAATACACATCTTTCAACACCCATAAGGGGAATCATGGTTGGGAAAAGGAGAATGGAGAGGGAAGGGAGCAGGAAACACCAGAGAGACATTCTGCGATGATCAATAAACCACTTGTTTGGACTCAGATGACCTTGCCTGGCGTCTCGGGGCTGGGTGAGTCTGCACTCGTGCCACACACTGTGCCTGACATTCCTTCTCTGCCTCCTGTCCCACACCCTTCTCATGGCACGCCACCCTCACCATTCCCAACGTCCTTTGCTCCCATCAGATTTATTTGTCCGCTGCACGTTGACAAATACAGTACTGTGTAAAAGCCTTAGGAACCCCAGCTATATATACCTAAGACTTTTGCACTGTACTATGCATCAAAACATACAGTGAAATGTGTCATTTGCATCAAATTAGCAAGGATTGTGCTGGCGGCAGTCAAAAGTGTCAGCATAGCACGCAAAGAATTACTAACCCTAACCATGCATCTTTGGGATCTGAGAGGAAACCGGATCACCCAGAAGAAACCCAAACAGTCACAGAGAGAAAGGACAAACTCCATATAAACAGTGATGGGATTTGAACCCCGAGCAATCATTATTGTATCACGATTGAACTCACTCTTCCCCTACAGGTTCAGAGCCATCAAACACACCTTTTCATTCCCAAGACCCTTCTCCTGCAGACCCTGCCCATTGCCAGCGCATCCTTTCTTAGACATGGGCCCAAAACTACAGGAAATACTCCAAGTGTGATTTGACCAATGGATCGCCAGGTTGAAGAAGCAGGCAAAATCACATTTGGAAAGCACAATTGTATTATTAGTGATTTGCCTGAACCATTTAGCCTCTGTTCTAGTTCACTTCAGTTAATCATTTTGTCAATATGTGCAAGGATGTTGAAAACTGAAAGAAATCTTAAGCACTTATGTATTGTCAACTCTCTTGCCAACTACTGATAAAGAAGAAGAGGGAGTTGTATGAAATGTATAGGAAACAGGGGGTAAATCAGGTGCTTGAGGAGTATAAGAAGTGCAAGAAAATACTTAAGAAAGAAATCAGGAGGGCTAAAAGAAGACATGAGGTTGCCTTGGCAGTCAAAGTGAAGGATAATCCAAAGAGCTTTTACAGGTATATTAAGAGCAAAAGGATTGTAAGGGATAAAATTGGTCCTCCTGAAGATCAGAGTGGTCGGCTATGTGCGGAACCAAAGGAAATGGGGGAGATCTTAAATAGGTTTTTTGCGTCTGTATTTACTAAGGAAACTGGCATGAAGTCTATGGAATTGAGGGAATCAAGTAGTGAGATCATGGAAACTGTACAGATTGAAAAGGAGGAGGTTTTTGCTGTCTTGAGGAAAATTAAAGTGGATAAGTCCCCGGGACCTGACAGAGTGTTCCCTCGGACCTTGAAGGAGACTAGTGTTGAAATTGTGGGGGCCCTGGCAGAAATATTTAAAATGTCGCTGTCTACGGGTGAGGTGCCGGAGGATTGGAGAGTGGCTCATGTTGTTCCGTTGTTTAAAAAAGGATCGAAAAGTAATCCAGGAAATTATAGGCTGGTAGGTTTAACGTCGGTAGTAGGTAAGTTATTGGAGGGAGTACTAAGAGACAGAATCTACAAGCATTTGGATAGACAGGGACTTATTAGGGAGAGTCAACATGGCTTTGTGCGTGGTAGGTCATGTTTGACCAATCTGTTGGAGTTTTTCGAGGAGGTTACCAGGAAAGTGGATGAAGGGAAGGCAGTGGATATTGTCTACATGGATTTCAGTAAGGCCTTTGACAAGGTCCCGCATGGGAGGTTAGTTAGGAAAATTCAGTCGCTAGGTATACATGGAGAGGTGGTAAATTGGATTAGACATTGGCTCAATGGAAGAAGCCAAAGAGTGGTAGTAGAGAATTGCTTCTCCGAGTGGAGGCCTGTGACTAGTGGTGTGCAACAGGGATCAGTGCTGGGTCCATTGTTATTTGTCATCTATATCAATGATCTGGATGATAATGTGGTAAATTGGATCAGCAAATTTGCTGATGATACAAAGATTGGAGGTGTAGTAGACAGCGAGGAAGGTTTTCGGAGCCTGCAGAGGGACTTGGACTAGCTGGAAAAATGGGCTGAAAAATGGCAGATGGAGTTTAATACAGACAAGTGTGAGGTATTGCACGTTGGAAGGACAAACCAAGATAGAACATACAGGGTTAATGGTAAGGCACTGAGGAGTGCAGTAGAACAGAGGGATCTGGGAATACAGATACAAAATTCCCTAAAAGTGTCGTCACAGGTAGATAGGGTCGTAAAGAGAGCTTTTGGTACATTGGCCTTTATTAAGCAAAGTACTGAGTATAAGAGCTGGAATGTTATGATGAGGTTGTATAAGGCATTGGTGAGGCCGAATCTGGAGTATTGTGTTCTTTTTTGGTCACCAAATTACAGGAACGATATAAATAAGGTTGAAAGAGTGCAGAGAAGGTTTACAAGGATGTTGTCGGAACTTGAGAAACTCAGTTACAGAGAAAGGTTGAATAGGTTAGGACTTTATTCCCTGGAGCGTAGAAGAATGAGGGGAGATTTGATAGAGGTATATAGAATTATGATGGGTATAGATAGAGTGAATGCAAGCAGGCTTTTTCCACTGAGGCAAGGGGAGAAAAAAACCAGAGGACATGGGTTAAGGGTGAGGGGGGAAAAGTTTAAAGGGAACATTAGGGGGGGCTTCTTCACACAGAGAGTGGTGGGAGTATGGAATGAGCTGCCAGATGAGGTGGTAAATGCGGGTTCTTTTTTAACATTTAAGAATAAATTGGACAGATGCATGGATGGGAGGTGTAGGAGGGATATGGTCTGTGTGCAGGTCAGTGGGACTAGGCGGAAAATGGTTCAGCACAGCCAAGAAGGGCCAAAAGGCCTGTTTCTGTGCTGTAGTTTCTATGGTTTCTATGGTTACAGTGTTGTGAAGAATATTTCTAGCGATGGGCTTTGTACACTGTCTATATATTGAACTTGCTGCTCTTCAAGACCTTGGCCCCAATATGTCCTTATGCAGTTGGATCCTGGATTTCCTTATTTGCCGACCCTAGTCAGCTTGGATTGACAACAGCATCTCCTCCCCAATCTCCATCAGCACAAGTGCACTACAAAACTGTGTGCTTATCCTCCTGCTCTCCTCACTTTACACTTATGACTGTGTGGCTAAGCACAGCTCCAATGCAGACAACGCCGCTGTCATAGGCCAAATCAAAGGTGCAGATGAATCAGGTTATAGGGGGGAGATTGATAGTCTGGCTGTGGTACCGTAACAATGTCACTCACTCAATGTTTGCAAGACCAGGGAGCTGATTATTGACTTCAGGAGGAGGAAACCAGAGTCTACGAGCCAGTCCTCATCGGGAGATCAGAGGTGGAGAGGGGCAACAACTTTAACCTCCGTGGTGTTATTATTATGTCCTGGCCCCAGCACATAAGTGCAATTTAAGACAGCGTGGCAGCACTTCTACTTCCTTCGGAGTTTGTGGCGATTCAGCATGATATCTGAAACTTTGACGAACTACTGGAGATGTGCAGTGGGAGAGTATGTTGACTGGCTGTATCACAGCCTGGTATGGAAACACCAGTGCCTTGAACGGGAAATCACATAAAAAGTAGTGGATACAGCCTAGTCCAACATGGGTAAAGCCGTCCCCACCATTGAGCACATCTACATGAAACACCATAGCAGAGAAGTAGCTTCCATCATCAGGGATCCTCACCACCCAGAACATGCTCTCTTCTCACTGCTGCAATCAGGTAGAAGGTACAGGAACCTCAAGACTTGCACCACCAAGTTCAAGAACAATTACTACCCCTCAACCATCAGGCTCTTTAACAAAAGAAGATAATTTCACTCAACTTCACTTGCCCCATCATTGAAATATTCCCACAACCAAGGGACTCTCTTTCAAGGACTCTTCACCTCATGTTCTCAATATTTATTGCTTATTTATTTTTTATTATTATTTCTTTCTTCTTGTAATTACACAGTTTGTTGCTTTCTGCTCTCTGGTGGAATGTCCTAGTTGAGCGGACTTTTATTGATTCTGTTATGGTTATTATTCTATAGATTTAATGAGTACGCCCACAAGAAAATGCATCTCAGGGTTGTATATGGTGACATATCGTATATGCACTTTGATAATAAATTTACTTTTGAACTTCAAAAAAATTTTTTGAACATTAAGTATCTTCATACACATAGGTACCTCCTGTGGTTATCTGAGTTACTGTCACCTTCCTGTCAGCTTGAACCAGTCTGGCTATTCTCCTCTGACCACTCTCATTAACAAGGTGTTCTTGCTCACAGAACTGCTGCTCACTGGATGTTTTTCTTTGTTTTATGCACTACTCTGTAATCTCTAGAGATTGTTGTGCATGAGAATCCCAGGAGATCAGCAGTTTGTGAGATACTCAAACCACCTCATCTGGCACCAACAAGCATTCCACGGTCAAAGTCACTCAGATCACATTTCTTCTCCATTTTGCTGTTTGATAGGAACAACATCTGAACCTCTTGATCATGTTTGCATGCTTTAGTGCATTGAGTTGCTGCCACATCTGCATTAGCGAGTCGGTGTACAGGTGTACCTAGTAAAGTGGCCACTGAGTTTATGTAAATCCATGGTGGTTTTGAATATTGAAGCACCAAACTTCTTTCAGTCTTTAAATCTGCTTGCAGATTTAGCACCATTTGATTTTTCAGTGATTTGTGCATATCAGTAAAATTGTGTTTTGTTTTGTTTCAGGAGATGAGGAGTTTTGTGTGCAAAGTTACATGCCCAACTATGGAACGATATGTGAACAAGAACAAGAGATAACTGATCTGGTAAGGCGGCTTGGGAGCTCTAGGAAAAACAGTAGAGACTTTAATTTCCATTGAGCTCTTTTGGGAGTGGTTACCATATGGAATAAAATGTGTATTATTATTAAATTATTTATTGGTTTCTCAAAAGATATTGTGGTTATTTTATACCTCATTGATTATTTCCCTGGTACAGTATTTCACTATGTGCCTCTGGTAACCAGGATAATTCCTTGCAAGATCAGAACCAACGCTGCAAAGTATGATGTGAAAACCACTGTTTCAATACTCCGATAATGCAGGGATTACTCTTCTCATTTTGATTTCTGTAGAAGGCCGATTCTGATCATCTTTTATTAATTTGTGTGACTGGTGAGAATAGATAGAATGAATTCTGATAATATGCTGCGCTCTTCCTTGATATTACCTCAGGAGGAAATAAAAGCAGATAGTCTCAGTCTCTCTCTCTCTCTCTCTCTTTCTCTTTCTCTTCCTCCCCTTCCCTCTCCCGCTCCCCCTCCCCTCCCTCTCCCCCTCCCCTTCCCCTTCCCACCTCCCCCCTCCCCCCCATAGAATCTAGTTTTCAAAAAATGATGCATATGGCTTAATACCTGGTTTTAAAGCTCCATAGTTTAGTAAACAGTCTTTGTTATCTAATCACACATTGAATATCATTGACTATAACTAGTGATGGAATTTAACAGTTCTTCTCAATATCTTTCCTGATACAGGATCTAGATCTAATCAAAGGTGTTAGTGAAAGAATTATATTGTAGCTGTGTTTATCGGATAAAAATGTGCACCTGTACAGCAGGTTACCAATGTCACCTCTTAACAAGCAGTGCATAAATGTATTGTTGAATATGTGTAACCCTTTCCCCTGTACCATCAACAGGGTCCAGTTCATAAAGAGTCCTCTTGTTTAGTTGGTTCTGCATATGGGGTAAGAGAGTACTGCATGCACACATGTCTTCCGGTGAAAGTTTGTGGGAAATGGAATTCTTGGTTAAAAACTCAATTGTAAGATGAATACTTGTACATTAAGTAGTTGCCAAACAATATTTAACACTGAACATATTGAAGATCCTTGCTCTGCCCAAGCTTTATTCTGTGTAAGGTCTGATAGGAAACTGTGAAGATTACTTTCTGTGAGCCACACTCAGGTTGGAGGAACAACACCTTATATTCGGTCTGGGTAGCCTCCAACCTGATGGCACGAACATCGACTTCTCTAACTTCCGCTAATGCCCCCCCCCCCCCGTACCCCATCCGTTATTTATTTTTATACACACATTCTTCCTCTCACTCTCCTTTTTTCTCCCTCTGTCCCTCTGACTATACCCCTTGCCCATCCTCTGGGTTCCCCCCCCCCCCCCGTCTTTCTCCCTGGGCCTCCTGTCCCATGATCCTCTCATATCCCTTTTGCCAATCACCTGTCCAGCTCTTGGCTCCATCCCTCCCACTCCTGTCTTCTCCTATCATTTTGGATCTCCCCCTCCCCCTCCCACTTTCAAATCTCTTACTAACTCCTCCTTCAGTTAGTCCTGATGAAGGGCCTCGGCCCAAAACGTCAACTGCACCTCTTCCTAGAGATGCTGCCTGGCCTGTTGCGTTCACCAGCAACTTTGATGTGTGTTACTGTAACTGTTTCTATTTTAAAACACTAGTTTTCCCACCACAACAAGCCATAGTTAAATGATGTTGAAGTGCTGCAAATATTGGATGTTGCCCAAAAACTTGTTTGCTTGAAGGTCTTCACGAGTCTTTTTCATAACTCTTTGGGAAACAAGCACACATTGCAGTTCAGCTTGGATATACTGATCAAGCCTCACTGAGTACTGACCGAAAGAAATTTTACATTATGGTTCTTGTTTAACTTTATTGCCAGGAACAGTTTTAAATTCAGTGTTTATATGTTTGGCAATTGCTATGGTAATCATCTAGAAAATCTTTTTAAGTTAATGTTCTAAACCTTTACAAATGATGAAATAAATGAAACTTATGTCACTTCTTAAATTTTTAATTTAAAAATTTTTAAATGACCACTTCACCAGTTTACTAAGAAATTTGCAATACATCCTGGAAAGATTTGAATCATCAGCAGAATATAACCTTCTGACTTTAGTGAGCAGCTTGGCATTTTAAACACAATCACGCAGTCACAAGTATTGGGTTTGATGCTAATACTTTGGAACACGTGAAGAGACATGGGCCTGATTATAGGAAAATATACACTGAAACAATTGCCATATTATTTTCAAAATCCACTTCTAGCTCAATGCTCTCAGCATCATTACAGAAAAGTCAAGTGAACATCAAAGAGTGCTGAAGTAAATATCAAATGAAAATCAAAGAAAAGTGCTGAGGTAAATTGAATGCAAAGCATACAGATTTCTCTGTCATCTGGGAAACTCTCTGTGACTAGCAAGTGTATTTAAATTTTCTAATGTTTGGCCAATAGGGTGATTCATTAAACAACCCATTGTATGATAAAAGGTTGCCAAGATGATTATGCCTTTTTGACTATTAAAAGCAGAAAAAAATTGGAAAATGTTTAAAATCTATTGTACTATTAATCCATTTATCTGGCAAGACGAAACAAGTTTTCTGTGACCCACAATCGCAGTGACTAAGAATAGGAGCCTTGCCAATACTTTTCTTAGAAAGGAGGATCCTTCAAAGGACTGAAAAATGCTTTCATTATTGATTTGGCAGCAATTGCGAGAACATTAGGTAGTTCATTTGCCTTCTTGACAACGTACAAGTTACCCCTTATCATGTGCTGATGTTGTGAACTCCTTCAATCTTTCAATTGTGTCCCTGGGTGATTGTATTTGTTACTGAAGCACCCTTTCTTTAATCTTTAAGGTGCCATGGACTCACCTAGAACTGGGGTGGTATGGTGGCATAGCAGTCAGCACAATGCTTTGCAGTACGAGCAACCTGCGGTTCAATTCCTGCCGTAGCCTGTAAGGAGTTTATACCCTCTGACCGTGTGGCCAGTGGGTGCTCCAGCTTCCTCTCACGGTCCAAAGACATACTAGTTGGTCGGTTCATTGGTCATTGTAAATTGTCCCATGATTAGGCTAGGATTAAATTGGGGGACTGCTGGGCGGCAAGGTTTGAAGGGCCAGAAGGGCCTATTCCAAGCTGTATCTCAATACATACCTGTACATACGTGCGTACATAAATAAATAAACTAACAAACACATAAACTCATATTTCGAGAGTTATCAATGCCCATCAACAATGCTGACAAAAAACTGCCTGTGATCTCTCATCCTTGCCTTCAATTTATAAAGTCTTTTCCACGGAAGTTGGGACATCATTTGCACACAATAAACAACTGGTGGTTCATTTGCAAAGCAAAGTAATCTGCTGGGGGAAAGCAGGCATTCCCTATGACTCCTCATACGAACCAGATCACTGTTTGCTCACACATTCTGTCTGCATAAAGCCTAGAAACTCTTTGCAGGATTCCACTTCCAAAGAGGAGATGGCACGTTGTTTTTGCATTCAGATGCATGCTGAACATTTAGGAATAAGAGGAATGTTATCTTAGTGGCTTGCATTTATAGAATGTTGGGAGAGGTGTAAAACTGATCTGTGCAATTACGCCCATCACCTCCCTTTGCAAAGGCCTAATTTAATAACAGTTGTTTTCTTTATTAAGGCAGCTTAATATTCTCTTCCCGTTACAAAAGTTTCCTGGCAGCAAAGCAGCTCACTTAACTTAGATAGTTCATTTCCCATGTGTAACTAATAGAAACAATGGAAATTCATTGGTGGATCTGATACATGTGGGAGTTCTCCAGTCTTGTGATGAATCCCAGACAAAGAAAGAGAAGGAAGGCTTACCATTGTTGTCAATACATAGCAGTTCAAGTTCAAACTTGTGCAGGAGACTTGGAGTTAAAATTTACATC
The DNA here is from genome assembly GCF_030028105.1 of Mobula birostris. Lineage (NCBI taxonomy): Eukaryota > Metazoa > Chordata > Chondrichthyes > Myliobatiformes > Myliobatidae > Mobula > Mobula birostris. The sequence continues at coordinate 5,521,796 of NC_092378.1, read as the reverse complement.
ACTACAGCACACAAAATGATTCATAATTCACATGACTGATATTTATTATTGGTATCTGTAATTATTGCTCAATAATTGCAACTAAATTTAGCTTTGCCTCTATTAACAAAACAGATTCCCCCAGGTAAGCATATTTGTGCATCATCAGTCCCAGATGTGTGGTGCTATACAATGGGCAGTAAGCAATGATTCATTTCAGTGAGATGATCATGGGTTGGTACTTGATCAGAAATATTGATCTAGAATATCTTCAAATAAGTAAGAAATTAATATATTAAATTGGATGCAGTTGTATTGACAGTGGACAATGTGAAAAAATTGCATCAAGTGCGAATCTGAATAACAATATCACTCAGTGTCCACTTTATTGGGTCCAGCCGTACACCTGCTTCTTAATGCAAATATCTAATCACCCAATCTTGTGTCAGCAGCTCAATGCAATAAAGCATGCAGACATGGTCAAGAGGTTCAGTTGTTGTTCAGACCAAACATCAGAATGGGGGAAGAAATGTGATCTAATTGACTTTGACCATGCAGTGATTGTTGGTACCAGGTGAGGTGGTTTGAGTATCTCAGAAATTGCTGATCTCCTGGGATTTTCACACACAACAGTCTCTGGAGTTTGTAGAGAACAGTGCAAAAAACATCCAGTGAGTGGCAGTTCTGTGGGTGAAAACGCCTTGTTAATGAGAGAGATTGGAGGAGAATGGCCAGACTGATTCATGCTGACAGCAGCTCAGGTAACCACGTGTTACAACAGTGGTGTGCAGAAGAGTATCTCTGAATGTACAACACGTCATACCCAGCAGCAGAAGACCACGGACAAACACTCGGGTACAGGAGGTACCTAATAAACTGGCCACCAGATCTATAACTCATATATAATGAATGCATTAAAAGCATAAATAACCCTTTACAGTAAATTAGTTAAAATCACAAAATATTCTGAAGGTTACTCCAGCCTTAGTTTCTCTTTCCCTGGGGGTAACTATCTGTAACTGATAAAATTTTGACTTAAATCTACACTGCTATAAATGTCACCATTTTAGTCATAATGATAAACCACAAGATCACGGAAAGAAAAGAGAATTGGCCTTGTATTACTTCATCCTTCAAGAAGTACCACTGTCCAAAGACAGGGATATATACTTCAGCAAACTATATAAAGACATTCTGATGATTAATTGAAATAAGTAAACAAAATTTAAATTTCAAGCAGGTTTAGTGCAAATATGTGAGTCTAAACATGCGTATGCCAAGACCTGTCAATTGTACCATGTAGCATTAACTTAATTCCTTAATTACTATTGCAAAATGTCAAAATGTTATTGTACTATCAATAAATTGGTGAAGTGGTCACATGTAAACTAACAGCACAAAGTCATTATTATTCATATTTTGATAAGGCCAGTTAAAATTAGCCTGTTGTCTCTATGAAACTGTGTGGTATAGAAAGAGAGTCAAAATAGAACACCCTTGGCTAACAGTATGCAAAGTGTTTGTTTATGTTACCCGGCAACCCTTATTTTAGATATTTAACAACTAAATATAATTATGACTGGCTTGTTTTCAATGTACGTAACTGTAGATTTAGGCTGCCCAAGATATGGTCTCTCTGTGGCAGTTCTTGGTTTCTTCCGTTGGATGGGGAACAGTTCTAAAAGGGATGTTCTACCAGAACAAGCATTGGGGAGTGTTGAACAATAAAGAGAGCCATTCTTCTATGACCTTCCATCACTTTGCCTTCAAAGATCCTGGCTGGGATGGGGGGTGGCGTTCATCAAAGAGAGATCTGCGACAGGCAGATGTTTGGAGGGGTGAGGAGGTGCAGGATCAGCAAGAGGATATGGAATAATAGTCAGAAAGAGGAACAGAACCTTTGACTATGAGTCATTTGGTTTTTAAGTCATTCAGTAATGATGAAAGGCTGAAGAAGATGGATGCCTTGGGCACCCCTGCAGCTATTCCACCAACTGGTTAGCATCTCCTTCTATTTTCTTCTTTTAATTCAGTTTTGCACAAATGAGCCATGTGCATAGTTTAATATCACCTCACTCAGGTACTCATCCTCCTTCCCTTTCTCCCATAGTCCACTTATCACCTCCCAGCTTCTTACTTCATCCCCCCTCCCCACCCACTTAACCCCACACCTGGCTTCAGCTGTCACCTATCACCTGCCAGACTACCATAAGACCATAAGGTATAGGAGCAGAATTAGACCATTTGGCCCATTGAGTCTGCACTATTTCATCATGGCTGATCCATTTCCCACTCGGCCCCAGTCTCTCACCTTCTCCCCATAAAATTTTACTGCTTGCCCGCTGCCTGCCACCCCTCCCTTCTTATTCTGTCTTCTTCCTCTTCCTTTCCATTTCTGATGAAGGATCTTGGCCCAAAACATCGACTGTTAAATCCTCTCCATTGATGCTACCTGACCCACTGAGTTTCTCCAGCATTTTGTGTGTGTTAACATCACGGAGTTGATACCATGTCAAAAGACTGCAGCCCAGGCAATCATTTGAGCTCATACTGCCCCACCTTACTGCCACTAAGACCAAATTTGGAAAGAATGCAGTGAAGACTAACTAAAGCAGAAAAGTTGAGACAGTGTTAGATCTGGCCTTATCTCCTTTCATATGATCACTACTAATAATCATCCTAATGTGCTGTCTCATTGAATCATTTATACATTGAATCACTAAATATTGTCAATCAATTTTTTTGAAAAATAAAATGAAAAAAGAGCAAAATTAAGATAACACTTGACTGTGAATTGTATGTAATTTCATGTAATGCTGAGCACAAATCAACTTTGTATTTGTAAGCCTTGCTTTGATACCATGAAATCAAATGCACTGTTACTAATATAAATATTAATGTTGTCTGGTTCACTGTGTTCCTGGTTTCTGGTTGCTCCATTTTTTTGTCTCTATTTTGTCCGATTTTGATCGGGGCTGCCTGCAGATAACAACCGACACAGCGCTAGATTGAGCTGAACTGAACCATACTGAATATGACTGGACGCTTTCGATTTCATGTTTTATATTCTGTGTTTTTCACTCAATTTTTTTAACCATTTATGCAATCTGGTTTTTTTTTGCACATGGTGAAGGGGTTTGATTTTTTTCCTGAACGGGTTCCATGGTTCTGTGGGAAGATGAATCTCAGGGTTGTATACTGCAAATGTACTTTGAATCTTGGAATGTTTTTAGATTAGTTGTAGCATCAACTTAATAAGATCATCAACATCAGAAATTCTTGCCTGTTTAAATACTAAGAGGAATTGTTTTCAAGGTTTGGATATTGCTGGTCGTACGGTATGTACAAGATGTAACTGAAGTTCTCTCACCCAATGACGGAAACGTTTTATCTCTGTTTCATGCTATCAGTTCATCTGTTTCTAACTACTTTGGAGCTCCTCATTGTGAAGACTCACGAGCAAGTGCGTGCACCGATGAAGGATCTCGGGCCACACGGCAACACTTTATTCCTTTCTGTAGGCGCTGACCGCATCTGTTGAACTTCTCATGTTGCTTTTTTTGCTTAAAGCCATTTACTTCTAAAGAAATTTTAAAAACATTGTTAGTGTTGTGGGTCATTACCTACATAAATGTACAATTTAATATTTAGTTGAGTGCAACTTTCTCAAAGAAAAGGTAATATTTAACTCATAGTGTACTTCAACCACATTATTTGAAAGTTATTTTGTTTATTTAATTCCCTGCCACAGTCATCCAGAAATCTGGGTGCACAGTGCCCACTTAGTCACTAAATGACATCTTAAACCCACAATGTTGCAGACAGGAAGCATCTGGTGACTACTAGCTATGACTGATCTACCCACAATGTTAACACAGGGAAAGAAATGGGTACACATTCCTTTGCATGTTGAATTAAGAACTTAATGTTTATCAGCCTCCTCTGCAGTACTGAATTCCTATTAACACATTCTGCTCTGGATTGTTTGCCTTTATGAAAACAAAGTACAAATGGGAGTTAACACCCTTTCCTTAAGATTCAACAAGTCACTCAAATTCAGCATGTGGTTAGAGAGAGGCAGGGCTGCACTTCTGGTTTTGAGTCAGAACAGTGCCACAGGTAGTGAAGCTGCAGCCTCTCAGATCAAGTGATCTAGGTTCTATCCTGACTGTCCTTGCTGTTGTAGAGACTTTGAGTAATACAACACAGAAACAGGCCCTTTGGCCCAACATGTCCATGTCAACCAAGAGGCTGTTACAAGGATCACCTCTTAGTAATAAGGATTAGAGAGAACATGGAAGAGTACAGCACAGGAACAGGCCATTCGGCCCACAATGTTGTGCCAAACCAGCTAAAAAGCAAATCAAAAACACCCAAACACTAATCCCTCCTACCTGCACACCATGTCCATATGGTCTCTAAAGTTTACAATATATTTTCCTGTACCACCATACCAGGTGGCACATTCCAGGCATCCATGACACTCTGTGTAGAAAACTTAACCCCTCACATGCCCCTTAAACCTACCCCCTCGCATCTTCAATGCACGCCCTCTGGTATTAGACATTTCAACCCTGGGAAATAGATACTCTCTGTCCACTCTATCCATGCCTCTCATAATCTTATAAACCTCTATCTGATCTCCCCTCGGCCTGAGACGCTCCAGAGAAAACAACCCAAGTTTGTCCAGCCTCTCATGATAGCACATGACAGGTTTAGCAGGTCAATAACAGAAACTTCTTGTGTCCACATTCATTTGCTCTGATTAGATTATCCCAGGGCAAGAATCAGTTCTCAAATAGTTCACAAGGTGGAAGTTACAGAGCAGCTCACAAAATGGCAGCCCCCATCCTCCAAGCTCATGGCAAGAACAAAGGCAATTGGTTTATCTGCTTCCACTGTCCTTGATTTATTCAGTGATGATTACACCTTCAATTCAGTGATGACTACATCTCCAGATTCAGTGATGATTACACCTCCACATCCAAACAGTGAGATACCATCTACCACTATTTCCATCACCTTGATTTGAGTGTCCTCTGTACCCTCCTGTTCCTGACCTCTGTGCTTCTCAGTACCATTGATCATTTCTCACTTTTCTCAAACCATTTTTAATGACCCAATTCTGACCTTCTTTCTCAGGCTCTTTCAGTGATTTACCTGATAGCAGCATCTAATCTTTGATATTCTCCAGCAGGGCAAGTGGAGAACCTTATTAGTGGTCCGGAGCTCTCAGGCTTATAGACAATATCCAATATCATCATTATGTGCCGTATCATATCACATAGGCGATCATGGTCTTTCCATGACTATGATTGCTGTTGGCAGATTTTTCTACAGAAGTGCTTTGCCATTGCCTTCTTCTGGGCAGTGTTGTTTCAATCAGGTGAGCCCAGCCATTATCAATACTCTTCAGAGCTTGTCTGCCTGGGGTCAGTGGTCGTACAACTAGCACTTGTGATATGTGCCAGCTGCTCATACGATCATCCGCCTGCTCCCATGGATTCATGTGACCATGATCGGGTGGGGGGGGGGGGAGGCTAAGCAGATGCTTCACTTTGTCCGAGGGTGACCTGCAACCCTACACTTCCTTTGGTAGAGACGTATCTCCACCATGCCAGCCATTAGTGACATACTATAACCATCTCTGTTTAATACAAGTAGACACATTTAGTTTTCTAGTCTTTTATAAATGACCTGCTGTGATGTACACTTTACAGTTAGCAGTTGAATGCAGTGAGGTGAATATACGATGAGTGAGAGTGAGTGGTGAGCAATTCTACCCCAAAGGTAGTAGTTAATTTCCAACAAGACCCTTTTTGAAGATATATGGATGGTGGATGAAATAGTCATAGTCATAGTCATACTTTATTGATACCGGGGGAAATTGGTTTTTGTTACAGTTGCACCATAAATAATAAATAGTAATAAAACCATAAATAGTTAAATAGTAAATGTAAATTATGCCAGGAAATAAGTCCAGGACCAGCCTATTGGCTCAGGGTGTCTGACCCTCCAAGGGAGGAGTTGTAAAGTTTGATGGCCACAGGCAGGAATGACTTCCTATGACGCTCTGTGTTGCATCTCGGTGGAATGAGTCTCTGGCTGAATGTACTCCTGTGCCCAACCAGTACATTATGTAGTGGATGGGAGACATTGTCCAAGATGGCATGCAACTTGGACAGCATCCTAGAGTTTCAATCAAACTAGAGTTTCTGCTTTTTTAGTAGAGAATCCCTCTTCTGCTAAGCCTTTTGATCTCTGCTCCAATGTGTAGAGTTTCTCTGTTCTCCCTGTGACTGTGTGGCTTTTCTCTGAGAGCTCTCGATTCTTCTCATATCCCATAGACACACAGTTAGTAGCTTAATTGGCAATAAATAGCTTCTAATATTTGGTGAATGATAGGATAGGCCATGATCTCTTCTTGGTGCTGCCATCAGACAGAAGGTACAGGAGCCTTTATCCCACACCACCAGGTTCAGGAACAGTTATTACCCCTCAACCATCAGACAGAAGGTACAGGAGCCTTTATCCCACACCACCAGGTTCAGGAACAGTTATTACCCCTCAACCATCAGGCTCCTGAACCAGTGTGGGTAACTTCACTCACCTCAACACTGAACTGACTCCACAACTTAGGGCCTCACTTTCAAGGACTCTGCAAGCCACATCCTCACTATTATTTATGTATTTGTTTGTTTATCTATGTATTAATTTTTATTTTTATTATTATTTTGTACTTGCACATTTTGTCTACTTTTGCCCATTGGTGCTTGTCAATCTTTGTGTGCCATCTGTCTTTGAATCTATTGTATTTCTTTGTTCTATTATGAATGCCTGCAGCACAGTGAATCTCGGGGTAGTTAGTAAATGATGACATATATGTTCTTTTGTAATAAATTTACTTTGAGCTTTATCATATCCAATTTAGTTTAAATGAAGAGCTTCAGAAAGCACAGAGGAACACATACGTATTTAAACAAAATTGTATCTGATAAAGGCTTAGAATTTGGTTTACTTTGTGGAAAATTACAAGGATAAAGTTACATTTAACAATAAGATATCAACCACTACTTAGATTTCTTTTTGAAAGCTTTTCTTAGCATTAATGAACCATTCATTCATCAGCTTGCTTACTAGTGCTCTATAAGTACTTAGAAGAAAATTATGTCTTGAAGTTCTGTTTAACTAAAAAAATCCTCATAGTGTTATTAACCCATCTTTGTATAAATTAGTCAGCATTGTACATATTTCCCCCGGGATCAATAAAGTATGACTATGATCTATTTACTGATATTTTGACACACATTACTGTGGCATTTGAAGAACTCACTAAATAAAGAATTCTTGGAAATAATGAGAAAATGTGTAGCTCGGGTGGTTGAAAGTTGAGCTGAGTTCTCTGATCTTGGCAATCCATTTGAAAATGTTTTGTCGCTGTACAAGGAGACATCATCAGTGCTGTTCATTTGTGGTGTGTGCACCGAATGCTTGGCCTCTCTATACTTACCAATCAGCTGACTGGTCATCCTTACGGAAACTCAATTGTGATGTAGGGAGGAAGTCTCATTGTTGATTGGTTGTGCAGTGAACTTCATGCGTTGTGTTCTGGAATTTTGTCCACATTGTCTTATAAGTAGGATCGAGGTCTACGTCTGTTTAAGAATTATTCACGGAAAATCACGCTTCTGGGGATTCTCCTGCATGCCACGTGTTTGCTTGCACTGTGACTTCCACTGATATCCAGTCGAGTTGGTCATGCCGCTTAACAACCAGCTGATGTTCATAAAACCTTGTGTGGATAACTCTCTAACAGTCTGGCTGATGTAATATTTGCTCGGTTTCTGCACTGGATTTCGTAGATTTTGTCCAGTAGCATGGTTTGTTCATTTGGTAGCAGAGTGATCTCTTCAATGTTGCTGTTGGCTTATGCATGACTGACATTCTGTGCTCCCGGAGCAGTCTGGCCATCATTTATGAACTGTGAGAAAACTTTCCTCAAGGATTCATGAACATCAACTGACTGTTATGTGACAAGACCAACTCTTCCTTGTCTCTACCTAGTAAGATTGAGAGGGGCACAAACTCGACTGGCATCAGTGAAAATCATGGCACAAGCAAACACACAGCATGCAAGAGAGTTCCGAGAAGTGTGGTTTTCTGCAAACAGACATGTAGACCTCAATCCTATTTATAAGCCAATGCAGGCAAAATTCCAGACCATGATGCATGGAGTTCGCCACACAACCCATCAGCAAGGAGACCCCTCCCTACATCACAACCAAGCTTCCGTAATGATGACCAATCAGCTGACTGATATGAAGGCCATGCAGGACACACCACAAATGAACAACGCACTGATGATGTCTCCTCGTACAGTGATGAAACGTCTGCAAATGTATTGCCAAGATCAGAGAACATCTCAACCCAACCATAAAGAATTCTGTAATTACTTATTAATTTTGGGTACTATTTTAATTTTTCCTTCAGTCAGGTTCATGAGGATATGTATTTAGGAAAGTGGTTTGTGCCTAGCAGTAAGCACGAATGAAGAATTGCTTTAAGCAATACCAGCTTAGTTTACGAGTTGCTTTGTGGATAACACCTTCCACGCTATCTGCATTCTCCCTGTGATCATGCAGATTTCCTCCCACCTTCAATGATCTGCAGGTTGTTAGGTTATTTGACAACTGTAAACTGTCCCTAGTGTAGATGAGTAATAGAATCTGACTGAGGTTACAGAAGAGAAATTATTGAGAAATGGGATTATGAACCAGCAGAGAATCGATGGGCCAAACCTCCTCCATTTGTATCATAATGAAATCTGAAAAAGAACCTATCACCTGAACTATGGAACTTAACACTTCACTTTATTGCTGATACAGATTTTGTTTAGAAATGTGGAGTTTTTAGTTTTTCCCTCAATCAGGATAATGAGTCCGTTTTACTTCAGAACGTGGCTTCTATTCTCGCTGTGATCATGCAGATTAAGAGAAATCGTGGAAACAACTATTTTGCTTCTCCATCTTCCAATCTACCTCAGCTCATCTCTGTTAAAACCCTCATCTGCAGCATTGGTAATCTGACTTTTCCAAGCCACTCCAGGTTAACCGCCCTTCCTAGGACTCTGTAAGGATCACTCAGTGTTCGCTGGGCGTGATCTAACTTGCACAACCCCTTCCAAACTAATGTCTGTTGTGGCTGCCCGTAACACACAATTTTTAAATTCCCATCATTGTTTTCAAATCTCTCCCTGACCTCCCACCTTCCTGCTTGGATGCACAGTGGTGTGGTGGTTAGCACAAGGCATTACAGTGCCTGGGTTTAATTCCCGCCACTGCCTGTAAGGCGTTTGTAAATTCTCCCCATAATAACAGCTGCTCTGGTTTCCTCCCACAGTCCAAAGACGTACTGGTTAGTAAATTAATTGATCATTTTTAAATTGTCTCATGGTTAGGGTCAGATTAAATTGGGGGATTGCTGGGTGGTGTGGCTGTAAGGGTCAATTCTGAGCTGTATCTCAATAAATAAATTCCTCCATTTCCCCACTCTTTACAGGCGTGCTGTCTCCAAACAGGCCTCCAGATTATCCTTGGTGAATGATGCATTCGGCTGTCAAAGCCCTAAACTCTTTAATTACAAAGGCAAGAGATTCTACAGGTTCTGGAAATCCAGAGTAACACACACAAAATGCAGGAGGAACTCAGCAGGTGAGGCAGCATCTATACAAAGGAATAAAAAATTGACATTTTGGGCCAAGACTCTTCCTGTCTCAGCCTGAAACTCGTTACTCCTGTCTCAGCTGCTAGTTCCTCCAGATTTTTATGTGTGAAGCTTTTTAATTCCACCCCTCCAGTCTGCCTCATCATTCCTCCTTTAGTACATCCACAAAGTTTAATTCTGAACAACCTCTTCATTTTCTCCCTTAACATGTAGCTTGGGTGTGGATTTTATTGTTCTCTATATACATCTGTGAAATGCCACTGGACACTTTCCTGTGTTAAAGGCCTAGTGTAATTCTTGTTGTCTGATAGTAAGGTTGGAGTAAAACTTCTTCAAGCTAGTTATTAAAGGGATGCCAACATACATATTCCCCATACATTTCTGTAGGAGGCAAGCATCGGTTTTCTGTCTGCATTGTATTCTACGTTGTGTGTTTATTATGGTAACTAGTCACATGGGTGGGGGTGTGGTAAAAGTGTAGGATTTAGTTACATATTTGTACTTAGTACTGGGAATGACAGTTGTCATAACTTTTGTTGACCATTCAATTACACTCAATTTCACTTAGCTTTATCACTTCAAGATTGTATGTTTGCAAATTCCTAATACAGGATCGAATACATATCTTCGACTTTGGAACAATCATTGGTGGAGCTGAGGATAACAAATCTGTGGGGGCTGCCAGCAGCTGTAATTAGTTTGGTTAGAATAGGTCGCTATAATTACTGATGTTAAATGTTGTCTTGTGCTAGCTGTTCAGTGCAATACGTAAAATATACTACAGGTTCCAATAACAAATATGTACCGTGGATTCTAGTCAGTTGAGTCATCATTTAATCTGGGCAGCTGCTTATCCAGGGCCTTGGTCAGACCCCACTTGGAGTACTGCGTTCAGTTCTGGTCACCTCACTACAGGAAGGATGTGGAAACTATGGAAGGGGTGAGGAAACTATGGAAAGGGTGCAGAGGAGATTTACAAGGATGCTGCCTGATTGGAGGACGTACCTTATGAGAATAGGTTGAGTGAACTTGGCCTTTTCTTCTTGGAGCGATGGAGGAAGAGAGGTGACCTGATAGAGATGTATAAGATGTTGTGGGGCACTGATAGAGGCTTTTTCCCAGGGCTGTAATGGCTTAACATGAGAGGGCATAGTTTTAAGGTGCTTGGAAGTGGGTACCGAGGGGATGTCAGGGGTAATTTTCTCACACAGAGGGTAGTGGGTGCGTGGAATGCACTGCCGGTGGAGTTGGTGAAAGCGGATACAATAGGTCTTTTAAGAGCCTCTTAGATAGGTACATGGAGCTTAGAAAAATAGAAGGCTATGTGGTAGGGAAATCCTAGGCAGTTTCTAGAGTAGGTTACATGGTTGGCACAACATTGTGGGCCGAAGGGCCTGTAATGTGCTGTAGATTTCCATGTTCTGTATTCTAAATTCTGAACAAAAACTAATCAGGAAAATCGCCATGATTCCCTTCTTTTATTTGGGACACCATGCCATGTTATTGGGACAGGAGACTGTTGCCACACAGTGTAACTAGCGTCAGTCGTGTGTACCTGTGTGGTCGTCAGACACTACACCATGCTTAGAGTGAACAGCTTTAAATAGCATCAGTTGTGAATGTTTGTGGTCAAAAGCAGTGATTTTTGTCACTGATAGTTGGTGAGAAATAAGCAGTAAGACAATTCAGAACTGTTTTGCTGACTGCAGTTTCAAGCATTCAGGCTAGAAAATGCCAGAAATGGCCGGGGGTGAAAATGAAACAATTTCTCTACTTCAAGTTAGGAACTATGAAGAATTTTAAGGTATTGAAAATGAACTCGAATGTTGTTGTGGCGTGGATGAAATCACCAGAGAGTCAGAGTCACTGGTAGATACAAAGCAGCTTCTTTATTCAACACAACAAGGTACAGGCGGAGACACTTTCAGTAGAAAGGTCTGCTAGCCCAATGTGGGCTCGATATTTATATGCTAAACACAAAGGCAATTGCTACTTAAAAAGTTATAGACAATGTATAGACAATGCTTCCTTTTGAAGCTACATACAAAACATCACACCTTCTGACTTCATCCTTTCCTTCCGACGCCAACATGTCTGGGTTGGTACTCACAACCTTTAGAAATGCAAGTTAAATCCACAATACATTTATTTGGTAATTTACATGCTAACATAGAAGACAATTAATATTTATAAAGTATAGATAATACTGTCTTCGAAACTACAGCATCTGGTCAAACTACGGCACCAGAAGCATCTGGTATTCACACCTCTAAAAGTTGCTGGTGAATGCAGCAGGCCAAGCAGCTTCTCTAGGAAGAGATACAGTCGACGTTTCGGGCCAAGACCCTTCGTCAGCAACTTTTATGTGTGTTGCTTGAAATTCCAGCATCTGCAGATTTCCCCGTGTTTGGTATTCACACCTTTTTAGGAAGCGCATTGTTGTGGACTCAATTCACAGTACCTTTGTCAAATAGAAGTCTGGTGGCCAAAGTCATTTAAGTGTAAACGAATCATCTACCCAAAAAACTCACTCTAACAAATGTTACAAAGAAAGTCAAGATTTGGAGGTTGCAATCATTAAAAGCATTGAACGAAGATAGTCCATTATCTGCACTAATTTATGGTCAATTTACAGTCAATGAAAAGAACATGGTATCATACACTGATAAATTCTAGGTCGATAACTGTTACAAACTAATGCACAGTTTTATAGTACTGTGGTAGTATTAGTAGGATAGTATTAGTATGAGTTATTCTGTATTTCATTGAAGTACATAATATGTTACTTGGTTAAATGGTAGTTTGTCTTTTTAACTATTTCCGTGAAGCTGTGGCTAATTGGAACGGCTGTTTAATTGGGTTAACGTGTCCTAGTTAACTGTAATCTTTCTTTCTTTTTAAATCTTTTTATTAATTTTCCAAAATTATAAACAGAGTAACAATATTGATACAGAAAGATTGGAATCATCTTATTGTTGATAAACATGTACAAAAAAGACTTCAAATAATACAGGTGTAATAGACTTCCAAACTCTTAATATAGTTAATCATAGAGAAAAAAGAAATAAAAAGAAAAAAAAATAATGCAAAGAAAACCCCCCCCAAAAAACCAAAATAAAATAAATACTAAACCCAAAAAGAAAGCAAACGGAACAAAACAAGGCTCGACCAACATCTTAAATCAAATACATTCAATAATGTCGTCAACTCTGCTCCTCTATTCATACATTTTAAGTTAATAAGCAGGATTCGGAAAAGGTCAAGTAACATCATAACTGTAACCTACTTTATATAAAAAGAAGTAGTGCAAAAAGAAAGCAAAAATAGTGAGATAGTGTTCATAGGTTCAAGGACTGCTTAGAAATCTGATGGTGGAGGGAAAGAAATGGCTCTTAAAACGTTGAATGTGTGTCTTCAGGCACCTGTGCCTCCTCTCTGATGGTAGTAATGAAAAGAGAACATGACCTGTGTGATGGGGGCCTTAATGATGGATGCCACCTTTTTGAGGCATCGCTGTTTGAAGACATTCTTGATGCTGGAGTGGACAGTGCCCATGTAGGATCTGTCCAGCTGTGGCTCTTGGCTGACAAGGTCAGGCAACTGGAGATGGGGGGAGGTGGATGCACTCTGGACCATCCGGGAGGGCAAAAGCATCGTTAATGAGACCTTCACTGAGGTGTTCACACCCAAACTGCAGGCTCTGATAGTAGATGGTTGACCACCAGGAGGGGGGGAGTAAGCATTCAGAGCAGTCAGTGTTCCCCTGTGGCCACCCCCCTCAGCAACATGTATACCCCTGAGGTTACCGCTGGTGGGGGGGGGGGTAACCTAACAGGGTACAGCAGCCAGGCCAGTGGCACTGTGGCCAGCCTGAGGCTCAGCAAAGAAGGGTAAAGTTAGACAGAGCAACAGAGGTAGAGAACCCGATAGGGGGGCAGGCAAAAGATTCTGTGGCTGTGAAAAAGACACCAAGGTGGTGTATTGACTCCTGGGTGCTAGGATCCAGATTGTCTAAGAGCAGCTGAAGAAGATAAGTCCTGACGAAGGGTCTCGGCCTGAAACGTCAACTGTACCTCTTCCTAGAGATGCTGCCTGGCCTGCTGCGTTCACCAGCAACTTTGAAGTGTGTTTCTCTAAAGGGAGGATGAGCAGGCAGAGGTCATGGTGCACATTGGCACCAATACCAATAGAAAGAGAGAAGACATCCTGCGGAGTGAGTGAGGAGTTAGGGAAGAGGCTGAAGAGCAGAACCTCCAAGGTAGTCATCTCTGGATTACTCCCAGTACCACATGTTACGCAGGACATGAATAGGATGATGGTACAATGAAAGAGTGGCTGTGGAAGTGGTGCAGGGGGCAAAGTTTCAGATTTCTGGATCTTTGGGATCTCTTCTGGGGAAGGTGTGACCTGTACAATAAGGATGGGTTACACCTGAACCCAAGGGGGATGAAAATCCTTGTGGGCAGGTTCATTAAAACTGTTGAGAAGGGATTAAGTTAATTTGGCAGAGGGTTGAGAACCGGAGTGAATAGGGCTGAGGGTGGGGCAGCTGGTTTACAAACAGAGGCAGTGTGTAGTGAGACTGTGAGAAAGGTCAGGCAGATGATAGGACAGAATTGCAGTCAGTGAGATGAGTTGAAGTATAACAGGGGCCAAATCAAAAAAGGTGATGAATACAGTACTGGGGGCGCTAGATTTGAATGCAAGCAGTATATGGAATAAGGTAGATGATCTTGTAGTGCAGTTAGAGTTTGGAAGGTATAACGTTTTGGGCATCATCACTGAGTCGTGGCTGAAAGGAGATTATATCTGGGAGCTTAACATGCAAAGATACACATTGTACCAAAAAGTTAAGCAGATAGCAAAGAAGGTGGGATGATTCTGTGGGTAAAAAATGAAATGAAATCCTTAGAAAGAGGTGACACAGGATCAGAAGATGTAGAATCCTTGTGGGTAGAGTACAGAAATTGCAAGAACCATAGAAACCATAGAAACTACAGCACAGAAACAGGCCCTTTGGCCCTTCTTGGCTATGCCGAACCATTTTCCGCCTAGTCCCACTGACCTGCACACGGACCATATCCCTCCATACACCTCCCATCCATGTATCTGTCCAATTTATTCTTAAATGTTAAAAAAGAACCCGCATTTACCACCTCGTCTGGCAGCTCATTCCATACTCCCACCACTCTCTGTGTGAAGAAGCCCCCCCCAATGTTCCCTTTAAACTTTTCCCTCCTCACCCTTAACCCATGTCCTCTGGTTTTTTTCTCCCCTTGCCTCAGTGGAAAAAGCCTGCTTGCATTCACTCTATCTAGACCCATCATAATTTTATATACCTCTATCAAATCTCCCCTCATTCTTCTACGCTCCAGGGAATAAAGTCCTAACCTATTCAACCTTTCTCTGTAACTGAATTTCTCAAGTCCCGGCAACATTCTTGTAAACCTTCTCTGCACTCTTTCAACCTTATTCATATCCTTCCTGTAATTTGGTGACCAAAACTGAACACAATACTCCAGATTCGGCCTCACCAATGCCTTATATAACCTCATCATAACATTCCAGCTCTTATACTCAGTACTTCGATTAATAAAGGCCAATGTACCAAAAGCTCTCTTCACGACCCTATCTACCTGTGACGACACTTTTAGGGAATTTTGTATCTGTATTCCCAGATCCCTCTGTTCCACTGCACTCCTCAGTGCCTTACCATTAACCCTGTATGTTCTACGTTGGTTTGTCCTTCCAACGTGCAATACCTCACACTTGTCAGTATTAAACTCCATCTGCCATTTTTCAGCCCATTTTTCCAGCTGGTCCAAGTCCCTCTGCAGGCTCTGAAAACCTTCCTCACTGTCTACTACACCTCCAATCTTTGTATCATCAGCAAACTTGCTGATCCAATTTACCACATTATCATCCAGATCATTGAAATAGATGACAAATAGCAATGGACCCAGCATTGATCCCTGTGGCACACCACTAGTCACAGGCCTCCACTCGGAGAAGCAATTCTCTACCACCACTCTCTGGCTTCTTCCATCGAGCCAATGTCTAATCCAATTTACCACCTCTCCATGTATAGCTAGGGACTGAATTTTCCTAACTAACCTCCCATGCGGGACCTTGTCAAAGGCCTTACTGAAGTCCATGTAGACAATATCCACTGCCTTCCCTTCATCCACTTTCCTGGTAACCTCCTCGAAAAACTCCAACAGATTGGTCAAACATGACCTACCATGCACAAAGCCATGTTGACTCTCCCTAATAAGCCCCTGTCTATCCAAATGCTTGTAGATTCTGTCTCTTAGTACTCCTTCCAATAACTTACCTACTACCGATGTTAAACTTACTGGCCTATAATTTCCTGGATTACTTTTCGATCCTTTTTTAAACAACGGAACAACATGAGCCACTCTCCAATCCTCCGGCACTTCACCTGTAGACAGCGACATTTTAAATATTTCTGCCAGGGCCCCCGCAAGGGTAAAAAGACCCTGATGGGAGTTATAAACAGGCCTCCAAACAGTAGGCGGTATGTGGGATATAAATTACAACAGGAGATAGAAAAGGCATGTTAAAAAGGCAATATTACAATAGTCATGGTAACTTCAATATGCAGGCAACTTGTGGTTGTGCTCACTGGAGGAAAGGCAATTCTGGATTGGGTGTTGTGCATTGAACCAGATTTGA
Organism: Mobula birostris; assembly: GCF_030028105.1. NCBI lineage: Eukaryota > Metazoa > Chordata > Chondrichthyes > Myliobatiformes > Myliobatidae > Mobula > Mobula birostris. Next base: position 5,505,398 of record NC_092378.1, on the reverse strand, counting down.
CTAGGGGGCTTAAGGTGAAGGAACCCATAGGAGGAAATGATAATAATAAATTAGAATTCACCCTGCAGTTTGGGAGAGAGAAGATAAAGTGTTACAGTGGAGTAAAGGGAATTACAGAGGCATGAGAGAGGAACTGGCCAAAGTTGATTGGAAGGGGACATTATCAGGATGATAGCAGAATAGCATTGGTTGGAGTTTCTGAGAGCTATTCAGAAGACAAAGGATAGGTACATCCCAAAGATGCAGAAGTATTACAAATGGAATTTGAGGCAACCATGGCTGACAAGGGAAGTGAAGACGCATAAAAGCAACATATGTATATTATATTAAAAATATAGCAAAAATTAATGGGAAGTGTGTGAATTGTGAAGCTTTCATGAAAAATGCCATAAGGAGAGAAAAGATGGAATATGAAGGTAGGCTAGCCAATAATATAAAAGAGGATAACTTTTGATACACAGTATGAAGAGTAAAAGAGAAGTGAGAGTAGATATCGAACCGCTGGAAAATGACACTGCAGAGGTAGTAACAGGGAGCTATAAAATGGCAGATGAACTGAATAAGTATTTTGCATCAGGCTGCACTACGGAAGACAATAGCAGTATGCTAGAAATTCAAGAGTGTCAGGAGGCTGAAGTGAGTCTAGTTGTTATTACTAAGGAGAAGATGCTTGGGGAGCTGAAAGGTCTGAAGGTAGATAATCACCTGGACCAGATGAACAATACCCCAAGGTTCTGAAAGAGGTAGCTGAAGAGATTGTGGAGATATTATTTCATTTATTTATTAAGATACGGTGTGGAGTAGGCCCTTCTGGCCCAGCAATCCCCTGACTTAATGCAAGCCTAATCATGGGACAATTTACAAGGACTAATTAACCTACCAACCGATGCTTTAGACTGTGGGAGGAAACCAGAGCACCACGCGGTCACAGGGAGAACATACAGACAGCAGTGGGAATTGAACCCGGGTCACCGGTAGTGTAACGTGTAGTGCTAACCACTACGCTACCGTGAGCAATGATCTTTCAAGAACCACTAGATTCTGGAATGGATGCACAGGATTAGAAAATTGCAAATGTTTCTTTACACTTTAAGAAGGAAGGGAGGCAGAAAAGGAAATTGCTTGCCAGTTAGCCTGACTTCAGTGGTTGGGAAGATGTTGGAGTCTATTATTAAGCATAAGGTTTTGGGGTACCTGGAGGCACATGATAAAATAGGCCAAAGTCCTCATGTTTTCCTGAAGGGGAAATCATGCCTGACAAATCTGTTAGAATTCATTGAGGAAATAACAGAAAGGATAGATGAGGGAGAATGTCTATGTTGTTTACTTGGATTTGCAGATGACCTTTGACAAGGTGCCGCACATGAGTCTGTTTAGCAAGGTTAAAGCCCATTGTACTACAGGAAAGATACTAACATGGATAGAAGATGGGGTGACTGGCAGGAAGCACAATACTCTGTTTAATGGTGTTCCACAGGAGTCAGTATCAGGACCACTTCTTTTCACAGTAAATGTCAACGATTTGGATGACAGAATTAATAACCCTGTGGCCAAGTTTGCAGACAGTACAAAGGTAGGCAGAGAAAGCAGGGAGTATGCAGAAGACTTTTAGACAGATTAGAGAATGGGCAAGGAAGTGGCAGAGGGAATATAGTGTAGGGAAGTGTCTGGTCATGCAGTTTTGTAGAAGGAATAAGGACATAGACTATTTTCTAAACATGGAAAGGGACTTGGGAGTCCTTGTGTAGGATTCACTAATGGTTAACTTGCAGGTTGAGTCAGTGGTGAGGAAGGCAAATGCAATGTCAGCATTCATTTCAAGAGGACTACAGTATAACAGCAAGGATGTAATCAATGTTCCCTCCAATTTTTAGTAGTCAGTGTGCACAGAAATCTTATGTTGTGCAAATTTTTTTCCTGTGACAAAAGTATGTGCGCACTGAATGTACACATGGCGCAGTTTATGTAGGTTTACAAAATATTTGACATAAAACTGCACAGAATAACAACAAAATAACATATTTAAGTCACTCAGTTATTTTTTTTCTCTCCTGTCTTTGGCATTTACCCATTCTTTGTAAACTCTATCTAGACTCACAGAACTTCCATCCAATTGATTCTCATTAACATATCCAAACGACATTCACCTAAACAGTTTCTCAGCTTGTTTTTGAGTTGACTCATTAGGCTAAAACCTCGCTCACAGTCTGCACTAGACGCAAGAAAGGTTCCCCCAATGTCCATCAACTGTGCAAGGTCGCAAAACTGTTCATTTTGAAGTACAAATGCTACCATTTGAGTGAAGTTTGAAATCAGTTTGGATTTAATTTTTTCTTGCATGGAAAACTTGAAATTATTAAGCTGTCTAACTATTACAGTATTTTCAGCTAGAAAATCATGATATTTTAGACATAAGGCATTAACTTGTTCATTGCCAAATGTGAAATCACAATCTGCAATTGCGGAGAAATCAAAAGCTGACCATTCTTGTACCTCATCTCCAGGAAACCTTTTTTCTAAATGAACACAAAGACTATTTATAAAAGTCAACAGCAAACTTGTATCTACTGTGACGGTTTCTTCACGTTGTTGGCTTAGCAAAATTTTAACTTTGTCACTCCATGAAACATTGTCTCCCAGATACTGCTTTCTTATCCTGTTGATTTTGCCTCGCACAAAATGAGGTGACTCAATCGGTGTCAAATTCTCCTGTAACTTTTGCATCACGACAATACAAACAGATAACTCCAGTTTCCGAATCTTACTTAAATATTTCTCGTAGCTGATCGTTCATGATCTCATGAAATTTCAGTGTAGCAGTTTCTACTATTTTGTTAAGCCATTCAACTTTAAACAAATTTGCAGTTCTTTTGCGCTTCACGCTCTTCACTTCTTTTGAATTCGACATAGTGAATCAATATTTTTCTCAACAAAAACTTAGTTAGTTACCTACAGGATCTGAAACAGATCTTTGTAAACTTTACGATATGAACACACTGTCCGCCAAAGATGGCTGCCGCCGCAGCTGTACAAACCGGAACAGGAAAGGTGAGGTGACATAAATTAGTGACGTGCAATGTGGTATTTGAAAAACTAACTAACTAGTAAACAGGAACATTTAGCTAAAAGATTATTTTCAATAAGTTTAATTATTAATTACTACATTATTTTAGGTAACTAACCTTTTGTGCACACATTAATTTCCTTTTTGCGCTGGTTGAAAAACGTGTGTGCGCATAGCTTAGAGGGAACATAGGATGTAATACTAAGGCTTTGTAAAGCATTGGAGTATTGTAAGCCGCTTTGAATTTAATTGAATTGACTTTATTTCTTACATCCTTCACATATATGAGGAGTAAAAATCTTTACGTTACATCTCAATCTAAATGTGCAATGTGAAATCATAGTAATTTATAATAATTTATAATAAATAGAACAGTCAATGTAATATAGAGTACACTCAAATCAGCGTGATTTCATCAGTCTGATGGCCTGGTGGAAGAAATTGTCCTGGAGCCTGTTTGTCCTGGCTTTTATGCTGCGGTACCTTTTCCTGGATGGTAGGAGCTGGAATAGTTTGTGATTGGGATGGCTCGGGTCCCCAATGATCCTACAGGCCCTTTTTACACACCTGTCCTTGTAAATGTCCTGAATCATAGGAAGTTCACAACTACAGATGCGCTGGGCTGTCCTCACCACTCTCTGCAGAGTCCTGCGATTAAGGGAGGTACAGTTCCCATACCAGGCAGTGATGCAGCCAGTCAGGATGCTCTCAATTGTGCCCCTGAGAAAGTTCTTAGGATTTGGGGGCCCATACCAAACTTCTTCAACCATCTGAGGTGAAAGAGGCGCTGTTGTGCCTTTTTCACTACATAGCTGGTGTGGACAGACCACGTGAGGTCCTCTGTGATGTGGATGCCGAGAAAATTGAAGCTGTTTACCCTCTCAACCCCAGATCCATTGATGTCAATAGGGGTTAGCCTGTCTCCATTCCTCCTGTATTCCACATCCAGCCCCTTTGTTTTTGCGATATTGACGGAGAGGTTCTTTTTCTTGACACCACTGTGTCAGAGAGAGGACTTCTTTGCTGTAGGCCACCTTGTTATTGTTTGAAATAAGGCCAATCAATGTAGTGTCGTTGACAAATTTAATTAGCAGATTGGAGCTGTGGGTGGCGATACAGTCATGGGTATACAGGGAGTAAAGAAGGAGGCCCTTTATCTAAGAAAAGATGTGCTGACATTGGTGAAAGCTTCTTGAGAATGATTCTGGGAATGAAAGTGTTATCCTTCAGGAGCGTTTTGATGGCTCTTGGCCTGTACTGACCTGTAACTTGATCAAATATTGAAAGGCTGAGGTACAGTGGATGTGGAGAGGATGTTTCCTATGGTGGGGAAGTCTGGTACCAGAGGGCACAGCCTCAGAATAGAGGGATGTTGCTTTAGAACAGAGATGAAGAGGAATTTCTTTAGCCAGAAGGTGGTGAATCTGTGGAATTTGTTGCCACAGGTGGCTGTGGAGGCCAAGTCATTGGGTGTATTTAAGGCGGAGGTTGATAAGTTCTTGATCAGTCAGGGTATGAAGGGTTATGGGGAAGGAAATGGATCAGCCATGATGAAATGGCGGGGCGGACTTGATGTGGCAAATGGCCTAATTCTGCTCCTTTGTCTTATAGTCTTATGATCTATCAAATATTGAAAAACCCAGATAGAGTGGTTTTAGAGGGGATGTTTTGTAAAGTGGATGAGTCTTGAACCAGAAGGCACAACCTCAGAATAGAGGGATGTCCATTTAGAACAGAGATTTAGAGGAGTTTCTTTAGCTAGAGGGTGGTGAATCTGTGGAATTCATTGTGGAGGCCAAGCCATTGGGTATATTTAAAGTGGAGTTTGATAGGTTCTTGATTAGACAGGGTGTCAAAGTTTATGAGGTAAAAGCAGGAGAATGGGGTTGAGAGGGATAATAAATCAGCCATGACAGAATGGCAGAGCAGACTTGATGGGTTGAGTGGCCTAATTCTGCTCCTATGTCCTATGGTCTGCAACGTTTTCCCAGCCGTGTACCTTGCCCTGTCCATACCAGGTGGTGGTGCAATCAATCACAACGCTGTCCATGGTACACCCGTAGAAATCTTGTGCTTGGTGGCTTACTAATTCTCCGAAAACTCCAACTGAAATACAGCCACTGGCGTGCTTCTTTGTAATTGCATGAATAGGTTGTGTGAAAGCCAGTGTAAGAAGGAGAGGAATGGGCCAAGCACTGACAACAATGGGTGGATCCAGTTGAAGAGGGAACATCTTTTGTCTGTTTCCTGCTACAAACGCTTCCTGACTCACTGAGTTCCTCCAGCACCTCATGAGATTTTTTTTTATCCAGATTCCAGCATTTGCCATCTGTAATTTATTTATTATTTATTATTTCTTTTTTTACTCACCGATACAGTGAGGAGAAGGCCCTTCCGGCCTATGAGCCATGCTACCCCAGCAACCACACAACCCCGGTTTTACCCTTGTCTAATCCCAGGACAATTTACAGTGACGAATTAACCCACCCTGCATGTCTTTGGACTGTGGGAGGAAACAGGGATGCCCAGGAAAAACCCACACATTACACGGGGAAGACGTACAGAGACTCCTTACAAAACGGAGCTGGAATTGAACTCCGAAATCCGGAATGCCCCAAGCTGTAATAGCATCATGCTAACTGCTACACCACTGTGTCATCCCTTGTATTTCCAAGTAATCTTCTTATCTTGAATCTAAAATTCCAGGAAGTGTTGCCGATTTGGTTTATTATGTAAAATGCAATAATCAGACGAGCAGCCTCAACATTTGCTGGCTGATAAAGAGAGTCTGTGAGAACAGGAAGCTGACGACGCACACCAAAGTTGCAGTCTACAGGGCCTGCGTCCTCAGCACACTGCTTTACGGCAGCGAGACCTGGAGCCTCTACTACAGACAAGAGCGCCGTCTCAACGCCTTCCACCTTTGCAGTCTGAGACGCATCCTGGACATCACGTGGATTGACCGAATCACCAACAATGAGGTCCTGGCCTGCGCCCAGATACCCAGCCTCTTCACCCTGCTCCAACAACGCCGTCTCCGCTGGCTGGGCCACGTACACCGCATGTCAGATGGGAGGATCCCGAAAGACCTGCTGTACGGGGAACTGGCCTCCGGCAAGAGAGCACAAGGGCAGCCCCATCTTCGTTTGAAAGACGTTTGCAAGAGAGACAAGAAGTCACTGAAAATGAACATCAAGAGGTGGGAAGACATCGCGAACGATTGCTCTCACTGGGGGCTGGAACTACGCAGAGGTCTAAAAAGAGGAGGAGAAGCTGAGGCTTGCTGCTGAAGAAAGGCACACTCGTTGGAAAAACAGCACCAAGACAACACTGGGGGACGGCGCCTTCAAGTGCAGTCACTGCCCCGAGACTGTCACTCCCGTGTGGGCCTCTACAGCCGCAACAAACGCTGCTCTAACACAGACTGAAGCAAGGCTTTCCAGGCGTGATCTCGCGAGACTAACGGATGCGACCACCACCAGTTTGCAGCTATTTAAAATATCTCTCTGGGATGTTTTATTTCTTTAAAGCTTTCATAACCTAAAGTCACCTCAAAATCCTTTATACTATGGCAGATACTCCCTTCTTGTTCTAACCAATTACTTAGGGCGTCACAGTAGCATATTGGTTACTGCGACACTATTACGGCTCGAGGTGTCAGAGTTCACAGTTCAAATCTAAAGCCATCTGTAAAGAGTTTGTATGTTGTCGCCGTGAACGCATGGATTTCCTCCAGGTGCTCCGGTTTCCTCCCACAGCCCAAAGACAAACCAGTCAATTGGTGGTTGTAGACTGTCCTGTGATTGGGCTTCGGTTAAATAGGTGGGTTGCTGAGTGGCGTGCCTCATTAAATACTAATGAGAGAAATGAAAAGAGAAAATGTTGGAGATACTCGTGAGATGAAACAGTCTGTGCGTGTGGAGAGAAACTGCGTCAATGTGTCATTATTAGAAACAGAAAATGGAAAGAAATACTGTTTAACATGTTATAAACAAGTACAAAGAATGAAGGTGAAATACATGAAGGAAGCAAGATGAAAAGGAGGTGATTGAATACAAAGATGGATACATTAAATTAAAATTGGCAATAATGTAAACCTGAAAGGGCTAGCCGGGGGGGGGGGGGGCATGGGGTGTGGGAGTAAACTGAAACAAAATAATAGATCTAGAGGAGATTTTAACGGAAAAGGCAGAATTAGTATCCATGGGTGGGTGTCTGGAAAAAGTGGGTGTATTGTTATGATGTGAAGTTCTTGAACTGGGTCCAAGAGCTATGAAGTTCCCGCAAATACAATGAACTTCCTCTGAGCTTCTTTGTGACAGTATAGAGAGACGGAGTGGGGAGTATGACAGAGTAATTCAGCTGGCAAGTTCATGGTCACTTTTGTGCAGATGTGTTTGGTGGGTGAGGAAATAGTGCTCGTTGGTTAGCCGCACGTGGAAGCTGGTGGCATGGAAGACGAGGGCCACATCATGCTTCAGGGGTTTGAGAGGAATGTTTGAGAGTGACAAGTTTGAGAGATTGGACAGATAGAGTTGAGGGATCAAAGTTAAAAAGTTCAAAGTAAAATTTATAATCAGAGTACATTCATGTCACTGCATACAACCCTGAGATTCTTTTTCCTGTGGGCATACTCTGCAAATCTATAGAACAGTAACTGTAACCAGGATCAACAAAAGAGCAAGAGCATAGAAGACAACAAACTGTGCAAATCAAATATAATAAATAGCAATGAATAACAAGAATATGAAATAACAAGATATAGAGACCTTAAAGTAAGATCATTGGTTGTGGGAACATCTCAATGGATGAGTGTAGTTACCCTCTTTTGGCTGAGGGGTAGTAACTGTTCTTGAACCTGGTGGTGCGAGTCCTGAGGCTCTTGTACCTTCTACGTGATGGCAGCAGTGAGAAAAGAGCATGGTCTGGGTGGTGAGGATCTTTGATGATGGATGCTGCTTTCCTGCGACAGTGTTTCATGTAGATGTGCTCAGTGGTTGGGAAGGCTTTATCCATGATTTACTGGGTTGAATCCACTACCTTTTGTAGAATTTTCCAGTCAAAGGCTTTGGTGTTCCCATACCAGGCTGTAATGCAGCCAGTCAATACACTTTCCACTACACATCTATAGAAGTTTGTCAAGGTTTTCGATGATGTGCTGAATCTCTGCAGACTCCTGAGGAAGTAGAGACACTGTCATGCTTTCTTTGCAATTATATTTATACGATGGGTCCAGGACAGGTCCTCTGAGATAGTGACACCCAGGAATTTAAAATTGCTGATCCTCCAGTGAATACTGGCGCATGAACCTCTGGTTTTCCTCTGGTGAAGTCTACAATCAGTTCCTTGGTCTTGCTGATATTTAGTCGGTGGGGGGTAAATACTAAGTTGAGGTCACACTATGGAAAGTGAAAGTGATGGTATAGGTGAGCTGAAGGTACTTGGAGAGTGGAATGGTAAAAAAGTGAGCAATCAAAGCAACTGTGTTGTAGTTGGTGTAGCATGATCTTCTACTCCCAAAACAAAGGGAAGAACAAGATGGAGATCTGGTGGCAGGAGAAAGAGAGAAATGGTAAACTGATGTTACTGCTCTTCCATTTCATTCAGCAGTAGCTTCCTCAGAGAACGCATGAAATATATCAGCTGGCCATTTATTTCCTGGAGGTCCATGACCAGAAAACCAGTTGGGCCTCACTGGGCCGTAAGGGCCTGTTCTGTGCTGTATCTATAAGTAAAGAAATAAAAACACTAATGAGTGAAATGAAAGTAGAAGATATTGGAGATACTATTGAGAGCAAACAGTATGTGTGTGTGGAGAGAATCTGTGTTAATGTATCATTATTAGAATCAGTTTATTTGCCTTTAAAGAATTATACTTGCTACCCAGGGTCAATCACCTCAGCACTGAGTAAACCAAGTGCGGACTGGGTGACTCAATTCGTGGAACACCTCCATTCCTTCTTTGAGCATGGCCTTCAGTCTCTGCTTGCCTGTCTCGTAGCTTCCAGTAAGATGGCAGTGCGTTCGGATGCATCGGCCTCTGCAGGGCCAGCGAAAGGTGCTTTTTATCTTTGTTTAATTTATTTCTTATGATAAGAGAATGCTGGCCATTGAGAACCTCAGACAGAGCAGGTCTGCCCCATTGCTGAGCTGCTAGTTGGCGAAGGAGCTGGACTTGGTGCGGACTGTGTTACTGGCTGTTACAGAAAGGCATCGGATTTAGTGCACAATAGCAGTGAGCAGTCTAACAGCCAGTGATATCTTGGATGTTTCTCCTGTGACCGCGAGATCCATTCGGACATTGATAATATGAAATACTGCTGGTCCGTTCCCCTTGTTCAGCGGTCCCCAACCACTGGGCCGTGGACCGGTACTGGGCCACAAAGCATGTGCTACCGGGCCGCGAGGAAACGATGTGAGCCAGCTGCATCTTTCCTCATTCCCTGTCACGCACTGTTGAACTTGAGCATAGGTTGCCAACTGTCCCGTATTAGCCGGGACATCCCATACATTGGGCTAAACTGGTTTGTCCCATACGGGACTGCCCTTGTCCTGTATTTCCCCCGCTAAGGTAGAGCGTTCCTATGAAACCGTTCGTGCTGAAATGGCGTGAAGCGAAGAAGCAATTACCATTAATTTATATGGGAAAAATTTTTGAGCATTCCCAGACCCAAAAAATAACCTACCAAATCATACCAAATAACACATAAAACCGAAAATAAACAACACTAAAATATAGTAAAAGCAGGAATGATATGATAAATACACAGCCTATATAAAGTAGAAATAATGTATGTACAGTATAGTTGGGAAGATGAAGGCAAAACCGATAAACCGATATGTGGGGAAAAAATCGGCTCATACGCACATGCGCACATCACATGCACACATCACGCATGCACACACAGGCTTCATGGTCATGGTAGTCTTTCCTGGGGTAAAATGTCCCGGGGTTTGACTGCTACTTTTGTCCCTTACTTGGGAGTGAGAAAGTTGGCAACCCTAACTGTAAAAGACTTGTTGAGGTGAGTTTAACCCTACTTGAACACCCCCCCCTACCACCCCCGCAGTAGGCCGGTCCGCAAGAATATTGTCAATATTAAACCGGTCTGCGGTGCTAAAAAGGTTGGGGACCCCTGTCCTTGTTCACTGGGGGAGCTGCGTGGCCCCAGTTGCAGTGAGGACTAAGTCTCAAGCCATGGGCTTGCTTGTTGCAGCAGTTCAGGAGAGGGTACGCTGGAGATGGTGTCACACAGCGTCCATGCTGGGCTGGGGGCTGGTCCCCCCATCAGTTCTGCCCTTAGTTCTGCTTTTTTTTGTATATCATATTCATATTTTGTACGATTTTGGGAGGTTTAATATCTGTGTGCCAACTGAGTTTATATTTATATATGCTAATTATTAACAATGTAATCCCAGTAGTTTTGTATTAATACTATGTTATGTTTAACATTTTGATACTAATAAAAAGATTGGAAAAGAAAGAAAGTTCTGCCCTCCAGTGCTTGCTTGGTGGAAGGGAAGCTGGATTGCATGTGTGTGTGTGTGTGTGTGTGTGTGTGTGTGTATTTTCATCTGCAGACTGCTGAGAACAGCTTGTGTTCTTGCCGATAACACCCATGCACTATCAGCTTACAGGATATGTCACTCAGGGACTTGGGCGATATATATGTTCTTTGTGTGATGTTACGTTTATGGCTATCTTATATATGCTATATGGACCTTGTGCTGTGTATGACTGTTGGTACTGCGTTTTGCACCTTGGTCCCCGAGTAATGCTATTTTGTTTGGCTGTATTCATGTGTGGTTGAATGACAATTAAACTTGAACGTGAACTTGAACAGTAACACAGCTTTTAGTAAAATAGAGAAGCGAGAAGAGAGACTCCTCAAATTCCACCTGGGTGGTCTAGAAGCTGATGGAATAAGCATTGTATTTAGGGAGCCCACATGCCCTGTGCTTATTTCTCTCTCATTCTGATCCATACATGTTCCCCCAGCACCCTGTCTCCCAGTTTCTTTCCACTCCCCACTTGATTCCATCTGCCCATCACTCACACACTTCATTCTGTTGAGTCTCCTGTCCCGTCCCCAACTGGTTGCATCAGCCCAGCGTCCCTTTCCTATCTGTTTCTAATTATCAGCTTCCATATTTATAACCTTTCAACCTCTCCCTCTACCTCCACTCTACCCTTCTCTATCCGGCTCCATCTCCTGTTTATTTTTCTCTGTCTCCTGACCTGTCTTCATTTAACACTCACTAGTCACTGCCACCCAACTCTAACCCTCTCCCTCCCCCACCTAGCTTCATCTGACCACCATCTCCTTCCTCACTTGGTTCCCCATGTCACCCACTGGTCTCTGCCTCACCCCTCCCTCTTGCTTCCTTATCCTTCTCTCCTTCCACTCCCAGTTTTATCTGGTTGCTTAGAACCTGTAACATCTAAAACATTTTGTAGTTATAATGAAGTCATACAGTCATAGAAGAGTACAGCATAGAAACAGGCCCTTCAGCCCATTTAGTCCATACTGAACCATTAAAACTGCCTACCCCCAATGACTTGCACCACAACCATAGCCCTACCATCCATGTACCTATCCAGACCTCTTAAACGTTGAAATTGATCTTGCATGAACCATTTGCACAGGCAGCTCATTCCACACTCTTACAATCCTCTGAGTGAAGGAATTTCCCCTCATGTTCCACTTAAGCTTTTCATCTTTCACCCTTAACCCATGACCTTTAGTTGCAGTCCCACCCAACCTCAGTGGAAAAAGCCTGCTTGCAGTCACCCTATCTATACCCCTCATAATTTTGTATACCTCTATCAAATACCCTCTCAATCTTCTACGCTCCAAGGAATAAAGTCCTAACCTATTCAATCTTTCCTTATAACTCAGATCCTCCAGACCTGCCACCATCCTTCTAAATTTTCTCTGTGCTTTTTCAACCTTGTTTACATCTTTCCTGTAGGTAGGTGACCAAGACTGCACACAATACTCCTCACCAACGTCTTATACAACTTCAACATAACATCCCATCTCCTGTACTCAAAAACCTTTGACTGACGTGGAGATTCTGCAGATGCTGAAAACCCTGAGCAGCACACCCAAGATGCTGGAGGAGCTCAGGAAGTCACGGAGGAGAATAAGCAGTCAATGTTTCGGGCCGAGACCCGTTATCCTTACTTACTGCCCGTTACGCCACTAGCGTTTAGGGAGCAATGAAAGTCCTCCATCTCTAGAGGTGTTTGGGGATTACTTCATCATGTCAACAGCCTCCTCTCGGTTTTCACCACTGTCAGTCATGCAAGACCTGGGTGGAGACTCAGGAATACAGTCGCACTCAGATGTAGAAGAATTTTTCATTGCCATTTCTGTAACAACTTTGTTTAACCAATTAGGGTTGTTAGCCCTGAGCTGAACCCGAAGCATCGGTGCACCACTCTTAGTCTGGCTCTACCCTTTGACCTATTGGCATGGGTGACCCTACAAGAGCCAAAGCATAAAGCCTTGACTCCAGCCAACATAGCTCTGCGGGTCATTGAGGCACACAAGCCCCCAAAGCACAAGAAGCTTGTGGTCCTCTTGGAGGAGGATCCTTAGTCTGAAACATTAATTCAGTTACTCTGACGACAGATTAGATTATTAGATTAGATTATGAGGACACTCAGTCCTCGTTTATTGTCATTTAGAAATGCATGCATTAAAAAATGATACAATGTTCCTTCAGTATATCACAGAAACACAAGACAGACCAAGACTAAAACTGACAAAAACCACATAATTATAACATATAGTTACAACAGTGCAAAGCAATACCGTAATCTGATATGAGCAGACCATGGGCACAGTTTAAAAAAAAGTCTCAAAGTCCCGATAGCCCCAACATCTCACGCAGACGGTAGAAGGAAGGAACTCTCCCTGCCATGAGCTTCCAGTGCCGCAAACTTGCCGATGCAGCATCCTGGAAGCAGCTGACCACAGTCCGACTCCGAGTCCGTCCAAAAACTTCGAGCCTCCAACCAGCCCTGCGACACCAAGCACCGAGCGCTTCGACCCCGGCCCCGGCTGCCAAGCAACAGGTAAAGCCGAGGATTTGGGGCCTTCCCCTCTGGAGATTTCGGATCACACAGTAGCAGTAGCAGCGAAGCAGACATTTCAGAAGTTTCTCCAGATGTTCCTCCGTGCTGTCACGTCCGTCTCCATCAAATCAGAATTGTGCACGGCCTCCTACTTGACAGATGACTGACTTGCATTTTATATCGTATATTGCACTTCAGCATTTTATATTTGTATTTAATATTTCAAGTGTTTCCAATATTGTGTTCAAATAATTATGTCATTGTGTCAAACCATTGTCTGTGTTGACCATTTGAGAGCGAGTATTTTAAACTATTTGACAAGTCCCTCACTATGCACTAGAATTTCTGTGTTATGTCACAGAAATTATCCGGATTAGATCTCTCACACTCATCACACATCTTACTAGTTTGTTAAATAATAACAATGGGTTATTAATTGACTGAGATTGAAACAAGAAATTTGTATCTAAAATTTTGTGAGGTAAGAAACCAGCATTAGTGGAGATGGTGGACATGCACATTGGACTAGGAGTAGTTCTAGGTATAACTGCTGAATTTTGGTGAATTGTTGGAACTTATAGAGTATGTAAAATATTTGTATTGCAAGAGATCCTGGTGTAAAATGAACCTAGGATAGCAAAGAATTGTTGGTGGTAATGGTTTGTTGTCACATGTACCAAGCCTTCTTATTCTGGCTTCTGCACCCTTCCTTTCCAGTCCCGATGAAGGGTCTTGGCCCAAAACATCAACTATTTAGTTCCCTCCGTAAGTGCTACCTGACCTGGAGAGTTCCAACAGCATTTTGAGTTCTGGCATCAGCAGAATCTATCGTATATATATCTTGGTACATGTGACAATAATAAATCAATATCACCGACAATTCTTTGCTACCCTAGGTTCCTAGTCGCCAAAGTCACTCTCAAATTGTCAACACAAACAATGGTTTGATGGCAATGAAACACTCAAATTGTCAATTACTCCAAATAAAAACTCAGACAAATACGAACAGCAGGTTCTACTAAACAGATTATGATCTAGTAACATCTCTTAATATTCAAGGTCATCTAGCTTGCAGCAACTTTCAGACATAAACAAGGATGTAATGTTGAGACTTTTTAAAACACTGGTTAGCCCTCACTTGGAGTATTATTTTAGAAAGGGTGTGCTGAAAGTGGAGATGATTCAAATGATGCCACAAAAATGATTCCATATGAAGAGTGTTTGACGGCTGTGGGCCTGTATTCGCTAGAATTCAGAAGAATGAGGGGTGACCTCATTGAAACCTATCTAGTGGTGAAAGGCCTTGATAGAGTGGATGTGGAGAGGGTGTTTTCTATGGTGGGAGAGTCTAAGGCCAGAGGACACAACTTCAGAATAAAGGGGCATCCTTTTAGAATGGAGATGAGGAGGAATTTCTTTATCCAGAGGGTGGTGAATCTGTGGAATTCTTTGCCACAGGCAGCTGTGGAGGCCAAGTCTTTATGTATATTTAAAGAAGAGGTTGATAGATTCTTGATTTGTCAGGGCATGAAGGGATATGGGGAAAAGGCAGGAGATTGGGGCTGAGAGGAAAAGTGGATCAGCCATGATGAAATGGTGGAGCAGACTCAATGGGCCAAACGGCCTAATTCTACTCCTATATCTTCTGGTCTTATGAACTCAAAATGCATGCGTGCCTAGAGCATGTAAGGAAAATGAGTAGGACTTCCCTTAAGATAAAACAAAAAACAAAATGATTTTAACATTTTTGTCGTGGCAGAGCTGTCCATAACTCTGCTAGTTAACTTTGTATGTCTCCACTCAAAATCACCTCAGCAAGTTTCAGCACTGGACCAGCTCTGAGCCACACAGTCCCAGCATGGCATTTCCCTGCCCTGTGTGCTCTTTTACTCCATGGAAATCTATCATTAATAACCTTCCCTCTGTCACACCTTCCGTACAGAAGTGAACTGTGTACCTAAACTGTTTGCACACTGCCGCTACCAAGAACTCTCAATTCCCAATCACAATCGACACGGTATTTTGCAAATCCAGGTAGCTTCTCACTGTCATTTGCCAAGAGTTTCCAAAAATCAGAATCAGTTTTAATATCACTGGCTGGCATATGTTGTGAAATTTGTTGTTTTGTGGCAGCAGTACCTTGCAATGCATAATAATCCAAACTGTGAAGTATAGTAAGAGGGGAAGAAGCTGTTCCTGAATCATAGAGGTTGAATCCTTCAGATTCCTGTATCTCCTGTACGCTAATCACTTAAAGACAGATAATTTATTATATTCCCCTTTGTACATAATAGCCCACTTCTTTCCATTGCATGCTTCCATTCCTTTTTTTTTTGCTTTTAGTCTATCATTTCTTTCATTAATCAAACACACTATGTGGGTAATTTCCAGTCACCAATAAATGTTGCTTCTGACTTTGTTGCTTGGTTTCTTTTGATGAGCTTTGTTGGAGCTGCTGTAGTACCTTGCAATAATGAAATCAGCACCATGTGACTATCAACATTGATTCCTGCTTTCGTTCATTATGGTATATCCTCAGCCACATTAATATTTGTCCTGTGGCATTAAATAACTGCATGTCTTTCTCACGGCAACTCCCCCAGTGATTGGGCAGGTTCCACTGAACTGGAGACCATAAGACAGTAAAGCAGAATTAGGCCATTCAGCCCATCGAGTCTGCTCTGTCATTCCATCATGGCTGATGTATTATCCCTCTCAACCCCATTCTCCTGCCTTCTCCCTGTTGTGATGGGATAGAAAAAAATATATACTTGATTTAAACCAGTGGTTCCCAAAGCGTGCAATATTACCCCCCACCAGCCCAGCGGCGGTGGGAGTTTCGAGGGGCGATAAAGATAAAGGTGGCTCTTGAATTAAGGGAGGTTTACAGGCTTAATTTAAGAAATTAATTACTTATTATAAGCATTTGA
Source organism: Mobula birostris (assembly GCF_030028105.1). Classification (NCBI taxonomy): domain Eukaryota; kingdom Metazoa; phylum Chordata; class Chondrichthyes; order Myliobatiformes; family Myliobatidae; genus Mobula; species Mobula birostris. Next base: position 5,489,320 of record NC_092378.1, on the reverse strand, counting down.
TCCTCAGTGATTCATAATTGATTACAATGATCACCTCATCTCTGGCTAACCCACTTTGCTCGAAGCGTATCATAATTATGAAGTATCCGGGCCTGAAATGTCGACTGTTTACACTCTAAGATTGCTGATGAAAATTGTTTTACTGTAATCAAATAAAGGACTGATTTTATTTGTGGCTTAAAGTAGATTTGAATATTTTTTGCATTATTTGTCACTGCTTTGAATTTTTAGTTCCTATTTTCTTTAACTGTGCATCGTAAATCAAAAGTCCTTTATAATTTTAATGTAATGAATGGAAAGGAAGAGGGGTGCCTGATATGTGGTCTGGAAGCCAAGGGGGTAGTCACCCAAAACGGTTTGGGAAGCCCCCAGTTCGGCTGCTGACTGCTAGAGATGAAAGATGTGCTGAGATGATAGCGATCTATACATCATGAATTGCATCATCTCTGCAAGTGCCCACATCCTCAGCAGTGTTCTTCCCCATAACAGCACGAACAGTCATCGAGCCATCACTTGAAAACAGACCGTGCAGCCTACCAGATCCACTGCGACCATCACGCACCCATTTCACACTGTGAACACGAGGTTCCGCAGATGCTGGAAATCTTGAGCAACAGCAACCACCACAAAAAGCTGTAAGGAGTCCGCACATTCTCCCCACGGCAGGGTGCTCTAGTTTCCTCCCCCCATTCCGAAGATGAATGCTTTCGGAGGTTAATTGGTCTGAAGGGTATAACTGGGTGGCGTGTGCTCTTTGAGCCGGAAGGGACTGTTAGGGTGCTGTATCTCTAAATAAGAAAAACTCTTCAGGCAGTATCTATTGCGAGGAATAAACAGTAACGTTTTTAAAAATATCCCTGTATTCCAATCAACTTCTCCAGATTTTACAAGTCGGGGTAAGTAGGGGTGTGGTTGTTAGGGCAAGCATGGTAGTGTCGTGGTTAGCACAACGCCTTACGGTACACGTGACCTGGGTTCAATTCCCACTCCTGTCTGTAAGGAGGTTGTACGTTCTCCCTGTGACCACGTGGGTTTCCTCCGGGTGCTCGTTTCCCCCCACAGTCCTAAGCTGTACCTGTTGGTAGGGTAATTGGTCATTGTAAAATTAGGCCAGGATTAAATTGGGGGATTGCTGGATGGTGCAGCTCGAAGGGCCGGAAGGGCCTACTTTGCACTTTGTCTCCATAAATAAATAAATAATTTCAGTGACCTATTGGCCTGCCAGCCCACCTGTTCCACAGGGAGAACATACAAACTCCGCACAGTCAGTACGGGATGCCACGCACTGCTGGAGCTGTGAAGCTGTGCCATTTTAATGCCTGCTCTCCCCACAGTGATTTGGGGCACACCGGCAGACAAACTCCTTACAGAGAGCAGCGGGAATTGAAACCCTGTCAGTAATCGCTGGCGCAGTAAAGCATCGCGCTAACTATTACGCTCTGGTGCTTATCACAGCTACTGTTCACTTTATTTGTAAGAAGCTGTGCGGTCGTTAGACATCGCAGGACATATGGTATTGAAGGCTGTTGAGTGCTTACAGCACCCACCCACCATTCATTGTGACAGTGAGTAACCCAGATTTAATGTGCTGTCTGCATCACCCAAATAGGCAAAAGGGAATTTAATATTATGAATTTGAAAGTTAAGCAATTTATCTTCCAGGAAAACCCAGAATGTTTCCGCTTACTTTTCACTTTGTTAATAAATGTATACATTTTGTTGCTTTGACTATGGTTTGTAGAGCTTCACCTGGTCTGCGGCAGGTTGCTGTATGTGACTCTGCTCCAGGAGAATTAATTATCATTTGGTATTATATGTAAGATTACATTATTGGATGAATATGACCACAAGGCTGAATCGAGGCAGCAGGGTCCAGGCCCCAGAACATCCCAAAGTAACTGAACCCGATGTTTGGACAATGTCAGAGGTTATACGTTATTGTCACCAAACAATTGATACTAGAACATACAATCATCACAGTGATATTTGATTCTGCGCTTCCCGCTCCCTGGATTACAAATATTAAATATTAAAAATAGTAAAAATTAGTAAATATTAAAAATTTAAATTATAAATCATAAATAGAAAATAGAAAAATGGAAAGTAAGGTTGTGCAAAAAAACCAAGAGGCAGGTCTGGATATTTGGAGGGTAGGGCCCAGATCCAGGTCAGGATCCGTTCAGCAATCTTATCACAGTTGGAAAGAAGCTGTTCCCTAATCGGGCCGCACGAGTCTTCAAGCTCCTGAGCCTCCTCCCGGAGGGAAGAGGGACGAAAAGTGTGTTGGCTGGTTGGGTAGTGTCCTTGATTATCCTGGCAGCACTGCTCCGACAGCGTGCGGTGTAAAGTGAGTCCAAGGATGGAAGATTGGTTTGTGTGATGTGCTGCGCCGTGTTCACGATCTTCTGCAGCTTCTTTCGGTCTTGGACAGGACAACTTCCATACCAGGTTGTGATGCACCCTAGAAGAATGCTTTCTATGATGCATCTATAAAAATTAGTGAGGGTTTTAGGGGACAGACCAAATTTCTTTAGTTTTCTCAGGAAGTAAAGGCACTGGTGGGCCTTCTTGGCAGTGAACTCTGCTTGGTTGGACCAAGTCAGGTCATTTGTGATATTGACCCCGAGGAACTTAAAGCTTTTGACCTGTTCCACTTGCGCACCACCAATATAAATTGGGTCGTGCGGTCCGCTACTCCTTCTGAAGTCCACAACCAATGCTGGGCCAGATTGAAAATGTCAATTTGTTGGGGCCAGAGGCAAGAGACGGCTGGTTCAGCTTGCTACTCCACAACATTTACTCAGCTCTGCGCTGAACTAGGGTCTGGGCACGGACTCTCTGTGGACATTAGTTCTAAATGCTATTGGCTTGGTTTTATTGTTAGTACAATTTGTTTTTTTTTCTGCATGTCGGGGGTTTGACAGTTTTTTATGGGTTCTTTTGGGTTTCTATTTTAGTAGCTGCCTGTTAGGAGGTGAATCGCAAGGGTCTTTGATAATAAATGTTCTTTGCACTTTGAACATAAGACCATTTTTCTAACAAAACTATAAAAGTTTATTAACATCATTTATACACAAGGTACAGACAGACAATATTTACAAGACAGTAAGTATACTCAATTTAAAATATGGTTACTACCATCTATATCCCAGGGTACATAAGACATAGGAGCAGAATTTAAGTCTTTTGGGCACTGAGTTTACTCTGCAATTCCATCATGGCTGATTCAATTTCCCTCTCAACTTCATACTCCTCCCTTCTCCTGGTAACCTTTGACATCCTGACTAATCCGCTTTAAATATATGACTTGGCGTCCATAGTTGTCTGTGGCAATGAATTCCACAGATTCAGCACCCTCTGGCTGAAAAAATTCCTCCTTATCTCTGTTCTAAAGGGAAGTCATTCTATTCTAAGGCTGTGCCCTCTGGTCCGAGACTCCCCCACTGCAGGAAACATCCACTCTATCTAGGCCTTTCAACATTCAATTGTAACAGTATCAGCTGCAAAAAAATATTTTTTAAATAATTTAAAAATTAACATCTGTGAAAATAATATTCACAATACGTTTTACATTTCGTACAAAAAGTTATTTGTGAAACTGAGGAAGAGTGATTTGATATTCATTCAATCAAAATACTAATGACAATACTGAGCAATGCAATGTGGCCATCTTTAAATCAACAACCGTGTCAGGACATTTCTAACAGATTTCTACTTCAAAAGTTTTAAGGCGTAATTGGGAAATGATGAATTGGTGTAATATAATTTATAAAGACTAATAACTTTCATGACACAAAGGTTGGAGGTGTTGTGGATAGTGTGGAGGGCTGTCAGAGGTTACAGCGGGACATCGATAGGATGCAAAACTGGGCTGAGAAGAGGCGGATGGAATTCAACCCAGATATGTGTGAGGTGGTTCATTTTGGTAGGTCAAATATGATAGCAGAATATAGTATTAATGGTGAGACTCTTGGCAGTATGGAGGATCAGAGGGATCTTGGGGTTGGAGTCCATAGGACACTCAAAGCAGCTGTGCAGGTTGACTCTGTGGTTAAGAAGGCGTACGGTGCATTGGCCTTCATCAATCGTGGAATTGAATTTAGGAGCCGAGAGGTAATGTTGCAGCTATATAGGACCCTGGTCAGACCCCACTTGGAGTACGGTGCTCAGTTCTGGTCACCTCATTACAGGAAGGATACCATAGAAAGGGTGCAGAGGAGATTTACAAGGATGTTGCCTGGATTGGGGAGCATACATTATGAAAACAGGTTGAGTGAACTCGGCCTTTTCTCCTTGGAGCGACAGAGGATGAGAGGTGACCTGATAGAGGTGTATAAGATGATGAGAGGCATTGATCGTGTGGATAGTCAGAGGCTTTTTCCCAGGGCCGAAATGGTGGCCACAAGAGTACACAGGTTGAAGGTGCTGGGGAGTAGGTACAGAGGAGATGTCAGGGGTGAGTTTGTTACACAGAGAGTGGTGAATGCGTGGAATAGGCTGCCGACAACAGTGGTGGAGGTGGATACGATAGGGTTTTTTAAGAGACTTTTGGATAGTACATAGAGCTTAGAAAAATAGAGGGCTATGGGTAACCCTAGTAATTTCTAAGGTAGGGACATGTTCGGCACAGCTTTGTGGGCCGAAGGGCCTGTATTGTGCTGTAGGTTTTCTATGTTTCTATGTAACCTGCTATTTAAAGAAAGGTTCTTCATACAAAGTTAATCATGCAGTAAGCGTCAAGAGATGAAGTAATACACAATAAAGTGAGATGGGAGTGGGCCTGTCTACCAAATGCTTTGCATTGTGTGTGTGTGTGTGTACTTCTATTTACTCAGGCAAGTCGCATTTCATTTTGTGCTAAGAATAGTAACCATGTTTTTAAAATGACATCTTTATTATCTAAATTCTGAAAAGATTGCCGCCACGGTAGCGGTTAGCACGACACTATTACAGCTCAGGGCATTGGAGTTCAGAGTTCAGTTCCAGCGTCCTGCGTAAGGAGTCTCTGTACACCTTCCCTGAGGAATGTGTGGGTGTTCCTGGGTGCTCCTGTTTCCTCTCACTGTCCAATAATTACACAGGGTAGGTTAACTGGTCATTGTAAATTGCCAAGAGATTATGAGAGAGTTAATCAGGGGTTGCTGGGTCGGCGGGGCTCGGAGGACCAAAAAGGCTGACTCCACACTGTATCTCTAAATAAAGTAAATCAAGTTAGGAAACCTATATTGGCCTTAACATGTATATTTTTGTTATTTTTTATTCATCCAAGTCTCCTGTGTCAACCCATATGTACCTAACTATCGAATTGCATCCTGTTGTATGCATTCTATTGGTGTGGTGATTACCGCGATTATGGGCTTTCCTCCTTTTAGATCAACCCACCCCCACCCCTCTCCAACCTGCTGTAAATGTAAGTGGAATTTGCATATTTTCATTGTTGCAGATGTGCTACCTGGGACCACTCACTCATTCTGTGCCACGTTCTACGGCATGGGTGATCATGCTGTTGGCAAATTCTTCTACAGAAGTGCTTTGCCATCGTCTTCTTCTGGGCCGTGTCTTTACAAATTGGGTGGCCCCAGCCAGTATCAATACTCTTCAGAAGTTGTCTGCCCGGTGTCAGTGGTCACATAACCAGTACTTGTGATATGCACCGGTTGCTCGTAAAACCATCAACCGCCTGCTCCCATGGCTTCACGGGACCCTGATTGAGGGGGGGGGGGAAGGGGGGCCCAAGCAGGTGCTACACCTCACCCAAGGGTGACCTGCAGGCTAACGGAGGGAAGGAGCACCATACATCTCCTTTGGTAGAGACGTATCTCCACCCTGCACCCTTACACTGAGCCCATAATACCAAAAGACATAAGACATAGGAGCATAATTAGGCCACTCAGCACATCTCAGAAAGGCAGCGTCCATTATTAAGGACCTCCAGCACCCAGGGCATTTACTTTTCTCACTGTTACCATCAGGTAGGAGATACAGAAGCCTGAAGGCACACACTCAGTGATTCGAACAGCTTCTTCCCCTCTGCCATCCGATTCCTAAATGGACATTGAAGCTTGGGTCTACCTCACTTTTTTTTTAATATACAGTATTTCTGTTTTTGCACATTTTTAAAAATCTATTCAATCTATGTAATTGATTTACTTGTTTATTTATTATATTTTATTTTTTTCTCTCTGCTACGAGGAGTGATCGATAAATTCGTGGCCTAAGGCAGAAGGAGTCAGTTTTGGAAAACCTAGCACATTTATTTTTCGACATGGTCCCCTCCTACATTTACACACTCGGTCCAGCGGTCGTGGAGCATATGGATCTTGGACCTCCAGAAAGTGTCCACAGCAGGGGTAATTGATAGGTTTGTGGCCTAAGGTAGAAGGAGATGAGTTATATGGTTCTCGTTACATGCACACGCAGTTCAACGCTTTCAGTGATTATGCAGAAAGTTTGAAGTTAATAACTCATCTCCTTCTACCCTAGGCCACAAACTTACCAATCACCCCTGCTGTGAACACTTTCTGGAGGTCCAAGATCCGTATGCTCCACGACCGCTGGACCAAGTGTGTAAATGTAGGAGGGGACTATGTTGAAAAATAAGTGTGCTAGGTTTTCTGAAATTGACTCCTTCTGCCTTAGGCCACGAACTTATCAATCACCCCTCGTAGATTATGTATTGCACTGAACTGCTGCTGCTAAGTTAACAAATTTCACGTCACATGCCGGTGATAATAAGACTGATTCTGACATCGAGTCTGGTCTGCCATTCCATCATGGCTGATTTATTTTTTTCTCTCAATCCCTTCTCCTGCCTTCTCCCCATAAACCTTGACACCCTGACTAACCACCTTAAATTACCCAATGATTTGGCCTCCATAGCCGTCTGTGGCAATGAATTCCACAGATTCACCACCTTCTGGCTGAAGAAATTCCTCCTCATCTCTGTTCTAAAGGGACGGCCTTGTATTCTGAGGCTGTACCTTCTGATCCTATACTCCCCCATTATAAGATCTTCTTCACATCCACTCTATCTAGGCCTTACAATATTCAATAAGTTTCAGTGAGATGCCCCCTCATTATTCTAAACTCCAGTGAGTACAGGTCCAGAGCCATCAAACACTCCTGATATATTAACCCTTTTGTTCCCAGGATCATTCTCATGAACTTCCTCTGGACTCTCCCCAAAACCAGCACATCCTTTATAAGGGGCCCAAAGCTGATCACAATACTCAAAAATAAGTGTGCTAGGTTATATCAAAAAAAAGCTTGTGACATTCTTTAAAGCAGCGGTCCCCAACCACCGGGCTGCGGACTGGTACCGCGCCGCAAAGCATGTGCTAGCGGGCCGTGAGGAAACAATATGATTTGGCAATTTGAAACGATATGAGTCAGCTGCACCTTTCCTCATTCCCTGTCACGCACTGTTGAACTTGGACACCCCCCTCCCTCGTCAGCCGGTCCGCAAGAATATTGTTGATACTAAACCGGTCCGCAGTGCAAAAGAGGTTGGGGGCCCCTGCTTTAAAGCATGGATTCCCAGCCCTTTTTTTTAAAGGACCTCCACCATGAACTGAGGAGTCTGTAGACCCCAGGATGGGAAACCCTGCTTAAAAGGATTTAACCACCTCGGAGAATTATTTAAGATCTAGTCATCTGTAACTGATTCATGGAATCAGGATTCTGGCTGCTTAATGACAGTCTTGGTGATAAGCTCTTTCCTCAGCTTCTCCATTTTAACAATAGCTTGGCCAGTCTACTGAACTACTTGATCAGCACTCAGGCTTAACTGACAATAGCAAGATAACTTATCTCCCGTGCATGAGCTGGTAACCACTTGAGATATAGTTTATTGCACTGAAGAAGTAATGTACATTTAAGTAGCAAGTTTCATGACATAAGACCATAAAACATTAGAGCAGAATTAGGCCATTCAGTCCATCGAGTCTGTTCCATCATGATTGATCCATTTTCCCTCTCAAACCCATTCTCCTGCTTTCTCCCTGTAACCTTTGACTCCCCTACTAATCAAGGACCTATCATACTGCACTTTAATTATACCCAATGACTTGGCCTCCACAGCTATCTGTGGCAGTGAACTCTACAGATTCACCAACCCCTAGCTAAAGAAAAATTCTTCCTCATCCTAGTTTTAAAGGGATGTCCTTCGATTCAGAGTCTGTGCCCCCTGGTCCTAGACTACCCCAGTATTGAAGATATCCTCTTCACTTCTGCTCTAGGCCATTCAATATTGGATTGGTTTCAATGAGGCCATTCTCCACCTCTTTATTAATGTGTCTGATTCCAACATTACCTGTAAAATTTGAATGATCCCATCTAAGAGGAAGATTTCCTGCCATTTACCAACTTTTTACACAACTGGAATTCTAGATCACTTATCTCAGTTCTGATATTAGATTGCTCTAGCTCAATTCCAACAAGAAGACTTTTCTCCAAATAACACACAAATGCTGGAGCAGCTCAGCAGGTCAGGTAGCATGTATGGAAAGGAATAAAGAGTCAATGTTTTGGGTATGACCTACCAAATTTCTCCAGCATTGTGTATGTGTTTCTCAGCACTTCCAGCATCTGCAGAACCTCTTCTGTTAGTGACACCCTCAAACACACCCAAGCCGCTATTTTAACATATTGATTTATGAAATTAAGGAAATAATAGCCTAAATTTGTGGAAGTACTATGACAAAGCCCATTGTATTCACAAAATATTAATTAACAAAACGTGAACCATGTCTGTGGACTATGTTGCCTGTGTAGTAGCTTAATTCATTTGTCCTGGAACAACACACACACAAGATGCTGGAGGAATTCAGCAGGTCAGGCAGCATCTATGGAGAGAAATGGACAGTTGTTGTTTCTCCTGGACTGACAGTGTAAAAAGTTGGAGGGAAGAGATGGATTAAGAGCTGATGGGTGTATACAGGTTAGAAAAGAGGAAAGGCAGATGGAAGAAATTCTGGCAACAGTGCATATTTTGGAGCTATTGTGCCAGCAGCAGGATAATTCCCTGCTCCATCAATTGTGGCAAACTTACATCTGAAAACATTTCAAGTATTTCGCAAAGTGATAATGTTTTAGAGCTTTACAGCACAAAATGAGGTCCTGCAGCACAGCTCATCCATGCTGACAAAGTTGTCCTATCTAAACTCATCCATCTTCCTGCATTTGGCCCACGTTACTCTAAACCAGGGGTTCCCAACCTGTTGTGTATTTAATATTTCAGTAATATTTGAGTAATCTTTAGAGGTTCTTTAAGCATTCCTGTTTGTTTAAAGAATTCATTGTGGGTTATACATATAAATATATGAATTGCACAGGTCATCATGCTACCATGTGATATGTGCATGTCTCATTTAAAGTAACCATGAAGTTATACTCACATTTCGGACTCCCGTATCTTGCTTTTAAATTAATTTAATGTTTTGAAGTTACAGAACATAACATATCTGAGGTCAATGGACCCTTTGCTCACTAGTATTGGTCCATGGCATAAAACAATTAGGGAATCCCTACTCTAAACCTTCCTTTCCTAACCCAGCACCTGTCCAAGTACCTTTTAAGTGTTGTAATTGTACATGCTTCTACCATTCCCTCTGGCAATTCTTTCCATATATTCTCCACCCTTTGTGTGTAAAACTTGCCCCTCAAATCCCATTATGTAGGATTCCCTCAAGGTTAATTTACAGGATGAGGATCTGGTAGACTTGGAGACCAAAGTCAGTAAGGGGAAATCCTGCCTGACAAATCTATTGGAATTTTTTTGAACTTGCAGGATAGACAAAGGATGGGGGGTCAGTAGATGTTGTTTACTTGGATTTTCAGAATGCCTTTAACAAGGTGCCACTCATGAGGTTGGTTAATAAGATAAGATCCCATGGTATTACAGAAAATCATAGGTAGAAGTTTGGCTGACTGGGAGGGGAAAAGTGTGGGAATGAGATGGGCCTATTCTAGTCGGCTACTGGTGACTAATGGTGTGCCACAGGGATTGGTATTTGGACCATTTCTTTTCACATTATATGTCAGAGATTTGGAAGAGGGAATTGATGGCTTTGTGACCACATTTGCGGATGGTAAGTGGAGAAGCAGGTGGTGTTGAGGAAATAGGGAGTCTGCAGAAGGACTTTAAGAGATTGGGAGAATGAGCAAAGAAGAAGCAGGTGGAATACAGTGTCGGGAAGTTTGGTAGAAGGAATAAAGGTGAAGACCAATTTTCTAAACAGGCAGAAAACTCAAAAATCTGAAATACAAAGGGACTTGGGAGTCCTCGTGCAGGAATCCTTAAAGGCAGACATCCCACCCTGCAAAAACTCATTTCAGAGAGGTCTCAACCTCATTGCAGGGAGGTCTTAACTGGAAGTCTCAACCTCATAGCAGTCTGTGTCAATGAATTTGTTAATTTTGCAAGACATCAGATTCACAAGCATTTTGTGAGACAGCTACCTTCTGAATTCTGTCTTAATGTGCCAAGTTCACAATAGCTGCTGTCTTGGCTGATGAGCAGCCATAGTTTTTTGCTATTTCTGAATCAGGAAAAACATTTTCCTGAGTAGCTTGCCTGTGTGCTTGCACACCTGGAACGGCAGGTTATGCTCAACGATGAAAGATGTAAAGTACGCCTCAGCTCTAGTGACCTTCTCTGTCAGACTTTGGCTTTCTGCTGAAAAGAACTGTGAAATACTTGAGCAACCTTCCCTGCGCTTAGCCTCCCTAATATGTTGTGGTCCCTAAAAGAAATAAAAGCATAGGGTGTAATCCTTATTACAGGTGTGCGCCACTTAACGTCCATTTGGACAATGTCCTATCGCATATACATCCCTAGTCTCTCTCTCTCTCTCTCTCTCTCTCTCTCTCTCTCTCTCTCTCTCTCACACACACACACACACATTGCCTGCAATAGTCGGGATCAGAACTTACTTTTTTTACATGGAAATGGGGGATTTTAAATGAATGATTTAAAAGTTCTGTATCTTCAAGTTTAAGTTTATTGTCATCTGGCTGATTGTCCACAAATGAAACAACCTCTGTCCGGACCACGGTGTAGCCACAATACATATATCATGCACACCACATAAAGCAATATATTACCACATTATTTAATAAAGTGTAATTCAAAATGCATATAAAGTGCGCAGCACAGGTAAACAGTTCGCTGTCCTAATGACAAGACCTCGGTGGGGGCCGGGTATTTATTAAAATCGGTTTTTCTTCTGAAAATGGCTGCGCTTAAACCCAACCCATTGCAGGCTTCGATGTACCTGTAAGTGTAAGTGTTTCAGGAAAAAACCCCCGAAGAATTTGCTTGCTGCGAGCGCGTTTTTAAAGCTGTCTTAGCGGACGATTTTGGAATTTCGCTCCAATTTAAACCCCGCTCTAATCCCCTTTAAGACGCCAACACGCCCCACCGTATAGGACAGCCTCGCGTAGTCAGGTTGTCACCGCCAGCCTTGGGAACTTCTTCGCCAGGCTTTTGTACTTAATCACCGACAGTTGTTGGGATGATTTCAGCGTCATTACAGATGGTGGTAACTGAACTGATGGAATATGGAAGAGAGCGAGATCGACTGTAAAGCCCACCCACACAGAAAACTGATAGGTCTACTTAGCACAAAGAGAGATCAAGCAGGATTCATTCATTTTCTTTCTTTCTTTTTTTTTCCCTCTCCCTCTCTAAAAAATCTATTTCCGGGATATTGTATATAATTTGTGGGCATCAGGGAGCCGCTGTCGATATGTGGAAGACTCCCGGAACTCCCAGGAGAGGTGGGATGTCTGTAAAGGTTATCTCGCGGTTGAGTCAGTGGTGAGGAAGGCAAGTGCAATGTTAGCATTCATTTCAAGAGGACTAGTATATAAAAGCAAGGATGTAGTGTTGAGAAACACACATCAAAGTTGCTGGTGAACGCAGCAGGTCAGGCAGCATCTCTAGGAAGAGGTACAGTCGACATCTCAGGCCGAGACCCTTTGTCAGGAGTGACGAAGGGTCTCAGCCTGAAACATCGACTGTACCTCTTCCTAGAGATGCTGCCTGACCTGCTGCGTTCACCAGCAACTTTGATGTAGTGTTGAGACCTTAGAAAGCACTAGTGAGGCCTCACTTGGAGTATTCTGAGCAGTTTTAGGCCCCTTGTTTAAGAAAGGATATGCTGACATTGGAGAGGGTTCAGAGGAGGTTCATGAAAATAATTCCAGGATTGAAAGGCTTATCATATGAGGAACTCTGGGCCTGTATTCATGGGAATTCAAAAGAATGACGGGTGACCTTATTGAAACCTATCGAATGGTGAAAGGCCTTTATAGAATGGATGTGGATAGGATGTTTCCTATGGTGGGAGAGTCTAGGACCAGGGGACACAGCCTCAGAATAAAGGGGTGTCCTTTTAGCACAGAAATGAGGAGGAATTTCTTTTGGCAGAGAGTGGTGAGTGAATCTGTGGAATTCATTGCCACAAGTGGCTGTGGAGGGCAGGTCACCGGGTATATTTAAGGCAGAGGTTGATTGATTCTTGATTAGTCAGGAAATTAAGGGATACAGGAGAAGGTAGGAGATTAGGGCTAAGGGGGATAATGGATCAGCTATAATGAAAATGCGGCAAAGAATCAATGCGCCAAATAGCATAATTCTATTCCGATATCTTATGGTCTTAAATCATTGCTGTCTCACTTTGAACCTACGTCTTCTAGTTTTAGACTTCCCTACTGTTCTAGAAAGGCTTAGAAAATATTTTCTTTCATAAGGGTATGTAACAAAGTTAAAATGGAAGAGAAAATGCTTTAAACAATGGGGAGTCTTTCAGCTTGCACTACCATTTGCCATTAATCTTTATAACGCTGGCTTTCTAAGTACTATTGTATGAATGTACGTACACTTTCTATCTCTCTTATGACTTTATACATTTCTAAATTGTTGCCATGGTTACACTATAGGAAAGTGGCCAATGAAGGTCAGAATTCCTCAGCCGGTGTCAATGTGCAGCATCGTTTGCTTTGGTTCTAACGTCTGTCCTCTGTGGTTCCGAGACACGGAGCTTTACAGAGAGCACGAGCAGTTTCACATCCACTACCGCTGCTTGACAATTATTTCCTGTCAGGCGTGAGCCACAGGAACACTTAGATATTTTTTTTTAAATGGACTTCTCAATGTTGTCTCTTAACTCTCTAGCCATCAAACAGCATTCTTTAGTGAGGATCGACGTGTCAAGTTGGTGGCTTTCCTCTCCCTCAAGGTTGTTTATTGTCATTCTTAAATATACCAGTGTAAAGGAGAACAAAATGATTGTTCCTCTGGATTTGATACAGTATAAAAAACACAATAAGTACTGTATATAAAAACAAGTATAAATGCAATCCTATAGTACAGTGTACATGTAACTGTTTGAGTCTGGCCGTATAGACAGAAGATTACACATAGATTGATTGTATATACATAAGTGATGTTAGATGCAGAGTATCTACATATGGTGCCTCTCACAGGAAATGATAAACTGACAAAGTGATTCTTAGCAAGAGGGACTCTTTGAGGTAGTAGCAGGGCAGATGAAAACACAATAACACAGTGTAGGTGTGAGGTGTAGAATGATTCAAAGATTAAAAGTACATTTATCAAAGTATGCATGCAGTATACAACCCTGAGATTCAGAGAAACATAGAAAACCTACAGCACAATACAGGCCCTTTGGCCCACAATGCTGTGCCAAACATGTACTTACTTTAGAAAATACCTAGGGTTACCTGTAGCCCTCTATTTTTCTAAGCTCCATGCATCCATCCAGGAGCCTCTTCAAAGACCCTATTGTGTCTGCCTCCACCACAATCACCGGCAGCCCATTCCGCCCACTCACCACTTCATCTTCCCCGCAGGCAGCCTCAAAACAAAAAATACATGGAACCCGTCCACTACATAACATTTGTAAATGGCTCACCTACACAGAAGTCAGCTGTATAGTTCTATTGTACCAGAACATCACAAAAAGTAGAAACTAGTAAAATGAAAAAAATTCAGTGAAGCAAACAGGACTGTGCAAAAGTCTTTGGCACGCATGTATGTAGCTAGGATGCCTAGGAATTTTGCACAGTGCTGTATTTGTCAATGTAGAGCGGAGAACGAGTTTGTAAATCTGGCAGGAGCAAAGGATGTTGGGAATGGCAAGGATGGAGTGCTGGGTTGGGGCAGGTGCAGACACACCCAGCCCTGAGACGCCAGGCAAGGTTATTTGACTCCAAACTATTGATTTATTGATCATTGCAGAATATCTCTCTGGTGCTTCCCAGACTCACCCCTCCCCCTTCCCCTTTTCCGATCCATGATTCCCCTCTCCCTGGTCCCTTCCCACTCTCAGTCCGCAACAGAGACCCAGATCGGGTCTATCATCACTCACACATGTCTTGAAATTTGTTTTTTTTTGCAGCAGCAGTACAGTGCAATACATAAAATTACTATAATACTGTGCAAGTTTTGGGCAGTATATATGTGTGTGTGTGTGTGTGTGTGTGTGTGTGTATGTATAAGTATGTATAAGGCATAACAAAGCAAAAATGATGAAAATGGAAGAGAAATTATTTTAAACAGTGGGAAATATTTCAGGTTACGGTACATTATCACCTGTAGCTGTTCTTTATAATGTTGGCTTTCTGAGCAATATTGTATCAGTACGCTTCTTGGAGTTTTAATAACTTGATAAATCAATAAAGATGTTTATGCTACAGAGCCTTTTCTATGTAATTATTCAACTTAGATTATTCTTCGCTTAACCAAATGGACGTTTTGATTGTTTAGTGAAGATAGACCTTGATAATGTTACTAATTTCCATGGCATGATATATCTTTGTACCTGAGAGAACACTGCTGACTCTCAGTTATCTATTGCCTTTGTTTTGGGTCAAACTCTGTCTACTGTGCACATCTAGCTAGCGGTGAGTTTGGATTGTAAGCTCTCATTCTTTCTGCCACACGCTTTGAAATGAACTCTGCTGTGATTTTCTCAATACAGGTTGAGTTTAATGGAAATGAAGACTCGGTGTTTTTCGCTGACGGTCAACGTCGAATTGACTTCATACTGGTTTACGAAGAGGAGCAGAAGAAACCGGGGGATCAAAAGAGAATGCGATCAATTCTAAACAAAAAGGTATGACCTGCTGTCGCTGCTATTACTTCAGTAGATTGTCCTCCACAGTTGAGTCACAGAGTCATCCAGTACGGAAACAGACCCTCGGCCCATTGTCATCATCATGATGGGCCGTGTTGTATGGCGAAGCCATTCATGGTCACCAAGTCAGCTGATTTAATTGGTTTTTTACTTAATTGCTGCAATCAGTGATCAACATATCAGCATGATTATTGTACAAGTAGAGTTGACATCATCACTATAGTTGTTCTATGGATCAAGTTTGAACCTCCTGATTTCAAATTATACTGAGGTAATCTTGAAAGACGCACTGCACCTGCATGGGTGGAAACAAATGTAGAACTTTCCTCTCTGATCTTTAACCTTACAAGAGGATAAGCAGCAGTTTCTGAATTCTCATAATATCATCTGATTTAAAAAGTCTCCTGTAGGATATAATGGGCCGTCTATTGGTAAAATGTAATTTTGTATTGAAAAATTCGAAGTACATTCAGCATCGAAGTTCATATGCAGTATACAACTCTGGGATTTGTCTTCCCACAGACAGCCATGAAACAAACAACATGGAACTCGTTCAAAAAAAAATGAACACCCAATCCACAAAAAATAGATCAAAGGTCAAAGTTCAAAGTAAAGTACATATATATCACCATATGCAACCCTGAGATTGGTTTTCCTGCAGGAATACTCAGCAAATCTACAGAATAGTAATTATAACAGGATCAATGAAAGATAAACCAGAGTGCAGAAGACAACAAACTGTGCAAATATAAATAAACAGCCATAAATAATGAGATGAAATAACAAGACAAGGAGTCCTTAAAGTGAGATCATTGGTTGTGGGAACATCTCAATGGATGGGCAAATGACAGTAGTTGTCCCTTTTGTTCAAGAGCCTGATGGTTGAGGGGTAGTAACTGTTCTTGAATCTGATGGTGCAGGTCCTGAGGCTCTTGTGCCTTCTACCTCAGAGGTCCCCAACCACCAGGCCGCAAAGCATGTGCTACCAGGCTGTGAGGAAACAATATGAGTCAGCTGCACCTTTCCTCATTCCCTGTCACGCACTGAACATAGGGTTGCCAAATGTCCCGTATTTGCCGGGACATCCCATATATTGGGCTAAATTGGTTTGTCCCGTATTTCCCCCGCTAAGGTAGAGCGTTCCTATGAAAGCTTTCGTGCCGAAATGGCGTGAAGCGAAGAAGCAATTACCATTAATTTATATGGGAAAATTTTTTGAGCGTTCCCAGACCCAAAAAAATAACCTAACAAATCATACCAAATAACACATAAAACCGAAAATAAATAACACTAACATATAGTAAAAGCAGGAATGATATGATAAATACACAGCCTATATAAAGTAGAAATAATGTATGTACAGTATGGTCAGGAAGATGAAGGCAAAAGCGATTTGTGGGGAAAAAATCGGCACGTACACACATGCGCACATCACGCATGCGCACACAGGTGCCCGCGCAAGGCTTCATGGGCATTCTTTTCCTGGGGTAAAGTGTCCCGGGATTTGACTGCTACTTTTGTCCCCTATTTGGGAGTGAGAAAGTTGGCAACCCTAACTGTAAAAGACATGTTGAAGTGAGTTTAACCCTACTTGAACACCACCCCCCCCCCCCGCCCAGTTGGCTGGTCCACAAGAATATTGTCAATATTAAACCGGTCCGCGGTGCAAAAAAGGTTGAGGACCCCTGTTCTACCTGATAGCAGCAGCGAGAAAAGGGGATAGCTTGGGCTTTGCGGATCTCTAATGATGGATGCTCTTTCCTACTAAGCTGAACCCACTTCCTTTTGTAGAATTTTGTAGGATGTTCTGTTTAATTCAGTTCAATTTTGTGCTGTATCGTTTGTTGCCTGCAGGCCGCAGACCCAATCTGCCCCAATCAAAATCACACAAAATGGCAATAAAAGGAGTAACCAGAATCACATTGTAACATGAACTACAGAGTCCAATCCAGAAAGACATCAAATAAACTTTGCCCAAGACCCAAGACTCCGGCACCAACCCCGAGCGGGAGGGAGGGAGGGAGGGAGAGAGAGAGAGAGAGAGAAAGAGAAAGAAGAAGAAGAAAAAAAAACAGGCATTTCCTCCGGGAACAGCGAGCTTGAATTATCACTGATGTCTGTGTTAGATTCTCTCAGTGTGGGATTTTACACGCCTGTCATCTTGGATCTATTTACTCATAAGTTAGGGTGAGGCTGAGTTCTTAAATGTTCTTATGCAGAACCACTGAGTTTGTGTTACTCACGAGTAAAGTGAAGTTTCCTGAAGTGAGGCGCAAATATACATAAATAGGAATCAGTTTTCTTGCAGATTTTACTTGAGTGTGGACCAAAATATTAAAAATGACTGTGTAATAAGCATTTGAATATCAAGTCCCAGGACAAAAGATCCTCTGTATCTTCCTTGTTGAGTCATTGAGATGGGAGCATGGATATTTTTAAACTGATTCCGGCTGTGACATCAGGGGAGCTTCTGACAAATTTTATGTTCCATGTGCAGAGGAAAAGAGCTTTCTTTCAAGACAACTTAAAGAAAAACGGGCTGGAGATTGAAGCTACAAGATCAGTGAGTACTCATTCAAATGTTATAGTGTTTGCTGAGAGGATCTTGATTATAAATTCAGCTGAAAGTTTCACTAACTCTAGAAGACACTTTAGTTTTCAGGAAGCATTGATTAACATGTGAGTTTTCACATGTTAATGTGAAAATTACTCGAGATTGTGAAAATAAACATGTAAATAAGTTTAAACTGTTGCATTTTTCTTTGTCAATTTATTCTTGCTCTGTCTTCAGCTGTAAACATTGCTATTTGCAGTATATTTTCACAGGACTGGTTATCCTTCAATGCTGTTATTGTTCCTCATGTGGTTTGAACAGCAATAGGTGGCAAGTGATTTTTATTATTGAGATACAGCGTGGAATAATCCCTTTCGGCCCCTTGAGCTACACAGACTTAATGCCAGCCCCATCACAGGACAATTTACAATGACTAATTAACCTCCCAACCGGTATATCTGTGGACTGTGGGAGGAAACTGGAGCACCTGGAGGAAACCTATGTGGTCACAGGAGCAATGTACAAACTCATTACAGGCAGCAGACACCAACAGAATCAACAAACTCATTCGTAAGGCCAGTGATGTTGTGGGGATGGAACTGGACTCTCTCACGGTGGTATCTGAAAAGAGGATGCTGTCTAAGTTGCATGCCATCTTGGTCAATGTCTCCCATCCACTACATAATGTACTGGTTGGGCACAGGAGTACATTCAGCCAGAGACTCATTCCACCGAGATGCAGCACAGAGCGTCATAGGAAGTCATCCCTGCCTGTGGCCATCAAACTTTACAACTCCTCCCTTGGAGGGTCAGACACCCTAAGCCAATAGGCTGGTCCTGGAATTATTTCATAATTTCCTGGCATAATTTACATATTACTATTTAACTATTTATGGTTCTATTACTACTTATTATTTATGGTGCAACTGTAATGAAAACCAATTTCCCCCGGGATCAATAAAGTATGACTATGACTATGACTACTATGGTGGGAATAAAACCCAGTTCACCTATGCTGTACAGTGGCAGTACTGGTTATAACAGTGATTGGAGCCACATTTGAGGTTCAAAATCATTGCAACGTTGTTAGAGTTAGGGTGAGTGAGTGAGGCCTCCGTCAGTCATAGTTGACCATGGAGGTTGTGTCCTAGCTGTCCAGATACGCACCCTGGGCAGTACGATATGGAGAGCAAGCTGGGGCCTGTGTAGTAGGCTCCCCCTCTCCACACATCCGGTGAACCCAAAGAATGGGCAGAGATCGATATATTTTGGCACCAGTGGCAACACAGGAGTTGCCAGTTAGAGTTGAATCTCAAAGTAGAACTGCCCCAGCTCCAGATTTTTCCTCAGGTTTTACTCACGAGGCCTTCCCCATGAGTGGGTATTGCCGCAAGGCAGTGGAGGTTTGAGATCAAAGTTTTCCTTCCCCTAGATGAGCTGCCAACCACGGCTGATGAGCCCCATCTGCCCGAAATGACTGATTTTAAGGTGAGGGTAGCCCACCTTTTCCCTTCTCCTGTCAGCAGAAATGTTTCTGCCAGGCTGAGTAGCTCAGCCACACGTGAAGGCCGGGAGCTGGACTTGGTTATCAGAGGCTATTTGAGGCGAATGCGATTAGAAACATTTTTAGATTATGAAGACACGTAGTCCTCTTTTATTGTCATTTAGTAATGCATGCTAATATTTCCTCAGGTGTGATATGACAAAACACAGGACAGACCACGACTGAAAAAGACTGACCAAACGACATAATTATAACGTATAGTTACAACAGTGTAACAATACCATAACTTGATGAAGAAGTCCATGAGCACAGTAAAAAGTTCAAAGTCTCTCAAGTGTCCCACATCTCACGCAGACGGGAGAAGGAAGAAAAACTCTCCCTGCCGTACCCGACCACAGTCCGACTCTGAGTCATCCGAAAACTTCGAGCTCTGATCAGCTCTCCGACACCGAGTACTGAGCGCCATCTCTGTCCGAGCGATTCGACCTCAACCTCGGTCGCCAACAGCAGGCAAGGCCGGGGATTTTGAGGCCTACCCTCCGAAAGATTCCCGACCACACAATAACGACAGCAGCGAATGGGCGTTTCAGAAATTTCTCCAGATGTTCCTCTGTGCTTTCACGTCCATTCTCCATCAAATCAGAATTGTCCATGGCCCCTATTTAACGGATATGATATCATTTTTCACCGGAGGGCTGCGCACGCGCAGGCGCGCTGCTCTCTCTCCCCCCGCCTTCAATATATTTTGAAGTGAGTAAAACCGGAGGGAAAATCTGGAGCTGGAGCCCTGAAGGCAGTCCTACTTTGAGATTCAATGCTGACTGGCAACTCCTGTGATGATATATCGAAATATAATAGGTAGTGGGAGCTTATCCCATTATCTCCCCCTGGTATAACCACCCCAAGGAAGCAATGAGGGTGTTACTTTACTATCTGCCAAGTGATCAGATTACTGACATGAGTCAAACCTGAGCCCACCTGTATATTTCTTCATGAACTCACCACCTAGCTTACAACCCAGTGCAATGTCATCCCTTGCTCATTAGGCCACGTAATGCCATTTCTTCAGAGTTATGTCCCTGTTTCTACTTTCTCCGTTCTCAATATCTTTTGCTGCCTGCTACATTGAACTGCGATACCTGCCTTTATCAGCCAAGGCAAAGAAGTTTAACACAGTAAGATCCTGCTAGCTCTGTGTAAAAGTGTGGTTATCAGAATCGGAATTAGGTTTACTAGCGGGAAGCGCAGAATCAAATATCGCTATGATGATTGTACGTTCTAGTATCAATTGTCTGGCGACAATGAAGTATAAAGTATCACTGACATATCTTGTGAAATGTGCTGTTTTGCAGCAGCTGTATGGTGGAAGATCTAAAAATTACAATAAGTTACAAAAATAATAAATAAGAAGAGCACTGATTGGGTCACCATGAGGTGACCACTGGGATTTTCATGAACAACAGTCTCTAGAGTTTACAGAGAATGGTGCGAGAAACAAAAAAAAGTGAGCAGCAGTTCTGTGGGCAAGAACGCCTTGTTAATGAGAGAGATCAGAGGAGAATGGCCAGACTGGTTCAAGCTGACAGGAAGGCAACAACTCAGATAACCACGTGTTACAGCAGTGATGTGCAGAAGAGCATCTCTGAACGTACAACACATTGAACCTTGAAGTGGATGTGCTACAGCAGCAGAAGACCACAGCAGGTTCCACTCCTGTACCTAATGAACCTAATATACCTGGGTGTATATGCTCGTCTGTCTATCCTGGATTGATACTCATTTCATTGTACTTCATGTATGTGTGCTTTGGAATTAGTTAGCAAAACAGTGAAATAATTGTACGTTTTGTTCAATATTTCATGTTTTTTTTTTCCACCTGCTACCTTAGATTTTAGATTCCAAGACAATTTTCCTGAAGCTCCATGCACCCTGGGAAGTTCTCTGTCACTACGCTGAAGTCCTCCATATAAAACTACCTCTACAAAGCAATGACTTAAAACAGAAGACCTCAACGTTTAACTACATAACTAAGCTTTTCTCAGTGTCTGAAGACAAAATTCCACCAGAGGATGAATATTTCACTGCGCCATTCGAGTTGGACCGTATTAAAAGTTTCCAGACTGAAAATCGCGATGCCTTCTTCACACCAGCAACGCGAAGCAGAATTGTAAGTCATCAAATGCCACCCCTCAGGTTCTGTTGCATTAACAAATGTGTCAGTGTCTACACATCCATCACTGAATCCCACATTCCCTGAAACTATTTCAACCCTTTGGCAAATAAATCATTTTAATTGGGAGCAAAAAAGGTAAATAAAGAATGATTTACATTTTTGTCTGATTGTCCAAAGGTTTTAAAGTACATTTATTATCAAAGTATGTATAATTTATACAACCTTGAGATTTGTCTGCTTACAGGCAGCCACAAAGCAGAAAACCTGAAAGAGCCCAGTTAAAAAAATGACCAACACCCAATGCACAGAGAGAGAAAAAAAACACAAATCATGCAAACAATAAAAGCAAGCAACAGCATTGCAAACCAGATTGAGTCCATTGACCCAGAACTCGAAGTAGCCAGAGTGGGTCTGTAACCTCAGTCTCAATTTATCACACAGCGGGGTAAATCACCGTGAACCTCACAGACACGAAGCAACGATTTGCCACATTTCTGGTTTTGGTTTTAAGTGAGCTATTTTGACCATTTTCACACTGCATATTATTTTTCAAATAATCAGTTTTCCATTTCATTTTGTAGGTCAATTATATTTTGAATCGTTGTGTATATAAAAAAGGAAAACCCAACAAGTTTGGTATCACTAAACTTCTGGACTCAAATGCCTATAAGGCAGCGTATACACTCCATGATGTAAGTAACTTAAGATGGTTAATTGTATCTCGACACTTATCATTTGATTTTTCATCATCACCATCATGTACCATGTTGTGTGACATAGGCGATCCTGGTCTTTCCATGACTATGATTGTTCTTGGCAAATATTCTACCAAAGTGCTTTGCCGTTGCCTTCTTCTGGATGGGTAGTGTGTTTACAAGACAGGTGACCCCAGCCATTATCAATACTCTTCAGAGATTGAGAAAAGAGCTGGTGCTTTCCTGGTGTGTATGATGAATAAACTCTCTTGGGCTTCCAGCCAGGTACAAGTATTGATGTTTTGATGACAGACTTTGCCATCTTCAACAGGGTTGATGCCTGGACATGTCTAGGGGCATGTATATGTTTATACCCCCGTCGTCCGTTCCTCCTGATTGGTTAGTCCTCAACCAATCAGGTTTCCACTAGACCACCTTGTATATAATCGAAGTCAAAACTATGGCCATTGCAAATGCAATGTTCTGCTGCTGTATCATTCACAATGGCCTTAGAATTGACTTCAATGAAACAAAACTACTGCACTGTGCTAATGAATTTTGGAATCACCTGGTAAAGGAAGCCATTGAAATAAAACTAGACGAAAAGAATTTTGACAAAGACGAAGGACTTGCTCTAAGGTATGAACTGGAATTTGATTGTAAACAAGGTGGAACAGTGGAAAACAGTTTGGATGAGGACTAACCTATCAGGAGAGATGGATAATGGGGGTATATATACCACTGAACTAGATATGCCCAGGCATCAATCCTGAGGAAGGTGGCAAAGTTTGTCATCGAAACGTCGGTTAGAATCAAAACCTGTACCCAGCTGGAAGCCCAAGAAGAGTTTATTCATCTTCAGAGATTGTATGTCTGGCGTCAGTGGGCGCATAACCAGAACTTTGATATGCACCCATCTACCACCTGCTCCCATGGCTTCACGTGACCCTGATCGGTGGGTGGGGGGCCCGGGGGGGGCAGTTAAGCAGGTGCTACACCTTGCCTAAGGGTGACCTGCAGACTAGAGGAGGGAAGGAGCACCCTACATCTCCTTTGGTAGAGACGTACCTCCACCTTGCCACCCAAGCCTGACTTTATGTATTAATTCAAATAATAATAAATAGCTTCATATTGTTAGGTATTTTTTAAATTGGACAGAAATGATTTGATTGTACTGACATAGAGAGTTGTTTATATACACTGTTTGTTTAGTACTGTTTGTACATGCAGCCCCCCTGGCCACCCTCAGGGTCGCTCGGCTTGCTGTCGTCTAGGGAAACAGCCTCGGCCCCGCCAAACTGGGTAATTCGTTTGTGTGGATGCTGTGTGAGGTACCCCACCCCGCCCAAATAACAGACATTACACCAGATGCAATTAAATGATTTACAGTTTATAGATATTACTGGAACTATATAATTAAAAGAGATTAAAATATAAAAGGAAAATAAAAGGCGCCACACTTATCAAAGTTCAATCTCTTCGTGCACAAAAACCGTTGGAGCTCAAGGACCTTCTTCTTCACCCTGCGACCCCCTCGGACCACCTCGACCGGCCGCCTGGGACCAACAACGGTGGTCGACCAGACGCTCGACAGGAGTCCGTCTCCGTCTCCTCGCCGAATGTCCCGCTCGGGGTCCGACCCCGTTAGCGGACTCACAGCACCTGGTCCATCCTCTGTCTCGCTCTCCCGCCTTATGCCCCCAAACCCCGCGCATACAGTATCTTCAAATACACCAAAACCATAACAACTATCCCAATTGGTTAATAGCACCCTCTTATCACCCTCTAAACCACAATAAGCTGCTAGCGCAAACTTTCTCAGCGTTAAAGCACAACAAAGCCGCATTCCCCAGATTAACATAACAAAAACGCCATTTTAATTAGCCTCCGCAGTAACATAAAAATCGAAACCCCCTTACATACACTTGAACAGAATCTTATATTGCAGTGTGCTTGCAAAGAAGATAAAATACGAGGGGTGATTGATAAGTTTGTGGCCTAGGGTAGAAGGGGTCAATTTTAGAAAACCTAGCACATTTATTTTTCAACATAGTTCCCTCCTACATGTACACACTTAGTCCAGCAGTTGTGGAGCATACAGATCTTGGACCTCCAGAAAGTGTCCACAGCAGGGCTGATTGATAACTTCGTGGCCCAAGGTAGAAGGGGACGAGTTATACAGCTCTCGTTACATGCACATGCAGTTCAACTCTGAGTGAAAATGCGGAAAGTTTGAAGTTAATAACTCATCAGGGGTGATTGATAAGTTCGTGGCCTAAGGTAGAAGGAGATGAGTTATTAACTTCAAACTTCGTAACGAGAGCTGTTAAACTCATCTCCTTCTACCTTAGGCCACGAACTTATCAATCACCCCTCGTATACTAAAATGTTGGCTTTCTTGAGCAATCTTGTATTAAACTCCAGAACAGCACAACCCTCAAATTCTCCCCGGTCTGAAGGTACTGACTGATGCTATGGTACTATCTCAAAGTCCTTGGCCCTTCTCTAAGCTAAACAGCAGAGTCAACATTTTCTTTCACATTTAACAGGAAAATCAGACTACAAGTTCAAAGTATATTTATTACTAAAGTATGTATACATTATACAACCTGAGATTAGTCTCCTTACAGGCAGCCACAAAACAGAGAAACCCCAAAAGAACCTGTAAAAAGACCACCAAACCCCCTGTGGTGGCACAAACAATAAAAGAAAGCAAATACATTCAGAACTGAAGTTTTACAAGAGACACGAAGCCAGGCATCAATGCGCCTGGAGCCAGGCCACAGGCGCCGTTCAACTCAGAGCTGAGTAAACGTCATAGAGCTGTGGTCCCCAACCTC
Organism: Mobula birostris; assembly: GCF_030028105.1. Taxonomy (NCBI): domain Eukaryota; kingdom Metazoa; phylum Chordata; class Chondrichthyes; order Myliobatiformes; family Myliobatidae; genus Mobula; species Mobula birostris. The sequence continues at coordinate 5,464,393 of NC_092378.1, read as the reverse complement.
CGGGCCGCGAAGCATGCAGGGGTACAGCGGTAGCCGGGACGTACCCAGCACGTCTTTAAGAAAAAAGCCGAAATAAACAAGCTAATTAATTAGGTGCCGCACGGCCTGTAAGTGTCGGCCCAGATCAGAGGCAACTGCAATCTTCGCGGCATGCGTGCTTCGCGGCCCAGAGGTTGGGGACCACTGTCATAGAGCAGCAAGCAGAACCAGGCAGACCATAAAAAGTACCAGAGTCTGTCCTGTGCCCTATTCTCAATTAAAATCTAGACAAAGTCAACAGAAATTTATTAAGTAATTTTATCAAAGTACTTATTGGTTACCATATACTACCTTGCAATTCATTTTCTTGCAGCTATTTACAGAAAAATAAAGAAATACAATAGAATTTACAAAAAAAAACTATACATAAACAAAGACTGGCAGATAACTAAAGTAGATAAGATGACAAATTGGGTTAATAAAAATAAATAATACCAAGAACATGAATTGTAGAGTCCTTGAAAGTCTGTCTGTAGGTTGTGGAACTGGTTCAGTGTTGGGATGAGTGAAGATATCCCTGATGGTTCAGGGGCATGATGATTGTAGGGTAGTGACTGTTCCTGATCATGGTGGTGCTGGACATAAGGCTCCTGTCCCTCATGCCTGATGTCAGCAACAAGAAGAGAGTGTAGAGCAGGCGTCCCCAACCTCACTTAGTAGGAGGAGTCCATGGCAAAAGTCAGTTGAGATCGCCTAGTGTAAAGTATAAATAAACAATTTAGCTGTATAATTTATTTCAGTCCTGTTAATAAATACTGCAGGATATTTCATAAGAGTATGGTGACAAATGCAACTAATCTAATATTCACATTCATGAATTCCCATTTCTTCCAGTGCAAGTTCAACCAGAAATCTTTGGACCCGCTGTGTCCCAATGAGAGGTTCCTTCTTTACCGGGAGTGGGCTCACCCCAAGAACTTCTACAAACTGCAGCCTTTGGATCTTATCAGGTACTCCCTCTTCATCTGAGTGTTAAAGTAATACATTGAGAGTATTACATCTCTAGACACAAGCGACCACTTCAATACCGTTACAGAAGGCATTTGGGTAACACTGATCTCCGTCAGTAAAAAGATATGGTGCTCGTCAGTCCACTCAAATACATTGAAATATGGAGACTGCCAGCTGGCTGATAAGAGCATTCAAGGATGTACAATATCCCCACTGATTCAAGTCAAGTTTATTGTCATACGTACAAGTACAGTCAGGTTCAGCTAGAATGAAAAACTTGCTCACAGCAGCATCACAGGCACAAACGTTCAAATAACACACAGAATATATGTATGTCAGTGGAGAGAAAAAGTAAGGATTACAAAACAAGACTTGTGTACAAAAACTAACAAAAACAAGGCAATCGTGGTACAAGGAGTGCTCCATTACTGGTGCAGGGTTGGGGTGTGCAGGTCAGTTCCTGAACCTGATGAGCTGTTCCCAAACCTGGCAGTGTGGACCTTTCAGTGTCTCTACCTCCTCCCTGATGACAGCACTGAGAAGAGGGCTTGTCCTGAATGATGGATATCCCTGCTGGTAGATGCTGCACTCCACCTACTACCCACACATTTCATCCTCCAAATCCCATCCCCATTTAGTCCCAGCTGCCCTTCATCTTTCCCATAATGATTCCCATTATCACCTTCTTTACATGTGAGGCTTCAGCACTCGTAGCCTTTGGGTTTGTGTTCCTGACCCACCAGCAGCTATCTCCACCTCCCCTTTCTCTTCCCTTTCCCTCACCAGCTTCTGTCTGCTTTTTTTATTTTACTTGCCTGCTCCCAGCAATCACCTGCCTCTGTTTCCATCTTCACCCACTATGTCTCCCCCTACCTTGTTCCATCAGTGTATCATCCTTCACCCCTCCTCAATCCACCTGTCATCTGCTGGTCCCTGTCTCACTCCTCCCCATCTCCTTATTATACTAGTTATCTACCCTCTCCACTCCCAGTCCGGATGGAGGACCTTCACTCAAAACCGGTCATTTCTCTCTGCCCCTCAGCCTCCAGCAGTTGTTTTTTATTTTGGTCCAGATTCCAGTATTTGCATTCTCTTGTGAATTCAACCTTCTTCTGTGGCTGATTTCAGCTGAGTGGGGTGGAGGTGTTAATGTATCTACGAGGTTGGCTTCTTCTTCCAATAATGCAACCACATCTTTTGATTTGATGGGGGTTCCCATAATCACTTAGGTTTAGCAAACATCCAGGGAATGGTGAGGCTGGAAAGAAGAGTGAAACACTGTCTTAAAACATAATTAGTCTCCTGTTATAAACGAATTCTGGAGAAAATCAAAGCCAGAGTCAAGTTTATTAATATATAGCCAAGTATGTGTATGCACAGGTGCAATGAATAATTTACTTGCAAACAACATCAAGTCAAGTTTATTGTCATTTAACTATATGCATATATATATAATCTATATAAGCATATAATTTATATAGAAACAGACACGTCTTTGAACCAGGATGTAGCACAGAGGTACACAGAACACACGATAACTTACGAAGGGACAGATAAAATCTACAGATGAATGACACATAAATAACAAACTAAAGTGCATTAATTTTAAATATAGGATTTTGTATCACAGGTACATATCATATAAACAGCGTTCATGGGAAAACAGAAAATGTACATTAAATTATAATGTGAAGAGCCCAGGATTTGTCTTGGTCACCAGTTTTAACCCAAAGTAGAGCTCATAGGCTTTCTTAAGAAGAGGAGTCATGCTCCCACTTTGAGATTTAAGCATTTACTCGCCATAAACATACCAGGAAGGATCACACTGTGCAACGTTGCCGAGATATTTTACTATCACAAGTACTCAGATCCCTAAATGGACATTGAACCCTTGGACACTACCTCACTTTTTAAAACAATATATATTATTTCTGCTTTCTGCAGGACTTTTAATCTATTCAATGTACATATACTGTAATTGATTGATTTATTTATTATTATATTATGTATTACATTGAACCGCTGCTGCCAAGTTAACAAATTTCACATCACATGCCGGTGATAATAAACCTGATTCCAATTCTGAAATACAATTACTTTATTATAATGAGTACACACAATATGCTATGCGCCTGAAACGTGCATCAACATGATCACAAACTAATATACATGTAAACGCAATGCTCGGAAGAGTGCGTGATGCTTTTGTAGCCTCTCTCAAACCTGTCCTCCCATGCAGCATCCACCCTACCTAAGCACACCCCAGGAGTGCCTGGACAAGGTACAAAACTTTTCAGCTTACATTGTGGGCAACATTTTAATTGACTTGAATTGAAATAACAAATATAGGCACATTTTTTTTTTGAAATGTTGTGTGATAGGGAAATTTTATGGCGATTTTCATGATCAACAGCCCTAAATCCATAAGATACACCCAAAAGTATTCAGGAAATAAAATCTTTCTGGTCTAGTGTTATGCACAATTTTTGCAAGAAAATATCATTTGAACAAAATATCCATTTTAGTGCAAAGTTGTCGAGGTGGTTATGGTGTTGTTAAACTGTAGCCTCCAGCCTTACGATATGATCATCAATTTTCCTTCCAGTACTTTTCCCTTATTTTCCCAGTATTATTCCCTTTCCCTCTGAAAATGAATTCTTAACCTGGTATCCAATGCTCTCCAATGCTATGATTTTAGTAAAAACTTACAAATATGAATCCAGTAAAAATAAATTCCTCTCCCCTCCCCTCTTCCTCTGCTTCCCACTCTGGCCTTTTACCTCTTCTCACCTGCCTATTACTTCCCCCTGGGCCCCCTCCTCCTTCCCTTTCTCCTATGGTCCACTCTGTTCTGCTGTCAGACTTCTCCAGCTCTTTACCTTTCCCACCCACTTGACTTCACCTATCACCTTCCAGCTGGCCTCCTTCCCCCCACCCCCACCTTTTTATTCTGGCATCTTCCCCCCTTCATTCTCAGTCCTGATGAAGGGTCTCAACCCAAAACGTTGACTGTTTATTCATTTCCATGGATGCTGCCTGACCTGCTGCATTCCTCCAGCATTTTGTGCGTGTTGCTCTAAATAAGTAGTCAAGATTCAACAGGGATTCAGGACAGTTAATTCCTACAAATATTAACATAAGGATGTCAGAAAATTGTAATTTGTATAATTTTTAAAATTCTTTTTGCCTACTGTCTTTACCCAAATCTGTCAGCCTTTGAGCTGACAGAATTAACAAGCTCATCCCTATATGCCCCTTGGAACTCACCTCTGGAAGTCACCTCCTCTGCATTCATTATCGTACCTTTCACTGCCTTCAGTGCGTTGTTGCCATGGCCTCGACTCAACACAGTGTTCTTGCCATGACTCAGGGAAGAATGGAACTGGCATAGTTTTCTGCCATGTTAATGTACCAACCCATTACCACCCCATCTTTGCAGTAGAAAATAACCCGTTTGTCCAGTTTCACTTCAAGCAACCACTAAACAGCGGTAGAGGATCAGAGATTTAATAGTGAGAGATTCAACTTCAGTCCCTATTTAAAATGCCAGATAGTATTTATACAGCAAAGGTGGCTATGCTCGAGCAACTTTAAATTGACCAAAAAAAAGTGTTTTGTTATACAATATTTAAAGTCATTCAGCTGGGAGTTGATTTAATGCAACTGCAGTCAAAGGAATGTGATTAGAAATAGTTTCATTGGAGATGACTATTGCTTTGCTCTGTTGGAGCACAAATATTGCTAATTTCCTCCAGACCAATATCCTGAGCATGATACTCAACAGTGTGCAATTCAGTTCCTGATTCCTCAGCGTTCTTCCAAAGAAAGGCAAAAGTCAGGAATGTTTTGAAATAACCCACCATGTCACTGAATGACTACAACTCTGAAAAATAATTTAAAAACTCAGTAAAACCTACAGTATGATAAGGCAACCAGCTTGATCATAAATACTCACTTCTTTCATCATGGCTCATTTCACAGGATCTCGACATCTTCGGGTGGGAATAAGGTCACCTCATTTGTTTAGGTCAAATTGGTCTGTATAAAAATCAAAGTTGAGTTTACTGCCCTATGGACAAGCACATTACTGAGCGTGTGCAGTGAGAAACCTACCAGCAGCGGTAACACAGGCAGAGCACCAGAAAAGCAGTGTTCACCGGAAAAACACAAGCACAATTCTTAGAAGGAGGAACAAAATGAGAACAAGATCATCCAAACTAAAAGGGACACACACAAAATGCTGGAGAAACGCAGCAGGCCAGGCAACATCTGAAAAAGAGTACAGTCAATGTTTCAGGTCGAGACCCTGCAGCAGGACTGGAGAAGAAAAAAAAGTGATGAGGAGTTGAATTAAAAGGTGGGATGAGGGGAAGGAGAAACACAAGGTGACAGGTGAAACTGGGAGGGGGAGGGGTGAAGTAAAGAGCTGGAAAGCTGATTGGTGAAAGAGACACGGGGTGGGAAGAGGGGGGAATCTAATAGGAGAAGGCCCTGGAAGGAAGAAAAGTGGGAGGAGCACCAGAGATGGGCAGGCGAGGTAAGGTGAGAGAGGGAAAAGTCCCTTCCAACTTACGTCCGTAACACTTCACACGCTCTGGATCTTTTCAATGATTTCAAGTTCCCCGTCCCCTATCATCGTATTTTTACTATGGATGTCCAGTCCCTATACACCTCCACCCCCCAGCAGGAAGGCCTCAAAGGGAACCAAAGTCGTTCGTTTCTTTGGTTGGAGGAATAAAGTGTTACATACCCCGTAACGGGTTAAAGGACCAGCAGAAATGGAAAACACCTTTAGTCTGGGTTTACTTTTAAGTAATGCTATTTTTATTAGTAACTACATAATGCAGTCATATATAACCAGATAAATCAAACTGGTTAGCAGTGTTACGTGTATATATGTGTGCAAATATAACTCCCAAACTATTGAGCTTGGGGGACACAAGGCTTAGAGTCTTGAGATGGTAAAGTATGAAAGTTCAGTTCATCCACGGAATAGGTGATATGAGAGAGATATTTGTAATCCAGGGTAAATGCAGAGAGAAGGCAAGTATGTCAATATTCCACAGATTCCACGACAGCAATGCGAGATAACAATAGTAGTAGGTTTTATCTCCAAAGTTGTTCCATTCCACACACGAAATATCACCGACAGTGATCTTCAACGAATATCCTTTCAACACAAGTGGTACCACACCCAAATTCAGTTACGAGACATCCCAAAGTGGTGGCCACAGGATACTCCCAACAGAATCCACGTATAGATTATCACCAACAGTAGCTTATCACAAAGGGGACCCTCTTCAAGTGGTAAAACTACCAACCCAGTCAAGGATTATCACACACACAAAATACTCTGCAGGTGCTGGGGTCAAAGCAACACTCACAACACGCCAGAGGAACGAAATGTTGACTGATCGTTTCCACGGATGCTGCCTGACCTGCTGAGTTCCTCTGGTGTGTTGTGATTACCACACACCAGTAGTTTCCACACAAGCCTACACCAAACACACAACATGATAGCCACTTATCCAGTTCCATGACATACAAAATAACTCTAACAGTGATTTTCCACAGGGGTGCCTTTCTTCAGTGAACTACCACACCCAAACAATGGTAACACACAAGTGGTATTCACAAAGGTACTCCCCTCCCCAGAGAACCCACTCCTGTGGATTAACTAAGTGACAATAACATCTTTGTATTCAAATGGAACTCAAACTCACCCTTACCAGCTATGGAGAGAGAGAGTCCAAACAGTGACCTCTTTGTCACTAGGTTTCTTCTGTTTCAAACCTTCCTTTCCCCTCTTCTCTTCCTTTAAAGTCACTGAATGTGACCACAACAAGGAGACCGTCTTCTGTGGTGGCGTTATCAACCCTGGTAAGGGTTGGACACTAATAACTTCCCACCGGTCACCCCTTTTCCACACTGCGAGAGCCACTGACTGATCCTCCAGAAACCCACCTTTCTGTGGGCACAACAAAGCTCATCCAGTGTCCAAAACCATGTGTGTCTAACAACCAGCTGACCTTGTATTTATCTCAGCATGCTGAACACCAGCTGCCCATCACATAACGCCACCCTCAGTTACCATGACGACTCACAAGCTGTCCGTGTCTTCTTCTTCTTCTTCTTCTTCTTCTTCTTCTTCTTCTTCTTCTCTCTCTCTCTCTCTCTCTCTCTCTCTTTCTTTCTTTCTTTCTTTCCATGGCAACCCAAAAGCTGACAGCAGGAGTCAATGTCCTTGTAAAAGTGTAAACACAAGCTGAAAGGCAGGCTCCGCCCCTCCCTCTCTCAGCAGAAATCTAAAAGTTAGTCTCAGTTCTCTCTTGTGCCTTAAAGTGACAGGCCACAGCAAAAAGGAATCCCAGGGGTATATGATAAAAGATTTGGCGTTTTTTGGCCGAGACCCTTCATTGGAAAGGAAGAGGAAGAAGCCAGAATAAGAAGGAGTGGGAAAGAGAATGGAGTACAAACTGGCAGGTGAAAGGTGAAGCCAAGTGAGGGGAAAGACAAGGGGATGGGGGAGGTGGGGATGAGGTAAGAAGCTAGGAGGTGATATGGGGAAGAGGCAAAGAGCCAGAGAAGGAAGCATCTGATATGAGAAGGCAGTGGACCATGAGAGAAAGAAGGAGGAGAGGCATTAGAGGGAGGGGAGGAGAAGGGAAGGGGTAGGAGGGGAGCCAGAATACAGAATGCAAAAAGAGAGAAGGGGTAGGTAAATAACTATGTTTAAAAAGTCTATGTTTTAGCCATCAGATTGAATGCCATCCAGACAGGAAGAGAGGTGTTGATAAACATATTGATGGTAATCAGTTTATCTGGTATTTTGTTTTTAAATAAGTCATGGCATGGAGACAGTCATTTGCCATAAAATCTTCTTACATTCATTGAATTAATGCAGAAAAATATCTGAGTTGAGCTGAAAAAAAACTGACTGAAAATAAATTAAAGCATTATCTCTTTCTATATTGAGATGAGAGGAAGAGGGAACCTAAAACATAACCTCTTATGATTATGTTGATAATTTATTTCATTACGTATGTTTGCATGACTGGAACATAGCAGGACTTAATAAAACTAAAATGATTCTCTTATGAGATGAAAAATCCACCCTTGTTTTTACTGTTGCTGACAAATGCATTGTCTTCATTATTTCAACTTGTACATTTTAATCAGCTGTTTGGTACATGTTACCATTAATCTTTTAGCTCATCACTGCCAGTTTTGGAATAAGCAATAAATGCTCTGTTGCCAGAAATGCCAAATCCTCCCAAAATATTTTAAATGTTGTAATTTGTCTGTCATAATTTGCTTGATGGTTCCATACATCCACTATTTGTTAGGTGCATCCAAGAGAATTTCTTAAACAATATTTGGATAGTCCGACAAGAGGAGGGGCTGTACTGGTCCTGGTGTTGGGTATTGAGCCCAGCCAGGTGACCGATCTTTCAGTGGGTGAACAGTTGGGGGACACTGGCCACAACTCCTTGCGTCATAAGAAAGCTATAGACAAGGATATATATGGACCTTGCGGGAGAGTATTAAATTGGAGCAGGGAAAATTACAAGAGCTTCAGGAAGGAACTAGGGAGAGTTGGATGAGAACAGTTATATGTGGGAAAGTTCACATCCAACAATTGAAGGGTGTTTACAGACCGACTGCACAGAGCACAGGACAGGCATGTTCCAGTCAGAAGGAAGCACAATGATGCCAAGGTAAGAGAACCTGGGATGCAGAGGGAGGTGATTAGTTTAGTCAAGAAGAAAAACTATGTAAAGTTTAGGAAGCTAGAATCAAACAGGGCCTTTGAAGATTACAAAGAAGCCAGAAAAGAACTCAAGGAGGGAATTACGAAAGCCACGAGGGGCCATGAAAAGTCTGTGGCAAGAAGGATTAAAGAGACTCCCAGGGTATTCTATACATACATCAAGAGGTTAACTAGGGAGAGGGTGGGACCACTTAAGGATAAAGGGGGAGCATTTACTTGGACATAGAGGATGTGGGTGAGGTCCTCAGTATTTACCAAGGAGATTGATGTGGAACATAGGGAGATCAGTGCCAAGAGTATTAATAAACTAGGGCACTAAAAGGTAAAGGATGAGGTAGTTTGGGGTCTCTTATGGAGAATTATGGTGGATAAGCCCTCAGGGCCTGATGTGGTATAGCCCAGTTTATTGAGGGAGGCAAGAAATGAGATTGCTGCAGCCTTGACCAGTACCTTCATGTCCTCTGTAGCCACAGGCAAGATCCCAGAGGACTTGCAATTGGCTAATGGTGTTCAATTATTCAAGAAGGGAACCAGCAATAATCCTGGAAACTGCAGATCAGTAAGTCTCATTTCAGTGGTAGGAAACATACTGGAGAGAATTATTAGGGATAGAATTTATGAGCATTTGGAGAACCATGGCCTGATTAGGGAGAGTCAATGTGGCTTTGTGTGGGGCAAATCATGTCTTACTAACGTGAGTTTTTGATGAGATGAGGGTGATTGATGAAGGTAGATCTGTGGATGTTGTCCACATGGAATTTAGTAAGGTGATTAACAAGATCTCTCATGGAAGGTTAAAATGCATGGGGTCCATGGCGAATTGCTATTTGGATTCAGAACTGGCTTGCCCATATAAAACAGAGGGCAGTAGTTGAAGCTCTGGAGGGTCTAATTGGAGGTCTGTGATTTATGATGTTTGCAGGGATCTATACTGGGACCTCTTCTGTTTGTGATGTATATAGATAACCTGGATGAAAATGTATATGGGTGGGTTAGTAAATCTGCAGATGATACAACAATTGGTGATGTGTGGATAGTGTAGAAGTCTGGCAAAAAAAAACTACAATGAAATATAGATCAGTTGCAGATATGGGGGTGGGGGGGTAGAAATGGCAGCTGGAGTTTAACCCAACCAAATGCAAAGTGTTGCACTTTGGTAAGTCAAATGCAAAAGAGACAGCACACTGTTAAGGGCAAGATCCTTAACAGTGTTGAGCAGAGGTATCTTAGCGTCCAAGTTCATAGCTCCATAAAAGTGGCTACACAGGTTGAAAAGGTGGTTAAGGCGGCATGTGGCTCGTTTGCCTTTATTAGTCAAGGCATTCAGTTCAAAGGTCAGAAAGTTATTTTGCAGCCTTATAAAACTCTAGTTAGGCTGCATCTGGAGTATTGTGTGACAGTTGAGTCAATGCTTAGTAAGTCTCTCAGATCTTTTCTCACAGTCATGTGATAGACAGTGGGACTGTTGTGGAGCCCTTGTGGTAGCCTTGTCCACTGGTTTTGTTGACCATCAGCTTTAAATGCCAACCACAGTTGATATTCAGGTGCCAGAATCCATTGGCCTTATCAATAACTGTGAACCACTTCTTGTATGATGGCTTCAGGGCATCAAAAATCGGTGATGGATCTACCACTAGAGAGGTTAGCTTGTCAATTTGGTTAGCAATGGTTTAATCTTCAGTCCTGGGTGTCATCACTCCCTTTTGTCATGTTAGAGCGATCTGTAAAACAGCAGCCAATCCTATTCCCTCTTAACTGTCATCTTCACTTGAGTTGTTAGAGTCCATGTCATGTCCATCCTGTAATTCCTCGGAGTTCGGCTGGTGGCGCTGTCTCGGAAGACTGTTCAGCATAGTGAGGGTTTTCCATGGTAAAGCATCACCACGGGACTGCCTACTTGAAGTCCCTGATATTTTGATATTGCCTCGTGCACCACATTTAAATGCAATTACGGTTATCAATTTTTTTTGCTTGGTCAGATAAAGCAGAGATTTGCTCTTTAGACTTTTCACTGTCTCAATCATACTGGTTTTATAGTTTATTGCACGCATCACATTCCTTTCCCTTTCCTCGCCCTATTAATCTTTTCTTCGGTCATGTATTAGAACAAACCGCCCACATATTCTTTTCTTTAACTCACACAATCCAGGTTTCTCTCCATTCACATGCCATCTTAATAAACTTAACACTGTTGGTACATTTCATTGTACTTTTTCATTAATTTTATCAAACTGAGATGTTTTATTCATGTCTGAGCTCAGTTTCACAATGTTGGCCATTGTTTTAATTCAAACTCGTGTAACACTTAATTTGTAGGTACATTTTATTACTTTGACCACAACCTCAAGATATTAGATTACAACTGAAATATCATGGCATCGTGTCTAAATCATTATAGGACTACAGTAGAATTTTTTTTATTTGGTTTGTAAACTTCTTTAACTCAATTTCAATCTAGATGGTTTCTAACCAGTAGATTATAACGGGAAATTTTTCTTCACACTCCACTGAGTTGCACATTTTGTACCCCACTGGCTTGGGCATACTTAATTATTTTCGTACTCCATTGGCTTGCATGTATTTAAGTATTTTCGCTCTCCATCAGCTTGCTTATATTTAATTTTTACAGGTCTGTTTTCTCAAAATGGTAACGTGGTAGTTTCCTCACTCCTACCTCCAAAAGATGAGGTCTTGAAGCCAGAACTAGGTTTGCTCACACAGTTTGGAATTAAAGGAAGCTCTTACCTCTTTTGTTTGTGCGTTAATAATTTCCATTTCATCTGTGATTCCTCCAAATCTTTAAATCTCTGTAATCATCTTCAATAACTACGATGTTGGATTTTGATGTTTTTGATCCAAGAAGTTAAGAAAGAGGCGTAGAACTTGTTGCCTCACAATTGTTTTATTGAGCACTCATTGTTCAAAGAGGTTTGGAAATGCAGAGCTGCAAAAATCCAGTGGCTAAGAATAGAAAAGGCAAAAATAAAAAATATATAAAGATGGTGGGCCAATGTGGCTGATCCTTCTTGTACCCCAGAGAAGAGAAATTCCATTCAAATTTGTAAATAAGAGTTATCCAATCAGATAGCCCCTATTCAAATAAAGCAACCACAGCGAAACTTCCAGAACTTTACAGTACTCCAACTGTGGCCTAACCAGAGTTTTATAGAGCTGCATCATTACCTCACGACTCTTAAACTCTATCCCTTGACTTATGAAAGCTAACACCCTATAAGCTTTCTTAACTACTCTATCTACCTGTGAGGCAACTTTCAGGGATCTGTGGACATGTAACCCCAGATCCCTCTGCTCCTCCACACTACCAAGTATCCTGCCATTTACTTTGTACTCTGCATTGGAGTTTGTCCTTCCAAAGTGTACCACCTCACACTTCTGTGGGTTGAACTCCATCTGCCACTTCTCAGCCCACTTCTGCAACCTATCAATGTCTCTATGCAATCTTTGATAGTCTTCGACACTGTCTACAACACCATCAAACTTTGTGTCATCTGCAAACTTGCCAATCCACCCTTCTACCCCCACATCCAGGTCGTTAATAAAAATCACGAAAAGTAGAGGTCCCAGAACCGATCCTTGTGGGACCCCACTAGTCACAACCCTCCAATCCAAATGTACTCCCTCCATCATGACCCTCTGCCTTCTCTAACGACTAGCAGTAACAGCAGACACACTGAAAAACTGTACTTACATACTGTGACCAGTAGAAAACCTACAAAGCAGTTACTTGTATGTAGGCAGTTAAATAAAATACATATACGCAAAAACTGTTAAATTGTACAAAAGTGTAGTCTAAGTCAAAGTCAGTCCAATAATAACTTGCAATATCTGTTCTTTCTTTTCTAGTTTAGCCTTTTTATTGCATTCTTGAAGCTGTTTTAGTTTATCGGAAGATTGTACTCCTTGCTAATTTTCTAATTCTTTGTTGCAGGAAGTATTATGGAGAGAAAATTGGAATATATTTTGCTTGGCTTGGTTTCTATACGGGCATGCTGGCTATTGCTGGGTTTGCTGGTCTCTTGTGCTTTCTTTTTGGAATACTGACAAGGGATGATAGTACTTGGAGGTAAGCCAAATAAATAAGGTTAAAATTGGCCAAATATTTGAATTTCAATGTGCCAGATGATTTTGGTGAAACTTTGATGTCACTGTTGATGGTAGCACATAGAACGATATAGCACAGTACAGGTCCTTTGGCCCACAATTGAGATGTACTGACAGATTCTGTTAATTGCTGTTGTACAGTTTGAGACAAAGGAGCAGAATTAGGCCATTTGGCCCATCGAGTCTGCTCTGCCATTCAATCATGGCTGATCCTTTTTTGTTCTCCTCAGCCCCACTCCAGCCTTCTCCCTGTAACCTTTGATGCCATGTCCAATCAAGAACCTATCAATCTCTGCCTTAAATACACCCAACGACCTGGCCTCCACAGCTGCCTGTGGTAACCAATTCCACAAATTCACCACCCTCTGGCTAAAGAAATTTCTCCACATCTTTGTTTTAAATGGATGCCCCTCTATTCTGAGGCTGTGCCCTTTTGTCATAGACTCCCCAGCATGGGAAACATCCTTTCCACATCTACTCTGTCTAGACCTTTCAACATTCGATAGGTTTCAATAAGACTCCCCCCCCCATCCTTCTAAATTCCACTGAGTACAGAACCAGAGCCATCAAACGTTCCTCATATGGTAACCCTTTCATTCCTGGAATCATCCTTGTGAACCTCCTCTGGACCCTCTCCAAGGCCAGCACATCTTTTTTTAAAGATGAGGGGCCCAAAACTGTTCACAATACTCAAGGTGAGGCCTCACTAGTGCTTTATAAAGTCTCAGCATCACATCCCTGCTCTTGTATTGTAGACCTATTGAGACAAATGCTAACATTGCATTTGCCTTCCTCACCACGACGCCACCTGCAAGTTAATCTTCTACCAAAGTGCCTGACCATGCATTTTTCAACATTGTATTTCATTTGCCACTTTCTTGCTCATTCTCCTAATCTGTCTATAAATCCTTCTGATAGCTATTTTCTGTGGAATGTTTGTGAAAGTGTGCTGGGATTTTTAGGAGCATTTATAAAAATATCTACAGATTTTTATTTCATTTATCCTACGATGATTCACTCAAATGGCCCAGGAAGCTGTTTCTTGATAATAAAATGTACCATGTATTATTTTATTTTACAGTTTTATTTTAAGTAATTGGATTTAATTTTTTTCAGTTTTAAACAATAATAACTGGACAAAGATCTTCCAAACACCATGGTAGGAGGCCAAACATTGTTGGAAAATGGCAGCAATTCTGTAGTGATCTGCCAGGAATTATTCTCAGTAGTGGGAGCATGTCGGGACTCCCAGTTCCAAACATCTGACCGATTTGCCGGCTGGAGACCACCAGTTTGCTCCATCACACATGGAGTCCAGTGACAAGAGTACAAACTTGTTGAATGTACTTCTGCTGTCAGGTCCCGTGCTGGGATTGAATGGTGCAAGGTTCCAAAGCCTATTCAGTTCAAGAGTGTTGATCAGCCACATTATACCACAGGGCACATAACAAGCAAACAACATGCTAGTAGTGGGCAGAATGAATGTTTGACTTGGTTCATGGGTTTCAGTCAGGTAGACTATTTTGTCTTGGGTGGATCTTAAAGGGACATCTCCAAGTTTTTCTATTCGGTTAAACTTTGGAATCCTTGAAAGATTCACAATCAATCACAAAACAGAAGTACTCTAAATTGCAGATTCACTATTACTTCCTTCAGAGAATAGCTCAACGGCGTGCTTTCTCTACCACACACCCCAGTAGTTTCTGCACAGTAGTGTAGTGATTAGCAGAACACTTTATAGTACAGGTAACCGGGGTTCAATTCCCACAACTGCCTGTAAGGAGTTTGTATGTTCTTCCTGTGAGTGTGGGTTTCTTCCAGGTGCTCTGGTTTCCTCCCACATTCCAAAGATGTACCAATTGGTAGGTTTATTGGTCATTGTAAATTGTCCCATGATTAGGTCAGGATTAAATTGGGGGATTGCTGGGTGGCGCGGTTCGAAGGGCTGGAAGGGTCTATTCTGTGCTAGATAACCAAAAGTACCACCTAGTTCTGTGCAGAAGTTACCTTTTTCCAAACTTTCAACATAGGGTGTGGTAACGATCTGAAACTCGGTGTCCATGAGAGTAGAGGAGACAGAACCAATTAGAGTTTTTACAAGGTAAAATAAGTTATAGGAATGGGGAAAAGAATGGAGGATTGCATTCGACGAGCAAGTGGTCTCTCCTTTAGTCATAACAATTCCATCATCCTGGGTCTCCAACCATGTCTTTGGATAAAAGTGGCATTTTTTTTCTTATTGTCAGTTTTAAGAGATGATGAAAACCATTCCCAATTACGTTAATCCAGCAACAGGCCAAGCACATTTCTGTAATACAGAAAATGTGTCCTGTTTTTATGATGTCCAAGCATTTTATAGAACTGATAGCTGTTCATTATTAGAAATATTTTTAGTTTTGTAGTGCACAACCTTAACCTTTGCACTGTTGTCATTTATTATAATTTGTAGCTGGACTCAGTTTAAATCATGGTTCCTATATCAGCAACTGAAGCATGTATAATATTCATTATAACAGTTGGATTTTTTCTCTCTTTGCTCTGTTTCTGTCCTAAAGTCAAGAAGTGTGTGATCCTGAGATTGGAGGTCGTATTATCATGTGTCCCCAGTGTGACCAAGATTGTCAGTATTGGAGACTCAATATTACATGTCAGTCTTCAAGGGTAGGTACACTCTTAATATATTGTGTATATAGGTATTACGATCCTCCTGCAGCATTGCTAAACTAACCAATTTTAGCGAAAATTAAAGATTAGCTTTATTTGTCAAATATACATTGAAACATCAAAACATACAGTGAAATGCATTATTTACATCAAATCAAATCAACGAGGGTTGTACTGGGGTGGGGGGGAGGCAGCCTGCAAGTATTGCCACGCCCTCTGGGGCCAACAACTTACTAACCCTGACAGTATGTCTTTGGAATGTTCAAGGAAACGTCCCAAACAAAATTGGATTTTATCCCAGATGGCCGTACTTGCTTGACCTGTATTATAAACAATTCAGTTCTGAACAAAAGTTGTTTTCCTTAGTTTATTTGTGAATTATGGAATTAATAAACAGTTTAAAACAAAAAACATTTTGATTATCACCTACACTATGACTGCACTACCTACCAATGAGTAAGGAACAAGTTTATACAAGTTTATGCAGCCTGTCTAGGTTCAACTACAAAGACAACAAAAGCAAGATCACCTATTTAACTAAACAATAAACTATCTTAGTAAGATCAAATCTTGCGCCACCTTTTTATTCTGGCATCTTCCCCCTTCCTATCCAGTCCCGAAGAAGGGTCTTGGCCCAAAACATTGACTGTTTATTCAAGATTCAAGATTCAAAAAACTTTATTGTCATTCTAACCTTACATCAACTCTGCAGGGCAGAATGAGGCAGCGTTTCTCAGGGGCAGTTCAATCATAACATAACAAATGCAACACTAAATAATAAACATAACAATAAATAGTAAAACACAACAGCCACATGTCAGTTAAAATCAGTTATAAGTGTCCAGTGCAAGTTAAAAGTGTCCAAAGCAGAGTCAGGTGGAGCAGCTATTTAGCAGTCTGACTGCCTGTGGGAGGAAGCTGTTTAGTAGCCTTGTGGTTTTAGTTTTGATGCTCCTGTAACATTTGCCTGATGGCAGAAGAACAAACAGCTCATGGAGAGGGTGTGAGGGGTCTTTAATGATGTACCGTGTCTTCTGGAGGCATTGACTCTGAAAGAGGTCTTGGACAGAAGGTAGGGAGATCCCAATAACCTTAAACACGAGGAATTCTGCAGATGCTGGAAATTCAAGCAACACACATCAAAGTTGCTGGTGAACACAGCAGGCCAGGCAGCATCTCTAGGAAGAGGTACAGTCGACGTTTCGGGCCAAGACCCTTTGTCAGGACGAAGGGTCTCGGCCCGAAATGTCAACTGTACCTCTTCCTGGAGATGCTGCCTGGCCTGCTGCGTTCACCAGCAACTTTGATGTGTGTTACCCCAATAACCTTCTCTGCTCCCCTAACCACCCTCTGCAAGGCTTTTTTGTCGACAGCACTGCAGCTGGAGTACCAGGTTGTGATGCAAAAGGTAGCACACTCTCAACCATGCCTCTGCAGAATGTAGTTAAGATGTTAGTGGGGTGTGATGCTTGTTTAAGCTTCCTCAGAAAGTGCAATCTCTGCTGGCCCCATTTCACAATCCCAGTGGTGTTCCTGGACCAGGTGAGATTGTCCAAGATCTGCACCCCAAGGAACTTGATTCATTTCCACAGATGCTCCGACCTACTGAATTGCTCGAGATTACCAGCATCTGTAAACTTCCTCATATTAAGAAGAATTCATGATACAAGTGTGAGATGATCAGTATGATATCAGCAATTCCATTAAAGAGTTCGGAAAAATTTCCTGTCAGATCTAGGAGGGAAAGTGTTCTGTTGCCGTTGATATTTTTAACAGTTTAAAACAAATAACACACCTACCAATGAGTAAGAAACCATTAAGTTGATACAAGTTTTGCAGCCTAATTAGGTTCAACTACAAAAACAGCAAGAACAATGTTTAATTGAACAATAAACACTTGTAGTATGATCAAACCTTGCAGAAGGAAACATGGTATAAGTTTAGAGTGTGAGATGATCAGTATGATATCAGCAATTCCATTAACACTTGGGAAAAGATTCCCTGTCAGATCTAGGACAGAAAGCGTTCTGTCACCATTGATATTTTCAATATTTAAGTAGAATATTAAAGCGATAGAAAGATTTTCTATTCTGGAGTATGACAGCACAACTACTTCCTTAGGAGTTTGTGGAGTTTCACAGTGATAGCTAAAACTTTGACAAACTTCTATAGCTGTTTAGTGGAGAGTATATTCACTGGCTGCATCACAAGCTGGTATGTGGAAACACAAATGCCCCTGAATGAAAAATCCTACAAGAAGTAGTGGATACGGTGCAGTTCATCACAGGTAAAAAGTTCTTTCCCCCCACCACTGAGCACATTTATACAGAGCGTGATCACAGGAAAGCTGCATCCATCATCAGAGACCCCCACCACCTGGGACATGCTGTCTTCTCGCTGCTGCCATCAGGAAGGTGGTACAGGAGCATCAGGACTTGCACCTCCAGGTTCAGGAGCAGTTACTACCCTTCAACCATCAGGCTCTTAAAGCAAAGGGGATAGCTTTACTCAACTTCACTTGAACCACCATTGAAATGTTCCCACAACCTATGGACTCACTTTCAAGGACTCTTCATCTCATGTTCTCGATGTTTATTGCTTATTTATTTATTATTATTACTTCTATCTTTTTATTTCAAATTCAGACAGAGCAACTAGAAATAGGAGAAGAAAATATAATTCCAGTTTCCTTTAAGTTCTCAATCGCCAAGATAATTCATCTCCATTTTCCATCCTTTTAAGAAATATGAGTCTATAATTTTTGTCAGCTGCCGTGATTTTTGTCAAACCCTATGACACACGTTATTATTAAATATAATTCCACAAAAAGCCTGGGTAATATCTGTGTTAATAGAATTTCGGAAGTGAAATGGAACCTAGTATCAGAAATTATACATGAAAGAAGAATTTTCTATTAGAACGTCGCGGTGAATAATATTTCAGGTTCTGTTTACATTTAGCGTTCCATTGTGCATACGTTTATTGAATATATATATTTTATCCACAGAAATTATCCATATTTGACAACTATGGAACACTAGTATACGCCATGTTTATGGCAATTTGGGGTAAGTAGTTGTTACTTTGCATCAAATATAATGTTGGTTAAATTCTTTCTAATGATATTGTCTGCTGTCCGTTGTTTGGAGAGAGAGTAAACAATGGCTCAGAATTTAACACAAGATTCAAATGTGTTTTAGGCATCAATTGCTATCACAAAAAAAAACAAAAGAAAGCTGTAGTGACTCGTTGCTTGCCATAACCATATAGTAGTCATGAAAAAGATAAACAAATACTATTATAGACTGCCATGCACAAAATGCTGGAGGAACTCAGCAGGCAGGGCAACATCTCTGGAAATGAATAGATAGTCGACGTTTCGGGCTGAGATCCTTCTTCAGGACTGGAAAGGAATGGGGAAGATGCCAGAATAAAAAGGTCGGGGAGGGGAAAGAGACTAGCTGGAAGGTGATAGGTGAAGCCAGGTGGGTGGGAAAGGTCAAGGGCTGGAGAGGAAGGAGTCTGATAGGAGAGAGTGGACCATAGGAGAAAGGGAAGGATGAAGGGTGCTGGGGGAGGTGATAAACAGGTGAGAAGAGCTAAGAGGGTAGAGTGTGGAATAGAAGAAGAAGGGAGGCAGAGGGAAAAGTTTTTTTAACCAGAAGGAGAGATTTATATTCATGCCATCAGGTTGGATGCTACCCAGACGGACTGTAAGGTATTGCTCCTGCACCCTGATGGTGGCCTCATCTTAGCACAAAAGGAGACCGTAGACTGACATGTGCAAAGATATAAATTTACTGTAAATCACATAATAAATGACTAATACAAAATAAAGGAATAACAAGATAATTGATTGGTTCATGCACCATTCAGAAATCTGATGGCAGAGGGGAAGAATCTGTACCCAAATCATTGAGTGTGTGTCTTCAGTCAGAGCTTTACCTCAGGTGCTGGCTTTTAAGGATCGTGCTGATGCATATTCACTGATGTTTTGGCAGCTATTGTACAATTAGATCATGTTTTACAGTCACCATCTTTTTGGAATTCTGGAAGCGCCGCGAGGCAGAATTGGAATACGAGTGGGACACTGTGGAACTGGAGCAGGAAGAGCCTCGCCGGGCAGAATATGAAGCAAAGTGTACAATCCTAAAGAAGAATCCAGTCACACAGGTAAATTGGTCCATTCAAGTTCAAGTTCAAAAGTTAATGCATTTGCATTTGGCTAACATATGAGGAGCGTTTGTCGGCTCTTGGACTGTATTCATTAGAGTATAGAAGAATGAGAGGGGATCTCATAGAAACATTTCGAATGTTGAAAGGATTGGACAGAGTAGATGTGGAAAGGTTGTTTCCCTTGGTGGGTGAGTCCAGGACAAGAGGCCATAGTGTTAGAATTAGAGGGTACCCAGTTAAAACAGAGATGAGGAGAAATTTTTTTAGCCAGAGGGTCGTGGATTTGTGGAATTCGTTGCCACATACAGCTGTGGAGGCCCGATCATTGAGGGTGTTTAAGGAGGAGATTGACAGGTATCTAATTAGTCAGGGTATCAAGGGATATGGGGAAAAAGCAGGAAATTGGAACTAGATGGGTGAATAGTTTAGCTCATGGGGGAGCTGTGGAGCAGACTCGATGGGCTGAATGGCCTACTTCTGCTCCTTTGTCTTGTGATCTTGTGACTGGACATATATACAACTAAATGAAGCAACTTTTCTCCAGAACACTGCACCCTTAGTACATACATACATACATCACATGCAGCACATAAACCAAAATATTACCAATATTTCTATAGGCCCATCAGCCTCGGAAAACTGTGTCCAAGGTAACTCCCGCTGACGCTGTCACCGTTCCTACAAAAATCACTAAATTCACCACCTTATGCTGTACCCAAGACTGATGTAACAAGAAAGAAAAACATTTCTCAAATCACCCATTCTAAAAAAAAGCACATTTCAATGCAAACTGTCAGGTAGAAATATTTAGATTTTATTTTCTTTTTTACCTATGGAAACTTGCAAGAAGCAAGTTTTCACCTTGAAATTAAGCAATAGAAGGGATATTTTATAGAGCTTGAAAAGGTTAACTGAAAATAAGACTATAAGACCATTAGTTATCAGAACAGAATTAGACCATTTGGCCCTCAAGTCTGCTCCACCATTTTGTCATGACCAAATCATTTCCTTCTCAGCTCTAATCTCCTACCTTGTCCCCATATACCCTCATGCCCAGACTATTCAAAAAATTATCAACCTCTGCCTTAAATATACCCAACGACTTGGCCTCCACAGCCGTCTGTGGTAAAGAATTCCACAGATTCATCACCCTCTAGCTGAAGAAATTCCTCCTCATCTCTGTTCTAAATGGATGTCCCTCTACTCTGAGGCTATGTCCTCTGGTCTTTGACTCTCCCACCAAAGGAAACATCCTCTCCATGTCCACTCTATTGGGGCTGCAGGAACCATGTAACTGTTCTCTATCTGCATTGTATTCTGGGTTTGCTAGTCTCATTCATGGGGGCACAGTAAAAGCAAAGAGAATAAGTTGCATACTCTTGCTTATTTCATGGCAACTCGTAGCTTGAAACCAGCAGACGTCAGGTCTCTGCTGACCAGTTAATATCGCTTCAGGATTGTATGCTTACTAATTGCTAATAAAGGGTCAAAAAAAAAGGATTCAACACTTGGGAAAAATCATGTCATTCCAAAGGCTCAGTAATACTGATGTTTCAAATCTAGGTTATGGCAAATAAATGCTATGAATATAACTTTTAAATGTAAGATAATTAAACAGAATTATGATTATTATTTACTTACAGGAAGAGGAGCTGGTTCCGTACACTGCCTGTGGAAAATGCATGAGACTATTTTGTGGTGGAAGTACGGTCCTGTTCTGGGTGAGTGACTGTGGTTCTCAGCGTCTTTTACAACTGGATCGCTAATCATTTTCTTTGAGTCACATGTTGCTCAGCAGACCCATCCTCCGATTATCCTGTAAAGAAGATAATTGGTTTTAAAATACCTCTTAGAAACAGCTGATAATATAGCCTCAACGCTCATGACATTTTGTTAGTAGAAAATAGTCTCTAAAAAGGTCAAATATATTTATTGCATCCATAATACAAAATGAGGAGGTGGAAAATAATGAACCATAAAGTCAGAGTTAATTATGGAGAAGAAAGCAGTTTTTCAACAGGAAATCCCTAATGCTAATTTTCCTGTTTTAATCTATTCTTTTGAAACCTTTCCTGTTCTTCAAGATAATGAAATTCCTGCCTCCATAGGCAACTTTATTTTCCAATGAAAAATCAAAAAAAACTGCAGGTATAGAAACCTGAATTAAAAGCAGAAACTCAGTGAGCTAATCATTTCCTCCAGGAGCTCCAGTGTTCTCCCGCTGTCCAAAGACCTACCAGTTTGTAGGTTAATTGGTCATTACAAATTGTCCCACGATTAGGCTCGGGTTAAATCGGGAATTGCTGGGAGGCACGGCTCAAGGGGCTGGAAGGGCCGATAAATAAGTATTCTATGGAAGAGAAACAGAGTTGAAAATTGGCTTTATTTGTCACGTGTACATCGAAACATACAGTGAAATGTGTCTTTTCAAAGTTCAAAGTACAATTATTATCAAAGTACGTATACATTATACAACCTTGAGATTCGTCTCCTTAAAGGCAGTCATGAAACAAAGAAACCCAAAAGGACTCATTATGAAAAGACTGTCAAATACCCAATGTGCAGAGAAAATTTTAAAAATGTAAATCTGGACCCTACCTCCTCAATTCGGCCTGTACCCAACCTTTCCGATTCAGCATGGCACTTAAGTTGTTGTCCAAACATTGGGGTCATTCACTTCGATACGCTGTGGGGCCTGGACCCATTACGTGGATTCAGCCTGTGTCATCGACCAACACAGAGCGAGGATGCGCCGGGGGCAGCAAGTGTCACCACACGTCCAGTGCTCGCGGAGCATGTCCGCAACTTACTAACCCTAACCCGTATGTCTTTTGTATGTGGGAGGAAACTGGAGCACCAAGAGGAAACCCATGCAGTCATGGGATTACTTATAAACTCCTTCCAGACATTAACGAGAATTGAACTCTGATCGCTTGAGTTGTAAAGCAATATACTATCATTCCATTTATCAGAACTGGAAAATTAGTGGGCTTTAAGATGTAGCAAGGATGAAGGGTGGAGAGAACAGAAAAAAATGTCTATGCAAGTGTAGAGAGCACCTCTGAAATGTAGTTCTTTGGTTCATATTTGTACCATGAGTGTAATCAGAATCAGAATCAGGTTTATTATCACCGGCATGTGACAGGAAATTTGTTGACTTAGCAGCAGCAGTTCAATGCAATACAAAATCTAGCAGAGACAGAGAAAAAATAGTAATAATAAATAAAATACAATATAGTAATAAATAAACAAGTAAATTACACATATTGAATCGATTATTTAAAAATGTGCAAAAACAGAAATAATGTATATTAAAAAAGTGAGGTAGTGTCCAAAGTCTATTCAGGAATCGGATGGCAGAGGGGAAGAAGCTGTTCCTGAATCGCTGAGTGTGTGCCTTCGGGCTTCTGTACCTCCTACCTGATGGTAACAGTGAGAAAAGGGCATGCCCTGGGTGCTGGAGGTCCTTAATAATGGACGCTGCCTTTCTGAGGCACTGCTCCCTAAAGATGTCCAGGGTACTTTGTAGGCTAGTGCCCAAGATGGAGCTGACTAGATTTACAATCTTCTGCAGCTTCTTTCTGTCTAGAACCAAATAGTGGTTCTAATAGTAGAACCAATAATGTGGTCTAGAACCAAAGGGGGCAGGCAATAGCTAGCCGAATAATTGCTGCTTGAGAGTGCCCTGAATACCACGTATCACCACTTTGCCAATTATTGACATTATATTGGCTGGTAATTATCCAGATTGAATTTGACTTGCTTTTTGTGAACAGAACATACCAGGCCAATTTTCCCCATTGTAGGGTAAATGCTGATATTGTTACATTGACTAATGAGTGATTTTTATGAATCAGATGTTTAAGATTTAATTACAGTGCTTAAATGTTTCCTGTCTATGTCCTTTCAGATATCTCTGATTGTTGCCTCAGTAGTTGCCATCATTGTGTACCGGCTGGCTGTCTTTTTTGAGTTTTCTGTCAATTTCCCTAAAGCGATCAATGCTGATCTGGAGCCTTTGAAAGACTATTTAACTCCTCAGATGGCCACCTCGGTCACAGCCTCTCTCATTAACTTTGTGTTCATCATGATTCTGAACATAATCTACGAAAGAGTAGCAATATTGATCACAGATTTTGGTAAGTTGATTTCTAGATATCCAATACCGTGAATCAGAGCAAAATCTTCAGAATCGGAATCAGGTTTAGTATCACCAGAGTATGTCATGAAATTTGTTGTTTGAGCAGCGGTATATTGCAATAGATAATAGGGAAAAACATAAATAGTTAAATTAAGTAAGTAGTGCAAAGATAGAAATAGGAAAGTAGTAAAGTAGTGTTCATGGGTTCAATCTCCACTCAGAAATCCGATGTCAGTGGGGAAAATATAGACTCAATCAATCTTAGTCATAGTCATAGTCATACTTTATTGATCCCGGGGGAAATTGGTTTTCATTACAGTTGCACCATAAATAATAAATAGTAATAGAACCATAAATAGTTAAATAGTAATATGTAAATTATGCCAGTAAATTATGAAATAAGTCCAGGACCAGCCTATTGGCTCAGGGTGTCTGACCCTCCAAGGGAGGAGTTGTAAAGTTTGATGGCCACAGGCAGGAATGACTTCCTATGACGCTCAGTGCTGCATCTCGGTGGAATGAGTCTCTGGCTGAATGTACTCCTGTGCCCACCCAGTACATTATGTAGTGGATGGGAGACATTGTCCGAGATGGCATGCAACTTAGACAGCATCCCCTTTTCAGACACCACCGTGAGAGAGTCCAGTTCCATCCCCACAACATCACTGGCCTTACGAATGAGTTTGTTGATTCTGTTGGTGTCTGCTACCCTCAGCCTGCTGCCCCAGCACACAACAGTAAACATGTCGCACTGGCCACCACAGACTTGTAGAACATCCTCAGCATCGTTCGGCAGATGTTAAAGGACCTCAGTCTCCTCAGGAAATAGAGACGGCTCTGACCCTTCTTGTAGACAGCCTCAGTGTTCTTTGACCAGTCCAGTTTATTGTCAATGCGTATCCCCAGGTATTTGTAATCCTCCACCATGTCCACACTGACCCCCTGGATGGAAACAGGGGTCACCAGTACCTTAGCTCTCCTCAGGTCTACCACCAGCTCCTTAGTCTTTTTCACATTAAGCTGCAGATAATTCTGCTCACACCATGTGACAAAGTTTCCTACCGTAGCCCTGTACTCAGCCTCATCTCCCTTGCTGATGCATCCAACTATGGCAGAGTCATCAGAAAACTTCTGAAGATGACAAGACTCTGTGCAGTAGTTGAAGTCCGAGGTGTAAATGGTGAAGAGAAAGGAAGACAAGACGGTCCCCTGTGGAGCCCCAGTGCTGCTGATCACTCTGTCGGACACACAGTGTTACAAGCACACGTACTGTGGTCTGCCAGTCAGGTAATCAAGAATCCATGACACCAGGGAAGCATCCACCTGCATCGCTGTCAGCTTCTCCCCAGCAGAGCAGATTTTGAATAGATAAGACAACTGATTTAAATGTTTTTCACTTAATTGCTGCAATCAGTCATCAACATATCATCACGATTATTGTACACGTAGAGTTGTCATCATCATCATCATCGTTGTGCCGAGTACCAATGCTTTCATTGGCTTTGTGTCTGTACTAGGCACAATGACAGTAAAGTTGAATCTAATCTAATCTAATCATCATTACGTGCTGTGTCATATGACGTGGGTGATCATGGTCTTTCCATGAACATGATTGTTCTTGGCAAATTTTTCCACAGAAGTGGTTTGCCATTGCCTTCTTCTGGGCAGTGTCTTTATAAGATGGATGACCCCAGCCATTATCAATACTCTTCAGAGATTGTCTGCCTGGCGTCAGTGGTTGCATAACCAGGACTTGTGATATGTACCAGCTGCTCCTACGGCCATCCATCACGTGTTTCCATGGCTTCACATGACCCTGATTGGGCGTGAGGGCTAAGCGGGTGTCACACCTTGCCCAAGAGTGACCTGCAGGTTAGCAGAGGGAGGGAGAGCCTTACACCTCCTTTGGTAGAGATGTATCTCCACCCCACCACCCAAGAACAGTTGTAATAGCTATATTAGCAATATTAATAATTAGTTGAAACACAGCTCATGTTTTATTGTAACTTTTCATGATTAACAACACAAAACCAGCAATCTTGAATAGTTATTCTGTTGATACTTAATGGTGTGCTTTATTGACTGTCATTCTGCCGTAGTCACTCGTTATCTGAAACAGTAGATTGTGGCTTCATTATCTTTGACAGAATTTCCACACACAAGGTAGCCTGACACAGTTATGCAGTAGTGCGGACAAGGCTGCCTGCATAGATGCATGATAAGGTTGCAGTTGAAGATCACAGATTTCATATTTTGGAAGGACAGATTTAATTCTGCAGACAACATACTGAGGCATTATTAGGCATCGGTCAAACTGCACCTGTGAGCAATTTAGGGCAATTTATCAAAGAAAGGATGTGCTGGCATTGGAGAGGATCCAGAGGAGGTGCACAACAATGATCTCAGGAATGAAAGGGTTAATGTATGAGGTGTGTTTGATGGCTCTGGGCTCGTACTCACTGGCCTTAGAAGATTGACAAATCTGATTGAAACCTATCAAATATTGAAAGGTCTTGACAGAGTGGATGTGGAGAAATTGTTTCCTTTGCTGGAAGAGTCTAGGACCCGAAGGCACAGCCTCAGTATAAAGGGATGTCCACTTAGAACAGAGGTGAAGAGGAATTTCATTATCCAGAGGGTGGTGAATCTGTGGAATTCGTTGCCACAGACATCTGTGGAGGCCAAATTATTGGGTATAATAAAAGCGGAGGTTGATAGGTTCTTGATTAGCTAGGGCATCAAAGGTTACGGGAAAAAGGCAGGAGAATGGAATTCAGAGGATAATAAATCAGCCATGATGAAATGGCACAGCAGACTCAATGGGCCGAATGGCCCAATTCTGCTCCTATGTCTTAATGGTCTTATGGTCTTATAACCAATATTTAGTAATTGCTGAAATATTTGTCATTTTTAATTCAGAACTACCAAGAACACAAACGGATTATGAAAACAGCTTGACCTTGAAGATGTTTCTCTTCCAGTTTGTCAACTACTACTCCTCCTGCTTCTACATAGCTTTCTTTAAAGGCAAAGTTGTCGGTTACCCTGGAGAGCCAGTTTATTGGTTGGGAAGATTCAGAAACGAAGAGGTAATGTTTGCACAATAAAGTGCGTGATTGTCTGTAGTAGCTCGTGTGACAAAGCATGTTTTTGATCTTTTGATTCTTTTTGTATTCGTGGAAGTACATCGGTTATGTTTCCGTTGTAGGATTGCACAATTAATGAAAAGTCCACTGGAAGTTTGAAAGTTTAAAATAGGAATTCAGTTCTAAATATGGAACAGTATAGGAACAGGAACAGGAACAGGCCCTTCAGCCCTCAATGCTGTGCTGAGCCAGCTAAATAGCAAATCAAAAACACCCAAAAACTAATCCCTCCTCCCTAAACCATGTGCACATCCTTCCCTCTTTTTCACATCCGTATGCCTATCCTAATGTCTCTTAAAAACCTCTGATGTATTTGTCTCTACCACCACACCAGGCAGTGCATTCCAGGCATCCATCACTCACTAAGTAAAAAACTTACCCCTCACATCCCCTTCAAAACTACCCACCCCCTCATCTTCAATGCATACCCCCTGGTATTAGACGTTTCTACCCCGGGAAGCACATGCTCCTGGTCCATTCTGCCTACACCCTTCATAATCTTATAAAGCTCTATCAGATCTCCCAGCAACAGACACAAAATGCTGGTGAACGCAGCAGGCCAGGCAGCATCTATAGGAAGAGGTACAGTCGACGTTTTGGGCTGAGACCCTTCGTCAGGACGGGATCTCCCCTCGTGTTTGTAGGAATAAACAAGCCAGTTGTTATAAAGCTGTCAGTAAATTACCTGCTTCCTGCATCCATGTGCAGCTCGTTGACTTCATCAACTTTGCTTCCAACGTCCACCCTGCTCTCAAATTTACCTGGTCCATTTCCGACACCTCACTCTCCTTTCTTGATCTCTCTGTCTCTGTCTCTGGAGACAGCTTATCTACTGATGTCTCTTATAAACCCATGAACTCTCACAGCTTCCTGGCCGATACCTCTTCCCTCCCTGTTACTTGAAAAAACGCCATTCCCTTTCTCTCAATTCCTCCATCTCCCCAGCATCTGCTCTCAGGAGGAGGCTTTTCATTCCAGAGTGAGGGAGATGTCCTCCTTCCTCCAACATCAACGCTGCCCTTAACTGCATCTCTTCCATTTCAAGAATGTCTGCTCTCACCCCATCCTCCCGCCACCCTACCAGGGATAGGGTTCCTCTTGTCCTCACCTACCACCCCCCCACCCCACCAACCTCTGTGTCCAGCATGCAATTCTCCCGAATTTCCTCCGTCTCCAACTGGATCCAACTACATCTCTCTTCCCCCCACCCCCACACACCTTTTGTTTTCCTACGTGACTCCCTTGTCCACTCGTCCCTCCGCACTGATCTCCCTCCTGGTACTTACCCTTGCAAGCACAACAAGTGTTATACCTGCCTCTACACCTCCTCCCTCACTACCATTCAGAGCCCCAAACAGTCCTTCCAAGGTGAGGCAACACTTCACCTATGAGTATGTTGGGGTCATATACTGTGTCTGGTGCTCCCGGCATGGCCCCCTGTATATCTGTGAGACCTGACGTAGATTGGGAGAACGCTTCACCGAGCACCAAGTCCACCAGAAGAAGCAGGATCTCCCAGTGGCCACTCATTTTAATTCCACTCCCCATTCCCATTCTGATATGTCTATCCATAGCCTCCTCCGCTGTCGTTATGAGGCCACACTCAAGTTGGAAGAACCACACCCTTTTTTTCCCATCTGGGTAGCCTCCAACCTGCTGGCATGAACATCAATTTCTCGAACTTCAGCTAATGTCCCTCCCTCGCCTTCGCCATTCCCATCCTCTTTTCCCTCTCTTACCCTAGTTACTTGCCTGCCCATCACCTCCTGCTGGTGCTCCTTCCCCTTTTCTTTCTTCCATGGCCTTCTGTTCTCTCCTATCAGATTCCCCCTTCTCCAGCCCCGTAACTCTTTCACCAACCGATTTCCCAGCTCTTTACTTCACCCCTCCCTCTCCTGGTTTCACCTATCACCTTGTGTTTCTCCGTTTTAAATCTACTCCTCGTCTTTTTTTCTCCTTTCCGGCTGTGTGTGTTGAAAATTGCCTGATTGGTTCAAAATGTCCTCAGAATGGGAATGCTGAAGATTTTCCTGGTTTGGACAATAATTGACTCTATGCCAATGTGATTGACTCTTAACTCCTAAGCAGAAAGCTACTGTGTTATATCAGGGCCGGTTCAAAAACTTGTTCCATCTTGTCCTGACAATTATGGTTGGGAAATATCCACAGTTCATGCCAGCAACACCCACATCCATGGATTTAATAGCAAAGTCAAATGTTCCACATAGATCATTATGAAAATGATAAACAGTCTCAAAGTAAAGCATTATTTTGTGTCTGATTGGTTTCTATAATTCTCCAATTAGTGAGTCAGCTCTGGCTATGTTGAGGTGGTACGGTAGCATAGTGGCTGGCACAATGCTTAACAGTACTAGCAACCCGGGTTCAATTCCCACCGCTGCCTGTATGTTCTCCCCATGTCCGTGTGGGTTTTATCCAGGTGTTCCAGTTTCCTCCCACAGTCCACAGACGTACCAGTTGGGAGATTACTTGATCGTTGTAAATTGTCCCGTGAAATGGGGCGGTCGCTGGGCGGCGTGACAAAGGGCTGGAAAGGCCTGTTCCGTGTTGCATCTCAATAAATAAATAAAGGTTGATGATTGGTTCATTAATGGGACCTGGAAGGGTGAATTTCTTTATGCTCCAGATAATTCAGTAAATTTGTTTTCCAGAAGATGAGATGAACCTGGCTGGGAAGGGGGTGAAAATCTTAGCACGTTATATGGCTGCATTTAGATCTGTAGTAGCACACCGATCTTTCTCATCCACTTGGCTCCCAGAATATTGTGCTTCATGCATGAATATAATGTACACCAAAATAGACTTCTGTTGTAATGATCGCAGGAGTGTGTGAGAAACACTTTACGATGTCTCAGCTGCCAATTTTTCTCTGTGGGGATTTGCACTAAGATGGAACTGAAGTCTTTAGTTAACTTCATAAACAAGGAAACAAGGTTAAGGATATGCTACTTATGGATTACTTCAATTGTGTCAATTCACCTCACCATGTTCAGGAACCGTTATTACCCCTCAACCATCAGGCTGTTGCACCAGAGGGGATAACTTCATTCAAATTCACTTGCCCCATCATAGAAATGTTTCCACAACCTATGGACTCACTTTCAAGGACTCTTCATCTCATATTCTCAATATATATTGCTTATTTATTTATTATTATTTATTCTTTTTGTATTTGCACAGTTAGTTGTCTTCTGCACTGGCTGATCGCCCTAGTTGGGTGGTCTTTCATTGATTCTGTTATGGTTATTATTCTGTAGATTTGCTGAGTATGCCCACAAGGAAATCAATCTCAGGGTTGTATATGGTGACATATATGTAAGTTTCCTTTGAACTTCAGATGTTCTACAACCCATTATCATGGTTCATCTGATAGGACTGGGTACTTGTCCCAGGATGGTCGGATGGTCAATCTAGCAGGTCACTTTCTGATATTTCAGGTGATGTCTAAGGTTGTTCTTTAATGTGAAAACACTTAAATCTATAACTAAAGGACCAATAACAAGAGAGGCAAAATCAATGAAGGATAAGCATTACTCCTACTATCTGTTTAAAAACCTTTGTGTTTGGGAAAATCAAGTTCAACTTCAGTTTGTAGTTATTCAACCGTACACATGTATACCGTCAAATGAAACAATGTTCCTCCGGACCAAAGTACACAACACAGTACATATAACTCACGTACAATTCATAAAGTAATATTACCACAAATAAATTAACAAGTAATAAAATATATACCAGAATACTGACATTTAGCCAAAGGTGCATTTACAACACAAGTTAAAAGTAAACGGTATATAACTACTGGCACTTCATACAATGAGGCCTGGGTGGTGGCAGATAGTTCACTCGTCTCACAACCTGGGGGAAGAAGCTGTTTCCCATCCTAATAGTTCTTGCCCTAATGCCTCAGTACCTCCTGTCGGATAGGTGCCAAAGAGATTGTGGGATGGACAGGAGAGATCCTTGGTGATGCTAAGGACCTTGCATGCCCAGCATTCCTGATAAATATCTCCAATGGCTGGAAGAGAGACCCTGATAATTCTCTCAGCAGTCCTCACAATCCTTTGTAGGGTCTTGCAGTCAGATGCAATTCCTGTACCAGATGGTGAGGCAGTTGGGCAGGATACTCTCGCTGGTGCCCCTGTAAAAATTGGTTAGAATGGGGTGGGGGGGAGAGTCCCACCCGCCTAGGTCTCCACAGGAAATGGAGTCACTGCTGTGCTTTCTTGACTGAAGAAGTTCTGTTGAGGAACCAGGTGAGATTGTCCGTTATATGCACTTCCAGAAACTTGGTGCTGCTAACTCTCTCCATGGCGGAGTGGCCAGCCTGCACCTTTCTAAAGTCCACAATCATCTCTTTGGTCTTGATCACGCTGAGATTCCATTTGTTGTCCTCACACCTTTCTACAAGCTGCTCTGCCTCCTCTTTGCATGCCACCCTGTCGTCGTCATTGATCAGGTCAACCACTGTTGTGTCATCAGTGAACTGGAAGATTTGGTTTCAGCTGGATCTAGCAGTACAATTATGCGTCAGCAGTGGGCTGAGCACACAGCCTTGGGAGGCACCAGTGCTCAGCGTGAAGGAGCTAGAGATGTCGCTCCCAAGAAGTTTCGGTCAAGAAATCCAAGATCCAGTTACAAAGAGAGATGTTGAGACCCAAATTCATTCTTGGTGAGGTCAGTGCCACTGGACGGTGGTCAATAAAGCAGGCCACCATCACCCTGTTGGATGCTGGTGACAGACTTTTAGCCCGAAGGGAGAGTGGGCTTCACAGTCCCTCAGCACCTAGCCAGGTATGTCATCAGGCCCTGCAGCTTCATGTAGGTTGACCCTAGCTAGGGTTCTTCTCACATCAGCTGCGGCCAGACAAAATGCCCGCTGCTCTGGGAAAATTGGTTTTGCTCTGCTTTATATTATTTTAAAATGCATTTCCTTCACTTAATTTAATTTTGACCATAAGACCATAGGATAAAAGAGCAGAATTAGGCCATTTGGCTCATCAAGTCTGCTCTGCAATTTCATCGTGGCAGATCCAATCTTCCTGTCAGCCCCAATCTCCTGCCTTCTCCTATATCCCTTCATGCTCTGACCAATCAAGAACCTATCAATCACTGCCTTACAAATACATAAATTGGCATCCACAGCTATTTAATTATTTTGTGTTTTTCAATATTTAATTACATCTGTCTTCAAACAGCCATTTTGCCAACTGACTGTCATTCTTCAGTTCTTGAATTGCCACTATTTGCCACCTTGCAGAGTTCTTCAGCAGAGTTTGCTAACATATTCTCCATTTCAGTCTCATGGTCATCATCATTATGTACCCTGCTGCATGACATGGGCAATCATCATCTTTGACCGTGATTGTTCTTGGCAAATTTTTCTGCAGAAGTGGTTTACCATTGCTGCCTTCTGGGCAGTGTCTTTACAAGATGGGTGACCCCAGCCATTATCAATACTCCTCAGAGATTGTCTGCCTGGCGTCAGTGGTCGCATAACCAGGACTTGTGATCTGCATCGGCTGCTCATACGACCGTCCACCTCCTGCTCCCATGGCTTCACGTGACCCTGGTCAGGGGCTAAGCAGGTGCTCCACCTTGCCCAGGGGTGACCAGCAGATAAAACCATTCAATTGCAGAAGGAATACATGAAACCAAGACACCATTGATATATGAGCGGCACAGTAGTGTAGTGGTTAGCACGACGCTTTACAGTACAAGTGACCTGGGATCAATTCCCACCACTGCCTGTAAGAAGTTTGTACCTTCTCCCCGTGACCACATGGGTTTCCTCCCACAGTCCAAAGGCATAGCAATTGGTAGGCTAATTGGTCGTTGTAAATTGTCCCGTGATTCGGCTGGTGTTAAATTGGGAGGTTGCTGGATGCCGTGCTCGGAGGGTTTGAAGGGGCTATTCCATGCAGTATGTCAATAAATAAATATCAGCCACCACAATATTTGTACCAGGAAATTTCCTTTGATCCCAATGCTTTGTCTCCTATCTTCTCAATGTATTGCTGATATTCCACTTCATCTGTTTGCCTTTGCCTTTTCTGTTAAAGTCACACGTAGAGTTATAGAACACTGAAACAGGCCCTTCAGCAAAGAGCCTATCTCAGTGCTGTAGTGTTTTATGACTAGTTCATGCTGAACTGTTATTCATCTAGTCCCATCAACCAAGGCAAAGAGCACTACAAACATTTTGGAACTTCTACAAACTGTATAAATGAGCTATTCAATGTCTTAGTCAAATGGAGAAGCTGAAAGTATTCTCCCTGATGATGTACATAAATCTTCAAATGTGTTGCTGAAAGCTGCCCTGCGAGAAGAAGGTTAACTCTTACTTTGCTAAATTTGCAGTGTGACCCTGGTGGCTGCCTTATTGAACTATCAACCCAGCTGCTGATCATAATGGGAGGAAAGGCTATATGGAACAACATTCAAGAAGTTCTCATTCCGTAAGTACATTCAAAAGGTGTTGCTGTTTCCAGTTGAACAAAGGTTTGCGGCATAAAGAGATAAAAATCTGTTTTAACTTCCCTTTACCCTCCTTTCAAAAATGTTCAATATCTGTAAATTTGCATATTTGAGAAGCTTGGTGGTCATTATTGTGTTGGTAGTAGATGGAAATTACTTTGCGTGTACCAGACCTCCTCCTGGGAGTCTGTTCATCTCCTGTTGGTTCAGTACTGTTCTCCTTTCTGTATATAAATGACCTATGGACAGAGATCTTGCGCATGAGCCAATCTCCTTATTCAAATATTTTTAACTTCTTATAGTGGGGGCATTTATGACCAATTTTTATTCCTAAGTTCGGAAGTAAATTTTAGTAGTGAGATTTTCCCTTTTGATTTCACTGGACAACTATTCTTTTCCGCAAATGTTGCTTCCTCAAAATATTTTTTGGTTTATGACAAATCACTTGAAGCTCAACACAAATAAAATTTCAGACTACATGTATCACATAGGAACTTGGACAAACAAGAAATTGACTTTAATTGAATGCTGCGGCAGCTGAGGTCTCCATCAGTCACAGTCAACCATGGATGATGCGTCCGAGCCGTCTAGATACACAAGCCAGGGCAGTACGATATGGAGAGCAGGCTGTTGCCCGTGTGGCAGGTCCTCCCTCTCCACACATTCTGATGAACCCAAAGGAATAGCAGAGACCGATACCATTTGGTACAAGCAGCGTCACAGGAGTTGCCAGTCGGCGTTGAACTCAACATTGGACTGCATTAGGGACTCCAGCTCCGGATTTTTCCCTCGGGGTTTACTCCCGAAGCCTCCCGCATGAGTGGGTATAGCTGCAAGGCAGTGGCGGTTTGAGATTAGAGATTTCCTTCTCCTTGATGAGCTGCCAACCACGGCTGATGAGCCCCATCTGCCCGAAGCGACTGGTTTTAAGGCACCAGTGACCCACCTTTGCCCCTTCTCCTGTCAGTAGAAATGGTTCTACTGAGCGTAGTAGCTAAGCCACATGTGAAGGCCAGGAACTGGAGTAGGTTGTCAGAGGCTGTTTGAGGTGTACGCCATTGGGAGCTTTTAATATGTAGTGGGAGCTAGTCCCCCTTTATCACTTTCATTGAATATAATGCATTTAATTGCTTAACAGTGCTGACGCTTTGCAATAGGTCAACTAAGCTAAAAATGTTTTGTGGATGATTTTTGTTTGTACTCAGTGGCTGGGGCTTCTCGTTTGATGAGCCTGATACCTTTACTCCATGACCGCACCTTTCACCATGCTCGTCATTGACCGCACCAAGATTTGTAGGGAAGAGGTCTAACTAGGAATGCAGAAAATGAATCTTCAGTGACATTACACTTCATGGTTTTGTATGCTATAAGCATGTTGTCAGCCAACTGCAAGTAATTTGATGCTCTGTAGTTGCCAAGAAGATTTTCAACATCCTTGAACACCTTCCATGCAAACTTCTCCAGTCCCACTGGACATTCTTGGAATTACCTGTCATGGATGACTTGTTTGATTTGTGGACCAACAAAAGTGCCTTCCTTAAACTTGGCATTGATTATTCTGACTTCAATTATGAATTGAGTGGTGCGTGATAGGGAAATTTCAAGGTGATTTTCTTAATCAGCAGCACAAAATCCACAAGATACATCCAAAAGTATTCAGGAAGCAAATCTTTGTTGTCCACTGTTATCAAATAAATAACAAATAGAATCCAGAATAGGAAGCATCCTGGTTTGAATCTGAGGCTGTAAATTTTGGTGCACAATGTAAATTTTTGAACATTTTTTATTGCAGTTTCAGATCCAAAATCCCCTTCATGCATTTTTGGTGCATGCCGTCATCCAGTTGAAAAGTACTAGAGAAGACCTTTGGCATGCTCTAGATAAGACTTTTGCTATCTAAATCCCTATGGCTTTTTGCTTTAAATCTATTCTGATTAAAACTGCCTGTATTCATCTGGAAACTTTGACTATTTACCAAATCCCTGCTGTTCTTTGTACAGGTGGTTAAAGAATCTTATAAGTCGTTGCCAGATGAAAAGTTCTGAAAATGTACTCCCCAGATGGGAACAAGACTATCAGCTGCAGCCCATATCAAAGCTTGGATTGTTTTATGAATACCTTGAAATGGGTATGTTTTCACTAAAAAACTTACTGTTAAATAGGCATCAATTGTAATAGTTTCCATTAAGGAAACGTTTAATTGGAGTAAGGGGAAATATGAGGCTATCAGGCAGGAACTTGGAAGCATAAATTGGAAACAGATGTTCTCAGGGAAATGTATGGGAGAAATGTGGCAAATGTCCAGGGGATATTGGTGTGGGGTTCTGCGTAGATACGTTCCAATGAGACAGGGAAAGGATGGTGGGGTACAGGAACCATGGTGTACAAAGGCTGTTGTAAATCTAGTCAAGAAGAAAAGAAGAGCTTACGAAAGGTTCAAAAAACTAGGTAATGGATAGAGTTCTGGAAGATTATAAGGCGAGCAGGAAGGAGTTTAAGAATGAAATTAGGAGAGCCAGGAGGGGCCGTGAGAAGGCCTTGGCAGACAGGATTAAGGAAAACCCCAAGGCATTCTACAAATATGTGAAGAGCAAGAGGACAAAATGTGAGAGAATAGGACCGATCAAGTGTGACAGTGGAAAAGTGTGTATGGAACCGGAGGAGATGGCAGAGGTACTTAATGAATACTTTGCTTCAGTATTCACTATGGGAAAGGATCTTGGCGATTGTAGGGATGACTTACAGCGGACTGAAAAGCTTGAGCATGTAGGTATTAAGGAAGAGGATGTGCTAGTGCTTTTGGAATGCATCAAGTTGAATAAGTCGCCGGGACCAGATGGGATATACCCCAGACTACTGTGGGGAGCGAGGGAGGAGATTGCTGAGCCCCTGGTGATGATCTTTGCACCATCAATGGGGACGGGAGAGGTTCCGGAGGATTGGAGGGTTGTGGATGTTGTTCCCTTATTCAAGAAAGGGAGTTGAGATAGCCCAGGAAATTATGGACCAGTGAGTCTTACTTCAGTGGTTGGTAAGTTGATGAAGAAGATCCTGAGAGACAGGATTTATGAACATTTGGAGAGGCATAATATGATTAGGAATGTCAGCATGGCTTTGTGAAAGGCAGGTCGTGCCTTACGAGCCTGATTGAATTTTTTGAGGATGTGACTAAACACATTGATGAAGGTAGAGCAGTAGATGTAGTGTATATGGATTTCAGCAAGGCATTTGATAAGGTACCCCAAGCAAGGCTTATTGAGAAAGTAAGGAGGCATGGGATCCAAGGTGACCTTGCTTTGTGGATCCAGAACTGGCTTGCCCACAGAAGGCAAAGACTGGTTGTAGACGGGTCACATCCTGCATGGAGGTCGGTCACCAGTGGTGTGCGTCAGGGATCTGTTCTGGGACCCTTACTCTTCGTGATTTTTATAAATGACCTGGATGAGGAAGTGGAGGGATGGGTTAGTAAATTTGCTGATGACACAAAGGTTGGGGGTGTTGTGGATAGTGTGGAGGGCTGTCGGAGGTTACAGTTGGACATTGATATGATGCAAAACTGGGCTGAGAAGTGGCAGATGAAGTTCAACACAGATAAGTGTGAGGTGGTTCATTTTGGTAGGTCAAATATGATGGCAGAATATAGCATTAATGACAAGACTCTGGCAATGTGGAGGATCAGAGGGACCTTGGGGTCCGAGTCCATAGGACACTCAAAGCTGCTGAGCAAGTTGACTCTGTGGTTAAGAAGGCATACGGTGCATTGGCCTGCATCAATCATGGGATTGAGATTAAGAGCCGAGAGGTAATGTTACAGCTCTATAGGACCCTGGTCAGACCCCACTTGGGTTACTGTGCTCAATTCTGGTCGGTCGCCTCACTACAGGAAGGATGTGGAAACCGTAGAAAGGGTGCAGAGGAGATTTACAAGGATGTTGCCTGGATTGGGGAGCATGCCTTCTGAGAATAGGTTGAATGAACTCAGCCTTTTCTCCTTGGAGCGACGGAGGATGAGAGGAGGATAGAGGTGTATAAGATGATGAGGGGCATTGATCATGTGGATAGTCAGAGGCTTTTCCCCAGGGCTGAAATGGCCAGCACAAGAGGACATAGTTTTAGGGTGCTTGGAAGTAGGTACAGAGGGGATGTCAGGGGTAAATTTTTTACGCAGAGAGTGGTGAGTGCGTGGAATGGGCTGCCAGCGACGGTGGTGGAGACGGATGTGATAGGGTGTTTTAAGAGACTCCTTGATAGGTACATGGAGCTTAGAAAAATAGAGGGCCATGGGTAAACCTAGGTATTTGAAATCTGCATGCTTCCAGTCTGTGATGTTTCATCCATTAACATTAATACAGATTATCCACGTCTGGGGGTGTGAGAATTTCCTCCAGATGTTTCTTTCGAATCTGATAGAAACACTCAGGTAGATGATGTTCCTTATAAATATTATATCATAGACCTTTATCAAGAAAGACCGTACAGAGAACATTTGGCCTCCATTGACTTGTTTTAATGATTTGTGTAGTGCCATAGTCCGCCAGCAGATGGCAAAATTGATCTAGGTACTGTATAATAATTGTTTAAATTAAGCACAGAACCAGCCCATTATATCCTTCCTGGCCATCAGTTATCTACCTATATGAATACTATTTCCAGAGCCAGCCCTGTAGTATTTGTAGGAGCCATATATTCCGTGCTGCGGATTTATTATGGTAACTAATCATATGAGAGGAGGCGTGGTAAAAGTGAAGGGAATATGTTGCATATTCATGCTTATTTCAGGGCAGTTTGTAACTTGGGTTGGGGGCCGGCAGAGGTCATATCTTTTCTCACTACTGAGATAATGCTCAATAATGTATGCTAATTGCTAATAAAATAGGGAATTTGACTCTTTAGAGCATTCATTGGAGCTGTGGGTGTATCACACAAGTGTAACAACTCATCTGGGGTCATAGGCAGGTGGTAATTGTTTTGTTTTGATTTTGGATCAAATTTTGCTCTACAGCATTCAGTACCTTCGAATTTTAAATGCTCTTCTAAACGATTCTTAAATTGAGAGTATACACCACCCCCTTAGCTAATGTATTTTTATGTTCACCACTCTCTGGATCAAAAAATATTCCCTCAAATCCCCTCTTTCCTTAAACCTTATCCTCTAATCATAGACACATCATCTAAGGGAAAAGCAACACGCACAACACGCTGGAGGAACTCAGCAGGTCGGGCAGCATCCGTGGATCTGAGGGAAAAGTTTCCCACTACCCTATCTTTGTTTGTCCAAACGTTGTAGTTCTCTATCAGGTGACCCCTTAGCCTTCTCGCAAGAATGTAAGAGAAGCAGCTGTTGGCCTTTCCTTCTCAAGGTGGTGCCACTGTTCAATAATCTACCCCATGCATTAAGAGCTGTGATCAATAAAGGCGAAAGTTATGACATCATCCTCCAAAAGGGCCACAACCTTGTCGTGGTTTGGAGGCTTATGTGTCTCAATGACCTGGAGAGATATGTTGGCTCGAGTCAGGCCCTTGGGCTTTGGCTCTTGGTAGGGTCACCCATGCCAAACAGGTCAAAGGGTAGAGGCCAGACAAAGAGTGGCCCACCAGTTCTCCAGGTTCAGGGGTTCAGCTCAGGGGTAATAACCGTGACTGGTCAAACAAAATTGTTATGGAAACAGCAATGAAAGAAACCTTCATTGCTGCCCTAAAGACACTCTGCCTGAAGATACATAAAGTGGGGCAGCGATATCTCAGTCGGACCGTGGGCTAGAGAAATGTGGTCAAGAGCATTCAAAAGGATATATTCTGAACTTCACTTCACTGAACGCCAAACCCTAATTCATAGGAATTGTGTCATTCCTTGATTAATTTGGGAATTGTACTAACAACTTTGTACTACAGTCATGAATGGCAATAATGCGCAGGCCAGGCCCAGAAATAACTGGATGCCAAACACCAAGGTGCCACATTGCTTTTCAACAACTATGATGTGCTTCGAGCAAAGTGTAAGTGAACAGTGGGTTAGCAAGAAATGAGGTGATTTCGTGATCATTGTAATGAATTAATGAGGCTCTGAGGATCAAATGATTATAATAAATAATTAATTTCTTAAATTAATCCCTCAGGAGTCCCACTTGCTACTGAGCCCCCCCCCCACCACTCCCTAAACCTTTATTGCCCCCCTAGAAGCTCCCACTTTCGCCAACTTTGGGATATCACTCACGTTGGGAACCACTGCTCTCGATTAATCAAGTGTCTGAGTTAAATACAAGAGATTTCTGTGCTATGAATCTGCTAGTTTTGGTTCTGGGCCATCAGAACATCTGCTGATATTCTCTGGCAGTAGTTATATATCAAGTACAGCAATAATATAAACTGCAGTTTTGTTTGGCCATTAAGATTTCACTTTAGGTTTTTGTTCATTTTTACAGTGATACAGTTCGGATTTGCCACCATCTTTGTGGCATCGTTTCCCCTGGCACCCCTGCTGGCACTGGTCAATAACATCATTGAAATTCGAGTAGACGCATGGAAACTAACCACTCAGTATCGACGCGTCCTACCAGCCAAAGCACAAGACATTGGAGCCTGGCTGCCAATCCTAAATGGAGTGGCTATTTTTGCTGCTGTGACCAACGTGAGTGACACCTATGAGTCAGGAGGAGCTCAAGATGAGGACATGCTGAATATATCTTTCAATTATTTTGGTAGTGTTTAGCTTAGTGGAAGATACTTTGAGGAAGTTAATACTGAATCTGGGATGAGAACCGCCAACATTTAATGCAAGAAGGATGGTCCCATTGAAACGTGCAAGCTTCTTTCAGAGCTCAGGAGAGTAAAGGCAGGAGTGACACTGCCCCTCTGGAACTAAGGGTGACAGTGCCAGAATAAGGAGTCAGCCATTCTAGACTGAGCGGAGAAATGCTCTCCCACCCAGCGGATAATGAGTCATTAAAA
Source organism: Mobula birostris (assembly GCF_030028105.1). Classification (NCBI taxonomy): domain Eukaryota; kingdom Metazoa; phylum Chordata; class Chondrichthyes; order Myliobatiformes; family Myliobatidae; genus Mobula; species Mobula birostris. The sequence continues at coordinate 5,423,937 of NC_092378.1, read as the reverse complement.
AGTGCTGTGCTGCGGAGTTGTGCAGGCTCAGCTCCTTGGTATATATAAAACAGAAGCCAATACATTTTTTGATAATTAGGAATGAAGGGATGTGGATTTAGTACAGGAAAGTGGTGCTCGAGTAAAAAAAAATTAACTTCTGAATTAATCAAATGGCGGACCAAGAACTGTTTCTATTTCTTTTGTTCTAACATGTATCAAATCCTCATCACCATGGTTATTAAGGAAGTAGTTAAGTACCTTAAGGTGCTTAAATTATAATCTTCTAAAATTCTCTAGAGCCAAGTGCCATTCTTTTGGATTTAATATCTGCACCTACTGTCACCTGCTTAACGAGATACAAAAGAGAAATCAAGAAATTACACATCAATTAATCAAATTTCTATTGTAGAATCAATAACTAAGGAAATAGAAATTTTCCTTGATTTGAGAAAGGCAGTATGGATTTGTAAAATATTATATCATTCTTGGAGGATCTTAAAGGAATATTTTGAAGAGATGACAAAATTAATGGACAGGGGTTAGATGCTTCCAAGAACTTGATTTAATCTCTTAAATGACAGGTAATTAAAGTAGAAGCTCAAGAAATTAAGACCAATTATTGATTCTTTTCTGAAATTCACTGTGGCACTTGATAGTGAGGATTATGCACAAATGCTCAAAGTTGTCAGGATGTGAATTATAATAGCCTGCAATGATTTGTGTTGAGACTTAACTATTCAAATAACAACTTAAAATGATTCAGTACTGAAATGGATGAATTAGCTTACTTCTGATTTCCCGTAATTTCTGCTGACACAAAAATATTTATTTATTGAGATACAGCATGGAATAGGCCCTGTTAGGATACAGGATCAATGAAAGATCAACCAGAGTGCAGAAGACAACAAAATGTGCAAATGGAAATTTAAATAAATGGCAATAAATAACAAGAACATGAGATAACGAGCTAGAGTCCTTGAGGTGAGGTTATTAGTTGTGGGAACATTTCAGTGGATGGGCAAGTGAGTGTAGTTAACTCCTTTGTTCAAGAGCCTGATGGTTGAGGAGTAGCAATTGTTCTTAAACCTGCTGGTGTGAGTCCTGAGGCTCTTGTACCTTCCTGCTGGCAGCAGCGAGAAAAGCGCATGGCCTGGCTGGTGAGGAACTGTGATGATGGACGCTGCTTTTCTATGACAGTGTTTCATGTAGATGTGCTCAATGGTGGGAGGGCTTTACCCGTGATGTACTGAGCCAAATCCACTACATTTTGTAGGATTTTCCATTCAAAGGCATGAGTTCAGAGTGCAATGAAGATATAGGAAAATAAAATATGATGTCCAGCTATCAAATGTCGGGGGGGGGGAGTACACAAACAAGGGTTTTCGCCCCTAGACCAGGGGTGGCAAACCTGTGGCACACTTGCCCAACTTGTCATGCCCATCTGGCACCGCCCCTCAGTTCTTTGACCCCACCCATAATAAAAAGACCAAATATTTTTAAAGCTTATCTTTCCTGCCAATGAAGCAGCAAATGAGTGTTTATAAATGAAGAGCACTGAGACTTTTAACTGCCTGAATAATCTTGCAATGACAATATTAACAGTATTTTCATTGACATATTTCTCTGAGTCATTCAGTGATGAACTCGGTCAAATCTAATTATAGGAGAGACTTACTGATGAAACTGTGCTACGTGTGTAGCTCTCAAAACAACCAAATGCAAGCCGAAATATCCCGCCGCTCCCTGTAAGGAGTTTGTACGTTCTCCCCATGACCGCGGGAGTTTCCCCTGGGTGCTCCAGTTTCCTGCCACAGTCCAAAGACATACCAGTTGGTAGGTTAATTGGCCATTGTAAATTGTCCCATGAGTAGGCTTGGATTAATTTGGGGGATTGCTGGGCAGCACAGCTCGAAGGGCCAGATGGCCTACATTCTGCTGCATCTCAATAAGTAAATAAAATATTCGTCATTGTTAGTGCACCAGCGAAAGTCTCACTGAGAGTAAAGTGTGCTTATTTCCTTTCAGTGATTTTTTTTGAATATGTACTTCACATTCACACTTACTCCGTTATGTATGGTGTACAATAACAATTCCATTTAGAAATTATGTTATTTTCAAAATAATCTTTTCAAAAGATTAATATTAATCATTTTTGATCAGGTTTTTGAAAATGCTTCAATTATTTCAATCTATCTCTGTTATAATTTTATTTATAGTACAGCAATGAATTCTTGCAAATAAAGACCTCAACATTTTTCATAAAACAGGAACAGGCCAATCAGCCCACAGTGTTGTGCTGAACCAGCCAAAAGGCAAATCAAAAGCACCCAAACACAAATTCCTCCATCTTCTTTACACCCATGTGCCTATCCAAATGACTCTTAAGAGCTTCTAATGTGTTTGCCTCCACCACCTCACCAGGCTGCACGTTCCAGATATCCACCACTCTGGATAAAAAAAAATTAACCCTCGCATCCCCTTGAACCTTGCCCCCTCACCTTCAATGCATGCCCTCTGGGATTTGACATTTCAACCCTGGGAAATAGATACTCCCTGTTCACTCTACCTATGCCTCTCATTATTTTGTAAACCTGTATCAGATTTCCCCTCAGCTCTGAGGCTCCACAGAAAACAACACCCAAGTTTGTCCAGCCTCTCATGATAGCACCTGCCCTCTAAACCAGGCAGCATCCTGGTAAACCTTAAAATTTTCCTTAAATAAAAGTCCATAATTATTGTTACTAATTCAATAATCAGTGATAATCTATGCTCAAAATTACCATGGTGCACGAGAGATTTTTTTTTAGATTATCACTAATGTGGGCGCACATTCTCAAAAAAAAATTCATTGCCCCTGTCCTAGACATGAAAATGTTGAAGGGTGATAAGGTATTAAATGGAATTGATAGGGGACCATAGGCGGCACAGTAGCGTAGAAGCTGGTATTGCTGCCATATCGATTCATTAAGCGGGTTAGATCCTGTCCTCCACTGCCTTCGCATTCTCTGACCATGCGGGTTTCCTCCACGTAGTCTGATTTCCTCCATCCCAAAGACGTATCGGTTGGTAGCTTAGACGGGTTGGAGCCTCTAGTGTTGGTGCATGGTAAGATAACTAAGGTGGCAACAAAGTCTGTGTAATAGCCAAATATGGGGGAATGGAATCAGAGACAGAATCAGGTTTAATATCACCAGCAGATGTCATGAAATTTGTTAACTCTGCGGCAGCAGTACAATCCAATACGTGATAATATTGGGAATTACTGTGAATTACAGTGTGTGGATATGTGTGTGTGTATACATATATGTGTGTGTGTAGTTAATAAATTGTTAGATACAATAAGTGGAAATAGAAATTTAAAAAAATAGTGAGGTAGTGTTCATGGATTCATTGTCCATTCAGAAATCGGATGGCAGAGGGGAAGAAGCTGTTCCCTGAATCACTGTGTGTGATCCTTTAGGCTTCTGTACCTCCTTCCTGATAGTAACAATGAGAAGAGGGCATGTCCTGCATGGTGGAGGACCTTAGTGATAGACACCGCCTTCTTGAGGCACCAAGGTGATTCTGAGAGCTACGAGGCTCAGTGTGACAATTGCTCCTATGTTGTAAAAGTAACAAATCTGCAGGTTGTAATGCCTCAGACAAGAAGGGAAATTAAAATTTGTATCTTTCTGAATTTAATACGGATGCCGTTGTACAGGAAGTAATGATGAAAGGGTATAGATGGAGTAAATGCAAGCAGGCTTTTTGCACTGAAGTTGGATGGTATTACAACTAGAGGTCATGGGTTAAGGGTTAAGGGAAAACTTCTTCACTCAGGGGGTCATGAGGGTGAGAAACGAGCTGCCAGTGCAAGTGGTGCATGCAAGCTTGATTCCATTGTTTAAGAGAAGTTTGAATAGGTACATGAATGATAGAGATATGGAGGGCTATGGTCCTGATGCAGGTTGTTGGGAGTAGGAAATTTAAATGGTTCAGCATGGACTAGAGGGGCTGAAAGGCTTGCTTCTGCGCTGTACTTTATGGCTCTTAAGTGCAGTTTTTCTAGCTTAAGGCACAACTGTTAATTATAAATTTAAAGTCAATTGTTTGTTAATCCATAAATATTAACATGAATAGATGAAGGCAAGTTCATGAAGTAAGACCAGAGATGGTAGGATCTGCCTTCACCACCTTCTGTGTGGAAAAGGCTTATCCCCAGATCACCTTCCTTACCTTAAACCTTTGCCTACTAGTACTAGATTTCCCCACCCTGGGAAAACATTCTGAATCCTGGAGCAGGTGCAAGTTGTTTGGAGAGAGTTGGGGGTCAGATTTGTAAATCTGCGGACTACACATGAATCGGTGGAATCATTGGTAACAAAAAGGTGGTTTAAAGATACAGCAGGACGTAGATGGGGTGGAAATTTTGGTGGAGCAGTGATAGGTGGAATTTAATCCAGACAAGTGTGAAGTAATACATTTTGTGAGGTCCAATTCCATCAGGACACGTACAGTAAACAGTGGCCTTAGGAGCAGTGATGTACAGAGACAGTTTGGCTGCAGGTCCGTAGCAACACAGGTGGAGAGGGTAGTGAAAAAAGCACTTGTATTCTCGCCTTCATAGGCCGAGGCATTGAGTTGAGATATCATGTTGCAGTTGTACAAAACATCGATTAGACAGCTTGTAGCATACAGTTCTGGTTGCTACGTTACAAGGAGGATATGGTAGCAATAGGGAGAGTGTAGAAGAGATTCACCAGATTAGAGGGCTGTAGTTATGAGGAAAGATTGGATAGACTGGGTTTATTATTACTGGAACGTACCAGGGATGAACTCAGTGAGGTTTACAAAATTATGGGGGCCATAGATAGTCAGAACATTTCCCCAGGGTTGAGAAGTCTAGTACAAGGAGGCAAAGGTTTAAGGCAAGAAGGGGGAAATGGAAAGGAGATCTGAGGGGTAAGTCTTTTTCACTCAAAAGGTGGTGAATATTTCAAAGCAGCCAGGAGAGGTGGTGAAGGCAGATAGCATCACAACAGGCATTTAGAAAGGAAAGGAATAGAGTGAATGAGCTTAATCTGGGCAAATGAGATATGCATAAACAGCACCACAGTCTACACAGGTGAGGCCAGCTAGAAGGCTTTGTCTCTGTGTTGAATGATTCTGTGATTCTAAAAATATCTCCCCTGTTCTTGTGATATTTCTGGAGAATTTCTCACTATTATGTGGACAGGATTCTGAGGGGCAGCGTGTATTTTCAGAATCACAGTATATGTTTCTATTTTTAGGAGAAGAGATATTTAATAGTAGGAATATCAAACACTTGAATAATACACTGTACACAACTTTAACCTTTCCTTCCAGATGCCAGGTGTGTATATATATGTGTGTGTGTGTGTGAATATATATTTATTTAGCTAGGATGCCTAAGACCTTTGCACAGTACGGTAGTAATTTTATATATTGCACTGTACTGCTGCCACAGAAAAAACACAAATTTCATGACACGTGAGCGATGATAAACCTGATTCTGACATGGGTCTCTATGGTGGATTAAGAGTGGGAAGGTTGGGAAAAGGCAAAGGGAGAGGGGAGGGAGCGGGAAGCACCAGAGAGACATTCTGTAATGATCAACAATCCAATTGTTTGGAATCAAGTGACCTTGCCTGGTGTCTCGATAGGAGATTACACAGGTTTATAGAAGAAAATTATTGTTCATCTATTTATGTTGTGCACTATTATGTTTGCAGTTGCTTTTTTAAAGTGACACTTTGCCATTTTTTTTGTTTATAGGCATTGATCATTGCCTTCACTTCCGATATGATACCCAGGCTCGTTTACTACTGGGCGCTATCAATACAACCCCACGGCGAGTTCAGCAGCCCAACCATGCGTGGCTACATCAACAGTACCCTCTCTGTTTTCAGAATCGCTGACTTCAGTAATATCAGCAAACCCATCAGCTTCCCCTCATGGTTTAACCCCGAAACCGATACCACCTGCAGGTTAGTGATCTCAGACCATCGTAAACTCTTCCCCAGATATTGCAGGAACAAATGCCTCTCACAGTACTCACTGTGAATCATTTAATTATCCAGCCAGCTTTACTTTTGCTGAAAAGTGAATTGGTAATGTTATGATAATGTCTGCGGCACATCAGGTCAAATCATGTGTTACATGAATCATTGAAGTTCTTCAGGGTTGAGATGCCTCCAAGCTTACATCTCTTTCAAGGGAAGCTTAGACTTGGGCTTTCAGAACAGAGGTGAGGGGTTCAATGTAGAAAACTGGGCAGACATGTTTCACATATTTCCATGTTAACAACTTTTCTGGTACGAGGACATGAGAAAGAGGAAACAGAAGGATGGTATTTGGCTCCTCAAGGCTGCCTCGCCTCTCACAAAATGCTGAAGGTACTCAGTGGGTCAGGCAGAATCTATGGACAGGAATAGACAGTTGACATTTCAGTACAAAACCCTTCATCAGAAACAGTGAATGGTCTCAGCCTGAAATGTCATCTTTTTACTCCCTTCCCTATACAGGTCTCAGCTTAAAACATCAATTAGTTGTTTCCCTCCATAGATGCTGCCTGACCTGCTGTGTTCCCCCTGCTTTTTGTGTGTGTTGCTCTGGATTTCCAGCATCTGCAGAACCTCTTGTGTTCATGCCTCACTTTTCAACATTATCTTGGCTGATCTACCCGAGAAATGATCTGCTCTGGCATTAAAAGAACCAGCTCAAGAGAAACTGAGTTTTGTGGTTGTGGGAGACGATGACTGAATGAGGGAGGAGACCCATACAGGATGCAACATACTCAGAAGGGTTAGGAGTACTCACAGGGCAATTCAGAGGTTAAAGGTCAGAGGTTCTGTTTCAGTGGGCACTGGCATTGAAGGAAGGTCTGGAAAGGTTGGGATCTTTAAGTAAACATCTTTAACCCAGAGTCCTATGATGCTTTTGTATTTGCATGATAGATTTAGCTTATTTTTAAGGAAACACACACAAAATGCTGGAGGAACTCAGCAGGCTAGGCAGCATCTATGGAGAAGAATCAACGTTTTGGGCCGAGACCCTTCATCAGGTGTGGAAGGAAGGGGGGAAGGAGTCAGTCTAAGGTGGGGGGAGGGAAGGAAGAGGTGATCGATGTACAGGATGGCAGGTGAAACTGGGAGAGGGGGAAGGGTGAAGTAACCAGCTGATAGGTGAAAGAGCTAAAGGGCTGGAGAAGGGAGAATCTGATTGGAGAGGGTAGAAGACCATGGAAGGAAGGGAAGGGGTGGAACACCAGAGGGAGGTGATGGGCAGGTAAGAAGAGAAGGTGTGAGAGGGAAACAAGATTGGGGGAATGGTGAAGGAGGAGGGTCAATTACTCGAAGCTCATGCCATCAGGTTGGAGGTTACCCAGACAGAATATGAGGTACTGATCCTCCAACCTGAGTGTGGCCTCGTTGTGACAGTAGAGGAGGTTGTGGACTGACATGTCAGAACAGCTTTTTGTTCATCTCCTTTTACTTACTGAGTTTCCCAAGCCCCATAAATACTTGTGCTTTTCAGCAAGCATAATAGAAAGCAAGCCTGCAGTGCATGTTACTGCAAATCCAGGCCAAAATACTCAAACCAAATTGGAGCAAGTTTGGATTTTGTTACCCTTATCAGTTTGATTGGGCATTCACTTACATTGTTTTAATCATAACTATGTTATTTACCATCTTTGCTATTATTTCAGCTGATCTAAAGGTTTTAATACAGGGTGACAGTGTAGCTTAACAGTTAGCATAACGTTTTCCAGTGGCAGTGATTGGGGTTTAATTCCTGCTGCTCTCTGTAAGGAGTTCGTACGATCTCCCTGTGACCACATGGGTTTCTACCGGGTGCTCTGGATTCCTCCCACATATATTTCAAAGACCGACGGGTAGTAAGCTGAGGGCATGCAATGTTGGTGCCGGAAGCAGGGCACAGTTGCGGACTGCCCCCAGTACATCCTCATGTTGACATAAATGATGCATTTCACCATATGTTTCAATTTACATGTGAACAAGTAAAGCTAATCTTTTAATCTTTAATCTTCTGTGGCAGGTACCGTGATCTCAGATATCCTCCTGGACATCCACTGGAATATGACCATAGCCTTTATTACTGGCATATAATGGCCGCCAAGCTAGCATTTATTATCGTTACAGAGGTGAGGATTATTTTGGCTTAAGATTCTGATTCTGTGTATGTTTGCAAGCATAATGAGTACGTAATGGAGGATGTTGCTGCCTTGTCAATAAGTAGAAAAGATATTGTTGCAAGTAAGAACCTTTCACATATAGTAAGAAATACTTGTATCTTCTTGACAAGAGTATTTTTGTCCTTTTTGTTGCATCATTAAGTTCTGGTATAAATTATTCCAATAAATACTGGGGAAGATGGCACTGGTAAGTGGTGATGCTTTGCATGCAGATCTGATGGGAATCATTAAATATTCCTGTGTAGGACTACTGCTGCTGAAATCCAGTCACGACCATGGGTACTTCAGTAGGCAGTATCATTTTAAGATGTTTTAAAAAATCTATCAACTCAAAATCAGCAGACCCTGGTATGAAAACTCAGGACACAGGTGCAGATCCCCTTTAAGAAAATATAAGCCAAGCCGATCTGCAGGTACGACTGCAACCTCAGACACTCTCCCCTCATTCCCAGCTATCCTGATGGCAAGTGTACAATCTCTGGAAAATAACACTGGAGACATCAGAGCAAGATTACTGTACCAGAGGAACATCAGGAACTGCTGTGTACTTTGCTTCATGGAAACATGGCTCACTGCCGCCATCTCGGACACAGCACTGCAGCTCTACAGCTTCACTGTTCTCTGCAAAGGCAGGAGATCTCAGTCTTTTAAAGTTAGAGGAGGTGGAATATACTTTATGATTAACTCATTATGGTTCACAAACCATGGCGATTCTGTCTCAATCCTATTCACCCAACCTAGAATATCTAGTGGTCAAATGCTGTCCATTTTATCTGCTGAGGGCGTTTTCTGTCATTGTACTGGTTGTGATTACACTCCACCTCAGGCCAACTCAGACAGGCATTGGAGCACCTGAGTTCCATGATCGGCAGTCACGAAACAGCACACCCGATTGCCTTCCCTATCATTGTGGGAGATTTCAGTTAGGCCCCTTGAAGAAATCTGAACAACTACCATCACCATATCACCTGTGGAACCAGAGGAAGTCAATACACTTGACCCCTGTGGTACTACCATCAGAATCGCTTACCAGCCCATCCTATGGCCACCCTTTTGAAAGTCAACTGGCTGTACTTCTATTCCCCCTGCGCAGGCAGAGACCAAAGACTGCAGCACCAGTTGTGCGGACAAAGAAGTATGGTCAAGGGAGGCAGAGGAGTGCTTACAAGATGCTTCGAGCCCTGTAAAACTGCCTAGTCTATCGACCTGCACCCAGACCATCCATCTATCGATCCAAACTTCTCTTAAAATTGAAACCGAGCTCGCCTGTACCACTTGTTCTGGCAGCTCATTCCATACTCCCCCTCATGTTCCCCTTAAACTTTTCACCTTTCACCCTTAATCCATGACCTCTAATGTAGTCCCACCCACCCTCAGTGGAAAAAGCCTTCTTGCATTCATCCCAGCTATACTCCTCGAAATTTTGTATTCCTCTTTCAAATCTCCTTTCAATCTAATATGTTCTAAGGAGCTTTTGATAGCTCTTTCAGAGTATACAGTAATTATAAGTTTTTATACAGTGCCTGCCAAGTCAAGTGAGCACTGCTGAACATCCTCCAAATTAAGACCATAAGATATAGGAGCAGAATTGGGCCATTTGGCCCATTGAGTCTGTTCCACTATTTCATCATGGCTGATCCATTTCCCTCTCAGTCCCAAGTCTTTCACCTTCTCCCCATATCCCTTCATGCCCTGACCCATCAAGAATCTTATCAACCTCTGCTTTACAGACTTGGTCTCCACAGCTGTCTGAGGTAACGAATTTCACAGATTCACCACTATCTGGATAAAGAAGCTCCTCCTCACCTCTATTCTAAAAGGACGCCCCTCTATTCTGAGGCTGTGTCCTCTGGTCCTAGACTCTCCCACTATGGGAAACATCCTCTCCACGTCCACTCTATCGAGGCCTTTCACCATTTGATAGGTTTCAATAAGGTCACTCCTTATTCTTCTGAACTCTAGTGGGGACAGGCCCAGAGCCATCAAACAGTCTCAGTCTCCATATGACAAGCCGTTCAATACTGGAATCATTTTTGTGAATCTCCTTTGAACCCTCTCCAGTGTCAAAACATCCTTAATTGGAAAATTAACACACTTCCTTGTCATACTTTATACTTTATTGTCACCAAACAATTGACACTAGAATGTATAATCATCACAGCGATATTTGATTCTGCGCTTTCCGCTCCCTGAATTACAAATATTAAGAATTAAGAATACTAAAAATAGTAAAAATTAGTAAATATTAAAAATTTAAATAATAAATCATAAATAGAAAATAGAAAAATGGAAAGTAAAGTAGTGCAAAAAAACCGAGAGGCAGGTCCGGATATTTGGAGGGTACGGCCCAGATCCGGGTCAGGATCCGTTCAGCAGTCTTATCACAGTTGGAAAGAAACTGTTCCCAAATCTGGCTGTACGAGTCTTCATACCTGAATATATCTCCAGAAATCCTTCTCACACAGAAGGAGTCCCCTCTGGAGAGGGGGCAGAAGAGGTTCACTAGGATGTTGCCTGGTTAGGGGGGCATGTGCTATCTCAAGAGGCTGGACAAACCTGGGTTGCTTTCTCTGGAGCGGCAGAGGCCGAGGGGAGATCTGAATGAGGTTTGTAAGATTATGAGAGACATGGATAGAGTTGACAGGGAATATCTGTTTCCCAGGGTAGAAATGTCTAATATCAGAGGATATGCATTGAAAGTGAGAGGGGGTAGGTTAAAAGGGGACGCGTGGGGTAAGTTTTTTTTACTTGGAGAATGGTGGATGCCTGGAATGCACTGCCTGGTATGATGGTAGAAGCAAATACATTAGAGGCTTTTAAGACTCTTTTAGATAGGCACGTGAATATAAGGAATTTGGAGGGATATGGACATTGCGTAGGTAAGAGGGATTAGTTTTGGGGGTGGGGTTGATTTATTTTTTAGCTGGTTCGGCATAACATTGTGGGCCGTAGGACCTGTTCCTGTATTGTACTGTTCTATAAGATCATAAGATATTGGAGTAGAATTAGGCCATTTGGCCCATCAAGTCTGCTCCACCATTTCATAATGGCGGATCCATTTCTCTCTCAGCTTCAGTCTCTTGCCTTCTTCCCGTATCCCTTCATGGCCTGACTAAGTAAGAATCAATCTTCAATATACACAATGGCTTGATGGCTCGTGCTCCATAGCTGCCTATGGCAATAAATTCCAGATTCACCACCTTGTTCTGTGTTCCATTTTCTATAATACTTTATTTCCCTCTTTCACTTACCCTTTTGTTGTCTTCTTTCTGGACCAAAGGTCACCATCCGCATTTGATGCTGGGAAGCCCGAATGTCTTGTATCTAACTGTTGTTTACAAGAGCAGCAGGCCAGATGCCAGAGTCTAGGATCAGATGGACTAGGCTTGGAATGTGGCCATTACCTTATAGAACACAATCAGGTGACAAGGGTCTTAAAGAAACTGCTGACAGCCCTTCAGCAGGTGCAGGGTACAGCAAGTACTGTCTTAAAGAAACTGATGACAGCCCTTTGGCAGCCAGCCAGGTCAAATACCAGCTCTGACACCTGACAAAACCAATGTTTTTTTTTAAATCAATGCTTTATGAATATGTAACATTCAGAAACATTTAAAAGCTATTAAAGTTTGAAATTAACAATTAAAATCACCTGAAAACACTTTTAAGCCATTAACAGCATTGCCGCCAACACAAGCAATTAATAAATCTTTCCCTCTCCCTCCCCTGCTCTTCTATTCTATTCCCCACTTTGGTCTTTTATCGCTTCTCGCCTGCCGATCACCACCACCCCCCACCCGACCTCCCTCCTCCTTCCCTTTCTCCTCTCCTATCGGATTCCTTCCTATCCAGCCCTTGACCTTTCCCACCCACTTGGTTTCATCTGTCACCTTCCAGTTAGCCTCCTTCCTCTCTCCCCACCTTTTTATTCTGGTGTCTGCCCCCTTCCATTTCAGTCCTGAAGAAGGGCCTCAGCCTTAAATGTCAACTGTTCATTCAGTTCCATAGCTGCCACTTGACTTACTGAGCTCCTCCAGCATTTTGAGTGTGTCGCTCTAGATCTCCAGCATCTGCAGAATCTCTTGTGTTTACAATTAATAAAAATGCAGGCTTGTTAAACCCTGGTTAGTCTACATCTGCAGTATTGGATTTCGTTCTGTTGCCCCATTATAGACCAGTTAGCCTGACCTCAGTGATTGAGAAGATGTTGGAGTCAATTGTTAAGGATGAGGTGATGGAGTACTTGGTGACACAGGACAATATAGTTCGAAGTCAGCATGGTTTCCTTCAGGGAATATCCTGCATGGCGAACCTGTTGGAATTCTTTCAGGAGATTACAAGCAGGAGAGAAAATAAACTGGACTGGTCAAAGAACACTGAGGCTGTCTACAAGAAGGGTCAGAGCCATCTCTATTTCCTGAGGAGACTGAGGTCCTTTAACATCTGCCGAACGATGCTGAGGATGTTCTACGAGTCTGTGGTGGCCAGTGCTATCGTGTTTGCTGTTTGCTGGGGCAGCAGGCTGAGGGTAGCAGACACCAACAGAATCAACAAACTCATTCGTAAGGCCAGTGATGTTGTGGGGATGGAACTGGACTCTCTGACGGTGGTGTCTGAAAAGAGGATGCTGTCCAAGTTGCATGCCATCTTGGACAATGTCTCCCATCCACTACATAATGTACTGGGTGGGCACAGGAGTACATTCAGCCAGAGACTCATTCCACCGAGATGCAACACAGAGCGTCATAGGAAGTCATTCCTGCCTGTGGCCATCAAACCTTACAACTCCTCCCTTGGAGGGTCAGACACCCTGAGCCAATAGGCTGGTCCTGGACTTATTTCCTGGCATAATTTACATATTACTATTTAACTATTTATGGGTTTATTACTATTTAATTATTTATGGTGCAACTGTAACAAAAACCAGTTTCCCCCTGGATCAATAGAGTATGACTATGACTACTATAAAGAGGATGTAATGGATGTTGTATATTTGGACTTTCAGAAGGCCACACATGAGGCTGCTTACCAAGTTAGAGCCCATGGTAGTACAGGGAAGTTACTGGCATGGTTAGAGCATTGGCTGATTGGTAGGAGGCAGTGAGTGGGAATAAAAGGATCCTTTTCTGGTTGGCTGGTGATGACTAGTGGTTTTCCGCAGGGGCTGGTGTTGGGACCGCTTCTTTTTATGCTGTATATAAATGATTTAGATGATGAAATAGATGGTTTTGTTGCTGAGTTTGCAGATGGTATGAAGATTGGTGGAGGGGCAGGTAATGTTGAGGAAACAGGTAGGATGCAGAAGGACTTAGACAGATTAGGAGAAAGAGCAAGAAAGTGGCAAATGAAAGACAATGTTGGAAAAAACAAGGTCATACACTTTGGCAGAAGAAATAAATGCGCAGACTATTTTCTAAACAGGGAGAAAATCCAAAAATCTGACATGTAAAAGGACTTGGGAGTCCTTATGCAGAATGCCCTAAATGTTAACTTGCGGGCTGAGTCGATGATAAGGAAGGCAAATGCAATGTTAGCATTCATTTCAAGAGGTCTAGAATACAAGAGCAGGGATGTGATGCTGGGGCTTTACAAGTCTCTGGTGAAGCCTCACCTTCAGTATTGTGAACAGTTTTGGGCTCCTTATCTCAGAAAAGATGTGCTGGCATTGGAGAGGCTTCAGAAGAGGTTCACAAGGATGATTCTAGAATGAAAGGGCTATCATATGAGAAACATTTGGGAGCTCTGGGTCTGTACTCACTGGAATTTAGAAGGATGGGGGGGGGACCATTTGAATGTTGAAAGGCCTAGACGGAGTAGCTGTGGTAAAGATGTTTCCCATGGTGGGGGAGTCTAGGACAAGAGGGCACAGCCTCAGGGTAGAGGGTTGGCAATTTAAAACAAAGATGTGGAGAAATTTCTTTAGCCTGAGGATGGTAAATTTGTGAAATTTTTTTACCACAGGCAACTGTGGAGGCCAGGTCCTTGGGTGTATTTAAGGTGGAGATTGATAGGTTTTTGATTGGTCACGGCATCAAGGGCTTCAGGGAGAAGGCCGGGGAGTGGGGCTGAGGAGGGAAAAAGAAGGATCAACCATGATTGAATGGCTGAGCAGACTCGATGGGCCAAATGGCCTAATTCTGTTCCTATGTCTTATGACCTTTTGGTCGAATTGGGCATATCATTAATGGCCAAAAGGCCTGTTCTATGTTACCTTTCTTTCCTTGCACTTACAAAATCTCCACTCACAACCCTTATCCGGGCTTAGGATCCATGAGGCAATTTCCTGGACTCTTTGCAGAATATAGTGATAAAGATTCATGGGTAAATTTGAGATTTCTTTCACTCAGATCTAAGTGCATATACTCCTAGGCGTGCTCGCGAATGCACACACAATACTGGCAGTTTACGGTGGAGACAGGACCTGTTTTTTAATGATTGCGTTGAGAGAGCTACTGTTTTTCCTGCCGTGCTATTTTCAAGGTGAATGCTCACTTACATTTGGCAGGACACAGTGCCTTTGTAGATATTTGACTAACTATTTGGCAAGAAAAATGTCAAAAATAAATTAAAAGTAGTATAACGTGGGTATTGACAGGATGGAGAGCTGGGCTAAGAAGAGGCAAATGAGTCCAACACAAACAAGTGTGAAATGATTGACTTTGGAATGGTGAATTTGAAGGCAGAATACAGGGTTAATATCATGATTCCTGATGGTGTGGAGAAACAGGGGGATCTTGAAGTCTATGCCCATAGAGAGGAACAGAGGAAGAGGAACACGAACACATGAAATAGGAGCAGGAGTCGGCCATCTGGCCCATCAAGCCTGCTCCGCCATTCAATAAGATCATGGCTGGTCTGGCCATGGACTCATCTCCACCTACCTCCTTTTCCCCATAACCTTTATTTCCCCTACTATGCAAAACTCTATCCATCCTTGTTTTAAATATATTTACTGAGGTAGCCTCCACTGCTTCATTGGGCAGAGAATTCCACTGATTCACCACTCCCTGGGAAAAGCAGTTCCTCCTCATCTCCATCCTAAATCTACTTCCCTGAATCTTGAGGTTATGTCCCCTCGTTCTAGTATCACCCATCAGTGGAAACAACTTTCCTGCCTCTAACTTATCTATCCCTTTCATAATTTTATATGCTTCTATAATATCTCCTCTCATTCTTCTGAATTCCAGTGAGTACAGTCCCAGGTGACTCAATCTCTCCTCGTAGTCTAACCCCCTCATCTCTGGAATCAACCTGGTGAACCTCCTCTGCACTGCCTCCAAAGTCAGTATATCCTTCCTCAAGTAAGGAGACCAGAACTGCACACAGTACTCCAGGTGCAGCCTCACCAGTACCCTGTACAGTTGGAGCATAACCTCCCTGCTCTTGAATTCAGTCCCTCTAGCAATGAAGGCCAACATTCCATTTGCCTTCTTGATAGCCTGCTGCACCTGCAAACCAACCTTTTGTGATCCATATGCAGGCACTCCCAAGTCCCTCTG
Organism: Mobula birostris; assembly: GCF_030028105.1. Classification (NCBI taxonomy): domain Eukaryota; kingdom Metazoa; phylum Chordata; class Chondrichthyes; order Myliobatiformes; family Myliobatidae; genus Mobula; species Mobula birostris. Next base: position 5,408,244 of record NC_092378.1, on the reverse strand, counting down.
CACAGCAGCATGCTGCAATTTTTTACTATTTAAATAATAATCTGTTCTTTCATTTTTCCTTCTAAAGTGAATGACCTTTCATTTACCAACATTGTACTCCATCTGCCAGACCCTTGCCCACTCATTTAACCTATCTCTATCTCTCGGCAGACTCTCCGCATCTTCTGCACAATTTGCTTTTCCACTCAATTTAGCATCATCAGCAAACTTAAATACACTGCACTCGGTTCCCTCTTCCAGATCGTTAATATATATAGTGAACAACTGCAGGCCCAGCTCCAACCCCTGCGGCACACCGCTCACCACTGATTGCCAACCAGAGTAACACCCACGTATCCCAACTCACTGCTTTCTATCAGTTAACCAATACTCTATCCATGCTAATACATCACCCCCAAAAATAGAAATTTAAAAAAAGACAGAATCAATGAGAAATTGCACATAAAGACTGACAAAGAACCAATGTGCAAAAGAAGACAACCTGTGCAAATAGGAAAAGACAGATAGATAGATAGATAGAGTGATAGAGAGAGAGAAAGAGATCTGACAATAGGAGTTGTTGAGTCTTTGAAAGTGAGTCCATAGATTGTGGCCAGTGATCAGCTCAGGGGTGTGGTGAAATAAAATACAATACATGATTATAAGGCTGCATGAATCAAGTAGCTTTCACTACATTATCACAAAGAAACAGGTTTTAATTGTTGATTTGATTTTACTATTTTTCAGCACATTGTATTTGGGGTGAAATTCCTTGTGTCATACGTGATTCCTGATGTCCCAGCACACATTAAAGAACAAATTAAACGTGAGAAGTATTTAACACAGAAGATTCTGCATGAAAATCATCTTCCAACCTGGGACAGCAGATTAATAGGTGCAACGGGAAGGTTTATAAAAGGTTCAGTCAGCCTGAAGGACCAAAGCATGGATGTATAAGTATCTGTTGCAAAGAAATTGTTTTCTATAATGTACAGTTTTAAGGAGTAATCTCTTGAAATGCTAATCTGTTTGATTTCTAAGAGAGAATGTTTTGATCTGCCTGTAAGTACCTATGGTTTTTCTATCTGTTCCACTGGTTTATCTCAAATTCCATTTTGACTATAAAATTGTTCAAGCTATTTCAATAGTCCATGGAAAAGTTGTTTACTATTATTGCACTTAATGAGAAACAGAGTTTTGGAACTCTTTTATAATCAGAGGAAATTCTTGTGTGAATAAGAAGGCTGTGAACAAACATGGAAAGTAGTTATCAGATTTACTGAAAATTGGAAAAGAAGTTAATGACACCGCAATGTTGCCATGTGGTCCACAACTGGAGGGATAATGTATCCCAACGAATATGGCAGGATTTTCTAAGTGACTGATGATATGTGTTGTAGCAATCCTGTCGTATGTGGAAGTTACTGAGTGCACAGAGTGAAGGAATTTCCCAGATATATGATACGCTAACTAAATGGATGGTATAGGTAGTTTCTCCTATTTTGACCATTTGATTATTAAATTTATTATGAATTTAGTTAGCAAAATGCTCTTGGCTTTTACAGTGCTTACCATTACAGTATATTCAAGTTATTTGCCCAGGAAATTGTGAAATCCGAAGGAGTTTTAAACTACGATAGTTCTACCTTTAAGCCACTCTGGAGGCAATATCTAATTTCTAGTCATACCAAACTGTCAGTGGACTTACCCTGAAATCATAAGTTAGATCAGTGTATTAAAAATTGGGACTTAAGGAACAGGAGCAGTAACTCCTCAAACCACCTCTATTATAAGATCATGGCTGAAATTCTACCTCAGCTTAACTTTCAAACTGAATCCTCATGTCATTGATTTTTACTGTCCAAAGATCTATCAGTATGTGTCTTGAATATACTCACTAATCAATGATGCAACAACCTGTGGGATAGAGAATCCCAAATGCATAATATCCTCTGATTAAAGGAATTCCACCTCATCACCTTTCCAGGTTTTTTCCCCTTATTCTGAGTCACTGTTCTTAGTCCACAAGACATAGGAGCAGAATTAGGCCATTTGACCCATTGAGTCTGTTCCACCATTTCATCATGGCTGCTCTATTTTCCCTCTCGGCCCCAATCTCCTGCCTTCCCAATGTATCCCTTCATGCCCTGACCAATCAAGAATCTATCAACTTCGGCCTTAAATATATTTTAAGACTTGGCCTCCACAGCTACCTGTGGTAAAAAAAATTCCACAGGTTCATCACACTCTGGCTAAATTCCTCCACATTCTGAGGCTGTGTCCTCTGGTTTTAGACTCTCCCACCAGAGGAAACATCCTCTCTGCATCCACTCTATCAAGGCCTTTCACCATTCAATAGGTTTTAATGAGGTCCCCTCATTCTTCTGAACTCCAGTGAATACAGGCCCAGAGCTATCAAATGCCATTTGCCATTTCTTGTTGCTATTTGCACGATTTGTTTTTTGTGGGTGAGTGGGGGGGGGGTTGATGTTCTTGTTGCCATTTGCATGGGAGGGGGTTTTAATGTTCTTGTAGCCCGTTGTGTAATTTGTTTTTTGTGCATGGAGGGGGTGGTTGATGTTTTCCTTTGAATGGCTTCCATGGTTTTCTTTGTTTCGTGGCCGTCTGGAGAAGATGAATCTCCGAGTTGTATACTGCTTACATACTTTGACAATGAACCTTGTCCCTAGCTATAAAATATAGGCCATCACCCAATTCTGTTTGGGTGTGATGAAATTTAAACTTTCAGTGACCAGCCATGATAATTCTAGTGTTTTCAAAGTTCAAAGTACATTTATGATCAAAGTATATATACTTTATACAACCTTGACAATCATTTCCTTACAAGCAGCCACAAAACAAAGAAAGAGAAGAATTGTAATGATATTAAAACAGCACTGTATTCTGGAGAGTATTATTTTACATTCTAAAGTACTCTTGCTATTAACTGTTCCTATATACACAAGATGCCATTTTCATAAAAATGTTCTCCCTTTATGATGGTCTGTGCATCGGATTATGCACCGATGACTCTACCGGGATCAATAGACTTTTTAATTTTGTCTTTTGGTGCTGACAATCAAGCAAAAAAGGAAACTCAATATATGCTTGATTTTTTTTTTAACAATGTGAACTTAACAAAAGTCATATTGTCCTTTATGTGAAAAGCTCGAGGAGAAAACATATATTTTTCTTTTCATATTTCATATTCTGCTCCTCACAAGAAGTTACTTTTGCAAAAAAAGCAGAGGAAAAGATATTTTAAATGTTCAAATCATGAAAAACATAAAATTGGGTGGGAGGAAGGCACAAACAGGGAATGATGTATTTTAGTTTGTGAGTAGTTCTGCTTTATTTACTCATGAGTTTCTCATCAGCAAAGCCTCTATGTATTGCCCATTTCTAACTACCCTTGAGAACGCAGTAGTGAGTATTTTTTGAAAGGTTGCAAAGATGCCGTTTGAGAGCCTGAGGACTTGTCAATAATGAAGCAATAGTCAAGATGTTAAGTGGGACAGGAATCTGCAGACTGGAATACCTCTGCACCATTTACTCTTGAACATCTAGACCAGGGGTTCCCACTCTGGGTCCATGGTCCCTTCAGTTAATGGTGCCAGTCCATGGCATTAAAAAAAAGGTTAGGAACACCTTGCCTAGATAGTACAGGGCGTAGATTTTAGAGATGCTATCAAAGATTAGGTGAAATGTTGTATTACTATTTTTGAGGCACCTTGTCTTGCAGTCAGTAGCAAAATAAGTGAATGCTCAATATGCTGGATAGTGTACAGATAAAAGAGTCCTTTTGCCCTGGATGATGGTGAACTTCAGTGTCAGGGTGTTGGTGAGTCTCAACCAAAGGAGGCGTAAGGCACTCCTTCCCTCTGCTAGCCTGCAGGTCACCCTTGGACAAGGTGTAGCACCTGCTTAGCACACTCCCCCCCTCACCCCCAAATCATGGTCATATGAAGCCATGAGATCAGGTGGTGGATGGTCATACGAGCAGCTGGTGCATATCACAAGTCCTGGCTATGCGACCACTGACCACAGGCAGACAATGTTTGAAGAGCATTGATAATGGCAGGGGCCACCTGTCTTGTAAAGACACTGCCCAGAAGAAAACAATGGCAAACCACTTCTGTAGAAAAATTTGTGCGCTAACCATTGCTCTGAACAGGAAATTTTTACAGAGCCTGAAAACTGCGTGGTATTTAAAATCGTAAAAATGAGGAATTCTGCAGATGCTGGAAATTCAAGCAACACACATCAAAGTTGCTGGTGAACGCAGCAGGCCAGACAGTATCTCTAGGAAGTGGTACAGTCGATGCTTCGGGCCGAGACCCTTCGTCTTCGTCCTGACGAAGGGTCTCGGCCCGAAATGTCGATTGTACCTCTTCCTAGAGATGTTGCCTGGCCTGCTGCATTCACCAGCAACTTTGATGTGTGTGGCACTTAAAATGCTTTTTCTTTGTAATATGCATACTATGAATATTTGGAATGAAAATTGAAAAGAATCACATACTTTTGACTTTATTTATTTAATTGAAGGGTATAATGAAATACAGTACAACAGAAATATCTTATGTAAAAGAAAATTCCAGCTGGGCGGCAGCACAGTCTATGTAAGTGGGAGCGTTTTGGTAGCTGTGCGGTGGCACACCCATGCAGCTCAGAGGGAACGGATGCCAGGAATAGAGGCTGGTTTGCTCCTGATGGAGTATTACTGATTGCATTGTGTAGAGTGTGAGTGCTGTTTATCAGAGTGAGTCTGAACACTGTCCAGGTTTGCTGCATTCAGGTACAAATTGCAACATTTTCCAGAGTGACAAATGGAACTGAATGCTGCATGATCATCAAGAAACACCCCCATTTCTGAACTTACAGTGGGGTGAAGGGATCCACTTCTGACCATGTGATGGCCATTGATGAAACTGCTGAAGATGATAAGACCTGGAATTTTGTATAGTGGAACTCCAGCAGCAAAGGTATAAGGCAGTGACTGGAGCAGGGGGTTCCCAGCCTCTTTTATGTCATAAGACATAAGACAAAGGAGCAGAAGTCGGCCATACGGCCCATCGAGTCTGCTCCGCCATTTTATCATGGACCATTAAGCAAGAGGTCAGTGGACCCCAGATTGGGAACCCCTGGTCTGGAGAGTTTGCCCCTATTCCCCAATTCCCAGTGACTTCAATATTAACTTATTTGAAGTATTAGACCAGATTGTAATTTTTATTTCCGAGCAGGTAATGCTAAAGAAACTAATTAAAGATCATAGCAATGGGAATGCATTTCTACAGAATCAGAATCCTTTGTTATCACCAAGTATGTGGACACATACAGGGAATTTGATGCCGGTTTCCCTGAGCTCTCGCTGTACAGAATCAAAAAGCAAACAAAACAAATGAAGATTTAAAGTTCAAAGTAAATTTATCAAGTACAGGAGATATATGTTACCATATGCTACCTTGAGATTCATTTTCTTGCAGGCATTTATAGGAAAGATGAAATACAACAGAATTTTACAAAAAGTATCATGAACAAAGTAACGCACACAAAATGCTGGAGGAACTCAGCAGGTCAGGCAGCATCGTAGAAATGAATAAACAGTCGATGTTTCAGGGCGAGATCCTTCTTCAGAACTGAGAAGGAAGGGGGAAAGACACCACAATAAAAAGGTGGGGGGAGGGGAAGGAGGCTAGCTGGAAGGTGATAGATGAAGCCAGGTAGGTGGGAAAGGTCAAGGGCTGGAGAAAAAAGAATCAGATAGAAGAGGAGAGTGGACCATAGGACAAAGAGAAAGAGGAGTGCCTTCTGTCTGGGTAGCCTCCAACCTGATGGCGTGAATATCAATTTCTCCTTCGGTAAACAAATCCCCTCCTTTCCACCCACCTCCTCTATTCCCCCATCTGGCCCTTTATCTTTTCTCACTAGCCTATCACTTCCCTCTGGATTCCCCCAGCTTTTACATTTTGGCATCTTCCCCCTTCCTTTTGTGAGAGCTGCTTTGGATTTCCAGTATCTGCAGACTTGTGTTTATGCATAAACAAAAACTGACAGAAATCCAATGTGCAAATCAAGACAAACAGAGCAAATAAAAGGAGAGCATGAGCTGAAAAGAGTCTGTGAAAGTTAGCCTGTAAACAGTAGAATCAGTTCAGAAGGACATTTTTTCATTCTTGGATTATGGGGCCCAAAACTGCTCACAATACTCCATGTGGTCTGATCAGTGCCTTTAAAGTCCTTGCTTTTATATTCTAGTCCTATCAAAATGAACACTAACATATCCTTAATAAATGAAAATTACTTAAGACAAATCAATGCAGATGTAACACCTGCACCATCAAAAATGTAATAACATAGATATATATGCCATTACTGATATTGCTGTTAGACAAAAATAACCTACTTTACATTTTTATGATCTGATATGCTAATTAAAACAATTATCCATTAAGGAGAATCGTTCAGAGGCCATATTTATTGTTGTACCATCAAATGGATTGGGGGAGCATAAAGTTCAAAACCTCAAAGTTCAAAGTAAAATTTATTATCAGTATACATACCTGTTACCACATACAACCCCGAGATTCTTTTTCCTGTGGGCATACTTAGCCTGTTTACTGAACTGTAAACAGGATCAATGAATAACAACTGTGCAAATGCAAATTTAAATAAAAGCAATAAATAACGAGCATGAAATAACAAGGTGAAGAATCCTTAAAGTGAGACCTTCAATTGTGGGACACCAGAAATGAGTATCTCTTTTTTTGTTCGAGCCTGATGATTGAGGGGTAGGAACTGTTCTTGAACCTGGTGTTGCAAGTCCTGAGTCCCTTGTACCTTTTACCCGATGGCAGCAGAGAGATAAGAGCATAGCCTGGGTGGTGAGGATTTTTGAAGATAGATGCTGCTTTTCTGTTATTGAAAAATAATAAATTGATGGTTTGAGCACAACAGGGGTGTCACACACTATTGGTCTCCAAAAGATTTTATGAATTTCATGCACGAGTGTGAACCACAAGATAATTTTTCACTCATAAGCTATTATAAAATGTACTTTCTTTCATTTAAAGATTCATTAACATTCTAAAAATAGGTTCAAGCCAGTTTTAATTCAACAATAATACGATTCAATTGCCCTTTAAATAACCAATAGTTATTAATTCTCGAGAGCACTTCTTTTGAATAGCCCAATAACTCTGTTATTGAGTACAGGTATTTAAAAGCAAATTCATAACATAACTCTTGTAGTGTAAACACTCACTGAATGTAAATGTTTAGTAGAACTATCTATTCAAACCTGAGTCCATGGAGGTTTCTGTTGTTGTTAAGTGTGACATTTGGAGAACGTATTTTAGAAGTAGTAATCTCTTTAGGTCTGAGTCCTCTCTTATGAACACTCCAACTTGAGGTAAATCAGTATTTTTAACATTTTGTAATCTGCTAAGAGGAATCATCGTATACAATTGCTGGTTTAAAGATTTCTTTTGTCAGTTCTGTTTTTAAGTGCCTGTTTAGCAGCATGAAGAGAGATAATTGCTGTGCCAGGTTTTATGATAAAAATCCTAATGAGACTTTAGTACTGAGGTCACTATTATGATTATGTAAATTGGACAGTGAGTCCCAGCTACCACATATTCACTGATAAATGGATAAATGCAGAGCTGCCATGAGATTCATCATTCAAATATATTTACTGGCAAGAAGTTGCTATATTTAACAGAAGTACACTTCAAACTCACCAGAGTCATTGTTTGGCAACAATCAAGAATGTAATATAGAGAGTACTTTTAATACTTTTTTAATAACATTACATTCTTAATAGATGGCATGAGAATTCAAATCCCAACAAGTATGGAGTCTCATTTCCTGACTTTAATTAATGGATGTCTTCAAATATTTTTGTTTTTATCTTTCTTATCTCACTTTCTTTTTCATTTCTGTATATGATGGCATAGAATTCATTACTTTTATATTTCCTGGTTCAGCCTCTGCAATACTCATTAACATCACTTTGGTTACGGAGTTCAAAGTTCAAAGTAAATTTATTATCAAAGTACATATATGGCACCATATACAACCCTGAGATTCATTTTATGTGGGCATACACAATAAATCTATAGAAAAATAACCATCACCAAATCAATGAAAGACTGCCCAACTTGGGCGTTCAACCAGGGTGCAGAAGACAGCAAATAAAAAAAGAAATAATAATAATAAATAAATAAGCAATAAATGTTGTGAATATGAAGATTCCTTCAAAGTGAGTCCATTGGAGTTGTATAATAGTTTACATTTTTTTTTACACAAGTTTCAGATGCTATGTAGTAATTGACTGTGCCAATTTGGATAGTTGACTAATAGGAATTTTGATAATAAAGTCTCAGGGAAAACATACAGAATAAATGACATTAGAACATAGAACAGTACAGCACAGGAACAGGCCAGTCCGCCCACAGTTGTACCAAACCGGCTAAAAAAAAAAATCAAAAAAACCCAAAAACCAATCCCTCCCATCTGCACAATGTCCATATCCCACCATCTTCATATTCATGTATCTACCTAAACGCCTCTTAAAGGCCTTCGATGTATTTACCTCTACCACCATTCCAGGCATTCTCCACTCTCTGAGTAAACAAAAAAACTTACCCCTCACATCTCCTTTGAACCTGCCCCCTCTCACCTTCAATGCATGCCCTCGGGTATTAGACATTTCAACCCTGGGAAACAGATACTCCCTGTCCACTCTATCAATGCTTCTCACAAACTTATAAACCTCTATCAGATCTCCCCTCAGCCTCCACCGCTCCACAGAAAACAACCCAAGTTTATCCAGCCTCGCGTGATAGCGCATGCCCTCTAAAGCATCCTGGTAAAAACCTTCTGCACATCGTTCACTACTAATTGCAGAATCTGGTCCAGTGATCACTTCTGATTGGCCAACTTTTTCTTCATTCTTGTAATCAATTCATATTACATACTTCTCAGAATAGATTGTCTTTTTGATTTCGTGTTTTGGATGAGACATTAAACCTAAGCCCCGTCATAGTACTATTCTGTACAAGTGTATTGGAGTAATTCCTGGTTTCCAGGCCAATATTTACTCTGCATTGCCAGTCAATTTTTCGGTTAATATCACAGTACTGTTTGTGGGATTTAATTCATGATTTAAATTGCCCATCGCATTTCCTAGAGCGCAAAATTGGTACATTTGAAATGTGCTTCATTGGTCATAGAGTACTCAGTGGCTGCAAAACACAACACAAATATACTTTTTTAAAATGATATTTGTCCTTTGAAATCGAAAGAATGGGATATACAGTTCTATGTAACTCATAACCTTTTACTGTCTTCTCATTGAAACGTACAATTTTACACAAAGCTGGAATTACCAATACAGATACTTTATGAAAAACCCCAAAATATAACAGAAAAAGGAGGAAGTATCATCCTTGGCTGTGACATAATTTCTGGTTCAAAATCAAATTCAACTTTTTGGTCCACATCAGTTACAACTATAGAGGGGAAGAAATTGTGAATTGTTAATACATGAACCAATATTGTACAGTTAACTCTTCCTCATCGTAAAAACATTGATTGAATGGGAACGTCTACAATATGTTTGTATTGTTGGGAGAGGAATTCATTCACCTGTGCATATTCATAATCTAATTTTGTTATGTTTTAAATTCTGTTGAATAAATATATTATTTTTCAGTTTTATGTGTTTGTATCCAATGCCTAAGAGGCTGCACTTATTGTTTAAGCCAATAATGATAAGATAAACCAATAATGATGATATGACTGACTTAATTGAATGAGTTAGAATTCAATATATGGCTGAATAAATATACAGTTGAAGTATGTTGACTCTGTTAAGAATGATTGACGTATCTTAAGTAATTTTTCTTTTAAATTTTGTCATGAAGTCATAACTTAGGACCGATTTTGTTCTAGTATTATATGTACAATTATTGAACATAGTTCATTATTCACCAAAGAATGCCAATAAACTGGAATAAAATTTTTACATTTTTGTATTTTGTCTTTTTCTTGAAAATATTTGCTTCATTAAAAAGGAACAGTTTTCCTTTTGTTCTGTCGTAGCTGTGAAAGTCCTTGGACTATTTGTATTTTAAAGAGTGAGTTTTATTTGTAAGGGAAGATGTCTAGTAAAGCAGTGGTGCTGATCTTTATAAGATCCTTCCTTTCCATTCTCCCTTCTCCAGCATCTTACCCTGCTCTCCATTCCCTCTGGTCATTAATCCAGGTATTTTTTAAAATTGAGTGTTCCGTACCCTGTAACTGGGTTGCCAAACCAGCAGAAATGGATCACTCAGTTGGAGTCTGGATTACTAGAACTAAGAAAATTTTATTGAAGAAACAAGCAACACAGTGATCGAAAGGATAATAAATGCAACAGTTCAGCAATGATAAACACACATGTGCACAGAATTAAGATAACAGCATCAATCAAGTTCTATCGTTGTCTAGGGGTAAATGACCAATTTCAAAGTGACACAAAAGTCCAGTTCGATTTAATAGTTCAGTTCGCAGTAATCGTTGCCATGGCGATGGACAACGTGGGGGGGGGGGGAGAGAGAGAGAGAACGGGAACGACTGATCATTCAGAACGGCTTCCACTCACAGACCGGCGATATTGCTCACAAGCAGCAGCTCCCAGGCAGGTCCTTTGTGATGTCACCTGAGGTCACTGACTGTGACCCCTCCTCCAGATGCGGTCGATCCTCTGCAGTGAACCCGGCACCCAGGCGAAGGTGGACACACACCGGGTTCCCGCTGATCGTACCTGTCCACCCTGTGCGTTGTCCGGTACTTCCCACCGACTCGTGAGAGGCGCACCGCTTCCAGGGTCTCGTTACCTCGGGTGTCGTGTGTGTCCTGCCTTAGCGAACCTGTCCCTTTTTATCCCCCTGCTGGGGTATCGCCTGTCCATCACTTCAAACAGTTCAGGGTTCAAAGGGGGAGCCGCTCCAGACAGCTCTCTCTCCCGTCCCTTCATTACACATCTCCAGACGCTGCTTCATTGTTCCTTATCTCTCCTTCCCCCTGAGGACAGGTGGCAGACCAACTGCTGATGCCACTGATGCTAACCTAGGCCAGCAAACAACTTAATTTTATGTGTATTCTCGTCACATGAGATACAGAAAGGAATAGGCCCTTTCAGCCGCACCACCCAGCAATCCCCTGATTTTCCCTCGGCTGATCACGGGATAATTTATAATGACCAATTAAACTACCAACCAGTACATCTTTGGACTGTGGGAGTAAACCAGAGTGCCAGGAGGAAACCCACGTGGTGATGGGGAGAACATACAAGCTCCTTACAGGCAAGGGCAGGAATTGAACCTGGGTTGCTGGTACTGTTAAGCAGTGTGCTAACCACGACGCTACCGTGACACCTATAAATCATATGTTTATGATATATTCCAAAGACAACACCTATATTTGGAAGCAACTGCTTGTGTGCATGTCACCAAAGCGTTTTTTCTTTCAAAGTTCAAAGTAAATTTATTATTAAAGTACATATATGTCACCTTATATATGACCCTAAGATTAATTTTCTTGCAGGTGTACTCAGTAATTCATAGAATAATAACCATAACAGAATCAGTGAAAGACGGCACCAACTTGGGCATTCAACCAGTATGCAAAAGGCAACAAATTCTGCAGATTTCTCCAGTCCCTTGGTATGAACATTGGATCTCCAACTTCCGGTAGTCCACTCCCCCTCCCTTCCCCTGTCCCTATTTCACTCTGCCCCCTCCCCCAGCTGCCTACTACCTCCCTCATGGTTCCGCCTCCTTCTACTACCCATTGTGTTTTCCCCTATTCCTTCTTCACCTTTCCTGCCTATCACCTCCCTGCTTCCACTCCCCCACACTTTTATCTTTCCCCCCTACTGGTTTTTCACCTGGAACCTACCAGCCTTCTCCTTCCCACCCTCCCCCATCTTCTTTATAGGGCCTCTGCCCTTTCCCCCTACAGTCCTGACGAAGGGTTCCGGCCCGAAACGTTGACTGATTGTTTCCACGGATGCTGCCCGACCTGCTGACTTCTTCCAGCATGTTGTGAGTGTTGCTTTGACCCCAGCATCTGCAGAGCACTTTGTGTTTGGAGTTTTACCAATGATGGACGAGGGATGTAATTAATGGCGGGGTGGATTTTACCCGTGATGGACTGGGCCATATTCACTGCTTTTTGTAGGATTTTCTGTTCAAAGGTATTGGCTGTGAGGCAGCCCGTCGCAAACCCCCCCCCCCCCTACCGCCACCATACAAACTGCAGATTTATAGAAGTACATCAAATTTCACAATCTGGTAAATCAATCCTTCTGGACTTTTGAAAAAAAAATAAATGCATAGAATACGTGACACTTGTAATATTGTCCCAACGAGCAGAGCAATCAGCTACCAATCTAAAAGCTTGTGAATAGCTGATCTCCTTAAATAGTAATGAACAAGGTGAAGGTTTCCTTTCTTTTGCGGATTCGTCGATTACGTGAGGAAAAGAAATCTTTAGCTGAATCACTGAGCTCCAAAGTGCAGTACTGTTAACAAGTTGGTGCTTGCTGCTTGGCACGTACGGTGTACCTTTGCTAGATGCTTGCTACACTACACTAAACCCCTCATTGATAATGACATCCAGTATGAATTACCTCGCAGTTGTGTAGGTGAATAGCAGATGCCCATTAGAACTCTAGGGGGCACGTGTAATGTAGCAACCAGAAAGCGTGTCATTACTCGGTTGTGTTTTTGCCCAGTGCATCAGCTCCACTCTCTGGTTGCAGAAGGTATTATGGTGCCTTGTTCATTATGAAAGGCAAGTACAGAGGATACTTCAACCAACTTGCAGAAGTCGGAGGATTGTGAGAAGATGCACTATCAAAAACAGTAATTTCGCTGCTAATCAGATTTGTGAAAATTCTGCCATCAATGAAATAGACTATAATTGCAATTCTTTCGTTTAAAGGCATGCGCTTCTTCATCTTTCAAGTGATTTTCAAAGTTTCAAAGTACATTTAATATCACAGTATGTATACAGTACACAACCAGAACTCCGTCCTCCTCACAGATATTTACAAAAGAACGAAACCCCATAGAACAATATCAACATCAAAGCCCCGAAGCCCCCCCACCCCTTCGCACAAGCAGCAGCAAAATCATCGACCCGGCCCAACTCCCGCCCGCCCCAGCAGAAGCACAGACCGACTCACCTTCCACCATACAAACATCAGCAGAAGCACAGACCGACTCACCTTCCACCATACAAACATCAGCAGAAGAGCCAGAGTCCATTGATCCATCTTCTCTCTTCATGTGCCTTGCGCGTTACACGCTTGGGCGATCACGGCTTTCCACATCCGACGATCCCTCGCAGCGTCAATGATATCTCGCACACTTAAATCTGTTAGTTCTTTCACAGTGTCCATGTAATTTCTTCTTTGCCTTCCTCTTCCGCGTTGGCATACAGCCTTGTAACGTAAGGCATTCTATTTCTCCCTTTCTGATGACATGGCCCAGGAAATTTAAGTTTCCTCTCATTTAATGTTCTCACTAAAGATCTTCTTGTATGTGCACGTTGAAGTGCTGACTCATCAGTTACCCTATCTCTATATGATATTTTCAGCATTCTTCTAAGAAACCACATTTCTGTTGCTTCTAAGTTTCCTTGGAGTTCTGGTGTTATTGTCCATGTTTCGGAAGCATACAGCAAGATTGACCAGATGTAACATTTTAGTAGCCTAAGCCTTGTTGTCATAGAAATGTGTCTGTTGGTAAAAATGGGTTTCGATTTTTGGGAAGTTGGTTTTGGCAATGGCAATTCTTCTTGATCCATAGACCATCAAACTGCAGTTCACAACCCAAAACTTCGGTACGTATCTCACACAGGCTCTCTCCAGCGAGTGAGAGAGGGCACCTCCGCAACGACGAGAGCGGAGTCCAGCGACTCGTTGTTCCGATGTTACGCTGTTTCTCTAGTCCCCTCCCCCTCTCCCCAGTCACTTTGACATTTCTCCAGATCAGTCACAGGGCACTTAAACTGATTGCATTTGTCAAATCCCTACTGCAGTGTAAACAGGTGGGTGGCAATGCTAAACTGCGCTCCATTCAGCAACACATTATACAAATAACTGTTAGCAATTTACCTCCCCGTTCACCTTCTCCCTCACCACTACTCAGGGTCTCAAATAGTTCTTCCAGGTGACGCAACACTTCACCTGCAAGTCTTTTGTGGTCACCTTCTGTATCCTGAGTGGCCTCAGTGTGATCTGACGTAGACCGCTTTGTGGAGCATCTTCACTCCATCTGCAACAGGGAGGCTATGCCGGTAGCCACCATTTTAATTCCACTCCCCACTCCCAGGCCGACATGTCGGTCCATGGACTCTACTACAACGATGAGGCCTTTCTGGGGCTGAAGGAGCAACACCTCATATTCTATTTGCGTAGCCTCCAACCTGACAGAATGAACATCGAATTTCCAACTTCTGATAGTTCACCCCCCACCCCTTTCCATTCCCTATTCTGGTTGCCCTCTTATCTCTTCTCTTCACCTGTCCATCAGCTCCCTCTGTGGAGGCCAAGTCTTTACATATACTTAAGGCAGAGGTGGATATATTCTTGATCGGTTAGGGCATGAAGGGATACTGGGAGCTGACAGGAGATTGAATCTGAAGTGGAAAATGGTTCAGTCATGATGAAATGGTGGAGCAGACTCAACAGGCCAAATGGCCTAATTCTGCTCCTATGTTTTATGGTCTTATGGTTCCACTCCTCTTCTCCTATTAGACTCCTTCTTCAGTCCTTTCCCTTTTCCACCTACTACCTCCCAGTTCCTCACCCACCTACCTTCTCCTATCACTTCCCCATTTATACTCTGATCCCTCCCTCACCTTCTTATTCTGACTTCCTCACCCCTTCCTTTCCAGTCCCGACGAAAGAGTCCTGGGCCAAAACATCAACTGTTTATTCCTCTTCATGGATGCTGCGTGACCTGCTGAGGTCCTCCTGCAGTTTGTGGGCGTTATTATGGACTTCCAGCATCTGCAGAATCTTTTATGTTCACAATAATTTAATTGGTGAGCTCAGATAATCACAGTGATAGTCATACTTTACGGATCCCGGGGGAAATTGGTTTTTGTTACAGTTGCACCATAAATAATTAAATAGTAATAAAACCATAAATAGTTAAATAGTAATATGTAGATTATGCCAGGAAATAAGTCCAGGACCAGCCTATTGGCTCAGGGTGTCTGACCCTCCAAGGGAAGAGTTGTAAAGTTTGATGGCCACAGGCAGGAATGACCTCCTATGACGCTCTGTGTGGCATCTCGGTGGAATGAGTCTCTGGCTGAATGTACTCCTGTGCCCAACCAGTACATTATGTAGTGGATGGGAGACATTGTCCAAGATGGCATGCAACTTGGACAGCATCCTCTTTTCAGACACCACCGTCAGAGAGTCCAGTTCCATCCCCACAACATCACTGGCCTAACAAATGAGTTTGTTGATTCTGTTGGTGTCTGCTACCCTCAGCCTGCTACCCCAGCACACAACAGCAAACATGATCGCACTGGCCACCACAGACTCGTAGAACATCCTCAGCATCATCTGGCAGATGTTAAGATGACATAATTAATTGATAGTATAACCCTGTGGTCAGTGTGGCAGGGTGGAGATACTTTGAACAAGGCTCAAAACTAATAGGACTGCCTCACATACTTGGTCAATCCATGCAAACCCAGATGCCTAACAAGATGTGAATTGTCAAGGTGTGAAGTAGATTTAGACTGTAAAAACCCAGGGATTAAAAATGTTAAAATTGCAATAAAGGACAATAATACTGCTGGATCTGGAGATGACATTGAACAGAAAGTTCTTCTGTGTCAAGAATGAGGTACATATCTTGTGGTTACAGCTGTTTTATTACATGTAACGAAAAATAACCATAAAGCTCTGTGAGCAATTACTTGTAATACAGCAGCAGGTATGTAACCAACTCACTCTAACTTCCGTTAATGCCCCTCCTCCCCTTCGTACCTCATCCCTTATTTAATTATTATTATTAAATTCCCCTCTTTTTTTCTCTCTCTCTCTCTTTCTTCTCCCTCTGTCCCTCTCACTATAACTCCTTGCCTGCTCTCCATCCTCTGGGCTCCCCTCCCTCTTTCTCTCTCCCTAGGTCTCCAGTCCTATGATCCTCTCCCTTCTCCAGTCTTGTATCCCTTTTGTCAATCAACTTTCCAGCTCTTAGCTCCATCCCTCCCCCGCCTGTCTGCTCCTATCATTTTGGATCTCCCCCTCCCACTTACTAGCTCTTCCTTCAATTAGTCCTGACGAAGGGTCTCGGCCCGAAACGTCGACTGTACCTCTTCACATGGATGCTGCCTGGCCTGCTGCGTTCACTGGCGTTTTTTGTGTGTGTTGCTTGAATTTCCAGATCTGCAGATTTCCTCGTGTTTGCGTAAACAAAGTCTGCCCGCTGTTCTTTCTTTATACTGAAGGTCAGTTCAAGCTGGACAGATAAGGGAATCTTCCCTGACAAGAACAACCTGCAAGCCAACAAGGACAGTCTTGATTTACATTGCCATGACATCTCTGATTGCTTACTGCCTGTTACACTGCTGGTGTTTAGGGCAGCAACAAAGGTCCTTCATCTCGGTCTGTCCTTGGCCACCCAGATACAGAAGCGCTCTTCATTACTGTTTCTGTAACAATGATATCTCAGGGTTACCGACAAAGAAACTACATAAGTACAGAACCAGTTGTACTACAAGTTACTGAAAATCCACAGAATGCTTATAGACAAACAGGCGATGAAGCAAATGCGTAAGAGCGTTAAACTATAAGAAAAATAACAATTTAGATCCTAATCCAACGATACTGTTAAGAAACAACGGTCTGGTGCAAAGGTGACAGAAGACAGGATGTAGAAGGAGTGGCACTTTAGTTTAGTGGTTAATGTAAAGCTGTTACAGCTGCAGTGACCCAGGTTCAATTCCCGCCACTGTCATTGATCCTGTTTTAGTTACTATTCTATAGATTTGCTGAGTATGCCCGCAGGAAAATGAATCCCGGGGGTGCATGTGGTGACATATGCACTCTGTTAATAAAATTTACTTTAAACTTTGAACAAGGTTCAAAACCAATAGGAGTGCCTGATATACTTGAAAGCAGTTTGTAGGATCTGCCCATGACTGCATGGGTTTCCTCCCACAGTCCGCAGACGTACAGACGGGTCGGTAGGTTAATTGGTCACATGGGTGGAATTGGGTGGCACAGACTCACCGGTCTGGAAGGTCCTGTCACTGTGCTGTAACTCTAAATGAAATAAATACAAATAACAAATAAAATCTGAGGCATTGTTTTGATGATGATTATGAAGACACGTAGTCCTCTTTTATTGTCATTTAGCAATGCATGCATTAAGAAATGATACATTATTTCCTCCAGTGTGATATCACAAAACACAGGACAAACCAAGACTGAAAAAACTGACAAAACCACATAATTATAACATATAGTTACAAACAGTGTAACAATACCATAACTTGATGAAGAAGTCCATGAGCACAGTAAAGTTCAAAGTTTCTCAGATGTCCCACATCTCACGCAGACGGGAGAAGGAAGAAAAACTCTCCCTGCCACGCCGACCACAATCCGACTCTGAGTCATCCGAAAACTTCGAGCTCTGATCCGCTCTCTGACACCGAGTACTGAGCGCCATCTCTGTCCGAACGATTCTGCCTCCTTCTCGGCTGCCAAAAGCAGGCAAGACCGGGGATTTTGAGGCCTACCCTCCGAAAGATTCCCGACCACACAGTAACGACAGCAGCGAACGGGCGTTTCAGAAATTTCTCCAGATGTTCCTCTGTGCTTTCACATCCATTCTCCATCAAATCAGAATTGTCCACGGCCCCTATTTAATGGATACAATATCATTTTTGGCTGTGATTTGATGGCTGTGTTTGTATCCTAACGTGGATCATATTAGCAATATCCATCTGAGCTAATTAAAGAGGGCAACGAGGTTTTAATTTTTTTGTAACATTTAGATATGAACAGGCAGGGAAGAGACAGATATGGAGAACATGCAGACAGATGGAACAAGTTAGATTGGCATCATAATCAACACAGACATGGTGGGTCTAAGGACCTGTTCCTACTGTAACGGGGAGAAAATGTTCTGTTGAACCCTCCCCCACCCACTAACCCATCTGTACGGCTTTGGAAGGTGAGACCAAGGAAAGTTCAAAGTAAATTTATTTTCAAAGTATGTATATGTCGCCATATACAACCGTGAGATTCATTTTCTAGCAGGCATTCACAGAAACTACAAGAAACACACTAGAATCAATGAAAGACCGCACCCAACAGTACAAACAACCAATGTGCAAAATAAAAACAAAAGACTGTGCAGATGCAAAAAGGAAGAGAACAAAATGCAGCAATAATAATAAATAAGACCATAAGTTAAAGGAGCAGAATTAGGCCATTTGGGTGGCCCATCGCGTCTGCTCTGCCATTTCATTAAGTCTGATCCATTTTCCCCCTCAGCCCCAATCTCCTGCCTTCTCCCCGTGTCCCTTCATTCCCTAACCCATCAAGAACCTATCAACCTCTGCCTTAATTACACCCAATGACTTGGCCTCCACATCCACCTGTGGCAACTAATTCCAGAGATTCACCTCTCTCTTACTGAATAAATTCCTCCTCATCTCCATTCTAAATGGATGCCTCTCTATTTTGAGGCAGTGTGTTCTGGTCTTAGATTCTCCCACCATAGGAAACATCCTTTCCACATCCATTCTATCACAGCCTTTCACCATCTGATAGGTTTTAATGAGATTCCCCCCTCATTCTTCTGTATTCCAGTGAGTACAAGCCCAGAGCCATCAAACACTAAAAATAAGGAATAAACATCAAGAACATGAGATGAAAAGCCCTTGAAAGTGAGTCCTTAGGTTGTGGGAACAGTTCAGTGATGGGGCAAATAAAGTTATCCCCTTTGATTCCGGAACCTGATGGTTGAGGGTTAAATGGGAGAATATGTTCCTGTAATGTAAATGGGGAGAAAGCAGAATGGGGTTGAACGGGATAATAAACCAGCCATGATGGAATAGTGGAGCAGACTCAAAGTGCTGAGTGCCCAGTTCTGCTCCTATGTGTTGTGCTCATACAGTCATAGAGAAGCACAGCACAGAAACAGGCCCTTCAGCCCATCTAGAAACTACTTAGCCTGCCTACTTCCATCAACCTACACCAAGACCATAGCTCCCTATACCTATGTATGTACCTATCCAAACTTCTCTTAAAAATTGCAATCAAGCTTGCATGCTCCATTTGTGCTAGTAGCTCATTCCACACTCTCACAACCCTCTGAGGGAAGACATTTCCCCTTATGTTCTACTTAAACCCTTAACCCATGACCTCTAGCTGTAGTCCCACCCAACCTCAGTGGAAAAAGCCTGCTTGCACTTACTCTATCTATACATCTCGATTTGGTATACCGCTATCAAATCACCTCTCAGTCATCTACGTTCTAAAGAATACAGTCCTAAACTATTCAATCTCTGCTTATAACTCAGGTCCTCAGACCCGGCAACATCCTTGTAAATTTTCTCCGTATTCTTTCAACCTGGTTTACATCTTTCCTGCAGGTAGGTGACCAAAACTGCACACAATACTCCAAATTGGGCCTCACTAACATCTTATACAACTTCAACATACCACTTTCATGAATTGTGAAACTGTATTCCCCGATCCCTTTGTTCTACCACACCCCTCAGTACTCTACCATTCACTGAGCAAGACCTACCCTGGTGGGTCCTACCAAAGTGCAAGAGTTGTGTTTTACATTTCATGCACCCCCCAACAAACAGATATTCAGCCGGTGTCTTGGTGTGGCATGATCACGTACTGGTTAGCATAATGTTATTAGAGCGGCAGCAGTAAGATCAGGGTTCAATTCCCACTGTTCTAAGGAAGGAGCTTGTACACACTCCCCAGACCACATGGATTTCTTCCAGGTACTCTGGTTTTCTCCCATATTCCAAAGATGTATAGTTAGAGTCAGCAATGGAAGCGTGGCAACACTTGTGGGCTGCCACTCAATCCTCGCTGATTTGATTTGATGCAAACAATGCATCTCACTATGTGTTTCAACGCACATATGACAAATCAAGTTAATCTTAAAACATCTATTCTGCCAGTTCATCTCTGGCTTGCCATTGTAAGCTGAGAGTTAATTTTGAGATGTTTCTTCAGAGTTTATATTTTTCAGTCTGTAACTAGATTTAGCTTTCTGAAAAGCACTTCATGTTAGCGCTAAATAGTTCTAAATTAGAGATTATTGCGGAGGAAATGAGCAGAATTTAGGGAAGCTACTTGCTTTCATAAGCCTATGATTGCTTTCCAGGTTTATTCTGAAATAATAAGTGATTTTACTGAGGGAAATAAACTATAGTTCTGCTCTACTCTCATACAATTGATTACTAACTCAAGAAAGTCTGCAGATGCTGGAAATCCAAAATGCTGGAGGAACTCAGCAGCATCTATGAAAATGAATAAACAGACAACATTTGGGCTGAGACACTTCTTTATGACCTGAAGCACTGACAGTTTATTTTTTTTCCCCCCTGAAGATGCTCCCTGACCTTCTGAGTTCCTCCAGCGGTTTGTGTGCGTTGCAATTGATTACTAAACCGGTTGTAAACTTCTGACCAGGGACCCTGATGAAAACTAGATTAGTGCAGAACATGGTGGGAAATGTGTTCAGGATGCAGACATCAAAGGCAGCAATTTGCCTCTCCTACTCCTTCTCATAGTATAGCTGTATGCTAAGCAAATTACAGGATGTTTTCAACAGAACATTGTGAATAATGGGAAACACATCATTACTACGTTCTCAAGCAATATGTCAGTGATGTACACCTTTCAAATATTTTTCCTAGACAACTCTGGTTATAGGGTTTTTAGAAAGAAACCTATTCATTTTGGATTTTGAATAAAAGCCACTTGCTCACTTGTACATTGAGTTCAGTGGTGCAAGTATGGTACTTGGATACTAAAATATTTAAAATCAGAATTACCGTTGCCATACGTCATGAAATTTGTTGTTTTGTGGCAGCAGATTATTGCTACTTATGAGACAACTGTACTTCGTGATCTGTGGGATCATTTGTCAGTCCTGCTTTTTCACAACAAAGTAACTACAATGCTACAGTGCTACCCAAAAAACTGTAGGTCAAAAAATTGGATAAAGCATTATTATTAACTAAGGCATAAAAGAGCTACAGCTGTAGATTGCACCAGTTAGACCACAGCTTGAGTAATGTGTACAGTTCTGGTAACTACTGTATCTCACAGAGAAGACATGATTGCTTTGGAGAAAGTGCAGAAATCTATCAGAATTTTGTCATAACTGGAAAGTATTAATTTTAGAAAATATTGGATTAGCTGTGTTATTTTCTAAGGAACATAGAAGGCTGAAAGAAAACAGAAATTGGAAAAAAGTCATCCATCCACTATAAAACTCAGTTTTTCTCCCTTCACTAATGTTGCCTGATCTGCAGGATTTTTCATACAGTTCTGACACTCATAGCTTTGAAATCCTCCTTTGTTGCTTTTTAACTGCCCACATCAAAAACTTCAACCTAAAAAGTACCCATTAATGTTGAGGTAATTGTTATTTCTCAATTATATCACCATTTTCAGAAATCTGCCATTCCGTCAGAATCAGGTTTAATATCATATGTCGTGAAATTTGCTGTTTTGCACATTGCAATACACAACAGAGAAAAAATTGATTACAGCACATACATATTAAATAGTTACATTAAATAAGTACTGCAATAATAAAAATAAGAAAAAGTAGTGAGGTAGTGTTAATGGGTCAAATGTCCATTCACAAATCGGATGTTAGAGGGGGAGAAGATGATCCTGAAGATGTCCTGGATACTACGGAGGCTAGTGCCCATGATGGAGCTGACTAAGTTTACGAGTTTCTGCAGCTTACTTCAATCCTGTGCAGTAGCACCACACCCCCATACCGGACAGTGATGCAGCCTGATAGAAGGGTCTCCGTGGTACACCTGAGGAAATTTGCTCCCTCATGAACAGTTTATCACCATGGCAAGACTGTCTCAACCTAAGATATCACCTCGCCATTCCCTCTGCAAGTTAAAATTAACTTTTTTTTTCTTTTCTAGTTCTGACAAAGGATTTTTAACCTGAAATATTGACAATTTTTCTTTCCACAGATGCTACCTGACCTGCTGAGTGTTCCAGATTTTCATTTATTTAAGGCCGAGAGGGGACTTAGTAAATGCTTCTAAAATCATGAAGTCTCAATAGAATCAAAGGTGCCCAACTTGGGGACCACGGACCCCTTGCTTAATGGTATTGGTCCATTGCAGATAAAAGGTTTGGAACCCCTAGAACAGACAGGTTTGTGTTAAAGCAGAGTAAAAAAAAACGGTGTTTTAAGGTAATTGATAGAAGCTTTAGACAGACGATGAGGCAAGTTTCTTTTGACCAGAAAGTGATGGGGGCTGTAATGCATTGCCAGAAAGCATAGAATTGACTTACGATGTTGCAGTAAGTAAAGTTTTATTGCACCTGCACTTGTGCATATGACAATAAACTTAACTTTGACATTGTCAATTGAATAGACCAGTTATTTGTATTTTTTATATCCAAGATGTGTAATCAAACCTTTAAAGGACACAAGAAACAACACAATAAAAAACTATGTTTTACAAAGTGGCAATTTCAATAATGTTGAATTTATTACCTTCCTCCAAAAGGACCACAGAAACATAGAAAACCTACAGCACAATATAGGCCCTTCGGCCCACAATACTGTGCCGAACATGTACTTACTTTAGAAATTACCTATGGTTACACATTGCCCTCTATTTTTCTAAGCTCCATGTACCTATCCAGGAGTCTCTTAAAGGACCCTATTGTACCCACCTCCACCACCGTCAGCAGCCCATTCCATGCACTAACAACTCTCATCTCCTCTGCACCTACTTCCAAGCATCTTAAAACTGTGCCCTCTTGTGTTAGCTACTTCAGCCCTGGGAAAAGGTCTATGACTAGCCACACGATCGATGCCTCTCATTATGGTGTACACCTCTATCAGGTCACCTCTCATCCTCCGTTGCTCCGAAGAAAAAAGGCCAAGTTCACTCAACCTATTCTCAAAAGGCACAATCCCAAATCCAGGCAACATCCTTGCAAATCTCCTCTACACCTTTTCTATAATTTCCACATCCTTCCTGTACTGAGGTGACCAGAACTGAGCACAGTACTCCAAGTGGGGTCTGACCAGGGTCCTATATAGCTGTAACATTACCTCTTGGCTCCTGAACTCAATCCCACGGTTGATAAGGGCCAATACACGTATGCCTTCTTAACCACACAGTCAACCTGCGCAGTAGCTTTGAGTGTCCTATGGACTCAGACCCCAAGATCGATCTTATCCTCCATACTGCCAAGAGTCTTACCATTAATACTATATTCTGCCATCATATTTGACCTACCAAAATGAACCACCTCACACTTATCTGGGTTGAACTCCATCTGCCACTTCTCAGCTCAGTTTTGCATCTTATCGCTGTCCCGCTGTAACATCTGACAGCCCTCCACACTATCCACAACACTCTCAACCTTTGTGTCATCAGCAAATTTACCCATCTCTCCACTTCCTCATCAAGTCATTTATAAAAATCACGAAGAGAAGGGATCCCAGAACAGATCCCGGAGGTACACCACTGGACACCAATCTCCATGCAGAATATGACCTGTCTACAACCACTCTTTGCCTTCTATGGGCAAGCCAGTTCTGGATCCACAAAGCAAGGTCCCCTTGGATCCTATGGCTCCTTACTTTCTCAATAAGCCTTGCATGGGGCACCTTATCAAATGCCATGCTGAAATACATATACACTACATCTACTGCTCTACCTTCATCAATGTGTTTAATTACATCCTCAAAAAATTCAGTCAGGCTTGTGAGGCACGATCTGCCTTTGACAAAGCCATGCTGACTCTTCCTAATCATATTATGCCTCTCCAAATGTTCATAAATCCTGCCTCTCAGGATCTTCTCCATTAACGTACCAACCACTGAGGTAAGACTCACTGGTCTATAATCTCCAGGGCTATTTATACTCTCTTTCTTGAATAAGGGATCAACTTCTGCAACCCTCTAGTCCTCTGGAACCTCTCCCATCCCCATTGATGATGCAAAGATCATTGCTAGATGCTCAGCAATCTCCTCCCTCGTCTACCACAGTAGCCTGGAGTATTTCTCATCCGGTCCCGGTGACTTATCCAAGTTGATGCTTTTCAAAAGCTTCAGCACATCCTCTTTCTTAACGTCTATATGCTCAAGCTTTTCAGTCCGCTGTAAGTCATCCCTACAATTGCCAAGGTCCTTTTCCATGGTGAATACTGAAGCAAACTATTCATTAAGCACATCCTCTGCCTCCTTCAGTTCCATATACACTTTTTCACTCTCACACTTGATTGGTCCTATTCTCTCATGTCTTATCCTCTTGTTCTTCACATACTTGTAGAATGCCTTGGGTTTTCCTTAATCCTCCTTGCCAAGGCCTTCTCATGACCCCTTCTGGCTCTCCTAATTTCATTCTTAAGCTCCTTCCTGCTAGCCTTATAATTTTCTAGATCTCTATCATTACCTAGTTTTTTGAACCTTTCGTAAGCTTTTCTTTTCTTCTTGACTAGATTTACAACAGCCTTTGTACACCATGGTTCCTGTACCCTACCATCCTTCCACTGTCTCATTGGAACATACCTATGTAGAACGTCACACAACTATCCCCTGAACATTTGCCACATATCTACTGTACATTTACCTGAGAACATCTGTTCCCAATTTATCCTTCCAAGTTCCTGCCTGATAGCTTTATATGTCCCCTTACTCCAATTAAATTCATTCCTACATTGTCTGTTTCTATCCATCTCCAATGCTATGGGAAAGGAGATAGAATTGTGATCACCATCTCCAAAATGCTCACCCACTGAGAGACCTGTCAGCTGATCAAGTTTATTTCCCAATATTAGATCAAGTACAGACTCTCCTCTTGGAGGCTTATCTACATACTGTATCAGGATACCTTCCTGAACCCACCTAACAAACTCCACCCCATCTAAACCACTTGCTCTAGGGAGATGCCGATCAATACTGGGAAAATTAAAATCTCCCATCACGAAAACCCTGTTATTACTGCACCGTTCCAGAATCCGTCTGCCTATCTGCTCCTCGATGTCCCTGCTACTATTGGGTGGTCTATAAATAACACCCAGTAGAGTTCTTGACCCCTTCTTCTAACTTCCACCCACAGAGACTCAGTAGTCAATCACTCAATGACTTCCTCCTTTTCTGCAGCGGTGACACTATCTCTGATCAGCAGTGCCATACCCCCCACACCTCTTTTGCCTCCCTCCCTGTCCTTTCTGAAACATCTAAAGCCTGGCACTATAAGTAGCCATTCCTGCCCTTGAGCCATCCAAGTCTCTGTAATGGCCACAACATCATAGCTCCAAGTACTGATCCACACTCTAAGCTCATCCACTTTGTTCCTGATGCTTCTTGCATCTCAAACCATCGGACTGAGTGCATCCCTTCCCTATCACCTGTCTATCCTCCCTCTCACACTGCCTACAAGCTTTCTCCATGTGTGAGCCAACTGTCCCTTCCTCCGACTCTTCATTTTGGTTCCCAACCCCCCCCCCACCCCCCACCCCCAGCAGGTCTAATTTAAACTCTCCCCAATAGCATTAGCAATAACATAAATTGTCGTTGGGTTTGGAGGCTTGTGTACCTTAATGACCCAGAGAGTTATGTTGGCTGGAGTCATGGCCTTGTGCTTTGATTCTTGGTAGGGTCACCAATGCCAAATAGGTCAAAGAGTAGAGGGCAGACTAAGAGTTATTTACTGGTCCTCCAGGTTCAGGGGGCTCAGCTGAGGTCTAACAACCCTGAATGGAAAACAAAATTGTTATGGAAACAGCAATGAAAGATCCTTCTACATCACAGTGGCCACAACTGAGATGGAGGGCCTTAATTGCTGCCCTAAACATCAGCAGTGTAACAAGCAGCAATTTTTACAAAGTGTCACAGAATAAAATGGATCTCTGGTGCTTATTGTTCAAAATGACATTTGAAATACAAGTGTAATCTTCAATACTTATTTGTCAATTACTTTCTAATTAATAAAACAGTATGTTTTCTGTAAATCCACCTGGTATTAGTCATTTTTTCTTTAATATTTTTACTATTTCTTGACACAATACTTCTTTCAATGGTTCTCCGTGACAAGTCAATGATGACTGGGAGGAGTGTGCTTAACATTTTGAATGCTAAACATTAAAGTACTTGCGCACAAAAACTTATATTGAAGCAGAGATGTTCAGACAGGTGACAACAGCTTACGCTGAATGATAGGATTCAGGAAGGCTGGGGTTTACATAGCAGAAGATTGTGTGGCCAAAAAGACATACAGGAGATGAGAATAAGAGCCATACAGGGTAACAATTACTGTCCAGAAAGATATTGTTGAGTTAGGGAGGAGTTTAAGATGGGTTTTAAATTGGAAGTGTTGGACATGTGTGTTCCAATACAGGTGTTTGAATATGGACAACAAAGTTTTGGATGATCAGGTTTACAGAGTTAAACCAGAAAATGTTAGAAATACTCAGTTTGGGTCACATCTGTGAAGGGAGAAACAGAATTAACTTTTCAGATAAGTAATCTTTCTTCAGAACTAGGAAGAGCTGGTGGACTAGATACTGGTAAATGGGATTTAGAATAGAAGGATATTTATTGATTGATTGATTGATTGATTGAGATACAGCATGGAGTAGGCCCTTCCGATCCTTCGAACTGCATCATCCAGCAATCACCTGACCTAGCCTAATCATGGGACAATTTACATTGACCAGTTAACCTACCAACCCCTACATTTTTGGATAGTGGGAGGAAACCAGAGCACCCGGAGGAAACTTACACGGTCATGGGGAGAAATGCAAACTCCTTACAGGCAGCGGCAGGAACTGAACTTGAGATGCTTGTACCGCTAATCACTACACTACCTTGCCATCCATGGTTGGCATAGATGTGGTCAACCAAAGAGCCTGTTTCTCTATGAAACTGACTTCAATGATAGAGAAGCAGAATGGTTAAAAAAAACAAATGGGATAGGATGGAAAACAGGAGAAACAGCATGGCACAGGTGCTGTGAAAAGCTACTGAAGGTTTGTCAACTGTTGTTATTGGTATGTTAATAAGTGGAAAAACAGGGGGGGAGGGGAAATGTGTGTACTGTGAGACACAGAACATAACAGCTGCTAGAAATCTGAAAGAAAGAAATCTGGAAATGCTCACCAGGCCAGGCATCATCCCAGGAGACAACAACTAAGTTAACATTACAGGTCAATGACATTTCCTCAGAACTGGTCTATAACTGTGCCTGCATGATAGATTAGGTACTATTCCTCAATATTTTATTGGGATTGTTTCAATTAGTGCAATACACAAAATCAGCGTAGCAGTGGGATGGAGACACCTGGAAGCTCAGAGCCATCTTTATGGACTGATCAGGGGCATCTGCAAAGCAGGTTCACAATCAACATCTGATGTAGAAAACATCACATCATGAGCACTGAATGAACACAATTGGAAGAAGCCATAAAGAGACAGAGAGTGATACAGTGAGGAAATATACCCTAAGACCATTGAGTGCACATTATCTGCCTGTTATGGTTTCTTCCAAGTACCCATTTTAACACTAATTCTACCCTAAATCACTTTATACTCCTCACACTCCTGTGAACTCTCAGATTCTAAGTCAGCACACAAGATTCAAAGTACATTATCAATGTAAACAGTATACAACCCTGTGATTCATCTTCCCACGGACAGCCATGAAACAAAGAAACATCATGGAACTGACTCAAAGAAAACATCAAATGCTCAAGCGCAAAACCAAAGTGTGCTAATGGCAAAAAAATGAGTGAAAACCACAGAATATAAAACATCAAACCACAGCGTCATTGAGACACAAATGATGAAAATGCAGCAAAAACAAGGCACTAGAGGAACTCAGCAGGGCAGCCAGCATCTGTTGATGCCTCGGATCAGGATTGAGGAGGAAACCAGGAGACAGGGAGATGGCCAGAGTGAGTAATTGGCCATATTAGTGGAGTTGGGTGGTGCGGCTCATTGGGGTGGAAGGGCCTGTTACTGTTCTGCATCTCTCAATTTAAAGAAAAAAAAGGCAAGGTGAGGAATAAGGCAGGAGCTTGCAAGCAGATGTAGATCCAGGTGAGGAGTGAAGGTTAGAGATAATGACAGGTGATGTGGACCAAACAGGGTTATAGATAATGCAATATGTGAGAGAATGGGGGCGGGGAGGATGAGAGGGGGCGAGACCTGGTACATTATGATGCAAAGGAATAGAAGTTGTGACCTGGGTTCAATTCCCACCACTGTCTGTAAGGAGGTGGTATGTTCTCCCCATAACCACTTGGGTTTCCTCTGGGTGTTCTGGTTTCCTGCCACAATCCAAAGGACGAGGTCTTAAGGTGGAGAAGTCACCTGGACCAGATGGACTACATCCCAGAGTCCTGAGAGAGGTTGCTGAAAAGATACCGAATGCATTGGTTATAATCTTTCAAGGATCACTTGATTCTGGCATGGTCCTGGAGGACTGGAAGATTGCAAATGTCACTCCACTCTTTA
Organism: Mobula birostris; assembly: GCF_030028105.1. Taxonomy (NCBI): domain Eukaryota; kingdom Metazoa; phylum Chordata; class Chondrichthyes; order Myliobatiformes; family Myliobatidae; genus Mobula; species Mobula birostris. Next base: position 5,379,472 of record NC_092378.1, on the reverse strand, counting down.
AGGAGGGAGGAAGGCAAAAGAAAGAAAATTATAGGCCAGTTAGGCTAACCTCAGTGACTGGGAAACTGTTGGGAGTCTATTATTAAGGATGAGGTTTTGAGGTACTTGGAGACTAACAATAAAATAAGTCAATGTCAGCATGGTTTCTGTCAAGGGAAATCTTGCCTGACAAATCTGTTAGAGTTCTTTGAGGAAGTAACAAGCAGGGTGGGCAAAGGAGAGGCAGAGGATATCATTTACTTGGATTTTCAGAATGCATTTAATAAGGTGCTGTACATGAGGCTGCTTAACAAGATAAAATCCTATGGCAGTATAGGAAAGATACTGGCACGGATAGGGGAATGGCTGACAGGCAGGAGGCAACGATTGGGAATAAAAGGGGCCTTCTCTGGTTGGCAGCCAGTGACATGGTGTTCCTCAGAGGTCAGTATTGGGACCACTACTTTTCACATGTCTGTCAATGAATTGGACAATGGCATTGGTAGCTTTGTGGCAAAATTTGAGGATGATACAAAGATAGGTGGAGGGGTAGGTTGTGCAGAGGAAGTAATGTGTTTGTAGTGGGACTTTGACAAAATTGGAAAAATGGGCAAAAAAGTGGCAGATGGAATACAGTGTTGGGAAATGTATGATAATACATTTTGGTAAAAGGAACAATTGTGTGGACTATTATCCAAATGGGGAGAAGATTCAAATATCAGAGGTGCTGAGCGACTTAGTGCAAACCTTGTGCAAGACTCCCAGAAGGTTAATTTACAGGTTGAGTCTGTGGTAGGGAAGGCAAATGCAATGTTGGCATTTATTTCAAGAAGAATAGAATATAAAAGAAATGAGATAAGGCTGAGCCTTTAGAAGACACTAGTCAGGCCGTACTTGGAGTACTGTCAACAGTTTTGGGCCCCATATCTCAGAAAGGATGTGTTGTCATTGGAGAGAGTCCACAGGAGGTTCATGAGGATGATTCCGGGAATAAAGGGGTTAACATATGAGCAGCGCTTGGTACCTTTGGGCCTGTACTCACTGGAATTTAGAAGAATGCGGAGGGTTCCCATTGAGATGTACCGAATGTTGAAAGGGCTAGATAGGGTGGATGTGGAGAAGATGTTTCCTATGGTGGGGGTATCCAGAACTAGAAGGCACAACCTCAAAATTGAGGGGCAATCTTTTAGAACAGAGTTAAGGAGGAATACTTTTAGCCAGAGAATAGTGAGTCTGTGGAATGCTCTGCCACAGACTGCAATGGAGGCCAAGTCTGTCAGTCCATTTAAGGCAGAAGTTGATTGTTTCCTGATCAGCCGGGGCGTCAAAGGATATGGTGAGAAGGCAGGTCTATGGGGTTGATCGAGATTCGGGATCAGCCATCTTGGAATGGCGGAGTAGACTTGATGGGTTGAATGGCTTAATTCTGTTCCTGTGTATTATCATCTAAAGACAAACAGGTTGGTAGGTTAATTGGTCATTGTAAAGTGTCCTATGATTGGCCTCAGATTAAATTAGGATGGTGTGGCTTGAAGGTTCTATAAATAAATAAAAACAATGGCATAAACGTTGAATTCTGTAATGGGCACACACTTTAAACCCTTCTCTCTCTCTCCAGCTGATCACTCAGTCCCTTTCTCACCTGCCTCTTTTCACTATTCTTCCCACCCCCCAACTCTCCTTACCCAGTTTCTTTCCCCTCCCAGACCCATTTTCATATACCTAGCATTGATACACTCAACCCATTGGAACCCCCTATTGTTCCCATCAGCACAGCATCCCACATTAATCTGGTTTCACTCATCGCTCTTCTTTTCAAAAAAATCAGATCGTAACCTGCAGCCCTTTGTCTCCACTTACCTCTGAACCTCTTGCTATCACCAACCTACCCTCCTCATGCCTTTGTCTACCCTACAAGCCCTCTTCACCTTTGTCCAAGCTATCTCACACTTACACTCTCAACCTGAAATATTGACAATCCCTTTGTCTCTATACAGACAGAGCTGCCGAGTTCCATCAGCAACTATAATTAACTTAACACCACCCACTATATACACATCACTTTATGTACTGTATATACAGTCTATGTACATATACAAATTACTTCAACATTGTGCTTTATAGGATCACTTTTTTTTGGTTTTTATTGTGTTCTTTGTGCTTGTTTACTAATACTGCATCAGATCTAGAGTAACAATCATTCTGTTCTCCTTTATACTTGTGTACTAAAGAAAGACAACAAACAATCTTGAACTCAGAGACACAAAAATGACTAGATGCTGGAAACCTGGATGAACACACTTGATACTAAAGGAACTGAACAGGCCAGGAAGCCGTCGTCATGGCTATCCCTCAAGGTCGAGGATGATGGTCTTCGTTCTGTTGATCTGCTCATGGGCTCTCAAGTGGCTTATGAGTCCAATCTTAGCTTTGAACGTTCTCCCGCATTCAGGACAGATAGTTCCAGATGGCAGATCGGGCTTTGGTTGTTGCTGCCTCTCTTTCCATTTTCTTCTGTTTTCTTCTAATTCTGCACATCTGTCGGCTTCGAAAGTTGCTGTTCCTTCTCGGATGATGGCTTGCCAGAGTTTCCTGTCCTTGGCATTGGAATCCCAATTGTTGATGTCGATGTTACATTTCTTCATGTTGGCTTTTAAGACGTCTTTGAATCTCTTCTGTTGTCCGCCTCTTCTACGTTTGCCTTCTTTAAGCTGTGAGTAGATGATTTGTTTCGGCAGACGTTCGTTTTTCACCCGAACAACATGACCGCTCCATCTTAGTTGGTTCTTGACGACGTAGGCTTCAATGTTTGTTGTTTTTGCTTCATTTAGCACACTGACGTTGGTTCTTCTATCTTCCCAGCTGATACTTAAGATGTTTCGAAAACAGTGTTCATGGAACTTTTCAAGTGCCTTCAGATGTCGTCGGTATGTTGTCCAGGTTTCTGATGCATACAGTAGCGTTGGGATTACCACTGCTTTGTACACTAACATTTTGGTGTCTGTTTGGATGTCACGATCATGCAAGACTCTTGTTCGGAGACATCCAAAAGCTGTTCCAGCACATTTAAGACGATGTTGGATCTCATCATTAAGGTCGACATTGGAGGAGAGGTGACTTCTAAGATGTGGAAAATGGTCCACGTTTTCCAGGGTTGTTTCGTCAAGTTGAATTGATGGTTCTATCTGATTTGTCTCAATTGGTGACGGTTGATAGATGATCTGAGTCTTCTTGGAAGTGCTGGTAAGTCCAAGTTTCATGTATGCGTGGTTGAAGGCAGTCAGAATCTGTTGTAGGTGGTTTTCTGAAAGAGCTGCAACACTGTTGTCATCTGTGTATTGGAACTTGATGAGGGAACTCATGGATGTCTTCGCTTTGGACGCCAGGAAGCATCTACAAAGGGAAATGGACAGTCAAGGCTTCTGGTCAGGACCTATCTCAACCCAAAACATCAGCTGCCCATTTCTCTCCATAGGAGCTGCTTGACCTACAGACTTACTCTAGCGTGTTGTGTGTCACAACCTACCAACTCGTATATCTTTGGAAACCCATCCAGAGAGAATGTGCAAACTCCATACAGACAACACTAGATCGCAGGATTGAACTGAGCTACATATGGAGTTCTGAGGCTGCCACACTACAGGCTACACTGTCCACAAGAAATGCTTCAATCAGAGCTTCTCCTGGATGAAGTGTCTGGTTCCCTGGAAAACAGAGATAAAAGACAGGTGTTGTATCATTTGCTACTGCATGGAAAAGGTACTGTAAGAAAGGACAGGATATCGAAGGAGATGGAAGAATAAACAAGAAATTTGCTGATGGGACGTGCATCCAGAATGCTGAAAGAGTGGGGGTGGGGGGGGGGGGGCGGGGAATGGATGAAATTTGTGTCTGATGAAATTATGGGATATGACTCACTGAATTTTGAGGCATGTTTAGAGTGGTAGGTGACAATAATGGGAATATTAATTCTGTTTCTCTCCACACAGCTGCTGCCCGACTCTGAATATTTCCATTATTTTCTGCTTTTGTTTCCAATTGCTGATATTTGAAGTTTGCTGCTTTTCAATTCAACTTTAAGGTAGATGGCTCCCGAACAGAATGTGGAAAGTTATATCTGGTGGAAAGAATAATCACAAAAAGGGGGTATGAACAGCCAATAGCCTGGTGCAGGGGTGGTCAAGCAATACTAAAGGGACTACAAACAAAATATACCAGATGTTGGAAATCCAAAGTAAAAACAGAAAATGCTTGAAGTACTCAGTAAGTCAGGCCACAACTGTGGAGAGAGAAAAACAAACTTTCTAAGACCTTTCGTGCCTATTTACATTTCTCCATTCGCATGCAGAGATTTGTTTCAATAATTAACAATTTTAAAAGAATTTTAGTTCATTTCTTACAAGAAATATCTATGTAATTAGCTTATGCATTTTTAGCAAAATCAAAGAAAATTATGGTTTTGGTTAAGGTATCCTGCAGTATATGAATCTAGCAGTTTCTCCATCACATCCACTTTTGGTTAAAAAGAGAAAATGGTGAAAAAACAGATTGCTCATGGGAAATATTAAAATTGTTCATTAATATGGAGCATTTAGTAAGTTATTAAAATATATCTATTTTATCAGAAACATAGAAAAACCTACAGCACAATACAGCCACTTCGGCCCACAATGCCGTGCCAAGCATGTACTCTATTTTTCTAAGGTCCATGTACCTATCCAGGAGTCGCTTAAAACACCCTGTCGCATCTACCTCCACCAATGTCGCTGGCAACCCATTCCACACACTCACCACTATCTGCGTAAAAAAAAACTTGCCCCTGACATCTCCTCTGTACCTAGTTCCAAGCACCTTAAAACTGTGCCTTCTCATATTAGCCACTTCAGCCCTGGAAAAAAAGCCTCTGACTATCCACACGATCAATACCTATCATTATCTTATACACCTCTATCAAGTCACCTTTCATCCTCCGTCGCCCGAAGGAGAAAAGGCCAAGTTCACTCAACCTATTCTCATAGGGCATGTTCCCCAATCCAGGCAACATCCTTGTACATCTTCTCTGCACTCTTTCTATAGTTTCCACATCCTTCCTGTAGTGAGGTGACCAGAACTGAGCACAGTACTCCAAGTGGGGTTTGACCAGGGTCCTATAAAGCAGTACCATTACCTCTCGGTTCTTAAACTCAATTCCACTGCTGCTGAAGGCCAATGCACCGTATACCTTCTTAACCACCTAGTTAACCTGCATAGCAGCTTTGAGTGTCCTATGGAATTGGACCCCAAGATCCCTCTGATCCTCCACACTGCCAAGAGTCTTACCATAAATACTACATTCTGCCATCACATTTGACCTACCAAAATGAACCACCTCAAACTTATCTGGGTTGAACTCCATCTGCCAGTTCTTCGCGCAGATTGGAATTCTATTCACTGTAACCTCTGGCAGCCCTCCACACTATCCACAACACTCTGAACCCTTGTGTCATCAGCAAATTTACTAACCCATCCCTCCCTTCCTCATCCAGGTCATTTATAAAAATCACGAAGAGAAGGGGTCCCAGAACAGATCCTTGAGGCACACCACTGGACACTGACCTCCATGCAGAATATGACCTGTCTACAACCCCTCTTTGCCTTCTCTTGGCAAGCCAATTTTGGATCCACAAAGCAAGGATCCCTTGGATCCCATGCCTCCTTAGTTTCTCTCTAAGCCTTGCATGGGGTACCTTGTCAAATGTCTTGCTGAAATCCATATACACTACATCTACGGCTCTATCTTCATCAATGTGTTTAGTCACATCCTCAAAAAATTCAATCAGGCTCGTAATGTACAACCTGCCTTTGACAAAGCCATGCTGACTATTCTTAATCATATTATGTCTCTCCAAATATTCATAAATCCTGCCTCTCACGATTTTCTCCATCACCTTACCAACCACTGAAGTAAGACTCAACGGTCTACAATTTCCTGGGCTATGTCTACTCCTTTTCTTGAATAAGGGAAAAACGTCTGCAACCCTCCAGAACTTCTCCCATCCCCACTGATGATGCAAACGTCATTGCCAGAGGCTCAGCAATCTACTCCATTGTCTCACACAGTAGTCTGGGGTACATCTTGGCCGGTCCCGGTGACTTATCCAACTTATCCAGCTTTCCAAAAGCTCCAGCACATCCTCTTTCTTAATGTCTACATGCTCAAACTTTCCAGTCCACTGCAAGTCATCCCTACAATTGCCAAGATCCTTTTCCATAATTAATACTGAAGCAGGTACACCATGGTTCCTATACCCTACGAACCTTTCCGTCTTATTGGAACATACCTATTTAGAATATATCCCCTGAACATTTGTGACATTTCTGCCATACATTTCCCTGAGAACATCTGTTCCCAATTTATACTTCCAAGTTCCTGCCTGATAGCTTTATATTTCCCCTTACTCCAATTAAACACTCTCCTAACTTGTCTGTTCCTATCCCTCTCCAACGCTATGGTAAAGGAGATTGAATTATGATCACTATCTCCAAAATGCTCTCCCACTGAGAGACCTGACACCTGATCAGGTTCATTTCCCAATACCAGATCAAGTACAACCTCTCCTCTTGTACGCTTATCTGCACATTGTGTCAGGAAACCTTCCTGAACCCACTTAATAAACTCCACCCATCTAAACCCCTTGCTCTAGGGATGCCAATCAATATTGGGGAAATTAAAATCTCCCACCACTACAGCCGTTATTATTACTCCTTTCCAGAATCTGTCTGTCTATCTGTTCCTCGATGTCCCTGTTACTATTAGGTCTACAAAAAACACCCAGGAGAGTTATTGACCCCTTCCTGTTCCTAACTTCCACCCACAGAGACTCAGTAGACAATCCCTCCATGATTTCCTCCTTTTCTGCAGCTGTGACACTATCTCTGATCAGCAGTGCCACACTCCAACCTCTTTTGTCTCCCTCCCTGTCCTTTCCGTAACATTTAAAGCCTGGCACTCTAAGCAACCATTTCTGCCCTTGAGCGATCCAAGTCTCTGTAATGGCCACAACATCATAGCTCCAAGTATTGATCCACGCTCTAAGCTCATCTGCTTTGTTCATAATATTCCTTGCATTAAAATAGACACATCTCAAACCATCAGTCTAAGCACATCCCTTCTCTACCACCTGCCGATTCTCCCTCTCATACTGTCTACAAGCTTCCTCCATTTGTGGGCCAACTGCCCCTTCCTCCGTCTCTTCAGTTCAGTTCCCAACCCCCAGCAATTCTAGTTTAAACTCTTCCCAATAGCCTTAGCAAACCTCCCTGCTAGGATATTGGTCTCCCTTTGATTCAAGTGCAACCTGACCTTTTTGTACAGGTCACACCTGCCCCAAAAGAGGTCCCAATGATCCAGAAATCTGAATCCCTGCCCCCTGCTTCATTCCCTCAGCCACACATTTATCCTTCATCTCACTCTATTCCTATACTCACTGTCCCGTGACACAAGCAGTAATCCCAAGATTGCTAACTTTGAGGTCCCACTTCTCAACTTCCTTCCTTACTCTCTGAGGTCTGTTTTCAGGACCTCTTCCCTTTTCCTACCTATGTTGTTGGTAGCAATATGCACCACGAACTCTAGCTGTTCACCTTCCCACTTCAGAGTATCGTGGATGTGATCAGAAACACATCGGACCCTGGCACCTTGGAGGCAAACACCATCCGTGTTTCTTTCCTGTGTCCACAGAATCGCCTGTCTGACCCCCTAACTATAGAGTCCCCAATCACTGCTGCCATCCTCTTCCTTTCCCTACAGGGCCAGACTCTGTGCCAGAGGCACGGACACTGTTGCTTCCCCCGGATAGGCTGCCCCCCCAGCAGTACTCAAACAGGAGTACTTACTGTTAAGGGGGGACAGCAACTGGAGTACTCTCTAGTATCTGACACTTGCCCTTCCCTCTCCTGTTACCCACTTATCTGTCTCCCGAGGCCCCGGTGTGACTTCTTGCCTATAGCTCCTTTCTATCTCCTCCTCACTTTCCCTGACCAGATGAAAGTCATCTAGCTGCAGCTCCAGTTCCCTAACATGGTCGCTAATGAGCTGCAGCTCAACGCACCTGGCGCAGATGTGGCTCTCCGGGAGTCTCCTGGACATCCCACATCTGACACTCAGTGCAGAATCCCAGCCTCACAGACATACTTCCTATTCCTCACAAGCCTCGACCCATTGAACCTACCTACTCTGGCGCCCGCTCTATAAGGGGCCATGAGAAGGCCTTGGTGGACAAGATTAAGGAAAACCCCAAGGTATTCCACAAGTATTTGAAGAGCAAGAGGATAAGGCGTGAGAGAATAGGACCAATCAAATGTGACAGTGGAAAAGTGTGTATGAAACCAGAGGAGATGGAAGAGATACTTAATGAATACTTTACTTCAGTATTCACTATGGAAAAGGACCTTGGCGATTGTAGGGATGACTTGCAGTGAACTGAAAAGCTTGAGAATGTAGATATTAAGGAAAAGGATGTGCTGGAGCTTTTGGAAAGCATCAAGTTGGATAAGTCACAGGGACCAGGGGGATGTACCCCAGGCTACTGTGGGAAGCGAGGGAGGAGATTGCTGAGCCTCTAGCGATGATCTTTGCATCATCAATGAAGACAGGAGAGGTTCCAGAGGATTGGAGGGTTGCGGATGTTGCTCCCTTATTCAAGAAAGGGAGTAGAGATAGCCCAGGAAATTACAGACCAGTGAGTCTTACTTCAGTGGTTGGTAAGTTGATGGAGAAGATCGTGAGAGGCAGGATTTAAGAACATTTGGAGAGGCATAATATGATTAGGAAGAGTTAGCATGGCTTTGTCAAAGGCAGGTCGTGCCCTATGAGCCTGATTGAATTTTTTTGAGTATGTGACAAAAAACATTGATGAAGGTAGAGCCGCAGATGTAGTGTATATGGAATTCAGCAAGGCATTTGATAAGGTACCCCATGCGAGGCTTATTGAGAAAGTAAGGAGGCATGGGATCCAAGGGGACCTTACTTTGTGGATCCAGAACTGGCTTGCCAACAGAAGGCAAAGAGTGGTTGTAGATGGGTCATATTCTGCATGGAGTCCGGTGACCAGTTGAGTACTTCAGGGATCTGTTCTGGGACCCCTACTCTTTGTGATTTTTATAAATGACATAGATGAGGAAATGGAAGGATGGGATAGTAAATTTGCTGATGACACAAAGGTTGGGGGTGTTGTGGATAGTGTGGAGGGCTGTCAGAGGTTACAACAGGACATTGATAGGATGCAAAACTGGGCTGAGAAGTGGCAGATGGAGTTCAACCCAGATAAGTGTGAGGTGGTTCATTTTGGTAGGTCAAATATGATGGCAGAATATAGAATTCATGGTAAGACTCTTGGCAGTGTGGAGGATCAGAGGGATGTTGGGGTCCGAGTCCATAGGGCACTCAAAGCTGCTATGCAGGTTAACTAAGTGGTTAAGAAGGCATACAGTGCATTGGCCTTCATCAATCGTGGGATTGAGTTTAAAAGCCAGAGGTAATGTTGCACAAGGAATTCTGCAGATGCTGGAAATTCAAGCAACACACATCAAGGTTGCTGGTGAACGCAGCAGGCCAGGCAAGTGCGTTTTCAAATTTCTTACTAGCTCTTCCTAGAGATGCTGCCTCCGCCTGGGCTGCTGCGTTCACCAGCAACTTTAAGGTAATGTTGCAGCTACATTAGACCATCGTCAGACCCCACTTGGAGTACTGTGCTCAATTCTTGTCACCTCACTACAGGAAGGATGTGGAAACTATAGAAAGGGTGCAGAGGAGATTTACAAGGATGTTGCCTGGATTGGAGAGCATGCCTTATAAGAATAGGTTGAGTGAACTCCGCCTTTTCTCCTTGGAGCGACGGAGGATGAGAAGTGACCTGACAGAGGTGTACAAGATAATGAGAGGCATTGATCGTGTGAATAGTCAAAGGCTTTTCCCCAGGGCTGAAATGGCTAGCACGAGGGCATAGTTTTAAGGTGCTTGGAAGTAGGTACAGAGGAGATGTCAAGGGTAGGTTTTTTTTAAATAGGTAATGAGTGGTGAGGGCATGGACTGGGCTGCCGGCAACAGTGGTGCAGGCGGAAACGATAGGGTCTTTTAAAAGACTCATGGATAGGTGCATGGAACTTAGAAAAATAGAGGGCTATGGGTAAGACTAGGTAGTTCTAAGGTAAGGACATGTTCGGCACAGCTTTGTGCGCCGAAGGGCCTGTATTGCGCTGTAGGTTTTCTATGTTTCTATAAAGCTGTCTTCTTTTAAACCCTTCCCGCAGGTCTAACCCGCTGACGTCCACGCGCTTGCGCAGTCGTGCCCCGATCAAACTGCTGGGGGAAGTTTATTGCAGAAACTGTACAATCACACCTTGAACCCATTTCACACGTCTATAAAAAGCCTTGGGTATGATCCATCTACTACTATCTACTTGGAATTAACTGATCTACCGTAATTGAAGGGCTGACAACTCAATATTTTATATCTAATTTTATCTTGTTAAAATCCATGCTACATTATTTGAGGTTTGATAATATAGGGGGCGGGTTTCAGATTTCTGGATCATTGGGATCTCTTCTGTGGAAGGTATGGCCTGTACAAAACGGACGGGCATTGACATCCTCGCAGTGGGTTTGCTAAAGCTGTTGCATAGGGGGATGGGAAACTGAGTGATCGGATTGAGGATTGCGCATAATTGCAGTCAGTGGAATAAGATGCAGTGTAAAAGGAGGACAACATCGAAAATGGTAATGAACACAGGACAGAAGGTGTTATATTTGAATGCATACAATATACGGAATAAGGTATATTGTAGTATAGTTAGAGATTGGCAAGTATAACATTTATGGGCATCACTGCGTCATGGCTGAAAGATTATAGTTGGGAGCCTAACATTCAAGGATACACATTGTATCAAAAGGTAGGCAGAGGGAGTGGTGTGGCTCTGTTGGGTAAAAAAAAATGAAATCAAATTATCAGAAAGTGGTGACATAGGATTGGAAGATGTAGAACCATTGTGGGTAGAGTTAAGGAACTGCAAGGGTAAAATGACCCCAATGGGAGTTACATACTGGCCTCCTAACAGTAGTCAGGATGTAGGCTACAAATTAAAACGAAAGGTAGAAAATGCATCTCAGAAGGCAATGTTGTCATGGGGAATTTCAAATATGCAGGTAGATTGGGAAAATCAAGTTGATACTGATTTTGGATCCCAAGAGAGAAAAGTTGTAGAATGCCTCTGAGATGGCTATTTACAGCAGCCTATGGTTCAGCCCACGATGGGATTAACTATTCCAGATTGAGGTGTTGTGCAATAAATTGAATTTGATTAAGGAGCTTAAGGTAAAGGAACCCTTAGGAAACAGTGATTATAATATCATAGAATTTGTCCTGCAATTTGGCAGGGAGAAGCTAAAGTTTGAAGTATTACAATAAAGAGGCGAGAGGAGCTGGCGAAAGCTGACGAGCAGGGATGATGGCACAGCAACAATGGTTGGAGTTTCTGAGAGCAATTCAGAAGGTGCAGGATAGATACATTCCAAAGTCATAGTATTCTTAAGGCAGGATGATGTAACTGTGGTTGACAAGGGAAGTCAAAGCCAAAAATAGAAACCAAAGAGAAGGCATATAATAGAAGAAAAGTTATTGGGAAGGTAGAGGATTGAGAAGCTTTGAAAAATTAATAGAAGGCAACTAAAAAAGTCATTAAGGAAAAGATGGAATACGAAGGTAAGCTAGCCAATTATGTTAAAGAGGATACTGTAAGTTTCTCTGGATACAAACGGTATATAAATTGTAACAGAGGCAAGGGTAGATATTGGACCACTGAAAACAGTTGCTGGAGAGGTAATAATAAGGGACAAGGAAATGGTGGACAAACTGAATAAGTATTTTGCAGCAGTCTTTACTGTGGAAAACACTAGAAGTATGCCAGAAGTTCAAGAATGTCAGAGGGCGGAAATGAATGCAGTTGCTGATACTGGTGAGAAGGTGCTTGGGAAGCTGAAAGGTCTGAAGATAGATAAATCACCTCACCTGTTTGACTAGTCATACTTTATACTTTATTGATCCCAGGGGAAATTGGTTTTCATTACAGTTGCACCATAAACAATTAAATAGTAATAAAACCATAAATAGTTAAATAGTAATATGTAAATTATGCCAGCAAATAAGTCCAGGACCAGCCTATTGGCTCAGGGTGTCTGACCCTCCAAGGGAGTTGTAAAGTTTGATGGCCACAGGCAGGAATGACTTCCTATGACGCTCAGTGTTGCATCTCGGTGGAATGAGTCTCTGGCTGAATGTAGTCCTGTGCACACCCAGTACATTATGTAGTGGATGGGAGACATTGTCCGAGATGGCATGCAACTTGGACAGCATCCTCTTTTCAGACACCACCGTCAGAGAGTCCAGTTCCATCCCCACAACATCACTGGCCTTACGAATGAGTTTGTTGATTTTGTTGGTGTCTGCTACCTGCAGCCTGCTACCCCAGCACACAACAGCAAACATGATCGCACTGGCCACCACAGACTCGTAGAACATCCTCAGCATCATTCGGCAGATGTTAAAGGACCTCAGTCTCCTCAGGAAATAGAGACGGCTCTGACCCTTCTTGTAGACAGCCTCAGTGTTCTTTGATCAGTCCAGTTTATCGTCAATTCATATCCTCAGGTATTTGTAATCCTCCACCATGCCCACACTGACTCCCTGGATGGAAACAGGGATCACCAGTACCTTAGCTCTCCTCAGGTCTACCACCAGCTCCTTAGTCTTTTTCACATTAAGTTGCAGATAATTCTGCTCACACCATGTGACAAAGTTTCCTACCGTAGCCCTGTACTCAGCCTCATCTCCCTTGCTGATGCATCCAACTATGGCAGAGTCATCAGAAAACCTCTGAAGATGACAAGGCTCTGTGCAGTAGTTGAAGTCTGAGGTGTAAATTGTGAAGAGAAAGGGAGACAAGACAGCCCCCTGTGGAGCCCCAGTGCTGCTGATCACTCTGTCGGACACACAGTGTTGCAAGCACACGTACTGTGGTCTGCCAGTCAGGTAATCAAGAATCCATGACACCAGGAAAGTATCCACCTGCATCCTGCATGACTACACCCCGGGGTTCTGAAAGAGGTAGCTGAAGAGATTGTTAAGGCATTAGTAATGATCTATAGAGAATCACTGGATTCTGGAGGACTGGAAAATTGCAAATATCACTCCACTCTCCGAGAAGGGAGGAAGGCAGAAGAAAGGAAACTACAGGCCAGTTATCCTGATGTTAGTGGTAGGGAAGATGTTGGAGTTGATTGTTAAAGATGAGGTTTTGGGGTCCTTGGAGGTGCATGATAAAATAGGCCAAAGTTAGCATAGTTTCCTTAAGGGAAAATCTTTCCCGACAAACCTGTTGGAATTCTGTGAGGAAATAACAAGCAGGATGGACAAAGGAGAACCAGTAGATATTGTGTACTTGGATTTTCAGAAGGCCTTTGACAAGGTGCCACACAAGGCTGCTTAACAAGCTTTGAGTGCATGATATTACAGAAAAGATACTGGCAGGGATAGAGCCTTGGCTGATTGGCAGGGGACAAATAGTGGGAATAAAGCTATCCTTTTCTGGTTGATGCTGGTGTTCCGCAGGGGCTGGTATTGGGACGGTTTCTTTTTACGTTGCATGTTAATGATTTGGATAACAGAACTAAAGATTTTTTTTTACACAAGATTGTGGATGATACAGAAATAGGTGGAAGGGCAAGTAGTGTTGAGGAAGCAGTCAATGTGTAGAAGGAGTTAAAACAGATTTGGAGAATGGGCAAAGAAGTGGCAGATAGAATACAGTGTCAGGAAGTGTGTGGTCATGCAGTTTGGTGGAAGGAATAAAAATGTAGACTACCTTCTAAATGGGGAGAAAATTCAAAAATTCAATGTGCAAGGGGACTTGGGAGTTTATGTGCAGGATTCCCTAAAGGTTAATTTGCAGGTTGAGTCAGTGGTGAGGAAGGCAAATGTAATTTTAGCATTCATTTCAAGAGGATTAGAATATAAAAGCAAGGATTTAATGTTGAGGCACATGGTGAGGCCTACTTGTAGTATTGTGAGTGGTTTTGGGCCCCTTAACTAAGAAAGGATGTGCTGACATTGGAGAGGGTTCAAAGGGGATTTACAAAAATCAGTCTAGGAATGAAAGGCTTATTATATGAGTGTTTGATGCATCTGGGGTTGTACTTGCTAGAATTTGGAAGAATGGATGGGCAGGAGAATCTCATTGAAACCCATCAATTGTTGAAAGTCCTAGATAGAGTGGATGTGAAGAATGTTTCCTATAGTGGGGGAGTCTAGAACCAGAAGGCACAGCCTCAGAATAGAGGGACGGTCATTTACAGTAGAGATAATGAGGAATTTCTTTAGCCAGAAGTTGGTGAATCTGTGGAAATCATCGTCACGGGTTGCTACAGAGGCCAGGTCATTTGATGCATTTAAGGCAGAGGTTGATAGGTTCTTGATTAGTCAGGGTGTGAAAAGTTACGGGGAGAAGGTAGGAGAATGGCACTGAGAAGGAAATGGATCAGCCAAGATAAAATGTTGGAGCAGACTCGATGGGCTGAATGGTCTAATTCTGCTTCTGTGTCTTATAACGATTATAACAATATAATCGTTATAATATGTAATGTTGAGATATTCTAAAGAAAGACCATTTATGGAAAATGAACAGGGCAAAAGTAAACTTTCTCAGTGTGTTTATGCCTGATATTGAGAAGAATTCATAAAATGCTTCACTTTTGGCACATGCAGTTGGAGGTGTGAAAAAAATTGAGCAATCTAGACCTATTTATATACTTCAAAGTCATCAATGAAAGCCTATCTAGCACAAAAGAATATAGTTGTGATAATAGGATGCTGCTAATCATAGAACATAAAATAGTGTGGGCCCTTTAGATCACGATGTTGTGCCGATCTTTTAATCTACTCCATGACTAATCTAACCCCTTTAATACAACTCATAAGCCTTTCTTTCATCCATGTACCCATCTAAGAGGGTCTCTTAAATGTCCATAATGTATCAGCCCCTACCACCACCTCTGCAAGTGCATCCCAGGCATTCAGCAATCTCTGTAAAAAACTTACATCTGACGTGGTCTTATAATTTCCTCCACTCACCTTAAAAAGATGTCCTCTGGTATTAGCTATTTCCATCCTGTGAAAAAGGTGCCTCTTATAATCTTATAACTCTATCAAGTTGGCTCTCATCGTCCTTCACTTCAAAAATAAGACCTACGTTGCTCAACCTTTCCTCATAAGGCATGTTGTCTAATCCAGGTGGAATCTTGATAGATCTCCAAAGCTTCCACATTCTTCCTATAATGAAGCAACCAGAACTGAACACAATACTCCAGGTGTGGTCTAACCACAGTTTTATAGGGCTGCAATATTACCCCATGGCTCTTGAACTCAGTCCCCCAACTAATGAATATTAACACATCATACACCTACTTAACCACATTATTAACTAGCAGGGCAATCATTTCAGCCTCAGGACACATATTAAGCCTGAGCGTTTTTAGTTGTCTCAAGAATTTTCCTTCTATCACTAGGTATAAAAGTGCACAGTATTCAGTTACAGTCAAGTCATACGTGGCTTTTCGCAACAATATCAGGGCAAAAACCAGAAAGATCTTTATGTCTGGCCCCAAATATTAAGACAATGCTATTATATTCACTCACCTTTCTGACATCCAATAGGAGTTCAATTGGAAATTTTCTTGAGTTAGCATACTGTGTGGATTAGTATACTAAAACAGTACGGCATAAAACTCCATGTTGTAGTTACTCCCAATTCCTTTCAAACATTCAAAGCTCAGCACCAAGAAACTTTCATTTGTCCACCAGAAGGGCATCATTGCTTGTGTACACCAGCTGCAAAGTGTGTTAGAGTAACTCTGCTCTCAAACGCATCTCCCCCATTTCACGCACATCTGCTCTCACTCCATCCTCCTGCCACCCCACCAGGAATAGGGTTCCCCTGGTCCTCACCTACCACCCCACTAGCCTCCGGGTCCAACATATTATTCTCCGTAACTTCCGCCACCTCCAACGGGATCCCACCACTAAGCACATCTTTCCCTCCCCACTCTCTCTGCTTTCCACAGGGATCGCTCCCTACATGACTCCCTTGTCCATTTGTCCCCCCCATTGATCTCCCTCCTGGCACTTATCCTTGTAAGCAGAACAGGTGCTACACATGCGCTTACACTTCCTCCCTTACCACCATTCAGGGCCCCAAACAGTCCTTCCAGGTGAGTCGGCACTTCACCTGTGAGTCAGCTGGGGTGATATACTGTGTCCGGTGCTCCCGATGTGGCCTTCTATATATTGGCGAGACCCGACGCAGACTGGGAGACCATTTCACTGAACACCTACACTCTGTCCACCAGAGAAAGCAGTATCTCCCAGTGGCCACACATTTTAATTCCATATCCCATTCCCATTCTGATGTGTCTATCCACGGCCTCCTCTACTGTAAGGATGAAGCCACACTCAGGTTGGAGGAACAACACCTTATATTCCATCTGGGTAGCCTCCAACCTGATGGCATGAACATTGACTTCTCTAACTTCCGCTAATGCCCCACCTCCCCCATCCATTATTTATTTATACACACACATTTCTCTCTCCCTCTGTCCTTCTGACTATACCCCTTGCCCATCCTCTGGGTTTCCCCCCCTCCTCCTTTTCCTTCTCCCTGGGCCTCCTGTCCCATATTCCTTTTGCCAATCACCTGTCCAGCTCTTGGCTCCATCCCTCCCCCTCCTGTCTTCTCCTATCATTTTGGATCTCCCCCTCCCCCTTTCAAATCTCTTACTAGCTCTTCCTTCAGTTAGTCCTGACGAAGGGTCTTGGCCCAAAACGTCGACTGTACCTCTTCCTAGAGATGCTGCCTGGTCTGCTGCATTCACCAGCAACTTTGATGTGTGTTGCTTGTGTTAGAGTAACTTATGAATGCTGCTTCAACAACGCTCCAAAGTTCCATGATATGGATCACCATGCAAGATCTGGGCAGGAGATGGATGTGAAAACCACTACTACCCAAATTTCTCACAGCTACATCCATCCAGCTTCCAAGAGGACCACAATCTTGACGTGGTTTGGAGGCCTGTGTGCCTTAATGACCCGGAGAGCTATGCTGGCTGAAGTCAGGGTTTTATGTGTTGGTTCTTGATAGGGTCACCCATGCCAAACAGGTTAAAAGGTAGAAGCCAGATTAAGAATGGTCCACCTGTCCTCCACGTACAGGGATTCAGCTCAGGGACTAACAACTCTGAATGGTCGAAAGAAAATTGTTATGGAAACAGCAATGAAGAATCCTTCTACATCTTAGTGTGATAGCATTCCTGAGTCTCCAGACAGGACATGCATGACTGACAGTAACGAAATCTGAGAGAAAGCTACTGAGATGATGATTGAAGCCCTGGACACCATCAGAGATGGAGGACCTTCATTGCTGCCCTAAACACCAGTAGCGTAGCAAGCAGTAATACACACCCCGTCCCGACCTGGAAATATACTTTCTTTCCTTCATTGTCTCTGGGTTAAAATACTGTATCGTGATAAATTGAGGATCTGTTTAAGGAACAGGCTATTTTAGATCTAGGATTGTGTCGTGTGAAATGGTTAATTGATGACCAAGTAATTAAGGGGTCTTTATGGAACAGTTTTAAGAGTTTTATATAAAAAGTAGAAAGTGATTTGATTGAATCTTAAAGAAGGGTCCAAAGTTTGAATAAAGCAACAAACAGAGGCACGAGTTTGTGATGGTAGATTTGAAAACTATTTAATATTATAACAGTGAAAAAGTGATAACTAACATTTAATAATGGTTTATGCAATATCTTTCTTTGAGGCAAAAAAAGTCATGTGATTCAAGTTTAATCTGGTATTAAATCAAAGGAAATGCCTATAATGATTCCAAAAATAAATAGGACCATGAAATTTTCAGAATTTAGCAGAGGTGGACTAATGCATTGATAAAGAATATGAAAGAGCAGGTTGTGAAAAAAATAGAGCAGCTGAAGTCAGTGCAGCTATTTCACACTATGACAAATTGAGTTTATTGTCATAATCGCAAGCACAGTGAGGTACAATGAAAAACTTGTTTGCAGCAGCATCATAGGCTCGTAAATTCAGACAACACACAGAATAAATTATACATACATTATACAAGACAATGAAAGAAAAAGATACTGTATTAAACAATTATCTCTATGGAAGGTGACACAGAATCTCCTGGGGTATTGCAGAGACATGGGTCTACCATGATAAGAGGAGCTCAAAGAATGAAGTATTAATATAAAAATAGCTAAGTCTGTATCAAGAGAAATTGGTGGGACTGAGGTAATAATACCTGGGACCTGATGACTCACATCCTATGGTTTTAAAGACCTGCAATGGAAATGGCAAATTCACTGGTTTTCATGGTCCAGAATGCCATATATTCCAGACTGATCGAATGCTAACAGTTTGTACTCCACCAATTAAGTAGAGAAACAGAAAAACACAAAAACAAATGAGTATAGATCCAGAGTTAGCCTGTAAGCAGTAGTAGGGAAAGCCTTATAATTTGTTATCAAGGAAGAGGTAACTGGGCACTTAGAAGAAAATAAAAAGATCAGGCAGTGTACATGGACTTACGACATGTTTGACAAATGTGTTTTTTTTTTGAGGATTTAACCTGCACAACAGAAAAAGACGCACCAGTTAATGTGATGTATTTAGTCTTTGAGAAGGCCTTCACCAAGGTGCCACAGATAGGCTTATGAAGTAAATTTACAGCATATGGCACAGGGGAATACATATAGTAGTTTATATTGAAGACTGGTTCCCGGCCAAAAAAACAAGTAGGAATAAACAGGTCATACTTAGTTTAAAGGCTTAGGTAGTGTTGGAACTTGTGCTCTAAATGTTTGGATGAGATGTTCATATGTAATATATCCTTTTTTTTCGTAATAAAGCTGTTTGGCATTATGGAAGGGATAATCCAGAAGAACAGGAGGATATAGAAACGTTCCACAAATGGTCAAGAACTTAGCAGATGGAATATTATGTTGAAAAATATGAGATCAACAATACTTGTATGAAATTTATAGGCTGCTTGTATATATTGAAAATAGTGAAAGGATTCTTCATGGAGCTTGCCACTCCAAGCTGATAAACACTCTACTTCTCATATATCCGGCCTGATTTCCTGGCATAATGCCCAGAGAACTAGCTTGACTAGATAATAAAATCAATTCAATCACTCCCGTTTACTGGATGTATTATGTAATGTTGGACAACTTCTTTCATTTCAATAGATGGAAACATACAAAAACATATGAAACATATGAAATCACCAATTATTTGAAAAAAATCACTGTAAATGCAAACAAAAAAAATATATTAAGAAACATTTAAGTGCTCACTCTTTGTTGAAAAGTAAATGCTTATCCCCTGCTTTTGGATAGCGTATTAGATTAACCACCTTGTGTGGCAGAAGACACTCAAGTTCTCTGACCAGCCTTGTAACTTAGTTGGATTCATATTAACCCATATATTGAATATATGTAATCAGACAAAAATCTCCTGAAAATTGTAGCACTAAGGTACAGATTTATCAAGGGGCACAAACTTGTTTCAGTCAAACGTTTTACCTTGAAAAAGATCCCAAAGATTGCAATCACATATAATATTTCAATAGCACAAACAACAGGAATTCTACAGATGCTGGAAACCCAAGCAACACACACTAAAGTTGCTGGCGAACGTAGCAGGCCAGGCAGCACCTCCAGGAAGAGGCACAGCCGACACTGACGAAGGGTCTCGGTTTGGGGCGTCAGCTGTGCCTCTTCCTGGAGGTGCTGCCTGGTCTGCTGCGTTCACCAGCAACTTTGGTGTGTGTTGCTTTCAATAGAATGGATTGATCACATTCCAATAGATCACAGATCATCTGAATCAATTAGTTCAACCCATGACCACAAAAAATTAATACAATTATCAGGAACACTGCTGGATATAGTAAGTTTCTAAGCTCTGTAATTTTACACTATAGTTTTGTAACTTAAAAAAAGCAAATGTTTACTAACTTTAACCACCTGCCTTCGATCAGGCAATATAAAAGAGTTAAATATTCTTCTATCTTTCAGCTTTGCCAATTTGAATTTGTTCCTGCAGATTTTATGCATTTCATCACTTAATCAGAGCATGTCAAATTCAATTTTCTGTTAACTTCATTTACATTGAATTATTTATATATTTGCAAATTCAAAAGGTTATTTTTAAAAACGCAAACACGAGGAATTCTGCAGGTGCTGGAATTTCAAGCAACACACATCAAAGTTGTTGGTGAACGCAGCAGGCCAGGCAGCATCTCTAGGAAGAGGTACAGTTGACGTTTCGGGCCGAGACCCTTCGTCAGGACTAACTGAAAGAAGAGTGAGTAAGAGATTTGAAAGTGGGAGGGGGAGGGGGTGATACAAAATGATAGGAGAAGACAGGAAGGGGAGGGATGGAGCCAAGGGCTGGACAGTTGATTGGCAAAAGGTATATGAGAGGATCACAGGACAGGAGGCCCAAGGAGAAAGAAAAGGGGGAGGGGGGAACCCAGAGGATGGGCAAGGGGTATAGTGAGGGACAGAGGGAGAAAAAGGAGAGAGAGAGAAAAAGAATGTGTGTATATAAATAAATAACGGATGGGGTACGAGGGGGAGGTGAGGCATTATTTAGATGCTGCCTGGCCTGCTGCGTTCACCAGCAACTTTGATGTGTGTTGCGTGGGTTATTTTTAGTCCATTTCCATTTGAGATGACTGTAAGTATAATTGTAAAAGAACAAATATAGAAATTTATCATCCAAATGGAGATTTGAAAAAATGTATTTTCTATACTAAATCAAGTCCCATAAGAAAATCTAATTTTCTTTGAAACAAGATAACAACATTGCTAACTTCAAAGAATATGGGATGAAAGTGGGGTAATTATTATATTTAATATTACCTTTCAGTGCTTAAGTTCAGCTACAGTGATGGCATCTGTTGTTTATGCCACCTCTAAGTGACAGAAGACATGGATAATTTCAAATGGCTTCAAATATTTACAGTATGAGCAATTATAAATATCAAAACTATGATCACCAAGTAAAATTGTCCAGTACGGAATTCACTTTTGACAATGAATGCAAAATACAAAGACTTTTAATTCATCTTACACCTAAAGTTGAACAGGTGCTTTGTGAAAAAGAATGGAAAAAGTTTAAATCTTAACATTTTCATTTTTCACTGGGAAGCAAAACATTTGAAACAGGTGGGTAAAACAATACATTTCCAGTTATTAAAAAGATATTTAGTTTACTTACCTTTATGACATATGTGAATTGAAGGCATCAGCCAAAAACTGATTTTTTAAAATAAGGCACATGATTTTCAACATTATAGTAAATATTAATCTCAGAAGTTTAGATTTTATCTTCAAAATTTTTTTGTGGTATAGCACATTTACCATAGCAATAGGACACAAGGTTTTCAAAGTTTGATACCAAGACACTTCAGGAGACACTCATTAGAACGAATGATCAAAATCTTGGTCAAAGAAACACAAAAAAGAGAAAATTGTCAATTGGGCCTTCCAACCTACTCATTATTTAATAGGATCATACCTGATGCTGCAACCTACGAGCACATTCCTGCTCTCTCTCAACATCCAATGCTTTTTGTTTCTGAAATCTCTCTTTCTTAAATGTAATCAGAAATTTAACCTCCACCACCTTCTATGGTAAAGAATTCCACAGGTTCATCACTGATCTGTGTCCTGAGACTGTGATACAAGGGTAGAATTAGGCCATTTGGCCCATCAAGTCTGCTCTGCTATTTCATTATGGCTGATCCAACTTTCCTCTCAGCCCCAATATCCTGGCTTCTTTCCAAGTATAAATGCCCTAATGTATTTGTACATTCACCACTGATCTCCTGGTCCTCCCTATTCTTTTCCTTGGTAAATACTGAAGCAAAACACATTCACATTCTCTGCATCCAGCCAATGTTCGCCCCTTTATCCTTGAGTGGTCCTAGCCTCTTCCTCTTGATACATGTATAGAATGCCTTGGTATTCACCTTAATCCTACATGCAAAGGACTTTTCATGGCCCCTCCTGGCTTTCCTGATTGGCTTCTTTATACTCCTCGTGTGCTTTATTAGATCCTAACTTCTGAAGCTTTACGTACTTTTCCTTTTTCTTCTTGAATGAATTCATCATCTCTCTGGATATCCAAGGTCTCTTATTTTACCATCCCTGTCCTTCCTTCTAACAGCTACAAACCTTTCCTGTACTCTGTGCAACTGATCTTTAAACACCCTCCACATGTCTGATGTGGGCTTGTCAGAGAAAAGGTGTTCCCAATTAACACTTCTTAGTTCCTGCCTAATGCCCTCATAATTTGCCCTACTCCAATTTAAAACTCTTCCACGAGGACCATACCTATCCCTGAAAGTTAAGGAATTGTGGTCACTTCCCCAAATGTTCACCCACTGAATGATCAGTCACCTGGCCAATCTCATTACCCAGCACCAGTACAGCCCTTCCTCTTGTTGCACCATCCACATATTGATTTAAGAAACCTTCCTCGTACACTTAATAAATTCTGCCCCATCTAAATCCTTGCATTAAGGAGGTCCCAGTTTATATTAGGGAAGTTGAAATCCCCATGACAACCACATTATTTTTGCACATTTCCTTAATCTGATTACCTATCTGTTCCTCAATGTCCCAGTAGCTATTGGGGTGGGTCTGCAGTATGGATGAGGACGAGAAATGTTGATTAGCATTTAAATAGATTATAAGTGAACAAGATTCCAGTTACACTAAGAACACCAGAATTTTGGATCTTCTCAAGTTTAGAGGGTAGAATGAAATAAGCTGGCATGCAAAAAGTTTGAATGTTCATACCGGGAGTGACAATGGCATGGTCAAAAGCTTGAGAAGTAGGAGAACTGAGGTGGGGGCAGTATTACAAATGTGGAAAAATGCAGTTTTTGCATTGGGATTAAAATGTGGTTCAAAAGTTGTTAGCTTCTATTATACTGTATGTGAACTGAAGATTGAATATAGTTTTTCTTTGGGGATTAGGAAGTGTAAGTTCATAAGTAATAGGACTAGTGATTAAATACAGTAACTCCAGCCTGCTTAATAGTTGGGAAGATTATTTCAGAAAAGTAAGTGGCAGAGGTCATGAGAGATGGAGATCAGATAGAACTGCTTGCTATCTACATCAGATAGAACTGCTTGCTATCTACATACTCGTGGCAAATGATTGTTTTTTTTAATGTAACATTGCCAAACATTATCAAATACAAATATTAACATATAATACGCAATGAAATGCCACTTTGGTCAGTGCCACAGAATGGATAATAAAGACAGAAAATGTGGGGGGGGGGGTTAACATTTGAGTTTGGTAACCTTTATTTCATGCAAGGTGATTAATGTAAAATCCTAATGGTTTCTTTCTCCAAGAATGACAGCCGAACTACTAAGTATCTCCAGTGTTTTGTACTCACTATTGCAGATTTCCAGCACTTATCGCCTTGATTACAGCATAAATATACCCACAAAGAAACAAACAAAACCTATAAAATGAAGCAGTATTGGTTACTTTTATTCCAACTATTCATAATCATCTACATTACTTGATAATTCCATAAGGATAGCTTCAAGTAAGTCATCACTACAGGAACATGCAGAAGATTTTACACTTAGGTAACAAAGCTAGAAACAAATCAACATGCTAACCAGTAGGTACAAAATTATAGGTGGTTATTAATAAGGGAGTTATTTCAACAATTCTTTGTAGAATCTGGAAAGGAATTTGGCTTTTTGTAAAAGTACCCTTTACCTGATTAGAGTCAATGAAGAAAGAATCTTAATGCAAAACAATCAAGTGAAGTTATGTGCTTTCTAACCAACCCATACAATAAATGACTGATTATCAGATTATTTTGAATTCTACAGAAATACAGAACTTTTTTTTGGCAATGTTGTATTACAGCTCTCAATGGTTCTGCTCATGCAATGCTTTGTAATGATATGTACCATCTAAAATATACAATATACAAAATATATAAGATTACAAGTGCAAATAACTTCAGACTAATATATTACAGATTATGCTACAAATTAGGATTCCTATATACTTACTCTGGGTGAAAGGAAGACACTTTTCTCTGGTATTTTGCATTCTTTAAGCTTCTAAATATGAACTTGCCAAGCATAGTTTCAGTAAATTATATAAATTCATCAGAACTTTCATTTTCTCAGCTATAGAATTGTTGTAACTTGTACAACTGTGCTACACAACCATAATTTACATTAAATGTCTCAATTTAAGGGCAGACACTAAAATGTTGAACTGAGCACAGAATGGATATGTCCGGAGGAGGAAGAAAGATGACAAGTCTCTGTTTTCATGAAAGTTTGAAGTTTTGGACAACTGTGCAAGTAATGGTCTAATTAGACTAACCACAATAAGACATTTGAGAGGTCAATACAACTTCCAGTAGTATATCGAAGACCTAATAATCCCTAAAGAAATGGATGTATATATACCATAACTACCACTATAATCTTTCAAATACCCTTGAAAGGACCAGAGATGGCTGACTTAAGAACAGAAAATGGATGATTAATTAATTTTAGAATGCAAATGGTAGGGTTTGCTGAAGTTCAGTAATAGAACCACTACGATTCCCAATGTATAGAATCTTTTTTTCTTGAGTACAGTGGGCAAATTATGGAAATTGTAACAAGTAACATAACACAAACATTATGCTACCATCCTCTATGTGGGCCGAAGTAACTAGATCAGACAAAGGTTCAAATTCGATCAGAACAATTGGTCTCTTTATTCAAGAATTTTTAAAAATACAAATAACTAAATAAGACTGGAATCTAAAAACTCTCATCTGCAATGTAGTCACGTACAAGACTGTTGTTTTAAAAAAAAAACAAAATCTGCTATCCTTCCTCATTCTGGGATTCAGAAATACAGATCTACCAATATGATCAACTCACCATTACCATTTAAAATGGGCAGTAGGAGTGGGGGAAAGTTATGAATTTAAAATAAATGTTGGCCGTACCAGAGGTTCTGTGAGGACAAATACCTCATTGTACATTGGAATCTAATCAAAATATCAATTGATTATGAAATGGAATTATTGATAAAGTAAAATTCTTCTAGATAAAAATGAAAAGTCATGCAATTAATTGCAATCTCTTTGCATGCCATGGATATTTTTTACATGATTTTTAAACCAATGTACAAGAGTAGCCAAGTAACTCACAAGCAATGAAGTCTGCTGATGTCATGGATTACCAATCACAATGGTTATCCCCAGTTTTGACCCCTCTGTTAAGAGAAATATGCTCCTTATTTAGGCCCCTCATAATTTTCTACAGAAGTATTCAGCCCCCAACCCTTCATTCACATAAATGAATATCACAATCAGGGATTTTGATCAATTCAACTAAGAATTTTTGTGAATAACATGTTCCCTTTTTTCACAGCAGAGCCAAAAAAAATCAGGGAGAATTGTAAAGCATGAAAAACTAAAAATTCAAAAACTGAAATTTCACAGTTCAAAAGTATTCATCCCCATTTTGCTCAGTACTTAGTTGAACCACCTCTTGCAGCTTTTTCAGCCAGTCATCTTTTCGGACCAGTCTCTACTAGCTTTGCACAATGTGAAGGAGCAAGATTTGCCCATTGCTCCTTGCAAAAGTGCTCAAGCTGTGCCATGTTTGTTGGGGAGTGGTGGCAGACAGCAATCTTGAGGTGTTGTCAGAGATATTCGATTGGATTAAGGTCAGGACTCTGACTAGGCCACTCAAGAACATTAATTTTCTTCATTTGAAGCCATTCCATGGTTGCTCCAGCAGTGTGTTTTGTCTTGCTGAAAGACAAACTTCCTCCGCAGTTTAAGCTTTCCGTCAGAAGCTAGCAGGTTTTTTCTCCAGAATCTCTCTGTACTTAGCAGCATCCATCTTCCCATCAATCCTGACCAGATGTCCAGTCCCTGCTGCTAAAAAGCAACCCCACAGCATGGTGCAACCTCCACCATACTTTACAGTTGGCATGGTGTTACCTGGCTGATGCACAGTATTAGATTTATGTCACATGTATCACTTAGTTTTGAAGCCAAAAACTTCTACTTTAGTCTCAGTTGATGACGAGACCTTCATCCATATCTTTACAGTATCTTTTGAATGACACTTTGCAAAGTCTTCACAGGCAAGGATATGTTTTTTCAGCAAGGGCTTCTTTCTGCTACTCTATTATAAATACCCTTTTTGTGCAAGGCCTTATTGATTGTGGAGCCATGAGCTTCATCTCCAGTTGCAGGCATTGACTTCTGCAGCTTAGTCAGAGGGACTGTTGGCATCACAGTAGCTTCCCTAACAAGTGCCATTCATCCCCAGCAAATAAATTTATTGGGGTGGCGTGACCAAGGCAGTGTGGTTGTGGTTTCATAATTTTTCCACTTTTTCCACAGTGGACTGCACTGAGCTCCAAGGTACGTTCAGTGTCCTTGAGATGGTTTCATAACTTTCCCCAGATTTGTGCTTTTCTATTATCATGTCCTTGACTGGTCTTGAATGCTCTTTTGTTTTTACTTTGGTTTGGCTGTTGAAAATCTACCATACTGATGGACTTCACAGAGACAGGGGGTATTTATTTTCATGAATTCTACATCAACAAATTGAGTGAGTTGGTAAGGTAATACTGTATATTGTACCTGATAAAAGTTAGTGTAGTAATTAAAAGATGAATAAACACAAGGAGCTCTGCAGATGCTGGAAACCTAAAGCAACACACACACACACAAAAAGTGCTGGAGGAACTCAGCAGATCAGGCAGCATCTATGAAAATGAATAAACAGTTGACTCTAATTTTCAGCCTCATAGATTTGGTTTTAAATTTTTAGTTAATTGTTGACAGGTTTTTGAGTTTAAAAAAATTGATATGATACACTTTTTGCAGATTAGCTCAAAAAGTCCTACTTCAATATATTTTAAATTTAGAAAAAAAGAGCCAGGAAAATGTGAAAATAGCTTTGGGTGCTGAGTACTTTTTCAAGGCACTGCACATAATTAAGTTTCCCCACCCCCAGGCTTTGTTCCAAAGAAAACAAACCTAGCTTATCCAATCTTACCTTTTAACTACAATTTTCTAGTCCTGGTAACATCAGCACAAGCTTCCTCTTCACTGTCTCCAGCACAATCACATTTTCCATGTACTGTGGTGATCAGAACTATATAAAGTGGACACAGTTACCTGTGTCTTAACTAATGGAGTGCACTAGTGGTAATCAAGACTTGCCCTGAAAATTAAGAGTCTGTAATCTGCCATGTTTTGTTTTGATGAGACCATAAATTAATACAATTGAGAATTGAGTGCAAGTCAGTTTGGTCCATAACATACCAGTGTCATCTTTAAGGTCATCAGTTACCTTCTAGTGCCACTTGAAAGACATCGCTAGGTATATGCAAACTATTTTAAAATGATAACCCACTGACTTAAGTAGGTCCAATAATGTACTACTTGGCCATTGGACCATTAATTTGACACCTAAAATCCAAATAGATCATTAGGACAAGCCCACCATCCCAGGATGACAAACGAACAAATGCATAAGGTTTCTTGTTTCTCTTTGCAATAAAATAATGCTTAAGTACCAAAATCAGCAGGTAAAATGAGAAAAGGATAATCCTCAGTTTTGATACCCTTATCACAGAATAGACTCCTTACACCACAAACTACATCAGAATATACACGTTAATTCATTAAAAGGGGAAAATATTTAAAATGTAATTTGGGGGATTTGTCTCTCTGAAAAGGCAGGCTGACAGCTGCCAATGTTACTTCTGAGCCAGCTGCTGGAAATGAATTAGAGTACCCAGAAGCTGACATAACTGTTAATTTTCCACACTCTCATGGGAAAGCAAATGAACAACTGGTATTCCTTGTGCTTCTGTTCTGCACAACACATGCAAAAGTAGCATCATAGTAAATTAATTCACTGGGCTCTAAAAAATTACGGCAAAAGAAGTCTTAAATTTGAACATCTTGATATTCCAACTACAAATTCCCTTTCTTTAATCCTTGAAGATGTTGATTCCTTGCTGCATTACTGTTCCATATACAGTGCATTCCGGTTATTTGGGACACCTTGGGATCAGTCCATTTTGGCCCAATTAAGCAGCTGCCTCAATTAGCCAAAGTTTCTTGGAAATAGTTAAAATGGCATAAAAAAGATAAACTACTGATTAACTGAGTAACAAATTGTGTATTTAAATGAAATACAGAACAAGTTTGAACACTACAGTATTGTAAAACTGTGTATTAGCTCCTAATGGTTTTCAACAGAGGAGTTCATCCAGTGTATGCTGCTGAGTTCTTTTGATTGACTGTAAACGAACAAAATCAGCACCGACACCTAGTGCAGATAATGGACAGCCTTCATACAATGCTATCAACAATTTATCTTCCATAGCAACATGATTGTCAATACCTTTGTAATTCCTAACTTGTTGAAGAATTGAAAGAGTTTCATTTTCACTCTTGGCTGTTTCTGGCATTTCCAAGCCTTTATGCTTGAAACTGCAGTTCTGAATTGTCTTACTGCTTATTTCTCACCAACTATCAATGTCAAACATCACTGCTTTTGGAACAGAAACACACAACTGACACTTTTTAAAACTGTTCCCTTTAAACATGGTGTAGCATCTAACAACCACACAAGTGGACACAATTGACATTAGTTCAGCAACAGCCTCCTGTCCCAATTAAACTGCATAGTGTCCCAAATAAACAAAGGGAATCCTTAATATTTTCTTGATTGTTTTTGTTAAGAGTTGTCCCAAATAAGCAACTGCCCCAATTAACCACTGCATATCCTTCAGTCCATCATTCAAACACACATCATTTGTGTATTCACAGTAAATGCTGGTAATATTTTGTGTGCAACTGAATTTCTGTTAGCTCCAAAACTCTTCCGGCAACGATCACTAAAATAGGAACTCTGATTATCTCTTATTTATATACACACATTCTTTTTCTCTCTCTCCTTTTTCTCCCTCTGTCTCTCTCACTATACCCCTTGCCTAATCTCTGGGTTCCCCCCCCCCCTTTTCTTTCTCCCTAGGCCTCCTGTCCTTCCAGATCATTGGAATTTAGAAGCTTGAGGGGGGATCTGATTGAAACGTATAAAATCCTAAAGGGATTGGACAGGCTAGATGCAGGAAGATTGTTCCCGATGTTGGGGAAGTCCAGAACGAGGGGTCGCAGTTTGAGGATAAAGGGGAAGCCTTTTAGGACCAAGATTAGGAAAAACTTCTTCACACAGAGAGTGGTGAATCTGTGGAATTCTCTGCCACAGGAAACAGTTGAGGCCAGTTCATTGGCTATATTTAAGAGGGAGTTAGATATGGCCTTTGTGGCTAGAGGGATCAGGGGGTATGGAGGGAAGGCTGGTACAGGGTTCTGAGTTGGATGATCAGCCATGATCATACTGAATGGCGGTGCAGGCTCGAAGGGCCGAATGGCCTATTCCTGCACCTATTTTCTATGTTTCTATATCCCTTTTGCCAATCAACTGTCCAGCTCTTGGCTCCATCCCTCCCCCTCCTGTCTTCTCCTATCATTTTGGATATCCCCTCTCCCCCCCCCCCCACTTTCAAATCTCTTACCAGCTCTTCTCTCAGTTACTCCTGACGAAGGGTCTCGGCCCGAAACGTCAACCGTACCTCTTCCTAGAGATGCTGCCTGGCCTGCTGCATTCACCAGCAACTTTGATGTGTGTTGCTTGAATTTCCAGCATCTGCAGATTTCCTCGTGTTTCTGATTATCTCATGTTCTCGATATTTACTTATATTTGCATACGCACAGATTGTTGACTTCCGCACTCTGGTTGATCTTTCATTGATCCTGTTATAGTTACTATTCTATAGATTTGTTGAGTATGCCCCCAGGAAAATGAATCTCAGGGTTGCATATGGTGACATATATGTACTTTGATAATACATTTACTTTCTTTGAACTTCTGCTTAAAAACAGCCGCTGAACCCAACTCTAACATTTCTGGCTTGTGTCATTATAGCCTCAAAGCAGAATGAAGATTGGCCCATGATCGTCATGGTCTATGGCTCAGTTAAAGACTGGATAAGTTGGCTGACAGAATCTGCTGCTTATTGTTCTGAACTGGCCAGATGGAAAAACACTTTGCAGGTGTGGAAACCACATTACATAAAAGTTAGTATAAATGTACCCTTCCAAAATGGTTTCAAGAACAGATTGTGCAGTTCACAAGTTATAAAAATAATTGAACTTAATGTAATTTAATCGCTTCTGTAGAATATTCTGGGTAACTTAAGAAACAGGCAACAGGATCATCCCCATCTGAACAAACTACTCCCGTTCCAATTTTCTTCCAAATTGCTATTCATCACAAACTGCCAATTCTTCTCTAATATTTGAATCACTCAATCAATGGTCAGTTTTTCTTGTAATTCCCTGCTCAACTTCCTTTGATTACCAATTAATACAATTCTACACCAGAAATGATACTCATTTAGGAAAATGACTTTAAAGTGCAATGACTGTCAAGTTCCCCGGAGGGAAAATGGAGGAAATTATTACAAGGATACAAAAGGAAAAGGAATTTGTCATAAAGTGAATTATCTACATTCAGATTATAAAATGAAAACATGGAAGCAAATGAAGAACTCCGAGGTCTCAGTAAACTGCAGGCTACGACCCAAGAAAAAGAAAACCTGAAAAAGCAGATAGACTTGGAAAAACAGCAATTTTAAAAGTATAACGTGTGATAATTACTATTCTTTAACAAGATGATTTTAGTCTTACAAGTGATGTAGATGAAATCAATGTAATTGAGGTAATGCAACTACACGAAAACACGTGACAAAGTTAGGGAAGAATGGCAGTTTGCGGCATTATCTAATGAGTGCATTAAGCATTCACGAGGAATTACAACTACAGAGTGATGTTAATAGGGAACTGCAGGCTGAACTAGATTGTCTAAAGTAGAGAACTCCAGGACATATTTGGTTGGAACACAAGTCTAGCAGGTGGCGGCAATGCACTGAAAACTGGTTGCCAACCGCCATAAAACAAAAAAGTAGTTCCCCGGAGGATCAATCCAATTTATAATTTACACAATTTATCAGCATCATGAAGACTTAAGTACATCTTTAAGTTTCTACCACCAATTCTATTATTGGTCACTCATTGCATTCACTGTCCAAATTACTGTTGCAGGATGTATCAGACCGTTCACAATCCTTCATCTCCAATTTTAAGGCTTACTTGCAAAACTCAGCCCTTTGATCATGCTCTTGCTACTTCCTTCCCATTTTCCCTCTGTCTACTGTTATTATTCTTGTTTTTTTTAAAACTAAATGACAACTTATCAGACTAGGAAAAAAAAGCACAGGAGAAGACATTTTGGCCTATGCATGCTTGGGTGGCTTTTTGAAAGAGCATGCCAATTCCTATTTCTTCACAATTCAACAAGTACATTTTTTCTAAATTCTTTTTAATAATTTCTAAGCAAGTTGATTTCACCACCCTTTCAGGTAAAGACAACTTTAAAATTAGTCATCATCATCTCTTCACTGTCTCTGCTCAACAGAAAATATCCTTACTTTTTGTGCATACTGGAATTATCTGAGAGGAAATGCATGCATTAAATTTCAACTGGATTCACAAAAGTTATCATCTGTATGACTTACAGTATTCCAACTTCAATTTTCATTGCATTACATTTTATCAAGATTTTCCATTCAACTGTGCAAGTAAACGTGGATAATTCTAGGCAAGCTGGTTTTGACTTTACAGGAAGTGTATTTAAAATATTGAAGCGCCCATTATCTTAAGGTTTAGACCACAGAACAGAGCACACATAGGAACAGGCCCTTCAGCCCACAATGCCAAAATAAACTTAATTCCATCTGATCGACAGCCCTCCATTCCATGCCTCTAAAATATCTACCTCCACCACCGCATTATTAACAAACCATTTCAGGCACCTACCACACATCCACCAGTACCAAATAACATTTCTGGACGCTAATTAGGGAAATAAAATAATTTTACATGATATTAAAGTAGGAGAATCACTTGAGCCCTAAACAAAACAATGGCAGTTGTTAAACTGTTTAAAAAGTAATTATAATTTTTAAAAACTGTGCACATTTTCTAATTTAACGCTCAAATTAAAAACAGTTAAAGTGTTTAGTAGCCCGGATACCAGTTAGTGAGCGAGCATCATTGACTGGTGATAACAGCAACAGCCTGTGATTCCTTCGAGGTTAGTTACTGGACGCAGCACACAAAACACTCATCACGAATTGCCCGTTAAACTACCAGATTTCTCGTTTAATTGTCCCCCCCCCAACGTGTTTCTCTAAATTCCCCGAAGGAATGAAACACTCCTCTCGCACTCACTCACTCTCACACACACACAGATGAGAGTCCCTCTTCCACCGCAGCCACCATGTTTGTTTCTTAAAACAAACCCAGAATCACGACGCTGCTCCTCAGGCGCAATCTGCGACGTTACTGACAAAAAATAAATCCCAGGCCGGACTCGACCGTTCTCGCCGGCTGTTTTACGAAGACTGCAAATCAAAAAGCGATAGTACACTTATATTTTAAGAAAAACACAAACGCAGCAGCACAGGGTTTTCCCCCGCCCCCCCTCCATCCGCGAGCAGCAGGATGCAAGCGGCCGCCATTTTGTGCGAAGCGAGCTCGGCCGGTGTGTGAGGGAAGGGGGAGGGGTGTCGTGTAATGGTTGAATAGGGGCACCCCCTCCCGGGGCCCAGGCTGTGGTGGCCGGTTTGCTTGAGACGAGGCGCTATTGTCTCGCTTCTCGGAGGGAGGCTCGAGCCGCTGCTGTTTGGTGCCTTGGCCGCCGCTGCCAGCACCAGCGCCGCCGG
Source organism: Mobula birostris (assembly GCF_030028105.1). Taxonomy (NCBI): domain Eukaryota; kingdom Metazoa; phylum Chordata; class Chondrichthyes; order Myliobatiformes; family Myliobatidae; genus Mobula; species Mobula birostris. The sequence continues at coordinate 5,346,452 of NC_092378.1, read as the reverse complement.
GGTGGTTTTTTATCCCTCTCGTGTGTGTCTTTCTTCTCTCTCTCTTCCTCCCTTTCGTCTCTGTGTGTGTGTGTGCGCTTTTTTCCCCTCCACCCCCCTCTCATTTTTTTTCTCTCTCTCTGAGAGTGTTGAGTCGAGTGACTGCATGGAGCCGCTTACACCACCGCAGCCTGTGTAACAGCGTCAAAAAGCAGCAGCAACACACACATACACACACACACACACACACACACACACACACGCATAAACCACAAGAGTACCACACAATAGAGAACAAGATGTAAGTTTTCCTTTTGTATTTATTTCTTATTCTTCATCTGGCGATCGAAAGAGTCCCGAACCGGGTCGTTACTCCTTTTTTTCCCCTCTTTTTTCCATTCCTTCTTAAAACTTTCGTACTCGCTCCACCGTCAATGACTGAGCGGCAGTGGAATGGCTCTCTCCTTTAGATACTGAGGGAAGTTTGAGGGGGGTTATTCTTTTCCATTTGTTTTCACACACACACGCACCCTACACATAACACAACACAATAACAACAATAACAATGAAAAAGATGGCAAATCCGACGGGGAAATTGCAACCTTTAGAGCCGCGGAGAAAAAGACTGGCGTTCTTGGAGGAGCTGCGGCAATTTCACCAGAACAGAGGGTAAGAAATAACACTCGAGGTATTTTATACCTGACTGGGGGAGGGGGGAATAAAACTTTTTTTTGAAATGGAAAACACTTGGCTGATTATCCTCTGCCTTTTTCAGGACGCCTTTTAAAAAGATCCCAATAGTAGGTGGCAAGGAGCTGGATCTTCACGCTCTCTATACCAGAGTCACCAGTCTAGGTGGATTCGCCAAGGTGATTATATTTAGGGAGATGAAATTTTCTTTCTTCTCCGGATCTGGGTGAAAAAATCTATATTGATTTATATTTTTATTTAGTTTCTGTTCGCAAAGATTGTGAAGCGGAGAGATGTAGATGGCATTTGTTGCATGTAAGACTGCCTGCCTGGCCTGGTGCGTGGGGCTGAACTGCACTGAGCGCACTTAAGCGAACTCAAAATTAGCGGGCATGTTTAACATCGATAATCGTGAGTGTGCCTGGGGTAGGAAATACTCTTCAGGGGACCGGCTCGCACTATTTGTTTGCCTTTATCCTGGACGGATTGGGTGAGATGGTCCTACGTATTTCTTCTCCGTCTCAGGCTTCGTGCTTCTGATGAAAATTGTAGGCCTCACATTAGGCCCATAGGATGATTAGGACGGAGAAAGTATAATATCTTTATCCTTTTGCATTCGCGTGAAACAAGTAGGTAGACAATTTTAGGTTTAGGAGCTCGTGGTGTAAAATAGTGCCGGTCGCGATATTTAAATGGTAAGGTCCTTTTCGATTTGATATCTGATAATATGTATACGCATAATAACCAGGAATATTATTATTGATGCAGGTAACCGATAAGAACAAATGGTCACTGATAACAGAGGAGTTGAACTTTCCTAAAGGTTGTCCAAATGCAGCATTTGCCTTAAAGCAATATTACTTACGGTGAGTTTACTCTTTGCTTAATATTTCTATTTCTATTAAATTAGAGTAAATTATATTTGAAATATCTCAACAGCTGTATGCATTTTGTTCTTTTAAAAGTGCAAGGACTATTGTAACATAATCATTTCTAAAATGGAAAAGCATTAAGCATGTCTGATTTGTGATTCTCCCCAGTGTTTTGTTCAAGTGTATTTTGAAAAATTGAACAAACTTGTTGAACGAGTGTACAAAATATTGTACAGGTGTGTGACCCACTTTTGTGCAGATCTGTAGTATTTACAGCTGGCAGCTAGTATATAATCAGGCTATCTAATGCCTGATACATGCTAACAAAAAATTGTAGGGGCTGGTGGTTAGTGAATTTTTGTGACAGATGAACTATGTGTTCACATGAGACTATTTTAATTTTTAAAAATCTAGATAAGAATTCATATGTTAGTAGCTCATTCCATAAAAATGTTTGTTGTGCATGTATGGTATAGTTTTGTTTATCTATTTAAACTTTGGTTGATATTGTAGTGAGTTCTATGTAAATATCCATATTTTAAGCTATTATGACATGTTAGGCCATTTAAGATTATGTTGATCCTTCTGCCTTTCGAAATCATTGAATAATGCAATTGTCACTGAACAAATCATAGTTTGAAAAAATTTCATTGGCCAATTAAATTATGATGGGAAGAAGACAATTTCAGTTTAAAGTTCAAATGAGGGAATAGTAGTTTACCCAGGTAGTCAGGTATGTACATTGCTGGATAACTGTCCAGACAACTTCTGTGTTTTTCATAAAATATGACATTGAAATTTTTTTAAACTAAGTTCTGCAAAAACTGTTTTGATTGTTTGTGTTAGGGTATTGAAGTCTGGTGGCTAAGGTTCATTTAAAATTATTTTATCCATTTTGAGGGACTGTAGCTGTTGAATTCAAGACATTAGACCTCTGGTTTCTTTTTAGTTACTTGTGCCCAGATTTAGCAGTTGAGCAGTACAGAACAAATAATAATTAATTTGGAAGCATTAGCAGTAATGAAATTGCCAGGTGTTTCTATGCATGTTCAATTTTATGTGCAAAGCATGAGGACTATGATATTCTTGCATACAAGTTATGTTTTAAGACTTATTCTCAGTGATTTGCCCTTACTATGTGATTTTTAGGAAGAATTTGCTAAATTAGATATGGCATTTTTTTTGCTGTAATAGTTTTTGTAATAGCTCCCTCAGTTAAATTACAGGATTTGATCCATTAATATTTCCACAATTTCATGCTGTTGTAGAATGCAAGTATTTTTCACTTAGTCTTTTTCAAAGGCTGTGACATGTATGTTTTCATGTGTTAACAAATTTTAATCGAAAAACTAGTTAAATGTTCCCTATAGACCTTCTTGGAAAACCCCCTAATAGTTTATACATAAACAAAAGAAAATCTGCAGATGCTGGAAATCCAAGTAACACACAAAATGCTGGAGGAACTCAGCAGGCCAGGCAGCATTTATGGAGAAGAGTACAGTTGACATTTTGGGCCAAAACGTTGACTGTACTCTTTTCCATAGATGTGCCTAGCCTGCTGAGTTCCTCCAGCATTTTTGCCTGTGTTGTTTTAATAGTTTATACGTTGAGCTATCATTTGTATTGTTTCATCAAAGCTTTGGAAGGTTGCAAATTGAATACCAATTGCATGTGTATGGGGCGCAAATAGAAATCTGTATGTTGTTGTTGTACTCCCCCTTTAATTTTCAGCTGAATGAAGAGTTCAGCTTAAAATGAGACAGGGAAAATTTAGAAAGCATGTTTTTTCATTAGATGCTCACAGTTGTGGTTAGCAGTAAATCTCCTTAACACCATGGTGCAAATTAACACGCTCCTCTGAATTTTCATATGACAGTTGCACTTACAGTATTGAGGGAATCTTTAAAGCATTTTGTTTTAAGTGTATTTTAAAACAGGATGGATTTTTTGACCTACCATAGTTTCCAGAAAAGGCCAAGGCATTACACTTGCTTATGCCTCCTCCTGGCTCAAAGTAATGGACTTTGCAGAGTTTTTTTTACAATTTTATTTTTCCAAAAAGAATGCTGCAGAATTGTGCTTATGCAGTTTCAGACTGAACTTTACATTGGGGCTAGCATTTGAGAAAGGGAAATGTCTATTTCATTAGTTTTCTCATTCAAAGCAGTATGGTAATCAGCATAAAATAGCAACATTTTAAACTAATTAATGTTAAAGTTTTAAACTCTTAATTACTTTTCATGGGATTGAACCAGTAGCTATGCTTTTCATCGTACATTTGATTTCCATAGTGTGTGCTTGGTTTAAACTGCCATGTTTGTGATTTTTGACATGTGCTATCCCAACAGTTTAAAGTGTTAAGTATATGTGACAAATTCAACTTAGACCATAAGACATAGGGGCAGAATTATGCCATCTGTCTCAGTGAGTCTGTTCCACCATTCAGTCATGTCTGATCCTTTTTTTTTAATCTCCTCCTCAACCCCAGTTACTGGCCTTCTCCCCGTAACTTTTGATGCCATGTCCAATCAAGAACCTTATCAATCTCTGCTTTAAATTCACCCAACAACCTGACCCCCACAGGTGGATGTGGCAACAAATTCCACAAATTCACCACCCTTTGGCTAAAGAAATTTCTCCGCATCCCTGTTTTGAAAGGGCACCCCTGAGGCTGTGCCCTCTTGTCCTAGACTCTTCCACGATGGGAAACATCGTTACCGCATCTACTCTGTCTGGGCCTTTCAACATTCGAAAGAGTTCAATGGGATCACTCCTCATCCTTCTGAATTTCAGTGAGTAAAGACCCAGAGTCATCAAATGTTCCTCATATGATCACCCTTTCATTTCCAGAATCATCCTTGTGAACCTCTCTGGACCCTCTCCAATGCCAGCACACACTTTCCAAGGTGCGGGGCCCAAAACTCTTCACAGTACTCCAAGGTGAAGCCTCACCAGTGCCTTAAAGCCTCCGCATCACAGCCTTTCTCTTGTATTCTAGGCCTCTTGAAATGAATGTTAACATGGCATTTGCCTTCCACACCACCGACTCAACCTGCAAGTTAACATTCAGGGTGTTCTGCATAAGGACTCCCGAGTCCCTCTGCATCTCAGATTTCTGGATTTTCTCCCCATTTAGAAAATAGTCCGTACATTTATTTCTGCTACCAAAGTGCATGACCATGCATTTTTCAACATTGTATTTCATTTGCCACTTTCTTGCCCATTCTTCTAATCTGTCTAAGTCCTTCTGCATCCTACCTATTTCCTCAACACCACCTGCCCCTCCACCAATCTTCATATCATCTGTAAACTTGGCAACAAAGCCAGCTATTCCATCATCTAAATCATTGATATAAGGCATCAAAAAAAGTGGTCCCAACACCAGCTCCTGTGGAACAACACTGACTGGCAGCCAACCAGAAAAGGATCCTTTTATTCCCACTCGCTGCCTCCTACCAATCAGCCAATGCTCTAACCATGCCAGTAACTTTCCTGTAATACCATGGGCTCTTAACTTGGTAAGCAGCCTCTTGTGGCACCTTGTCAAAGGCCTTCTGATAGTCCAAATGTACAACATCCACTGCATCCCTGTTTATCTATCCTACTTGTAATCTCCTCAAAGAACTCCAACAGGTTCGTCAGGCAGGATTTTCCCTGAAAGAAACCATGCAGATTTTGTACTATCTTGTCCTGTGTCACCAAGTACTCCATCACCGCATCCTTAACAATTGACTCTTAACATCTTCCCAACCACTGAGCTCAGGCTAATTGGTCTATAATTTTCTTTCTGCTGCTTTCCTCCTTTCTTAACGAGTGGAGTAACATTTGCAATTTTCCAGTCCTCTGGCACCATGCCAGAATCCAATGATTTTTGAAAGATCATTTCTAATGCCACCACAATCTCTAATGTTACCTCTTTCAGAACCCTGGGATGCAGTTCATCTGATCCAGGTAACTTGTGTACCTTTCGGCCTTTTAGCTTTTCTTACCTTCTTTCTTGTAATAGTAACTGCACCCACTTCTCTTCCTTCACTCACTGCACCATCAGCCATACTGCTGGTGTCTTCCACAGTGAACACTGATGCTAAATTTAGTTCATCAGCCATCTCCTTGTCCCCCATTATTATTTCTCCTGCCTCAATTTCTAGCAATCCTATATCCACTATCATTTCTCTTTTATTTTTAACATGCTTGAAAAAACTTTTACTATCCACTTTGATATTATTTGCTAGCTTGCTTTCATATTTCATCTTTTCCTTTCTAATGTTTTTTTTAGCTGCTCGCTGTAAGTTTTTAAGAACTTCCCAATCTTCTATTTTCCCATTAATTTTTGCTTTGTTGTGTGCCCTTTCTTTTGCTTTTACATAGCTTTGACTTACCTTGTCAGCCATGGTTGTATTATTTTACCATTTGAGTATTTCTTCATTTTTGGAATACATCTGTCCTGCACCTTCCTCGTTTTTCCCAGAAATGTATGCTATTGCAGCTCTGCTGACATCCCTGCCAGCAGCTCCTTCCAATTTACTTTGGCCAACTTCTCTCTCGTATCACTGCAATTTCCCTTACTCCACTGAAATACTGCTACATCAAACTTTACTTTCTCCCTATCAAATTTCAAGTTGAACTCAATCGTATTGTGATCACTGGTTCCTAAGGGTTCTTTTACCTTAAGCTCCCTAATCGCCTCTGGTTCATTTCATAACACCCAATCCAGTATAGCTGATCCCCTAGTAGGCTCAACAACAAACTGCTTGAAAAAGCTATCTCTTAGGCATTGAACAAACTCACTCACTTGAGATCCATTACCAACCTGATTTTCCCAATCGACCTGCATGTTGAAATCGCCCATGACTACCATAACATTGCCCTCTTGACTCACCTTTTCTATGTCCTGTTTTAACCTGTGGTTCACCTCCCAGCCACTGTTGGGAGGCCTGTATATAACTGCCATCAAAGTCCTTTTACCCTTGCAGTTTCTTGATTCAACATCTTCTGATCTTATGTCACATCTTTCTACTGATTTGATGCCATTCTTTAGCAGTAGAGCAACACCGCCCCCTCTGCCGACCTTCCTATCCCTCTGATATAATGTGTAACCTTGGACATTCAGCTCCCAACTACAACCATCCTTTAGCCATGAATCAGTGATGGTCACATCATCATACCTGGCAATCTGTAATATTACAACAAGATCATCCTCTTTATTTCTTAAACTATATGCATTTAGATACAACACCTTGAGTACTGTATTTGCTGTCCTTTCTGATTTTACATCCCTAATGATTTGATACTCAGCCTGTTGGCCTCAACTAAGTCCCATCACCTGTCTGCCCTACCTGAGAGTCTGACTGCACGCTATCTTTACTTTTTTGCCATCTCTTTGATCCTGAGTCCTTTCACTCCAGTTCCCACCCCCCTGCCAAATTAGCTAAACCCTCCCCAACATCGCTAACAAACCTGCTCGCAAGATTATCGGTCCCCCTCGGGTTCAGGTGCAACCCATCACTTTTGAACAGGTCATACCTCCCCCAGAAGAGATCCCAATCATCCAAGAACCTGAAGCCCTGCCCCCTACACCAGCTTCTTAGCCATGCATTTATCTGCCAAGTCATCCTGTTCCTACCCTCGCTGGTGCATGGCACAGGCAGCAATCCAGAAATTACTACCCTGGAGGTCCTGCTTCTCAGCTTTAACTTGTGTCAATGTATTTTGTAATTACAGTACCTTTACAATTGAAGCATTTTTCATGATTGACCGTACTAGTAAATTTTGGTGTACAATTCACATGCTGCTTTAACTGTAGCTTTTGTACATAGACAGCCCATCAGTGTGTCCTAAGGCAGATGTGCAAGATGTCTCATTGACCTAGCTACTCAAATGAATGTTCATCCTAATCTAATGCAGTGTTCATAAACTCTTGTGGGCCAAGCTGCGATACTAGGTCCCTAACTATATTGCACAATATTTTTGGATATAACCTGACTTCAGTACTGTTTCATTACATCTTGTTTTGAAAAACTTCCATTTTAAGTTTATAGATCATAGCAGGATTTTATGCAGAGCTATATAATTATCATTTACCTATCTGAATTCAAAGATTGAGACCATAAGACATAAGAGCAAAATTAGGCCATGCAACCCATTCAGTCTGCTCTGCCACTGCATCATGGCTGAATTATTATCTCTCTCAACCCCAATCTCCTGCCTTTTCTCCATTACTTTTGATGCCTTGACTAATCAAGAATCAATCAACCTGCAAAGTGACACTTTACAGGCAGCAAACAAAACTAGTAACAATTCTATTAATTACACTTTTTTTTTTCTGGACTATGATCACTGCAATTTATAGCTTGTAATTTCCCTTTGGGAGCTGCGCTTTGGAACCGTCTGTACAATCCAGCGTTTTTTTTTTGCAGTATCCTGAAGGATCTGTGAACTGGACTCTCAGTAATGTAGGTACAGCTGCGGTGGCCATTTCTGGAGTGGACTTGCTGCTGGATCAAAGTGGTGGGGCCCTGGCCTGAGATTTGAAAAACGAACAGATGTTTGACTGTTGCTGGAGCGGACTTGGGTTGGATCGAAGTGGTGGGGTCTGGGCCCAAGGGCGAAACACAAACCAATGTTTGGCTGATTTAAGCACTGAGCCAGATAGAAGAGGTCAAGGCTGAGGGTGAAAGACATACTGGTGTTCAGCTCACTACTACGCATGGTTTCCTTGCCTTAGCGGTGAACTATCTTTGCAGCTGTGGCCTGCAACTATTGGCACTCATCTCGGTGTTGATCTGGCTCCTTGCTGTGGCCTGTAGCCTTCGGGCTCCTGGACTAGCTTTACTCGCCTCAGCATTTAACTGGTTCTGTGGTTGTGCACTTGCTTTCAGTGACTTTGCAGTTCATATTCCATGTTATTTGTTTACTTTTTATTGTTTGCATGATTTGTTCTTTGTTTTTTGCACATTGGGTGTTTGACAGACTTTGTGGTTTTTTTTAATGGGTTCCATTGTGTTTCTTTGTTTTGTGGCTGTCTGTAAGAAGATGAATCTCAAGGTTGTATATAGTATACAAACTTTGAACTTTGAAATATACCCAACGACTTGGCCTCTGCAGCTAACTTTGGGAATGAATTTCATAGATTCACCACCCTCTAGCTAAATAAATTCCCCCTCATCTCTGTTCTAAATGGATGTCCCCATAATCTCAGGCTGTGCCCTCTAGATTCTTCCACTATGGGAATCATTCTCTTTCCAGTCACTATATAGACCTTTCAATATTCGATAGGTTTCAATTAGATCAACCTCCCCCCCACCCCCTACCATTCTTCTGAACTTCAGCAAGTACAGGCCCAGAGCCATCAAAGGTTCCTCATATGTTAACTCTTTCATTTCTGGAATCATTCTCAGGAACCTCCTCTGGACCCTCTCTAATGTCAGCACATTGTTTCTGAGATAAACGGCCCAGAACTACTCTCAATACTCTGTGATTTGACTAATGGTTTTTAAAGCCTCAGCATTGTATCTTGCTCTTATATTCTCTCGAAATGAATGCTAACATTGTATTTGCCTTCCTTACCACTGATTCAACCTGCAAAGTAACCTTTAGGGAATCCTGTACAAGGGCTCCCAGGCACCATTGCACCTCACATTTTTGATTTTCCTCTCTATTTAGAAGATTGTCTGCACCTTTGTTCCTTTTCACAAAGTGCATGATCATGCACTTCCCTACACAAAATTCCATCTGGCACTTATTTGCCCATTCTCCTAAATTGTCTGTGTTTCTGCAGACTTCCGACTTCCTCAACACTACCTGTCCTCCCATCAATCTTTGTATCATCTGCAACCTTGGTCAAAAAACCATCAGTTCCGTCATTCAAATCATTGACATACAATCTGAAAAGAAGTCTCTCAAGATTGACCACTGCAGAACAGCACTAGTCGCTGGCAGCCAATCAGAAAAAGGTCCCCTCTATTCCCACTTTTTCCCTCTTTTTCCCTCATGCCATTCAACCAATCTTCTGTAAATGCTATTGTATTTACTGTACTGCCATGGGCTCTTATTAAGCAGCCTTGTGTGTCACCTTGTCAAAGGCCTCTGAAAATCCAAGTGAACAACATCCACTGACTCTTCTTTGTCTCCTTTATCCACTGATTCCCCTCTGCCTGTGATTTTCTCAAAGAATTCCAACAGATTTGTAAGGTAAGATTTTCCCTTAAGGAAACTATGCTGACTTTAGCCTATTTTATCATGCGCCTCCAAGTATCCTGAAATCTCTTTCTTAATAATGAACTCCAACATCTTCCCAACCAGTGAGGTCAGGCTAACTGGCCTACAATTTCCTTTCATCTGGCTTCCCTCTCTTCTTAAAGAGCGGAGTGACATTTGCAACTTTCACATCCATCGAAACCATTCCAGAACCTAGTGATTCTTGAAAGATCAGTACTAATGTCTCCTCAATCTCTTCAGCTTTCTCTTTTAGAACTCTTGGGTATATTCATCCGGTCTAAGTGACTTATCTACCTTCAGACCTTTTAGCTTCCCAAGCATCTTCTCCTTGGTAACATCAACTAAACTCACTTCTGCCTCCTGACACTTGAATTTTTGGCATTGTGCAGTTGTCTTCCACAGTGAAGAGTGATATAAAAGGCTTATTTAGTTCATCCGCCATTTCTTTATTCCTCTGTTGCTACCTCTCCAGCATCATTTTCCAATGGTCTGATTACTCTCACTTCTCTTTTGCTTTTTATATATCTGAAAAAAAAATCTCTGGTATTCTTTATTGGCTAGTTTACTTTCACATTTAGGATATAAACTGTAGTTTGTAAAGTTAATAAAGTAGAATTGAGTGTGTGACTCCATCTCCAATGCAGTCATAGGTCTTTTACTTTTGGTTTATTGGACTATTTGAGTATCTCTATACAGAAAATAATTTTTCATCGGTGTTTCTGTAATTCCATTTTGTATATTTTTATGTACATAACTGTGATCCTTACCTGAATTTGGAAGCACAATTTGCTTACATTATCTGTTGGTAATAACTGAAGAAAGTGGCACAAAACACCTAAATTTACTTCGAATATAGAAATTCACTCAATATTTATTATCAAAGTACATACATCACCATGTACAACCTTGAGATTGATTTTCAAGTGGGCATACTCAGTAAATCCGTAATAGAATAATAATCGTAACAGAATCAATGAAAGACTGCACCAACTTGTTCGATCTGTCAGCAAAACGAATAACTAAGCAGTAAATATCAAGAACATGAGATAAAGAATCCTTGAAAGTGAGTGGACAGGTTGTGGATACATTTCAGTGAAGGGGCAAATCAAGTTACTTATCTCCTTTGGTTCAAGAGCCTGAGGTTGAGAAGTAATAACTGCTCCTGAATCTGGTGGTGAATCCTGAGGCTCCTGTACCTTCTTCCTGATGGCAGCAGTGAGAAGAGAGCACGTCCTTGCTGGTGGGATCCATGATGATGGATGCTGCTTTCCGGTGACAGCATAACTTTTCACATAGATGTGCTCAATGGTGGGGTGGGCTTTACTTGTGATAGACTGGGGCATATCCATTACTTTTTGTAGGATTTTCTGTTCAAGGATGCTTCCATACCAGGCTGTGATGCAGTCATTCAATACATACATCTAGAGAAGTTTTAGACGTTATGTCGAATCTTTGCAAAACTCCCAAGGAAGTACAGGCGCTTCTGTGGTTTCTTCGTTATTGCACATGTGTGCTGGGCCCAGGACAGGTCCTCAAACAAAAAAAAATAACACCAGAATTTAAAATTGCTGCCCCTCTCCACCTCTGATCCTCTGAAGTCTGGCTCATGGACCTCTGTTTTCCTTCTGAAGTCAATAGTCAGCACCTTGGTCTTGCTGACATTGAGTAAGAAGTTGTTATGGCATTACTTAGCTAGCTTTTCAACCTCCCTCCAATCTTAGAGTTGTCCTAAATAAGTGGCTGTCTCAATTAACCAATGGCCCAATTAACTGGAATCCATTGTACTTGTGTTCTTAGGTATGCAAGTGCTTTCCAAAGGGCATGTTCAGTTTAAAAGTTACTTGCCTATTACAAGTAGCCGATTATGTTTTTATACTGCTTGACCTGATGAATATTTGCAGCTCTTGTTATCATTGATAATTTGTACTACTCATTGTGTCCTTGATATTTTAAACATACTGTCTGACAGGCAGTAGTAGATTGTGGTTGCAATAAAATGTGAATTTATAAGAAACGATGTCTGCATGTACATTGTAGTTCTCATCATTTATATGAACTGAGCATGCAAGTTTAACCAGTGCATTAGAATAACAAATCTGATCAAATGCTCGAAGAGCTTTTTTTTTTCTTGCATCCTTTTGCAGAATTCTAAACTGACGTTCAAACACTTGTTAAATGAGTTTCTTCATGATGTTAATTTTCATTCTGTGTCACTTCATTACTTAGTTTAGTAATTAATTTAGAACTTGTTGATTAGTTGACAAGTTTTGCTCCGGCCTTAATTAAGATCAGGCACAAGATTGTTTAAGTTGAATGTTCTCAATATATCGTCTTTAAGTATTAGAAAATTTGATGAGCTAAGCCATTGCATAGAAATAAATTTTATATTCAACCATGATATCTAATTATTGAAAACTGGGGGGTGTGGGGAGGCTGTATTTATCTACCTTGAAGGGAGAAACAAGTGGATACAAGAACATTCAGCTGGATAGTATACTGAAACTGATCAGACTATGTTGGATTTGAAATTCCTGCTAACCTTTCAAAGGTGAATTTAGCAGTCTTGCATCTTTTAGTAATCCCTCTTCAGGAACTAGCATTAAAATCTAATACTCCAGGACAATATAGCTGTTCATACAAAATGCTGGAGGGACTCAGCAGACCATGCAGCATCTGGAAAAGGGTATAGTTGACATTTTGGGCCAAGACCCTTCATCAGGACTGGACAGAAAAAGGTGAGTAGATTTAAAAGGTGGTGGGTAGGGGAGGGAGAAACACCAGGTGATAGGTGAAACCAGGAGGGGGAAGCGTGACGTAAAGAGCTGGGAAGTTGATTGGTGGGAGAGATACAGGGCTGGAGAAGGGGGAATCTGATAGAAGAGGACAGAAGGCCATGGAAGAAAGGAAAGGGGTAGGAGCACCAGCGGGAGGTGATGGGCAGGAAGATAAGGTGAGATAGGGAAATGGGAATGGTGAAGGAGAGGGGTACAATTATCAGAAGTTCAAGAAAGTGATGTTCATGCCATCAGGTTGGAGGCTACCCAGACTGAATATAAGGTGTTGTTCCTCCAAACTAAGTGTGACTTTATCGAGGCAGTAGAGAAAGCCATGGACTGACATGTTAGAATGGGAATGGAAAGTAGAATTGAAATGGGTGGCCACTGGGCGATCCTGCTTTTTCTGGCGGATGGAGTGTAGGTTCTCAGCAAACTGATCTCCCAATCTACGTTGGTTCTCGCCGATTATACAGGAGGCCACACCGGAGCACTGGACACAGTATATGACCTCAACAGACTCACAGATCTGTTGTCACCTCAGCTGGAAGGACTGTTTGGGGTCCTGACTGGTAGTGAGGGATGAGGTGTAGGGGCAGGTGGAGCACTTGTTCCACTTGCAAGGGTAATTGCCAGTAAGGAGATCAGTGGGGAGGGATGAGTGGACAAGTGAGTTGCATAGGGAGCAATCTCTGTGAAAAGCAAAAAGTTGATGGGGTGGTGGGGGGGGGGGAAGATGTGCTTGTTGTTGGGATCCTGTTGGAGATGGTGGAAGCTACGGAGAATTATGTGCTGGACTCAGAAGCTGGTGGAGTGGTAGGCAAGGATATGAGGAACCCTATCCCTGATGGGGTGAGGGCAAATGTGCGCGAAATGGAAGAGATATGGTTGAGGGCTGCGTTGATGGTGGAGCAAGGGAAGCCGTTCCTTTGAAGAAGGAGGTCATTTCCTTAGTTCTGCAATGAAAAGCCTCATCCTGAGAGCAGATGTGGTGGAGGCAGAGGAACTGAGAGAACGGGATGGTATTTTTACAAGTAGTAGGCAGCTGTCGATCCTGGGGTATCATGGGTTTGCGCCTCTGGTGGTCTGTGTCCTCTCCGAGGCGCAAGCCTGGGCAGGGAGATTTGAAGAACCGGCTGTTGTCCATGCAGTGGGTTCCCCGCTCCATGTCATTGATGTAGTCCAATGGAAGGGCAAGTGCCAGTACAGCTTTGCACCAGTGTCATCACAGAGGTTGCCAGAGTGAAGTTGTAAACAACATCGAACTGTCTGAGGGACCCCGGCTCCAGATTTCTTCCTCGGGGTTTATCCCTGAAGCATTTCCCATGGGTGAGTATGGCTGCAAGGCAGCAGAGGTTTAAAATCAGAGTTTTCCTTCGAGGCAGGCTGCCATCCAAGGCTGACGAGCCCCACCTTCCCAAAGCAAATGGTTTTGAGGTGCCAGTGGTCTGCCTTTGCCCCTTCTCTTGTTAGTGGAAATAATTCCACCAGACCTAATAGCTTGGCCACATGTGAAGGCTAAGAGTTGGACTTGGTTGTCAGAGGCTTTTAGAGTTGCACACACCATTTGGAGCACTTTATAGGTAGTGGGAGCTTATCCCCACTATCACTTCCAGCTATGATAACCTTAAGAACCTTTTACAAGTAGCATCCTGGGAAGAGGTATAGTCTAGGTAGCTGTGAGAGTCTGTGGGTTTATAATAGACATCAGTAGATAAGCTGTCTCTAGAGATGGAGACAGAGCGATCGAGGAAGGGAAGGGTGGTGTCAGAAATGCACCAGGGGAATTTGAGGGCAGGGTCGAAGTTGGAGGCAAAGATGATGAAGTCGACGAGCTCTGCGTGGATACAGGAAACAGCACCAGTACAGTCATCGCTATTGCTTAGGAAAAGTTGGAGAGTGACGCCAGTTTAGGTTTGGAATATAGACTGTTCCATGTAACTAACAAAAAGGCAGGCATTGCTGGGACCCATGTGGGGACCCATGAGGGTACCTATGGCTACTACACCTTCTGTTCATAGGAAGTGGGAGGAGCCAAAGGAGAAGTTATTGTGTGAGGACGTGTTCCACCAAACGGAGGAGAGTGGTGGTGGAGGGAAACTGGTTGGATCTGGTGTCCAGAAAGAAATGGAGAACTTTGAAGCTTTCCTGCTGTGGGATAGAGGTGTATAGGGGCTGGACATCTATGGTGAAAGTAAGAGGCTTGGGGCCAGGGAAATTAAAATCATTGAAAAAGTTAAGAGTGTGTGAAGTGTCATGGATGTAGGTGTGAAAGGACTGAACCGGGGGTATAAAACTCAGTTGAGGTATGCAGATATGAGTTCAGTGGGGCAGAAACAAAAGGTCTACCTGGTTTGTGGATCTTGGGTAGGAAGTGGAAACGGGAGGTGTGGGATGAGGGAACTGAGGTTAGTGGCAGTGGATGGTAGCTCCTCAGTTTCATAAGGTCAGTGATTGTCTCCCGCCCCACGTCCTGGTGCTCCTTAGTGGGATCCTGTTCGAGGGGTAAGTAAGAGGAAGTGTCTCGGAGTTGTCGTTGGGCTTCAGCAAGGTAGAGATCAGTCTGCCAGACTACTGTAGCATCCCCCTTATCTGTGGGTTTGATGGTGAGGTTATGATTAGTGCAGAGAGTGTGGAGAGCAGAGCATTTGGAAGGAGTGAGGTTGGAATTGGAGAGAGGAGTGGTGAAGTTGAGATGGTTGATGTCCTGTAGGCAGTTGCCAGTGAAAAGGTGCAGAGCATGTAGAAGACCAGAGTGGGGTGTCCTGGAAGAGGAGGAGGGTGAAGATGGGAGGAGAGGTCATCAGTGCGAGGTGGAGAGTCCTTCCCAAAGAAGGAGGCATGGAGATGGAAGCACTTGAAGAGCTCAGCATAATGAGGGGTGCAGAACTCACTGTGTGGGAGCAGGTGGATAACAGTGAGGCCCTTACTGAGGACAGAATGTTACAAAGGTGTAGCCCTTAATACAGTTGTTGCTGGGATTTGTAGGCAATGTTGAACAGAGGCCCTGTTAGGATTCTCAGAGATGTACAAGACCTCTGGGTGACTTGAAGGAAACAATGGACTTTCATTTTTAGTACACTAGCTGCATTATCATTCAACTGCTATAGCAAGTTGTGTGGGCATTGCTATTTGTGAGGACTTGCTATATTTCCTACATTCCGTGAAAGTGTACAACAAATCTTTTTGTCAAAACTGTTCATTAAAGCCAAATGCTTGAGTTTAGTGATAAGATCTTAAGAGAAAACTTGGAAAAATCTTATGACTTAACTGACTGGTCAGCAGCAGATGGCTGTTAGGTAAATGATGGGCTGTGTAGGTGCTAAGTGGGTACTTGTGAAATTAGCCTTGACTACTGTTGTTTCTAATTTTGAATAATCATAGATCTATACAGCAAGGAACCTGGTGTTTCAAACTTATCCGTGTCTTTCTGAGCATTTCTTACATTTGGCCCATATTCCTTTTCTTAACTTATCTATGTACCTCTTTAAATGTTTTTAAAATATAATTATACCCACCTCTACCACTTTTTCTGGAGGTTTGTTCCATATACCCACCGCCCCCATGTGGGAAAACTTGCTTCTCAGATCCCCTGTAAATCACATGTCACCTTTAGCCCTATGGCCTTTAGATGTAAACTCTGCTACCCCAGGGGAAAAAGACTGACAGTCTAACTTATCTATGCCACTCATGGTCTTATAAATCTCTTAAGATTTTTCATTCTTATCAGTCACTTTCATTCCAGGAAAACAGTCCTAGCCTGACCAGTCTGTCTTTATAACTAGCCCTCCAGCCCTGGCAACATCCTGGTGAATCATTTTGCATTCTCTTCAACTCCCTATGGTACGCTGACCAGAACTGTGCACAATATTCCAGGTATAGTCTCATCACCGTCTTGTCTAGCTGTAGCATGATATCCCAACTCTTGTACTCAGTGCACCAACCAATGAAGTCGAATGTGTTGTATGCATTAACTACCTTGTCTACTTATTTTGCGAATTTTTTTTTCACTGAATTTAGAAGCATACAGCCAGTAAATTGGGTTCAAACCTCCATGCAAACTTGATATATTGGGAACAAAAATAGTGTTTTGACTATTGAGGCTGCTGAGGATCAGTTATGCGCAGGTTTTTATAGGGCTCTAGTCCTATTATTATCTAGATGTTCAGGAAAATTTAAATAAATTAAAGATTGATGTTTACGTGAGCATTGCAGTTCTCATTGTCTTTAGCTTTTGATGCATAATTTGGGTTAGAATCAGTCATACAATATGGAAACAGATCCTTTGGCCTAACTTATCCTTTGAAGATGGTCCTAGTTGCCTTTGTTTGGCCCAAATCCCTCTAAAGTTTCCCATCCAGGGGTTCCCAACCTGGGAGCCACAGACCCCTCAGTTAAGGGTCCGTGGCATTAAAAAGGTTGGGAACCCCTGATCTAAATGTTTCTTACTGTTGTACTTATTAAAGTATATTTTAAATGTTTCATAAAGGGTAGTTTTTGAGCACAAGTGAGAAAGAATCTTTGGCACTAGTTAAACTTCGAGAAGTAGGGACAGTTTAACTAATGCCAAAGATTCTGTAGGTCACAATATGTTAGCAATACTTCTGTATCAGTCAAGGAATAGTGGGTATTTATGACAAAGAAGATCATAAGTGATTTTAGGCTTCACACAGACCTAGCAAATTAAAATTACAAAGCTAGTTTTAAAGAATAGTTTCAGCAATGTACTCAAGATGGCTTTCTTGCAGTGAAAAAGATGTTTTAGAGGTTGGTATTTATAATGTGTATTTCATTAGTAATCACATATTTAAATAAGCCTCTGGGGGTGAGTGATCAAAAGATGACAGGGTTATCATTCTTGCTGGATATAAAAAAAATTTAAGTCTGAATCTAGAATCTTGTGCTTGAAAATGTCTAAATGAGGCAAGTTGGTTGAAGTAGATCAGGAAATTCAGATTAAAGCTATGATGCTTATAGATACACATTACATTTTACTTGAATATTTGTTATAATTCTTTTTAAATGTGTATTAGGAAATAAAGCCACACTCAAAAAATAACCTATGTTTGGCGAAGTTTAAGGTGGGTATTAGATTGAAAGTACATAGGTGTATAACAAAACCTATAGGCCTGAAGAACTAAGTTAATTTTAGGAACCAGAGAAAGATGGTTTAAAAGAAAAGGTGAGAACATTTATGTATGTCAGCATAACAAAAATAAGAAATGAACTACATCTTTGTTTTGCTATTTAATCTCTTATTAATATAATTTATAAAAATCTGCCACAGGTATATTATAAGAGCAGTAAAATAAATGTTGGTTCCTTTAGAAGCCAAAGTAGGAATTAATAAGGAAGGGGGTGTGAAGTGGTAGGGAAAGGAATTTAACAAACCTTTTCCAACTGTCTTGGTAAAACACTAAAAGCATTGTAGAATAATTGCGGGTAACCAAACAAAAGCAAAAGTAACAAAACATCATCACTGGAGGGAAAAATTGTTTGGTAATCTAGTGAGGCTAAAATGTCCACATAATGGCTTGTAGACCTGGTGCATGCTTTGGTTGTGTTTGTTTTTTGCTAGCTTCTGGAAAGGCCCCAGCATTCAAGAAAGCAGTACTTGTAATATTTTTGCTCAAAGAAACTACATTTTTGTTGATAAAATGCTGTTAATCAAGGAAGTAATAAAATAACACTATGCCCAGTCATATTGTTTCTTGAATAAGCATGAGTTTTGTACAAGGGAAATGGCATTTGCCTTTTAGAATATAGCTTTAAAGATGTCGCTTGCAGCATGAGTAAAGGGGAACCAGTGGGTGTGATGTATTTGGATATCTAGGAGGCATTTGATTAAAGCATTATACAAAGGCTCATGGGATTGAGATAATTGGATGGGAAGCAGAGAATTGGGATTAACAAGACATTTTTCTGGCTGGCAATTAATTACTGGGGCATTAGTGCTGAGGCTTTGATTATTTGAAATCCTTATTGACCTGGAGGAAGGGATTGAGTGGGATGTAATACTCGGTTTGTGGACAATGCAATGGCAGGGCTGAAAGACTAGAGTTTAGAGTCTGCTAAGGGATGTCGACTGGCTAAATGAGATGTGTGGTGGTGGTGGGAAGGGGTGGGGTTGGGCCCAGAATAGAAGGCAGGTGGGAGTGCAATGTGCACAAACACTCGGGTTATCCATTCTGTTGAGAAGATGCCAAGAATCATGAAACGTATGTGATAGTTAAATGTTAATGTTAGAGAATTTTTATTGTGCTTTGCAAATAAAACCCAGTGCAGTAAAACTGGTAAACCTGTCTGACTGGATGGAAATCCTGATAGTCATTTGAAGGATGTGTAAAGTACTTTTCCCTCCGCTAGCTTGCAGGTCACCCTTGGGCAAGGTGTAGCATCTACTTAGCCTCCCCCCTGCCCCCCCCCACCCCCAATCAAGGTCATGTGAAACCATAGGAGCAGGTGGTGGAAGGTCGTATGAGCAGCTGGTGCATAGCACAAGTCCTGGTTATGCAATCACTGATGCCGGGTAGACAATCTCTGAAGAGTATTGATAATGGCTGGGGTCACCCATTTTATAAAGACACTGCCCAAGAGAAGGCAATGGCAAACCATATCTGTTGAAAACAATTGCCAAGAACAATCATGGTCATGGAAAGATCATGATTGCCCATGTCATACGATATGGCACACGATGGTGATATTTATCTCACTCTCTTGTGAATTATTGAAGTCCTGTTTTCTGCACCACCTTTAAACTTACTGGGTTCAGTGGAAATTAATTATAATACTGTGCAATATCTTAATCAATAACCTTGAATTAAAAATGTATAAATTGGGATTATTAAGAATGCCAAACAGTACTCTATAAAATATGAAAGTTTAGCACCAGAGATCCAAATGTATTAGGTTATTGGAGTCTTATTGTATGCAGTTACAACCAACAATTAGAGAGAAAAATAGTCATTGTCCTTTATTGAAGAGGAGAAGGAATTGGATTCCATCTGGAATGCTCTGTAAAATTTTGCACTCTTAAGTATATTAACGCTTTTTAGAGTGCAGCAAAGAGTCACTGGATTGACTTGGAATGAGGGAGTTGTCATACAAGTAAAGAATGAACAGAGTTCAGAAGATAACATTGTGTAATCTGGCAGGACTGTGCTGTGATGATGTTTCCTATGGGTTTAGAAATCGGGGCATGATCTCAGATTAGGAAGTGTTTGGAATTTCCTCTATTAGACTATAGTTACTGAGTCATTAAATATATTCAAGCTGTCAGTTTGGACAGTATTGCATTTTGTGGAGATTAGCCCCCACTCTTGCATACAAAAATAAGATCAGTTCTAACCTTGTTGAATAATAGAGCACATTCAGGGAATCACATGGCTTTTCTTTATTATTTGTGCTACTGTGATGAACTTGCAGGTTATCCAAATCAAATGAAAAATATATCAATGATACAGGGAAAAAAATATTATCCATTTCATACATAGTTGCATAATTTATAGACCCAAATATATATCAGAGATTAAATGTTGCATATTGGATTGTGACTTTTCTATCTTAACCTTTCTGCTCTTAGACTTTCTTGTGGGGGGAAGCTTAAATATGACAAAATTGAGGGCTATTTTCTATCTTTAGTAGGTATCGTTTTATAGTTTGGTAGATTTCAATTAATGGGGACACATTGAGACCAGTACATTTTGGCCCAATCAAGTAGCTGTTCCAATTAGTTTAAGTTTTAAGGAATTAGTTAAAAAGTTATTAAAAATATAAACTACCATTTAACTGCTTAACAAATTATGTATTTAAATGAAGTACAGAGCAAATTAGAACCCTACTAATACTGCTGCAGTACTATAAAACTTATTAGTTCCTAATAATTATCGATGGAAGAATTCGTCTAGTGTACATTGTGTTCTTTTGACTATAAATGAACAAAATCAGTGCAGACAGCTAATTCAGATAATGCTTTATGCCTTCATGTAATGTTTTAGAGGATTTCAAGCTCCAAATCTTCATTTTCATTGTAACATTCAAGATGATTGTCGATACCTTCAAATTCTTAGTAATTGCTAACTCGTTGAAGTAATGAAATCATTTAATTTTCACTCCGAGCCACTTCTGGTATCTCCAAGTCTGAATGCTTGAAACTCCGTGAGCAAAACAGTTCTAAATTGTATTATTATTTGCCAACTCTCAGTGACAAAAATCACTGCTCTTTGAACATAAATACATAAGTTGTTTTGTATGGCATGGCCTGGGCTGGACTGGGAGGGAACATGCAAGTGATGCTATTTAAAAACTTCATTCTAAGTACTGTGTTGTGTCTATATTGGCTATATAACCCGAATGCACATGACTGACACTAGTTAGAAAATATTTGGCAACTGTCTCCCACTCAAATTAAGTGGTACAATGTCCCAAATAAACAAAGGGCAAACCGACTATTTCCTTGATTTTGATATCATTCTTTTAAGAGCTGTCCAAAATAAATGGCTGCCCTGATTAACCGATGGCCCAATTAATAGAATCCACTGTGTTGATAATATTTTCAGACAAAGGGTCCATTGACCTGAAACATCGATTCTATTTCAAGTGCTGTCTGACCTGCTTTATAGTGTTTGCAGTTTTGTTTCTGATTACCTGTACCATGTTTTGTTTCATTTGAAAGATAAAATTCTCTTTCCTTTGCTTAGTACTTTTATACCACATTTTCATTAAGGATCCCCATTCAAGGTTAGGACACATGAAGTAGCTGTTTTAAAAACACACATGGTTACATTTCATTTGAGGAGTTTTAAAATCAATGATAGTTAATATATTTACAAAGTTCAAAGCTGACAAGATGTTAAAATATTTCTAAGAACAGGGTTGTTGTAACCTGAAGTAGGAACCTAGTCAGTGTTTTTAGCTTTTCAAGTATACTCAGAAATATTATAATAAATAACAGAACTATTTATTTGTTTAACCTGTCCGACATACAGACATTTTGGAAAGAGAATTTTAAAAGACAATACAAGTGACAAAGGTAAATTTGAGTCAGTAAATTTGAGTCAGTAAATAGTTTTTGTTTTATAGAATCTGAAGGTTGAAATTTGTACTTCAGTAATGTGATTTGGTGATAATTTAGAAACAAAATAACCTAGAAAGGAAGAGCAACTGAAGTTGCTAAGGTGTCAGAGGTTGCCTAGGTGTCCATGCTAAGTCTTTCTCATTCCTTCTTTCCCTTTTGCTAGTGCAGATAATTAGTTGGACGAAGGGAAGTGTATCTTGAAATTGATCATCTGTTTTATTGTCATCAAAGCATAAAAGTTGGCTCAAATGCAATTTCATCACCTGGTAAATGATTACAAACTACTTTGGCATTTCATTCAATAATATCCCCTAATTGTCCTGAATATAGAACATAGAAACCTACAGCATATTACTGGCTCCGAGGCCCAGAATGTTGTGCCGATCATGCCTCGAATTTCTCTACTGTATAGCCCAATATTTTTCTAAGCTCCATGTACCTATCTGATTCCCTTAAAATACCCAATTGTATCTGCCTCTACCACCTTCGCCGACAGTGCATTCCACCCACCCACCATTCTCTATGGAAAAACGTACCTCTGACATTCTCCCTGTACTTCCAAGCACCTTAAAACTGTGCCCTCTTGTGTTAGCGATTTCAGGCCTGGAAAAAAGCCTCTGGCTATCCACACGATCAATGCCTGTTATCATCCTGTACACCTCTATCAGGTCACCTCATCCTCCATCGCTCCAAGGAGAAAAGGCCAAGTTTACTCAACCTATTCTCATAAGGTATACTCTCCAATCCAAGCAACATGCTTGTAAATCTTCTCTGCACTCTTTCTATAGTATCCACATCCTTCATGTAGTGAGGTGACCAGAACTGTACAGCTGTAACATTACCTCACGGCTCTTTAACTCAATCCCATGGTTGATGAAGGGCACACACCATATGCCTTCTTAACAACACTGTCAACCTGCGCAGCAGCTTTGAATGTCCTATGGACACGGACCCCACGATCTCTCTGATCCTCCGCATTGCCAAGTGTCTTACCATTAATATTATATTCTGTCTTCAAATTTGATCTCCCAAAATGAACCACTCCACATTTATCTGAGCTGAACTCCATCTGCCACTTCTCAGCCCAGTTCTGCATCCTGTCGATGTCCTGCTGACAACCCTCCAGACTATCCACAACACGCCCAACTTTTGTATCATCAGCAAACTTGCCAACCTACACCTCTACTTCTTTATCCAGGTCATTTTTAAAAATCACAAAGAGGAGGGGTCCCAGAACAGAACCCTATGGAACACCATTGGTCATTGACCTCCATGCAGAATACAAACCATCTACAACTACCCTTTGCCTTCTGTGGGCAAGCCAATTCTGAATCCCCAAAGCAAGGTCTCCTTAGATCCCATGCCTCCTTACTTTCTGACTGAGCTTTGCATGAGGAGATTTATCAAATGCCTTATTGAAATTCATATACACTACATCCACTGCTCTACCTTCAATGTGTTTTGTTACATCCTCAAGGAATTCAATTGGGCTCATAAGGCATGACCTGCCCTTGACAAGGCCATGCTGACTATCCCTAAACAGATTATGTCTCTCCAAATGTTCATAAACCCTGCCTCTCAAGATCTTCTCCATCAGCTTACCAACCACTGAAGTAAGATTCACTGGTCTACAATTTCCTGGGCTATCTCTATTCCCTTTCTTGAATAAGGGATCAACATCTGCAACCCTCCAATCCTCTGGCACCTCTGCCGTCCCCATTGATGATGCAAAGATCATTGCCAGAGGCTCAGCAATCTCTTCCCTTGCCTCCCACAGTAGCCTGGGGTATATCTCATCCAGACCCTCCTCCAACAACTTGCCCACTGCTAAAGTAAGACTCACTGGTCTATAATTTTCTGGGTTACCCTCCAATCTTCTGGTACTTTCCCCCATCCCTATTGATGATGCAGAGGTCATCGTCAGAAGCTCAGCAATCTCCTCCCTTGCTTCCCACGGTAGTTTGGGGTATATCTTGTCCAGACCTGGTGACTTAGCTAACTTAATGCTTTTCAAAAACTCCAGCACATCCTCTTGCTTAATGTCTATATGCTCAAGCGTTTCAGTCTGCTGTAAGTCATCCCCACAAATGCCAAGGTCATTTTCCCTGGTGAATACTGAAACAAAGTATTCATTAAGTACCTCTGCTACCACCTCTGACTCCATGTATGCATTTCCATTATCATAACTGATTGGTCCTATTCTCAGACAGCTCATCCTCTTGCTCTTCACATACTTGTAGAATGCCTTGGGGTTTTCTTTAATCCTGCTGGCCAAGGCCTTCTAATGGCCCCTTCTAGCTCTCCTAACTTCATTCTTAAGCTCCTTTCTGGCAACCTTGTAATTTTCTAGAGCTTTAACAGTACCCAGTTTCTTGAACCCTTCATAAGCTTTTTTTTTCTTAACTAGATTTTCTACATCCTCTGTACACTGTAGTTCTTTTACTCTACCATCCTTCCCTGAACATACCAATGCAGAACATTCCCCGAACATTTGCTACATTTCTGCAGTGCATTTCCCTGAGAACATCTCCCAATTAATGCTCCCAAGTTTCTGCCTAATAGCATTATATTTTCCCCTATCCCAATGAAATGTTTTCCCAAATTGTCTGCTCCTATCCCTCTTATAATCAATATAAGAATCTGCAAGTGCTTTCAGCAACATCTTGGTAAGGAATACAAGCTCGTCCAGAGCAAGTGTGGTTATTTACCCCATTCTTCCTCAACATCCAAGTCACACAGTTAACTCTAAATTCTGTTTGCCCATCATCCATTGCTTTACTATATCAACATTAGATTAAACATTTTTTCCCTTTTAAAATTTGATACCTTTTCAAAACAATTCTTTATACCTTGCCTCTCAATACCACAGTGATCTTGTCTGGTAATACTACTTTCCAAGAGTACCTAGTCTTCTCTACACATTTTAATTGAGTCATCATTAACACTCGTGCTTTCAGCTGCTGAGACCTCGGTTTCTGGAATTCTACCTTAAATCTCTTACCTCTGTCTTTCTCTTCCTTTTACTATCTGTTATGTCAAGTGTTTGATCATTTGCTTTAATATCTTTTTGTGTGACCCGATATCAAATTTTGTTTGACAATATTCCATTAAACTTTATTTTAAAATGCAGTATAAATATTTGGATGGCATAATACCTGATATAAAATTATTTCCTGTTTAGAGCCAAGAAAACTGATTAGACATGTAGTATTGTTCCTCTGATCTCTACAAACAAAACATTGTTATTTGGGTTGCTTTTAATTGCCATCAAAGATGAATAAATGCATCTGTTGTTATTGGCTCTGTTGGCTGAGACCCTACATCAGTAATGGAAAGGACGAAGTCAGAAGACACTGCCCATCACCTTCGCCTTCCTCCCTCTGGATCTTCACCTCCTTTCCTTATTTCATAGTCTACTGTCTTTTCCTATCAGATTGCTCCCTTAGCTCTTTACATTGTACTTCACAGTCTGCCGTGGTAGAATTTGAACTCCCTGGGTTATTTTAAAATGAGTTTATCCATTGTACCTTGCTTACAACACAAAATACAAGAGGAACTCAGCAGGTTAGGCAACATTCATGGAATGAAATGAACAATTGATGTTTTGGGCTTTGACCCTTCATCAGTAATGGAAAGGAAGAGGTCAGAAGCCACTGCCCATCACCTTCACCTTCCTCCCTCTGGATCACCATCTCCTTTCCTTATTTCATAGTCTTCTGTCTTTTCCTATCAGATATCTCCTTCAGCTCTTTACCTCTTCCACCTATCACTTCCTAGTTTCTCACTTCATTCCTTTTTTTATTATCCCCTCCCCAACCTCCTCTCACCTGAACTCGCTTATCATCTGCCAGCTTCTGCTCTGCCACCTTCCTCTTCCCCTACTCTTTTATTCTGGCTTCTGCCGTCTTCCTTTCCAGTCCTGGTGAAGGGTCTTGGCCTGAAACGTTGACTGTTCATTTCCCTCCATATATGCTGCCTGACTTGTTGCTCTAGCATTTTGTGTGTGTTGCTCCAGGCTTCCAAATTCTGCAGTCTCTGTCATGTCTCTATCATGTCTCTATACCTTGCTTAGTTTTTGAGAATTTTTCAACATGAATTTATTTGCCAAAGGGCACTAATTAGTATGAAGAACCAGTTCTTACACATGCATGTACACTGGATCTCTAGTGGTCATGTTGTTTGTGACGTGCCTTAACTAAAATATAATATTTAGTGTATATAACTGCTACCAAAAAATAGTTTTCAGAACCTCAAATTTCCATCAGAAACTGATCTCTTAAATTGTACGTCATCTCTGAAATACTGACTTGAGAAACTTATTAACTATGAAATGTAAATATCTTATTTATTTCACCCAGTTGCTCAAGTGTGTTTTTCAAAGGAAGTAGTTGTGGAGAGGCTATTTTATCTTTTTAAGGAAGGTTTTGATAAGTACTTGGAAAGGACATTGGGTACCCAGGAGAAAGCAAAATTATGGAATTATTGTTACTTTAGTTCATGAGGATTGGCATTTTTTCATACTGTACATTTTTATGATGCTATGAATACCAATAGACTAATCTGACTATTTTGATGTATTATTGAAAAATGCTGTGACAATTGTTAATCCTTTGTGCTGAATCATAAAGGATGAGATTAATTGATAACTTGCCTCAGGTAAAACCTGAAAAAGGGGAAAAAATGCATAAACCTGAACTGTAGATTTCTTCCAAATGCCTTGTAATTCATCTGAATGTAGAATAGGGTTGTTTCTGGACTAATTTGATGAAAAACCAACCCCAATAAGTTTGTAACATCAGTATTTCATTTCTAAAATTAACTGCATATGATATTAATTATTTAAAAGCCATAAAATAAGATTGTTTTCTCACAAATACTTTTCTCATAGCACCCTAAAATTATATAAATGAATGTGTGGTGGTGGTCTTTCTGCACCTAAATACTTAGGAAGTGGGTTGTACCTGCGGTTAGTTTTTGGCTTGGAAAACATTTAGAAAAATGTAATTTTGGTTAAAAGACTTACATTTATACGGGGTCTTTCAGAACCCCAAATTACTGTAAACTGCTTTAGAGCCATTGCTGCATTACTTTTATAATTTTAGGAAAGGCACAAATTGAAAAAAAAATCTGAGTCTTATTCCATTATTGTTTGCTAAAAAGAATACTTGCTCTGTCAAATATTCAGCATAATGTTTGCAACATTGGGATGAAAATTTAAATGACCTGCAATGTTTATTGTTTGATATATTAACTAAATTATTTTAAATTGAACTACATTTGTTCAGAAGTATTACATTAATTATCAGGATAATAAATTGAGCCTGCATTTGTGATGTGCTGAGTCTGCAGTTGACTGAGAGCACATTATGGTGTTTGATAATTGAAGCTATTTGCATCGGGTCACTGGAGAGAAGCAACAGTATTCACTTCACCTCTTGACAACTGTGGAATGTGGTTTCCTGTTACCATATTGTGAAAATTTGGTAATTAATGGGTTTCCTTTTTTAAAAAAGCATTTTCCTTGTGTAGAAATTTCGGTATTTTTTCAATGTTTGTGTGGCAGAAGTTGGGATACTGCAGTGCTATTTCATTTATACATTTGCTTGTCTTTTTCATTGCTTATGATTCAGATTTGAATATGACAAGAATGGTGGAATAGTCAACATTTGCTGTCATTACACTGTGGAAAAAATAACAACTAGTGTACTGGAGCCAAGTATTTTTGAATCACTGTCTCTGTGAAAAGGTCTGGAAATGTACAAATGATTTTTATGTGTATAATAAACCACAAATACATTTTGGCAAACTTGTTAATTCACAGATCATTTAAAAAATATATAACTGCTTTTCAAAATTTAGTGTGATTATTTCAGCTTTATGTATGAAGCATTTAAAATAGTAACTAAGAGTAGTAGTCTTCAGTTCCTGGTTTGAATTGTTCATTACAATTGGTTGCTCGGAGAGCCTGATGATCTTCATTGCTGGACCATTGGAAATCATGTATGACAGCAGCCAACTTTGGGAAACTGGAAGTCTGTATGAATATTGTCAAGGACATCCATCCTTGGAGAGTAGTGAATGTTGTGCTTTGCTGCTGACCTTCCCACTAAATTCCTGCAATGGAGTGAAAAATGATTGTGTGTGGGGGGGGGGGCGCGGGAGGAAGAAGATATCTATGGATGTATTAGAAGCCAAACGGGTTTATATATCTTTTAGCAGAAGGGGGCAGTTTGGGATTCTAGAATTGCTACTGGCTTCAGCAAGAAAAAAGAACCAAATAGTCATTCATGATTTGTTTTCCATTTTCTATAAACGATGTTTGTAAATATTTTGTTGTGAATTTTTATTATGGTTTACCTCTATTTATATTCTGTGGGACTGTTCCCTACAATTGGAAGTAGCTTTACCACATCCATGTGATTAAGCCTAAGGCTAGTAACTTCATAGACAGTACAAAGATCTTCCGGTTTTGGATAGAGTTGGTGATGTCCAGCAACAATGTATCGGTAGCAAAAAACAAAACAAAGAAAACTACAAAATTCCATATTAATAACACTTTAAAGATCAACACTAACAATGGGAAGTCAAGCGGAGGCACGCTGGGGAAATAGTTGAGTAAAGTGGAGGTGCAGGAAGGGCATGGCCAGGCAAGTGATGACAGACTCAAGACAGAGTTGTGAGTGAGGAAAATCCCATTGTCTGATTGATTTAAGCGCTGGGCTGTATTGGAAAGGTCAGGTAGGGGCCGAATCGTGGCGGCAGGGTTCAGGATCCAGAGTGGTCTGAGGGAGAGGAATGACTGTTTGGATGATTTGAGTGCCAGGCCAGATTAAAAAGAACATGGTGTCAAGGGAGGAGGCGAGGGCAGTTCTGCTCACTGTTCTGTGATGTTTACTCAGCTCAGTGCTGAACTGAAGCTGTGGCCTGCTCTAGCTGCAGTGATGCCTGGCTCAGTGTCTTTTGTAAAACTTCAGTTCTGAAGTTATTTTCTTACTTCAATTGATTACTTGATTCTTTTCCCTCTGTGCATTGGGTGTTTGACAGCTTTTTTTTCATTGGTTTGTGGCTGCCTGTAAAGAGATGAATCTGAAGGTTGTATAATGTATATATACTTAATTAAGTTTGAATTTTGAAATTGTGAATAGTGTAGACGATTGCCTAAGGCCACAGTGGGATTCAGATCAGGGTGGAGAAATGTTAGAGATTTTAATCCAGCCAAACTTGGTTTTTGAGAGATAAAATGTAAAGGGACAGCACAGTGTTAATGGCAAGACCCTTAAAAGTGTTGATGTACAGAAGAACTGTGGGATCTAAGTTCATAGGTTCTAGAAAGTGGCTGCAAAGCTTGATAGGGTTATAAAGAAAGTGTGTGGCATGCTTGCCTTTATTAGTTGAGGTTTTGCATTCAAGAGTCACAGAGTTACGTTGCAGCCTAATAAAACTCTAGGCTGCATCTGGAGTATTGATTTCAATTCTAGTCATACCAATATAGAAAGAATGTTGAGGCTTTGGAAAAAATGTAGAAGAGGTTTACCAGGATGCTGTTTGGATTCGAGGACATGGGCTATAAGGAGAGGTTGGACAAACCTGGGTTGTTTTCTCTGGAGTGGTGGAGGCTGAAGAGAGACTTGTAAGGTATATGGAAGGTTTATAAAATTATGGCAGCCATAGTTGGATAGACAGCCAGAATCGATTTCACCAGAGTTAGAATGTCTAATACTAGAGGTTGTGCATTTAATGTGAAAGGGGTAAGTTTTTTTTACACAAAAAGGTGGTTGATGTTTGGAATGTGCTGCCAGGGTTGATAGTAGAGGCAAATACAACAGAAGTGTTTAAGAGGCTCTTGGATAGCCATATGAATATGCAGAGAATGAAGGGATACGGACATTGTAGGCACAAGGGATTAGTTAATAGATAATTGGTTTGGCACAACATTGTGGGCTGAAGGGCTTGTTCTTGTGCTGTATTGTTCCATGTTCGATTGAGTCTTTTAAGTTGATTTCAGCATTCTTTTTAGAGATGGAGAGTACCTCTTCAGCCATCTTTAAGAGTTAAGCCCAGTCATTTTGGCACTGTCATAGTAGAATCCTTTTGTGTTGTTTGTAGAGCTTGTATTTCTGTTTGTGAAGCTAACACTTGAGAGAATTGTGATCTAAGTAAAGTTTTGTAAAGGTTTAACATATTGACTAATTTTAGTTATTGTATTACTTTAGAAATGAACTGCAGTGCTTTGCAATGCTTATTAACATGCGTTGATTTGGTTGTGAATCTGTTGTTCGGCCTATTGGTAAGCTTGCCCCAGGCTCTAAAAGCACAAAAATGAAAAAGAATCCAAGAAACATTCGGACAGAATACGAAATTGATGAAAACTGATCCAGGGACACGATGTGCAATAGAGACCTACAGAGGTGAATTATGGGATTAGCAGACACTGAGTATGTGGTCTTGTAATGATGAAAGCAGTACGAGTTAGATACGGAATGAATTTGAAAGAAATAATCCGGTTATAATAGAAGATTTTTGGAATATGGCTTGAGCAATTGGGACTATTGGTTGCATTAGATAAAGGGAGAAGGTACCCAAATTTTATTGGCACCATTCCACAGATTCCTAAAGTGTAGGGGACCATACAGCTGAGTTTGTGCATAGATAATTTGATACTTCAGCTTTTCCCAGTTACAGCACTTATTCCATAGCCCTACAGGTAACAACATTTTTCTGTCAGTATCACCATCTGAATAAAAAAAAAATTCCTCCTCTCTTTCAATCCTTTCTGCTAACTTTATACACCTAGTTTTGACTTTGCTGCTATGGTAAATGAATCCTTCCTATTGATTGTATCCTGATCCTTCATAATTGCCTATAGTTCAATTAGGTCTCTTCTTCCCAGAAAAGCAAACCTAACTCGTGAGAAAAGACTTGGATAAATTCATTAACTAATAGGCTAGTTTCCAGAAGCACTGCCTTTTGCATCTTTGTGCCTTCATGTTTTAAGATGTGGTCCTCATGTAACCCGAGCTTGCAGTAGGCATGTTGGTGAGGTGTTGTTTATAAACATTTTATATATTATAAAATTTTCCCCAAAAAACTTTGGAATTGCTTTGAAAGAGAATTTTTAACTAAAATAATCAATTTAAGTTTTTTGTAATGCTTTTTAATTAATACAATAAACTTTTAGAAATTGGAATAATGGAAAAAATTATAAGACAAATTCTTGCAACGCACACAAAATGCTGGAGGAACTTGGTATGCCAGGCAGCATCTACGAAAAGAGTACTGTCAAAGTTACGGGCCGAGACCCTTTAGCACAGGGGTCCCCAACCTTTTTTGCACCATGGACTGGATTAATATTGACAATATTCTTGCGGACGGGGGGGGGGGGTGCGGGTGTTAATCACGACTGGAATATAGATGATAAGTCAACCCATAAGTCACTTATAAGTGGCTAATACACTCAATTTCATTTCCAAAAGGGTTTATCTAATGAATCTAATATTAAACAGTGCATATTTTCCTCATGAATATAGTGATATGTCACTTATAAGTCAATAGTATCATAACACTTTAAGTAACGTTTGGATATTAAACACACATATTTTCCTTGTATGAACATATAAAATCATTGCAACACACCAATATTGCTGAATCAGTGGGAGCCCTGGGCTTGTTTCCCTAAAACAAGACAGTCCCATCGAGGAGTGATGGGAAACAGCGATACTCGAAGTGGGTTCCTTATGTCCAGTCTATTCTGCAATTTAGTTTTTGTTGCATTCATTGCAGAAAACCCTGCTTGGCAGAGAATGATGTTGGAAATGGAAGCAACGTTTTCAGGGCTTTCGTGGCTATCTCAGGATATTCAGCCCTGACTTTGATCCAGAATGCCGGCAGAGATGTTATGTCAAACATACCTTTCAGCCCACCGTCATTTGATCTTCTTCCCGCGCTGACATGGATGATTCACCAGGGACATTCACAAATGGGTCACGGACCCATTCCTTTGCACATCTTGGGTCATTTGCGGTTGGGAAGTAACGCTCGAATTCTGTCGACAGCGAAGATAGGTGATCGCGCACCAGCTGTGAGAAGGACGGTGCAGCCTCAGTCTCTCCCAAAATCCCAGCTAACATTGGGAACATGTCAAATATGCCCCTGCCCACTAGCTGTCCCCACAGTTCCAGTTTAGCTTTGAAAGCAGACGTTTCATCTGCCAACTTGAAGACAGTTGTCAATCTCCCCTGAAGTGACAAATTGAGTTCATTGAGCAGGTTGAAGATGTCACACAGATAAGCAAGTTTTGCTATCCACTCCTCGTCACTGAAATGTGCTGCCAGTGGTGACATTTTTTCCTGCAAGAAATCTCTGTAGCTGCTCTCTTAACTCAAAAACCCTGGCCAGAGCTCTCCCCCTTGATAACCACCTGACTTCAGTGTGCAAGAGAAGGCGTTTGTGCTCTGCATCCATTTCCTCACAAAGCTGCTCAAACAGATGTGGGTTAAGGGCTTTTGCTTTGATGTGATTGATAACTTCAACAACGTCACTCAATATGCTATTAAGATCAGGTGACATTTTTCGGCTAGCCAGCATTTCCCTGTGTATGACACAGTGTATAGACTGGCATTCAGGAGCAACCTTTTTGACTCGGGTAGTGAAACCAGACAGCCGTCCAGTCATAGCTGCAGCCCCGTCTGTGCATATTCTAACACAGAATGACCAGTCCAGTTTGCCTGACATGTAGTTATTCAAATACTTGAATAGTTCTGCCCCTGTTGTGTAAGTTGGCAGCGGCAGCGTACTCAACATATCCTCGTGCACATCGTATTGAAATATATATCACACATAAACCAGCAGAATTGCCTTGTTGTCGACATCGGTAGACTTGTCGACCTGAATAGCATACCATGGTGACTCGTTAAGCTGTTCCAACAACTGTGCTTCGATGTCCTCCGCTATGTCATTGATTCTCCTTGAAACTGGTAGCTGAAAGAGAAATCTGTGCCATCTTGTTAGCTGCAGCTTCTCCCAACAGTTCACGGTACATGTCCTTGGCAGCAGGCAGAATCAGTTCTTCACCAACAGTGAAAGGCTTCTTAGCCGTAGCAATACGGCTAGCCACTAAGTACGATGCTCTCAGAGCAGCAGCGTTTGTGGAGGTGGTGGCTCTCAGCACTTGCTCCTGTCCCGCTTGCTCATATTTTTTCCACTCAAAAAACTCAACGGGTTTGTCTTTAAGTACAGGGTGCTTGGACTCAAGGTGCCGAAGCAGTTTTGAGGGCTTCATTGCCTCATTAGACAGCTTGTCTCCACATATCACACACAGGGGGCTTGGAGCGTGCGAGTCACCGGTTGCAATAAAGCCATATTTTATGTACGACTGGTGGTATTTTCTGTTGAAGGAAGCTTTTTTTTTGGCAGTCTCGGCCTCGGCTGTTTCTGTGTTATCATCATCGTTAGGCCTTTTATGTCCCCGACCACCTCTTCCAAAGAAACTCTCAAGCGACGTTTGTTTTTTACTCATTGAGTAGTTGTAGGTTAATGACCGACTGATGACCTTGCGTGTATAATGACCTGGCATGCATTCAAGTTCAACAGTGGGCGTGACAGGGAATGAGGAAAGGTACCATTGACTCATATCGTTTCATATCGCCAAATCGTATCGTTTCCTCGCAGCCTGGTGGTTGGGGAACACTGTGACTGGAGAGGAAAAAAAGATGAGGAGTCACCTTCTAACTCTGGCTCAAACTTTTTTTCCCTCTCCTGTCCTGCTGAAGGGTCTTGGCCCGAAATGTCGACTGTACTTTTTTCCGTAGATGCTGCCTGGCATGCTGAGTTCCTCCTGCATTTTGTGTGTTTGCTTGGATTTCCAGCATCTGCAGATTTTCTCTTGTTTGTGATTGGAAAACAGATTCTTCATTTGCACAAAAATAAAATTCCTTTTCCATTGAGACTAAGTAATCAGATTCCAAAATTGCAGAGAACTTGTTCTTCAGTAGTAAAAGAGCAGTCACCTTTTTGATAGCTATTCTCAAAATTAAAACACTATCAGAATGCCACAATAGGAAAAATGACTGAGTTTTCAACATACTAATGAACTAAATGGAACCATAGAATCATTATGGCCCAGGAAGAGGCCACTCAGTCCTCTTGAGTTTTTGGCAGTCTTTTCTCAAGGACACTCAGTCCAATCCTTCTGCTTTTATGGAATCAGATTTATATAGTAGAAATATTTTGCTTCTTAGGATAATTTGTACATTGGGACCATGAGGAATTTCAGTACCTAAAAATAAAATTCTAATTTAAGTGCCCGGAAAGCAGCATTTTTAATTTGTGTCATTTTGATTTTGTAGTTAAATGTTCATTTCCATTTGGCATTCAAAGGTGTATCAGAGAAACTTTGGAACATGAAATCATTTACTTGGATTCATATTTTGCACTATTATTTGAAAAGGTTTAATATAGGAACTAAAAAGAATGGTTTGAAGTTGAGAAACAAGTTCAATATATTATCTTCAAATCTCCCTTGATTTTCGTTTCCTCTTTGAGCAGGCCCTATGTAAAATTCATAATTATGTTCTTTGATTCCCTGCTCATGGTCTGTTTATCCCCCTCCTATCAGGGAGGAGACTACATAGCATCCAACCCAGGACCACCAGACTCGTACAGTTTCCCCAAGCAGTAAAGATGATCAACACCTCCACCCACTAACCCATTCCTCCACCCCCCCACCACCTCTACTCTATCATTCCTTGTCAAATCATCTTATGTACAGACGTTCCAGTGCCTAGTGACGCTTTATGTATATGAGCTTTCTTCTGTATTGTGTTTTTTAAAAAGTTATTATTGTGTGTTTTGGTTTTTTTTGGTGCTGAACCAGATCAGTAGTAACAATTATTTTGTTCTCCTTTACATTTGTGTGCAGGAGATGACATTAAAGAATCTCGTATCTTTTATGGTTCTCAAATTCCCTCAGTGAAGCAAGTGAAACTGAGCTTTAACAGAAGAAAAGCTTGTAGCTTGCTTTTTAATAAATGTTCAGTTCACCAGTGGCACCAAAAAATGTTAAACATTGTTCTGTCTCAGCACTCAAGTCTTCAGTAGCAGATTCATTGTGCCTTCTGTGCTCATATGACTTTCCCTCCTCTAACTCCCACTATATCTGTTATCTGCTGAAGATAAGTCATTCATTCCAGACTTCATTGAGGACTCAGCAGTGGAAAGGGTGGAGCCTTTCACTGGGTGTCAACAGTCTCTGGATGCTTTCAAGAAAGAGATGGATAGAGCGCTTAAAGATAGCGGAATCAAAGGTTATGGGGATAAGGCAGGAACTGGATACTGATTGTGGATGATCAGCCATGATCACAGTGAATGGTGGTGCTGGCTCGAAGGGCTGAATGGCCTACTCCTGCACCTATTGTCTATTGTCTAACATCTCAGAGCATCAAAGCGAAGAAACCCAAGAAAGCACACACAAAAAGGATTGTCAAACACCCAATGTGTAGAGGAGGGGAAATCCTGCAAAGAATAGAAGTAAGAAAATTGCATTCAGAACAAAAGTGAGTTCATAGACACAGAGCCTGCAGTAGGCCACGGCCTCAGCATCAGTTCAGTGCAGAGCTGAGTAAATGTCACAGAGCCCTCAGAAGGTCACAACCTCCGTCTCAGTTCAGCACAGAGTTAAATAAGTGTCATGGATACTCATTAGGAGTATGCGATTGAGAAAGTCACTAAAGACTCCAGCAAATTTCTGCTGATGTATGGTGGAGAGCATTCTGACTGGTAGCATCACCACCTGAAATGGAGACTCCAGTGCACAGAATTGAAAAGAACCTGCATAGGATTATATATTCAACCAGCCTATAGTTTCCCCACCAAAGAGGACATCTTGAAAAGATGGCACCTCAAGAAGGCAGCATCCATCATTAAGGACCCTTACTAATCAGGACATGCTCTCTACTCGTTTCCACCATTGGGGAGGAGGTGAATGCCCCCTCTGTTTTTCAGGAACAGCTTCTTACTGTCAGCCATGGATTTCTAAATGGTCCATAGAACACTACTTCACTCTTTTTATACTTTATATTCCTTATTGTAACTTGCAGTAGTTTTTCTTTGTATTGCACTGCACTGTTGCAACAAAACAACAAATTTCACAACATATATCAGTGATATTAAGCCTGAACCTGATTTTGATAAGAAAGCACAATTACCAGAAGTGAAAGAGAAAATAATTCTGCCATTCATAAGGATCAAACATATCTGTGTGCTTACATGTGTATTATGGAAGCTAATTTGTTCTTATAGGTGTTAGGTATAGTAAGTCAGGTGCTTGTACTACATAGTTAGTAGATTTTGTTTCTTATCTTGAGGAATCAGGTTGGACAAAATATAGAAACACTCCTTAATGGTTGGCAACGTCAAGGTGGGCAAGCTCAGTGTTATGTACAATCAAAGTTGTGCATATTGTGTTTAAAAGAATTGGACATACATATTCAAAAAGTGTGAGGTCATTACATTCTAATAGAATTGCCCTAAATGGCTCATTTTCAGAAATGGAATTCCCATTAATAATACAGAACAAGTTACTGTATCATCCCTTGCCATCTCCAGACACCTGCAAATGCCATTTATCCTATTAATACAAAAGAAAGGTTCCTAAATAATTTCTGAAAAAGTTCCTTTATAATTCATTTACCTGATTAAAAAAAAGGCAAAAGTTCTTGATAATCTTTAAAAATGAATTAGATAACTGGTAAAATACTTTGTTCCTCACATATAGCAGCCTTTGTCATCTTTCTTTTAAAATTGTGTTAAAGGAGAGAATCTTAATATAGTTAAAATCAGTTAAGATTTTTTTCCTGCTTTTTAAAAATTTCCTGCCATCCATTTAGACTTTAACTTTGAGATGTACAGAAACAAAGTTACCCTTCATCTCCCTGCCTCCCTACTCAGTCCCTTATCGGATCAATTACGTTCTTATTTTCTGTTTATATAACTAGTCTATTTGTGAATGCATGTGTGATGTTGCTCCTATTATGAAACCATAAGATATAGGAACAGAATTAGGCCATTTGGCCTATCGAGTCTGTTCCGCATTTCATTATGGCTGATTCATTTTTCCTCTCAGCCCCAGTCTCCTGCCTTCTTGTATCCCTTCATGCCTTGACCAATTAAGAAACTATCAACCTATGCCTTAAATATACATAAATCAGAATCAGGTTTATTATCACCGGCATGTATCATGAAATTTGTTGGCAGTTGAATGTAATACATGATAATGTAGAAAGAAAAAAATCAATTACAGTGTGTCTATGTATGTACAGTGGCATGCAAAAGTTTGGGCACCACTGGTCAAAATTTCTGTTACTGTGAATAGCTAAGTGAGTAAAAGATGAACTGATTTCCAAAAGGCATGAAGTTAAAGATGACACATTTCTTTAATATTTTAAGCAAGAAAACTTTTTTATTTCCATCTTTTACAGTTTCAAAACAACAAAAAAGGAAAAGGGCCCGAAGCAAAAGTTTGGGCAGTACTTAGTAACACCCCCTTTGGCAAGTATCACAGCTTGTAAATGCTTTTTGTAGCCAGTTAGGGGTCTTTCAATTCTTGTCTGGGGGATCTTCGCCCATTCTTCCTTGCAAAAGGCTTCTAGTTCTGTGAGATTCTTGGGCCGTCTTGCATGCGCTGCTCTTTTGAGGTCTATCCATAGATTCTCGATGTTTAGGTCAGGGGACTGTGAGGGCCATGGCAAAACCTTCAGCTTGCGCCTCTTGAGGTAGTCCATTGTGGATTTTGAGGTGTGTTTAGGTTCATTATCCTGTTGTAGAAGCCATCCTCTTTTCATCTTCGGCTTTTTTACAGACAGTGTGATGTTTGCTTCCAGAATTTGCTGGTATTTAATTGAATTCCTTCTTCCCTCTACCAGTGAAATGTTCCCCATGCCACTGGCTGCAACACAAGCCCAAAGCATGATCGATCCACCCCCGTGCTTAACAGTTGGAGAGGGGTTCTTTTCATGAAATTCTGCACCCTTTTTTCTCCAAACATACCTTTGCTCATTGCGGCCAAAAAGGTCTATTTTAACTTAAATCAGTCCACAGGACTTGTTTCCAAAATACATTTTTGAACCTTTTGAATAGACCTTTTTGGCCGCAATGAGCAAAGGTATGTTTGGAGAAAAAAAGGTGCAGAATTTCATGAAAAGAACCCCTCTCCAACTGTTAAACACGGGGTGGATCGATCATGCTTTGGGCTTGTGTTGCAGGCAGTGGCACAGGGAACATTTCGCTGGTGGAGGGAAGAATGAATTCAATTAAATAACAGCAAATTCTGGAAGCAAACGTCACACTGTCTGTAAAAAAGCTGAAGATGAAAAGAGGGTGGCTTCTACAACAGGATAATGAACCTAAACACACCTCAAAATCCACAATGGACTACCTCAAGAGGCACAAGCTGAAGGTTTTGCCATGGCCCTCATAGTCCCCTGACCTAAACATCGAGAATCTGTGGATAGACCTCAAAAAAGCAGTGCATGCAAGATGGCCCAAGAATCTCACAGAACTAGAAGCCTTTTGCAAGGAAGAATGGGTGAAAATCCCCCAAACAAGCTGGCTACAAAAAGTGTTTTACAAGCTGTGATACTTGCCAAAAGGGGTGTTACTAAGTACTGCCATGCAGGGTGCTCAGAGTTTTGCTTTGGGTCGTTTTCCTTTTTTGTTATATTTTTGAAACTGTAAAAGATGTAAATAAAGTTTTCTTAAAAGTATTAAAGAAATATCATCTTTAACTTTATGCCTTTTGGAAATCAGTTATCTTTTACTTGTTTATATATAAAACCTGTGTGTGTGTGTGTGTGTGTGTATGTATGTATATATATATAATGTGTGTGTGTATATGTATGTGTATATATATAATATATATATAAACGATTTTAAATTAGTGCAAAACCAGAAATAATATATTTTTTAAAAAGTGTGGTAGTGTTCATGGGTTCATTTTGGAATTGTATTGCAGAGGGGAAGAAGCTGTTCCTGAATCGCTGTGTGTGTGCCTTCAGGCTCTTTAACCTCCTTCCTGATGGTAGCAATGAGAAAAGGGCATGCCCTGGATGATGAGGGTCCCTAATAACGGATGACGCCTTTCTGACGCACTGCTCCTTGAAGATGTCTTTGGGTACTTTGGAGGCTGGTACCCAAGATGGAGCTGACTAACTATTCAACTTTCTGTAGCTTCTTTTCATTCCTGTGCAGTACCTGTCCTCTGCCACTGCCCCCCCCATACCAGACAGTGATGCAGCCTGTCAGAATGCTCTCCACAGCTTCCTGTGGCAAAGAATTCCACAGATTCTCCACTCTCTGGCTGAAGAAATTCCTCCTCGTCTCAGTTCGAAAAGGACCCCTTTTATTCTGAAGTGGTGTCCTCTGGTCTTGAACTCTTCAACCATAGGAAATATTCTCTCCATATCCACTATTCAAGGCCTATCAAGACTTTTGCACAGTATTGTACAGTGTTTGTCAGTTTTGTTGTAAATTGATTCCTCATTTAATGCTTGGTGCATTGAGTTCTAGGTTCTCAGATCTAAAACAGGTGTGTATCTGCTATCAAATGTAATTTTTCTTTTTATGTAAACATGACATTAAGAGGAAGAGGTCAGACTAGTTCTATAATGAAGGAACTGTACTCACTATTTGTATTGCTGACTGCTGCCCAAGGAAATGACTGATATTGGGGTGCAAACTGTCTCTGAAGATACTCCAGAATGGTGCACTGTGCACATTATATGTGATATTTCTGAGCAGTATGCGGAACAGAGAGGCTGTTCAGCTAACTGAGCTTAAGACACATCAGTCCTTTCTAACATACGGGTTCAAATTGGGGACTTAAAAAATGGAAAATGTTAACTTGTGAATATATTGAATCCGGTGGTACAGATGAGATAGAGAAATCAGAGATGGGTGAAAGTTTGAGAAGAAAATTAAAAGGCCTTTAGCTGTAAATTTTCTCTGAGTACTTGAAATTTCACACTTGAGAAATTCATTGCCTATGCCACGGAGTTTTATAAATATTTTGTCACTTATTGTGTAGTTTTAAAGTCTCATGTTATACTGAATGAGTTAATCCAACTTTCATTATCCTGTTCATGCAGGGCTAGTGAGCAAGTTCAACTGTTGCATTCATCGTAACTTTTGGAGGAGCCAAGTGGTACATGACAGTAGTTTCCACATTTGTATGTTTAACCATTTGCATAAGCTTCAAGAAATAGCTGTTTGATTTTTGCTGCATAATAATGGCAAATGCTGTCAGAGTGAGGCTATTATTACTGCAAAAATTGGGCCAATAACTTGACTCTCCTGTTTTTAATCTCCCGGAATCGTGTAAAACAAATCCCAATGCCAAAATTGTTCTGTGAATTCATACAGAAGGGCTTCTTTTCCGTTTTTTCAGTTTTGTGAACAGTAACTGCTGTTGTAGCATTTTTTTAAAAAAAGGCTAATGTACATATGTTACCAGAGATGCAGACTTGTAGTTTGTAAGATCTGGATGCTGTACATACAGATTAATGAAAGATCAGTTTCTGCAATTGAATCTCAACCGTTCATTCCCTCCATGACTAACATTTGGGAATAATTACAAACCTCAATAATATGTGATTTATGGAGATGTAGAACTTTCAAAAGATGCACAGTATAGTCAACTTGTATGAAGGTCCTTGTACAGTGTTTACATGAAAACACTGGATGGTGCATTGTGTGCCCGAAAAAATGTTTGAAATAGATGTTACTAAACAAAGCAAGAATTACGCACGTGATATAAAATAAGTAATTTTGAATTTGGGTAACAACATTAAAAATATTAAGTAATGTTATTTGATTAGATATTCAAGTTTATGTATTGTAACAGACTTTTCCTGATAGAAAAAAAGAATTTTCTTAATGCTTATTTCTAAGGTAGTTATTAGTATGCCATTCAGTTGTATTGCAAAAAACAAAAAAACAAGAAATCTAGTTTTGAAGTTCAATAAATTTCTAGTTTTGAAGTTCAATAAATTTATTGTCAAAGTACGTATATGTCACCACATATTACCCTGAGATGTATTTTCTTGCCAGCATTCACAGTATACACAAAGAAGTACAATAGAATCAATGAAAAAACACAGTCAACAAAGATGGGCAAACAGCCAATTGTGCAAAAGGCAACTAACTGCCAATACAAAGAAAGGGAAAAAAAAGCGCCATAAATATTGAGAACATGAGATGAAGAGTCCTTAGAAGTGAGTTTATAGGTTGTGGGAACAGTTGAGTGTTGGGGTGAGTGAAGTTACCCCTCTGGTTCATGAGACTGATGGTGGAGGGGTAATAACTGTTCCTGAATTTGGTGGTATGGGACTTTAGGCTTCTGTACCTCCTTCCTGATGGCTGCAGTGAGAAGTGGCTATTCTTTTGGTGTATATCTGTATTGTTTCAATCATCCTGTTCTTTTGCCGACAATTAAATGCTGTTGCCAAGCTTTTCTTTAGAATAAAATGCAGATGTGTATCTGTGTGCAACTTAAGAAATAATTTTTCAGCTTGCCAAACCAGAATGAGAGAGAGTGTCATAGTAAAAAGTCACAAGAGCTTTCAAGTAAAAGCTTGACCTTTCTCTGGTAGTCTAACGTTTGCAACTGTAAGTTAAGTGTTTCATAAACTTTGTTGCCTCATTTTTGCTTTCCCATTTTCTCCACCCCAAACCCAAGTCATAAAGAATCCAGAGTGTGTTTGTACCGTTTGGCCATTATCTCTACATCTTTTTTCAAAGTATTTGTAAACCTACTTTCTATTTGTATCATCTTTTGGGCTGAGTTTCAAGCTTTGTAAAGTTTCTTCTCTACAGTTTGTACTTGTGGCAAACAATTATGCAGTTAGTTATGAGAAATGATGAGTAAAAGTCATCATAGAAACATGAAGGATGATTTCAGAACTTCTAGTGACATTGCGGGACAGTTAGTAGACTAGAAGTTTTTTCATGAATGGAAAACCTCACTCCAAATTGTTGACTTGGTCATTAAATGGGTAATTGGTGGTCAGCATGGACGTAGTGAACCAGACGTGCTGTTTCCTTTCTGTATTTCTCTGTAACTAGCTTAGAAAAGCTTGAATAAAAGACTTGTGTGGAACCAGTATTATGTTTTTTGAGAATATTGAGCAGTTGCCTTAATTTTGTGCAGTCAGTGAAATGGCGTCATAAACAATTTTTGACATGCAGACATTTTGCACTTTGGAAATTTGATATTGTTCTGTTTAGTTTTTGATTTTTCCATAATTGTAAAGATCATTTTTTCCCAAATGTAGCTGTAACCTGGAGAATCTGTGATTTTGGGCAGCAACTTTTGAATATCAGGTGAATAAATATGGGTTAAACAAAATCTGATTTCACTACTGGCCAATTAAAGTAACTATTACTGTAAATTGGCTAGATAAGATAATGAAAATTAAGGTTTGGATCCCACTAACTCAAAATAAGTGCTTTAGCTGATTTAAAGATTTGAATGCGTCTTTCAAAATCCTCATTGAATTTCAGTGTTCAACCAGTACATTTTTCTTTTTGAGTGTGATAAGCTTTAGCTCGATAACTACTTATCTTAAAATATAAACATGTTCAGCATTGTAACCCTTATTATTAAATGGTACAGCAGCTGGCACTGAAAAAAGAGCTGATGTCTTAGTAAATTGATCCTGATGCCTGCTTGATGCTTGGTTGGTTAAAAGAAATCTATGTAGAAGCATGCTAAGTGAAAGCCTCATTCACAAAATCATCTGGAAATCTTAATTTCTTCCCCTCTTCTCTACAATATGGCATACAGGTGTCTCCCGCTTTTTGAATGTTCGCTTTACGAAACCTCACTGTTACGAAAGACCTACATTAGTTACCTGTTTTCGCTAACAGAAGGTGTTTTCACTGTTACGAAAAAAAGGCAGCGCGCGCCCCGAGCAGCTGCTCCTCCCCCGGATTCGGAACTGTATTCTAACTGGCATTGCTTAAACACGTGCCTGTGAGCAGCTGTTTGCAAGATGAGTTCTAAGGTATCTGAAAAGCCTGAAAGAACTCGTAAGGGTGTTACACAGTGTAAGACTAGACATAATTAAGCGTTTTGATCGTGGTGAATAAAGTAAGGACAAAGTGAGTTTGGCTTGTGGAAGTTGACGAAGATGATGTTGAAGAAGTTTTGGCATCCGATGACCAAGAACTGATAGATGAAGAGCTGATGCAATTGGAAGAGGAAAGGATAACAATCGAAACCGAATGCAGTAGCTAACGGACCGAAAGTGAAGTCGTCCAGGAACTGACCGTGAAGCAACTGCGTGAGATTTTCGCTGCAATTATTGCAGAAAAGTACGACTTTAATTTTGAAAGGGTACGTCGGTTTGGGGCATATTTGCAGGATGGTTTGAGTGCTTACAATGAACTGTATGATAGAAGAATGCGCGAGGCTCAGCAGTAAAGCAAGCCTTCCACAGCAGACAATGAATCTCGACCTTCGACATTGAGGCTGGCAGTCATAGGAGAAGATGACCTGCCTGCCCTGATAGAAACAGATGACACCCCAGTGTCCCACCACCCCAACCCCTGGGCTGTGGGCAGTTACTGATCCGTGGAGAATGCAGCAGTAGTCGGGAGGCACCCAGCACATCTTTAAGAAAGAAAAGCCAAAATAAACAAGCTAATTAATTAGGTGCCGCCCGGCACGTAAATGCTGGCCCAGATCAGAGGCGATTGCCAATTGCTTCTACTTTATATAGGCTGTGTATTCATCATATCATCCCTGCTTTTACTATATGTTACTGTTATTTTAGGTTTGATGTGTTATTTGGCATGATTTGGTAGGTTATTTTTGGGTCTGCGAACGCTCACAAATTTTTCCCATATAAATTAATGGTAATTGCTTTTTCGCTTTATGACATTCCAGCTTACGAACCGTTTCATAGGAATGCTGTACCTTCGGATGGCAGGGGAAACCTGTAATGGGGAAACACTAAAAAGCATGAGAGATTAAATAGTTGAGATGTGTAGAATGAGCAAATGGGAAGGATCTGTTACACTTCACAGAGGGGTTAAAGCCCAGGAGGTCGTATATTTAAAGTAATTGATAGATGTTTAGGGGGAGGTGAGGAAGAAATAGTTTTTATCCAGAGAGTAGAGTGATTCTGGAACACTGCCTGAGAGACTGAGAGGCAGAAAACTTAAATAGTACTTGGATGTGTACTTGAAGAGACATGACCACCTGAGTTTATCAGTGCTTTGTGTTTAGCTCACAGTGTGTTGGATGATTCAAGTACTCCCAACATGTACTGCTCAAATGAAATATCCACCACAATGGTATTTCTGAAATTTCTATAATGCCATTATGCTCTGGCTCTGATGCAACGGTAAAATAAGCAACTGTGCTAATTCCACTGATAGTTGTATCTTAAATTTATGTTAATTGAAAAGATTGTTAATTTATTCTGTTTGCTCAACAGCAAAGGAGAATTTATAGTAAATAATGAAGTATTTATTTCCTATTTATTATTCAGATGGATTTAAAGCTGCAATTTTGACAGCAAAAGAAATCATTGATTTTGAAGTTGGCAAATGTGTGGCTTGGTTTTCAGTTGTAAAATCAATATTAATTGTTGATCATATTTACTACTGTGCATTCATAATACTTTGATTTATTGCAGTTACCTTGAAGCTTATGAAAAGGTACATCACTTTGGAGAAGATGATGACGAGCTTAGTTCAGGTGGTCAACGAGGAACGGTTCCTGTTGGTGGGGTACCTTCATCATACAGTTACCAGCAGCATATATTGTCAGGTAAGTGATTTTAAAATCATATTACTGGCTTGGTGCTACTGTATCAACGCAAGAAATATAACAATCTTCTATATTTTGTGAAATGTCCAATTTCACTTTTAACACTTGTCACTGGAGTCTTAAGAACATTACTTTAGTTGATAAGTAAAGTTGGGGGTTGATAGGAAAAGTAAAGCAGTCTTAATGTCATTTGTAATATTTCAGATCTCACTTTCTAAAATTAATTTTTTTTTGCGGGTTCATAAATAACATTTGCAAAATCTCAATAATAAAATGCAATTTATAAACCCAAGATTTATCTGTTATCTGGAATTGGAACAGATGCTTTTAATTACATAATTAGTTTGTGTATTATCTTTTGAAATCCACTGGTTTTGCTTTAAACCATAGTTGGTTAGAGCAGCAGAGAAAATGTTAATGGTATTCTTTGCCTGCGTCAGTTGTTTTAATATGTAAGTAACAAGTACCACATGGGTATGTAATCAAAAAAAAAGTTCTGGCAGATAAATTACTGAAATAGGGCTGCAACTTTATTGTGCGTGGTGTATT
This sequence comes from Mobula birostris, assembly GCF_030028105.1. Classification (NCBI taxonomy): domain Eukaryota; kingdom Metazoa; phylum Chordata; class Chondrichthyes; order Myliobatiformes; family Myliobatidae; genus Mobula; species Mobula birostris. The sequence goes on along the minus strand of NC_092378.1, from coordinate 5,301,470 downwards.
TTGAATAAATTGTCTGCCATAATGCTTTTCAAAAAAAATCAGCCAAATGTATCATTTTATTTTGACGGTTTAGAAATGCGACTAGTATAATAATAATTACGTTTAATTATTTTATCAAAACTGGAGAACACCCTTGCCTATGATCTTTTAAGAAGTATGCTAGAGAACTGTCTAGCAATACCCTTAACAATTTTTTGGGAGGGTGTTTGAACGTACAAGGTGAAATAATGGCTAGAAATACTTGATGCCAACAAAGTGTCTGTGTATTACCACTAGAAATTTAGTTTGCGGTGCCTTCAGCCTGATGTAAACATCACATAATCAAAAATTGATTTGAATATGAGAAAATGTGAACTTGAAATTCATTTATATTTTTCCAACCATATCTCTGTCGGTGTAGCCACATTCATTTGGGTATCACAGTTTATAAAAAGCTTTCATGGTTAAGGAGATGGCAAGGATGGTTAACTTTGAGGAAAGTACTTGGGGGATAATGAGTTGTTTCTTCTGAGGCACAGTTTTGTAATTCAACTGAAATTCAGCAGCATCTTTTATTTATAACTCAGTCTTGATTGACTAGCATGATATGTTATTTAACTTAGTTTACAAATACTGACCAAACTCTAATGTGAACATCTGAAGTCATTTAGTCACATCAGTTGTGGATAAATCACTCCTGAAGCTTCAGTTGTATTTCTAATGAAGGGGGTATAATTCTCGTAGGCTTTGTTTCTGTATAGCATGAATTTGGAAGCTTCAAATGGTTTGCTTACTGTGTGGCTTCTCTATAGTTCTAAAATTTGTATTTCCCTAGCCCACCACTATTTTATATAGCATTTTTGAAATTGCAGTGAATTTGGGTTAATTAGGACCAGTATATTTTGGCCAAATTAGGTGACTACCCCAATTAACCAAAATTTCATAGAAATAGTTAAAAAGATATAAAAAAGACTATTGTTCAATTCAGTAACAAGTTATGTATTTACATGAAATACAGGCAAATCGGAAACCTGGATATGCTACTGCAGTACTATAAAACTGTATTAGTTCCTAATTCTTATTGATGGAGTAATTCATCCAGTGTATGCTTCCATGTATGAGGTGTCCAGGGATGGGGAGCGCTTCTGGTGAAGGGACTTGTGCCCATTCTGGGACATCTCGCTCACCTTTGGTCTGGGCAATGCAGCTCTCACCTATGGCTTAAGTAACTGTTTGTATGTGACAGTGGTCACACCCCGGCATACTGCTTTGACAGGCAAGTTAAGCCAGCTGGCCTTATGCCTGGTGAAATAGGGACATACCTGTCCTAGCTTCTGAGGTCAGCTCCAGCGGACTGGGTGGACGAGATCAACAGTGAGATCCATAGCCAAGTGTAATGCTTTGTGAAAAATGAAAGGCATCATAGGCACAGAAGAAGGCATGGTTATCTACTGCACAATAAATGAAGACCCTAATTTGTGAAAACTACTTGTAACACTGGACCCAGACTTCTGAGTTCTGAGAGTGGAACTGTCCTGGTGCAACCGCTTTTCCACTTTAAAGACTCCCACACAGGTTTCACTATCATCGTAGGATACAGCAGACAACCACCATGTTGCAGTTTTCTTTCGGTTGATTATAAATAAAATTAGTGCTACACTTAGTGCAGATAATGGGCTGCCTTCATACAATGATTTTGATGATTGCATCCTCCAAATCTTCATTTTCATTGTAACATTTAAGATGATTATTGACACCTTCAAATTCTTTGTAGTTCCTTACTGAAGTAGTGAAATAATTTCATTTTCACTCCTGACTGTTTCTGACATCTCCAAGCTTGAATACTTGAAGCAGCAGTGAGCAAGACAATTCTAAATTGTCTTACTGCTTATTTCACACCATCCGTGACAAAAAAAATTACTGCTTTTTGAACAGAAGTACTCATGACAGATGCTATTTAAAAACTGTTCACACTAAGTATGCTGTGGTGTCGTGTTTAATGTCAACAGTCTCCTGTCCCAAATAAACAAATTAAATCCTGGCTATTTTTTCAATTAGTTTTTGACCTTTGAGTTATCCCAGATAAGTGGTGGTCCTGATTATCTGATGGACCGATTAATCAGAATCCATTGTGTTTCCAAGTGCATCTTTTGTTTTAGATACATTTTTTGTTACTGTTCCAGTGATGGATGATAATTTGTATCCTACATCAGTCCATCTGATGCTTCAGTTGTGTCTTATAAATTTTTCCATATTTGAGCAAAATGCCACAGGGTTGAATTGATCAGCACAAAATGGAGTTTTAAGCTATACTGTACATGTGTATCTTATTGTCAGTTGTTCACTCTTGATTAGAGGTGTAGCTGAAAATTTCAGGGTTGTTCTGCATGGGATTATATGTGGTCATCTTGCAATTAGAATATCCATGCGGGAAAAAAGTACAGTTCTCTTGGGGCTGAATTATCACAGTACCCATTGACCACAGGCTGTGCCTTAAATCACTGACTTTTTTTTAAACTTACCTTTCCTAGTAGCATAATAAAGCAAAGTATTGTTTAGTCTAGTTGAAGTCTAACTAGAATGAACATAGTAACTCAAATAATATTCAAAATTAATTTGCAGCTGAGTTCCCGACTTCAAACTTATTTAACGTTATAACTGCTTATGAGAGGTTTAGCAAATATGTTGATTTATTTTCTCCTTTCCATTGATTTATTGTGTGAAAATGGGAAAATGCATAAACACTTCGGAAATTGCAGCAATGCACTAACCACGAGCAGAGATTATAAAACATTATCAACGAGAAGATTGAATAGAAATTCAGTACATCAGAAAGATTACTGCCAGACAAGAATTCAAGTACCAAGACTAGAACCTCTGAAATGTTGGATTGGAATCTAGCAAACCGTCTTAGTGCCCATTATGCCACTGGTGTTTAAGGCAGCATTGAATGTCCTCCATCTCTATCTTTTTGTCCAAGGGTTAATGGTGTTCAGGGCTTCCTTCATTCTGCCAGTAGCTTCCTCTCAATTTTCACTACTGTTATTCACGCAAATCATGGTGAAGACTCGGGAATTCTGTTGCACACACAAAGAGAAGGACTCTTCATTGTTGTTTCTGTAGCAAGGGTTTCTGCATTTTCACCTCAAGTTTCCTAAAAGGTCTGAGGATGCAGTTGATTAGGCCATGGGAATTTATCCATTTTACTAGTCCCTAGGACTGCAAATATGTTGTCTTTCATAATTCATGTATTCTTTTTTTCTCTAATGGGATAAAATTTGAGTTAAATCTGCAGTATAAAGCAATCAATGCAGCTGCACCTCAAGGATACATACTTAGCCTGCTGCTCAGCTCTAACTTTGTGGTTATGCTTCAAGTTCTTGGATGTCAACATCTCAGAGGCTCTATCCTGGGCTTAACACATTGATGTAATAATGAAGAAGGCACACCAGTGGCTATACTTCATGAGGAATTTGAGGAGATTTGGTATGTCACCAAAGACTAGCAAATTTCTACAGGACCATCCACTTGATCTATACCCATTCTATGAGGTCACACCTCACTCATTCTTCTACGCCTCCAGACATAAAGATCCACCATGGCCAATCTCTGCTTGTTACTCGGGCCCTCTAGTCCAAACAGCATCCTTGTTAATCTCTTCGGCTCACTTTCCTGTTTAACAACGTCTTTTACAGGGAGATCAAAGCTATATGCAAAACTCCCAAGTGCAGTCTACCAATGAATTGTATAACTACAATGTAATTCCTTCCTCCTAAACTTGATGCCTTGACTGATGCACATCGGCATACTGAATGCCTTGTTTACCACTCTGTCTTTCAGTGAACTGTGCACCTGTACTCTGAGGTCCTACTGTTTTACTTGTCAGTATCCTGCCATTCACTGTACAGGTCCTACCCCAGTTGAATGTCCAGAATTTATCATCTCACACTTGCCTAAATCTGTTTGTCATTCCTCAATCCATCTACCCCCCCCCCCCCCGCAAACTGGTCAAGATCTCTTTGTAATTGATCGTAACCTGCCTCACCATCAACAAATCCCTCTGATTTACTATCATTAGCAAACGCTAATCATTTCATGTACATTCACACCCAAATCAATCATATGAATACTGAATTATAAGGTTCCCAACGCTGAACCCTGTGGTACCCCACTAGTTATAGTCCTTAAGTAGTGGAATCTACCTTCAAGCACTCATCCACTACTTCCTATTATTGAGCCAATTCTGAATCCACCTCACTAGCACACCCATGGATTCACAAACCTTGGGCATTTAACTTCCCCGAGATATGCAGACCTAGGTTCCAGCTTTTCAGCCTTGACTTTTGGACTTACAGTTTACCTTTGGGCTTTGATCAGGACTTCTGATAGATGTGGTCAACTCTTTTCCTTTATGCTGGATATTTAAGGGGATGGTCAAGGTCTGGATAGCGAGTCATGAAGAATAAATTAGATAGCTGTGGTGTGTTCTTTTGGAAATGGAGGAGGGTAAGATAATGGGGCTTAAAACAGAGAAAACCAATCTCTTTCCTGTGTATGCAATAGTAACTGAGACAACTAGAGTTCCCAGCTTCAGGGTGGTAGTTACAGAATCAGTCAGTGGTTTTAAAAGGGGTTTGGATAGGAACTGGAGAGCTGAGGTAAACCTGATGGAGAAATGGTTTCCTGTATTTAAATACTATTGTAATGGACTAAAAGTATTGGGTGAAGGCTTTCAGAAAAATTGATTTTTTTTTTCTTCTCCCTGACGAGGCTCACTGCCTGGACTTTCACTTTTCAGTTTAAAAAAAAAACAACAATGAAGTAGTTATTAACGTTATTACTGTAGTATATTGTAATAGTTTGTTGTGGAACTGGTTGTTCATCCATCAATCAATTTACAGATTTCTCTGTAAGCTGTCGTATCAGTTTATGAATCTAGCCTTCAAATTTAAGTTTGTAGCCATGAAATGCAAAGTAAATTTCAGTCTTTGGTCTGTCACATAAATAGTATGAATATGTGCAAATGGTCTGAGTGTAGGTTTGCTGGTTTTGCTTTTGGTGTTTTCACATGACAGTAGCTGGAGTTACAATTTTATGATCATGTTCGTTGCTGCCAGTTTTGACTCTGTGAGAATATATTTTCATATACTGATGCATGCCTGTTAAATTTCAAAATTATTTCAATCTGACAAAAATTTAGAAAGTAACTTGGAAATGACAAAAGTAATATACTCTTACATTGAATGTTTGGAATATTTCTGCATATTTTATAAATATCATGGATAATTGTTTCCAGTGACAGTTTTAAAATTGAAGAGGATGTAATCGCTGAAGTCAGTATATTCTTCTGGTTTAGATATTTTTCTGATCTCTAGTATTTTAAAGTTCTGAAATAGTGGTGCAGAGTAGGGTTTGCATAGTAGTTTGTGTAGTAATAATCAACCAACATTTATTACTATTAGATGCTGCTAGTAACAACTTCTAATGTTGCCAGTTATGGGAGAAGTTAACGTCAGATGTATTAATATTAAAGTGGAGTAAAGGGAATTACAGAGGCATGAGAGAGGAGTTGGCCAAAATTGATTGGTGGGGTACAATAGCAGGAATGATGGCTGAACCGCAATGCCTGGAGTTTCTGGGATCAATTTGGAAGGTGCAGGATAGGTCCATACCAAACATGAAGTGTTCTAAAGGGTGGTTGATACGAAGATGGCTGGACAAGGGAAGTCAAAGATAGCAAAAAATTTGTGGCAATTTAGAGGATTGGGAAGCTTTTAAAAACCAACAGAAGGCAACTAAGAAGTCATAAGGAGAGAAAAATAAATTATGAAGGTAAGCTAGCCAATAATATAAAACAGGATAATAAATAAAGTTTTTTCCAGATGCATAAAAAATAAAAGAGAGGTGAGAGTGTTCATCGGACTGCTGGAAAATGATGCTGGAGAGGTAGCAATGGGGGCTGGGGGACAAATAAATGGGCAAATTTAATAAAGAACATTACTTCAGTCTTCACTGTGGAAAACACTAGCTGGATGCCAGAAATTCAAGGGTGTCAAGGGGCAGAAGTTGCTATTACTAAGGAGAATGCTTGGGAAGCTAACAGGTCTGAAGGTAGATAAGTCACCTGGACCATTTTGACAATACCCCAGGGTTCCAAAATAGGTAGCTGAAGAGTTTGTTGGGAGCATTAGTAATGATCTTTCAAGAATTACTAGATTCTAGAATGGTCCTGGAGGACTGGAAAATTGCAGATGTAATGGCACTCTTCAAGAAGGAAGGGAAGCAGAAGAAAGGAAATTATAGGCGAGTTAGCCTGATCCCACTGGATTGGAAGATGTTGGAGTTGATTATTGAGGATAAGGTCTCAGTATGTGGAGGCACATGGTAAAATAGGCCAAAGTCAGCATGGTTTCCTTGAGGGAAAATCTTGCTTAACACATCTGTTGGAATTCTGAAGTAACAAGCAGGATAGACAAAGGAGAGTTTGTGGATATTGTTTACTTGGATTTTTGGAAGAGCTTTGACCGTGCGCTGCACGTGAGGCTGCTAAGCATGATGAGAGCCCATGGTATTACAGGAAAAATTCTAGCATGGATAGAAGATTGGCTGACTTGCAGGAAGCAAAGAGTGGGAATAAAGGGAGCCTTTTCTGGTTGGCTGCCAGTGACTAGTGGTGTTCCGCAGGGGTTAGTGTGGCACTACTGCTTTGTGCATTGTATGTCGAATGATTTGGTTGATGGAGTTGATGGCTTCGTGGACAATACAAAGACAGGCGGAGAGGTAGGTAGTTCTGAGGAAGCAGAGAATCTGCAGAGGGACTTGAGCAAAGGCAAAGAAGTGGCAGATGAAATATAGTGTAGGGAAATGTATGATCATGCACTTTTGTAGAAAGAATAACTGTAGACCTTTTTCTAAATGGGGAAATAATTCAAAAATCAAAGGTACAAAGGGGCTTTGGGAGTCCTTGTGCAGGATTTCCTGAAGGTTAACTTGCGGATTGAGTCACTGGTGAGGAAGGCAAATGCAGTATTAGCATTCATTTCAAGAGGGCTAAAATACAAGAGCAAGGATGCAATGCTGAGGCTTTAAAAGGCAATGAGCAGACTGTACTTGGAGTATTATGAGCAGTTTTGGACCCCTGATCTAAGAAAAGTTGTGCTGGCATTGGGGGCGAATCATAGGAGGTTCACGAGAATGATTCCGGGAATGAAAAGGTTAACGTATGAGGACTGTTTGATGGCTCTGATCCTGTATTCGCTGGAATTCAGAAGAATGAGGGGTGACCTCATTGAAACCTATTGAATGTTGAAAGCCTAGATAGAGTAGACCTGGAGAGAATGTTTTGCATAGCGGGGAGTCTGGAACCAGAGGACATAGCCTAAAAAGAGAGCCAGTCCAGGTGGAACAGAGATGAGGAGGCATTTCTTTAGAGTGAGGGTAGTGAATCTGTGGAATTCATTGCCACAGACAACTGTGGAGGCCAAGTCATTGGATATATTTGAAGCATGGGTTGTTGATAGGCCCGTGATTAGTCAGGGAGGAGACAGGAGAATGGGGTTGAGAGGGTAATAAATCAGTCAAGATGGAATGGTGGAGCAGTCTCGATTGGCTCAGTGGCCCAATTCTGCTTCTATTCTTATGGTTATTATTTTGTGAAATCGTTACATGGTGTTTAAAAGAAAATTGAATGGATTTTCTCCCTCTTGCTCAATTTAAAATGCATTGAAGGATTATCTTTCAGGTATTTAAAATATCAATTCATTTATATTGAATGTGTAAAATTTACTCATTCTGTATTTTGCTCTGATATATTTATAATATATTTGTGATTTTTGTCCTCTTTTAGATTATATTCGGCAAAGCTATGGACTTAATACAGAGTTTGTCACAGTTAGTATCTACAATAAACTGGTGCTTTCCCTTATGTCTGGACTACCTAATGAAGTAGATTTTGCAATTAATGTTTGCACTCTTCTCTCAAATGAGAGTAAGCACATAATGCAACTTGAAAAGGACCCCAGAATCACCACCATACTACTTGCACATGCTGGCGTTTTTGATGACAGTAAGTTATATTATTTAATAGTGAAGTGCCTTAATTGTTGCTGTTGCTAGCTGTTTCAATTTAAATATAGTATTGTTAAACATTAGGAATGTGAATTAAATGTGTTTATTGTGGATATTATAGCAATATTCTGCATGACTGTATCATTTAAAGTTTGAAGTAAATTGTGATATATCATGGATGAGGTGTTCGCATGGACTTAGGAGTATAAAGGTTATTCTGTAATAGTTAATCATATTTTCTTCTATTTCTTCTAACATTTCCTATTATTTTTATAATGTCAGGAAAACCATTCAAAGCAGTATTTAATGCTAATTTGTATTTGTTGAGCAATGTATATTTATAGAACAGAAGTAGGCAATTTACTACTACTGGTTCATAGCCTTCTATGCCTTGATTTAAGTGCTTGTCTGGATACTTAAATGTTATGAAAATACTTTCTCCTACCACCTACTCAGGCACTATGATCTAGATTTCAACCAGCCTTTGAGTGAAAGAAAATCTTCTTCAGATTGCTTCCGAATGTTTAATCTCTGAAGATGTACCCTCTCATTTTAAATACCAATGCTATAGGGAAATATTTTGTTAATTAATTGTCTGTGCCCTTTATAATGCTGTATACCTATTTCTGATTTCCACCTTGGCCTTCCCTACTTCAAGGAAAACAAACTCGGCCTGTAAAATCTCACTTTGTAACTGAAGGGCTCCATCCCAGTCTATCTCACAGCTGGCAATCAGAACTGCAGACTTTATTTCCTGCTTTGGCCGAACCAATGTTTTATAAAGTTTGCTATAACCCCTCTACTCATTATACTCTGCTACTTTAGTAATGTGTTCCATATGCTGCCTTCACTTTATCAATCCATGCTTTGCACCTGTATACTGAGGTTCCTCAGTCCGTAAGGCTCTACCTGTTAATTTGATCTCCCAGTATGAAATCCCATCTACTACTGAATTACCAACATAGGAATGTTGCCCTGTGGCCTTTGGCTGTCTTCAAATTCAATAGCGACATCAATTTTCATAGTGTATGCAAACTTCTTGATCATACCTTTTGCATTTATATCCAAATTATGAATGTACTTAGCAAACAGCAAGGTCCCAACACCAATCCCAGTGGTGTACCATTAGCCTCAGGAATCGAATCACAGAAACAAACCTCTGTCGTCACCCTCTTTCTCTTATAACTAGATTCTTTTAACAAAACTATACTCATTCTGAGCATGCTCAGAATAAGAAACAACATTAAACCAGAGATCAGTGAAGAACAGTGCGGCTTTGTCGAAGGCAAGGGAACATCAAACGCCACATTACTGAAAGGTCAATAGAAGTACAACAAGACCTATACTTCTGTTTCATTGACTACACAAAAGCCTTTGACACAGTGAAACACCAACTCATCATGAAAAAGATTAAAGATATTATATCGACAGAAAAGATCTAAGAATAATCAGGAATCTCTACTGGCAACAAAGTGCAGCCATACGGATAGACAACGAGATTGGTGAATATCAGCTAATAAAGCGAGGAGTCGGACAGGGTTGTGTTCTATCACCAGACCCGTTCTCCTTGTACAGTGAAAACAACCTGAGAACCATACAAGACCTACCTGGAATAAGTATAGGAGGATACAATATCAACAACCTCCTCTATGCGGATGATGCAGTACTAATAGCAAACAGTGAAGTAAATTTACAGAATCTAGTATCTACCATCAACACAGAGAGCGAAAGACTTGGCCTAACCTTAAACAAAAAGAAAACTGAAGTAATGGTAATATCAAAGAAACCTGATATCCCAAACTGTAGGATCGTATTGGGAAATGAAATCCTGAAACAAGTTCACAACTTTAAGTACCTTGGATCATGGGTAATATCTGATGGCAAATGCGAAAGAGACATAAAAGCAAGAATAGCAGTGGCAAGAACAGCATTTACATAAATGAGAAACATCCTAACGAACAAGAAAATAGCAATTGACATCCGCCTTAGAACTGTCAGCTGGTACATTCTTCCTATATTGATGTATGGCTGCGAGTCATGGACCATCACAAATGCAATGGGAAAAAGAATCAATACAGCAGAGATGTTCCTCAGAAGAATGCTATGCATATCATATGCGGACAGGATAACCAACAAAGAAGTTCTACAGAGAACGAAAACAAAACGTACATTACTTTTTAAAAAAAAAAAAAAAAAAATCGATCAAAATTCTTTGGACACATGTGAAGTGAAGCATTTAGTTACAACTGGAAAGCTGGAAGGAAAAAGAAGCAGAGGCAGACAGAGAATGAAAATGATAGATGGAATAACATCATGGTTAGAAACAGGGGAGGCAACTATAATTCGGAGGGTCAGGGACTGTGATGGATGGAGGGACATGATCACCCACACCGAATGGCAAGGCACATGAATGATGATACTCTTTCTGATTAATCCCTGCCTTTCCAGTTATAGGTAAATCCTGACCCTCAGAATTTTTCCAATAAATTCCCTAACCCTGACTTTAGTCTTGAGTCTAATTTCTTTGTTCATCCTTGCCACCCTCCTTGAATAAAGATACCGCATATGCTGCTCTCTCATCTGGCATTTCATCTGTGGCTATGAAGATTTTAAAATCTGTCACGCAAGCAAAGATAAGGGGGGGAGAGGAGAAAAAAGATTTTCTAGCTAAAATCAGTGTTGTAAAATGGTAATTTTTGATGTTGAAAAGTGAGGAAATGTGTGCAGCTTTATGACTTGGTGTGCGGGTGATCGGAAATTATAATCCTTTGAGAAAGGCCTTAGCTAATGTAATTGAAACAGAAAATGCTGGAAATACTTGCCAGGTTGGGTAGCATCTATGGATAGAGAAATGGAGTTGGTGTTTCAGGTTAATGGCCTTTTGTTTCAATTGGGAAAGAAAGAAGTCAAGAACCAGCAGAGCTGCATCTTGCTCTACCCAAATGGAGAGCTCAAAGTAAACTTATTATCAAAGTACATACTTGTATGTCATCATATTCAACCATGAGAACAGAGGTGTTGGAAACACATGAACGCAGTTAAGGACTTTGTCAACTACAAAAAAGGAGAAACCATGATTTAGGAAGAAAGTTATCTCAGACACGCCTTTTGTGGAAAGCTTCTTCATGATCGACAGGAATTGGGAGACTAGCATCGTGCTCCAGAAGTGATAGGATGATGAAACATGGAGACGTGTCCTTTGGTCTATTGAGTCTACGACAATCAAATGTTCCTTAACTATAACATATTCATCTGACATTCTCATTAATACTCAGTTCATCCCTTTTTCTTTTAACCATTTATATCAAATGAGCAGTCTTCCTGTCTTTCAGTACCAAACCTACCATGAAAGACTAGTAAATGATGTTGAGACGCTGCTGTTTGCTTCATTAACAGTCTGATATATTCAAAATTTTGTTTGCTAAATCTATTAATAGTTAACCAAAGAGCACTACCACCTTCTCATGGGAAGCAAGAGAGGAAAAATAAGTACTGGTATTGTTAATGATGTTCTTGTCTTGAAAATGAATGACTGTTCAGCTGTGGTTTAGCCTGTGGTAATATGTAAATGTATTTTAATGCAAAAATTCCTCTGCCTGTTACATGTATTCACTCATGATTGGCTTGAAAAATAAATATTTGCTTTGTTACTTAAGTTTGGCGTTAACTGTGCATGTGAAGAACAAATGTAATGTAATCATATGATTGAATAGTTGCATCCTTAATTTCGCAGCTCTACTCTGTTTCTGCTATTAATAAATTTGAATGAGTATATATTGTACAGTATAAGAATCATATGTTAAGTGCCTTGGTACAGTCTATAGTGTGCTTGTTGGCACTCACTTAAGCTTAAGTTATTTTCAGCATCCTGGCCTGTCTATAGATTAGAAATGAGAATCCAAGTATGAGCTGTTACTACAGTGCCTATAAAAAGTATTCACCCCCCCCGCCCCCCCAATGGAAGTTTTCATGTTTTATTGATGGCCAAAAAGCTCAAGTTTGGTTTCATTAGACCAGAGAACCTTGTTCCAGCTGACTTCAGAGTCTCCCACATGCCCTTTGGCAAAGTCTAGGTGAGATTTCATGTGAGTTTTTTTTTCCAACAGTGGCTTTCTCTTTGCCACTTTCCCATAAATTTCCAACTGGTGAAGCACCCGGGCAACAGTTGTTGTATGAGTAGTCTCTCCCATCTCAGCCACTGAAACTTGTAACTCTTCCAGAGTTGTCAGAGGTCTCTTGGTGGCCTCCCTCACTAGTCCCCTTCTTGCACAGTCACTCATTTTTTTGAGGATAGCCTGCTCTAGGCAGATTTACAGCTGCGCCATATTCTTTCCATTTCTTGATGTTTGATTTAACTGTACTCCAGGGGATATTCAGTGACTTGGAAGTTTTCTTGTCTCCATCTCCTGATTTGTACTTTTGAGTAACCTTTTTGTGGAGTTGCTTGGAGTGTTCTTTTGTCCTCACGGTGTAGTTTTTGCCAGGATACTGACTCACCAGCAGATCAACCTTCCAGATACAAGTGTGTTTTTTTTTCGCTACAATCAATTGAAACACCTTGACTGCACACAGGTCTCCCAATACAGATCTCCATTTAACTAATTATGTGATTTCTAAAACCAGTTGGCAGTCCCAGTGTTGATTTGGTGTGTCATTCTAAAGGGGGTGAATACTTGTGCAATTATTTTGTGTTTTATATTTGTAATTAATTTGGATCACTTTGTAGAGATCTGTTTTCATTTTGACACAAAAGAGTTTTTCTGTTGATCAGTGTCAAAAAAAAAGCCAATTTAAATCACTGTTAATCAATGTTGTAAAACAATAAAACATGAAAACTTCCGGGTGGGGTTGGGTGAATTCCTTTTATAGGCACTGCATCTGCTTGTGATACACTGTGGAACCTTTCATGTATGATCGAGGGTCTCACTCGGTCTTTATTTTACCATTGAGTTTTCATTTTTTTTTAAAGATAATTTGACTTCATTTGTGTGGTAACTGTTCAAAAGTGCTTCAAATGTTCAAATTATTAATAAATTCTATAGTTAGCTTGTATTAACTAGGTGGGCAGAAGGGCTGTTTCTGTGCTGTACTCTACTATGACTATTGTTCTCTTGCTTTTTACCTAAAGACTAATGGCCTGCAAAGTGTAAACTTCATTATCTATCTGTTGCTTTCTTTCTCCTTTTCCTGTTTTAGTGATTAAGGTATTTTTTTTTGTGTGGATGCTCATAACATCAAGCCAACAGATGTACACGGGTACTAATTTTGCTTTTTCTGTGTTAGTTGTCCGTTGTTTCTAATCAGGAAGCTGCTTAATGTTTGTACAATTTTTGTTTGTTTTGTGAAGTCAGTTGAATATAATGATACTAAAATTTAAAAAAAAGTTTCCTGATTCCATTTAAAATGGAGACCTAGTTTTCAGGTGATGCTAAATAAATTTTTGATTTTACAGAAATATATCTATTCATTCTGGTTGGGTTGAATGGGCCAATGGACTGATTTGCTCTTTACTAATATGTATTGGCTTACTCTAACCAATCCAGTTCTGAATATGTGGTTGCTCACTGTATCCTTGGTTACAGATTTCAGTAATGTACTTGCAATAGGTTATACTCTTGAGCAAAATTATTTTCAGTTTTTTGTTTCTCTTCCCTTCTCTCCTCCACACTGTAACAATTGAGTCTGTGGTTTTCCAAAGTGGACAATTGCAGAAGCAAAGTTAAAAGTAAACCATCTTCAGCTTCAACAGTTCATAAAACCTTGTCTTGGATCCAGAGAATTTATTGGTCTGTAGTGCAAGTTAAAATCTCGAATTACTTCATCGTTGCTTATTATTTGTGTGTGGAATGTTTTGCTTGACACTCTAGAGTGAAGTGTGCTATGCAAGTGATCTAAAATGCCTTCCTTTTATTTACTTTTGAAGTATCAAGCCTATCTGTTTTGAAGACCCCATTTGATTACTCTTTCTAATTGTTTTAAAAGCAGCTAGCTTTAATATTTTTAAAGTAAGTTTTTGTATTTTGGTTTGTAGCAAGAATCAGCAGGCTGGGAGAATAGGCAATGGGAATAGGTATGGGAAATAGTTTGGTATAATGAATGAGGTGAGGCAATGTAAAATAAAGAATACTGTTATTAATAGGGTGCAGGTGTGGGTGCACAAATCATTGATAATGCTAGACTTTGTCAGTCAAGGCATAGAGAATAGAAAGGGGTAAGTCCTGGTGAAACTGGACAACTGGTATGGCCTCATTTGCTGTATTGTGTTCATTTCTGATCACGTTATAGGAAGGATATCTAGGCAGTGAACAGCTCCTAGAGGAGGTATAAAAATGATTTCTGGGAGGAAGGATGAACAAATATAGTTTGGCGATGCTGATGCTGTTTTCTTTGGAAAAGAGAGGCGAGCGAGGCGCTAATAAAAGTTTATAAAAATTTGAGTGTTGGACAAAGAAGAAAGTGGAAGGTTGTTTCCATTGGCAGCAAGGTTACAAATGGGAGATTACAGTATTAAAATACAGCAGTTTTGGTCACTTTCCTACAGAAAAGATGGGAATAAGGTTGAAAGAGTATAGAGAAAATTTACAAGGATGTTGCTGGGGCTGAGGGACCTGAGTTATATGGAAAGATTAAATAGGTCTGAACTTTATTCCTTGGAATGTAGCAGATTGAGAGGAGATTTGATAAAGGTATACAAAATTATGAGGAATATGGCTGGGGTAAATGCTACAGTTTTTTTTTAACCACTGAGATTAGGTGGGGCTACCACTAGAGATCATGGGTTAGGGTGAAAGGTGAAAAGTTTAAGGGGAATTTCAGTCAGAGTGGTGTGAATGTGAAGTGAGTTCCTGGTGTAAGTGGTGCATGTTTGCTCAATTTCAACATCTCGGCAACATTTGGATAGATGCATGGATGGTAAGGGTATGGACAGCTATTGTCCGGGTGCAGGTTGATAGGACCATAAGTCATAAGAGCAGAATTAGGCCATTAAGTCTGCTCTGCCAATCTATCATGGCTGATCCCAAATCCCACTGAACCCCATACACCTGCCTTCTTGCCATATCCTTTGATGCCCAGACTGATTAGAAAACTATCAACTTCTGCCTTAAATATACCCATGAGCTTGGCTTTCACCACAATCTGTGACAGAGCATTCCATAGATTCACCACTCTGGCTTAAAAAAAACATAGAAACATAGAAAACCTACAGCACAGTACAGGTCCTTCGACCCACAAGGCTGTACCAAGCATGTCCTTACCTTCCGTATTACCTAGAGTTACCCATAGCCCTCTATTTTTCTGAGCTCCAAGTACCTGTCCAGGAGTCTCTTAAAAGACCCTATCGTATCCATCTCCACCACTGTCACCGGCAGCCCATTCCACACACTCACCACTCTTTGTGTCAATAATAAAAAAAACAAACAACCCAACCTACCCCTGACATCTCCTCTGTACCTACTTCCAAGCACCTTAAAACTGTGCCCTCTCATACCAGCAATTCCAGCCCTGGGAAAAAGCCTCTGACTATCCACACGATCAATGCATCTCATCATCTTATACACCTCTATCAGGTCACCTCTCATCCTCCGTCGCTCCAAGGAAAAAAGGCTGAGTTCACTCAACCTGTTCTCATAAGGCATCCTCCCCAATTCAGGAAGCATCCTTGTAAATCTCCTCTGCACCCTTTCTATGGTTTCCATATCCTTCCTATAGTGAGGCGACCAGAACTGAGTATAGTACTCCAAATGGGGCCTGACAAGGGTCCTGTATAGCTGCAACATTACCTCTCGGCTCTTAAACTCAATTCCATGATTGATGAAGGCCAATGCACCGTATGCCTTCTTAACCACAGAGTCAACCTGCGTAACAGCTTTGAGTGTCCTATGGATTTGGACCCCAAGATCCCTCTGATCCTCCACACTGCCAAGAGTCTTACCATTAATACTATATTCTGCCATCATATTTGACCTACCAAAATGAACCATCTCACACTTATCTGGGTTGACCTCCATCTGCCACTTCTCAGCCCAGTTTTGCATCTTATCTGTGTCCTGCTGTAACCTCTGACAGCCTTCTACAGGATCCACAACACCCCCAACCTTTGTGTCATCAGCAAATTTACTAACCCATCCCTCCACTTCTTCATCCAGGTTATTTATAAAAATCACAAAGGGTTAGGGGTCCCAGAACAGATCCCTGAGGCACACCACTGGTGACTGACCTCCATGCAGAATATGACCTATCTACAACCACTCTTTGCTTTTTGTGGGCAAGCCAATTCTGGATCCAGAAAGCAATGTCCCCTTGGATCCCATGCCTCCTTACTTTCTCAATAAGCCTTGCTTGGGGTACCTTGTCACATGCCTTGCTGAAATTCATATACACTACATCTACGGCTCTACCTTCATCAATGTGTTTAGTCACATCCTCAAAAAGTTCAATCAGGCTCGTAAGGCACAATCTGCCTTTCACAAAGCCATGCCGACTATTACTAATCATATTATGCCTCTCCAAATGTTCATAAATCCTGCCTCTCAGGATCTTCACCATCAACTTACCAATCACTGAAGTAAGATTCACTGGTATATAATTTCCTGGGCTATCTCTGCTCTCTTTCTTGAATAAGGGAACAACATCTGCAACCCTTCAATCCTCCAGAACCTCTCCCATCCCCATTGATGATACAAAGATCATTGCTAAAGGCTCAGCAATCTCCTCCCTCGGCTCCCACAGTAGCCTGGGGTACATCCTGTCTGGTCCCGGTGACTTATCCAACTTGATGCTTTCCACAAGCTTCAGCACATCCTCTTTCTTAATACCTACATGCTCAAGCTTTTCAGTCTGCTGTAAGTCAACAATCCTACAATCGCCAAGATCCTTTTCCATAGTGAATACTGAAGCAAAGTATTCGTTAAGTACCTCTGCTATCTCCTCCCGTTTCCATGCACACTTTTCCACTTTCACAGTTGATTGGTCTTATTCTGTCAGGTCTTATCCTCTTGCTCTTCACGTACTTGTAGAATGCCTGGGTTTTCCTTAATCCCGTACGCCAAGGCCTTCTCATGGCCCCTTCTGGCTCTCCTAATTTCTTTCTTAAGCCCTTTCCTGCTAGCCTTATAATCTTCTAGATCTCTATCATTACCTAGTTGTTTGAACCTTTCGTAAGCTCTTCTTCTTGACTAGATTTACAACAACCTTTGTACAGTACGGTTCCTGTACCCTACCATCCTTTCCCTGTCTCATTGGAACGTACCTATGCAGAACTCCACGCAAATATCCCCTGAACATTTGCCACATTTCTTCTGAACATTTCCCTGAGAATATCTGTTCCCAATTTATGCTTCCAAGTTCCTACCTGATAGTGTGATATTTCCCTTATTCCAATTAAACGCTTTGGTAACTTGTCTGTGCCTATCCCTCACCAATGCTATGGTAAAGGAGATAGAATTGTGATCACCATCTCCAAAATGCTCTCCCACTGAGAGATCTGACACTTGACCAGGTTCATTTCCCAATACCAGATCAAGTACAGCCTCTCCTCTTGTAGGCTTATCTACATATTGTGTCAAGAAACCTTCCTGAACACATCTAACAAACTCTACCCCACCTAAACCCCTTGGTCTAGGGAGATGCCAATCGATATTTGGGGAATTAAAATCTCCCACCATGACAATCCTGTTATTATTACAGCTTTACATAATCTGTCTCCCTATCTGCTCCTCGAGGTCCCTGTTACTATTCAGTTTAAAAAAAAACACCCAGTAGAGTTATTGACCCCTTCCTGTTCCTAACTTCCACCCACAGAGACTCTGTAGACAATCTCTCCATGACATCCTTCTTTTCTGCAGCCGTGACAGTATTTCTGATCAACAGTGCCACGCCCCCACCTCTTTTGCCTCCCTCCCTGTCCTTTCTGAATCATCTAAAGCCTGGCATTTGAAGTAACCATTCCTTGCCCCTGAGCCATCCAAGTCTTTGTAATGGCCAGAACATCATAGCTCCAAGTACTGATCCTTAATGATACCTCCTTACCTTTGTTCTAAAAGATCACCCCTGGATTTTGAGGCTGTGCCTTCTAGTTCTGGATACCCCCACCATAGGAAACATCCTTTCCACATCCACCCTATCTAGTTCTTTCAACATTCAGTAGGTTTCAATGAGATCCCCCTCACCCCCGCAGTCTTCTAAATTCCGGTGAGTACAGGCTCAAAGCTGCCAAACACTCCTCATATCTTAACCTTTTAATTCCTGGAATCATCCTTGTGAACCTCCTCTGGACACTCTCCCTTTCTGAAATATTGGGCTCAAAAATACTCCACCAGCCACCTGACTAGTGCCTTAAAAAGGCTTAGCATTAACTCCTTGCTTTTATTTTCTATTACCCTTGAAATAAATGCTAACATTGCATTTGCCACCTTTACCACAGGCTCAACCTGTAAATTAACTTTCTAGGAGTCTTGCAGGAGGACTCCTAAGTCCCTCTGCACCTCTGATGTTTGAACCTTCTCCCCATTTAGATAATAGTCAGCACTATTGCTCCTTTTACCACAGTGCATTATCATACATTTCCCAACACTGTATTCCATCTGCCATTTCTTTGCCCATTCTTCCAATTTGTCTAATTCCTGCTGCAATCACACTGCTTCTTCAGCACTACCTGCCCCTCCACCTATCTTCGTATCATCCGCAAACTTTATCACAAAGCCATCAATTCAGTTATCCAAACATTGACAAATAACGAGAAAAGTAGCGGTCCCAATATTGACCCCTGAGGAATACACTAGTCCATGGCAGCCAACCAGAAAAGGCCCCTTTTATTCCCACAGGCATTAAAAATGGTTTGGCAGTGACTAGATGGGCTGAAGGGTCTGGTTCCATGCTGTACTTTTCTAAGACACTATAAAGGGGAGGAGAATTTGAAGTGTGATGAGGGAAAGCTGTTTTTTTGGATTGTATGTCTGAATCTGGAATGCACTACCTGTTGATGTAGTTGAAGCAAGTTAGAACTGGATAAACATACAGTGAGAAAAATATTGCAAGGCTATGGAAAATTGGCTGAGCAGTGCAGAGCAAGATTTCCCCTGGGTAAAGAACCAGCGGGAACACAATGGGCTGACTAGCCTCCTCTGCTGTAACTATACGGTGATTCTTTTTGTCTTTTGCTGTAATATGTTTCCAGTTCTTTGATCTGTGCTCCTTGCACCCGACTCTTAAGTTTTATCTCATGTCTTCGATCTACAGATGGCTGTTTGTTTAAGATAAGCTCTAAATGTTAAGAATTTTAATTAGTTATTAAATGCTTCAGATGCAAAAATGTTAAGTTAGAAGTTCAAGGAGAAAATTAATTTTCTTCCATTGAAAATATTTTACCTGAATCATTTAGTAATGTGTAATCCTTTTCCATTCTGTGTTTGAAAACATTTACAGCACTGCACAGGAGTTGGCCATTTACTAGTTACTAAAATTCATCGTTTTATTTGAAGAGTTGGCAAGATCTCCTTTAATCCAGTCGAACATTTCTGTCTAAGCTCCATTCCTCGTTATTTGTGGGACTTTTCCTCCTCCACTCATATTTCCTGTAAAACTGCAATTTTTTATACACTGGCCAAGCTATTGAATTGTTGCATTTCCCTCATCCTGCCCTACTGGTGATAATGCTGATATTAACATTTATTAAACATTTAAATATTACTCAATTTATTGTGTTCAAATAATAAAGGATATTCTGAAAGGCAGGATAAACTGCTGAGGCTGGCAATCTGAAATAAAAAGTGTCGAGAATGTTCTGCAGCACGTTAGGCTGCAAAAGAAACAGTTAATGTTTCACATTAAAGACCCTTCCAGATAAATTCTACTGACTTGAAAGGCTAATGTTTTATTGTTAGACTGATAAATAAATGTAATACGTATTATATGTGTTAATTACTTGTGTTATCATGTTCTGATGGAGCTCCAAGATGCTAATTTAGTTTCTCCTGCCATGGATACACTATGACAGATTTCCAGCATTTTGTTTACATTTTGGAAGTGTATGCCATTACCAATATTTATTGTTAAGTGAAAACAAATTTGGCACACTGATACTTCTAGACATTTGCTGTGTGCAAAGTGGTCTCTATATTTCCAACATTGCAATTGTAGCCATACTTTTCAAGTCTCAATATCATGAATGAATAGTAATATATTTTTAGTTTTTGATTATTGTACAGTGGAACAAACTGTTTCTAGCCAGCAGCTGGATTATCTATTCCCTTTCAATTTGTTACCAAGTATCTGAAATTAATTTTGGAAGGTCTGTAACTCAAAGCTTTGGAGGTAAGTAGTGGAATTAATACATGTTAAAAAAAAGTCTATTGGAATAATGGATAAGATCTTTTGTGATTTTATTTTTCCTACCTTTCAAGCATTTTTTTTGCATAATGTTTGCTACTCTAAATGCTACTTGTTCCAGATTTGATTTAGAAATTCAGATTTCTTTCAGGTAATTTGATTTTTATATGTGAAGAAATTTTAAAGCAATTTTCTTTGTTTTGTGGATTATCCTTGACTTTTACAGTCTGTATATTCAAAGAACAAAAAGGCTCCAATTACTTTACACCATGAGAAGTGGTGAAGTAATAGAATGCTTTTGAGACTTGACCTTACGCATTTATATTAGTTTACATGTTTGAGGTTTGTTTTAACAATATCCCTAATTTGTGACCAACATTTGTGACGCATTGTTGAACAAGTGACTTGGTAATTTTTCATTTCATTGATAAGAAAAATGTCACATTTGTGTAGACTTTATATTTGCTTTTTGGGGGGTGGGGGGAGTCAAAGTTTTATTTACCTATCAACTTTGGCTTTTTGCATATGCAACAAAATAATCCTTACCATGAAACTGCAATATCTAAATCTGTAATGTATACTTATTGTCCCTAATGTTACTATATCCACAGCTTTGGGAACCTTGTCTTCTGTGTTTGGAACAGAGTGGAAAGAAAAAACAGGCAGAGATTTTTTTCAGGTAAAAGAAATGAATAGATTCGTATGGGGACAATTTAAATTATGTACAGCTTATAACATGAAATAAAATTTGAGATTCAGACCTTTCATGTGTTTAATTTTGACATAAAATGTATGACTTCCTGGGAATTTCAGGATCACTGTAACTCCGTGAAAGGACCATTCAGCAGAAATACTGTTAGTATAGATCATATAGGTTCCTGGACACCTGTCAGTGCTAACTGAGGACCTTGGGTTCTGTACTGGAGGGCATATATCTGTCTTTAGCTCTATTTACAATTTCAAAGAACTCTTATGGAGAGAGATGGGCACAGCTCATTAAGATTCTTTGAATTACCATCCCTAACTTGGCCTCCCTTTTTTGGATATTACTCTTAAAGCAGGCACATGTGCATGGACTTCATGTACATAGTTATTGAGGATGGATGGGGAGGAAAATGTGTACACTTTTTCAGTGTGAGAACAGGTTTCACCAAGTGAATGAACATGTAAGTGGAGGTGAACTAGTTGGGCTTCTTTTCAAGGAAGACGTGGAGGGCCCTCATCCTGGTGTGGAATGGAAATGTAGAGAGATTGTTTATCTGTAATAACAATAAGCAGGCTGAGACTAGAAAAATGCCAAAATGGAAAAGAGCATTACAGTCACCTTTTCTTTCAATAGAGACATCAAGAGCATGAGATTTTCCTCAGGTTCTAAATGGAAAGTTTATGCCTTTTCTTTCTTATAAGTTGAATGAGTAAGAAACTGATTGTCCCACTGGGCGATGTTTTTTAATGTGCCACTGGCAGTTTCCGGTCAGTCCCAGTAATGCATGTTGTTTTAGTAACCTGAAGTAATTTACCAGTTGCATACCGTGTTAGAGGTAAGGCAACTTACTTTTACCAATATGTGAAAATTAGAAAATAAAATGATTCTGGACCATTGATGGGTAGATGATGTGGTTTGCTATACTTAATATGAGGTAAAATACAGCATAAAATACTCTACAGGCCAAGTTGGAAGACAAGGAATTATGGATGGTCAGGTGGCTATAAAACAGGAGGTCAGAAACTAAGGGTAAAAAAAAAATATAACTACGCATACTGTGAAAAAGGCTTATGTAGGTGGTGATCCATGTTGATTTGGACTTGGGAATCCAATGGACAGTTTCGGAATCTGTGATCATCTGCTTCGGTCAGGATGCTGGTATAGAGAAAGCCTATGCAAACTGATGTTAGTGCACGAGGGAAAAGGGTATAAATTGACAAGCCATAGAAAAGTATGGCAATAAAAATGTCTAGATATCCTGAAGAGTTGTGAAGATCTGAGTACACAGGTCCATCTGTTACTAGTTATATATTTTTAATTCAATACTCAGGGCATTGTTACATTAAATAAAAAGAACATGCTCAACTTGTATTGAACTGCTTTTCAAGTAATTCTTCAGAATTTGGAATTTGCCACCAATTTTTTTCTTTTAGCCACATTCACAAGGTGAGTTTTTGGTGTACCGATGTTTTAGAAATTGAAATCCCGGTGTGGTGGCATTGCTTTTGGATGGTACACACCTTGTGTAAACTTGAAACCATTTTTAATTTCAAGTTAAGCTTTACTAATTTTAAGGATGAAAATGCCTAATTTCTTTATTGTACATAATGAGTTTTTAGTGCCTTAATAGTTTTGTACTTGTACTTTCACAGTAGTTATACTATTTTAGCATTTAAGTGAAGGTTTCATGACCTTCCTTTTCTTAACTCCTCCCTGAAAAGCAATTTGGAAAGTTTTCTAACCTTATATAATGTATATTTATAGTGGATTACAGTTAATTAGAACACACCAGGACCAGTAAATTTTAGCCCAATTAAGCGGCTGTCACAATTAGCTGAAGTTTCATGAAAATAGTTAAAAAGGTATATTTTTAAAAAAAAGATGAACTGCCATTTAACTGAATAACAAATTATGTATTTAAATGAAATGCAGAACAAATGAGAACATTACTGATACCATTAAAGCATTATAAAGCTCTGTAATAGTTCTTAATAGTTATCGACAGATGAATTCATTCAGTGTAGACTGCCTTGTTTTGACAAATTAATAAAATCAGTACAGACACCTAGTGCAGCTAGATAATGGACTACCTTCATACAATGCCTTCGACAATTATGTTTTCTAAATCTTCATTTTCATTGTAACATTCAAAATGATTGTTGATACCTTCAAATTCTTTGTAATTACTAACTTGTTGAAGTAGTGAAATCATCTTGAGGATTTGACTAAACACATTGATGAAGGTAGAGTCGTAGATGTAGTGTATATAGATTTTAGCAAGGCATTTGACAAGGTACCCCATGCAAGGCTTATTGAGAAAGTAAGGAGGCATGGGATCCAAGGGGACCTTACTTTGTGGATCCAGAATTGGCTTGCTCACAGAAGGCAGAGAGTGGTTGTAGACGGGTCTTATTCTGCATGGAGGTCAGTCACCAGCGGTGTGCTTCAGGGATCTGTTCTGGCTCCCCTTATCTTTGTGATTTTAATAAATGACCTGGATGAGGAAGTGGAGGGACGGGTTAGTAAATTTGCTGATGACACACAGGTTGGAGGTGTTGTGGATAGTGTGGAGGGCTGTCAGAGGTTACAGCCGGACATTGATAGGATGCAAAACTGGGCTGAGAAGTGGCAGATGGAGTTCAACTCAGATAAGTGTGAAGTGGTTCATTTTGGTAGGTCAAATGTAATGACAGAATATACTTTGTAGTATTAATGGTAAGGCTCTTGGCAGTGTGGAGAATCTGAGGAATCTTGGGGTCCGAGTCCATAGGACACTCAAAGCTGCTGTGCAGGTTGACTCTGTGGTTAAGAAGGCATATGGTGCATTGGCCTTCATCTACTGTGGGATTGAGTTTAAGGGCCAAGGGATAATGTTACAGCTATGTAGGACCCTGGTCAGACCCCACTTGGAGTACTGTGCTCAGTTCTGTTCACCTCACTACAGGAAGGATGTGGAAACTATTGAAAGGGTGCAGAGGAGATGTACAAGGAAGTTGCCTGGATTGGGGAGCATGCCTAATGAGAATAGGTTGCGTGAACTTGGCCTTCTCTCATTGGAGCGACGGAGGATGAGAGGTGACCTGATAGAGGTGTATAAGATGAAGAGAGGCATTGATCGTGTGGATAGTCAGAGGCTTCTTCCCAGGGCTGAAATGGCTAGCATGAGAGGGCAGTTTTAAGGTGCTTGGAAGTAGGTACAGGGGAGATGTCAGGGGTAAGTTTTTAACGCAGATAGTGGTGAGTGTGTGGACTGGGCTGCTGGCAGTGGTGGTGGAGGCAGATACGATAGGGTCTTTTGCGAGAGTCTTGGATAGGTACATGGGGTTTGGAAAAATAGAGGGCTATGGGTAACCCGAGGTAATTTCTAAAGTAAGTACATGTTCAGCACAGCATTGTAGGCCGAAGCGCCTGTATTATGCTGTAGGGTTTCTGTGTTTCTATTTAATTTTCACCCCTGGCCGTTTCTGGTATCTCCAAGGCTGAAAGCTTGAAACAGCAGCCTCCTGCCCCGGTTAAGCAGTCATCATCATAGCTTGTCACACCAGCCAGCCAGCCACTCTAGTGTTGTTTGGTTGATGTTGAGCAGGTCAGTGTCAGCTAAATCAGGTGAGAGTGGGCAGTTGTGCAGAACGTGTTCAATGTTCTGCATTCTTTAGCAGTTAAGCAGTGTGGTGTCCCAAATAATAAAAGAGAATCCGGGCTATTTTCTAGATTAGTTTTTGTTCTTTAAGACTTGTCTCAAATAAGCGGCTGCCCCAATTAACAGGAATCCATTGTATTGGCTTGAATACTTATATAAAAAAAAATGTATACCAAGTTAAATTTGAATTTATTTCAGGATTCATCAGTCAACTGTTATCACTCAATATCTTTTAACTTCAGATTTTTTTGAAGCAGAGTTAAGTTTTGCTTCATTTAACAGGATGTGGATAGTATTTGCCTTTAAGAGCTAACATTTACTGCTCATTTATTTTGATTTCTCAAAAATGACATAAAATGAATCTGAATATTTTTGTGTCAAAGAGACACAAAGTCTTGTATTGTGCTAAGATTTCAGAGTACATATCTATATTTTTTATTATGCTGGGATATTACTCCGTGACTAATATCAGTTATAATATTTAACGTAAGACCTTGATTAGTTATTAGTTTAGAATTTTAAAAAAGACATTGGTCAAAAAATGATAAAATTAGAGCTTAATGTGATATTTTTCATAACCTTGTTGCCATTTGTTTCCCTTAGTTTGAATTTCCCTTTAATAGAAATAATTAATTCAGTTAAGTATGGCAGAGCATAAATGAGATTACTGGGAGTCAAGTTTGATATGCATTTGACATCCAGTTCAATTCAAGAATGGGGAAATGCAAAGTTAACATTTGATTTGGAATTGGCTCTCAATATATTGCATTTTGTTGGAACTATCAACTGACTTTAGAGTTTGTGTAACTGATTGTTGCCTTCCGCTTGGGATATTTTATACTCCTGCTTTTCAAGCTCCAAGTTGGTTTAGAAATCATTCTTCCTTCTCGACTTTTCCTGGAGTTAGATGGCTGAATTGAATCAAATGGAAAAATTCAGAATGAGTACATTTGAGAACAACGTTGATTAATCCACAATTAATAGTGATGGTGAATTTTGCTTGCGAAGTTTGAAAATTTAAAGAGTATTTGAAAGTGGTATCTGATTGGGAAACTATGGCAATGTAGTATTTTGCAACGGTAATTGAGAAATGTGCTGTTTCTTATTTGAAAGCGAATTGATTTTAACAGGGAAATGCCGCAGGGAAGCCTTCTCTAAAGTGTCCAAAGGGACCTTTGTTAGGCTGTTGTACATCAATTGCTCTTTTAAAGTGAGTTTTGTTTTAACAAGGAAGATTGTAAAACACTAATTCCACTGGATAGTTGCAAATGCTGATTGCTAGATTTTAAAACAATCTGTGATTTTTTAAATGCTGCAGGTTTTTCTCTTGTGATTAGTTAGGATGCAAATATATTTATCTGGCAAAGTCCATGAGCAATGTTGCATACTTTAAGTAGTTCAATTTAAAAGAATGCTAACCAACTTCTGGTTGCTTCAGTTCTAGGTGACCAGGTTTCAAGAATTTTTTTTATAATTTATCTCAAATCCTTCTGTTAACATGGATATTTAAAACCCTAAACTATAACAGATGAACATAAATTATTTATTTAATGTGGGGATTGATAAATATCTGCAGTCATGTAGAATTAAGCAGCCACAGTCCTAGATAATTCCTAAGGAAAGCTTACAAAATGTTAAATACCAGAGTATGACATATGGAATTCTTTTGTACACTTAATAACCCATAAATTTATGGCTTAGCTTTAATATGTATTTTCCCTGTGTATATAACTTAATTAAATTCTAATTAGAAATTTGTTTAGAAAAGTATATTTAAAATGCCTCTTGTCTTCTAGTTTTGGAAAGACAATATTGAAGATAATGAAATACGAGAGCTCATTATTTTTAGGAACAATGGATCACAAGGTTAGTGAAACTTTTCAAAGGCTAAACAAGCACTTATCCGAACAATTGATGTTATTTATTGTGAATAGTAGTTTCAAATGTACCTTTTTATGGATGTATGGTAAAAATTAATAACTGCACATTTATAAATGTCTTTCCCTAATTTTCAGGTCCTAATCTGTTACATTATTGAGTTGTGTGATGATCATATCAGTGATTATTCTAAAAGAGACAGAAGGAATGTCAAGAAATTGTTTTGGTACAAATTTATGGCTTTGTAACCAGATTTTTATTTAATATTTTATGAACTTTTTTTTTCCATTTTAGGTGCAGATATAGAAATGGACGTGGGGAAGTCTTTATTTCACCCTTCTCATAAACTTGGCATTAATGATGTTGAGGGGCAACGGGTGCTTCAGATAGCAATAATCCTTCGCAATTTGTCATTTGAAGAAAGAAATGTGAAGTTATTGGCAGCTCACCGTACATGCATCCGCTTTCTTTTGTTGTGTTCCCATTGTCAGTATGCTTCTCTCAAGCAGCTTGGGCTAGACACATTGGGTAACGTTGCAGCTGAGGTATGAACTTATGTAGACTAATATTATTTCAGTTATTAAAAGTTATATATATTCTAAGTTATTGCAAAGTGCATTTTAAAATTGCAAGATACCAAAAATATTTTAAAGATAAAAATGAATGAGAGGTTTTACACTTCCTTAAATTTTTGCACGTTGGATGGTCAGTCAAAACAAAAGTAGATTTTTTCTTTTAAAAGTATAGGTGGCTTCCTTCATTTTTACTTTATGTCCATGTGATCTAGGCTCCATTAATTTCTTCAAATCTTCAACAATTGAATATATTGGATTCTGTCCTTGTCATGTTATAATGTTTCTAATCTGTCACTGCCTTTCCTTTCTCTTTTAGTAGCTTGCATAAAATTAATTTTGCCCTTGCTGTTATTTCATGTAAATCCCACATACCAGCCTAGCAATGAAAACCTTTCAACTTTCCTTTATCAGAAATCTCTCTATCTTTGCTTTAAAATTATTTAAAAGCTGTTTCCAGCACTCTTGAGGTGACTTTCAACCCCCATATTTGAAACTGTGATATTCTATTTTGAAGTTCTCCCACAATTTGAAACCTATTCACCATATCCACTCTATTAAGATTTCTCAGGATTTCATTGGGTCAGGCAGGATCTCTGGAGGGAAATGAATAGTTGATGTTTTGGGTGATGTTTGGGCCTCCACCTGAAATGTTGACTATTCATTTCCTTCCACAGATCTTGCCTAAGCTGCTGAGTTCATTTTAGTTTTTTTTTGCTTCTGCAGTCTCTTGTGTGTCTCTGTTTCTTATGTTTCGGTCACTTCCTCAACTACTGTTCAACCTTTCCTAATCAAATAACTCCTTCAATTCCAGGTATAAAGCAAATAAACCTTCTCTGAATTACCCCCCCCCCCCCCCCCAAGTACTGTAATATCTTTTCTTAAATAAGTATTCCAGATATGGTCTCAAGAATGATGTATACGTGTCCATACTTTTATATTGAATTCCTCTCACATTAAATGTTCTTTTTTATTTACTTGGTTAATTGACCTAGCAGCCTTTGTTAATTGTGCATTAGAATACCCAGATCTCTCTGCGTGTTGATTGTCTCCATTTGGAGAAGATGGTTCTTTTAATTTTTTTTGCTGAAATGGGCTATTTCATCTTTCTATTATATTGTATTTGTCTCATTTTTGCCCATTCATTTGAACCATCCATATGCTTTTATAGTCTACAATCTAGAACATGTGGTATCAGGTGCAGAGGAGTGAGAGGGGGTGAGGGACTATTAATACGAAAAAAAAATTTCAGCCATGATTATTATCACCTTTGCTTTTTTTTGATAACAGTGCTAATGTAGGTTTTTTTTTGTTCATATAGTTTTAACACTTCAGGAATTGAGTTGTTGAAAATTGGGACATTTGGGGAAATAGCACAATGCTTAAAAACTTTAAGTTTTAAAGAAAATGGAAATGTACCACTGTTGAGGCCTGAGAGAAGGAGGGCAAGTTATTTTGGTGGTGAGAGTCATCGACTACATCAGCTTTGAAAATGACGGAACCCAACATACAACATAAATGATTTGAATTACACAGAACCAGGAGAAGGTTGGCAGGAAATTGTTGAAGGTTTTGGAGGAAGATTGGTTTTGATTTGAAAACTAAGATATTGGAAGTAATAAAGCCAGCTGAAGAGGTGACATCAGATTGGTAACCATACTGTGATATATTGTTCAGATGGATTTAAGGGCATTGAGAAAAGAGACCAGGCAATGAAGTTATGCTTTGATTTTTCCCACAAACTCTGATGTTAAACTGGAAGCTCAATTTTAAAGTAGAAAGCCACCATTTAAGTGAGTGATTTCAAGAGGCAAAAGAGCTTTTCAGCAAATTGCAGCAAGACATTGTCTTCTCATGGTAATGTCCTTGATAGAGATTTGTTTGATTACAGATTATATTGTTACATTAAGTTACACTATAATGATCTGCTATAGAAGAGCATTTAACAGCCTTTACTATTATATGTGTACTTGGTTGTTTAGTTTTTTTTTGTTTTTGCCGGGAAAAATAAATATGAATGATCAATAGCACAGTGCGCAAATTAGATTGTGTACTTACTATCTAGCACCATTAAATATGGATATGATACCAACCATTCATTTACTTAGACATTGAAATTCTACATTTATTAGTAGTAGTTGGAATTAACCATATGGTTAATGGATCTTGATTTTATTCCTGTGAGGTTTATACATCAACAAATGCTGAAACTTGGCTATTCTTGGTACCTTAAATTGAGGATGTGAGATGGGCTTTCTGCAAAGCAGAAAACAGCTTTGGCATTTTGGATGTTGCTCCTTAGTTGAATTTGATCTCCCATACCCATGTAACTAATGGCAAGTGTAATTAACCACAGCAACATCCATCCTATCCATCCCATTACACTGAACTTGAGTAATGATAGTCTGGCCTCTTGTTTGCTTCACATTCATGTTGGACTTGCTTTCATGCTTGGAACACCATTGAAAGTTCTAAATCAGTTCTGTTGCTTTACCTTTGTCACAGTATCAATGATCATTTGTCAGAACTAGAAAATTATTGTTGTAAAGCATTGTAAGATTATTTCAACCAATGATTAAAAACAAAATTGGCTGTTGTTTAATTCTAGTAAGCACTGGAGCAATTTGAACTTTACTTTTAAATGTCAATTTCATAATGAAGTTGGATGTTAAATGTTCTTGGCATTCTGATTCACTTTTGATGTCTATATCAAGGACATTACTGATGATTAGCAAGTTTTGAAACCCAGTGACAAATAACTAAGGCGTATGCAGATAGAAAATTGCATATATTGAAGAGATTAATATTAATTTCACTTGTTTTTAATCTTACAGCTTCAGTTGGATCCTGTTGATTTTAAAAGTACACATCTAATTTTTCATACAGTAACAAAGTGTCTTTTTTCCTGTGACAAGTGTTTGAAGATAAGAGGTAAGCAACTTGAATAGAAGTTTCATTTTTTTTTTAAAGTTTAACCGTACATTCCCTCAAACCTGTTTTTTTTTGTGTGTGCTTTCTAGGTATGGAAATACTAGGAAACCTGTGTAGAGCTGAAGATAATGCAGACTTGATATGTGAATATGTGGATCAGGAGTCATACAGGGAGATCATATGCCACCTAACTTTACCTGATATGCTGCTGGTAATCTCTGCATTAGAGGTGCTATACATGCTTACTGAACTAGGAGAAGTACCCTGTGCAAAGATAGTTAGTGTGGAAAAAAGTGTGGGTAAGTATAGTGAACTTAACAGGTGAAAATGGGAAAACAACTTCATTATTTCAACATCCTTACAGCTTGATATCTCACGATCTTAGATTTGAGTAGAGCTAAGTAAATTGCAGCATGTATTTTTGAATGTAATTAGAAAAAAAGGATCTTTTTTGTGGCTTGTTATTAAAACAAAATGGAGGTCATTCTGCCCATCAATTAACACTGATTAGTCTCATCAGTCCCACTCCCCCCATCCACCACCACCAAATATTTTCTCTCACATGCCTGTGAATTCCAATATTGATTTTACTGTTTAAACACTAATTTTAAAGTGATCAATTTAATCTGTCAGTTAGCATCTTGGGATTTGGGAGGAATGTGGAGCATATGAGGGAAACCTACAGAGTCATAATGAGAACGTGCAAATTCTATACAGCGACAGAGGTCGGCATTGGACCTAGAGTTGTGAGTCACCTACACAGCCCACTGTGATGTTCATTTATATAAGAAAAATAACTGGCATCATTTCATAATGACAAGTGTACTATCCAAGCATGTGTAAGTTACAGACTATGATTTTTTTTTATTTTTGGAACAAAACCAGAACATTCTTTTTTAAAAAAAAAAAAAAAAAAAAAAAAAAAAAAATCCAGCTGGCCTAGCGGCATCAGCGAGGAGGGAAAAAGAGTTAATGTTTTGGGTCAAGGACCATTAAGCAGAACTGTAGAAGTGATAAATTGCAGAAAGTCAAAGGGATAGAGAGAACGGGTGATATTTGTGATAGTGTAGGTTAAAGTTATTAAGGTAATAATTACTTTTTTAAAAAATTGGCTCTTGGAGATGAAAAAAATATTGAGATAGCCGCACTGTAGAGGAGAACAAAAACAGAGCGCTTGCTTAAAACTATTAAATTAAATACCAAATCCAAACATCTTCAGCCCCAAAAGGAAGATAGGAAGCTGAGATGCTGTGTTTCAAGCTTCTATTAGATATTATTGGAGCAGTGTAGGAGGTTGCAGTTAGAGTAATGCAGAGAATTAATGTGACATGCCTGGAAGCTTTGTAGAATAAAGTTAAGGAAACATTTGATGTAAGAAACAGCATTTGGAAATAGTTAATAAACTAATTGTTATTTTGACAGTTTTGGTCTGGAAAGCTTCTGTCATTGTAATTCTCCGTGCACTGTCACTATGACAGCCTATGTTACTCCAATGATGCCCAATATAAACTTGAAGAATGGCACCTCATCTTCCATCTGGGTACATTGAAGTCCTTGAGACTTAATATTGAATGAACAATTTCGTAATCTCTCTGTCTACAAGTATTGTTTGTTTCCATTTTCTCTTCTGTCTCTCATCTTGACAATTTTGGTCTGTCCCCTTTACAGGCACTCTTTTATTTTCTATCTCTTTCTCCTCTGCAACCTAACTTTAAAATGTAGAAAATAGCAGGAAGAGCATGCCATTTGTCCCTTTTGAACCTGCTTCATTATTCAGAATGAGTACAGTTAATCCTCTTCCACAGTGCTGTATTCCTGCTCTCCCTATGCTCTTTGTGTCTGTCTATCAATCGCCTTAGATAAATTTGTCAACTTGATCTTAAAAGCCTTTTGTGGTAGTGAATTTCACAGATTCGGCTCCCTTCGAGTGAAGAAATTTCTTTTCTTGGTCCTAAGTTATTTGCCCTATGGGCTGAGATTGTTCTGTCTCAGGAAAGCAGCTAACAAAATCAAGGATGCCTGTCTCTTCTCCCAATGGGAAGAAGATTTAAGAACTTCAGAGAGCATACCACCAGACTTGAAGACAGTTTCTACGACAATAGAATGGACCTCTCATGCTAAAAGATGTCTTCTTGATCATACAATCTACCTCAGTGTTGCCCTTGTGCTTTCTTGGTGTACCTACACTGCACTTTCTCAGTAACTGCAATGCAATATTCTGTATTCTTTGGTTAATCATCTCATTGTTACGCATGGCATGAGATGTCTGGATGACGTGCAAAACAAAAACATGTACCATATCTCAGTGCATGTGACAACGATAAACTAATAGACTGCATGTCATCATCGAGGGGAAACACCCCTTATCCTGAACTTCTAGCCTCAAAGTAAGATAAATTTATAATGCACAAAATTGAAACAATAGTGTCAATTGATTTATTAAAAACAGCTTTGTTTCTCCAAACAACAAAAGCATGGCTGAAAAGAAACACACAGAAGACTCAAAAATAACCATTTTAAGTACATCTGCAATTTGTTACCTCATTCACAAATTCTAATTCACAAGCATTTCAGAGAAAAGAACATGTTCCTATGTATATCAATTTGAGGTAATGCATGATAAATCACCAATTATTCTACTAAATTCTAGTGAATACATTTAGTCAACCCAGTCTGTTCATGAAACTGCCCTAATAGTTTGTTTTATCACTTTTTAAATTCTGATGAAGGGGTTTTTGACCCAAAATGTCAACTATATCTCTACTGATGCTATCCGAAGAATGGTTCCATCATTCTGTTATTTTTGGTTTGGACTTCTAGCATTTTGCCCCACTAATTTTATGGAAATCATTTGCAGTTGGCTTTGGATGTTCCCTCTTTTGTGTCACATTAGCTTTAATATGCCCTCTAGCCTTTAACAATGAAAACAGCATGTATATTGCTAAAATCAAAAATAGGCTGTTTTGATGACATCATCATTGTCAAATGAAAAGGGTATTAATTAAAAAAGCAATTAAAAGGGAACAAAAATAATCCCTTTTTACAAAAAGGCGCTGCACTGTGGTAGTTAAAATGTTTCCAAAATATATCAGCTTTAGATAATGCATATAATCCACCAATTAATAAAACTGCTCTGTGGTATTTTTGCTAATTGGTGGTTTATATGCATTATACCCTGAATTGATATATTTTGGAACATTTTGTACTTTAATTTGAAATATTTGTTAATTTGAATTTCTGAATGAGGCAACAAATTGCAGATATATTTAAATTGACTTTTTTTAACCCTTTTTGTATTGCATTTCACCTATATTTTTGCATTTTTGAGAAACCAAAGTTAGTCAAATCAATTGACAGAACTGTTTTAATTTTGTACATTATAAATTTATCTTAGAAGATTTAAGTATTGGAGAGAAGTTTGAGAAATGAGAAGAGTTAGAATTAGAGGGGAAGAGTGTTTATGGGATGGGGGAAGTGATGCACATATGAAGGGCCTGATAAGAATCACAAGATTTAGGTTTTGCATACAATTATCAGAAAAATTAGGTTACAAAATAGTTGAGGATGGCAGGAAATGATAGTAGTATCGGGCAGATTGAGGAAATGTGGTGGTCTAAAATTATACCTAGATGGTAAGTTGAAACTTGTTAGGAGATTAATGTATAACATTTTACATTTATTTAGTGTCTTTTAACCTGGACAAACATTTAAAAATGCTTCATTTTGTCATAAGTTTCAATCCTTGGGAGAGGATTAAGTGAAGTGATCCAAATCTTGGTTAGAGACTAGTCAACTTGTGTTAGGAAAATTTATTGTATTGATAAAAATGGACTATGCACAGATTACATCTGAGAGCCTGTAATATAGGGCTTTAAAATAGATTGTTAAATGACATTGAATCCAACCTGATGATTTAAAAGGTGATAGTGCTTAGAATATGCAATGAAATAAAAAGGGAAAGTTAACTTTCTTCTGCCTTGCAAATTTGCAATATTTAAAGAACAGTCAAAAGAGCAAAAGAGACTGACTTGAGATGTGGTCTTCAAGACGTATAAAATCACGAGGAACATAGTGATTGCAATCAGCCTTTTTCATAGGCTTGGGAAATTTAGAACTAGAGAGCATGTGTTTAAGGTGAGGGAGAAAAGATTTAATAAGAACTTGAGGAACATTTTTACATAAAGGGTGGTAAGTATGTGGAATATGCTGTGGGATGGAATGATTGAAGATGGTGTAATAACGACTATTTTTAAAAGACAGGTGCATGGATAGGAGAGGTTTAGAAGTTATGGGCAGAATGCTGGAAAATGGGACTAGCTTGTATCTACCATTCAGGCTCCCAAACAGTCCTTCCTGGTGAGGCGACACTTCACCTGTGAGTCTGTAGGGGGTTATCTATCGTATCCAATGCCCCCAGTGAGGCCTCCTGTATATCAGTGAGACCGCTTCGCTGAGTACCTATGGTCCATCTGCCAGAAAAAGTGGGATCACTCCATGGCCACCCATTTCACTTCTACTTCCTGTTCTCATTTCGACATGTCAGTCCATGGCCGCCTCCACTGCCGCGATGAGGCCACATTCAGGTTGGAGAGGTAACACCTTTCATTCTCTCTGGGTAGTGTCCCCTGACTGCATGTATACTGATTTCTCAAACTTCTGGTAATTGCTCCCACCATTCTCATTCCCGTTTTCCCCCCTCTCACCTTATATCCTTATCTGTCCATCACCTTCCTTTGGTGCTCCTGACCTGTCAGATACCCACTTCTCCAGCCCTTTATCTCTTTCACCTATCAGCTTCCCAGCTCTTTACTTCACCCCTCCGTCTCTCTTGGTTTCAACTATCACTTGTCACCTTGTACTTCTTCCTCCCCTCCCTCCCCCCGCCTTCTTGCTCTAACTTCTTATCTTTTTTTCCAGTCCCGACGAAGGGTCTCGACCTGAAATGTTGACTGTACTCTTTTTCCATAGATGCTGCCTGGCCTACTGAGTTCCTCCAGCATTTTGTGTGTGTTGAAGGGACGTCTTGTTTGGCATGGACCAGTTGGGCTGAAGGGCTTGTGTCTGTGCTGAGCGAATGCATGGGAACAAGCCCTTTCTAAGACTGGAAATTTGTTCAGTGCAATAGAGTGAAGGGCTTTGTGGCAAATGTTCTCAAGCAACTGTTTTGCTTGTAGTTATTTGCAACTTAATGACTTTTGTTCTGTAAAGTCGTTGGCTTAGATGAAGCACAGCAAATTGTTGGTAATCAAATCGATAAAGCCTTCTCTCATTTGAGCATAACTGATAGCGAAAAAATAATGGAAAAAGGACCTGTGAGAAATTAACCTTTTTTTTAAAAAAAAATGTGTAATGTAGCAAATAATGTAGTGTTTGAATAAGTAGTAGTTAAAATTTTGCCCTTAATGTAAAATGTTCCAGTGAAATCTGATTTTTGTTTTGCCAGTTAAATACAGTGTATCACTAATTAATGCATTCTTCATTGTACATGTCTCTTAGTATGCTATTATTGAACATATTGGTTCTGGAGAATTTACATACAAATTTTATAATGAAGTTACAGTGAGTTAGGTGATGGCATTGTTATATGGTTTATAAGTTTAAAAATTCTCTCAAATACACCAACGGTAAGATGATTACAATTGAGGTTGTGTTTCGGGTTTTTTCTTAATATATGAAATTCACACTGAAGAAGATTGAGCTTTCAGTTACATTCCAAATGAATTGCCAACAATTTAGC
This sequence comes from Mobula birostris, assembly GCF_030028105.1. Lineage (NCBI taxonomy): Eukaryota > Metazoa > Chordata > Chondrichthyes > Myliobatiformes > Myliobatidae > Mobula > Mobula birostris. The sequence continues at coordinate 5,265,633 of NC_092378.1, read as the reverse complement.
TGATCAATTTATTTCTAGGAGCCTTAAGTAGCTAGAATGGCACACCTCCCTTCCTTTTGGTCAGTTTTGTTAGCTGATAGTGGATTGGACAATGTAATGATCCCTCATTTTCCTAGTGAATAAAAGGTTCTATTTTGTAGTAAGTGCAGGAAAGGGGATTAAAATTCTGGATTTTCGTGTATTGTTTTGTGAACTGCTTAGAACATTTCAGATGTTATACAATACAGCAATATTTCCCATTATTTGTACATAAGAAATATCCTTTTGGGTAAAGGTTAAAGGAATTATTAGAAACTGTTAACAAAATCCAGTAAGATGTGATTACTAAAGAAAAGAATGGCTTTTGAGACCTTTTCTGGTCCCCATCTCCTACCAGCACTTGGCCAGATACGGCAAATTCAAACACAGCTGCAAGCATTTCAGATCAACTATTACAAATTCCTGTATAATATCCACAATCAATGTCATTGAGTTTCACAGTTTAAAGAAAAATTCACCTTGTATTCATATCAGTTTACCAGCAGGAGAACATTATCTCTGACAAATGAAGTTAATGAGTACTCTTATTCAAATTTTAATTTATTTTAAATATATACTTTTAATATATAGCTTTTTAATATATTGTTTTTGCATGATTTTTAATCTCTTCAGTATATGCATACTGTTATTGATTTATTTATTATTTTTTCCTCCTTTAATTATGTATTGCATTGAGCTGCTGCTGCTAAGTTAACAAATTTCATGACACATGATTCTAAATTGTAAATTTAATAAAAACAATTGTTACATCATATGCCAAAGGTTAAATTCAAATTTAGTATTGGATATATTCAATATGCAGTTTACTTTCTCTTGCCAGATATGTTGGTATGTCTTGTGTCAGTGGACATCCAGTCATTTGGGTCTGATACATCTACTACCTTCAAACTAATAGAATATCAGAGTTCCAACCACCAAGTAATTTCTGAGGTCAGACCACAAGCAATGGAGCACTTACAACAAGCGCCAATCCAGACTACACCAGCTTCAGGTATATGGTCAGCGATGATTTGAAAATAAATACATTTTAAGTGTTGGAAATCTGAAATCTAGAACTCCGAAAAATCAGACTGATTATTGAAATTGAATATTTTGTACTGCAGTACTCTTGGTGTCCATTTTGACTTGTATGCTGGAAAACTGATTTAGCTAAGAGAACTATCACGTTTTCTAGCTTCAGTAGCCCCTGAACGGGGGAGAAAGCTGGTCGAATTTAAAATGAGGGACTTGAATGGACGGAAGAACATTCAGATATATATCACAAATGTACACTGAAGTTAATTCAGCATATTTGATCTTTATAACTAGAATGTTATCTGTGTTAATGCTTCTAACTAGTACTACTTATTAAACAGAAACTTCCAAACAGTTAATACTTTTACCAAGAAAATCAAAAGACTGAACTCTATTAATCAAACAGATAAAAAATGTTGTGACTATTTAAAAGTATCACACAATGAAAATGGAGTTTATATCACTATTTCACCATCTAAAGCAATGTGAGAAAATAATTTGTGTTGTGGTAGAGAGAAGAGTCAGATACAATGTTTCCTCTTGACTACATGGATTATGCAAGAGTTAAGCTTTGACATGATTCCTTCTTTGTGGCCACAAGCCCATGCCACTGAATTGTTTTTAGCTAAACAAGAATTGACAGACTCCACACACTGTCTAATTGTATCTGACACTTACAGCATGTCTTTAATGTGTTTCATTCTCTACCACATACCTACCAGTTGAGAACTCTGTCCAATACCTGACAGTGATTCATCTTGGACTCCAATTAACCATGACTGAGGGGAAAAAAAATCTTAACTAAATTTATGATATCCAGACGAATGGAAATTGTTTTTAAATGTTACATTGGGAAGTATTTTCCCTGCATCTTTTAAACAAAAATCACATGAATTTGCCTGTGTGATGTGCGTAAATCTCGTGTAAACTATTTTGTTTCCATGCTTTTTATTTAAAAGGTTTTCTTTTCAAATTATATCTTCCACATACAAACACTTGGGTCTCCCTAACTGTAGTTGTACAATGATGAATGGTTTACATAATCTTCTTCACAGGACTCCCTGCATGCCATTGGTTTTAACCTCACATTGACTTCGAGTTTTAAACCCACATTGCCCATTTTCTTCTTTCTAACATTTCATCCTCTACTTTTTTTTCCTTTTATGATCATAACTTTGTGCTGTTGAATGATTTTAAGTCGACTTAATCATTTCACTTGTAACAAACCAAGTAAACAGAAAGAACTTTGGCCATGTCCTTGCAGGGTAGTTTATCTTTAGATGACTGTAGTAAAGTTCTGGACATATCTGCTGTTAGTACATTCAATCTGAGGAAATTAATGTGGTGTCTTAGAGGAGCTAAATGTAAAATAACCTTTAATAGCAAAGACATCAAAGCTATCCAGTTACAAGCTAGTTGTTTTAGATTTGTCTAATAGGAATTTCTACATTTATTTCATTATTAGTACCTCTTCATCATAAGATTGATGACTGTTGGCCACAATAATTTTAACAAAATAACACTTGATACCAAGCTATCTTGGGTAGCAGCTATGTCATTTGGGCAACTGGTTAATTAAAATACATTCCCAAATATTCTCTAAGCTTGTTAGTCAACTTCCTGTACACCACCAGAGTTTTTAAACTTCCAACAAATAATTTGGCTCCACGCTAGGCCAGCCATTTGGCCTTTATTCCTAACCAACATGAACATGGTACGGCTGCTGGAAAATGACTGCCATCTTTCTTTGTTTAACAGCAGAGACCAGGCATATTCTCACAGAGAGGAAGGAAAATTTGGAGGGATGTTTTTCCTGGGGCCATGTTCATGCACTTCCTCGTGACTTGGAGAATGGTCTGTGGCGTGGGGAGACCTGAAAAAGTGTAAGGGGAGAAAATATAAACTTACAACAAAATTTAGAAGCATTGTAGCCTTAAACTAGGCAGTAGGGATTTGTTCACTGTGGTTGCTGTATACTCTTGATTTTTTTTTAGATATGCATATCTCTGTCCCTGATAATCTATTTTATAGAAGCTTCCGTGGATGGAAGGTCTGCTCTTGAAGGAGAAATGGAAGTTGCCCACTGTAATTTCTGTTCTCCAAAGAATGGTTTTCAGACAAAAATCTGTGGTCTCTTGACAAAAAAAACTCTTGCTATGGCCATAGTGGTAGGGATAGGTGAGTGAGTGGGATGGGGCACTGGGGAAGGAAAATGTAATTCCTTTAATGGTGTTTAAGTTGAAAAAGAAACAGTCACCAGCTATAATGGAGTAAGTTATTGTTTTTTGCAAGCTGAAAAGAAAAGCACTGGACCATTACAGATAACATCATTGTCTATCCCTTCATCTCCAATCTTTGTTTCTTCCTCTGCTTTCTTACTGATTTGTTTTGTGGCTTATTTTAGCTTTACCCTCACCACCAAAAGATATTGAAGGCGCATTTGATACCTTTTACAATTTCGATTTATTTATCTAACCATTAATTTTCAAGCAATAGTTTTCTGCCCTCACATAAGAATGTGTATTCTGGGGCAAATAGCTTCCTGAAATCATAAAATTCTCATTCTCTCTGGGCTTTTGCCATCATTAAGTGCTCGGTGAAGGCTAACTTCTTAGCAGTGTATTGCCAGTGGACTGCATGAGAGCAGAGGATCACTTCTCTTTTTTTAAAAAAGAAATGCCTCCCTTCCTTGTGTCTTCTCCAATTGGCCAGAGAATTTCAGAAGCTGCTCTGTTACACCACCTCCTGGTGCTAAGCACATGTCACCCCCAGTAGACAACTTAAGATTCTTCCAGCATTGCAAGGAATCAGAGCCACTTATTATCCAAATGGTGACACAAGAGCATGTGGTGACTTTTGAGAGTTTCTGCCTGCATACGTACAATTAGGTAAACCCAAGTGTTTATATGCGTAGTTGTGCTTGGAGAACAGAACTTACAATGAGGAGTAATTTCCCTTTATTTTGTAGTTTGAAAGTATATGAATAAAACATAAGGGTAAATAGCTATTTATCAACATTTGTTCATATTGCTCTTAAACAATATGCCTTCATTGTATGTTATGCCACCAACTTGCCTCCTCTATTATTGATCCTTTTTTTCCTCACTCGCACAGCACCAAGAGTTGGCCCTGTAGCAGTAACCCCGCCAGGAATGGAAGTTGACAGTGAAAAATTTTGTTGCCAGTGGTAAGTGTAAATCCTTATGACAAATATTCCTTGATTAATAATGTGTATTTCAACAGTAGTCATTGAAAGCATGTATGCTATACAGTGTTAATTATGTGACGATCTGGTTCTGCCCAAATACAGCGACTCTTTGTAAGTGAAATACTATTAGGCTGTTTTCAAAGAGCAAATGGGAAGATGCATTTGTAGCGCAATACTTCAGTTGATCTTTGACCTTTGTTGATCTACTGAACATGAAAAATCTACTTTTGGTCCAGTTGTTTGAGTATATGATTTATAAAACAATTAAATGTAGTGGATTCTGTATAATTAGGGCACATTGGGACTAGTATATTTTGGCCCAATTCAGCCTTAATTAGCTGAAGTTTCATGGAAATTTAAAAGGTAACTACCATTTAACTGAGTAACAAATGCTGTATTTAAATGAAACACAGAACAAATTAGAACACTACCAACGCTACAGATAAGTGCTTCAGTTTCTAATAGTTACTGATGGAGGAATTCATCTAATGTACACTGCTGTGTTCTTTAGATTGAACCAAATTGGCGCCAACACCTAGTGCAGTTAGTGGATTGCCACCATAAAATGCTTTAGACTCCAAATCTTCATTGTAATGTTAAGATAATTGTTGGTACCTTAATTCTTAGTAGTTTCTAACTTGTTGAAGTAGTGAATTCATTTAATTTTTACTCCTGGCAGTTTCTGACATCTCTAAACCCGAATGCTTGAAACTGCAGTGAGTAAAACGGTTCTAAATTGCCTTGCTGTTTACTTCTTAGCAACTATCAGTGATGAAAATCACTGCTTTTTGAACACAAACAACAGGCATTATTTCAAAAACTGTTTGCTGTGAGCGTGGTATACTGTCTAATGGCCAAGCAATTGCATGCGATGGATGCTAATTTGAAACTGTACGGCAACAGTCTTCTGTCCCAATTAAGCACATAGTGCCCCAAATAAACAAAGGGAATTCAGGCTATTTTCTCAATTACTTTTTGTTCATGAAGACAGGGGTCCCCAACCTTTTTTGCACCACGGACCAATTTAAGATTGACAATATTCTTGCAGACCGGAGGGTGGGTGGGGGTGGGGTTGTGGGGGGGATGGTGTTCAAATTCAACAGTGCATGACAGGGAATGAGGAAAGGTGCAGCTGACTCGTATCGTTTCCTTGCGGCCCGGTAGCACATGCTTTGCGGCCTGGTGGTTGGGGACCACTGCTTTAAGAGTTGTCCTAAATAAGCTGCTGCCCTGATTAATGCCCTGATGGCCCAATTAACTGGAATCCACTGTATTGGGTTAAAGTGCTATAGCCTTAATAACCCATGGTGATTTAAATTTAATACATAAAAAATAATAAGTTCTTTCACTGTGGTTCAGATTAAATATTTAAGATATATGGGTTCTGCATTTGGAACCTGTACCCTTTAGCCCACTTACGACTTTAGAAAATAAGCTGGCTTTAAGTCCAAAGCAATTCATACACTGAGAATAAATTTAACCTTTAAGATGACTTAACTCAGGAATTAAGCTCTAGTACATTAGTGAAAAGTGAATGAAAGGACGGGTTGACAGTGAAAGATGAAGGAAGTTCATGTGAACACTGTGCTGTCAAATACAAATTGCATATACAAATTGCCAAAATATAAGTTGTGCAGTTTACGGATCTTGGAGTGCCATGGTATAAATTCAAGGTGTTTGTGTTCATGTTCCATGGCTGAGGTTGTTGGCCTTGACAGAAGGCACAATTTATCCTTCAAGAAATAAGCTAGCCCAATTTAAATTGTTTCTTTGACATTACATTGTATATAAAACATGCATGAAGTATCGAGATACATGGCGTCATTGTGCATTAATCTGAGAAAATTTTATTAATCTTGGTTTGCTCTTCCTGTCTAGGACATTGCAGTGTATTTTTAGACTGATAATTCTTGTTGATGGATGATTGCATATCAACATTTGAAATGGTCAAGAGACAGCCTTTATATCATGATGTATTTTGCATGTATTTACATATTTTAGCTGATAATGGGCTGAAAAATCGGACTTATTCTTTAGCCCATGCAGTCCAATTTTTTTTTAAAGGTAGGGTAGACATAGAAGAACATGACAAAGTTTTATTTTACTAGTAAATATGCACAAAAATTAGTTTGAGTTAAAAAGCACAATAGTCACTTCCCATCAAGGCAGCAGTAAAGTGAAATATTCCCATGGCCGTAGAATGAGTTCACTCTAATCGTCCATTGGGGTACTCGAATGCTTCGGGATATTCAGAGGCTGAAGCATTTTGGTGGGTGATGTTTGGCATTGTGTTAGACATCGGCCTTGTGCAAGATGTGGTTGCTGGGGCCAGTGCTGTAAGTAGAGGGCCACTGAGATGCAGGGCTCCAGGGCAGGGCACTTATATGGGGGAGCTGAAGTAGAGGATGTGGCGTTTGTATTTTGTGGGTGATGTGTGTTTGTGTTTTAGACACTGCAGCCTCATCTCTAGCCACTTTGAACCTACTTGCCATTGAACTGAGATGTACCTGATAGCTGTTTTATCGTGATCATTCCTCACTAAAGGAATTCTGGCACTCTTCAGAGTGATTTGGTTGTGAAAATTATAAGATGGGAACAAATAGAGTAGTTGAACTATTTTAAATAATTTTGGTTACACCTGTTTACTCATATTTCCAGGAGTGAGAGCACTAATGGAGTCAGTGCTGAAGGGGCTCAGAGATGCATTACTGAGTGTACTGTGAACCTGAGGCAAACTTCTGTAGTTTCCACTGTTGCGTAGTCCTGTGTCGAGAACTTAACATGCACTTTTGCCCTCCCACTGCTGTGTGCTGCCATACTGGGAGCTTGGCGCAAAACCTAATCCTTTGCTGATGCTCCTGCAGCAATGAATCTCCCACGGCTTGGTAAGGAGAGCCTGCCTGTGTGTGGTGGTGTTAGGCTGGCTGGGTGAGTGCTGCAGCCGCTCAGCACTGATGAAGGGCCCATGGCTGCACTCTGCCCAGCATGGTGAGTGGAACTGGAAGCACCTACTACATGTGTTCTCTGTTTGGATGCTATAGTGTTCCTCAGCATTACTAGTTGAATTAATAGAAGCTGTTAACTTCCACTTGTATACCTGTCTATAAACCTGGGGTCTCAATCTCCTTTTAATGTCATGGACCAATACCATTAAGCAAGGGGTCCATGGACGTTAGGTTGGGCATTTGCTGCTGTATAGTAAGAAGCTCAAGCAATGACTGCTGTTGATCCTGTCACCACAGAAGTATCTCTGGGCTGGTGAGAGCTGTGCAGACAAAATGAAGAGATATAGAAAGGGCATTTGTTAACACATGGCGCAGGTGTTGCGTCTTGGAGACCCTCATCCTCGATCCTGAGCAGTGGTACTGGTCCCCCAGCGCATCCAGCAGCAGCCCTCACTGGCAGCCTCCATCCTGAATTGTGGGGTGATTCACTTCTGGGGAAGTCCAGTGAAAGGCAGCAATTTGCACCATCCAAATTCCCAGCACAGCAGCTGTGAATGTGGCCATTCACATGGCTTCTTGGCACGTCTTTTGGAACTACACGGGGGATTGTACTTGTGTTTGGACATGAAGACCAGGCATGGTAGTAATGAGGGGTGGCTCAGTAGTGCAGCGGTCATCATGATGATATTACAGCTCGGGGCGTGGGAATTTGGAGTTCAGTTCCGGCGGCCTTTGTAAGGAGTCTGTTTGCCCTCTCCATGGACTGCAGGAGTTTTCTTCACATCCTGCGGTTTCCTCCCACAGCCCAAAGATGTAGTAAGTAGGTTAATTGGTCATTGTGAATTGTCCCATGATTAGGTTAGGGTTAAATTGGAATTGTAGGGGTCGCTGGGCATCACAATTCAAAGGACTGAAGGGCCTATTCCATGTTGAATCTCTAAATAAAATAAAATAAAACAACTCATTGCTCTGCAGGTTCATGATAAGCAGGGTACCAATGTTAATAAAACCTATTCTGATATTTGAGTAAGCTTTACACATTGATTTTACTTAGCTGAAAAATTACAAAACCTTCAAAGTCGGAGTGCAGTAATTTTTCTCAGACTTGAGATTAATCTTTGCTATCGTTTTTATGGCATCAATCAACGTACTTCTGAAGCTCATTCCGACAGGGACCAGAGTGGTTTTAACAGTGATCTATAGCTTGTTAACTACTGCACAAAGAAAATGTGTACAGTTGCTTTGTGGTATAAAGTGAGCTGCCAGAGGGAATGTTTCTGGATAGCTGTCAAACCTAATGATTGATTTCAAATGCTTTACACTATGTCAATATGTGTATGTAGTAACCTTTAAGATAAGTAATGGAATATACTTAAAGTGAAAGTTGCATTGCTGGAATGAGAGTTTGGGTCTTCAGAACTACCCTTTGACAAACTATTTTGGCAGAGCGGAATATGTTCCATAATCCAGTGAGCTGTTTGGTCTTTTATTACACTATTTTTGCACAGAAGAATAGGAAAATGGCATGCAGTAGTCATAGCCAACAACAGAGAGTCAAAGTTTTACTTTTTAACACATGGTTGAGCTCTCTGAGTATCATTGAAATGTTGCTGTTGGCCACAATTGCAATTTATTTCAGCTGGCATTTTTTTCATCTAGGTTCATTGGTTGTAAGTAGTTTAATACATAATTGTCATCACTTATTTTTGAATATATATCTGTAGTGCTGCCTAATCAATAAAAGATCCACAGCACCCAATAGTTTAAAAATAGTCTAAGCGAGACAGTCTTTTCTGCTTGTGTCATCCAGGATGTAAATATTGATCTTTTGACTTCTCACATTTGGTTTCCAGAACGAGTGAACTTGTGGCATTTTGCTTTTTACAGGTTAAGCACACACCTTGAGAGCTGTTTAGAAGGCTCTGTCTCACGAACAGACCTATACTCAGAGTACCTTTCTGTATGCAGCAAATTGGCTCGGGGTGGAATTCTGACATCAGCAGGATTTAACAAATGCCTCAGGTAAGTTTCTTTTTCCCCAAAAAAGGAGTATATTTGTTTATAGAATAGTTTGCTTTGCCAAGGTATTTTTTCAAAAATCAGTTTGATAAAACATTGCAACATTATTTTAAGAGCATCCAGTTTAAATGTTGATTTTGATGCTTATACTTGCATTCCAAGAATACCTTTTTAAAAAAAAAAAGATCCTTGTATTGAAATGCCATGAACTTGTTGGAAGCTTTCTATAACAATTCCAAGATAGATTCTTAAAGAACAAATGTGCAAGCTTCTTTTTTAGTGTTTGTTTTGCTTTAACAGGGATATTTGCTCATCACTGAGTTTACTTTAAAATTCCTGCCTACCCTTGCTCATTTTTTTTTTGTCTTCATATCTGTGTGGGAGGGAAGGAAGTGATCCCAAAATATCCACTTGCCACGCTATAATATCTGCATTGTTCAGTCTGAATAGATTTGGTTAAAAACTAATTTGGGCACTTAATGAGACCAAACATGTTTTTCTTTGCAAGGTCCCTGTTTCCAACACACACAATAAAACGAATAGAAGAAAATAACGGGCAAGCGCAAATACACATAGTGGGAGTCCAGAGAAGGGCTACACCGCTTCCCATGCAGCCACACTACCAGCAATCACCAGCTGTTCATCTGATCACACCAGAGCTAACACAAAGCCCACCTCCTTCAGGTAAGAAGTTACTTATTCATTTGATAAAAGAACTTGATAAAGAGCTTGATAAAAGTTGATAACTGCTAAATGTTTTTCAAACAATCATAGAGTTCTGCTTCATTCACAGTGTTAACAGTAATATGTCTGTGTGTTAATATTATTTAAGACCTAAGGAGGGAAAAGATGAAATATGAAGGTAAGCTAGTCAATAATATCAAGTAGGATACCAAAAGTGTTTTTTTCAGATATATAAGGAGTAAAAGACAGGCGAAAAGTGATATTGAACTGCAGGAAAATGACGCTGAAGAGGTAGTAATGGAGGACAAGGAAATGGATGAATTAAATAAGTATTTTGCATCCAGCTTCACTGTGGAAGACACTAGCAGTGTGCCAGAAGTTCAAGTGTCAGGGAGCAAAAGTGAGTGCAATTGCTATTATTCGGGAGAAGGGGAAAGGTCTGAAGATTGATAAGTCACTTCAGCTCAGATGTGGACTACACCTCAGGGTAGTGTTGGAACAGTAGAAGGACTTGGATAGATTAGGAGAATGGACAAAGAAGTGGCAGTTGGAATGCAGTGTCAGGAAGTGTTTGGTAATGCGCTTTGGTAGAAGGAACAAATTTTCTAAACAGGCAGAAAATTCAAAAATCTGAGGTGCAATGGGACTTGGGAATCCTTATTCAGTATTTCCTAAAGGTTAACTTGCAAGTTGAGTTGGTGGTGAGGAAAGCAAATGCGATGGCAGCATTCATTTCAAGAGGCCTAGAATATTAAAGCAAGGGTGTAATGTTAAGGCTTTATGAGGCACAGGTGAGGTCTCACTTGGAGTATTGTGAGCAGTTTTGGAACCAATATTTAAGAACGGATGTGCTGACATTGTATAGGGTTCAGAGGAGGTTTATGAAAATGATTCCGGTAATGAAAGGGGTATGAGGAGCAGTGGGTCTATACTTGCTGGAGTTTCAAAGAATGAGGGGAGATCTTATTGAAGCTTATAGAATGTTGAAAGGCCTAGATAGAGTGGATGTGGAGAGGATGTTTCCTTTGGTGGGAGAGTCAAGGACCGTAGGGCACAGCCTCAGAATAAGACAAGACATAGGAGCAGAATTAGGGCTTTGGCCCATCGAGTCTGCTCCAGCATTCAATCATGGTTGATTCCTTTTTCCCACTCCTCAGTCCCACTCCCTGGCCTTCTCCCCATAACCTTTGATACTGTGGCCAACCATGGACCAATCAGTCTCCACCTTAAATACATCCAATGACCTGGCCTCCACAGCTCCTTGTGATAAGAAATTCCACAAATTCACCACCCTCTGGCTAAAGAACTTTATTTGCATCTCTGTTTTAAATGGATGCCCCTCTGTCCTGAGGCTGTGCCCTGTTGTCCTAGATTCCCCCACCATGGGAAGCATCTTTTCCACTGTCTCGGTCTTTCAACATTCAAAAGGTTTCAATGAGATTCCCCCTCATCCTAAATTCCAGTGAATACAGGCCTGGAGCCATCAAACATTCCTCATAAAATAGCCCTTTCATTCCTGGAATCATTCTTGTGAACCTCCTGATCCCTCTCCAGTGCCAACCCATCTCGTCTTGGATGAGGAGCCTAAAACAGTTCACAACACTCAAGGTGAGGCCTCACCAGTGCCCTATAAAGCCTCAGCATCACATCCCTACTCTTGTATTCTAGACCTCTTGAAATGAATGCTAACATTGTATTTGCCTTCCTCACCACCGACTCAACTGGCAAATTAACCTTTAGGGCATTCTGCACAAGGACTCCCAAGTCCCTTTGCATCTCTGACTTGGATTTTCTCCCTGTTTAGAAAATAGCCTTCACATTTATTTCTACTACCAAGTGCATGACCGTGCATTTTCCAACATTGTATTTCATTTGCCACTCTCTTGCCAATTCTCCTAATTTGTCTAAGTCCTTCTGCAGCCTTCCTATTTCCTCAACACTACCTTGCCCCTGCACTAACTTTTGTATCATCTGCAAACTTGGCAACAAAGCCATCTATTCCACCATCTAAATCATTTATATACAGCATAAAAAGAAGCAGTCCCAACCCCAACCCCTGTGAAACACCACTAGTCACTGGTAGCCACCAGAAAAGGATCCCTTCATACCCACTTGCTGCCTCCTATCAGTCAGCCATGCTAGTAACTTTTCTGTGATACTGTGGGCGCTCACCTTGGTAAGCAACCTTATGTGTAGCACCTTGTCAAAAAGCCTTCTGAAAATACAAATATACAATATCCACTGCATCCCCTTTATCAGTCCTGCCTGTAATATGCTCAAAGAATTCCAACAGGTTCATCAGGCAAGATTTTCCCTTAATGAAACCATGCAGACTTTGCCCTATCTTGTTCTGTGTCACCAAGTACACTGTAACCTCATCCTTAACAATTGACTCTAATATCTTCCCAACCACCAACTAGTCTATAATTTCCTTTCTGCTGCCTCCCTCCTTTTCTTAAAGAGTGGAGTGACATTTGCAATTTTCCAGTCCTCAAGAACCATAACACCAGTCCAATGGTTCTTGAAAGATCATTACTAATGCTTCCACAATCTCTACCGCTACCTCTCAGAACCCTAAGGTGCAGTTTATCTGGTTTGGGTGACTAATGTACCCTTTGATCTTTTGGCTTTTTGAGCACCTTCTCCCTTGTAATAGTAGCTGCACTCACTTCTCTTCTCTCTCACTTTTCAGCACCTGGCACATTTCTAGTGTCATCTACAGTGAATACTGATGCAAAATACTCATTTAGTTCACCTGTCATCTCTTTGTACCCCATTATTATTTATCTGGCCTCTTTTGCTAGAGGTCCCATATCCACTCTCATCCCTCTTTTTTTATATACTGGAGTAAGTTTTTTCTGTCCACCTTGATATTTGCTAGCTTGCTTTCATATTTCATCTTTTCCGTCCTAACAGTTCATTTAATTGCTTTCTGTAGGTTTATAAAAGCTTCCCAATTCTCTCTCTCCCTGATAAATTTTGCTTTGTTCTATGCCCTCTTGCTTGCTTTTACATTAGCTTTGACTTCCCTTGTCAGGCATGGTTGTACTATTTTGCCTATTGAGTATTTCTTTGTTTTTGGAATACATCTATCCTGCACCACCTTCATTTTTCACAGAAACTCTCACCATTGCTGCTCTGCTGTCATCCCTGCCAGCATCTCCTTCCAATTTACTTTGGCCAACTCCTCTCTCATACCACTGTAATTTCCTTTACTCCACTGAAATACTGCTACATCAGACTTTACTTTCTCCCCATCAGATTTCAAGTTGAACTTAATCATATTGTGATTACTGTCTCCTAAGGGTTCTTTTACCTGAAGCTCCCTAATTGCCTCTGGTTCATTTCGTAACACCAGTCCAGTACAGCTGATCCCCTGGTACTTTCAATGACAAGCTGCTCTAAAAAGCCATCTCGTAAGCATTCAACAGATTCACTCTCTTGAGATCCATTACCAACTTGATTTTTTCCCGATCTCTACCTGCATGTTAAAATCTCCCATGACTATCATAACATTGCTCTTTTGACAGGCATTTGATATTTCCCGTTGTAATATGTAGGCCACATCCCTGCTACTGTTTGGAGTCCTGTATTTCAGTTCAATGAAGACATCAGAAATACTTTCACTGTCTGTCAACATTACACAATAGCTGAGTAATTCTTTTATTTCTACAAATTCCTTCAACATCTATGCATCAGTAACAATGAGTCATTATTTGAAAATCCTCCCTATGCCTCTTCATCTGTTGTTAAAGAACTCATCAAAACCTGTGTCTTTTGACTAACTTCCTTCTGGCCTTCTTCCTTAATGTTTTAATTGATTGAGAGTTAAATTTTGTTCATAAAGTATCTGTGTTGTGTCCTGAGGCATTATGTACAGGTGTGATGTGAATTATACATTATTTTTGCGTGTTAACAAAACACTTATGGTCGTAGCAGTTTTTGGGTACTTTAGCTGATTGGGTTGTTATTGACCCATTTGTCATCTCTTCAAAAGATAGAACTTCAGTTACATCATAATGCAAGTTACCCTTCTTACTGCTGTTATTCATATCACAGCTAATCATCATGGAGTGGTGGTAGAAATGTGAGAGTGAGGGATTTAGATTTATTTATCACGTACTTCAAAACACACAGTAAAATATATCATTCGTGTTAACAACCAACTTGCTCAAGGATATGCTGGTTAGCAGCCTGCAAATACTGCCACACATTTTAATACCTACATGTCATGTCCGCAATGCTTGTCAGAGCACAACAAAACAACATACTAAGCAACAAGCTGAAAACAAGCCCATTCCTCCCCCATGCCCACGTGCATGCACAATCCTCTAACCCCTGCACAAGCCATCTTTGGCCTCCGTCCTCCAGTGGACTCATGGATTCACATGTTAGCCGTGGTGATCAGCTGATAAATAACAGAAGAGAAAATTAGAATAAAAGCATGAAAGAAGCAATGGTTCAGGCAGCCACATTTCAGGCAAAGAACTTTTGTCTGTACACTTGTTTCTCTTTCTATTACCTGAGCTTCTGACTGCTTACAGAATTTTTCTGTTTTATTTCAGTTTCCAGTGTCTATACAATTCTTTTGATTTTTCACACAAAGGATAATTTTGCATTCAGTGAACGAGGTGTTCGGTCTGTTCTGAAGAATATGGATAAAGCTGTATTAGTTTCTGAATAAACTTGACAACTGAATTATAAGAGTTTGTTAAACTGTTGTAGAAAACCCAGTGGTATGCATTTGAACTAATTTTATCCTGTTACCTTTTCAGCAGAAACAGTGGTCAGCCACTTCCAACGGAACCCTGTAGCTAACCTTTCTAATGCGCAACCAGGATCTCAAATGATCTACACATTTCAACAAAGTGTCCCAGCTCCAAACATTACAAACAAAATACAAGACCAAACTGGTCTGGCACAACCGCACCAAAATGCTACTGTGACTGTTGTCCAAGGCAGAACTCCGGTTACGAGTGAAGCAGCAAGATGTTCATTTGTGCAGTCTTCAACCGTCAATACTCAAACCCCAGCTTCTGTACCATATTCATTGATGGGAAGCAACATTCCCCAGGGAACATTGATCCAAAACCATGCCACGACAACATTAACAACGGCACAGCCTGTGACAACTTCTCAACAATTGCTTCAGCACCCACAGCTACTTCAGCAGCAGCTTCCTGGTCACCAGCTCTCTATACCAATTGTATCTTCTAATCAGGTGAATACTTCTGCCACAACAACTGTTACTGTGATACAGCAGGCTGTTTCTCACAGCCATTCAGCAAATTTATCAGCCAACACAGTCCTTGTTTCACAAGGACAATTGTTATCGGGTACAGTAACCCACCCTGTACAGACGTCCTGTCACCAGCCAAAAACACACAACCAGCAAGACAATGTTCTGTTGGCATCTCAACACTATTCAACTACCCCTAGTCCTGCTGTTGTCTCTGGTGCTGCAGTACAAAATTTTCAAGTGTCAACAGGTCAAGTGGTTGCAATTACTGGTGTTCAAAGCTCTCCAGTCCCTAGGATGAGTTTCCAGACGATAGCACCAAAGCCAACGGGAGTGGTTCCACAACACGTTCAGTCTACTCTGATGCAACAGCAACCCCAGCAAAGTGTACATATGATTGTTAGTCAGCCAGCTTCCCAGGGACAGAACTTTGCTCCTGCGATTCATCAGATATTGTTGACAAACCCAGCTTCTGTTCAAGCTGGCCAAGCTATTCAATTGGCTGGGAATGCAAGTGTGACGCCTTCATCTTCGCCATCTCCCCTACCTGCCAACAACAATCAGGTACAAATGGGGTTGGTTACTCAGCCTTCAGCCCCTCAGATGCAGGGGCCTCAAACTGTGAGCAAGATGCTCTCTGTGAAACGGCAGCAGCAACAGCTGCAGCAGCAACAACATCCCCAAAAGCAATTCCAGGTGCAGCTTCAGTCTCAGCAAACAGGTACAGCTTCTAATCAGCCACCCTCTGGCGAGTCTAGTTTAATAAAACAGTTACTTCTTCCAAAAAGGGGTCCCCCTACTCCAGGAGGTAAACTTATATTACCTGCTCCTCAAATGCCTCCCCCTTCTCCTGCTAGAGCTCCTGGACCTCAGGTAGTCTACCAAATGACCCACGGTCAGGCAACGAATATTGGAGTTCAAGCCCCAGCTCAGCAATTAGTAGTTGGACAGCAAAATGTGCAGCTTGTTCAAAGCCCCATCCACTCACAAGGGGCAATGCAAACAGTGGCAATTCCTCATATGCAGATCTTACCGGGTCAGTTGATCTCTGCTAGTAACACTGCTACTCTTCTCCAAGGGTCAACAGGCAACCAGGTGACCATAACGGTTGTGCCAAATACCACCTTTGCTACTCCTGCTGGAAGTCATTGCAGTGGAACGCAGATCATAGCCCCTGCAGGGATTTCCATTGGTGGGTCACAAGCAGGTGTTGGCCTCCGAGTGCCAACACCTCCACCTAGCGTGGCGCCATTGAGTGGACAGGGGAAAAGTTCAGAATCTGAAACCGTGTTTGCAGGTGATAAAATTATTTGTCAAAAGGAGGAAGAAGCAAAAGATACTACAGACTTGCATCTGCATGAACGTAAAATAGAAATCATGGAGAACCCCTCTTGTGCAGAGGGGGCTGCTGGTACAACCAATGGTGGCTTAAAGGAAAGTGATATGCAGGGGGCTAAACTTGTAAATGGAAAAGAACATGTTAGTTCACGTCTACCTCCACCTAACTCAGGGATTGCTCAGTCTCAGCCCATGCCGTGTACGTTGGCTTCAAATGGACCTTTGACAGGAGTAAGTCAAAATGTAACAAATGGGAAGCTGAATATAGATTGTGCAGAGGTGCAGGAAATTAAAAAAGATCCTTTGAAGCTCCCCATGGTAAATGGGATCTGTGACTTTGAAAAAGGGGATGGTTCGCACTTAAGCAAAAACATTCCAAATCATAGAGCTTCCAAACACATGGAAAATGGTGATATTATTGCACAGGAGCAATTGGACAGTAATCAACAAAATTCTGCCAAAAGTGTTCAACCAACCAAAATGCATAATGGACTTGTCTCTGTAGGAAATTCTAGTGCTAGCTGTGCAGTGATTTCAAACTCTGTTGACCAGCGGATCAGTGGTACAAACTCAGGATTACCCAATGGACCTATGACAGCTGCCATGAATTCAGTGGTGCCTCAGCTTCCGCAATGTCCAAGTTCAGCGGTGTCTTCAGTGTCTAACTCGCCAGCTTCACTCCAAACTGGGCCTGTAGCTATACATTCAGTACAACTTTATCAGACTCCAACAACTAATGGTTCACCTGAATGTCACCCTTTAAAAAGGCCGGCTGAATGCAAAGATAATTTATCAGGAATTCCAAATAAAGTAGGAGTAAGGATTGTTACCATCAGTGACCCTAACAATGCTGGCTGTAGTTCAACCATGGTGGCTGTACCAGTAGGAGCTGATTCCAATAGTATAGCAAAAGTAGCAATGGACAGTGTAACACAACAAAATCAGCATCCACCTATTCTTGCACCGGGGATAGTTAATCAGGTAAGAAAGATGTCAAATAATTGCTGTGAATGGGTACTTTCTTAATCATTACTACGAAATTGTACATTTAAATGAGTTGAAGATTGTTCGATTCCTATTTGGTATAAACTGGTGTTTTGTCTCAGAATCAGACTTTGTGATCTTTGTAATTTTATGACTGCTTCTACAGCACATTTTATTTTTTACTGAAGAAATGTAAAATTACAGGATATATAAGGTGTTGAAAAGAGTATGGGGGTTTGACCTAAGCTTTGTAGGTATAAAGATAACTTATAATTGTCAAATTTTACACTCAATAACATACAAGTAAAAGCAAGTACACCATGCTTGGGAAATAGCATCACTGAGATCTTGCTGGTCCACATTCTTAAGAATTTAATTATATCCACTAAATTGACCTAATGGTGCATAATCTATTTTTGTCATTTCTATTAGATACAGTTACCATGTTCTCACTCATTATTTACCAATGGGCCAAAAATTGAGTATATTTGGGGAGATTTAGAAGGAGACAGAAAATTGTTCAATATCTGAAGTGCTGCTAATGAATTTCTTAGCAGCAATTTCAAGATTGTGTTACAAATGCAGATTTTGTGAACTAAGATACTTCAAGTATATTTTGTAAACTAAGATACTTCAAGTATACTTAAGGTGCTATTTTTAAAAAGAAAGTTTCATATACTTGAAATGTTATATTTGCATTTAGTTGCCGTACCAAAAACCACTTGTGCGCAGATCCTCATGTCAGACTTAATTTTAAGCAGCAATTAAAATGGCATTTTTCACATTTACAAATGTGAGGTAGGACCATATTAAAGTATTTGGTATCTGGTTTAGTTAGTCTGGTCCAGGCCTGCCTTTTGGAACACTGGCTGCTGCTGACTGGCCTGGCAATTAATTTTTTTCCCTCGCAATTCAAAATATTGATATTCAAGGAGAGGATTGTGTTCTTTTTCACAACATTTTTTCATGAAAAATAAATTTTAAGATCCATTTCAATGCACAGTCTGAATAAGAATCAGCTGAAAGATAGTTAAGGTTATTGATCATCCCTCTTTGTTTGATTAAATGTGGAATATGATGTTTTCAATAATTGAAGTGATAAATTATACTATACGAACTGTTTGATCAGATATCCACTATTGTATTTTATATCAGCTGTTCTGCAGCAGCAATATTGACATGTATTGGTTAGGGGTTGTACATGGTTATCTATAGATTAGTGTATTACTTAATTTGAATTTTCTAGCAGCTTAGCAGATACCGTAAGTGATACCTGTTTGCATTAGCCACTTCAACTTTTAGGATTTCCGATGTCTTTTTAGAAAGCTCCAAAGATCTTGTGTGAACCAATACCTAGGAATTGTGATGCTTTCTGATTAATTAATGAAAGCACTGATATTTAATGTGAGTTGAAGTATAGTTATTACCAGAGTCTATCACCAGGGGCAGAGTGACTGAGCATTTGAACAAGTCTGAGCTGATGAAAGATTTGCAAGGATTTGTGAAAGGTAGGTCATGTCCAACCAACAGATAAATCTTTTGAGGTCAGTAACATGATGGGCATAGAAGTATTTATGCATTTCCCAAGGATATTTGATAAGATAAAATTCTCACAGATAATTTTAGATGTTTCAGAAAGGACAGGGAGGGAGGCAAACAAGGTGGGGGCGTGGCACTGTTGATCAGAGATAGTGTCATGGCTGCAGAAAGGGAGGAAGTTACGGAGGGATTGTCTATGGAGTCTCTGAAGGTCAGTTAGGGGTCAATATCTCTACTGGGTGTTTCTTATAGACCACCCAATTAGTAACAGGGACATCGAGGAGCAGATAGGGAGACAGATGCTGGAAAAGTGTAATAACAACAGGGTTGTTGTGGAAGATTTTAATTTCCCAAGTATCGATTGGCACCTCCCTAGAGCAAGGGGTTTAGATGGGGTGGAGTTTGTTAGGTGTGTTCAGGAAGGTTTCTTGACACAATATGTAGATAAGCCTACAAGAGGAGAGGCTGTACTTGATCTGGTATTGGGAAATGAACCTGGTCAGGTGTCAGATCTCTCAGTGGGAGACCATTTTGGAGACAGTGATCACAATTCTATCTCCTTTACCATAGCGTTGGAGAGGGATAGGAACAGCCAAGTTAGGAAAGCGTTTAATTGGAGTAAGGGGAAATATCAGGCAGGAGCTTGGAAGCATAAATTAGAAACAGATGTTCTCAGGGAATTGTACGGAAGAAATGTGGCAAATGCTCAGGGATATTTGTGTGGAGTTCTGCATAGGTACATTCCAATGAGACATGGAAAGGATGGTAGGGTACAAGAATCATGGTGTACAAAGACTGTTGTAAATCTAGTCAAGAAGAAAAGAAGAGCTTACGAAAGGTTCAAAAAACCAGGTAGTGATAGAGATCTAGAAAATTATAAGGCAGCAGGAAGGAGTTTAAGAGTGAAATTAGGAGAGCCAGAAGAGGCCGACAGGATTAAGGAAAACCCCAAGGCATTCGACAAGTATGTGAAGAGCAAGAGGATAAGACATGAGAGAATAGGACCAATCAAGTGTGACAGTGGAAAAGTGTGTGTGGAACCAGAGGAGATAGCCGAGGTACCTAATGAATACTTTGCTTCAGTATTCACTATGGAAATGGATCTTGGCAGTTGGAGGAATGACTTACAGTGGACTGAAAAGTTTGAGCATGTAGATTTTAAGAAAGAGGATGGGCTGGAGCTTTTGGAAAGCATCAAGTTGGATAAGTCACCGGAACCGGACAAGATGTTCCCCAGGCTACTGTGGGAGGCGAAGGAGGAGATTGCTGAGCCTCTGGTGATGATCTTTGCATCATCAATGGGGATGGGAGAGCTTCTGGAGGATTGAATGAATGTTGTTCCCTTATTCAAGAAAGGGAGTAGAGATAGGCCAGGAAATTATAGACTAGTGAGTCTTACTTCAGCGGTTGGTAAGTTGATGGAGAAGGTCCTGAGAGGCAGCACTTATGAATATTTGGAGAGGCATAATATGATTAGGAATAGTCAGCATGGCTTTGTCAAAGGCAGGACGTGCCTTATGAGCCTGATTGAATTTTTTGAGGATGTGACTAAACACATAGAAACCATAGAAGCTACAGCACAGAAACAGGCCTTTTGGCTCTTCTTGGCTGTGCCGAACCATTTTCTGCCTAGTCCCACTGACCTGCACATGGACCCTCCATACACCTCCCATCCATGTATCTGTCCAATTTATTCTTAAATGTTAAAAAAGAACCCGCATTTACCACCTCATCTGGCAGCTCATTCCATATTCCCACCACTCTCTGTGTGAAGAAGCCCCCCCTAATGTTCCCTTTAAACTTTCCCCCCTCACCCTTAACCTGTGTCCTCTGGTTTTTTTCTCCCCTTGCCTCAGTGGAAAAAGCCTGCTGCATTCACTCTATCTATACCCATCATAATTTTATATACCTCTATCAAATCTCCCCTCATTCTTCTACACTCCAGGGAATAAAGTCCTAACCTATTCAACCTTTCTCTGTAACTGAGTTTCTCAAGTCCTGGCAACATCCTTGTAAACCTTCTCTGCACTCTTTCAACCTTAGTTATATCCTTCCTGTAATTTGGTGACCAAAACTGAACACAATACTCCAGATTTGGCCTCACCAATGCCTTATACAACCTCATCATAACATTCCAGCTCTTATACTCAGTACTTTGATTAATAAAGGCCAATGTACCAAAAGCTCTCTTTACGACCCTATCTACTTGTGACGCCACTTTTAGGGAATTTTGTATCTGTATTCCCAGATCCCTCTGTTCTACTGCACTCCTCAGTGCCTTACCATTAACCCTGTATGTTCTACCTTGGTTTGTCCTTCCAACGTGCAATACCTCACACTTGTCAGTATTAAACTCCATCTGCCATTTTTCAGCCCATTTTTCCAGCTAGTCCAAGTCCCTCTGCAGGCTCTGAAAACCTTCCTCACTGTTTACTACACCTCCAATCTTTGTATCATCAGCAAATTTGCTGATCCAATTTACCACATTATCATCCAGATCATTGATCTAGATGACAAATAACAATGAACCCAGCACTGATCCCTGTGGCACACCACTAGTTACAGGCCTCCACTCAGAGAAGCAATTCTCTTCCACCACTCTTTGGCTTCTGCCATTGAGCCAATGTCTAATCCAATTTACCACCTCTCCATGTATACCTAGCGACTGAATTTTCCTAACTAACTTCCCATGTGGGACATTGAAGGTAGAGCAGTAGATTTATATGGATTTCAGCAAGGCATTTGATAACGTACCCCATGCAAGGCTTATTGAGAAAGTAAGGAGGCATGGGAGGCATGGGATCCAAGGTGACCTTGCTTTGTGGTTCTAGAACTGCCTTGCTCACAGAAGGCAAAGAGTGGTTGTGGACGGGTGATATTCTGTATGGAGGTCGGCGACCAGTGGTGTGCCTCAGGGATCTGTTCTGGGACCCCTACTCTTCGCGATTTTTATGAATGACCTGGATGAGGAAGTGGAGGGATAGGTGAGTAAATTTGCTGATGATACAAAGGTTGGGGGTGGTGTTGATAGTGTGGAGGAGGTCTGTCAGTGGGATATTGATAGGAGGCAGAACTGTGCTGAGAAGAGGCGGATGGAGTTCAACCCAGATAAGTGTGAGGTGACTCATTTTGGTAAGTCAAATGTAATGGCAGGATATAGTATTAATGATAAGACTCTTGGCAGTGACTCTTGACTCTTGGATCAGAGGGATCTTGGGGTCCGAGTCCATAGGACATTCAAAGCTGCTGTGCAGTTGACTCTGTGGTTAAGAAGACATATGGTGCATTGCCCTTCATGAATCATTGGATTGAGTTTAAGAGCCGAGAGGTAATGTTGCAGCTGTATAGGACCCTGGTCAGACCCCACGTGCAGTACTGTGCTCAGTTCTGGTTGCCTCACTACAGGAAGGATGTGGAAACCATAGAAAGGGTGCAGAGGAGATTTACAAGGATGTTGCCTGGATTGGGGGGCATGCCTTATGAGAATAGGTTGAGTGAACTTGGCCTTTTCTCCTTGGAGCGATGGAAGATGAGAGGTGACCTGAAAGAGGTGTACAAGATGATGAGAGGCATTGATCGTGTGGATAGTCAGAGGCTTTTCCCCAGGGCTGAAATGTCTAGCACGAGACGGCACAGTTTTAAGGTGCTTGGAAGTAGGTACGGAGGAGATGTCAGGGGTATGTTTTTTACGCAGAGAGTGGTGAGTGCGTGGAATGGGCTGCCGTTTACAGTGGTGGAGGCGGATACAATAGGGTGTTTTAAGAGACCCTTGGACAGGTACATGCTTTAAAAAATAGAGGGCTATGGGTAACCCTGGGTAATTTCTAAGGTAAGGACATGTTCGGCACAGCTTTGTGGGCCAAAGGGCCTGTATTGTGCTGTAGGTTTTCTATGTTTCTATGATCAGCAAAAATTAGATTGGGTGGAATTTGGAGATGGGGTTGGTATTTGGTTGGAAGTTTGGAGTCAGAACAGGGATTCAAAAGAAAAGTTGTTTCTTCCAGCATTCAGTACTGGGTTCTCTGCTTTTCATTTGAGATTAAATGAAGAATTACAGAGCTGGATTTTTAAGTTTGTGTTACTTTTTAAGTAAGACTGAGTTTTAGTGAAAGGTTCCACTAGTTCGAAGAAAGTAAATGAATTGACTGACCTGGTAAATTTGGTGTAGGGAAGGACAAGATCATCCATTGGGATCTAAGAAGTCCATTCTGGAACTCTTTCTTGACGGTGAAATTGTACAAATTTGAAATTGAGGAAAACCAATAGAGATTTTGGTATTCATGTTATATACTGTTAAAAGATGATTAAAAAAGATGGGTGAATATGTTATATATTAGAGGGAATATGATTCAAAGCAAGTCAGTTGTGCTTGTTGTATAGAGTCTTGGTGAGATTGTTTTCAGAGTTTTAGGTACCACAGTAAAGATGAGCTTGATTATAGGCTCGTCAGAATGGTACCAGGAATTGAGGGCCGAGTAGTGGGAACAATCTGTCTAAATCAGGGTGTAATCAGTAGAGTTTAAAAAAAATTGAGTGGAGGTGAGAGCCATCTTTAAATTTATTAGTCTGCTACAGGATAAACTTGCCAGCAAAGCTCAATTCAATATGACACATGAAGATTTCTGCGGTGAACTCCTTCAGTAGTGTCATTAATAATGGTCCAATAGGTCCTTTCTGAACATCTTCAATACCAATATCTCTTATTATACTTGCACTGGGTATCACTGATGAATTATGAAAAACAAGGTCAGCCTTTCATTCCGTGATTGAGTAATGTGGAAACTAACTTAACATCCATGCCATGACCACTGTAACTCTAGACTATTCAGCAAATATTATGGGGTGTGGTGGATTGCTCAACTAATAACTGAAGTACCTTGCTGTATTGGTGACCGGTACCTTTTGCAGTTTAGCTGTGTTTCATCTTATTTGAACAAGTGGAGTGTTTAAATTGGTGTGAATTTGAATTTACCTTGTAGTGTGATTGACTTTTCATACTGCTCTCAGGTGAATCCAGTGAGCATGACAATATTTTACGAAATTTTGGTGAATGTTTAGATTAAATACAACTTTGAACCTAATTACAAAGTGCTTCATTTACAGTGCCTATAAAAAGTATTCATTCCCCCACCTCCCCCTGCCTGGAAGTTTTCATGTATTATTTTACAACATTGAATCACAGTGGATTTTATTTGGCATTTTTTGACTCTGATCAGCAGAAAAAGACTTTCATGTCAGTGGAAACAGATCTCTACAAAGTGATCTAAATTAATTACAAATATGAAACACACCAAATAATTGATTGCATAAGTATTCACCCTCTTCAAGTCAGTATTTAGTCGATGCACCTTTGTCAGCAATTACAGCCTCGAGTCTGCGTGGATAGGTCTCTATCAGCTTTGCACATCGACACACTGCAATTTTTCCCCATTCTTTTTTACAAAACTGCTCAAGCTCTGTCAGATTGCCTGGGGGCCATGAATGAACAGTCCTTTTCAACTCCAACCACAAATTCTCAATTAGATTGAGGCCTGGACTCTAACTTGGCCACTCCAGGACATTAAATTTGTTGTTTTTGAGCCATTCCTGTGTGGCTTTGGCTTTATGCTTGGGGTCATTATCTTGCTGGAATACAAATCATCCCCTAAGCTGCAGTTCTCTTGCAGACTGCGTCAGATTTTCCTCCAGCATTTCCCTTATTTTGTTGCATTCATTTTACCCTCTACCTTCACATGCCTTCCAGGGCCTGCAGCAGTGAAGCATCCCCACAGCATGATGCAACCACCACCATGCTTTATGATGGGAATGATGTGTGGTGTTTGGCTTAAGCCAAACATAGCATGTAGTCTGATGGCCAAAAAGCTCAATTTAGTTTTCATCAGACCATAGAACCTTCTCTTCCAGTTGATTTCAGAGTCTCCCTCATGCCTTCTGTCAAACTCTAGCTGAAATTTCATGCGTGGTTTTCTTTCCCCCCCCAATGGTGGGTTTCTGTTTGCCACTGTCCGATAAAGCTGCAACTGGTGAAGCACCCGGGCCACACTTGTATGCGCAGTCTCTTCCATCTCAGCCACTGAAGCTTGCAACTCCTTCAGAGTTGGCATAGGTATCTTGGTGGCCTCCCTCACTAGGCCCTTCTTACACTTTCTGAGGATGGCAGATTTTCATCTGTGCCATATTCTTTTCATTTCTTGGTGATTAATTTAACTGTACATTCTGGAAGAGATATTTGGTGACTTGCAAATTTCTTGTATCCATCTCCTGATTTGTGCTTTTCAGTAATCGTTTTGAGGAGTTGCTTGGAGTGTTCTTTTGTCTTCGTGGTGTAGTTTCTGCCAGGGTACTGACTCATTAGCAGTTGGACCTTTCATACACAGGTGTATGTTTACTATATTTAATTGAATCACCTTGACTGCACACAAGTGAATTCCATTTAACTAAATTATATGATTTCTAAAACTAATTGGCTGTACCAGTGGTGATTTGATATGTCATTTGGGGGGGGGGGAATACTTATGCATTCAATTATTTTGTGTTTTATATTTGTAATTAATTTAGTTCACTTTGTAGAGATCTGTTTTTACTTTGACACAAAAGAGTCTTTTTCTGTTGCTCATGGTCAGAAAAGCCAAATTAAATTCACTGTGATTCAGTGCTGAAAAACAATAAAACATGAAAACTTCCAAGGGGGGGGGGGGTTGAGCAATAGTATAGGTTCTGTATACTTGCAGATTTCAAAATCCTTGCTATTAAGGTAATTGGTTTTAGTGAAATGGTATTACTTTGTAATTGGTATGTAAATTTAGAAAAGATAGATGGATAAGATATAGCAATGATAAAATAATCTTTACAGAAGCGTGCAACTAGGTGTACTACAAGACATCACAACCCAGCAAAGTCTGGCCTGATGTTTTCAAATTCTTGGCACTTTTTAATCTTGTATCATTATCGTGCAGAATGCGTTGCTCAATCTGAATTGAACTCTTACTGTATATTTCAGTATTGTAATGATTCTGAATGTTCCTTTAGTCTTCTCCTTCAGCAGTAACATCATCAACACCACCAGCAACAGTCCAGCAAAACAGTTCCCAGTGCCTCCAGACTCAAATACCATCGCTGCAGAAAAATGGAGAGCTAACACGAAAGCCAGGACAGAATTTCATGTGCTTGTGGCAAGCATGCAGGAGGTGATCCACTTTTCTGATGCTTAAAGGTTCATTCTGGAAGAGTTGCACACTTATTAATGACAGATTATTGGAATCAGTTTTCTTATCACTGACATATGATGTGAAATGATCAAGAGGTGTGCAGTGTTGCTGTTGCATTTTCTATTTAGAGAAACTTTTTGAGGCATTATGTATACTAATGAAACTCATTAGATGGCAAAGTTTTATAATCAATCTTAGGCAGTCCTGTATGTGATTTTCCTCCCTTCTGGGTAACTTGTACGACTACATAATTTTAAAGTGGTGTTGTAAGGTATCTTGGATTTCAGGATCTGCAGGTTTTCTCATTTGTAAGGCAACTTGTTATTTTTCATTTGCAATCCCGTATCTCCTCCCCACCAGGGTCCTGATGTACACTACTGCCTACATTCCTCACCTAACCAGCTTCATCCTTCTGCCCCTACCCAATACTCTGGTTCCATTCTCTGATCTCTTAGACATGTCTCTCTCCCCAAACTGGGTCTTTGACTTGACAGTTTTTAGCTTTGGGTTATGCATTATGGAATTTTCCACCGTTAGGCTTGCAAAGCACATCTTGGCTGACTAGGCATTGCCTGGGAAGTTGCAACCACTGAATTTCTATGCTACTATATTTTAAGCATTGAAAACATCTTTCAGGAAGTCCTGCCGAAGGGTTTTGGCCCAAAACGTTGACTGTACTCTTTTCCTAGATGCTACCTGGCCTGCTGAGTTCCTCCAGCATTTTGTGTGTGTTTTTTTGGGAAGAAATGTTAATTTGCATTTAATCAATACTTTTGAATACTGAAACCATGCCTGTTGGTGGTATATTGCCAATATTGAAGATGAAGAGATCAAGATAGGGAGAGTGTAGCAATCTGACAATTAGGGAGGAATGAGCCATTTGTAAACAAGGACATGCATATTAAAATAAAAGCACTATTGCGGTTTTAAGCTCACTGAATTTATTGAAAAATAATGAAATGAGTTTGGGTACAGGCAGCAGATTTTTGATTTGTGTTCCAATTTATAGAGACAAAAGTTGAACAGATAGAAGTTTGTTTTAAGACCATAAGAAAAAGGAGCAGAAGTTGGCCATTCGGCCCATCGACTCTGCTCCGCCATTTTATCATGAGCTGATCCATTCTCCCATTTAGTCCCACTCCCCCGCCTTCTCACCATAACCTTTGATGCCCTGGCTACCCAGATACCTATCAATCTCTGCCTTAAATACACCCAATGACTTGGCCTCCACTGCCGCCCATGGCATCAAATTCCATAGATTCACCACCCTGTGGCTAAAAAAATTTCTTCGCATTTCTGTTCTGAGTGGGCGCCCTTCAATCCTTAAGTAATGCCCTCTCGTACTAGACTCCCCCATCATGGGAAACAACTTTGCCACATCCACTCTGTCCATGCCTTTCAACATTCAAAATGTTTCTATGAGGTTTCCCCTCATTCTTCTAAACTCCAAGGAATACAGTCCAAGAGCGGACAAAGGTTCCTCATATGTTAACCCTCTCATTCCCGGAATCATTCTAGTGAATCTTCTCTGTACCCTCTTCAATGTCAGCACATCCTTTCTTAAATAGGGAGACCAAAACTGCCCACAATACTCCAAGTGGGGTCTCACCAGTGCCTTATAGAGCCTCAACATCACATCCCTGCTCCTATATTCTCTTCCTCTAGAAATGAATGCCAACATTGCATTCGCCTTCTTCACCACCGACTCAACCTGGAGATTAACCTTAAAGGTATACTGCATGAGGACTCCCAAGTCCCGTTGCATCTCAGAACTTTGGATTCTCTCCCCATTTAAATAATAATCTTCCCGTTTATTTCTTCTGCCAAAGTGCATAACCATACACTTTACAACATTGTATTTCATTTGCCAGTTCTTTGCCCATTCTTCCAATCTATCCAAGTCTCTCTGCAGACTCTCCGTTTCCTCAGCACTACCAGCCCCTGCACCTTACCCTAACCAATTTCCCCCAGGATCAATAAAGTATGACTATGACTATCTTCATATCATCAGCAAACTTAGCCACAAAGCCATCTATTCCATAATCCAAATAACAGGAATTCTGCAGATGCTGGAAATTCAAGCAACACACATCAAAGTTGCTGGTGAATGCAGGAGGCCAGGCAGCATATCCTGCTGCGTTCACCAGTAACTTTGATGTGTGTTGCTATTCCATAATCCAAATCGTTGATGTACAATGTAAAAAGAAGCGGCCCCCAACACGGACCCCTGTGGAACACCACTGGTAACCGGCAGCCAACCAGAATAGGATCCCTTTATTCCCACTCTCTGTTTCCTGCCAATCAGCCAACGCTCTATCCACGTATGTAACTTTCCTGTAATTCCATGGGCTCTTATCTTGTTAAGTAGCCTCATGTGTGGCACCTTGTCAAAGGCCTTCTGAAAATCCAAATATAGAACATCCATTGCATCTCCCTTGTCTAGCCTACTTGTAATTTCCTCAAAAAATTGTAATAGGTTTGTCAGGCAGGATTTTCCTTTAAGGAATCCATGCTGAGTTCTGCCTATCTTGTCATATGCCTCCAGGTACCCTGTAACCTCATCCTTGACAATCGACTCCAACAACTTCCCAACCACCGATGTCAAGCTAACAGGTCTATAATTTTTTTGCTTCCTCGCCCCCTTCTTAAATAGCGGAGTGACATTTGCAATCTTCCAGTCCTCCGGATCCATGCCAGAATCTATCGACTTTTGAAAGATCATTGCTAATGCCTCCGCAATCTCCACAGCTACTTCCTTCAGAACACAAGGGTGCATTCCATCTGGTCCGGGAGATTTATCTACCTTTAGACTATTCAGCTTCCTGAGTACTTCCTCTGTCGTAATTGTGACTGCGCACACTTCTCTTCCCTGCTATCCTTAAGTGTCTGGTATACTGCTGATGTCTTCCTCAGTGAACTGATGCAAAATACTCGTTCAGTTCCTCCGCCATCTCCTTATCTCCCATTACAATTTCTCCAGCATCATTTTCTATTGGTCCTATATCTACCCTCACCTGTCTTTTACTCTTTATATACTTGAAAAAGCTTTTAGTATCCTCTTTGATATTATTTGCTAGCTTCCTTTCATAGTTAATCTTTTCCCTCTTCATGACCTTCTTAGTTTCCTTTTGTAGGCTTTTTAAAAACTTCTCAATCCTCTGTCTTCCCACTAATTTTTGCTTCCTTGTATGCCCTCTCTGCTTTAACTTTGGCTTTGACTTCTCTTGTCAACTACGGTTGCATCCTTTTTCCATTCGAAAATTTCTCCTTTTTTGGAATAAACCTGTCTTGCACCTTGCTGCCTGGCCTGCTGCGTTCACCAGCAACTTTGATGTGTGTTGCTGTCTTGCACCTTCCTCACTTCTCGCATAAACTCCAGCCACTGCTGCTCTGCCGTCCTTCCCGCCAGTGTCCCTTTCCAGTCAACTTCGGCCAGTTCCTCTCTCATGCCACTATAATTTCCTTTGCTCCACTGGAATACCAACACATCAGATTTCGGCTTCTCTTTTTCAAATTTCACAGTGAACTCAATCATGTTATGATCACTGTCTCCTAAGGGCTCCTTCACCTCAATCTCTCTAATCACCTCCGGTTCATTACAGAATACCCAATCCAGTACAGCTGATACCCTAGTGGGCTGAACAACAAGCTGTTCTAAAAAGCCATCTCGCAGATATTCTACAACTTCTCTCTCTTGAGATCCAGTGCTGGCCCAATCCACTCGCATGTTAAAATCCCCCACAATTATCATAACACTGCCCTTCTGACAAGCCTTTTCTATTTCCTGTTGTAATAGAACATCACTGCAGCTGTTCGGAGGCCTATAAATAACTGCCATCAGGGTCCTTTTACCCCTATGATTTCTTAGCTCAACCTATAAAGATTTTGCACCTTCCAATCCTATATCACCTCTTTCTAATGATTTAATATCATTTCTTACCAATAAAGCCACACCTCCCCCTCTGCCTACCTTCCTATCCTTCTGATACACCGTGTATCCTTGGACGTTCAGCTCCCAGAGACATGCATCCTTTAGCCACGTCTCAGTGATGGCCACAATATCATACCTGCCAATCTGTAGCTGTACGACAAGATCATCCACCTTATTCCTTATGCTGCGTGCATTTAAGTATAACACCTTAAGACCAGTATTTGGTACTTTTCGCTTTGATTTCACTGCAACTTTATTGCACTGCAACTCATCCCAATGGCTACAAATTTGCCCCATCACCTGCCTGACTTTCCTGACATCTTTACTGCTCACTATCTTAGATTTATTTCTGTTTTCCCCTTCCTCCGCTCTATCATTCTGGTTCTCATTCCCCTGCCAAATTAGTTTAAACCCTCCCTAACAGCTCTATTAAACCTTCCCGCCAGGATATTGGTCCCCTTCAGATTCAGGTGTAACCTGTCCATTTTGAACAGTTCATACTTCCCCCAGAAGAGATCCCAATGATCCAAGAATCTGAAGCCCTGCCCCCTGCACCAGTCTCTCAGCCACGCATTCATCTGCCTGATCTTCCTATTGTTGCCCTTGCTAGCACGTGGCACAGCTAGCAATCCTGAGATTACTACTCTGGAGGTCCTGCTTCTCAGCTTCCTTCCTAACTCCCAGAAATCTCTCTTCAGGACCTCCTCCCTTGTCCTATCTATGTCATTGGTAGCAACATGTAGCAAGGCAACTGGCTGCTCGCCTTCTCCCTTCAGAATATTCTGGACCCGATCCGAGACTTAGTGCTTACTATACAAAGATATAGTTGAGCGTTTCTGGAGCAGAAGAGCTCAAGAAGTGATGAGCAATACTATAGAAGATGTTAAATAGGTGGTCTGGATGATTGTATCTGTATGTGGATGGAAGCTTGATTCTGGCACAAATAGGATAGGCTCTACTTTATTCTCTGAGAATGACAAGGGAAATATGTTAGGCTACCAAAGAAATGGATTAGACTTTTAAATATTAAAGAAAAGTACTTTACAATGAAATGCAATAGGTTGCATTGAGATTTTGGGATCATCAAAAGCACACATGGATCTTGACTTTGGATAATGCCATTGAGGGGATAATGCAGATGAAATTTTGAGGTGGAATTCAAGGACATACCATTAAGTCATAGTATGGGACTGCAAAGAAAGCCAATGTAGTAGATCCTATTGAGGAAAAAATCCTCTAGACCCTTGGATACAGCATAAAAAAATGTAACCTATTATATCTTAGAATTTGTGTAATATTCATTCAGCTCATTCTTAGTTGTCTTGTATTATAGTTATTTCAGTTGTCTGTCCTTTCGTTTTACCAAAGCATTTCTTGCCTATTGCACCTTAGTGTTCTCAAACAGATGCAAAGCTATAAGCAGTATAAAATGGAATTGATGGCTTTGTTGCACTTTGCAGATGATATGAAATAGTTTTAGTGGCAGGTAGTTTTGAGGAAGTAGAGAGGCTATGGAGGAGTTTGACATATAGGAGAAAGGGCAAAGAAATGGCAGGTGGAATACAGTGTCAGGAAGTGTAGGGTCATGTAGAGGAAACGAAGGATTGGCTGTTTTCCGAATGGAGAGGAAATACAAAAAACTGAGGTGCAAAACAACTTTGGAGTCCTTATCCAGGATTTCCTAAAGGTGAATTTGTAAGGTTGAGTCTGTGGTGAGGAAGGCAAATGTGATGTTAGCATTCATTTCAAGAGGTCTAGAATTTAAAAGTAAGGATGTAATGTCGAGACTTATAAAGCACTGGTGAGGCCTCACTTGGAGTATTGCGAGCAGTTTTTCGCTACTCAGAAGAGATGTGCTGAAACTGAAGAGGGTTCAAAGGAGGTTCATGAAAATGATTCCAGGATAGAATGGCTTGTCATATGAAGAACATTTTTGGGCTTGTATTCACAGGAATTCAGAATAATGAGCGGTGACCAATTCTGAGGCTGTGTCCTCTGGTCTTAGACTCCCACCAGAGGAAATATACTTTCCACATCCAATCTACCAAGGCCTTTCACCGACTGATAGGTTTCAATCAGTCGGTGAAAGGCCTTGATAGATTGGATGTGGAGAGTATATTTCCTCTGGTGGGAGTCTAAGACCAGAGGACACAGCCTCAGAATAGAGGGGTAGCCTTTTAGAACAGATGAGGAATTTATTTAGCCAGAGAGTGGTGAATCTGTGGAATTTGTTGCAACAGGCAACTGTGGAGGCCAAGTGTTTGTATATTGAAGGCAAAGGTTGATAGATTCTTGATCGGTCAGGGCATGAAGTGATACAGAAAGAAGGCAGGAGATTGGGCCTGGGAGTAAAATTGGATTAGCCTTGATGAAATGGTGCAGCAGACTCGATGGGTAAAATGGCCTAATTCTGCTCTTGTATCTTATGGTCTTAATCCTAGGAGTAGACAGAAAAAGAGCAAAATAATCTGATTGTAGAATGGTATTCCTTTGGGCAGAGACTTTTGGACGAACTTTACTGGGATACAATCTGTCCTTGAGCTTCTGAATACAGAGAGCAAAATGAAACAGTGCGGTTGAGTTTGGGAAAACTTAATGTTTTTCTTTACAATTTTAGATGGTTTGATTCTCCATCCCAGGTATACTACCATGCAGCAACTGAGCATGGAGGCAAAGATGTGTATCCTGGGGCATGTATGTGGGAAGCCTGTGAACAATTCCCACGGCAAAGATTTTCCTTCATTACTCACTTGCAGGTAGGCTGTCATGGAGAAAATGAACTTTTTTTGTTTTGGATATAAAATTGTATGTGTCATGGTTCTATTTCGTATGTATTTATATAGGATAAACATTGCACAAAAGAAGCACTCCTCACAGGACTGAAGAAGCTTGAAGAGCAATCACACAATGGAAGCAATCAGTCTTCTAACAAGTAAGAAGACATTTAATATTTAAATATGGGCAAATTTGGTTTGATTTGCTTCTACAATGCATTGGCATTAAAAATCAGATTGGGGTGTTAAATTATAATTGTAAGAGATTCTGTAGATGTTGGAAATCCTGAGGAGCACTCAAAACATCAACTGTTTATTCCCTTTCATAGATGCTGCCCGACTAGCGGAATTCCTCCGGCATTTTGGGATGTAAAATTAACTAATTTGTGCAAAAGTGGCTTAAGAACTATTAATGCTATTGTGCTGTTTCATTCCCCACCATCTACTTGCCTTTAAAACCACCTTTGTTTTCCTTTTCTCCCTGTGTCCTGTGACTTTACCCAGTTTCCCTAAATTATTGAATGCTGGGCCACCTGTTGTAGGTATTGTGCACTAAAATTCCATTCCTAAACCCGTGGACGCTTTTCCCTTTGCTCCTTTCGGCTCTTGAACAATTAGGCCTCAAGAATTTGATTACTCTTCCTAATAGCTGCTTGTCACAGTCTCCCTTTATATGTTAGCACCATTGTAAAGAACTTTGCAATGCTTCTCTGCAAAAGATACTACATAAATGTAAGTTGTGCTAGTACTTTTAAAGTCAAATTTGCCTGTGTTTTCCACAAACACAGAATCTGAATGAGGTAATGCTAATTTTTAACATCATTCAAATTTGCTTATTTAATCCTTCATTATTTCTGTAGGCAGACACCTGCTGGGGCTGCTTCCACTCCTAAAGCACAGAAGACTATTGTGAATCATCCCAGTGCTGCCTTAGTGGCATTGAGAAGAGGATCAAGGAACCTTGCATTTAGGGACTATATGGTGAGCAAAATAAAGTGGGTTAAGCTTGGTTAAGTGTTTAGTGTAATTTGGCAAAGCATGTTTTCTTTGCCAAAGCCAATTTAACATTTTCAATTCTTGTTTCCAGGATGAAAAAGAAAGCCCACTTACAAAACACATACGGCTAACAGCTGCCTTAATCTTAAAGAATGTTGCTAAGTATTCAGAATATGGTCGCAGGTAAAGTCTTTTTATTTGCATGAAATTCTATAGGCAATGTTAAGATGAGCAAGGTAGTACGTCGGTCAAGGGATCCAACTACAGTGGATTCTGGTTAATTGAGACATCAGGATCAGTACATTTTGACCCAATTAAGTGGCTATTCCAATTAACCGATGTTACATGATAATAGTAGTAAAAAGATATTAAAAAGGACAAACTACAGTTTAACCAAGTAACAAATTATGTATTGAAATAAAATACAGAACAAATTAGAACACTACTACTACAGTACTATAAAACTATTAGTTCCTAATAATTACCAATCGAGGAATTCATCCATGCACGCTGGGGTTGTTTTTTTATTGAATGTAAGTGAATAAATCAGTGCAGACACCTAATACAGATAGTAGATTGCCTTCATATAATGCTTTTGACCATTGCATCCACCAAATCTTCATTTTTCATTGCAACATTCAAGATGATTGATACCTTCAAATTCTTCCTAATTTGTTGAAGTAGCGAAATCATTTCATTTTCACTCCTGGCTGTTTCTGGCATCTCCAAGGAGTGAAAGTTTGAAACAGCAGTGAGCAAAACAGTTCTGAATTGACTTATATGCTTATTTCTCACCAACTATCAGTGACAAAAAAAAATCATTGCTTTATGAACACAAATACACGCAACTGGATAGTATTTTTTAAAAAAAGAACTCTTCACTTTAAGCACAGTGAAGTGTCTAACAAGTGTACATGACTAATGCTATTTAGAAGTTGTTCGGCAAGTCTCTTGTCCCAATTGAACAAAGGGAATCCAGGCTATTTTGTTCTTTAAGAGTTGCCCCAAATAAGTGGCTACCCTGATTAACTGCTAACCCATTTAACCTGAATCCACTGTATTTAGCTTCTGTAACTTGTGTGAAATTACAAACGTGTACAATTCTCATAAGCTGAATGTGTACAGTGCTATTCATATCTGACCAAAGTAGAATAAAACCTAAAAGTCTGAGGAAGGTATTTTGAAGTAGAACAGGAAGTAGGACTATCCTGCACTGTCTGTGACACATTATGGAATGAATTTTCTAATTAAGATAATGCAACTTACTGGAGAATTTGATTTTAATGTATATTTGATTGTTGGGATATTGACCGAGCAGGCCACACTGCTGGCAATTTATTTCACTGCAGTTTAGAGTTTGTGGATGGGCCAGAAGGAGCAGCATTTAAAATGTCCTACTTTGTGCAAACCTTATTTGGACACGTGTGGTCTTGTACTAATTAGTCTTCCCACTCATTGATACAATACACTCTTGATTTAAGGAAGGCTATTACAAGGTGAGAAAGCATTTAAGCACCTATTAAATTCCCCTTTCATTAATAGGTAGGTAAGAAAGTGAACAAGCTGGTAGTTATATGATCAGTCCAGTCTCAAAGCTAGGTGATTTTTTTGGATACCGTAGGTAGGGTACATAATTTTCAAACAATATATTGATGCTATGGTAGGATAGCGGCTAGCGCAATGCTATTACAGAGTTTGGAGATTGGATTTGGTGCCGCTGTAAAAAGTTTGAATGTTCTTCCTGTGAGTGCATGGGTTTCCTCTTGCTGCTCTGGTTAGTAGATCAATTCATCATTGTAAGTCGCCTGTGATTAGGCTTGGGTTAAATGGCGGATTGCTGGGCTGGAAGGGCCTGGTCCACACTATATCTCTAAATAAATATTTGGATATAAGGATAGACAGAATTTGACTCCCTAAAGTTTGTTCCTACAGTGGATTTGCAATTAACAGGCAGCCAGTTTACCATTCTTTTATGTTAATAGTGTTTCGTTTCAAAGGCCTGCAATATTAGTTTAAAAAGACTTTCTACACAGAAAAGTACATGAACTGCAATAGCACAGTGCTTAAGCCTCTCAAAGTATGTACTCTATCCCAGAGTGTCACACCATATTGGAAATATTTATCCAAAGCCATATTAATGGAAATTACTTTTGACAAGAGAAAAAAAAAGTGCTTGAGAAGCTGGGTAAAAGAACTCTCAAAAAACACGATTTAGGTATTTTAATAAACAGTAAGACACTGTCTAATGTGTTTAAAGTCTTAACATTTTCCATTATCTATGGACTCATTCCCCAGATCATTGAGTGTTCTTGGAATGTGAGTGGATATTTTCTAAGAGCTATTTAATAAATTAAGCCTTTTCTGTGAGAATGTCATAGTTGAGTTTAATTCAGGATTTCTGGCAAGCATAACTACACTCCTGACAAGACAACATTATTGCATATATTTGAACAAGTTTGCTAAATAGGAATATTTAAAATCTGATGATGTGTTTTGTTTTTCCCTACAGACTACTAAAAAGGCATGAGAACCAACTGTCTGTACTGGCACTTAGTAACATGGAAGCTTCCAGCACTCTTGCCAAATGCCTTTTTGAACTTGTCCATCTAGAACAATTACAACAATCAGGAAATAAAGTCTGAAAGGGTGAATTGAATTCTGAAGTATCGTTTACAGGGTTTTGAAGTAAGCAAGAAGTCTTAATGAGAAATGACCATTGTGGACAGTTTTTAAAAGAAAAACTTTTATCCGTAATGCACAGAAGCTTAATATTTTGATCACAAGTGGAGTCAAGTGTTGACAAGCTTTTAAAAGGAGTACCAACTGTGTGATCAGAATCCAGTAGCATTTTTAAAGTTGGATACAATAAATTCTGAGGATCAACACAGAATAATAGCATTAAATATTTTTACCCTGCACCCCATGAGCACATTTTTATATTTCAGAATTAGTGACTAAGCTGGGTTTAATAGAACAGAAATTGACACACTGGATGTAATCCCTGCCATCTGAGAGGTTGCAGTTATTTCTAGTGATGTGCTTTCTTGTTTAGAAATCGGTAGCTTGTTTTTTCATACTTGAGCCAATATATTTTCACTTATTTATTATCATATGATCAATTGTAAATATTTGTGAATAAAATTAACCAACTTTCATGCCACTGCAATCACTGGAAACACAATGTGGTGTCATAATAGCATTATTGTTAGGATATAGGACTTTGTGTTTCCTGCCATTTGTAAGTAATTGTGATATATTGTCTGCAGTGGATGAATGTTCTTTAATTCTTTGTAAATAATTCTGTAATGGTACCAATGCTGTAAAGTCAAGAGCAGTTTTGTGGAACTGATTTTTTTGTATTATACACCTTGTAGAACTCATTTGCTGGTTGAAAGAGTATGGAATAATATATCTCATGTCATTTTGTAGAAAAAAAACTATTGAAGGTATTTTTGGTTTACCCTAACTTGGACCCACTGAAGATATCACTTTGTACAAGCTCGGTGCTTGTACAGGATTTTTTCTATTTGTAAATTGGTTTAAATATGAGGAATTTTATACACTTTTTTCTCCATGTATTATATTTACCTTGGGTGCTGGGATGTTATTTTTTCCACTATTCAATGATTTCCCCCTCCCCACCCCCATTCCAATTATAGTGCAGTATTTTAGTGCTTGTTCTCCCATCTTCAATATTGTACCACATCACATTCCTCTTCAGAACCTGCTCATGGTTATGTCCTGAATGGTGTGTTATGTGATTTTCATAACTGCCTCTTTGCCTGGTGTATTAGCATCCAGAGGAGGGAACACTCTCCCATTTCCTTCTGTGTCTGTAGAATGTGCAGTAAAGACATACAACAGTTTTACATTAGATAACTTTAATTACTTTGACTGTTTATAGTTTTAAATAAAAGACTGGACACTTTCATTTGTTTTCACTTATTTATTTCAAGTAATCTATAGGAAGTGTGACACCATTAATGACTGATAATATAGTGACTGTTTATTTTAATTAGCACTGAAAGCTGTGCAAAGTTAACTATTGAAACAGATAAGAAAACAATATTAATTGAAGGAAAATATGTTCAGACTGTCTTAAAGTTTTAACTGCTGGAAAAAGTGGAATAATGATTCCGATGAAAGATGATCCTTTGCTCTTGTTAATTCTATTTTAGGATATTTTATTGACAAGTAGCATATAACTTGGTATCAGTCCTACAGTCTGGCACCTAATTAAAATTGCTAAAAATCTGTTATCAACTAATACATAGACCAAGTGTTCAGTCTAGAAGTCAGGACCTCCACATATCCACTCTTCTTACCAAAGGGAAAACTGCTGCCTTTGATTAGGCAGGTACTATCTGTAGTTCTGGTGATTTGAAATAAGCACTGAAATGGGTAAGGAGTTAGTTCACAAGATAATACTAAAAATGCAAGGGAAGGCACCAACAAAGTACATTCTTTCTGTTGACAACACATTCTTGGCAATCTCTTTACCTAAATAAGTTGCTTCTGTGTACTTTACTAGATGTATTAATGATCTTCCTGCAGTTTTGAATTTCTCATAGTTTGTCCTTGGTGCAGGTTTGAGCTTTATTTTGGCACAAAGTTCTAAGACAATATCACACCTACCTCAGTGTGGGTCTGCAACTTGTTGCATTCTAGTTTGGAGCTCGGGAATCTAAATTTAGTAGTTAAATAAAGCAGGATTCAGTTATTCCTAATTAGTAATAAGTGAGATATGCCAATATATGGCATCCATATTTTACATGTGTATTTGCTTCACTCACCAAGATAGTACGTTTTTTTTTCTCATTCCCTCCTTGGTGACCATCATCTTGATGGCTTTTTACTACACATTCAATCAAAACTTCATATGTAGATTTCAATTAGATCACCTTGAGCTTTAGTCAACAGAATGAATATACATTGTCTTTTCTCAATGTAAACCCTTGCATTTTTAGTATTATCCTTTTGAACCGAGTCCTTACCCAGTGCACTGCTTGTTCCAAATGAGCAGATCTAGACATACAAGTTATCTAATCAGCTTTGTTGTAAGTTTAGCAAAACTTTTACTACTATTCAATTCTATAATCTTGAAATTTTAAGAAAAAGCAAACAAGCACGAGAGTTTAAAGCCTTGTTAATCTGGATCAACTTTTATCATTTGTATTCTGAAATAATTTTGTTACCATTTTAGACTTGTTCCTTTTTTTTAAGTATTCTTCCTAAATATTTTACCTTCTATTCAAACTCTAAGCCTCCCCTACAGTGAATACATCATTCCATTTTTAAAAAATTGAATTTCCCTATAATTATGTAAAGGGAATAGATAAATTATGTCAACTAGTTATGTGGTTTATTTCTTTTTAATGTTTTCCTCCTAGTTACTGCACTTGCCCTGTTCAAGTAAAAACTCTAATCCTGCTTGTGTACTTGAGATAAGGACTAACCATAAACACACACCTGAGAGCATTGAAGAGCTCTGACTATAGCTGCATAATTCTCCAATCCACTGGCCAAATGAGTAATTCAGAATAACATCACTAATCACTGAGGGATAATCAGCTCTGAAGGGCAGGTCATGCTACTGCATTTCCTGTAAACAAACACTTCCAGGCCAGCACAGATGGAAAGAAGAAACACGTAAAAGAAGTTTCTAAAAACCTTATGCTAATAACCCATTCAAAACAAAGGATCACTCAAAATGGCATTAAGAACCAAGTCTTCACGCAGCATGAAAGCACAGAAGCCTAGTCTAAACAATTACAGGAGTGTGTTGCACTCGATCCCAAGGCAGCTCAGCCTGAACCATCTCAGAACCCACAGAATTCAAGAGGAATCAAGTCCTTTTGATCTCCTTGTTCAAGCATCTAAATACCAACACTATTTTGCTAAATAGTGTTTTAAATTTCTACAATCGTACCAATTTTAGTTTTGCCTATTGATATTTGACCCATTATATGAAGTTGATGTTCCACCATATACTACTGCACTTACTATTGGGCAATATCATTCTATCTGGTGTTATATAAACTGAAAATTTCCCCTTGCAGCCTATATTATTCTGTATTATTTTAACCACTCTAGTTGTTGTCAAAATATTTAAAGATTCTCTTCATTCACAGTTTGGAAACAAGTTCAACAATATAATAGTAAACTTATAATGTGAAAAAGATGGTGTAGATAACTTCCTGCCAAAGCTTGCAGAGGTGGCTCTCTCATCCACCTTCAATTTTATGGAGAGTTGAGTATTTGCTTGGAAATTAGTCTATTAGATCCAATGCCTTACGCACTGAAGGGATCAGTAAGACTTTTGTAAATAATTTACAATGCAAACCAAAAGGGTTTTATTAGTTTAAACTATGTACATTGAACAATAGAACTATTTTACAAGATAGGTAAAATACATTTTGAGCAATCCAAGAGACAAATACCTGCACCAGTCTACCATACTGAAAAGAAATTAAAATCACCATGCCAGAGCCAACAAACATTTGTAAGCATTTTTAAAGAAATCATTCTACTGCACATAATCTGTAAAAGAGGGTATTAAAATAATGGAGCATCTGATTAGGTGGTGGTAAGGTCTAAGCTTGATTAGTGCCAATATCTATCAGGTTAAAAATGCACCACTGAGAAAATTAAGCAGATGCTTGGCCTGGATAACATCCTGGTTATAAGTATGTGAAATGCATTACCAGTCTTTTACCTGCAATTACAGCTTCCAATAAACCACAATGTAATTTGATCAGCAGTGACAAAATGGATTATCTGAGAATCAGTGAGACAATAAGTCACTTCAGTGGATTTCACCAAAGCTTGTACCTTTTGGTATAAAGTTCTGGCCAGAGAGCCATTTAGCTCTAGCTGAACGATTTGTACAAAGAGCCTTGCTTGCATCAGTGATGGCAAATATCAGCAATGTTTCTGGTATATTGAGGCATTGAAATGCATCTAAGATTTATCGTCATTAGCTCAATAAACAAATAATCAACAGAAAACCACTTCTTCACAACTGGCTATAGAGGTAAATTCAAGCAATCTTTGGTGCTGGGCAATTACAGTTTGAGATTCCAAAATGCACAACAATCACTTACAGATAATTAGTAATACGGAATTGCAGAGGCAAACTATACCAATGACTTGTAAATGCTAATCCTGCTTAACATGGCCCTCACCTGATAAACTTTGCTTTGACTGTTTAAGGGGGTCAATAAATCACAATGTTCCATAATTTAAAATTATCAATTAAATTACGACCAACAATTTCTTCAATACAAGAGGGAAAATTTCTCTTCTATTTAGGGAAAATTTAAAGGCCCCATCACTTATTGAATCATTTCAGCTAAAGAGATCAATACCAGTGTCACAAGAAATACATTCAAAGCCTATTGAGAACAAACAACTTTTACAAAAGCTACACAAGATGTTTGGAAACTTAAGTTTGTAGTTATAGAGTTCAAATACTTACCATAACTCAATTATTTTCT
This sequence comes from Mobula birostris, assembly GCF_030028105.1. NCBI lineage: Eukaryota > Metazoa > Chordata > Chondrichthyes > Myliobatiformes > Myliobatidae > Mobula > Mobula birostris. The sequence continues at coordinate 5,224,219 of NC_092378.1, read as the reverse complement.
AATGATCTGTTCAAACCTTTTCTGCCTTGTATGGGCAGTCTATGAATATTAATGAAGGATATTCAATACTTAATATGGTAAGCAACTTTGGATATACACAGCTTTCAAGATTATTCCATTGTCAAACATATTACATAATTCACAATGTTAATATCACACTTTCAACATTATTGAACCATATTAAATTTACTGGTTTCATCATCTTAGAATAAATTTCTCATACATATTCCTTTCATTAGTATATTTTTGCTCCGAGGGTTTTGTAGGAAATTGGATGTATCTCCAATGTAAAATGTGTCATTCTTTTCACAAAAATGCAAGTATGTTCCACTGTGAAATGTGCCAATTTTCTTGGTAATATAACTAGATAAGACTACAAAGCAATCCCAGTGCAGGGCAGGAACATAAAAAAATAGAATGGCTGAAAAAGACAAAGGTGGCACCAACCATGTATGTGTGTTACTCCCATCACACTATAACCAGCAAGCACGTGATACTGGTCTGCACCATTATTAGCAGGTTTTGTTTGTTGAAGCACTGCTGGCAATAGTGTTTAGGGCATTGTAGAAATCCAGAACCCATGCCTTTGATAGTACCAGAAAAAATTGAGCTTCATTCAATATTTGATCATATACAGGCATTTACAATATGAGATTCATCCCCAGTATTTAAATTGCCTATTGCCATACTAATTAATTGTACTTAAGATAACAGAACATGTCAGCTGCTAATGCAATGTACTAATAGAATACCATCACCTGAATATCAAACAAAAATACTTCTACAAAGGATTACACTTTTGGGAAGAAATACAAATTTCTCATCTGATCTTCAACAAATTTAAACCCAGATACACGTTCATCAAGACCCAGAAACAGTTTTGACAAGCAGCAGAAAATTTATTTCGGTGTGTAGGTTAAGTATTACAGAATACTATCACATTTTGAACCATTCTTTTCTGCTTTTCTCAAAAATGAAACTATAGAGTCAAATCTTTTATCAAACATTTTCCCACTGAGCGACAGTCCTAGCAGAGTTAAGCAATCATTTTTGTTGAGAACCTAAATGCACTAAAATAGCTGATCAGCCTCAGCTGCCAGACTTCAGTGCAACTACATGATCCACATCCTTCCAGTTAAACCTGGAGGCATTTGTACAGCATACAAACTGTTTACAAAAACACTAAGTAGAGTTAACAAAAAAAAAATCAGTAAGAGATAATTTGATACATTAGGAAATCATCTAAACAAATATCACATTTATACAGCTGATTTACTGACAGCCCACAGGAGGGCCAGGACAGATCATATTATCCTCGCAACTCCAGATAACTAACAACAGCATGCTTCTCACTTCATGTTATTGTGATGTCCCAAACGCTTCAATTAAAAAAAAATCTCTGTAGGAAAAATTATATAAACCAATGGAAAACAAATTTCCTATTCATCATTCTACACTGGGTTCATGTTAACACTGGTAATCAATCTGTGATATCTTTACACCATTTAAACAGATTTGTTCCCAATGATACTGCATTCTTCAGGATTTTGTTTTGCGTTCCCTTTCCTTGCATGTTTATATTTCTCTACATACGCTTTTACCAAGTTGGCTACTTTTCCAGGGATTACTTCACCACTCTTGCTATGGCAAACCTTAAAAATGAAGATACAGATTTCAGTGGATCAACTTAATACACGTGCAGTTATGAAGTGCAAACATATAGGTAGAAACTTAAAAAAAAGTTTGTGTTAAGGTTTAAGATATCTTAAAACTAAAGAGTTTTTTTCCATTTGATGAATGCAATGGAAAAAGACCCACAAAACTCAAAAATACCATCTGCTTTGACATGATTTTTCTTCAATAATTTTTTGGTTAGAATTTTACACAGAAAGCAGAATTTAAAAGTAAGGGATAATTGTATAAATATTGATGAGCATAATAAAAAAATAAAATAAAGGAACAATAGGGAGAGTCAGACAAGGAAACCGGAAGTCAGAATGTAGCTGAAGGATTTCAGGGCAAGGATTTGGAGGGAGAGAGAAGAGTGACAGGTGCTGGGTGGGGGAAAGGAAATGTGGATATTCTCTGCTATGCATCTATAGAAGTTTGTCAAAGTTTCAAATAAAAATGGTGGATTTGATTAACTTCCAAGAAAGTAGAAGTACTGCTGTATCTTCTTTGTAATGACACTTCCTACCCAGGGGACAAGATACTCTCCCCAGTTTGAATTTGAAACATTGGGGTTGGGGCAAGAGTAGAGCACGGGTAAGTAAGGGCTTTTCTGTACTCCCCACTTACTGCAAGATTTTTTAGTTCCGAACAATTGCTACCTACCTGAATTGTACCCACCTAAAGACCTGAGGTATCAAGTGTTTTATCAAAGGTGGGACGTGTGTCTGCGTGTCTGGGTCAGTTATGTGCAAGTGGAGAATAAGAAGGGCAGGATGGAGCAATTGTGAAGGTCATATCCATTATCTACACAATATTTGGAGAGAAGAGAAAGGGAACACTTCTGATTAATGAGTTGTAAAATTTTCTTTGCAGTGTTTGCCATTAGCTCCCTTCTTTGGAGGCTGAAATCAGATTAAATCATTGACTTGATATTTTCTGAAAGATGAGAAAGTCTGCAGATGCTGGAAGAACTCAGCAGGTCAGGCAGCATTTATGGAAATTAATAAACAGTTGATGTTTTGGGCTGAGACCCTTCTTCAGAATTGGAAAGGAGCGGGGAAGACGTCAGAATAAAAAGTGTGTGTGGGGGAGCAAGAAGGACTAGCTAGGAGGTGATAGGTATAGCCAGGTGGGCCGAATGGACCAAGGAATCATGGAGGGAGTGATCCTGCAGAAAGCAGAGTGGGGGGGGGGAGAGAAGATGTGTTTGGTGGTAGGATTTCTTTGAAGATCGTAGAAATTGAGGGGGCTCATGGGGTGGTAGTTGAAGACAGAGGAACCTATCCTTGTTAAGGTGCTGGGAAGATAGGTTGCAGATGCCTGGGAAATGGAGGAGATGCAGGTGAGAGCAGCATCAATGGTGGAGGAAGAGAAAATCTATTCTTTGAAAAGAGGAGGACATCAGAGAAAGCATCATCTTGGGAACAGATTCAGTGGAGACAAAGTAACTGAAGGGAATAGTATTTGTACAGGAGTTAGGGTGGGAAGGTGGTCAAGATAACCATGGGAATCAGTGGGTTTATAAAAGATGTTAGTCAACAGTTTGGCTCTAGAAATGGACCAAGTGAATTTAAGGGCAGCGTGGAAGTTAGAGGCAAAGTTGATGAAATTGATGAGCTTAGCATGAGCACTTGAAGCACCCATGATATTTTCTTATTTAACTTTATTTTTCTTTTCTTTTTTCTTTAATATTTACTTATGCACTTTGTTTACTCAGTTTGAAGTTTTACTTTTTTTTACTATTTTTTTTTTGGCTTGTTATCTCCTATTAGGTTGGCGGCTGTTTCCAATTTTTTTTTGTAATATTTGGATTTCAGATACCAAATAAATAGATGGAAACCAACCCATCTTAGTTTCAGATACATGGAAAATACTATCAAATTGAACACCATTATCACTTCATTTCCTGTTCATTCTGGCATCTTCCTTAATACTGACATGAAAATAGTGTGTCACATACTCTACATATGCATTGAAATAATTCTAATCTCCCATATGCTTCCGGTAAATATCATAAATCTGTACAATACAATTTCATATTTAATTGTTCAAATTAATTTTCATTTTAAAGGATCTGGACAAAACCAGAAAATTCATACTAAACCTATGGATGATTTTATTCAGCCATGACCTGTTGCTCATGAAGTGAATCCTCATTGATTGATTTTTGAGACCACAGCAACAATGGCAAGCTCAATACTTCATAGCTCATTGCCATGAACCACCTTCCAGAGGAATGGACAACCCCTGATGTCCATATGCAAAGTTTCATCCAGTGAGGTTACAGAGCTAGCTCCAGGATTTAGACAGCAGTGGAAACATCAATTTTCAATTAAGAATGATTTTCAATTTGACAGCATTTCCATATAGCAGAAACTCTAGCTATTATTGGTGTTAAAGGTTGTGTGCTTGGGAGGTGGTGTTGGGACTGGACGAGGTGAGTCACTAAGATACAGTAGTACTAATTAACAAGCTGATTTATCCTGGAGTGGTGTCAAGCTTCTTTAGAGTTGTCGGGATTGTAATCATCCAGGCAAGTGGAAACCATTCTACAATACTATTCCGTCGTCTCTTGTCAATGACTGGGGTGTCAATTGCTGCACAGCCAGCTTCATCATGGGCAGAACCCTCCCCACCACTGAGGACACCTCTAAGAGGCAGTGCCTCAAGAAGGTGGCATCTATATTAATGAAACATGCCCTCTTCTTGTTACTACCACCAGGGAAGAGATACAGGAGGCTGATGACCCACTCCCAACAATTTATGAACAGCTTCTTTCCCCCTTCAGGAACAGATTTCTGAATGGTCTAAGAACGCATGAATACTACTTTGTTATATCCTAACTTCCACTATTTATATAATTTGTATAATTTATAGAATTTTATGACTTCACACCATGCTGCTGCCGCCAAACAACGTTTTGCGTTTTATACTTTGTGCTTTTCGCTCTTCTTTTTGTCATTTACGCGCACGGGAGAGGGGACTATTTGATGTTTTTCTCTGAGTGGGTTCCATGGTTTTCCTTTGTATCCTGGCTGTCTGTGGGGAAGTTGAATCTCAGGGCTGTATGCTGCACACATACTTTGATAATAAATGTACTTTGAATCCTGGATGTCATATAAATTTGATTCAGAGACTTAATGATGGAAGTATCTCCAGCTGGAGACAGTCACTGCTTATAATTCTGTGGCATTAATGTTACTTGCCACTGATCAGACCAAGGATAATCTGTGGAGTGTAACAAGTAGATTGGAATATCTTCTTTCATTCATTTCTATCCACCAATGATAAAGCCTAGGAATTATTCCAAGCTCCATTTGAGCTGAAAGATTTTCAAAGCCAGAAAGTTAACCACATTAGTTTGTCTGGGGTCACACAGGCCTCACCAAATTAAAAAAAAACTCTCTTCACTCAGGAAGCCGAACTTTTATGAGAAGTATTCTTATTATTTCATCATTACCAGTCCAGATGTAGTTAGTTGTTATTAATTTAAAATTCTCCAGATACTTTGGCAGATTTAAACTTGTTTCTACTTCATTAATTCAAGCTTTTGGCTTACTGATCCACTACTGTTATCACTACACTAGTTATGAGATATATTCACTTTGTTTTATAAATACTGCAGATCTACATTCACCTTTAGTATATAGAACAAAGTTATTAGCCTGTCAATGTCTTCCTGCTGTATCCCTGCAAACTTTGCAGGTCACACATCCAGGGTTCTACAAACTTTAATATTTACCCTCAATCAAATCCTGCCCAAATCATTGTTCAAAACACATTCTAACTTCTCAGCACATCCAATAAATGGCATCTTATGAACTTCTCCATTAGATGCCGTTTTCCATCCACCGTTCATCAATCTAGGAGATACAATGAAGATTTCTGGGAACTCCTTAAAACTACTATCTGCATAACAATTCTTTCTGTATGCCCAACACGTTCAACTGCGGTCTTTGCAAATTCTTGTGACAATCCTTGGTTAATCATTAGTTTTTAAATGCTCGCAAGTGCAATTATTACACTCTTTAGAAATTGCCCTAATGCAGGGGGTCCCAGCCTTTTTTATGCCAGGGACCAATACCATTAAGCAATAGGTCCGCAGACCTCAAATTGGGAAATCTGATCTAATGGAAGAACAACTGCATAAATGATAATTTACGTTTGTTTATTCCTCTTGGTCTGGCATTCTAAAAAGAAACTAATTAAACTGAAGTGACCAGATATGAAAATAATCAGCGCTCCCCTTCTGAAGAGTATTCTAGTTTTTCTTCAATCACCATAGATAATCATGGTACAGTTAAAATGTAATTTAGAATGTTACCTTATCCACTGCCTTGCGGACAATTTCTTTGTATTCATCCTTGGTAATGTCCTTCTTCTGGTAGTAAGGCTTGATGGCTAGTTTCACCTCTTCTACAGCTCTTTCCTGTATGGTACATTTCTATGTATTGGGGAAAAATGTACATCCATAATTAATAGGATACAAATTAAAGATACAATTCTGAAGAGATTAAGGGTAGTAATCTCTGGATTGCTGCCTGTGCCATGTGTCAGCGAAGGTAAGAACACGATGATTTGGCAAATGAATTGGTGTGAGGGTAAGGTTTCAGATTTCTGGATCATCGGGATCTCTTCTGGAGAACGCATGACCTGCAGGTTACAACTGAACCTGATGGGAACCAATATACCTGCGGAGCAGGCATGCTAGAGCTGTTGGGAAGGGTTTAAACTAATTTGGCAAGGGGATGGGAAGTGAAGTGATAGAGCTGAGAATGGGTATACAAGTAGATGCAGTCTATAGTGAGACTGTGAAGAAGGGCAGGTAGATGATAGGGCAAAATTGTAGTCAGAAGGATGAGGGCCACAATCAAGAAGAGTGATGCATACAGGACTGAAGGTGTTATATTTAAATGCATGTAGTATACGGAATAAGGTAGGTGATCTTGTAGCACAATTAGATTAGCTAGTACAACCTTGTGGGTATCACCGAGTCACGGTTGAAAGAAGATCACAATTGGGAGCTTAACATCCAAAGGTACACACTGTATCGAAATAGCAGGCAGGTAGGCAGGGTGGGATGGTTCTGTTGGTAAAAAAATGAAATCAAAACCTTAGAAAGAGGTGGCATAGGATCGGGAGATGTAGAATCCTTGTGGGTAGAGTTAAGAAACTGTAAGGCTAAAAAGACCCTAACTGAAGTTGTATATAGGACTCCAAATAGTTGCCAGGATGTGGGATACAAATTACAATGGCAGATAGAAAAGGTATGTAAAAAGGACAATGTTACAATGGTCACAGGAATTTCAATATGCAGGAAGATTGGGAAAATCAGGTTGGTACTAGATTCCAAGAGAGTGGATTTGTAGAATACCTCGGAGATGACATTTTAGAGCAACTTGTTATTGAGCCCACTAGGGGAAAGCCAATTCTGGAATTGGTGTTATGTAATGAACCAAATTTGATTCAGGAGTTTATGGTAAAGGTAGTCTTAGGAACTAGTGATCATAATATGATAGAATTCACCCTGCAGTTTGAAAGGGAGAAGATAAGATCAAATGTATCAGTATTACAGTGGAGTAAAGGGTATTAAGAGTCATGAGAGCAGAGCTGGCTAAAGTTGATTGGAAGGAGTCACAAGCAGGGATGACGGCAGAACAACAATGGCTGGAGTTTCTGGGGGGTAATTTGGAAGGTGCAGGATAGGTACCATTCAAAGATGAAGAATTCTAAAGGGATAAAGCAACCGTGGCTGACAAGGGAAGTCAAAGACAGCATTAAAGCAAAAGAGAAGGCATATAATACAGTAAAAATTAGTGGGAAGTCAGAGGATTGGGAAGCTTTTAAAAACCAACAGAAGGCAACTAAAAAGCTGTGAGGAGAGAAAAGATGAAATATGAAGGGAAGCTAGGCAATAATACTAAATAGGATACCAAAAGTTTTTTCAAATATACTGAAATATACTGTATAAAGAACATTCACAGGCAAGAGTGGATATTGGACCACTGGAGAGATCGTAATGGGACAAAGAAATAGCTGAGGAACTTAATAAGTATTTTGCATCAGTCTTCACTATGTAATACCTCAGCAGTATGCCAGAAATTTGAGTGTGTCAGGGGGCAGAAGTAAGTGTAGTTGCTATTACTAAGAAGAAGATGCTTGGGAAGATGAAAGGTTTGAAGGTAGATAAATCACCTAGATCAGATGGACTACACCCCAGGGTTCTGAAAGAGGTACCTGAAGAGATTGTGGAGGCATTAGTAATGATCGTTCAAGAATCACTAGATTCTGGAATGGTTCCAGAGGGCTGGAAAATTACAAATGTCATTCCATTCTTTAAGACGGGAGAGAGGAAGAAGGAAGGAAATTATAGGCCAGTTAGCCTGACTTCAGTGGTTGGGAAGATGTTGGAGGTTTTGGGTACTTGGAGGCACATGATAAACCAGGCTAAAGCCAGCATGGTTTCCTTAAGGGGAAATCTTGCCTGACAAATCTGTTAGAATTTTTTGAGGAAATAACAACAGGCAGGACAGACAAAGGAGAGTCAGTGGATGTTGTTTACCTGGATTTTCAGAAGGCCTTGACAAGGTGCCAAACATGAGGCTGCTTAACAAGGTAAGAGTCCATGGTGTTACAGGAAAGGTACTAGCATGGATAGAAGATTGGCTGACTGGTAGGAGGTAAAGAGTGAGAATAAAGGGGCCTTTTCTGGATGGTTGCTGGTGAATAGTGGTGTTCCGCAGCGATTGGTGTTGGGACCTCTTCTCCTCAGGTTGTATGTGAATGATTTTGATGATGGAATAGATAGATTTGTGGCCAAGTTTACAGACATGCGAGGGTAAGTGGAGGGGCAAGTAGCGTTGAGGAAGCAGGGAGCCCGCAGAAGGACCTAGACAGACTGGGAGAATCTCGTATAGGGAAGTGTATGGTCATGCACTTTGGTAGAAGGAATAAGGCATTGACTATTTTCTAAATGGGATACAAATTCAAAAATCAAAGGTGCCATGGGACTTGGGAGTCCTCGTGCAAGATTCCTTAAAGATTAACTTACAGATTGAATCGGTGGTAAGGGAGGCAAATTCAATGTTAGCATTTATTTTGTGAAGACAAGGATGTAATGCTGAGGCTTTATAAGGCATTGGTCAGACCACACTGTTTTGAGCCCCTTATCTAAGAAAAGATATGCTGGTATTGGAGAGGATCCAAAGGATCATAAGAATGATTTCAAGAACGAAAGGGTTGACATATGAGGAGCGTTTGATGGTTCTGGGCCTGTACTAGGGGTATAGAAGAGAGGTGGGATCTCACTGAAAGGTATGGAATATTGACAGGTCTGGATAGAATGGATATAGAGAGGATGTTTCCTATAGTGGGTGAGTGTAGAACAGAGGGCATAGCCTCAGACTGGAGGGATGTCCATACAGAACAGAAATAAAAAGGAATTTATTTAGCCAGAGAGTAGTGAATCTGTGGAACTCATTGTCACAGACAGTTGTGGAGGTCAAATCATTGAGTATGTTTAAAGCAGAGGCTGATAGTTTCTTGCTTAGTCAGGACCTCAAAGGTTACAAGAAGGCAGGAGCATGGGATTGAGAGGAAAAATAAATCAGGCCTGATGGAATGGTGGAGCAGACTTGATAGGCCAAATGGCCCAACTCTGCTCTGAAGTCTTATGGTCTCAACCACCTTTAATCAAGGCATCACTCGAAACTCAGAACAAGGTCTAAACATCAGATCTGTTGTGTATGTGGCCGGGTTACACAACAAAGCTATAAATAATAACGCTGGAGACGGGGGCTAAGTCAACAGGGTTCTTTACCGACTGAAACCGAACTGAACACACACGTACAGATCAATATGCCCTTAATAGCACATGCAACCATGTGTCCCTACAACATAAAGCAGTCCCATATTATACACTAACTATACAGTACACTCCTCCCCTTTTATTTTAATAGTGTATCAACCGTTTTTTTTAACTGGGGCACAACGCTACACAAATGTTTACCCTTAACATACAAACACCTACCAATTGTTTAATTAGTAACTTAGTAATACCAAATTATAACAAAGTAACATAATAATATCAAATTATAACAAGCTTGCTTTTTAATTTTGGTCTAAGACCATTTATAACTCAAGTCTCGGGGGCGGGGGGGGAACTCTGCCCACTGTGCTGTACTTGTCTAGATGATGATTATGTACCAGCAGTAACAGAAGAAATCAGTGAAGCTGTAGCAAAATTATTCATATTTCGCAAGAGGCATGATGCATTTTTCGTAGCTTTGGTTTCCATGGTCTGCTTCAAAGATGACTTGCTACCAACAAAAGAAGTGGTTGGTGATCTGCTGTCTCTGCTAGTTATTCAAAAGTCAGGGCAATCCAATGACTCACAAATCAGTACTTTACTAGTAATCTTTCACTGTTCGATGAAGCAGTTGATCGAAATCCTGTTGTTCGTTCCATTGTTCTTAAGCTGCTGTTAGTTTTGCTGATATTAAGGATTACCTGCAGTGCTATCTGTCCGAAGTTCACAAATCAAATCTTGGTCAAGGAAATGAGACTGAACTCTATGCACTGTTTCTGAATTGTTTGGAGGATTCTATGTATGAAAAATCTCAGTTGTGCACAGTGCAAGAAAAGATTGCATACCTGGCTCAAGAAGGAGGATTCCTTCAGATGCACATTCAGCCCAAGTGTGAAAATACAACAATAGAAACCTTACAGTTTGTTGCCAGAATTTATCTGTTTTGATGCTGTTCCCCAACTTCTTTGTGCGAAACCAAAACAAGACACATTGGCTGAGGATTCAAAATATGTACGTGTAAAAGGAGCCTCCCTGGAAAGGATTAAGTGTATGATTCTCAATGGAGGAAATGATTGGTTCAAAATTTACCTAGTGCGAAAGCTGTTCTGTTTGAATGGAACTGATTTTGTCCAAGAGCATTTAAGGGATGACTAATTTTCATGGATCTTTCCCAAGGAAATTGTTCAGGAGAGGACGGAGATGCTGGTCCTTTCAGAGATTTAAGCTCATTGAGGGTTCGCAGACCTTCCATTATTTGTTCATCTGTTAACAAGTAATTTAACTGTGCAGGTGCAGGCTTTCATCTTTTGTCTGTAACTGGAACAGGATCATGAGGTCTCCTCCCTAGTTTCCTCGTCATTATTGGCTTTACCTCCATAGGATCGCCTGTGAGTTCCATTGTTAGCCTCTCATTCTCAATCACCTTTTTCTTTTCTTCTAACTCAATCTTTTTATCTTCAAATTCCTTCACTGCTGCTTTCTTCTCTTTAATATAATTCCTTTCCACTTGCAGAAAAATCTCTGCATTTCGTATTCTTTCCTTGTATTGCTGATCTAGTTTCTTCATCCTTTTCTGATACTCCTGCAAAGTGCTTTCCTGTAACTGCTGTACCTGTCTTTTGAGAGATGTCAATTTCTCCTGGTACACCTGCTCTTTTACCTCCAGGTAGTCTTCATCACCCTGCTTATTGGCAATATCTGTCTCCCTTGCATCCTCTGTATCTTCATCCGAGTCATGGCTACAGATAGGCTACGGATACTGTGTTCGTCCTCATCGTCCACGCTGTCTATCTCCTCCTTTCATTGTAATAGTCGACAATGGGTGGGAGGAGAGCTGCGGACATCTTCCTCACCGAGCTGCCCTCCTTTGTGACACATCTAGTGCCTTGATGGTGTGCCAATCCAACTGGATTTTCCTGAGCCATTCACGTCCCAACAACGGTGGTCCTCCATTTTCCAGTACATAGAGGTTCAGCTGCTGTGTTTTGTCTCCGTAGGTCACTGTCACTTTAATTTTACATTTCTGTCCTGTGTAAGTCTTTAGCAGTAGTTTAGTTGGTTTCAGAGGTACGTGAGAAAACGGTCGTTTGTAGTCGTGTACAGAGATCACTGTTAGAGCTGAGATGTGTCCAACTCCATTTCAGTCTCACCCCTGCCACTTGTGGAGTGATCCATATTACTCTTCGATCATCTGTCTCTTCCACAGTGAAGCTGCAGACAAGACATTTCACTTTTGTCTGAGTCGTTTTCATCAGAATTACTTTCTTTCATTTTGTGTACATCGTTGTATTTTTCTTTCTGGGGTTTATTGTTTCTCTGTATTTTGCCCTTCTTCTGCTGTTTACTAGCTTTGCATACTCTGCCAGTGTGGCCCTGTTTGCCACAGTTTCTGCATTCTTTATCTTTGAATCAATAATCATCAGGGTCATGTGTCCTGTTCCCACAATGGTAACATTTCTTTCCTTCATTTCTGTTCAGTGACATTTTATTTGTGGCATATTCCAGAGATTTTTGTTGTATCTTAGAAGCACCCCATGTCGCTGTTTCCATTGATATTGCGATGTTTAGCGCTTTCTCGAATGTAAGGTCTCTTTCACACAGGAGCTTCTTCTGTGTGGTTTTACAGTGCATGCCACACACTAACCTGTCCCTCAATTCGTCTGATAGACCAGCTCCAAACTGACAATGTTCTGATAATTTGCGCAATTCAACACAATATTTAGAAATGCCTTCATTTTTGCTCTGACTCCGTTTATGACATTTAAATCTTTCAGCAATGACCAGTGGTTTGGGGTTTAAATGCTGTTGGAGAGTGTCTACTATTTGCTTGAATGTTTTGTCAGCTGGCTTTTCAGGGGTTAACAAGCTCCGTAGCAGGCCGTATGTTTTCACTCCCATACTACTGAGTAAGACGCTGGCTTTCTCTTCATCATCAACACCGTTAGCATCACAATATAACTCCACTCTTTCAATGTAAGTTGCCCAGTCTTCAATGCCACTATCAAATGCTGTAATAGTTCCAAACAACACCATTCTTGTTATGTTAATTTAGCCATGGTACCTTTATTTTTTTTGACTCAGTGACCTTTTTGCTAGCGTCCTGAGTGCACTCTGTCTAGATGCATGTGTCACTCCTTTTTATCTCCCTTCTGGGGCAGGCAGACCATCAGCCCCTGGGGTCAGCGCCGGCTGTGGTCTCGGCTGGACGTGCTGCGGCTCTGACTGTGCTCTTGTCTCCTGATGTTCCCAACCCGCGGCTGTGCTTCCGTTTCCTTTCGAACTCGCGGCCTCCTTCTCCCCCTCCTTGGCTCATACCTTATGCTTGTCCTTCGAGTGCCGTTATCAACTAAAACCCGGCGTTCCGATACGATGTAGGTTAATTAACCTTGTCGCCAATTTGCTGCGTATGTGGCTGGGTTACACAACAACGCTATAAATAAAAATGCTGGAGATGGGCGCTAAGTTAACAGAGTTCTTTACTGACTGAAACCGAACTGAACACACACGTACAGATCAATACGTGCCTAATAGCATATGCTCAATATGCGCCTAATAGCGCATGCAACGACGTGTCTGTACAACATAAAGTAGTCCTATATTATACAGTAGCTATACAGTACAAGATCAATGACAGATGGGGGCATTAAACTAATATGGATCAAGGACCAATGAAAGTGCACCACATAAACCATATGTGCCATTACTTAATACATAGGTTCAAAAACTTATTAAAAGATTTGAATCTAAGATTAGATAGATAGATTTGACAGGTTGAATCGCCTCCTCCTGCTTTCTGATTTCAACATATATAAATGTTTTACAGAAATGTAATTCAATAAATTACAGACTTTCCTGTACTTACCTTGTCCTTTTTGGTCTTTTCCGCTTCAGGTTCTTCTTTCAGACTTTCTTTTTCCACTGTAGTCTTTGGAGTAGAAAGAGTAGCAAAGACCTGTTGGACAGACTGATAGGCGGAAGAAACATCTACAGGAGGTGGAACAGGCACTGCCTTGCCTGGACCTCCAGCTGGAATGGGTACACTGGCAACACTGGTCTGCACATCCACCTCAGAAGCATTACAGGTAGGAGGTATGATCTAAAACAGAAGTGAAGCAAAATATCAAGTATTTACAATTATCCATAAAGCCAAGCAAACATTTAAAAAATTACAATATTTATTAAGACATTTACTTCTATAAATAAATTTTAGAAAAGCACAAGTTGTTAGCAACAGCTGAATAGTCACCAGAAGCTCAAAAATATGCAAAAGCAAACTTTCATTCCAACATTTTGAGGCTGGCCATAATGCCTTTGTAATTAAATCAGGCATGATTTAATATCACCAGCTGCAGAATGCATATCTGGTTTTATCAAACAATGTAGTCTAATATACTTTTGGAACTGAGATCCTTCAGACCTCTGAGTATACAGCTGTTTGACTCCACTTTTATTTAAAAAATTTATCTAATGTAACATTACATAAGACAGCAGCCTATTCATCTGCTGTTATATGTGATGACCCTGAAGGTTAGCATTCGGAAAATGTCTGATAAAATAGCAAATACTACTGACATTCAAAATAATGGAGCCAATACCATTCGCACTGTGGGAAGGTCACACACACACACAAATGCTGGAGGAATTCAGCAGGTGTTGCTCTGGATCTCCAGCATCTGCACAATCTCTTGTGTTTATGACTGCTGGAAGGTGAAAATTTGGTCTCTTGTTATGAAAATGACCCAATATGAACTGGCTGGTTTTATGGCTGTACTCCAAAACATGGAAGTATACCAAGCAACAACAGAACTACTAGATAAGGAGGAAATCAGTATTTCAAGATAGCTTGCAATGTTGACAGATGACCAAGTTTTAATTTCAGCTCTAAAAACCACTCAGATATTTAGCTAACACTGATGGACTTCACTGGCTTTGAGAACTTGACAATGAAAAAAATTGTACAACTGATTGAGAATTCATATCATGCCTTAAGGAAGGAATATTTTTACACCCTAAAGTCAGAGGGTTTTGTGCCACTAAATCCATAAGCAAGGTAGAGGTTTGTAAATATCCGAAATTATGCCTTTACAACAAATTAGTTATTCATTTTCACAAGACGTATTGCACGCCAGTCTTTCACTCATGAATAAAGAATAGGTATCGATAAGATCATTACAAACGTATTGATACAAGGATAATGGTTTATTTTAATTCCAAAGACTATTAAAGCATTAAGATCAAAGAATTTTAAAAATATATTTAGAGATACAGTGCAGAACCAGCCCTTCTGGCCCAAAGAGTTGTACCGCCCAGCAACCTACCTATTTAACCCTAGTCTATTCACAGGACAATTTACAATGACCAATTAATTTACTAACTGGCACGTCTTTGGACTGTTGGAGAAAGTACAATTTCCTTATGGACAGCACTGGAATTGAATATGAACTCTGGAACACACCAGACTGCAATAGCACCTGCTAATCACTACACTACACTCCTCCCCTAAGGTGCCTTCTGATAGACTGGTAGAGAAGATCTGCAGTGAACTGAGAAGCTGGATTCCACACTGGCTTGGTCACAGAAGATGAAGACCTCACTGCTGGTCTGAAGATCAGTACTCAGTCTTCTACTTGCAGACAATGATGAAAATGAGAAAAGTTCTGGATTATAAGGAGCGTTGCAAAAGAATAGCACACAAAATAGATAAGCTGGAAATTTGGGAAGAAAATTGGCAGATGGAAATTAACGTGGATGAGTGCGCAGTGATATATTTTGATAAGTTAAATGTAAAGGGAAAAATAAATAGCAGGACCCTTAGCAGCACAGATCTACAGAGCAATCCTAGGGTGCAAATCCACAGCACCCGAAAATGCAACACAAATGGCTAGGGCTAAATATTTGACATGCACGTTTCTCAGTTGGGGCATTTTTGGCAAGTCACGTTGCAGTTGTTGGGCCACATTTGGAATGCTGTGTGCAGTTCTGGTTGCCACAGTATAGGAGGCATGTGGAGGCTTCAGGGAGGGTGAAGTAGTTCACCTGAATCAGAGTGTATTAGCTGTAGTAGAGATTGGACAAACCTGAATTTATTTTCCCTTGATAGTCAAAGTCTGAAGGGCAACCTGCTGCAGGAGATAAAATTATGAGAGAGTTTGATGACAGAGTCCTTTCCCCCAAGGTGGAAATGTCAACTCTTTAAGGTGAGAGAAGAAAATTTTTGTGGGAAGTTTTCACAGAGCGCAGTAGGTGCCTGGAATGTATGCTCAGGGATGGTGGTCAATGCAGATAGATTAACAACATCTACGTGACAATTAGAAAGATGCATAAATAGGGAAGAAATGGAGGGATCTAGAGAATATACAGGTAGATAGGTTTCATTTAATTTAGCATCATGGTCTACACAGACATCATAAGTCAAGGGGCCTGTTCTGTGCTTTACTGATCTACATTCCATTGTTGAACTGAAGTAAAGTTTCTAATTTTCATATTTAATTAGATGAATATAAGCTTTTCAAAAATTCTTGGGATACAGCCAACACTGTTAAGGCCATATTTATTTTTCATCATTGGATGCCAAAAGTGAGATTCATTGACAGGTGCTTTAGAACAGGGGTTTCCAACTTCTCTTATACCATGGCCTCCTATCATTAATCCAGGGGACGTGGACCCCAGGTTGGAAACCCCTGCTTTAGAATAAAGAATTAACGGTGTAGTAAATTAATTTATACATCTACAAGGCAGCTGTGTTTTAAGGGCAATATTGAAAAGGCGCCCTTCCTCTTTTCCATATTGACATCTTAATTACCTGATTTTAATGCAGTTTTAAAACTTGTAATGGTGAGAGTTAACTCATGAACCACATGTTACTAGTTCAGTACCTAGAATATTCCAAACAGCAACACTATGCCATAAATAGCTTTAGCTACACCTTAACAACCTTTGAATTGTAGTCACGGACTATGTTACAAAATGCCAGACAAATAATATAGTACTGCTAGATTGGAATAACACCCCTGAACACAGCAGAAATCTGGATAAGTATAGAGAGGTAAAATATATTAAAAAGAAACAAGTTATTCTGGTAGACATGTTCATAAGAAAAAGAACCAATTCCTCAGAGACGAGTTTTGTAACTGTCAAAAACAAATATGCTTTATTCGCCGTGAGTGTTTAACCTAGTCTTCAGATGACCAATGCAGGAGATTCTGGGAAGCACAGAATGAACACTTTCTCATTTCCTTCTGAAGCACAACCATAGCAAAATGATTTTCACTCTTTCTTACCTGAGGTTGTGTCACGTCAAGCTGTTGGACTGGGAAGTTCACTGACTGGGATGGTGGAGGTGGAGGTGGTGGTGGGGGCGGGCTGTTTGGTAGATTTCCGGCAGCAGTCGGTGGCACTGCTGACATCCCTGCGTGCACATTCAGCGGAGGAGGAGGGTGGATATACGGATTAGGGAAATGCATTAAAGGGGGATGGACATTCATCGGATAGGGAAAGACGTTCATGGGTTGTGGTGGAGGGTTCATTGGCTGCGGTAAAACAGGCTGATGCATCATGTTAACAGGCTGCTGAGAACCATTCATTTGTTGATTTGTTTGGTCACTGAAGGTTGATGATGCCCCTTGTGACGTATCTGCCAAATTACAAAAAAAAGGTCAGAAACAGACACTACGAGTTTTAAGAAATGTTTATTGAGAAGTCTGGCCTGATAGCTTAACACACTTTTCAGTAACAAAGAAAACTAATAATAATACCCTATATTAATGATATGTACATTTAAATTTTGGATTATGTTGCAATCAAAAGTGAATGCTGGCTGTCGCTAATATAAAATGTTCAGACAGAAGATGCTGGACATAGTCTGGAGACTATAAACTGCTGTAGAGATAAATGAAACAGCCAAGTCTTCAAGTCAGCAAAAGACATAAAAACATCCATCTCAAAACTCTCACTCTGAAATCGGACAATCTGGCACATAGGGTAATACTTGCAGTTCCAAAGTGAAGTGAGCTTTTGAATCTTGGAAGGAAACGTGGAAAAAGCATCTAGTGATTTCAGGGTGAAGATTGCAGATGGCACTGTCCTAGGGTTTATGTAATGTACTTAAAAATATTAGACTTTTAACGGTAAAGCAAATCCCTCATGTAGCACAACAAAGGAATGGATAAGAATGCCTAAGGTAGAAATTTATAACACAGCCTTGGGACATCTCTAATATGACAAAATGCCACATATATTGGAGCTGATGTTGGGTTCTTTAAAATTGTCATAGCTGGGGGTAGGGGGAGGGGGTAATGGCCTATTAAATGCTCCCAATGGCATGCACCTCAAATAGCCTCTAACAATCAAGTCTAACTCCTGGTCTTCATGTGTGGCTTAGTTATTATTAAGCGTTGTGGAACCATTTCTACTGACAGGAGAAAGGGCAAAAATGCAGGTTACTGGCATCTTAAAATCAGTTCTGGTCAGATGGGGTTCATCAGCCATAGTTGGCAGCTCATCTAGAAGAAGGAAAACTATGACCTTAAACCTTAACTGCTTTGCAGCTATACCCATTCATGGGAAGGCTTCAGGAATAAACCCCAGGGTAAAAACCAGAGCTGGAGGCACCAAGTGAATGACATTTACACACAATCACAGATTTGTTATACTATTGGAAGTCATTTGGCCTGTCTAGCTTGTGTTGTCCCAGGCAAACAGATCTATTATTGCTGTCCCAATATCATCAGAACAAACACATTTTGTTAGTAAAGCTACTCCAAGCAAATTTAAACTTCAATAAATTATACTCTGGAAAGACCTTTTCCTTCACATAACAACCATTTAAAATATTTAAGGTTACAGCATGAACGAAGAGCATTTGGTTTCCCAGGTCCATGCCACATCTATGCAAAAGCAATCAGCCCCTCTCCACAGCCCTGCTATTTTTATTCTCTTACATTTCATTCTGAATGCTGCAGTTGGAGTTATTTACTGTATTTATTGAATAGGCCGTTCTAGCCCTTGGAGCTGAGCTGCCCAGAAACCCGTGATTTAATCCGTTCCTAATCACAGGACAATTTACAATGACCAATTAACCTACCAACCAGTATGTCTCTGGATTGTGGGAGGAAACCAGAGCACCTGGAGGAAATCCACACAGTCACAGGGAGAACGTAAAAATTCCTGACAGGCAGTGACGGGAATTGAACCTGGGTCACCTGTACTGTAAAACGTGCTTACCACTACACTACCATGCCTTCACTAATCCTGTGCTGGTGCATCCTTCACCCAACTCACCTGTTGTTTTTAAGTTTTCCTCATGTCAGTTTTATTTTCTTTGACAATCATTTCCATGTTTCCCAGTTCTTGATACTGAATCAACAGGTACAGTTTCCCTTTATCTATATTCTGTATTGGGTCTTCAAGATTTTATGACACTTTTAATTTGAAATTTGATCCATTGCTGTTTGACAGCCCAAATGAATGGAATCCAAGGATGTAATGCTGAGGCTTTATAAGGCACTGGTGAGGCCTTACTTGGAGTACTGTGAGCAGTTTTGGGCCCCTTATCTTAGAAAGGATGTGCTGACATTGGAGGGGGTTCAAAGGAAGCTCACGAAAATGATTCCAGGATTGAAAGGCTCATCATATGAGGAATATTTGATTGCTCTAGGCCTGTACTCACTGGAATTCAGAAGAATGAAGGGGATCTCATTGAAACCTATCAAATATTGAAAGACCTTGATAGAGTGGATATGGACAGGATGTTTTCTATGATGAGGGAGTCTAAGACCAGAGGACACAGACTCAGAATAGAGGGACGTCCATTTAGAACAGAGATGGGGAGGAATTTCTTTAGCCAGAGAGAGGTGAATCTATGGAATTCGTTGCCACAGACAGCTGTGGAGACCAAGTCATTAGTATTTTTAAGGCAGTGGTTGATAGATTCTTGATTAGTCATGGCATGAAGGGATTTGGGAAGAAAGCAGGGAAATGGATCAGCCATGATGAAATGGCGGTGCAGACTCAATGGGCCAAATGATCTAATTCTGCTCCTGTGTCTTGTGGTCTTATGGAATTCGTGAAGTTAAGCCATTTTGGTACAGTAATTGTAAGACTGGTACCCCCCTCCAAGATTGCACTTGGTGCTAAAGTTAGCAATTTTTGCTTTGCTAGTGAGGAATTTATAAACTTGGCATCCGTTCCTTGATTGATGTGATTGTGCATTTCAATTTCATTAATAATTCACAGCAGGAATTAAAAAACAGACAAGCCACTATCTTATAAAAACTACTGGTGTTCACAAAAGCATACAACTGGATTTCAATTCTCCTTTTATCCTTGTAATTCAGCATTTTTTAAATGTGAGATTTTATTCAGGGTTTCCCACGTTTGTATTATTTTTACTTTTGCATTGTTGTAAACAAATACTGGAAATCCGAAATAAAGCACAACATTCTAGTATTTCTAGCATTTGCATTTTTAAGAATATCCTTTTGGGACTAATCACCCATCACACCAACAAGTAATATCGTGTAGGTTTATATAATTTAAAAAAATCCTCTACATTTTTTATAAAAGGAAGTGAAAATAAGCAAGAGTACAAACCTTGCTCTGAAGAAGCCTGGTACTGTTCCTCTTCTGACCCCTGCCAGCTTGACTGCGTCCCTGAAGCTTGCCTTCCCCTGTTTGCATAATAATTTTGGACATCTGCTGGCAGAGTTTTCCTTGCATTCCAGCTGGAGAAAGAAGACCATCCAGAACGGTCACGGACATCAGAAGATGGATTCGAATCACCTCTCCATCTGCTGGGCTGATGGTCATTATATCTGCGCGGTCCACTCCCCTGGTACTTTCCTCCTGAATTGTTCTGTTCACCTGAGAAATTTGACCTTCGATTTTGCCACGGAATTTCACTTTGGTCACCACGAAATGGTCCTCCCCGAAAACGTCCACGCCCACGCTTCCAGCCAGGGACAAAATTCCTATTTGTCCAAGAATCATCCCTTTCATATCTGTTTTCTTCCCACTTGGCATCATTCCTGTATTCATTTTCTCTCATACGAACGTCAGATGATGGCTGCATTTGTTCCATTACCCATTCAGGGTTCCTGTCATCTAAATACTCATTTGTATCTCCAGCTAACTGCTCATTTGGGTATCTGGACATCTGGTGAAATTCTCTATTCCGATTATCTTTTCTGAACCTATCAAACCCCCTCGGTCTATCCCAATCGTTCATCCTGAATCTATCCTTTCCTCGCGTATTTCTCCAGCTGTCATCCATATTCCTGTCCCTCCTGCCTGGAGAAAAAGCAGGTTTATCCTCTTTGTCTCCAGAATAACACCTTTTTCTGGATCTCGACCTAGATCTAGAACGCTGCCTACCTTTTCTTCCCTTGTCTGCTTCCGCTTTCCCACTTTCACTGGGAGTCTCTTCCTTGCTTCTCTCCTTGCTTGGAGACCTAGACCTTTTCTTGCAAGATGGAGATGTTGGGACATTTCGGTCACCATCATCCCCCCATGAACGAGTTCGCTCATGTGTAGGTCTGTCCAAATGACTATAATGGTCTTTCCCCCGTGACCTAGACCTGGACCTTCCCCGTGACCGTGACCTGGATCTCCCCTGTGTTCTAGATCTAGACCTTGATCTTTCCCGAGACCGGGACCGTGACTGTGACCTGGATTGTGACCTGCCCTGTGATTTGGAACGTGGCCTCGACTTGGAGCCAGATCTGCCCCGGGAACCAGATCTTCCCCGTGGTTTGGAGCCAGAGCTCTCTTCAGGTACAGGCACGGGCCATTCCTGAGCTGTGGGTGCAGGTTTTCCCTGGAACTCTGAACTAGATCTCTTAGGTTCACGTTTTCTTTCCCTTTCTGGAGACCAAGTTGTGGATGCTGCATGGAATCTAGATTTGCGACGTGGAACGTCTTTTTCTTTCTGTTCTGACCTTTTCTCAAGTTCAGTCTCAGGAGGTCCTTCCTTATTGATATTTTCAACAGAGGAATCTGGTAGCAATTGCTCATGAGTTGAACTGAGGGATAAAATAGAATTTACTTCACTCTCTTTTGAGTTTTTTTCAGATTCCGGCTCAGCTTCAGGCGTATGGTGGTCATTGACAGGCGAGTCACATTCCATAGCCACTACCTCATTGTTATCCACATTGAAGTCCTCAGGAACACCACTGCTGATCCCATCAGTAAACAATTCACTTTTAGCTTTATCTTCCTGTGCCTCCGCATTCACTTGAATATGGCTCTGTACTTCTGAAGAGGTTTCAATTTTTGGACATTCATTCTCCACTTCTTTTGCAGGTCTTTCATCAACTGACTGCTGATGAAAGTCACTTTTAGGATCAGATGCCCGATTACGATTACTTGAAACTCCATCCAGCTCCGTGTCACATTGAAGTCCAATGTTCTCTGGATCTATTTCAGACTTCAAGCTAACATTCTCCATGATGTCTTTATGGTTTTCAATAGATAATTTGTGACCAGCACCTATTTTAATCTCAGACACGTCTTCTGGTGCATCTAAAGCTTTCATTGGACGCATGTCAATCTCCTCCTGCTTTAGTTGCTCTGAGGTCACTTCCTGCTTCAGGTTGTTATCTTTCATACATGTTTCAGGTGTCCCTGCACCCTGCTGGTCAATACTTCCATAATCACATTCTGTATCAGCACCTAGACATTCTGCAGTTTCCTCGGTTTTCACAAGCTTGGGTTCGATATTCTCCAAAGATGTTTCATTGATCAGGTCACTATTTCCTGCAATACTTTCAGGCACTTCAGCTGATGACTCTTTACCAATATCACTTTTATAACCTGACGTATGGTCCCCCTCACCTGGGCCTTCCTTTATCTCTGCAGACTCAGCTCTATTAGTGTGTTCACAATCATTACTATCTAATGACAATTTCTGCTCAGAGAGGGTACTATCATCATGTATTCCTGTAGTTTCAACAGTTGGCTGCTTTTCAGAGACACCCACACATTCAGATACTTGTTCAGGATTTCCCATGCTCTCCTCTGTAAACTCTGCCTCAGAATATTGATCTACTGTTGAATTACTTTTTACCTGATCACAATCTTTATTTGATGGGCATTCAGGAAATTTTGAGAGACCAACAGCTTGATCGCTATTGGATGCACTGGTACAGGGCGCAGCTGCACTCAGAGAATACGTCTCATCTTTCAAATGATGTGGTTCCATTGTGACCATTTCTTTGTGACTATCTTCTGCTGCTTTTCCTGAGTTAAGTTCCATGAAATTTTCAGCTTCAGTAGATGGAGGAAGATTTGCATTTCCTGAGTCTTCACTGTTAACTGGGTCAGTAATTCGTGTAGAGTCCACTTCATCAACAGATGGGTTTGGATCCTCAGCATGACTGTGCTCTGTTTTAGTAACTTCTTCCTCTTTATGCTTTTCTTTTGAAGGAACTGTTTCATTACAACCATTAGCTGATAAATGGCTTGGACTACTATCATCCATACTTGTCACCTGCTTTTCACTGGAGACAGGTGTATGAGGTTGAGGCTCAGTTTCACTGGCAACTGGACTATCATTTGGGTCTGAACCACCGGAATCAGATTTCTTGTAGGAACTACGGGTAACCCTGGTTTTCCTTTTATTAGAGGGAATTTTACTTTGTTCGTTCTCTAATTTTCTTTTGGTAGCTTTTTGCTTTCCAGCCTTCCTTGGCGGAGTCTGTGTACTTTCCACAGGTGCTTTGGAAACCGCCGTACCCGAGCTTGACTGAGGCCTTTGAGATGAGCTGGCACATTTGTCCGAGTTTTCTGCTCTGCTGATGCGCATTGATCGTCTTCTGCCTTGTGAAGCTTCAGAAGTGCTTGCATCTGTACTACCTGTTGTGCCAGACTTATTCTTCTTCTCTCCACCTCCTCTGGTGCCTGCAAGTGCACACTTCTGGCCAGGAAAATTAACTGGATAAATATAATAATGTTTAATCAATAACTGCCTGCTTATGGGAGCACTGCAAAATATAATATGACCACTTAACTACAAGTTAGCAAAGGACCATCTGCCATACATCTCCAATCTTTATTTTTAAACGAACTTTTCTTTTAACTTTATAGTTTCCTGAAATTATCTTCCTTTTTCCACACCGTGTAAAAGAGAGCTTCAGATAACTAGGGTATGGGTGTTCACAGTTAATGGAGCATAGTGCTTCAACAGTAAGAGATAAATATGTTACTGTAAATTTTCCAGATTACAACATAATTGTAAGATCTTTCTCAGTTCAATTAAAATCAACATGAGGAGCGTTTGATAGCTCTAGGTCTGTACTTGCTGGAGTTCAGAACAATGAGGAGATATCTCATTGAAAGGTCTGGATAGTGGACATGCAGAGGATATTTCCAATAGTGAGGGGGAGGTATCTAGGACAAGAGGGCACAACCTTAGAATAGAAG
Organism: Mobula birostris; assembly: GCF_030028105.1. Lineage (NCBI taxonomy): Eukaryota > Metazoa > Chordata > Chondrichthyes > Myliobatiformes > Myliobatidae > Mobula > Mobula birostris. The sequence goes on along the minus strand of NC_092378.1, from coordinate 5,200,326 downwards.
GACATCCCTTCAGAACATAGGTGAGGAGGAATTTCTTTAGCCAGAGGGTGGTGAATCGATGGAATTCATTGCCACAAATGACTGTGGAGGCCAAGTCATTAGGTACATTTTTTTAAAGTGCAGGTTGGTAAGTAAAGGTGTTAAAGGTTACGAGGTGAAAGCAGGAGAATGGGGTTGAGAGGGATAATAAATCAGCCATGACTGAATGGCAGGGAGACTGAATGGGCTGAAAGGCCTAATTCTGCTCCTATGTCTTATGGTCTTAAGTTCTTAAACAAAGGCAGAATAATATGCTCACTGTAAGAATAAAAACTCAAGGAACTCTCAAACATTCATCTTGGGAAAATACATCTAACAAACAGAAAACTATCAACTTAAACTAGGTAAGAGGGCTTAGGTCTTGTGCATGAGGTATGATTCATAAGTGTGGCCTAAGGCAGAAGGAGTCAATTTTCGAAAACCTAGCACATTTATTTTTCAACATAGTCCCCTCCTACATTTACACACTTAGTCCAGCGGGTGTGGAGCATATGGATCTTGGACCTCCAGAAAGTGTCCGCAGCAGGGGTGATTGATAAGTTCGTGGCCTAAGGTAGAAGGTGATGAGTTATACAGTTCTTGTTACATGCACGTGCAGTTCAACTCTTTGAGTGAGTATGCAGAAAGTTTGAAGTTAATAACTCATCTCCTTCTACCTTAGGCCACAAACTTAACAATCACCCCTATGTGGGCACTTTCTGGAGGTCCAAGATCCGTATGTTCCATGACCGCTGGACTAAGTGTGTAAATGTAGGAGGGGACTCTGTTAAAAAATAAATGTGCTAGGTTTTCTAAAATCGACGCCTTCTACCTTAGGCCACAAACTTATCAATCACCTCTTATACAGCATCTTTAGTTGCTAAATTAATGCAGCACATTGTGCCATAAAGTTACCAATCAGAGAAATACTTAGCTATCTATATTTTTGTTTGACTGAATGATTGTGTTCACTTGCAATTGTAGTTATTTCTCTAGATAGGAAGATTGCAAATTTAAATATCAAAATAATACTTTAGTATAATCTATGGTGCCACTCTAATACCGAGTGTGTCCTGCACCAATCAGATATGCCAAACTCAAGTCCAGAGTACCTCTCAAGTGAAGGATTATGATCACATAGTACTAATTTGTACTATGTGATCATAATTTGTACATCAGGGAGTTCTCTCTGGCCTCATCTGTCCCTTAAATCACCTCTGGCAGACAATAAACACCAGTCTTAGTTGTCTATGCAAGAAAACATCAGTTCAAAAAATCATAGAATGGAAAATGTTCTTGTTCAACCAGAAGATGTGGTACAGTGCTTATGAAGTCAGGTCCTTTTACACATGGCGTTAACATAAAAATAATTTTGTCACTGGATAACAAGTGGAATTCGTGCTAAATGTGCATATTATCTAGAAATTAAAAATTACTTAGCCATAGAGTGCTACAGCACAGAAACAGGCCCTTTCACCCATCTAATCTGTGCCAAACTGTTATTCTGCTTAGTCCCATTGACCTGCCTCTGGACTACAGCCTTCAATACCCATTTCAATCAGGTATTTACCTAAATTTCTCTTTTAGAGAGATTTGAACCCACATCCACCACTTCTGCTGACACTTGCACCACCCTCTGAGTGAAGAAGCCCCCCTCATGTTCCCCTTAAACATTTCACTGAAAACACTTTTAACAGGTAATCTGCTATATTTAAATAGCACTGGGATTTCTACTAATCTTTAAGATAACTTCAGTATGCCTGCCTCAACTTTTGAAGGTTTAGATCATACTTTACTTCGGCAATCTGTAGTTATACTATACTTGTAGTTTTGCTTTAATTGCTCCATCTGGTGAGAAGCAATATGCTCAGTGTTCACAGTTCAATTTACAGTACCACAGAACATACAGCAATGGGCACAGGCCATTTGGCCCACAATATTATGCTGAAGTAGCTAAAAAGCATATAAAAAAACACCCAAACACTAATCCCTCTTAACTATACCATGTCCATATCCCTCCATCCTCCTTGTATCCATATGCCTATCCAACGTCTCTTAAAAGCCTCTAATATACTTGTCTCTACCACCATACCAGGCACCCATCTCTCATGTCCCTCTCGAATCTACCCCCTCTCACCTTCAATGCATGCCCCCTGGTATTAGACATTTCAACCCTGGGAAACAGATATTCCCCTGCCCACTATCTATACCCCTCATAATCTTGTGAACCTCATCTCAGCCTCCGACGCTCCAGAGTAAACAACCCAAGTTTATCGTGATAGCACATGCCTTCTAAGCCAGGCAACATCCTGGTTAGCCTCTTCAGTACTCTCTCCCAAGCCTCAACATCCTTCCCAGAACTGTAAGCAATACTCCAGATGTGGTCTAACCAGAGTTTTATAAAGTTGCAACATAACCTCCTGTCTTTTGAACTCAATGCCTCAACTAATAAAAGCAAGCATTCCATAAGCCTTCTTCACCACCTTATCGACCTATGTAGCCATTTTCAAGGAGCTATGAACTTGGATCCCAATATCTCTCTGCTCAGCAACACTGTTAGGACCTTGCCCTCAACAGTGTTCTGTCTTCCTTGCAATTGCCCTACCAAAGTGCAACACCGAACATTTATCTGGGTTAAACTCCATCTGCCATTTTTCACACTACATCTGCAACTGATATCACGCTGTATTACTTGTCAGCCAAATTTTTATACAAGTGAAATAATAGCAATGACTTTTATTTTGAAATACAGCACAGTAACAGGCACTTCCAGCCCAACAAACCCAGCAAATACTGTACACCCATGTGAACAATTAACCCACTAACCCGTACATTTTTAGAAAGTGGGAGGAAACCGAAGCATCCAGAGGAAACCCCAGCGGTCACAGGGAGAATGCATGAACTCCCGACAGGCAGAGGTGGGAATTGAACCCTAATTGCTGGCACTGGAAAGTGTTACGCTAGCTGCTACACTACCAAGCCACCTAAGGTGCTTCAAGGTAATGTTAAACTTGGAAATAAAAGTGGGATTTTTTACTGTTCTTAATGTTTTTACTGTAATGAACAAATTTCCAAAATTGATGCTGACAAGTAGCAAAGGAAATGAAAAAAAAATCAGATCTTCAATATATGTCCTTGTACAATTACTTTCTTTAAAAAGAGCTGAGGATAAAAATATCCTGCGGAATTTTAAGCAAAATAATTGATTAAAGAAAAACTAGAAAATTTATTTTAAACAATTCCTTGCAACTATGAGTGTATCATTAAGTAGCAAAAAATGCTGAACAGTGCAAACCATAAAGGTTTTAAAATCAGAAAGTACCTAGGAAGAGGCTGTCTTTGAGTTGGAAATAATTATCTCACCAGAACGCCCCAATCCAAGTGGGTTCAATAGAAAAGAAGCTCCTGATGTCAGATCTCGCAGAGGTAAAGCAGTTGCTGTTTCATCATTTTCAACAGAAATTAAGCCTGTTTCATATCTGTAAAACAAAAAAGGTCTCAAAAAGAAACACTCTGCTTTCCCTCCACATTGGCCAACTGAAGCATGTTATACTGCATGAAAACTGAAGTACTACATTTGAAATAGTTGAATTACACTTGTCTTACATAAAGCAATGTAAATTATTATTTTCATGAGGCAAATGACCCATTTTAGTATGGAGCATAGGTAAAGACAAAGTATCTATTTAAGATATAGTTAACAACCAAGTTAAGTAAGCAGAGTCACTAGGAGTGCTTGATGTTACAAATTATGGCTTTCAGAACATATTTAATTTGCATAATTCAAGGTTTTCTGCTCAAGTGGAACCAAAGTTATACTGCAGGTTGAATTATTGGCTAGATAACGATAATGACATGCTTTAATGATACTGTTTTAGAGGGAAATTGGCTGACAAAGCAACAAGAACGTACAGAAGTGAATAAAAAGGTGAGATGATGCTCCAGAACCTCTCCAATTTCTTATTTTCCACATAAAATCCTATTGGACAATCAGGAACACTGATATAGAGAATGTATAACCTGCGAATCTGCTGAGGTTGCTTACAGCATCTGGCGCTCCTGATATGGCCTGCTATACATTGGTGAGACACAACACAAACTAGGGGACCGCTTTGTTCAGCGCCTCTGCTCCATCCTCCAAAACCAGAATTTCCCATTTTAATTCCTATCCCCATTCCCGTTCCAATATGTTAATCCATGGCCTCTTCTTCTGCCATGATGAGGCCACTCTAAGGGTGAAGGAGGAACATGAAGGAGTAGCTTCCAACCTGATTGCATGAATATTGATTTTTCCTTCTGGTAGTTTTTTTCTCTTCCCCTCCTTCTTCTGCTCCCCACTTAGCCTCTTAGTCCTTATTCTCACCTGCCTTTCCTCTCCCGGTCTTTCTCCTGTGGTACACTATCCTCTCCTGTCAGATTCCTTCTTCTCCAGCCCTTTACCATTCCCAGCCACCTGGCTTCATCTATCACCCCCTAGCTTGCCCTCCTTCCCCTACCCACAACCTTTTATTCTGATGTGTTCCCCCTTCCTATCCAGTCGTGCTGAAGGTCTCAGCTCCAGGCATCAACTTCTTCATTTTTATAGATGCTGCCTGACCTGCCGAGTTCCTTAAGCATTTTGTGTGTGTTGCTTTGTATTTCCAAAATCTGCAGAATCTGTGTTAATGTATAACTGTGTATGTACTGTACACAATGTGCCTTTTAGAAAAAATGAATTGGAGGCCTGAAACAACGACATCAACAGTAAATTGAGGTTAGCAATTTTGCAAGGGGCAGTCTGACTGGACAAAAGTGTACCTAGAGGCATTTTTTAAAAAGTGACACACATTTTGGAAAAATGATAACAAACATAGCAAAAGCATAATACAACCCAATTTTATTTATAAATGAATCACTAAAATATTCTGCTGATTAAGATGATAAGAGGCATTGATAGAATGGACAGCTGGAACCCTTTTCCCAGGGCAGCAATAGCTAACACAAGAGCTCATAACTTTAAGGTGACTGGGGGGGGGGGGCGGGGGGGGATGTCAGAGGTAGATTTTATTTAAACAAATAGAGCAGTAGGTGCACGGAACACCTTGCTAGGGGTGATAAAGGCAGATACATTAGAGGCATTTAAGGGACTCTTAGATAGGCACATACATAGAAGAAAAATGGATGGCTATGTGGGAGGGAAGGGTTTGATTGATCCTGGAGTACGTTACAAGGTTGGCACGACGTTGTGGGCCAAAAGGCCTGTACTATGCAGTGTTGTTCCCTGGTCTACTGTTCTATTAAGTTTTCTTTGATGCTCGCAAAGTTGTGACCATAAGCAAAGTCACTGGTATTAGCCAATCAATATTGGTGATGTTGCTGTCTCACACAATCTTAAGGAACAAAACTGTTATCCAATGTATTAAGCCATTGCTCCAAACATTAAAATATCCAATACACAAATTTAAGCTTTAATTTCATCCTAAGTCAGTACCTCAACATTTCTGTTGTAAGAGCAGCAAGAACATTTCGCCATGGCAATCTAAGTGACTCAGGTCCTCTTTGCTTCTCTCTGATTAGTGGTGCAACTTCATACACGTCAACAAGCTCCGTGCTATAAAAGAGAATATTTTGAATAGCAAGAACAAAACATGTGCTCACCATTACACAGTCCAGATTCTGCCAAACTACTAAAGAAATTGTGGCCATTTCTCCCCGAAAAATAACCACATCATAATTTCTTTTAGAGATACAGCATAGTTACAGACCCTTCTGGCCCAAAGAGCCTGTGCCGCCCAATCACATCCATGTGACCAATTAATCGACTAATTGGTACATCTTTGGAACATGAGAGGAAACTGGAGCACCTGGAGAAAGCCCACGCAGTCATGGGGAGGACATACAAACTTCTTACAGACAGGGGTGGAATTGAAACCAGGCCGCTAGTGCTAGCTGCTTCACTATTTATTCTTTAATGTGTGTTCCATTTTAGTTCATGGAAGATCACTTGAAATGTCCTGATATATAAATCTCTTCTGTGTGTTCAAATCCTTCCAGGACTTGCCTTCAAACTTGTTCTCTCCAGTTTGGGCTTCACAGTCCTCAGTTTCCTATGCACCACATGCCTTCAGCTGTCTAGTTTCTGATTTTGAGTTCCTATCCTGAAACTTACTTACCCTCTTTCCTTTCCTCTTTCACAATTTTTAAAACAATATTTACTAACCTGACCATTGACCCTTTTGTTCCAAACATCCTCTCTGGCTATCCATCCCATAGGATGATGATGGTTCCTTTCAGTCAGTTAGTGGGGTTTGATATGTGCATCCTGGAGTGGCTGTACAGGCCGATCCTCGACGGGCACTGCTTGCCACATGAGGCCTGGAGGGGCAGCAGGGGCAGAAGCTCTGTTGTGGCGCTTACTGTGCCTTTCCTCTGTTGCCTCGTTGAGCTTGTTCTCAGCAGCTTCCACATCTTTTCTGATGGCGTCCCTCCGCTGTGAGCGATCTTGAGCCAGATCCTCCCATGTTGATGGGGAAATGTCAGCTTTCTTGAGGCTCCTGTGCAGAACATCCTTGTACCGTAGTCGCTGGCCTCCTCATTTTCGGGTACCACTGGACAGTTGGTCGTACAAGATGTCCTTGGGCAGTCTTCCGTCAGGCATTCTGACAACATGTCCTGCCCAACGCAGTGGGCTGACATCATCAAGGCTGAAACTGCTGGCATTCCGGGTCGAGAGAGGACGTCGGTATTGGAGATCTTGTCTCACCAGGTAATCTTCATCAGAGAATGCAGGTGACACTGCTGCAGTTGGTCAAGCTGGCATAAGTGTCTCTGATATGGGCACCATGTCTCACATCCATATAACAAGGCTGATATGGCAATGGCCCTGTATACCTTGCACTTGGTGGCCAACCTGATGTTCTGTGACCAAACTCGATCTTTCAGCTGACCAAAGGCAAAGCAGGCTTTTCTGGTTCTCGACTCAATCTCTACATCCAGAGAAGCTGAGGATGTTATTATGCTGCCCAGGTAACAAAACTCGTTGACAGCATTGAGATGAGTGTCATCAATGAGGACAGTTGGTTCTTTGTAGCTTGAGCCAGGAGCCGATTGGTACAAAACTTCCATCTTTTTCAGGCTGATTGTCAGTCCGAAGCTTTTGGCTGCACCGGCAAAGCGACTGGTGATCTCTTGTAAGTCTTCGAGAGAGTGGGCAACCAATGCACAGTCATCAGCAAACTGTAGCCCATGCGCCACAATGTCCCTGACTTTTGTTTTTGCTCTCAATCTTGCGAGGTTGAGGAGCCCGCCATCAGCCCTTGTTTGTAGGAAGACCCCTAACTTCAGGTCTGATGTGGCATCCTGAAGACCAGCAACGAAGAATAGTCCAAACAGAGTAGGAGCCAGAACACAACCCCTGTTTTACGCCGTTGCTGATGGAAAATAGACCATAAGACATAGGAGCAGAATTAGGCCACCTGGTCCATCGAGTCAGCTCCGCCATTCAATCACAGCAGATCCTTTTTTTTCTACCTCCTCCTCAATCCCAGTTCTTGGCCTTCTCCTTGTAACCTTTGATGCCATGTAATGTAGTTTACTCCATTAAAAGGTGCTACACAGATAACACTGGACAACAATGATTTTGCTTCCTGAATACTTAACGATGTATCTTATGGATTTTGTGCTGCTGATCATGTAAATCACCATGAAATTTCCCTATCACGTGCCGCTTTTTTTGAAATCACCTCTATTTGTGTAACACACTGTAAGGTTTCACTGCTAACATAATGGCCTCTCTGTAATGTTTCATTGCTGAGGTAATGGCTTTTCTGCAGCAGCAATGTTTGGGTGATGACTAGAGACAACGGGGCTTTGGAACGTGTGCTATTCAATGAAAGGCACGTTGCTCTTTCTTGTGGGTCTGGGAGCAGGGATTTCGTGGTCTTTTGTCAGCGAGAGATGAAGAGAGAAGATGCAAATGGAGAGAGTTGGTAGGCTGCCGGACGGAGTGGACTTGGAGCGAGGGTCCGAAGGTCGGCTACGCTCGGAGGAGCTCGACATGGAACAAATGGACGGAACCATGAGCTCCAACGTTGCGCATTAGACTGTTTCATGGGAATGGGCCCTTTTCTCTTTTTTTGTTCCTTTACTAACCATACAGTCAAATTAAGAATTAGAAAGCTCAATCGTTTAAACAGATATTATGTACTGTTTGTTATTTCGTGGTACTGACTTGTAACCGGGGAACACATCACACAGCATCCACCCAAACAAGATTCCTTAAGTTAGGCCGGCCTGGGGGCTGTCTTCCCCTAGATTAAGCTGCTAGCTGAACTGAGGGTTACATTCGTTATTTCAATTCATAACTCAAATCAGAATAATTGATGTCAAGATTAAGAACGGCATTTTTGTTGGTCCACAACTCAAACAGGTCAACAATGACAGGCAGTTTGAAGAACTTAGTTGGACCAGAGAAAATCGCTTGGAAGGCATTCAAAGATGTTGTTGAAAATTTTCTTGGCAACTACAAAGCACCAAACTACGTGCAGCTGGTTGACAACATGCTTCAAGCATACAAAACAATGAAGTGCAACATGTCACTAAAGATTCATTTTCCGCATTTCCATTTAGACTTCTTCCCTGCAAATCTTGCCGCTGTCAGTGACGAGCACAGTAAAAGGTTTCACCAGGACATTGTGGTCATAAAGAGTATCAGGGCAACTGGAATCTATCAATGCTGACTAACTATTGTTGGATAACTAAGTGAGAAGCCTCAGACACTGAGTAGAAATGAAAATCATCAACCAAATATTTTTAGCTTTGTTGAACCATCACAAAGGTTCAGCACCATTATGCAATTAAATGCATTACATTCAATAAAAGTTAATTTCTTGTTTCTTCAAATTCACGTGATACAAGTAGTCTGAAATTATATTTGTGCTCAGTGTCAAGCGCTCTATCATAAACAAAAAAATTCTGAGGGAGCAACAGTTTTGAAAAAAATTGTTTTCCAGTGCTATCAAATGTGGATGGTAAATTCCACCTAGCATAATTCACTTACAACACACAAGTTATTCTGTAATATCTACCAATCTGATATCGCTATTGACAATAATTCATTTGTGAAACTTATTCCCTCAAAATATCTTCAGATATTTAACTAACTGAACAGTTTTACACAGACAAAAGTGATAGTCAGTTTGCTCTAAAGAGTGCTAAGTGAGGTCACTCTTACCCTCGGCTATCAGGCTCTATAATGAGCCAACCTATAGCCAGGGAAGTAATGACCCCCTCCTGTTAGACTGTTTGTGGTAACTTATTTTTTACTCTTTTTACTTCTCTTCTAATACTTATATCTGTGCACTTGTAATGCTACTGTGACACTGTAATTTCCTTTGGGATCAATAAAGTATCTATCATATAACCTAACTATACAGTTAATTTTTATAGTTTTTACATACTCTAGACTCATTCCTATAGCAATTGGTTTCAGTAAACTACAAAAATCACAAAAATAAATTTGTATATTATTCCAAACAGATTGGGTGCATATAATGTTCCAATAATCATGCACTGAATCCTAACATGTGGTTCATCTTTATAGTTTCCCTTGGGAAAGCAACATCAAAAATTGTGATGATTTTAATTTCCATAAGACTTTAAAATGTTAAAAAATGCACTTATCATAAATTTTACCACTTCACTTAGTAATTGCCAGCTTTCAAACTTTTAGGCGAAGCTATTTGAACTTTCATTGAACTTCAGGACCGTACGTTGCATTGTAACTCTGATTGGTACTTTCTAATGTACAAATGAAGCGAGCTTAACACTGAAAAAATAGTTTTGCACCATTAACACAACTTAAATGATCCATGGAACACTCAACAAGGCCACCTCTTTTCATTTAATAGTTCTGAAACATTATTAGCCTGAGTCAGCGTAAGGAGTGAGCTTTACCTGTTTTCAGCCAGAGAAGGGGACATTTCTGATTCCCCATACTGTGGAGAGAAACTGTTCAGGTCATTCTTCACACATGACTGCTGATGCTTTCTTCTGTAAAACTATTAAAGAAAAAAGTCATTTTATGAAATTAAAAGGATACTCTACCGATACATGTAAAATGAAATTTTGCAAGTCAGTGTTATCTCATTCCTTTGGAAAATTAAAGCATGGGCAAGTTCAGACTGAAATAGCGTGAGGGCATTTTCTCAGCTGCTCATCCAGCTGTTGCCTCTACTTATTGCTGGACTACACCAGAAAGCACAAACTTACCTATGGTGCACACATGCTCTGAAACATCATAGGTGCCAGGCATAGAAGTTCTGCTGTCAGTACACAGCACAAACACTTGCCGGCAGATATGAATTCACCATTTTCTGCCATAACTTGGAGACAGGTGAGGGGCACTGGTGGCAGGAAGAAAAGCTGAGCCTGTGTCTAACCAATGGTCACTTGTCATCTGAAATATGTTAGCTTTGCACTGAAAACAGTGCCAATATGACAGAACAAGAACTGATGCCCATTTCTTCTCAGTAATAATACAGAACATCATACTCGAACATTAACACCAATGAATAGGTAAATAAATCAAGACTTGAAATAAACACATTAACAGAAAAATCAAAATAAAAATCAATCAGTTTAAAGACAAGAGGAAACAGTGGGTCACAAGATTAATTGGCAATTTATTTTATGGAAGCAATAAATATTTTCAAATTAAAATGACTTGCACAGAAGAGCCAAATAGGCTCGTGGTCATTTCACTCTCAGAATGATATATATAGGGCAATTTAGAGTGACCAGTTAACCTAACAACTCAAATGTCTTTTGGCCACGGGAGGTATTGAGAATGTGCTGGGTGAACCACACAGTCATAGGGATAAGGTGTAAACTACACACAGACAACCTCACTGTTCAGGAGTGAGCATTGGTCAGTGAGGGAGATCTACTGAGCCACTCTTGACACATAACAGCTGGATGGAGTAGATTGTGTTGAATAAAATCACTTCTGTTGGTAGCTCAAGAAACAGCTCAAAAGCACTTTCTCAGAACAACATCCCAAGAATGCAGTGGAAAAACTAAAGATGCAACCACGAGAAAATCTGCAGATGCTGGAAATTCAAGCAACAGACACAAAATGCTGCTGAACGCAGCAGGCCAGGCAGCATCTATAGGAAGAGGTACAGTCGACGTTTTGGGCCGGGACCCCTCGCCAGGACTAACTGAAAGAAGAAATGTTAAGAAATTTGAAGGGGGGGGGGGAAAGATCTGAAATGATAGGAGAAGACAGAAGGGGGAGGGATGATGCTAAGAGCTGGGAAGTTGATTGGCAAAAGGGAAAGAAAGCTGGAGACACGGGAGAAAGAAAGGGGGAGGGGAGCATCAGAGGAAAATGGAGAGCAGGCAAGTAGGTGCTCCCGGTGCAGCCTTCTGTATATTGGTGAAACCCGACGCAGACTGGGAGACCATTTCACTGAACGCCTACGCTCTGTCCGCCAGAGGAAGCAGGATCTCCCAGTGGCCACATATTTTAATTCCACCTCCCATTCTGATATGTCAATCCATGGCCTCCTCTACTGTCCAGATGAAGCCACACTCAAGTAGAAGGAACAACACCTTATATTCCGTCTGTGTAGCCTCCAACCTGATGGCATGAACACTGATTTCTCTAACTTCCGCTAATGCCCCACCTCCCCCTCGTACCCCATCCGTTATTTATTTAATTTATTCATTTATTATCCCCCCCCACCTTTTTTCTCTCTCTTTCCCTCTCATAATCACTCCTTGCCTGCTCTCCATCTTCCTCTGGTGCTCCCCCCCGCCTTCTTTCCCCTGTGCCTTCAGCTTTGTTTCCCTTTTGCCAATCAACTTCCCAGCTCTTAGCATCATCCCTCCCCCTCCTGTCTTCTCCCATCATTTCAGATCTCCCCTCCCCCTCCCTCTTTCAAATCCCTTACTAACTCTTCCTTCAGGTAGTCCTGACGAAGGATCCCAGCCCCAAACATCGACTGTACCTCTTCCTAGAGATGCTGCCTGGCCTGCTGTGTTCACCAGCATTTTGTGTCTGTTGCTTGAACAACTAAAGATGCTGAAATACGGATATGAGAATGTGCATACACTACTGAACACTACGCTCAAAATATTTCTTGCATAAAAAAAGTTCAGAATTAGCATTTGCAACTACCCATCACCACTTCTTATATTTAAAAGACAATTGTAAATGTACTTATCCTCACAAAACTGTAGTGTGCATCCCATGACTGAGAAAAACTAAAGAGACATCCTCTTATTCCATATGTCACAGGAATTTAAAATATATTCCATTACATACAATATTCACTGATATTATTAACTAATATTCCAGAACTTAACCCTTAAGCTACTTCTGTTCATGTGAGTGTTCATTGGGAAATAGTGGGAGGTAGACAGGAACATGTAATTGCAGCGTCATTTATTTACTGGTATCTTAATAAGTGGCAACTGAGAGATCTGAAATGCTTAATTTGTCATTGTATGTACAAAGTTAAGATTTTTGTTAAGCTAAAGCACTGTATTAAATATTATATAATCAAACAGCACAGATAAGTGGTTCTTCAAAACGAAGTGATATTTTATAGAAATTTTGTTTATAACAAATGCCTCAAAAAACTTTGAATGCTTATAACAAAACTTAATGGATCTGCGAAACTTCACAGATTTAAACTAACCTTATTTTTAGTCTTCTTGGGATTCCTGCTCCTTTTGTTGTTGGCAATGACAGATGTGTTTTGCATATCGCGAAATTCAGTTTGTTGCCAGTCAGAGTGCCCTGTCCAAAAAATTTTCAAAGATGCTGCATATCATTTCACTTTTGACAGACCAATACTCTACATCACAGGAAGCTAAAATTTCACACAGACGTTTCTTCCCAACCCATGGTCCCATTGCCATAAATGACCACCTACAACACCACTTTCATATTTAACAAGCACAAAAGTTATGAAATGCTGAGTTTTAAGCATCTAGAATAACCCTGAATTAAAAACTCAAAACTTTGCCAGAGAAAACAAAAATAAACTTACTTTTGAAATATGTTTACTTCCTTACACTATTAAAATAATTTTTTACTTACTTTTGCATGTTTCCTTTAGGCATGTGCATACTCCATCATTCAAAACATCATGTTCCCTGAAATTTTCAGAAGAAATAAACATATAATGTTTATTGATATTTTCATAAAATCTTGATTATTTTAAAAGATGACAAATTTCCACAGATGTAACATGGAGAGCATTCTAAATGGCTGCATCACCGGCTGGTATGGGGGAGAGGGAGAAGGCTACTGCACAGGATCGAGTAAGCTGCAGAGTTGTAAAATTAGTCAGCTCTATCATGGGCACTAGTCTCCACAGTATCCAGGACATCTTCAAGGAGCGATGACTCAAAAAGGCAGCATCTATGAAGGATTCCCACCCCCCAGGGCATGCCCTTTCCTCACTGCTACCATCAGGAAGGAGGTACAGAAGCTTGAAGGCACACGCTCAACGATTCAGCAAAAGCTCTTCCTCCTCTGCCGTTCGATTTCTGAATGGACACTGAACCTATGAACACTAACTCACTACTTTTTTAATTTCTTATTTCTGTACTACTTACTTAACTATTAATACATTTATACCTACTGAAATTCAAATTTTATTTTTCTCTATTATCATGCATTGCAATGTACTGCAGCTCCAATGTTAACAAATTTCACAACATATGCTGATGATATTAAACCCAATTCTGAATCTGATGGTTGGCTAAATGGTACTGTAGAAATAATAGCCTAATTGTACTTTTAATGAAGCACAAAGCAGCAAGTACTTGAGGACTGTGATTACACAAGGTGATCAGAAACATATTATACGAGTTGCAAAGTTCCTTCAGTGGAAGGTGCTATACAAGTTGTCATGGTTCTTAATCGTCTCACTAACAGACCTAGTGGTATAAACGCGATGGCATGAATTTTTTGTACATTCAGAATTTATGTCCACTCAATTCAATACGATAAACTTAGAATATTTCCACACCTAAAGTAAGTATCTTCTTTAAAAGCACAACAGGATTTAACCTGGGCCTGACACCTCTTTGAAGATGAAAACCAATTTCCAACATGTATGGAACTTCATTTTTCCAGATTTTAAAAACTAAGTAATTCTAAACACGAGAGATTCTACAGATGCTGGAAATCCAAAACAATACACATAAAATGCTGGAGGAGCTCAGCAGGTTGGGCAGCTATAGAAATGAATAAACAGTCGACATTTCAGGCTGAGACGGAAGGAAGGAGGCAAGACGTCAGAGTGAAAAGGTTGGGATGGAGGGGAAGGAGGATAGGCAGAAAGTGATAGGTGAAATCAGGTGGGTAGGAAAGGTAAAGGGCTGCAGAGGAATGAGTCTGATAGGACAGGAGAGGAGAATGAACCAAAGGAGAAAGGGAAGGAGGAGGGGACCCAGGGGGAGGTGATAGGCAGATGAAAAGAGGTAAGAGGCCAGAGTGGGGAATAGAAGAAGGGAAAAGAATGGGGGGAAAATGACTGGAAGGAGAAATTGATATTCCTGTGATCAGAGTGGAGGCTACCCAGACAAGGTGTTCTGAAAAATTCTGGTGTAATAAATAAATAATTCTGTCTTTACTTTTCTTTGTCCTTAAACTTGCAGGCTCTACTTTGATTCAATATTTCTTTCCCTCTCATTTTACTTTCTGTATCCAGTTAGATAGTGAATTCAGTAGCCCCTCTAATATTTCCTGATTGATAATCTCTGTGGATTATAAATAATTCATCAAATCGATTGGTTTTGGAGACACGATTGCTTTCCTTGTTTACACAGTTCCAAGATTACTCTCAAACGATGCAGGACATATTAACCCTCTAATTACAGTAAGCAACAACACAATCATTTCCAAAGTCCACGGGGAAATGCAATCATTATTTTAACTATATCTTTTGTAGATATGCCTGTAATAATGCCAAGTGAAACGAAGTTACTGAACTTCAACAACACAAGAAAATACAATGAATACACTCCATCCACCAAAAGCAGAAGTTCCCGGTGGCCAAACATTCTAATTCTGACTTTTATTCCTGTTCTGAGATGTCAGTCCACGGCCTCCTCTTGTGCCAAGATGAGGCCACGCTCAGGTTGGAGGAGCAACACCTTCTATTCTGTCTGGGTAGCCTCCAGCCTGATGACATAAATAGCGATTTCTCCTTCCGGTAAAAAAAATCCCTCCCACCTCCCCTCTTCTTCTATTTCCACCTTGGCCTTTTACCTGTTCTCACCTGGCTATTACTTTCCCTGGGTCTCCTCCAATGGTTCACTCTCCTCTCCTATCAGATTCATTCTTTCCCACCCACCAGGCCTCATCTATCACCTTCCAGCTAGCATCCTCCCCCTCCCCCCAACCTTTCTTATTCTGGCATCTTCCCCCTTCCACTTCGGTCCTGAGGAAGGGACTCCGCCTGAAACATTGACTTTTTATTCACTCCCATAGATGCTGAGCTCCTCCAGCATTTTGTGTGTGTTACAATAAATCCATCATGCCATTGTGTGCCTGCCTACTGCTGCTACGCCACTGG
Source organism: Mobula birostris (assembly GCF_030028105.1). Classification (NCBI taxonomy): domain Eukaryota; kingdom Metazoa; phylum Chordata; class Chondrichthyes; order Myliobatiformes; family Myliobatidae; genus Mobula; species Mobula birostris. The sequence goes on along the minus strand of NC_092378.1, from coordinate 5,184,733 downwards.
CATTTAGGGCAGCAATGAAGATCCTCCATGTCTGGCAGTGTTCAGGGCTTGCTTCATTGTGTCAGCAACTTGGTTTTCACCGCTGTTAGTCATGCAAGTTTTGGATGGAGACTCAGGAATACTTCATTGCACTCAGATGTAGAAGGATTCCTCATTGCTGTTTCCATAACAGTTTTGTTTTACCAGTCAGGGTTGTTAGCCTTGAGCTGAACACCTTAACTTGAATGTCTCGTGGACAACTCTTAGGCCACGTCCACACTAGACCAGATAAATCCGTAACTGAAGCTTTTTCTCTTAGTTTCGACCCTCTGTCCACACTGAAACGGCGTTTTCCTCTCCCGAAAACGGAGCTTTTCTAAAACGCTCTCCAGAGTGTTTAAATCTGAAAAAACCTGCCGTCCCTTTCATCGGTGAAGAGGCTGTGGCTGTAGGAAAGGTTTCCGGGTGACCCTTCTGTGGGAGTGGGGAAGATGTTGGTGGGGCCACCCGGGGGGGGGGGTCTGTGTGTCCATATGTGTAGCTATTGTAGTGGCTGTGAGGCTGGTATTGTGGCGGTGAAAAGTACTGGGGGGGAGCCATCTATTCCTCATCATTGCAAATCCCTCTGCAACAGAGTTAGTCAGTTTTTCAATGCTCGTTGTCAGCCGGGTCATACTGTCCATGAACTCCCTGTCGGTTGCCTCCATACGCTCCAGTATTTGTTTTTTTTAGTTTTAAGTCCTCCTGCGCGAGAGCCAACAGCTGTCCGTCTTTTGGCAATTTCCTTTTAAGTTTTTCTAGTCTGTAACTGGACAAACGTGCACCAAGTATACCGTTTCCTCTTCGCTTGTTTTCTGTAGATGTGTCCTGCGCGTGCCCAGTAAGAGGAGATTCGCCCAAATACCCGTTTTAATGTGGACGGAGGTATTTTCAAAAATGCCTGGTGTGGACGCCTATTGTTTTTATGCGAAACCGGCGTTTTCAAAATAATCCAGTCCAGTGTGGACATAGCCTTAGTCTGGCCTCTGACCTGCTTGGCATGGGTGACCTTGCTAAGAGTCAAAGCATAAAGTCCTGACTCCAGTCAACATAGCTCTCCAAGTCATTGAGGCACACAGGCCTCCAGACCAGGACAAGGTTGCAGTCCTCTTGAAGGCCATTGTGTGCAGCATGCCTTGAATTCCATCCCTACTCCATGGAAACAATTCGGGCTCTACAGAATTACAAACGGGATGAATCTTGCTGGGCTGAAGACACAGCTTAGAACCACCAACTCTCAGGAAAAGCTATGTTTTGAATATTTGTTGCTGAACGTGCACATCCCACAGGTGGGACATTTGCCGTCTTATTAGGAACAGCAAGATACCACATTCTAGGGGGATACAACAGGATAATATTGAAATGCTTCCACCATTGGGTGTCTTACATGAAAAGACATTGTGATAAGAAGTGACTCCACCCCAACCTTTTAAGTGATAGAGGTGCATGCTAGAACTCTGCAGCCCAAAGGGTTATGGATATGAGATCATGAGGTATTTAAAGAGTTAGATGTATTTTTGAAACATCGTGGAATTAAGGGTAATCTGGAGGAGTTGAGGCCTGCAGAAAATTTAATATTGAATTACATTCATATGGCAAACCTGAACAAGCAGATTAGATTAGATTAGATTATGAGGCCATGCAGTCCTCAGTCAACACGCAGATTTCTGTTCAATTAAGAGTTCTACAGAGATGCCAACATGGTGCATTCTGTAAGTTATGAATCCATGAGCCAAATGCTCCGAGCCCATTAATGAAAGACTTGTTCAAGTAGAGAGTATTGTTAACAACAAAAAATTACTGCAAAAGATACACACACAAAATGCTGGAGGAACACCTGGATGATCTCAAAAGACTTTGTCGTTACAAACCTTGAGACATCGACATTATGTCCACTGTTGCCCTCCTTCTGGTTTGAATTTTTACCGAAGCAAGTGCTAACTGGAATCTGACATGAAGGATAAAGAGAAATTGAAATTTTTAATATATGTTCTTATTTCAAAGTCTGAAAGCAGAAAACAAAGTTTATTTTGCCAAACTGGGCACTGTTGTAACTTACTTTAATAATATTCAATTAGTTGGGTTCATTTTATTTTTAATATTCGACATATCTGCATTTACGCAATTATCAACAATTACTTGAATACCTTTGTGCTACACTTTATATTGTCTTGTTTATAAACCACACTGAAAGGCGTTCTATCTATTGGGCAGGAACTCAGTTTCTGTAAAAGATTTAAAAAAAATACAATGTAAGTTCAAACCACTTTTATTTTCTAATGTCAGATTATTTTTTTTAATATTCAAGCAATGAAACCAAATTCTGGGAAAATATCACTTTCAGTATAAATTTCAGCACAGAGTGGGCAGTGAGGGATGGACAAATAGAATCAGTCATAGAGTCTTAAGAAAGTACAGCACAGAAACAGGCCCTTCAGCCCCACTAGTCCATGCCAAACCACTGCCTACTCCCATTGACCTGCACCAGACCTATAGCCCTCCATACTCCTACCATCCATGTACCTATCCAAACTTCTCTTAAACGTTGAAATTGAGCTTACATGCACCTCTTGTGCTGGAAACTTGTTTCCTCTCATGTTCCCATTCAACAATTCACCTTTCACCCTTAACCCATGACCTCTGGTCATACTCCCACTCAAACTCAGTGAAAAATGCCTGCTTATATATACCCTATCTATATACCTCATAATTTTATATACCTCTATCAAATCTCTCCTCAATCTTCTATGTTCCAAATAATAAAGTCCTAACCTATTCAATTTTTCCTTATAACTCAGGTCCTCCAATCCCAGCAATAACCTTGTAAGTTTTCTCTATACTCTTTCAACCTTATTTACATCCTGTAGGTAGGTGACCAAAACTGCACACAATACTCCAAATTACGCCTCAACAACATCTTACACAACTTCAACATAACATCCCATCTTCTGTATTCAATACAAATGTGTGCTAATTTCAGCAGCAGCTTAAATAATTCTCAGAGAAGTTGCCAGGTTAATCATAAAATTATTCAGCACAGAAACAGGTTCTTTGCCAACCACATTAATGCCAATTGTACCTATCCATACTAATCCTATTTACTAGTACTTTTCTATAGCCTTATACGCCACGGTGATAAAATTATTCTTACTACTTGTAGTGAGCATATCATAAACATGAGAAAATCTGCAGATGCTGGAACTTTTTTTAAAATGCCTCTAGATACACTTTTGCCTGGCCTGCTGAATTCCTCCAGCATTTTGTGTGCGTTGCAATGAGAGTACCTGCTTCAATCACCCATCCAGACTGATTTCAGATTCTCACTGGCCTCTGGGTGAAGTAGTTCTTTCTCAGTTCCTCTCCACTACAGAAAAGTTTGCTATTTTCTACCCGACCAATGCTCCTTATAATTTACAAACCTCTTCTGCTTCAAGAAAACCAAACCCAATCCACCCTGACTCTCTTAACAGAAATGCTCTGTCCTAGTCAATAGCTTGACAAACTCCCTCTGTACCCTCCCTACGGAAATCCAATCCTTTATGTGATTCAATAACCATGATTATCATTGTCACATCTCCCACCATCTCGAATTGGAGCAACAGCATATAATGCCCTGAAGACCTATTCAGCCCCCAAAACTGTTTTCACATTTTACTGTCTCATTTTCCAAATTTAAGATATATTGAATTCGGATATTTTTGAGCAAATCCACAAAATATTATGCATTATATAAATCAAAAGAAAAATCCAAAACCTGTCAACGATTTACAAAAAATTAAAAATCAAATTTGTGAGGCTGATAAAGTATTCATCCCCTTTGTAATTAATTTGCTAACTTTCATCAGGTGCAATATACTATAATGTATTACCTCATCAGCTCACAAAATTTATCAATGTAGAAAATTGGAGGATCACTTGCTTTCCATGAATTATAAGAATAAATACTCCCTCTCTCTGTAAGGTCCAACAGTATGGCAGATTTTTCTCTGTAAGCTTCAACATTCTGGTAGATTTTCAACATACCAAACCAAAATAGCATCCAAGACAAGTCATGGAAATGGTAACTGAGAAATGCAAAAATACAAATTTGGGGAAGCGTACAAGACCATATCAAAGGCACTGAGCATACCTCAGAGCTCAGTGCAGTGCATTGTGAAAAATGGAAAAAATATGAACCCACAACAACACTGCCTAGGTCAGGCCACCCCTCTAAATTTAGTCACCAGTGAAGTATGACACTTGTAAGAGTGGCTGTTGGCATCACCATAGCCAGCAGCCACTCTCAGTGAGCTGCAGAAGTCAGTGGCTACAACTGGAGATGAAGTTCATGGCTCCACAATCTCTAAGGCATTGCACAAAAAGGGTATTAATGGGAGCGTGACAAGGAAGAGGCCCTGGCTAGAAAGAATGCATACCCTTGCCTGTAAAGACTTTGCAAAACGTCACTTAGAAGATACTGTAAAGATGTGTTAGAAGGTCTTTTGGACAGATGAGACAAAAGTGGAACTTTCTGGTCTCAACATTAAGTGGTACGTGTGGTGAAAATCTAGTATTGCACACCAGCCAGACAATGCCACCCCTACTGTAAAGCATAGTGGAGGTAGCATAGATATCGGGATGCTTTTCAGCAGCAGGGACTAGACAACTAGTCAGGATTAATGGGAAGATAAATGCTGCTAAGTACAGAGAGATCCTGGAGAAAAAAACCTAGCCTCTGCCAGAAAGCTTAAAGTGGGGAGGAAGTTCATCTTTCAGCAGGACGAAACACACTGCCAAACCAACCACGGAGTGGTTTCAAACAAAAAAAATTAATGTTCTTAAGTGGCCCAGTCAGAGCCCTTGATCTTAACCCAACTGAATATCTCTGTCAAGACCAAGATTACTGTTCACTGCCGCTCCCAAACTAACCTGGCACAGCTTGAACAGTTTTGCCAGGAGGAATGGGCAAATCTTGCTCGACTGGATGTAATAGCTGCAAAAGGTGGTTCAAGTAAGTACTGAACAAAGCGGGTTGAATACGTTTGTACAGCTGATATTTCACTTTTTATTTTTTAGTTTCTCATCCTTAATAGTTTTCCAAGTTTTTTGGACTCTTACAGTGAAAAAAGGAGCACGTGATTCAGAAATAAAAATTATCAGTTAAATTGGCCCAATCCCCTGGTTGTAATACGTATTTATGCGAATAAACAGTTGGGGGCTGAATACTTTTACAAGGCACTGTAAATGCTCTGTCTTACAGAGGTCAGGTTTTGAGCTTCCTGATGTACAAGACTCATGTCTCTGGGAAGGGGTGGGGGCTGGGTGTGGTAAATTAAAAGCAAACCACATTTGTTTCCACATCTACACTAAAGATTACGTGCCATTGCTGGTGGCTTTAAAAGTCATTCCATGGAAAGTCTACATCCCTGTCCATCATGGATAATACTTACCATATACAGTGCCAAATTCCTCTAGCATAGAGTATCAGCATTCAATTAAATTGTCACACTTTAACTTGATGAATATAGCTCTTGTTTCCGTTTTCTGCCCCAATCTTGCTAAATAAACCTTAAAAGTATGCTTGGCTACTGCTTCAGTTATATCTGCTGTTTTACCTGACGTAACTAAATTAAGGAAACATTAATCCATTATTTTATTATATTTCCAACTGAGTTCCACATATGACCTTTATCTTCAATAAAATTACTTATAAAACTATTCAATTAACAATTTGCTTACTTCAGCCCATGCGAGAATACACCCCAGGCAAAAAACGTGGCAGCAGCTCTCAGGAACAGCCACTTCTTGTTCCACAAAAACATTCAGGCAGATAGGGCACCAGTCATTTTGATCGGTGGTTGAAATGAACAACCCATCATCAGCTTGTTCTTGTTCATTCTCTTCACCTGTTAACAAGATGAGAGAAATGGTTGATTCCAAGTGCAGAAACATGTTAGCAGGCAATAAATAATCATAGTAAGGCAAGGGAGTTATAATTAAAATTGATTCAATAAGAACTTTTATTTTAAAGACAATAATATTCATCATAAAAACACAATTACTTTAGACAGATATCAGATTCAGGTTTAATATCACTGGTATATGTCGTTCAATTTGTTGTCTTAGTGGCAGCAGTACAATACATGATAATAGAGAAAAAACTGTGGATTACAGTAAGTATATATACATTAAATAGTTAAATAAGTAGTGTAAAAATAAAAACTAAAAAAAATTATGAGGTAGTGTTCATGGGTTCAACGTCCATTCAGAAATCGGATGGCAAAGGGCAAGAAGCTATTCTCGAATTGTTGATGCATTGACAAAGAGGATAGCAGTGGGGCCACTATGGGCCAAACAGTAGTGCTGATGTTGGGTATGGAAATTAGAGCCAGAGCCAATAAATAATCAATACTCTAATCTATACACATATCAAATTAATAACAATACTGTGGAGGAAGAATTCCTGGAGCATATACAGGAAGGTTTATTGGACCAGTACATCAAGGGAGTGATTAGAGAGCAGGCCGACCTAGAATAAGTAATGTGTATTGAGAAAGGATTAATCAGCAACCTTGTTATGCAAGGTTCCATGGAGCGACTATAACATTATGGAATTTCTTCATATGGTGTGTGACATGTTTAATTCTGAGACTAGGGTCCTGAGCTGAAATGAGGGGTGTTATATATGGGAATGGTCATAGATTGGCAATGGCAAACATTTAAATAGTGCATGAATGAAGAACAATAGCTGGTTCCTAGCAGGAAGGATGGATAACAAGAAATTAGTGATAATATTAGAACAAAGGAAAAGACAAAAAACATACGAAAAATCAGCAAAACCTAAGGACTGGGCGGATTGGAGGGAAAAATGGAATCGGAGAGTTTGCAGTAAACCAAAGTACTTACTGTAACAGTTTTCATAGATATTTGCAGAGAATATGATTTATAATGAGAAACTAAAGAAAGGACAGACCAATCAAACCAATACTTTGTTTCTTTCCGCATGGAGGACACAAACACCTCAAAAATGTTATAGAACTTAGGGCCAAGTAGAAGGAACAACTGAAGAACATAAGCAATAGTTCAGAAACAGTTGAAGGGATTTATAACTATAACGAAATGCAGCAAGGAAGCAAAGCCTTCAACCTAACCCCATGCCAATCGAGATATCCATCTAAGCTGGTCCATACCCCTCTAAATCAGGGGTTCCCAACCTTTTCTTTATGCGGTAGATCCCTAACCGAGGGGCCCACGACCCCAGGTTGGGAACCCCTGGTCAAAATATTTCTTATCGATGTACCTGTCCAATGTTGTCATCGCAATGCCTCAATCATATCCCCTGGCAGATTGTCCCATATATGCACCATATTCACAACGTGACTGTAGAAGCATTGGAAATACCACATGTACAATTTTGACTCCTTATACAATGAAGGGCAACGTTGCTATTGAGGGAGTGCAACAAAGACGATTCCAGGGTTGGCAAGCAAGACAAACGAAGAGCAACTGGGGCTACTGAACTCGTATCTGCTACAATTTAGAAGAATGAAATCGGAATGACTGGCACCTCCTCAATGCAAAAGATTTAGGTAGGGCAGAACTTGTTATATGTTTCTTGTAAAGATTCCAGTACGTGGACGGGCCCATGAGAGGAAAGGCCATACTGGATCTGGCAATGAACTCTCAGATGATTGACCTTTCAGTGTGTGAGCATTTCAGACAGTGACAACCCCTTGACCTTTCAGCAGAGCCATGGACAAGGACAGGAGCAGATGAGATGGAAAAGCTTTTAATTGGAGGAGGCATTAAGACGGTGCGAGGCAGGAATTTACAACCTCAAATTGGGAGAAGATATTCTCAAGGAAATGCAACAGAAATGTGGAAGTTGTTTAGGAACCACTAACATGGGATTCTGGATATGTTTGTCTGAGGTAGGGGAAAGATGATAGGATAAAGGAATTATGGTTGACAAGAAAGGTGGAACATTTAGTCAAGAGGAAGATGGAAACATACTTAAGGCTTAGGAAGCAAAAATAAAGCTGGGTTCTCGAGAACGATAAGTTAGCAAGGAAGGAGCTTAAGAATGGATTTATAAGAGCTAGAAGGGTACATGAGAAGACCTTGATAAGCTGGATTAAGGAAAATTGTACAAGGGATTCTACACGTACATGAAGAACAAAGGACATCTAGAGTGAGGGTAGGACTGCTCAGGGATAAGGGGGTTAAAAATGTGCCTGAAAGTGGAGGAGAAGAATACTGTTAAGTTTGCAGATATCATTAAGGTTAGTGGAGTTATGGATAGTGTAGAAGGTTGTTGTAGGTTACAACAAGACGTAGAAGGATATAGAACTGAGTGGAGAAGTGACAGAAGTAGTTTAATCTGAAAAGTGTGATGTGATATACTTTGGAAGATTGAACTTAAATTTGGAATGCAAAGTTATTGGAAGGATTTTGAGCAGTGTGGAGGGATCCTGGAGTTCAAGTCCATAGATTCCTCAAAGTTGTCACACAATTGATAGGGAGGTAATGTCTGGTTAGACCACATTTAGAGCACTGTGTTCATTTTTGGTCACCTCATCATAGGAAGGTCATGGAAGCTTTAAAGAGTGTGCAGAGGAGATTTACCAAGATACTACTTATGAGGAAAGGTTAAGCAAGCTAAGGCTTTTCTCTTTAGAACGAAGTTAGGATGCGAGATTACTTAATAGAGTTGTAGAAGATTATGAGAAACACAAATAAAGTGGACAACCGCCACCTAGGGTGGCAATTGGCAATGCTAGAGGACAGCATTTTAAGGTGAGTGGAGGAAAATTCCATGACGAGACTGAATAGTTGCAAAGACTTAATGAATGCATCTGTAATAATTCAGAAGCTCGACTCTACCCAGATCCAAGTAGTTATTTATTTATTACCACTCAAATACAAGCATACTATAAGTAACCATGCACGAATTCATGAAATGTAACAATTCCCGAAGTTTACTTTATCACTGATACCAACCATAGCCTAAAGAGTAGTATCATTGGAAAAAGAACCTCTACAAGACTAAAACCCTGGAATTTGTTACTGAACTTAAGAGTAAGACAATCACAAGGACATGGCCACACATAAGAGCTTATTAATGTTTGCCAATTTCATGTCAAAAGGATTTAGGAAATTTGTGTTAAATTTTTCAAATGAAAGTATTACATGATGCAAGGACATTTATTCAATCAGCTTCATGTTGCAGTAACTAGATAAAGTCCAATAAAGGAGCAAGGAAACAATCCATAAGATGTTTCTCTATTCATTAAAGCATGTTTTTATTCTAGCAGATTTCCACACAATATTTATAAACTTTGAGATTTTGTTTTACCGTGCCCATGGTTATATGTTATAATTATGTGGGTTTGTCAGCTTTAGTTTGTATCATTTTATTTAATGCATGCATTTCTAAATGACAATAAACGAGGACTGAGTGTCCTCATAATCTAAATCTAATCCAAAAAATAACTTATCAAAATTAAACAAGATGCACTCTCTGCACCTCTCCTCAGGGTTAGGTGAATTTTTAAACTACAAGTCAGTATTCCTGCCATAACAGATCAACACAGCAAGTACAGGTTGAGCACCACTTATCCGAAATTCCAAAATCCAAACATCTTTTGAGCATTGACATGATGTTACAAATAGAAAATCCCACAAGGTGCTGGGAAAGTTCAAAGGCGAGGTACAGATCTTTGTGCACTGGTTCTGAGAAGTGGTTTCACATATGAAAAAACACAGCATAAAGCAAAACATGAAGATCTCAATTGTATACTGAAGGAACGGATTCGTCAGCGAGAGTGAACATATGCTGATTAATAGTATGGAACAAGCAAAGATCACAATGAACTGAAAATTTAAGGTAATTCAGCAGGCTATTTGCAGAAAATTAAGAAAAGGCACAGTATTAAATTTCTAAAGCATCCAAAGATCAAGAAACAGTAAAGAAATTTATTCTCCTGATGAGGGGTCTCAGCCCGAAACGTTGACTGCTTACTCTTTTCCACAGACACTGCTGGCCTGCTGAGTTCCTCCAGCATCTTGTGTGAGCTGCTCGGATTTCTAGCGTCTGCAGATTTTCTTGTGTTAAAGAAGTTCATTGATGAATTGAAGAAATTCAGTCCTGACGAAGGGTCTCGGCCTGAAACGTCGACTGTGCTTCTTCCTATGGATGCTGCCTGGCCTGCTGCGTTCCACCAGCATTTTGTGTGTGTTGCTTGAATTTCCAGCATCTGCAGATTCCCTTGTGTTTGCGTCACTGATGAGCTTATCAAGATTGTCACTGATGAAAAGCTAACACTAGAAGTCTACAAAGCTGATCCTTTTAATACCTTACTTAAAAAAACCGAAAATACATTTATTGTAACCTTTTAATCAAAACATGGCACTGCAGATGGAGATTGAAAGTCTGCTGTTTGTTGTTGTTCAACAGCCGATTCAGGTATTCTCCCGATGCTGCTGTGCTGCTTTTGTTACCCTGCACACTTATTTTTCCCTCTCCCTATAAATTTACTTATTGAGCTACGGCATGGAATAGACCCTTCCAGCTCTCCGAGCTGCACCACCCAGCAATCCCCAATTTAATCCTAGCCTCATCGTGAGACAATTTACAATGAACAATTAAACTACAAACAGGTTCATCTTTGGACCGTGGGAGGAAACCAGAGCACCCTGAGGAAACCCATGCAACCACAGGGAGAACGTACAAACTCCTTACAGACAGCAGTGGGAATTGAACCTGGGTTGCCAGTACCGTAAAGCATTACGCTAACCACTATGCCACCCTGCTACCCATAATTATATTAACATACGTAATAACTTTAACTATTAAGTACATATGTGTGATGAACAAGTGTAGGACAAAGACTATCTACTGGTAGCACATAAATTCAGAGATGGAAATGATGGCAATTCCAAGCTATCTATTTAATCCAAAAAAATTCCAAAATCCAAAACACTTCTGGCTCCTAGTGTTTCGGATAAGAGGTACTCAACCTGTACCTACTAAATACATCAACTACACAATCCTTTCTCTTCAAAGATGTTACACCAATACATACACCAGGGATACACTACTTTTAATATTTTACAGATTATATCAAATTCATGAATATCTTGACATACATAAAATACTGCAGGTCAGTGAAAACAATGCACACTTAAGTATGATTAACTATTCTAAAACAATTATCAGTTAATGAACACTGAATTTAGACCATAAAACATTAAGCCATCTGGCCTATTGCGAGTGCTCTGGTATTACATCATAGCTGATTCATTACCCCTCTCAACTCATTACTCCTGTTTTCACTGTAACTTTTGATGCACTGACCAGTCAAGAACCCATCAACTTCTGCTTTAAATATACCCATAACTTGGCCTCCAAAGTTCTTTGCAGCAATGAATTCCACATATTCACCACCATTTGGCTAAAGAAATTCCTCTGTTCTACATGGATGTTCTATTCTGAGGCTGTGCACTCTGGTTCTAGACTCCCCCTACAATATCAAACATCCTCTCCATATTCACTCCATTTAGGCCTTTCAACAATCGCTAGATTTCACTGAGATCCATCACACAGAACGTAGAAGAGTACAGCACAGGAACAGGCCATTCAGCCCACAAGGCTTCTAACTCCAGTGAGTCCAGGCCCAGGGTCATCAAACACTCATGTATTAATCCGTTCATTCCCAGGATCACTCTGGTGAACCTCCTCTGGACTCTCTCCAATATCACTATGTCTGTTCTTAGATTAGGGGCTTTATAAAGCCTTGGTATTGCATCCTTCCTTTTAAATTCCAGTACTCTCGAAACAAATGTTAACATTGCAAGTTAACCTTTAAGGAATGCTGCACGAGGACCCCTAATTCCCTTTGCACCGCTGATTTTTGAATTTTCTTCCTGTTAGGAAAATAGCCAACACCATCATTCTTTCTACCAAAATGTATGGCCATACAGTTTCCTACACTATATTTCATCTATCACTTCTTTGCCCATCTTCTTAATCTGTCCAAGTCCTTCTACAGACTCTGTTTCCTCAACATCACCTGCCCCTCCGCCTATATGCATTCAGATCTTCCAGCTTCCCAAACATCTTTTCCTTAGTAATAATAACTACATTTACTTCTGCCTCCTGACACACTTGAATTTCTGGCATACTGCTAGTGTCATCCACAGTGAAGACTGATGTAAAACACTTAAGCTCATCTGCCATTTCTTTGCCCTCATTACTACCTCTGTAGTGTTGTTTTCTAGCCATCCAGTATCTACTCTTATCTCTTTTACTCCTTACGTATCTGAAAAAAGACTTTTTTGTATCCTCTTATATTTTTGGCTGGCTTACCTTCATATTTCATTTTTTCTCTCTGTATGGCTTTTTTAGTTGTCTTCTGTTGGTTTTTAAAGGCTTCTGAATCCTATAACTTTTTGTTCTATTACATGCCCTCTTTTTTGCTTTTATGCTGTCTTTGACTTCCATCCTCATCCACCCTTTAGTAAACTTTTTCTTTGGGATGTACTTATCCTGCACTTTTCAAATAGCTCCCAAAAACTCCAGCCATTGCATCTCTGCTGTCATCTTAGCTAGTGTCCCCTTACAATCAACTACGGCCAGCTCAGCAAGGACCTGGACCCATTGCAATTTGCCTATCGTCACAATAGGTCCGCGACAGACGCAATCCCCATGGCCCTACACATGGCTTTAGACCACCTAGGCAACACAAAAACCTACGTCAGGATGCTGTTCATTTACTATAACTCAGCATTTAATACCATCATTCCCACAATCCTGATTGAGAAGTTGCTGAACCTGGGCCTCTGTAATTGGATCCTCAACTTCCTAACCGGAAAACCACAGTCTGTGTGAATTGGTGATAACACATCCTCTTCGCTGACGATCAACACTGGCGCACCTCAGGGGTGTGTGCTTAGCCCACTACTCTACTCTCAAATACCATCTACAAATTTGCCGACGATACAACCATTGTTGGTAGAATCTCAGGAGGCGACGGTGACGAGGGGGCGTACAGCAGTGAGATATGTCAATCAGTGGAATGGTGCCACAGCAACAACCTGGCCCTCAACGTCAGTAAGACGAAAGAGCTGATTGTGGACTTCCGGAGGGGTACGACGAAGGAATACATACCAATCCTCACAGAGGGATCAGAAGTGGAGAGAGTGAGCAGCTTCAAGTTCCTGGGTGTCAAGATCTCAGAGGATCTAACCTGGTCCCAACATATTGATGTAGTCATAAAGAAGGCAAGACAGCGGCTATACCTTTTTAGGAGTTTGAAGAGATTTGGCATATCAACAAATACACTCAAAAACTTCTATAGTTGTACTGTGGAGAGCATTCTGACAGGCTGTATCACTGTCTGGTATGGAGGGGCTACTGCACAGGACCAAAAGAAGCTGCAGAGGGTTGTAAATCTAGTCAGCTCCATCTTGGGCACTAGCCTACAAAGTACCCAGGACATCTTTAGGGAGCGGTGTCTCAGAAAGGCAGCGTCCATTATTAAAGACCTCCAGCACCCCGGGCATGCTCTTTTCTCACTGTTACCGTCAGGTAGGAGATACAGAAGCCTGAAGGCACACACTCAGCGATTCAGGAACAGCTTCTTCCCCTCTGCCATCCGATTCCTAAATGGACATTGAAGCTTTGGACACTACCTCACTTTTTTTAAATATACAGCATTTGTTTTTGGACATTTTTAATAATCTATTCAATATACGTAATTGATTTACTTGTTTATTTATTATTACTTTTTTCTCTCTATGCTAGATTATGTATTACATTGAACTGCTGCTGCTAAGTTAACAAATTTCACATCCCATGCCGGTGATAATAAACCTGATTCTGATTCTCCTGTCACGTCTCTGTAATTCCCTTTACTCCTCTGTCATACTGATATATCTGATTTTAACTTCTCCATCTCAAATCGCAGGGTGAATTTTATTATATTATGATTACTGTCTCCTAAGAGTTCCTTTATCTTAAGCTCCCTAATCGGTAAAGTAAAAGGCCCTGCACTGGTCGGTGTCGAACACAGATGTTTCATCCTAGCCGTAATGATGCTCAGGATGCTCTCAATTGTGCCCCTGTAAAAAAGTTCTTGGGATATGGGGGCCCGTACCAAATTTCCTCAACCGTCTGAGGTGAAAGAACCACTGGTGTGCTTTTCTCACCACACAGTCAGTAGATACAGACCTCGTGAAATCCTCGGTGATGTGTATACCGAGGAACTTAAAAGCTGTTCACCCTCTCAACACTAGTTCCATTGATATCAATAGGGGTTAGCCCATCTCCATTCCTTCTGTATTCCACAACTAGCTCCTTTGTTTTTGCGACTCTGAGGAAGAGGTTGTTTTCTTGATACCATAATTACACTGGCTGCCTGTGTCCTTGAGGATCAATTTTAAAGTACACTTAATTGTATATAATCTAGCTCTAAATAATTTAGCTTCTCCGTATGTTTTGGAGTGTCTATCCCTTTGCATCCCTTTAGTTTCGCGAACCCTGGTTTGCTTAGTATTCCTAGAACCAAGAATATGAGATGCAGCCTTTTGCTCTTATGCACCAAAAATCTGAGCTACACCAGGCTAGCACTGTGGAACATTTCAAAACACTTCTAAAAACCTACTTTTTTAATTTGGCCTACTTATGGGATTACTTAAAAATCAAGAGCTGGAGTCTATAAGGCGGTCCCACATTATCAACACTGACTGGCAACTCCTGCGATCCTGCTGGTGTGAAACTGCATCAATCTCTGCAGTTCCTTTGGCTCCATTAGCTGTGTGGAGAGGGAGAGCCTGCTGCATGGGCAACAGCTTGCTCTCCATATCGTACGGCCTTAGCTTACATATCAACTGAGAGCATCCTGATTGGTTGCATCACTGCAAGGTATGGGATCTGTACTCCCCTCAATCGCAGGACTCTGCAGAGAGTGGTGCAGACAGCCCAGTGCATCTGTAGACGTGAATTTCCCACTATTCAGGAAATTTACAAAGGGCTTGAAGGATCATTGGGGACCTGAGTCACCCCAACCACAAACTGTTCCAGCTCCTACCATCTGGGAAGCAGTATCGCAGCATAAAAGCCAGGACAAACAGGCTCTGGGACAGCTTCTTCCACCAGCAGATCAGACTGATGAATTCACGCTGACACAATTGTATTTTGATGCTATATTGACTGTCCTGCTATATATACTATTTATTACAAATTACTATAAATTGCACATTTAGACGGAGACGTAACACAAAGATTTTTACTTCTCATGTATATGAAGGATGTAAGCAATAAAGTCAATTCAATTTATGCCAAAACCGGTGAAATGTGCTCAGATTTTTTTTGGTTAAAATTCTTGCTGCTGCATTTTGAACAAGCTGCAGCTGATTTATCCCTACTTAGGCAGTCCTGAAGAGTCCACTGCAGTAGTCTAATCGGCAATTTTAAGAACAGAGTCTTTATAATATGGTTAATTTGTGTTTTAAAATTTACCTCCAGAGTTAATAATAACATCTAAATTCCTTTCTTCTGGCTTGATTTGTAAGGCCAGATGATCAGGTTTTATACTAAGATTTACATTTTTATTACTTCCCATAACCAATAGGGTAGATAGGGTTGTAAAAAAAAAAGCTTCTGGCACATTTGCCTTCAAAAATTAAACTACTGAGTACAGGGTTTCAGCCCGAAACATCGACTGTACTCTTTTCCATAGACGTTGCCTGACCTACTGAGTTCCTCTAGCATTTTGTGTGTGTTGCTTGGATTTCTAGTATCTGCAGATATTCTCTTGTTTATATTGAGTATAAGAGATGGGACATTATTTTGAAGTTGTATAATTTGTATTTGGAGTATTGTGTGTAGTCCTACTGGGGAGATATCAGTAAGATGGAAAGAGCATAGAGGAAATTTACGAGGATATTGCTGGAACATGGGAACCTGTGTGATAGGGAAAGATTCAATAGGTTAGGACTTTATCAGCTAGAGCACAGGTGAATGAGGGAAGATTTGATAGAAGCATACAAAATTATGAGGGGTATAGCTAGTGGTTCCTTAAGGTTGTTATAGATGGAAGTGGTAATGGGAACAAGCTCCCACTACCTGTTAAATATGGTGTGCAACTCAAATAGCCTCTGACAGCCAAGTCTAGCTCCTGGCCTTCATGTGTGGCTTAGCTACTAAGCCCAGTGGAACTGTTTCCACTGACAGGAGAAGGAGTAAAGGCGGGTCACTGGTGCCTTAAAACCAGTCGCTTTGGGCAGATGGGGCTCGTCAGCCGTGGTTGGCAACTCATCTAGAAGGAAAACTCTGATCTCAAACCTCCACTGCCTTGTGGCTATACTCACTCATGGGGAAGGCTTTGGGAGTAAACTCTGAGGGAAAAATCCGGAGCTGGAGTCCGTAAGGCAGTGGGACTCCTTAGGGACAACATCGACTGGCAACTCCTACAACGCTCTGATACCAAACTGTATCAGTCTCTGCTGTTTATCAGATGCACGGAGAGGGAGAGCTTGCTACATGGGCAACAGCTTGCTCTCCATATCGTGTTGCCCAGGCTTGTGTATCTAGACAGCTAGGACACAATATCCCTAGTCATCACTGGTCGATGGAGGCCTCAGACAGCTAGAGTAAATGCAAGCAGGCTTTTTCCACTGAGACTAGAACAGCAGCTCATCGGCTAAAGGTAAAAGATGAAATATTTACAACAGGGGTTCCTAACTTTTTTTTTAATGCCACTGATCCCTACCATGAAGAGGGATCTATGAACACCAGACTGAGAACTCCTGGTTTAAGAGGAACATGAGAGGGACTTTTTTCACTCAGAGAGTGGTGAGAGTGTGGAATGAAGAAGAAGAAGTGGTGGTTGTGGACTTGATTTCAACGTGTGAGAGTAGTTTAGATAGGTACATGGTTAGGAGTGGTATAGAGGGCTTTGATCTTGGTGCAAGTCATTGGGACTAAACAGAATAATAGTTCTGCAGAGAATAGATGGGCCGAAGGGCCTGTTTCTCTGCTTTAGTGTTCTATTCTATGACTACGTAGACATACTTTATTGGGTTATAGGTTCATTTGCTCTGCAGTATTCTGATTCTTTACATGATGATAATGTCAGAAGCACTGGTACATTCAGAGACAACTGAAATCATGTACGAAACTCTGAGCAAAAATGTTTTCTACCGAATCTTTCAAAACACTTTTTATTAAGTTCCCATTTTCAGCAATAATTTTAACATGTGCAAATTTAATCACTTGAAGACTTAAAACTTTTAATGTTAAATCACTGTAAACACAAGATTGGTACTTTATTACTTTTGATCTCTGAGCAAACACAGCAACATCTTGACCACAAAATCTGCATTAATATTCGGATCTTAGCAGCATGAAGAAACATGCAAAATATATTGGAAGCAACTAGTTTTGATATTTGCTTGAACAAGACAAATTACTCAAATATCACGTTTTTCACAATAAAGAACTTATTTTAAAAAATTCTATCAGAATATAAAGAGATAGTCATTTGGCTCCAACACAGATCTTTGTGGAAGTTGATAAAAGTAGAGGATAGTTGTGCTGAAACCCATCACTAACACTTCATATCAGTGAAACTATAGCACATTGATAAGTCACTTCAATAATATTTAAGAAATGTACATGATAGTGTATCGGGATAGTGACTGATCAAGTTCAAAATCTGGTCTTTCAAGAAGATAAAACAGGTTAAAAATATGTATCAGTATATAACAAACAAGAGAAAATCTGCAGATGCTGGAAATCCAAGAAACACACACAAAATGCTGGAGGAACTCATCAGGCCAGGCAGCACCTATGGAGAAGAGGACAGTCGACATTTCAGGCCGAGACCCTTTAGTAGGTCCTTCCACCCGCCATACTCACATCACTGATCAAGTATCCATCTACACTAAGCCATTTACCAGTACAAGGTCCTTAGTCACCCATGGGACGGTAATTTAAATACTCATCGAAATACTTTTAAAATGTTGTAAGAGTACCTGTCTCTTCAGGCAGTACATTCCAGATAGCTATGTCGTACTTATCTTCAGTTAAACGATATCACTGATATTTTGTTGGTAAAACCGCAGTTCTTGGGATTACTGATTAACAATGTTTCCGCAGTGATCAAGTAGGCCCTTTTAAAGTAGATCCAGCACAGGTGTAGGTTTTAAATGCACATCCAAGATTTATAAGAACATGCTTTTAACAATTACAAATCAGCAGTTTCAAAGGGATATTCTAATTATTTATTTAGCAACGTGGCCACTGGAATAGGCCCTTCTTGCCCAACAAGCCAATGACACCCATGTGACCAATTACCCTATTGAACCACACACCTTTCGAATGTGGGAGAAAATCAGGGCACCCGGAGGAACGCCACACCGTCATGGGGAGAATGTACTTACACACAGCAGCAGGAATTGAACCTAAGTCGCTGGTGTTATAATAGTGTCATGCTAGCTGCTATGCTATCCCAACAGTAAAATGGAGACTAAAGCAGTAACAGATATTAAATGTTTAAGAGTTCAGAGAAAAGAATGGAAGTACAAAAAATAAAAAGCACAATACAGAAGATAAGAATAAGTATAATTTAGCAAATATACAAATTATTACTGATACCTGAACGTTAGGGAGGGTACACAAGCATACCTTTGCTCATTGCGGCCAAAAAGTTCTATTCAAAAGGTTCAAAGGAAGATCTAAACAAGCCTGATGCATTTTGGAAACAAGTCCTGTGGACTGATGAAGTTAAAATAGAACTTTCTGGCCGCAATGAGCAAAGGTATGTTTGAAGAAAAAAGGGTGCAGAATTTCATGAAAAGAACCCCCCTCCAACTGTTAAACACGGGGTGGATCGATCATGCTTTGGGCTTGTGTTGCAGCCAGTGGCACGGGGAACATTTCACTGGTAGAGGGAAGAATGAATTCAATTAAATACCAGCAAATTCTGGAAGCAAACATCACACCGTCTGTAAAAAAGCCGAAGATGAAAAGAGGGTGGCTTCTACAACAGGATAATGAACCTAAACACACCTCAAAATCCACAATGGACTACCTCAAGAGGCGCAAGCTGAAGGTTTTGCCATGGCCCTCACAGTCCCCTGACCTAAACATCATCGAGAATCTGTGGATAAACCTCAAAAGAGCAGTGCATGCAAGACGGCCCAAGAATCTCACAGAACTAGAAGCCTTTTGCAAGGAAGAATGGGCGAAAATCCCCCAAACAAGAATTGAAAGACTCTTAGCTGGCTACAAAAAGCGTTTACAAGCTGTGATACTTGCCAAAGGGGGTGTTACTAAGTACTGACCATGCAGGGTGCCCAAACTTTTGCTTCGGGCCCTTTTCCATTTTTGTTATTTTGAAACTGAAAAAGATGGAAATAAAAAAGTTTTCTTGCTTAAAATATTAAAGAAATGTGTCATCTTTAACTTTATGCCTTTTGGAAATCAGTTCATCTTTTACTCGCTTAGCTATTCACAGTAACAGAAATTTTGACCAGGGGTGCCCAAACTTTTGCATGCCACTGTATGTAGGAATACCACTCCCCCCCCCCCCACCATACAGAAATTGCAAAGGGGCAGCTATTTCTCAAGCCTATTTTGTGATTGAGCTGCCAGTCAAAACATCTTTTAGTATATGGTATACCATCTTAGCAGAAAAGAAATTACTGCATTCAAACAAAATTGACATTCTTCTTGTGATTTATTAATTTTGTTTGAAATGCAATCACAAGCAAAATTGGACACAGTGGCTTAAGGAAAATAATGAGGCTGTTTGGGAAACTTTTCTTAAGTGCTTGAGTCAGATAAGTAAAGATAATTCAACATCTGCTCTATAGATCCTTACAATGTAGGAATTTGAACTCTTAGCAGAAAGTACTCTAGAAGCTATGATGGTGGCCGAGAAAAACAGATAATTTAACCATGAGAAATATAGATTCAACAATACTGAATCTATATTGTAACAACCATCTTGCCACAGTACTGAAGACCTGTACTTCAGAAGCATGCTGCATATCCCACTGAGTTATGATGATTTCTAGCTGTCACTATGGAGTACCTTGTCGAGGCCTTTCACTGCCTTGGTCCACAGACCAAAAAGCTAAATTTGAGAAGTAAAGTGAGCATACTGCCCTTGACATCAAAGCAGCAACTGAGTAATTGTGGTGTCAAGACGCTCTGGTTAAAACAGCTGTCAACAGATACCAAGGGGAATACACTCCAATGGCTGGAATCATACCTTGCACAAAGGAGGATGAATGTGCAGCTGCAGGTCAATCAATCATCCCAGCCCCAGGATATCCCTGCAGGAGTTCCTCAAGGTAGTATCTTAGGCCCAGCCATCTTCAGCTGCTTCAATGACCTTTTCTTCCATCATAAGGTTAGAAGTGGGGAAGTTCACTGATGATTGCATAATGTCCAATTCTATTTGCAACTCCTCAGCAAATGAAGCAGTCCACGTCTGCATGCAGCAAGACCTAGACGACATTCAGACATGGGCTGTTAAGTGGCAGGTAATGCTTGTGCCACACAAGTGACCATCTCCAACAAGAGTGAGTCTAATTACCTACCCTTGAAAATTAATGCTGAGTCCCCTACCATCAACATCTTGAGGTGGTCACCCATGACCAGAAGCAACTAAGGAGACCAGCCCCATAAACACTGTGGTTACAAGGATGGGTCAGAGATTGGCTACTCTGTGGCATGAATCATCTCCTGACACGTTAAGGCATTTTCACTATCTCTGAGGCATAGGTCAAATATGCAATGAATTGCACAAGGTTTCAAATGAAACAGGAGGGAGGGGGGCACCAAGAGTTTAATACAAGAAGAAGAAATGAAAAAGAGTGGTGACACAAGACAGTGAGGGTGAAATTGACAAGAAAGGTGCACCAGGCTGAGGCAGAAAATGCAAACTAAAGTATGCAGCATAAAGCAAATTCAGAGTTAATAAAAATTATAAGAAAAATAAGCAAAGCTTATTCAGCCTTATTTGAAAGTACAGTGTTTACAATAGGTTCATGGATCCCTTGATTAACGGTATTGGTCCATGGCATAAAAACGGTTGGGAAGCCCTGGTTCACAGTAAGGCAGATGAGTTGATTGCATGGAAAGCACACGCAAGAATGATTTAACAGCATGGTTGCAAGGGTACCAGGACTGGGTGCTCAATATTCGAGACTATACTTTGTTCCAAAAGAAAAGGTCCAAAGGGAAAGGAGCTAGGGAATCACTATCAAGGAAAGTATCAGAGCCCTGATACAAACATGTACAGGATGGTAACACAGAATCAGTTTGGGTTGAAATCATGGATAACAGAAGATATATGACATTTTTGGCCCCTAAAATGTGATTCTAAATAATGGAGAAATTTCTAGAGCAGAGGTTCCTAACCTGAGGTCCATGGACCCCTTGGTTAATGGTAAGGCTCCCATGGCATAAATAAGGTTGGGAACCCCTGATCTAGAGACTGTTTGAAGGAAAATGCAACTGCCATGGGAGATTTTAATGTATAAATATTGACTGGATGAAACAAATTCACAAGAAATAATTTGGAGTTTGTCAGGGATTGCTTCTTAGAACGGTATGCCATGGAGGAGTATACACCACATGCAGGTAAATAGGATTAGTATCATGGTCAACACAGACATTGAGGGTCTGTTTCTGTGCTGTTCGAACCAAAATCCTATTCAGGAACAGGCTATTTTAGATTTGGTTGCATTTAATGAGAAGATCTCTTAGTTAAAGTTCCCCAAGGAGGGAGTGGCCACAGTGTGAGATGAGGACCAAAACCAATGCATTCAAATTAAATAAGGACAATTATTATCATATGACTGCGAAATTGTCTAAGATGGACTGTGAAAATATGCCAAGAGATCAGTCAGTAAATGAATAGTGGCAGATGTTCAAACAGCTGGTCCATAACACTCAGCGGAAATTTATCAGTTAGACAGAGGGATTCCAATCTGTGGTTAAATGGAGGCCAGTGATGTGAAATTGAGGGTAGGGACCACAAAGTGACAATGGCCAGAGGACTGGGAAGTTTTAAGATCCAGCAGAAAAAGAAAAAGAGGGAGGAAATCAATTTTGAGAGAAAACTTATGTGTGGCATAACAACACTTTCTATTTTTTCTGGTGGATGGTTTGTGTTGACAATCTGTGGCTCAAAAGGCAGTAGAGGCTAAAACCTCACCATATTTTTTTACTAAGATAGGAACCTGAAAAGTTGTAGCCTACAGGGCTATGGATCAAATCCTGGAACATGGAATTAAGTTGGGTAGTTCTTTTATAACTTGAATGAACACATAGACTGAATGGCCTTATCAGAATTTCTTATGATTAAATATTTGGCAGATGACTACTATGATGAATTAAGACAGGTTCCAAATTATTTATTGTGATTCAACTGCTTTTGTCTTTGACTAAGGACCTTTATAGACAATGTCAAATCAAACTCACTGAGTTTCGACAATACTAATACTTCCACCTTAGAAGTATGCAAATAGAATCCAGTTATAGGAATGCTAATTAAACACAATGTTGCCTTCTGAGTGACACACCTCAGAAATGTTTCAGCATTTTAGCAGCTCAGCGACAGATAAGGAATAATCATTCGTGAGTGAACTGAGAATTACCAATGATGCAAAAGATTTTGGGGTTCAGGAAGCCATTCGTCCAAGAATACCAAGCATGTTAATGACAGACTGTAGCAATGATACTGTCATTGAATCTCAAGCAATGTATACAAAATGCTGGAGGAACTCAGCAGGTCAGGCAGCATCTATGGAAATAAATAAACAGTCAACGTCTTGGACCAAGATCCCTTTTTCAGGACTGAAGCAGGACTGAAGAACCCCAGCAACAGTTTATCTCTAAATTGTTACCTATGCCCTCTAAATTGACATAAGGTCAGTACCACCATGGCTCAAAGGTTGGTGTGGGAGAGACGTGTTTCAATTCAGGGGATGCTGACACCAATGCTGGAGAAGGAGGAAGCTGTATCACCAGTGCTGACTTCTGCTGGTGCCCGAGCAAATCAAATAACTAGTGTTGTAGACATTGCTTGACCTGCTGAGTTCCTACAGCATTCTGTCTGTTTCTTTGGATTTCCAGCATCTGCAGACTTTCTCAGCTTAATAAATTTCAAGAGTGGGTTTCCTGTTGGTTGTAGTAGTTCCATGAAACAAATGCCCGTATTTAGTGGAAGCCCACCTCTGTTGTCTAACTGTCAATCTGGACTGTGTGTAGTAGGATTACCACCAGGAAAATGCAGTGATCCCACAACATGATAGGGTCAGTGGAAAATGAGGAAGTTCTCCACTAATCCTGTCACGTAATACTGTCCCATAATGCAAATATTGTACATGAAGTGCACTCCATCATGCTGCTGAGGGCCTGAGAGTTCTTGCAACTACCTCAACTGCTTTTATTTAATTGCTTCAGATTAAGATTTCATCCACACCATTTCACACATGCCTGTTCTCACCCCATCCTCCTGTCATGCTACCAGGGATAGGGTTCCTCCTGTCCTCACCTACCACCCCACCAGCCTCCATGCCCAGCATGTAATTCTTTGCAACTTCCACCATCTCCAATGGGATCCCACCTCTAAGCACACTTTCTGCTTTCCGCAGGGACTGCTCCCCACGTGACTCCCTTGTCCATTCGTCCCTCCCACTATCTTCCTCCTGGCACTTATCCTTGCAAGTGAAACAAGTGCTACACCTGCCTCTACACCTCCTCCTTCACTACCATTCAGGGCCCTAAACAGTCTTTCCAGGTGAGGTGACCCTTCAGCTGGGAGTCTGTTGGGGTCATGTACTCTCTCTGGTGCTCCCAGTGTGGCCTCCTGTATGTTGGTGAGACCCGGCGTAGACTGAAGACCACTTTGCCGAGCACCTACGCTCCGTCCGCCAGAAAAAGCAGATCTCCCAGTCGCCACCCATTTTAATTCCACTTCCCATTCCAATATGTCTATCCATGGCCTCCTCTACTGTTGTGATGAGGCCAAACTTAGGTTGGAGGAACAACACCCTATATTCCGTTTGGGCAGCCTCCAACCTGGTGGCACGAACATTGATTTCTCGAACTTCTGGTAATGCCCCCCACCCCTCTGCTTCACTATTTCCCATCCCCTTTTCCCTCTCTCATCTTATCTTCTTGCGTGCCCATTGCTCTTTCATCCCTCCCCCTTCTGGTATTACCTATTATCTCGCTTCTCTCCTCCCGCTACCTCTTAAATCTATTCCTCAGCTTTTTTTCTCTAGATCTACCGAAGGGTTTTGGTTCGAAACGTCGACTGTACTCTCCTCCATAGATGCTGCCTGGCCGGCTGAGTTCCTCCAGCACCTTGTGTGCGTTTCATCCACATCTGTCGATTTAGCTTCTTTCAAAGACACTAAACCAGGGATTCCCAACCTGGGGCCCACTGGCACCTCAATTAATGATAGGGGCCCATGGCCCAAAAAAAGGTTGGGAACCCCTGATTTAAACCCTATAACGCTTGCTCTTTTACATCACCATCCTTGCCATTATTTTTATAAATACCCTCCAACAAAATCAGCATAAAGACTGCTGAACTATATTTATCTCTACACCAGACATTCCCAACCTTTTTTTTAATGCCTGGGACCACTAGGCAAGGGGTCAGTGGACGGTAGGTTGGGAACCCCTGCTCTGCCTCAATGTACAGGTCACTATTTGGTCCCTAATAGGTCCTACTTGTTTCTTAGTAATTCTTTTGCTCTTTAGATAACAGCTTTGGATTTTCCCTGATTTTACTTGTCAGCAACTTTCTTTGCCCTCTCTTTTCATCCAAACTTTCTTTTTTAGTTTCAACCCTGCACTTTCTATATCCTCCTAGGATTTCTGTAGTGTTAAGTTCTAGTTTTTCAACATAAGCATCATCTTATCATCTGGAGGGCAACAAATGTGACCTTGCCTCTCCTTTCCAAGCAGGCATATTTGCACTGAACACCACCTGAATCTCACTGTATGCCTTCCATTGTTCTGAAAAGATTTAACCAAAAGTAGGGATTTCTGGTCTGTTTTTGGTAAATGTCTTAAATTTTACCCCAAGCTCCCAAGCTCTAGTTCTATCTTACCTTTGACCTTTGAAGTAATTATGGTTAATCTAAATTATGATGACAAAAAAGTGCTCTCCTGACGCCAATGTAATCTCTTTCTATAGAAATTAAGTACAGAATTGGGCTCCCTACAACCCATGTACTTTTTTGGGATAACTACATATGGGTTAAATTGTGTGTGCAATTTAGGAGTTCTATATTCTCTGTAACTTTAACATGGCTGCATCTTTGTAAATACTTGGTTAATTAAAATGCCCCCATGATTACCGGCCTAGTATTTCCTGATCTGTCTGAAATATGCCCACAAACTTGTGCTTCAATTCACCCAGACTATTGAGTCCACTATCCACTCCCTTTTCAGTTCTATACTTTTGTCCTACTTGCATAGACTTATTTTAATGTTGTTTCTGGTACAGTAATGTGCTTTAATTATTGGACTAGCATCTAAAGCAGGGGTTCCCAACCTGGGTCCATAGATCCCTCGGTTAATGGTAGAGGTGGTAGGTTAATGCCTCTATGTACAGGTCCCTAATGGGTCCTACTTGCTTCTTAGTAATTATCTTGCTCTTTAGGTAACAGCTTTGGATTTTCCTCGATCTTACTTGTCAGCAACTCTCCTTGCCCTCTCTTTTCATCCAAACTTTCTTGGGCATAAAAAGGCTGGAAATCCCTAATCTAAAGGCTTATACTTGTGATCTGGAAACAAATTCAAATCGCTGAATAACAACTGGACAATTTAAATTCAAACATCTAAAATTGGTGTCAGGAACAATACCCGTGAATCTACCAGATTGTTCTAAAAACCAAATTATTTCACTAAAATCCTCCAGGGAAGGTTCTGGCCAAATACGACACCAAGGATCCACCAATATGATCTACTCGTAAGTGCTTCTTTCATGCCTCAGCAATTAGGGACAGACAATAAATGCAGGTGTGGCCAAAGGAACCCACACAGTGAGTAAACAGCTTGATGATCTTTCCAACACATCTCTCTTCACAACTGTAATTCACTCGAACCAATGCCGCCATCACCTTCAATTCTTTTAAACTCCTTAATTTGTCTGAAAACCCTCCAAATATAAAAGTTAAGCTGCCAACCGTATTAGCAATATTATCTTAATTCTACATGTCAATCAGTGCCTTCAGCTGAAACTACTGTGGGAGCATCACCACACTTGGTGGTTCAAATGGGCTGAGAAAAGGCAGCTCTAGGTGACGTGGAATGGGCATCACATATATCCTAAGGTTAAGTATAACAGATGCTCATTATAAATGTCAGCAGAAATTACAAGTGTACATGATGCCATCTGGGATGTGCATGGGGGGTGGTGAGGTGGAGAAGAGTGATATCTGGGCACCTGTGACTTTTATTTTCCCCACCCAATTGATCACAACTTGGAGAACATTGCCTGATGTGACAGAAGTAGGCACTCTCACACCATTAAAGAAGCATCTGGACAAATACTCGGATCACCAAGGCACAGGTGCTGGTAAATATGATTAGTGCAAACAGGTACTTAATGGTCAATGTAAGCATGGTTGAACAAAGGATCTTAATCTGTGCTGTACGAACCAATGGCACTATTAAATGTTCAGAACCAATTTTTAAAAATCTTAATGTCAACAACTGACTACAACACAGCTTTCAACATAGGCCATTGATGTGAGTAATCACTGAAATATCTGTCCATGAATCTTGCTACTACTAAGAATTTCAGATGTTTCTGAGATTTTTTTTGTGTGACTGCCATCAGATCTGTACTTGAGCAAATATTTGTTTCCAACGAAATATGACCAAGAATATAAAGCCTTTTCATAAACTCTGCCAACAAATCAACTCTTTCTCTAGCTTGCTGTACCTCTGGGAAGAAAAGAACAAGACATCTAACTATTGCTTGGCCTTAAGCGGATTATTCATGATAAAGCAGGGAAAACCCAAATTATTTTATGCATTTCATCTTTCATCAGCCATAGCCATTTTCTGCAAACATATTTTGCCAAAAAGATGAGATAACCCTATGACCTGATCAGCTAATTTTCCACTTTGAAGCCATTGGCACTCTGAATCTTGAGGGTCCAAGTATTGAACAGAAGTCGTAACTAACTCAGGCGTATGGTAGCAAGAAGGGAGGATGAACTAAAAAAAAAGCATTTCACAGTACCTCACTCAGTACATGTGACAATTATAAAGCCGTTATCAATTACCATCCCCAAGTTCTGCACATATGGATAACAACGTCATAAATACAGCAAACCTCTAATCCTTTTAGTTGCTATAAAGCTATAAATTTGGTACTAGAACAACTAATAATTTCTAGTAATCATACAGTTTTCATGGTTAATACCGGTTATATGTGGGGAAAAATGTGCAAATTTACCTTCAAAATCTTTCTCGTTCTCCGAAAAAGATGTACCTTCTGTTAATTTCCTGCCTCCCATCTTTTACATTTAGTTGACAATACAAAACTGTGAATGAAAGAAAATTTAAATGAGTTCACAGATCAAATCTTTGTATACATGACAGTTAAGCATTCTCAATGAATCAATTTCTAGTTGGAGAACTACAGAAAAAACACAAACACATTCCGGTGCAGGCAATGCACCTGTATTGGGAATTTCAGATCCCAATAAAAAAGTTCACTTGTTCAAGCTTTTTAAGCATGAATGTAGATCTGCTGCACTATCCAGTATGTAAAGGATGGCAAACAAATATGAGGAAGTTACAGAATCATAACAAGCAATACCAAATGTAAGGGAGCGAGCTGTGGAATATCTCTTTACGCATGTCGTTATGTTAGGCCTCCAACTGGCTCTGTCAGTCAGGAAGGCTATCAGACACTTACCACCTCTGGCTGAAACATATTCCTCATCTCCCCTTCTAATTGTATCATGTTCCCAGGGTTTTGATCCCATTCATACGGGCACAAGTCTTTTTCTTTCCATTCAGGCCATCATAATTTCATACATCTCAATTAAGTCCACCCCCAGCCTCCTGTTCCAAAGAAAATAGCCCCCCCCCCCAGTTATTATTTTTCCCCAAGCTGTCATCTTCCGGCCCTGCTAACGAGCTTATAAATCTGTGTGATCACTTTTTTTCCTGTAATATGGCAAGCAGACTAGAAGGTGCTGAGCTCCTTAGCTGTTTTATGCCAGCCAGGTTTTCACACTTATCCTCTTCAGTTACAACCGCTTTCAGAAAATAAGACTACGGAAGTAAACAAAAGTACACAGGAGGAAAGAGTCCCTGGTCTGGTCTAGTAATCAATGAGTCCTTCTGACAGTCTAATGATACCAGAATGAAGTATTACTTTACCCCCAGCCTAGTTATACCTTTTTATGAGCTCATTTTTGCAATGTCTAAGCACATACAACCAGCTGTCAGGAAAGTTGAACAAGTACCCTGCCCGTCATTAAAGAAAGACCCCAGGGAAAAGACCAGTCTAATTGAATGGAACTATTTAACAAGAAGCACAATTTCATTAAGTGACAACGCACGATTTGACAGATATTTACTGCGGCACATGCATCAACACAACCAGTTCACTGAAGTCCTGTGTTAAGACTGCTTGTCAGCTCAGAGACCTTGGAGACTGAACACAGCGCTTGATGCTGTAGTGTCTACTTGAATGCAACATCAGGACAGTAGATTAGGGAAGCAAATTGCAGGCTATTACAATAGCAATACATTCATTTTCCTCATGATGACCTTTCAACAAAGTCTTAATTGATGAATCATCTAATCAAACCCTAACTAGCCCTTTTTAACCATACAGACATCAACTCACCAACATTTCCAGCATCATGAACGGAAGTCCAACTACCTACCATCCTTCTATACTCCTGGCAATCCAGACAGTATCACACACACACACGCACGAAGGCCAGAGGAATTCAGCAGGTTCGCAGCATCTAAGGAACTGAATAGATAGGTGATGTTTTGGGCTGAGACTCCTCTGCAGGGCTGAGAAGGGAGGGGGAAGTTGCCAGAATAAAGTGATGGGGAGGGGGAGGGGAAAGAAACTAACTGGAAAGTGATAGGTGAAGCCAGGTGAATGGGAAAGGGCAATGGCAAGGACTGGAGAAGAAGGAACCTGATAGGAAAGTGGAGGATAGGCCAAAGGGAAGGAGGAGGGGACATAGGGGAAAGTAACAGGCATGTGAGAAGAGGTAAAAGGACATTGGGTAATAGAGGAGGGTGGGAAATTGTTTAGTGGAATGGGAAATTGATATTCATGTCATCAGGCTGGAGGCTACTCAGACAGAATCCAAAGTGGTGCCAAAATGAGGCCCCCTCGGGGTGGAGGAGTAACACCTTATATTCTATCTCAAGCAGATAAACTAAATCATGCAGGAAAGCAAACACGAGGAAATTTGCAAATGCTGGAAATTCAAGCAACACACACAAAATGCTGGTGAACAGGCCAGTCGACATTTCGGGCCGAGACCCTTCGTCAGGACTAACTGAAAGAAGAGATAGTAAGAGATTTGTAAGTGGGAGGGGGAGGGGAAGATCTGAAATGATAGGACAAGGCAGGAGGGGGAGGGATGGAGCTAAGAGCTGGAAAGTTGATTGGCAAAAGGGATACGAGGCTGGAGAAGGGAGAGGATCATGGGACGGGAGGCCTAGGGAAAAAGGGGGAGAGGAGCAACAGAGGAAGATATAGTGAGCGGGACAGAGAGAGAAAAGAGAAAAAGAAAGGGGGAGTAATTAAATGAATGAGTGAATGAATGAATGAGGGATGGGGTAAGAAGGGGAGAAGGGGCATTAACAGAAGTTAGAGAAGTCAATGTTCATGCCATCAGCTTGGAGGCTACTCAGACGGAATATAAGGTGTTGTTCCTCCAACCTGAGTGTGGCTTCATCTTTACAGTAGAGGAGGCCGTGGATACACATATCAGAATGGGAATGGGACGTGGAGTTAAAATGTGTGGCCACTGGGAGATCCTGCTTTCTCTGGCGGACAGAGCGTAGGTGTTCAGCGAAACAGTCTCCCAGTCTGCGTCAGGTCTCGCCAATATATAGAAGGCCATTCACCAGCATTTTGTGTGTGTTCCCTGTTTCATGCAGGAAAGTGGGGTTTCTCATAATCAAATGCAGGAAGACAAAGTCTCCAAAAGCACACGAGATTATGCAAAAACTACAGATCCAGAGCAACACATACCAAGTGCTGGAGGAACAATGGAGAGGGATATACAGTCAACATTTTGAGTAGAGACCCTTCGTCTGGACTAAAAAGGAAGGGGGGAAAAGAATAAAGCCAAAATCCAGAATATTTTATTTCTGATCCTAACAAAAAAACATAAGTTTATCTGCCAAGGAAATAAAATATTTTGATGTCTTCCCCCACCTTCCGTTTCAATCCCAATGAAGGGTCTCAGCTTGAAATGTCGAATACTTATTCCGCTCTATAGATGTTGCCTGATCTGCTGAGTTCCCCCAAACATCTTGTGTGTGTTACTCCAAAGACATTGCTAGGTTGACAAATGAACCTGGGTTTCATAAAATGGACTGGAATGACGTGGAGTAACTGGAATCTCATGGTGAAGAGCTTAGTTCTGTTTGAATTTGAGCAATAGGGGAATGAAAGCTATCAACAGCACTGCCACCAAAACCAACCACTATTAATTTGGATTTCTTGTACATTAAACAAATAATAGTCAACTTTAGATGTAATAATCCTAATATGGAACGGCCACATGATAAAAAATTGCATACTTTGCTACAAAAAGCTTCACCCAAATGAAAAAAGAGCTCCCGTCCCTCCCAAAATTTCCTTCTGATAACTCCAAGAGACCGTAGTCATCAATTTTGTAAACTCCATCCACACAGTTCATTGCCACCATCACTCAGCTTTCAACTGAACCATCATCAATTTAGTCTAAAAAGCCATTTATTACTTATGGATAAGTATAACAATTAGAAGCAAGAATAGATCACTGGATACCAAGGATCTTTCACTATCCGGCAAGATTATGGCTGATCTGACTGCAATCTCAACTGCACTTGCCAATTTACTTATGGTAACTTTTACCCAATTGCTTAAAGAACCTCACTATCTCCACTTTAAAAAATATTCAAATAATCTGTCTCTACTAGTCCTTGAACAGAACTATAAAGACTCACTACCCATGGTGAACAAGTTGCACCTCATCTCAGTCTGTGATGCCTAGATCAAAATGTACCCACAAGAGGACACGTTCTCTTCCTATCCACTCAGAACCTGTAATGTTTCACTTAGCAAGTGAAAGATCAGAATATTGTGCAATTTGTGGTAAGGAAAAGGTTAAAGCAAGCATAGCCTGGGAAGTGGTAGTGAGACAGCACTGTAGACACCTCTGCTTACTACAGACAAGGGAACCTGCTTTACCTGCAGCATTGCGTACTCAAGCCAGACAAGTGAGTCTCTTTACACAATAGATCCCACCCCCGCCAGAGACAGACAAGAGGTCAAACATAACCAGTAATTAAGGCTCTATTGAATTTACTAACTTTAAAATATCATCAGTTGCCTGCATGAAGTTTCGATTGACTTTAACACCTTCATTGTGAATGGTGATCGAAATTACGAGTAAGGAATTCAAACATATATAATTTACAATGATCAATATCCATAACTGATAAGCCAATTCTATATAAAAATGGCAGTTTTCTGTTTAGACTTCAAAACAGTGTGGGTGATGGGGTGATGCTGTTCTTCTTGTGCACATGTAAAATAAAAAGGAATGCTTGAGTTGTTAAAGAGCGCATGCCTTCTGGGCCCAGTTACTTTAGTTATTTTATTTTTAGCGATGACAGTTGCTTGGGGGTTCCACCAAGATGGCTAACCCTTGGCTTCATTATACAAGAGAAAGGAATTTAGCCTCGGTAGCTATTAGACCTAAATCCTATGCTGCTCATATTTGAGCAAGGGACCAGGTCTGCTGCTGGAGCACAAGTTTCCTCCTGTGTGGAGTAGTCACCTACGCCACCTTAGTCACCTACAAAGGAAAGTTGTAGTGTTTAAAAAAAAGGCCAGATTGTTACGGTCTGGGTTGGAGGGCTGCGCGAGGTGCTGCCGCAATCTGGTTCAGAGTTCCACGTAAGACGCCATCATGGTTCAGATTGGAGTCCTACACCAGCTGTTGTCATGGTCCGGCTTGAAGTCCCGCACAAAGCACAGGAAAATTTAGTAAGCGTATTGTTTAAAGACAGGAATGCGTGTGTCTGTGTGTGCGCATGTGCACAGCACCTGAGTGTGTGTGAATGGTAGGGTGAAATGCTCCTATACCAGACCTCTAAAGGACTTCTGTAGTGTGCATTTTGAATCAAAAAGTATTAAGTCTGTTGTAGTGTGTGGAACAGACTAAATGAGTGTCTGCAGGCGTGTTGTTAGAGAAAGGAAAATGTGAGAAGACTATAGGGTGGCCTGTGTTTGTTTAATGTCAATGTAAAATCCAAAAACACTTAGATGAATACCAGAATGCAGAGAAAGTGAGCAAAAATTAAAGGAGGAAAAGACACAGAAAGAACAGGCAAAGGATAATAGTGTCTACCTCAGTGTTTGAAAATAAACACTTAGCGGAGTCTGAGGATGAACGAGATGATGCTGTACTCCTCCCTTCCCCAGGCGCGGTTTCAACAAGGCCAACACCAAGTGATGCCTCTCAAGTATTCAGTGAGTCTAGTGTCAGCCAGTGCCCTGCCAAGGGTGGCAGTTCCTCCCATACATACAACGGGAGGTGGAGGGGCGCATGGGGGTTAGTGAAATGTAGATGCAAGGAAGTCTACAGATGCTGGAAGTTCAAAGCAACACACATAAAATGCTGGTGGAACTCAGCAAGCAGATCAGGCAGCATCCAAGGAAATAGTTAGTCAATGTTTCGGGCTGAGACCCTTCTTCAGGATTTAAATTCACCTTGAACTGATCTAGTAGATTACTTTATTTTACTATCGGCAACAACAGCTACTTTGATAATATAAATGCTTCTATTAATTGTTAATAAAACAATTTTATTTTTGATAGTTGTATTGATGTATATTTAAATTTTGACCAAAATTGTTGACCCTTAGAATGCAACAAAAATGCTCAGTTTATACCAATAAGTGTTATCAATTTGTGTATTTTGACTTTTGATTGTTTTCCAGGAACACAATCCTTTTGCATATCAAAGAATCAGTGACATAACGTGGCCTAGTAATTGGGAACTTCACTGCTAGGTAAATGGAAAAGCTTCTCACTTGACAATTAATCTGCCCTTTCTAAATGTTCCCTTTGGCAGATATCCCATTACAATTTACAGCAAGTCACAACAAACATGACTGTTTGATTCTTTTTTAATATTCCAAAGGAATTTCCACCACAATTATTATCCCCAGTTTCCATGACAATTATTGCTCAGGTTCCCTACTGATGGTTAATTAACTGACAAGTTGACAATCAGTCATGTCCTTGTGGACTACTGCTTAACAACCCCAGTCTGACTGACTGGCCACTACTCACTTTCAATCTCCAGGTCAACTATTCATCAATCATCAGGCGTAATACTATATTGTCTTTGGGATTTTACTACTCAATCCCAGGTCAAACATTTCTTTTTGGGAACATTTCTTAAGTCCTCATTGAGTGCTTCAGTTCTGTTTCGTACCCAAAATATATGCTACAAGGTTAGTTGGTTCCTGTAATCCAATCTCGGGTGTAGGCAAGCACCAAAAGTGTAAAAGAGGAGTGGAAGAGGTACGAAAAATAAGGAGAGGGAGGCGGGCGGGATGGATTGAATTATGCTGTTGAGAGCTGGGATGTATCTGATGTGTAGAATGACCCCTTTCTAATACAGTAAACAACAGTGCAATATTGGCAAAACTAAGGTTAAACTGGATTGGCTGAAGGTGTATGCACTGGGAGGATTCAAAGTAGGGCACTATGGAAGCGGAGCGGTTAGCGCAACGTTATTACATCTTAAGGTGTTCCAGATTTCGGTGTTCAATTCTGGCACCATCTGCAAGGAGTTTGTACATTCTCCCCATGACTGCATTGGTTTCCCACAGTGCGCTGGCTTCCCCCCACAGTCCATAGTACTGTTTACTAGAATAACTGGTCATTGTAAATTGTCCCATGATTAGGCTAGGGTTAAATGGATGGGTTGCTGGGCAATGTGGCTCACTGGGCCAGAAGGGCCTATTCAAAGGATTCAAGGATTCAAAGTACATATAAATTATACAACCTTGAGATCCGTCTGCTTACAGGAAACCACAAAGCAAGAAACCCGAAAGAACCCAATTTAAAAAAAGACAAACACCCAATGTGCAGAGAAAGAGTGTTTAAAAAAAACCACAAATCATGCAAACTATAAAAGCAAGCAACAGCAAATCCGAACCAAACTGAGTTCAAAGATCCGAATCCCAGGGCGGCCGGAGTAGGCCCATAGCCTCAGTCTAAGTTCATCACACAGCAGGGCTATATCTCTAAAGAAATAAGAACCACAGCAGTAATTATCTCTGAATTGTTACCTGTGTCACCTCTAAACTGACATAAGGTCACTAACACCATGGCTGAAAGGTTGGTGTGGGAGAGATGGGTTTCACTCCATGGGATGCTGACACCAATGCTGATGAGGAGGGGGCTGTACCACCAGCACTGGCTTCTGTCCGTTCCTGAGCAAATCAAATAACTAGCATTGAAATCAGATACTAAATCAAACAGGAAACACAAGATTCT
This sequence comes from Mobula birostris, assembly GCF_030028105.1. Lineage (NCBI taxonomy): Eukaryota > Metazoa > Chordata > Chondrichthyes > Myliobatiformes > Myliobatidae > Mobula > Mobula birostris. The sequence goes on along the minus strand of NC_092378.1, from coordinate 5,149,916 downwards.
GCAAAAACTGGACATGCAGAACAACGCACTTAGGGAGCTCAAGGTAAAGGAATCATTAGAAAATATTGGGATAGAATTCACCCTGCTGTTTGAGATGGAGAAGCTAAAAGCAGGTATTGCAGTATTACAGTGGAGTTAAGGGAATTACAGAGGCATAAGAGAGGAACTGGCAACTTTGATTGGAAGAGTTCAGGCATGACAGTAGAACAGCTATGGCTGGAATTTTTTAGGGCAATTTGGAGGGCACAGGATAAATGCATCCCAAAGATGTAGTAGTATTCATTGATGCAACCATGGCTGGACAAGGGAAGTCAAAGACAGCATAAAAGCAAAGGAGAGGGCATTTAAAATAGTAAAAATTAATGGACAGTTAGAGGATTGGGAAGTTTTCAAAAAAATCAAAAGGACCGTAAAGGTGAACTATCGTGGAAAGCTAGCCAATAAAATAAGAAAACCAAAAGCTTGTTTCAGATGTACAAAGAGTAAAATAACAGCAAGAGTGGATATCGGACAGCTGGAAAATGATTCAAAGATTCAAAATACACTTCTATCAAAGTACGTATGCAGTATACAACCCTGAGATTCATCTTCCCACAGACAGCAACGAAACAAAGAACCACAATTTAAAAAAGATCAAACACCCAATGCGCTAAAAACAAATAAATCATGCAGATAGCAAAAAACAAGCAAATAAAAAGAATATTAAACATCAAACCGTAGAGTCCTTGAAACAGTCTAGGAATGTTCGGTTTAATTTAGTATTGTCATTCGCAGACCACAGGCTGCAGAGCCAGTCTGCACCAATCAAAATGGTAATAAAAGGTAAGCAGAAACACACATAACATGAACTGCAGAGTCCTCTAAAAACAAGAGAGTCCAATCCACAAACTGTGCCAATCAAAACTTGCCCAAACCCAAGAATCCTGTGCCTTTTTCTGGCAGGAGCAAGTGAGAAGGAGAGGTAACAGGTCAATTGCAGGCAGGTGGTGCTGAACACCTGCCTGCCTTCTGCTCTTAACCTTGATGATTTCATCTTGCTTGATGCCTTAATCGGCAAGTTAGTTGTCAATTGGTGCTGAACGTGGGTTCACGCTCTGCGATTAGGCTGCACAATCCGTTCTCAACCATGCTGAGTTCCCTCGGAGACAAAAGCACCAGGTCACTCAGTTGGCTCAAAAACACATTATCAAAATGTAAAAACGTAAACATGAGGAATTTTGCAGATGCTGAAAATTCAAGCAACACACATCAAAGTTGCTGGTGAACACAGCAGGTCAGGCAGCATCTCTAGGAAGAGGTACAGTCGACGTTTCGGGCCGAGACCCTTTGTCAGGACTAACTGAAAGAAGAGCTAGTAAGAGATTTGAAAGTGGGAGGGGGAGGGATGGAGCCAAAAGCTGGACAGGTGATTGGCAAAAGGGGATATGAGAGGATCATGGGACAGGAGGCCCAGGGAGAAGGAAAAGGGGGAGAAGGGGGGAACCCAGAGGATGGGCAAGGGGTATAGTGAGAGGGACAGAGGGAGAAAAAGGAGAGAGAGAGAAAGAATGTGTGTATATAAATAAATAACGGATGGAGTACGAGGGGGAGGTGGGGCATAGGTGGAAGTTAGAGAAGTCAATGTTCATGCCATCAGGTTGGAGGCTACCCAGACAGAATATAAGGTGTTGTTCCTCCACCCTGAGTGTGGCTTAATATTTATATACACACATTCTTTCTCTCTCTCTCTCACTCTCTCCCTTTTCTCCCTCTGTCCCTCTGACTATACCCCTTGCCCATCCTCTGGGTTCCCCCCCTCCCCCTTTTCCTTCTCCCTGGGCCTCCTGTCCCATGATCCTCTCATATCCCCTTTGCCAATCATCTGTCCAGCTCTTGGCTCCATCCCTCCCCCTCCTGTCTTCTCCTATCATTTTGGATCTCCCCCTCCCCCTCTCAAATCTCTTACTAGCCCTTACTTCAGTTAGTCCTGACGAAGGGTCTCGGCCAGAAACGTCGACTGTACCTCTTCCTAGAGATGCTGCCTGGCCTGCTGCATTCACCAGCAACTTGGATGTGTGTTGTATCAAAATGTAAATTACAGGCTCCAATAACACACAGATTTGTAGAAGTATATTTAAAAGTAGTAGTAGTTTCGTGAACTGTCTGCAGGATGTTGGCGTTAGTCGTGTTGGTTGTTGTCAATATCTTGCCTCCAAATGACGCTGGAGACGTAGAAACAGGTGACAAAGAAATGGCAGATTGAACTTCAGTGTTTTGCGTCAGTCTTCACTGTGGAAAACACTAGCAGTATGCCAGAAATTTGGGAGTGTCAGAGTGTTCAGTTGCTATGACTAAGGAGCAGGTGCTTGGGAAGCTGAAAGGTCTGGAGGTAGATAAGTCACCTGGACCAGATGGAGTCCACCACAGGGATCTGAAAGAGGTAGCTGAAGAAATTGTACAGGCATTAGTAATGATCTTTCAAGTATCACTAGATCCTGGAGGACTGGAAAATTGCAAAAGTTATTCCACTCTTTAAGAAGGGAAGGAAGCAAAAGTAAGGAAATTATAAGCCAGTTAGCCTGACCTCAGTTGTTGGCGTCCATTTATTAAGGATGAGGTTTCGGGATACTTGGAGACCATAGGCAGTATGGTTTGTTTTCTTAAGCGGAATTCTTGCCTGACGAATCTGTTGAAATTTTTTGAACTTGCAGGACAGACAAAGGAAGGTCGGTGGATGCTGTTTACTTGGATTTTCAGAAGGCTTTAACAAGGTGCCACACAGGAGGCTGGTTAATAAGATCCCATGGTATTACGGAAAAGACACTAGCATAGGTAGAAGATAGACTAGCAGGAGGAAAGGGTGGGAGTAAAGTGGTGACTAGTGGTGTTCTGCAGAGGTCAGTATTGGGACCACTTCTTTTTGCATCATATGTCATTGATTTGGATGAAGGAATTGATGGCTTTGTGGCCACATTTGCGATGATACAGAGATAGGTGGAGGGGCAGGCAGTTTTGAGGAAACACGGAGTCTGCAGAAGGACTTAAACAGATTGGGAGAATGGTCAAACAAGTGGTACATGGAATACAGTATTGGGAAGTGTATGGTCATGCAGTTTGGTAGAAGGAATAAAGGCAGAGACAGGCAGAAAATCCAAAAATCGGAGGTGCAAAGAGACTTGGTGTCCTCGTGCAGGGTTCCCTAAAGGTTAATTTGCAGATTGTGTTGGTGTTGAGGAAGGCAAATGCAATGCTAGCACTCATTTCAAGAGGACTAGAACATAAAAGCAAGAATGTAATGCTGAGGCTTTATAAAGTACTGATAAGGCCCCACTTGGAGTATTGTGAGCAGTTTTAGGTCCATTATCCAAGAATCTGCTGACATTGGAGAGGGTTCAAAGGAGGTTCATGAAAATGATTGCGGGATTGAAAGGCTTGTCCTATGAAGAGTGTTTGTTGGCTCTGGGCCTGTACTCGCTGGAATTCAGAAGAACGAAGAGGGGGATCTTATTGTAACGTATCGAATGTTGAAAAGCCAGATAGAGTGAATGTGGAGAGGATGTTTCCTGTAGTGGAGGAGTCTAGGACCAAAGGGCACAGTTTCAGAATTGAAGGATATTCATTTAGAACAGAGATGAGGAGGAATTTCTTTCGTCAGCGGGTGGTGAACTTGTGGAATTCATTGCCACAAACAGCTGTGCAGTTCAAGTCATTGGGTGCATTTAAAGTGGAGATTGATAGGTTCTTGCTTAGTCAGTGTATGAAAAGTTACAGGGAGAAGGTAGGAGAATGGAATTAACAGGGATAATAAATCAGCTATGATGGCATCATTGAGCAGACCAATGGGCTGAATGGCCTAATTCTGCTCCTATGCCTTCTGACCTTATTGTCAACGGCGACTCCTTTGCCTGCATCTTCAAAAACAGTTCTATTTTCATCTTCAATATTTCTATTTTTCTCTTTCAAGGTTCTTTTGAAGACCCTGACCTGCAGTTACACGCTGACTACGGTTCTTTGTGGGAATGGGACCTGCTCTCAGGGTTCCACAATCAGCCGCTATTCGGCACGCCAAAGTCTCAACCTAAGATTTCGGCATGGATTCAGAAGCCTGGAATCTCAAGGAACTGGAGACGGGCGAATCAAGGGTCGGTGTTGCCACAGGAGACCCACGTGTCGTTGGGGGAGTCGGAACATCTGCTGTGTGCTTGGGAACCCGGGATCCTTGCGATCTCCAGGCACAGAGCTCGAAAAAAGTGACGTAACAGACTTTTAACATCGTAAACCAGCGAGTTGTTTGTTATGTCTCCCGTTCATTGGAAAATGGGAGTCACCTCTTCTCCCTTATTGGAGCGAGAGAGCCTGCAGCATGTCCAATTATCAGGTGAACAACGTAGTCTTTGGGGTAACTGCAAGTCTTGTGACTTTGCTATCGCTTTGCTCACGCTTGAGTGCTGGTAGCGGGTGTGCTTTATTTTTGCCGGTGGGGGGAGGAGGATAGTTGCTTGCTGCCGCTTATGTGAGGGAGGGAGGGGAGCTGCGGGGGGACTTTGGGGTTCTAACATTTAACAGTCATTCATTCTTTGGGGCACTCCTCTGTTTTCGTGGATGGTTGTGAAGAAAAAGCATTTCAGGATGTATATTGTATACATTTCTCTAACATCAAATTGTACCTTTGAACCTTTGAATTCAGCAGGTCAGGCAGCATCTATGGAGAGGAATAAGGAGTTGACATCTCGGGCCAAGACCCATCTTCAGGACTGGGAAGGAAGGAGAAAGAAACCAGAATAAAAAGGGTGTTGGGGGCAGGGAGGGACGGAGTACAAGCTAGGTTATAGCTGAAACTAAGTGAGGGGAACAGTAGATGGGCGGTGTAGGTACCCTATACTAAACAGTGTGTGGCAATGGGATATTTAACAAGAAAACCAATATGATAGTTATACTGAATAGAGAAATAAATAATAATCTAAAAGTCTGAATTGCAGATATAAGACACAAACATAAGAAACTACTTACAATTACAATCAAAATAGGGAATAACAAAAAAAATCTCATTAACCCCTCTTTCTCTGATTACACACAGCATTCAACACAAGAATGACAAACTAATGACACAAAGCAAATAAAGGTCTATAATGTAGCTGCCATTGCTGCAAAGTGGCCAAAATCTGAGAGCTCAATATTCCAGGATACTTAAAACTTTAGAAGTGGAAGATGGGGGGGGCAGTACAGCGAAAACAAGAAGTGGGATCTGTTTGGTTGGAGTTAAGAAACACTAGTCCAAAATGCATCTGGAGAGCTCTCTGCAGCAGCCATTCTCAACGGGGGCCACTGACTGAGAACTGTGAGAAGGGGAGCCTCAGGGGTTTACAGGGACCCTGGTAACTGAACCGATGAAATACCTAAGCAGCAGCCTTCATTGGAGTCAATAGTTTCCCTCCTATTTATAATATCCTTCCAACACACCGTCTGAATTTGGCGCACCCAGTAAATTCATTGCTTAAGCTCCTCCCACACAGCCTCACTTCAGAGTCAGTCGCGAATCAGACTGCACCGAGTCAACGTATTCAATCAAGGGTTCTCGCATCCCTTATCGCCATACTTCATTCTCCGAAGATCAGCGTGTCTTGTTAGGCCTTTTTTAGCCTAGTAACTTTAAAGTATATGTGTTTGGATATATTATACGTTAAGGTAGGTTGTGAAAAGTGTTTATTACTGCATATGAACTCACCGAAAAAAAATCCCTGGCTTTAGGTGACAGCAATTTTTGTCAGTAATGTACAGGTGTTCCCCACTTTTCGAACATTCGCTTTATGAAACCTCACTGTTATGAAAGACCTACATTAGTACCCTGTTTTCGCTTTCAGAAGGTGTTTTCACTGTTACGGAAAAAAAGCAGCGCGTGATAAAAGGCAGCGCCCGGATTCGTAAGGGCATTGCTGAAACACGAGCCTGTGAGCAGCCATTTGCAAGATGAGTTCTATGGTGTCGGAAAAGCCAAAAAGAGCTCTTAAGGGGGTTACACTCAGTGTAAAACTAGACATAATTAAGCGTTTCGATCGTGGTGAACGAAGTAAGGACTAAGTGAGTTTGGCTTGAGGAAGCTGATGAAGATGATGTTGAAGAGATTTTGGCATCCCATGACCAAGAACTGATAGATGCAATTGGAAGAGGAAAGGATAACAATTGAAACCAAATGCAGTAGCGAAAGTGAAGCAACTATGTGAGATTTTCACTGCAATGATAAAGCACGACTTTAATTCTGAAAGGGTACATAGGTTTAGGGGATATTTGCAAGATGGTTTGAGTCCTTACAAAGAACTGTATTTTAGAAAAGTGCGCGAGGATCAGCAGTCAAACAAGCCTTCCACATCAGCCACAGCAGATGACGAACCTTGACCTTTGACATCGAGGCGGGCAGTCATAGGAGAAGATGAGCTGTCTGCCCTAATGGAAACAGACGACGAGATAACACCCCAGTGTTCCACCACCCCAACACCCAGGCCGCGGACAGATACTGTACCGATTCGCGGAGAATGCAGCAGTAGCCGGGAGGCACACTGCACATCTTTAAGAAAAAAGCCGAAGTAAACATGCTAATTAATTAGGTGCTGCGCAACACGTAGTTGTTGGCCCAGATCATAGACGATGCAATCGGAAATCGGCACTGATCTGGGCTGACATGCAATTGGAAGAGGAAATGGGCATGTTTATTTTGGCTTTTTTCTTAAAGATGTGCTGTGTGCCTCCCGGCTACCACCGGATCCTTGCATGCTTTGCGGTTCGGTATCTGTCGGCGGCCTGGAGGGTGGGGGCCACTGCACCACCCCAGCCCGTGACAACTCAGCCTAACATACCATCATCAGTGTGCTCGGCGCTGAACCAATTCCGGTAAGTGATACTACACTGTACATACATTATTTCTACTTTATATCGGCTGTGTATTTTTATGTGTTATTTGGTATGATTTGGCAGCTTCATAGCTTAAAGGTTACTGGAGAGCACTTGCGCCCTGTTTTTGCCAACAGTGCTTGTGTGAGATTTTCGCTACGGAGAACAGTTCAGTAATGATTGTGGAAAAGTATTTCTACTTTATATAGACTGTGTATTTATCATATCATTCCTGCTTTTACTATATGTTACTGTTATTTTAGGTCTTATGTGTTATTTGGCATGATTTGGTAGGTTATTTTTGGGTCTGCGAATGCTCACGGAATTTTCCCATATAAATAAATGGTAATTGCTTCTTCGCTTTACGACATTTCAGCTTACGAACCGTTTCATAGGAACGATCTACCTTTGGATGGCGGGGGAAAGCTGTATCTGTATTTCGCGCGCTTAGTATTTTCAAAAATAATTCTACCCATGAGTTCCTTGGCGAAAAAAAGTGTCGGATGTATTCAGAGGAATACTTATCGTATGGTTTCATCGCATCTCCGCAAAACCCATCTTTACCCATGTGTTTGAACTGCATGACTACATTGTCAAATGAAAGCATGAGGCCAAGCAAATTGAAAAAACATTTGGACACCTCGCATCCATAGAAGAAGGATAAACACTTAGATTTCTTCAAAAACCTTTGAGATAATTTTGAGAGAAGGCCAACACTGAATCAAACATCACAGAAATTAGAGAAGGGTCTTGTTGCATCATACAAAATTAGTAAACTGATTGCTAAAACTGGAAATGCTCACAACATTGGTGAATCACTTATCCTGCCTTCAGTGTCCATAGTAATATCTGATGTCATGAATTTGAGTGCCAAAGAAACAATTCAGGCGATTCCTTTGAGTAATTCTACTGTTGCCAGAAGAATTGATGAGGTGGCACGGGACAGTGAAGAGGGATTGGTCAGTTCATTACAATCCAAGAAATTCTCTTTACAATTAGACAAAACTACTTAACAAGATAATGACGCTCTTCTCACGGCTTATGTGAGATTCTGGAACGGAAACGAACTGATGGAAGAGATGTTGTTTGCCAGGAGGATTAAACCGGATACTAAGGGAGTGTCTATTTCTGAAGAAGTCAAAAGTTACTTAACCGAGAACAATATTCCTTGTAGTTCCCTTGACAACATCCAGGAACAGAATTGATATCACAACAAGAGGTGACCTCCAACTGTCATTGTCTCATTTGGAGCCTGATATCATGAAACTTGCAGAAAAGCACCAAGCTCAAGGATTGCATTAGGCCTGATAGATGTTTAATTTCATACAGGTTTTAAAGTTTTGTCCAGTATGTCGGAATGTTCAAGTTTTCTTGGTGTTCAATAATAAATGATTTTCTGTCTATCTGTTCGTGTTGTATCCCTGTTTGAAAGGGGGGGGGTCCTGGAACCTGAGAAGAGCTCCTAAGGGGGCCGTGGCCAAAAAACAGTTGAGAATCACTGCTCTAAAGGTCCCGAATGATAAAGGCAAGGTGGCATTTAAAACAAAAAATTGGAATCAAACGTGACATGATTTTGGGAATGAAGAAAAGATATTCCGAGATAACAAATGTGAAAACATTCCTGAAATAGTGGAGAACAGATCTGGAGACACCGAGGAGCTGAAAGAAATTAAGAGTTAGTGGGAAAAATGGAAACGGACAAATCTGTGATGCTGAAAGACAGTATCTTTTTAGGATCTGATGAGTTTGCCCCAAAGTTCTGAGTACACAGATACTATTTTTCATACTTCCACCACAGAGTGATTCCCATGCAATGGAAGGCGTCAAATACAGAATATAAGAAATGACTGAGAGAAAATAGGTAACTTATAAACCTGCTGGCCCAATATCAATAGTGGAAATATGTTAGGATCCATCATTCAGCAGATGGTAAAAGCAAATTACATCAATACACCATTCAAAGGGAAGATCATGTTTGACAAATCAGTTAAGAGTTCTTTTGAATTGTAACTGGCAGACAGATAAAGGTGAGCAAGAAACGGAGTCAGTGGATATTTGGAAAACCTTCAATAAGATGCTACTGATGAAATAAAATTAGAGCACATGGAATTGGACAAAGTAAACTGTTGCCAAACAGTTTCCAAAGCGTCAGCTGCGTGCACGTGTGGCCGTTAGACACTACATCGTGTTTAGAGCAAACAGTTTTTAAAAAGCGTCAGTTGTAGAAACATAGAAAACATACAGCACAATACAGGCCCTTTGGCCCACAATGCTGTGCCGAACACGTCCTATCTTGGAAATTACCTAGGGTTACCCATAGCCCTCTATTTTTCTAAGCTCCATGTACCTATCCAGGAGTCTCTTAAAAGATCCTATCGTATCCCCCTCCACCACCATTACCGGCAGCCCATTCCACACACTCACCACTCTCTGTGTAAAAACTTACCCCTGACATCTCCTCTGTACCTACTTCCAAGCACCTAAAAACTGTGCCCTCTCGTGTTAGCCATTTCAGCCCTGGGAAAAAGCCTCTGACTATCCACACAATCAACACCTCTCATCACCTTATACACCTCTATCAAGTCACTTCTCATCCTCCGTCACTCCAAGGAGAAAAGGCCGAGTTCACTCAATCTATTCTCATAAGGCATGCTCCTCAATCCAGGCAACATCCTTGTACGTCTCCTCTGCACCCTTTCTATAGTTTCCACATCCTTCCTGTAATGAGGTGACCAGAACTGAGCAGATTACTCCAAGTGGGGTCTGACCAGGGTCCTATATAGCTGTAACATTACCTCTTGGCTATTGAACTCAATCCCACGGTTGATGAGGGCCAATACACCGTATGCCTTCTTGAGTGTCCTATGGACTCAGACCCCAAGATCCCTCTGATCCTCCACACTGCCAAGAGTCTAACCATTGATACTATATTCTGCCATATTTGACCTACCAAAATGAACCACCTCAAACTTATCTGGGTTGAACTCCATCTGCCACTTCTCAGCCCGTTTTGCATCCTATCGATGTCCCGCTGTAACCTCTGACAGCTCTCCACACTATCCACAACACCCCCAACCTTTGTGTCATCAGCAAATTTACTAACCCATCCCTCCACTTCCTCATCCAGGTCATTTATAAAAATCACGAAGAGAAGGGGTCCCAGAACACACCACTGGTCACCGACCTCCATGCAGAATATGATCCATCTATACCCACTACTTTGCCTTCTGTGAGGAAGCTAATTCTGGATCCCATCCAAAAGCAAGGTCTCATTGGATCCCACACCTCCTTACTTTTTCAATAAGCCTTGCATGGAGTACCTTACCAAATGCCTTGCTGAAATCCATATACACTGCATCTACTGCTCTACCTTCATCTAGGTGTTTTGTTACATCCTCAAAAAATTCAGTCAGGCTCGTAAGGCACGACTTGCCTTTGACAAAGCCATGCTGACTATTTCTAATCATATTATGCCTCTCCAAATGTTCATAAATCCTGCCTCTCAGGATCTTTTCCATCAAATTACCAACCACTGAAATAAGACTCACTGGTCTACAATTTCCTGGGCTTTCTCTACTCCCTTTCTTGAATAAGGAAACAACATCTGCAACCCTCCAATCCTCCAGAACCTCTCCTGTCCCCACTGATGACGCGAAGATCATTGCCAGAGGCTCAGCAATCATCCTCCCTCACCTCCCACAGTAGCCTGGGGTACATCCCGTCCGGTCCTGGAGACTTATCCAACTTGATGCTTTCCAACAGCTCCTGCACATCCTCTTTCTGATGTCTATATGCTCAAGCTTTTCAATCCATTGTAAGTCATCCCTACAATCCCCAAAATCCTTTTCTGTAATGAATACTGAAGCAAAGTATTCATTAAGTATCTCTGCCATCTCCTCTGGTTCCATACACACTTTTCCACTGTCACATTTGATTGGTCCTATTCTCTCACATCTTATTCTCTTGCTCTTCACATACATTTCCCTGAGAACATCTGTTCCCAATTTATGCTTCCAAGTTCCTACCTGATAGCTTCACATTTCCCCTTACTCCAATTAAACACTCTCCTAACTTGTCTGTTCCTATCCCTCTCCAATGCTATGGGAGAAGAGACAGAGTTGTGATCACTATCTCCAAAATGCTCTCCCACTGAGAGACCTGACACCTGAAAGCTTCATTTCCCAATACCAGATCAAGTACAGCCTCTCCTCTTGTAGGCTTTCCTACATATTGTGTCAGGAAACCTTCCTGTATACACCTAACAAACCCCTTGCTCTGGGGAGATGCCAATCAATATTTGGGAAATTAAAATCTCGCACCACAACAACCCTATTATTATTACACCTTTCCAGAATCTGCCTCCCTATCTACTCCTCAATGTCCCTGTTACTATTGGGTGTCTATAAAAAACACCCAGTAGAGTTATTGACCCTTTCCTGTTTCTAACTTCCACCCACGAAGCCTCAGTAGACAATCCCTCCATGACTTCCTCCTTTTCTGTAGCTGTGGCACTATCTCTGATCAGCAGTGTCATATCCCCACCTCTTTTGAACCCCCTCCCTGTCCTTTCTGAAACATCTAAAGCCCGGCACTCGAAGTAACCATTCCTGCCCCTGAGCCATCCAAGTCTCTGTAATGGCCACAACATTATAGCTCCAAGTACTGATCCACGCTCTAAGCTCATCTGCTTTGTTTATGACGCTTCTTGCATTAAAATCAACACATCTCAAGCCATCAGTCTGAGCGCATCCCTCCTCTATCACCTGCCTATCCTCCCTCTCGCACTGCCTACAAGCTTTCTCTATTTGTGTGTCAACCGTCCCTTCCTGCACCTCTTCAGTTCAGTTGCATCCCCCAGCAATTCTAGTTCGAACTCTCCCCAATAGCCTTAGCAAACTTCCCTGCCAAGATATTGGTCCCCATCGGATTCAAGTGCAACCCATGTGCATTTATGTTCAAAAAGCAGTGATTTTTGTCACGGATAGTTGGCGAGAAATAAGCAGCAAGACAATTCAGAACTGTTTTGTTCACTGCAGTTTCAAGCAATTAGGCTGGGAGATACTACAAACGGCTAGGAGTAAAAATGAAATGATTTCACTACTTCAACACGTTAGGAACTACAATGAATTTGAAGATATTGGCAATCACCTTGAATGTTACAATGAAAATGAAGATTTGGAGGATGCAATCGGCAATTACATTGTATAAAGTAGCCCATTATCTGCAGGTGTCTGCGCTAATTTTGTTCATTTACCAAAGAATACGACAGCTTACACTAGATTAATTCTTCTGTTGATAACTATTAGGAACTAAAACACAGTTTTATATTAGTGTAGAGGTATTGGCAGCATTCGAATTTGTTCTGTATTTCATTAAATGCATAAATTATTACTCAGCTAAACCAGAATTTGTCTTTTTTTACACCTTTTTAACTATTTCCATAAAACTTCAGCCAATTGGGCCAAAACACACTGGTGTCCTAATTAATTGGAATCCACTGTATGTCTAAATTTGCACATGATACAAAGATAGATGGCAACCTTAATTGTGAGGATGCACTGGGAGACTTCAAGGGAATATAGGCAGGTTACATAAATAACTGAGGATAAGGTAGATGAGCACGCGAAAAACTGTATCAGAATCAGATATATCTCTGACATACGTAGTGAACTAGTGAAATTTACTGTTTTGTGACAGCAGTACTTAAAAAGTACTACAATTATAATCATATAAATTTTGGTGGAAAAAATATTTTAGAAGATAGAAAAGCAGTGAAAAGTGTTATTCTAACACAAGGTTGATATGCAGATCTAACAGGAATTGTAAAAAAAAGGTGTGCTGCTCTTTATTGCATGAAGATTTAATTAACAGCCTAGAAGGATTTGAGTGGAAAGTCTTACAAAAGTTAGCAGATTCGGCCCAATACATCACAGGTAAAGTCCTCCTAACCATTGGGCACATCTACATGAAATTTTGCGGTATAAAAGCGGAACCATTATCAAAGATCCTCACCACCCAGGTCAGGCTCCTTTCTTGCTGCTGCCATCAGGTTGAAGGTGCAAGTGTCTCAGGACTCGCACCACCAGGTAGGTTCAAGAAATTACTAGCCGTCAACCACCAGGCCCTTGAACAGAAGGGGATAACTACACTAATTTAAGGACGCAAACAACAGGAATTCTGCAGATGCTGGAAATTCAAGCAACACACATCAAAGTTGCTGGTGAACGCAGCAGGCCAGGCAGCATCTCTAGGAAGAGGTACAGTCGATGTTTCAGGCTGAGACCCTTCGTCAGAACTTTTATTTTTCTATTTCATGTTCATTCTTTACTATTTATTTATAACTGTATTTGTAGTTTATTGTCTCTTTACAGTTACTTTTCTATAGAGGTGCTAAGTATGCAAGCAGAAAAAGAATCTCAGGATTGTATCTCAGAATCTCAGAAATGTACTCTGAAATAAAATTTTACTTTGAACTTCTATTAAACATCCTCGATTAAACCACTTCGTCAACTGAGAATCGGAAACTGTGTTTCATACAGAATATTCACCAGCAACTGTATTCTCTATCTTTATTATCTTACAATCACAAAAAAGATAGTACAACACAACAGACTTCAGGTTGATCTCACTTCCTGAATCCTCACGGCAGGTTAAAATTCTTCAAAAGTCTTGATCAGTGTGCTTATTAAAAACCCAGTGAAGATTTCAGTCTCCTCCACCAGACATAGAATACTTCAACCCAGCACCCTTGAAATCCTTTCCCCAATTAAATCTGTGTCATCTAGTGAATGATATCACTGGGAGAAATGGGTCACAGACGTTCATCTAGTTCATACCTTGCATTCTTTTATACATTTGAATTACAATCCAAACTCCCAGCAAACTCCTTTTTCCACCCGAAATTAACACATTCCCAGTTAAGAAGCACCGTCAGTCCTGGCAACAACGATCAAGTCTAACAAACACTTCCTGCAGTGTACACAATACTCAGTCCAGGGGAGATTACTGCTCACTCTCTGACTGGGTTATTATTCTCACTGTCTTTATTAGGTCTCAACGCTCAGTTTTCACGGCCACCCTCCTCTGTTTACAACTCCTGGCCTCCGGCCCTGCCTCCTACCAGCGACCTCGGGGTCTCCTACAGACCGTTCGCGGCTTGCCAAGCTCGCCAGCGGGCTCCGGGCTCCAGGCCCAGTCCCCGGGCCCAGCCCGCCATCCAATTTCGGCCTCCTCCTCCGTCTGAAAAACGAGGCCAACAGGAGCCACTTGCCGACGGCTTCACCAGCAGATTCAGCGGCAGGAGAAGAGGCTCCGGAGCCCGGGTCACGGCGCGCCGACGCCGCTAGGCCTGAAAGGCGGCCCCGCTCACGCACTTTGTAAAGGCCCCCCACCCCTGGGTCTCACCCACCTCAGTCCGGACCGCGCTCTCTCCGCTTCAGCACAAGGCCCCGGGCTCATGTGATCATCGTCGCCACCGACTCGGCACTGAGCTAAAACCCGCCCGCCGCCGAACGCCCGGGGAAGCCACACTCTCACTGCGGAAGCGCCGGGCCCGAGCCTCACATCCACATGTCGCTGGGGGAGGGGGAGAGGAGCGGAGCGGAGCGTCGCCGCGGCTCCGGGCCACCGTACAGCGGCGCTGCTGTCTCCCTCCGGCCTGCAGTTCCAGAGCGGCCGCTGTGCGGCGCTGCTGTCTCCCTCCGGCCTGCAGTTCCAGAGCGGCCGCTGTGCGGCGCTGCCGTCACCCTCCGGCCTGCAGTTCCAGAGCGGCCGCTGTGCGGCGCTGCCGTCACCCCGTCGGAAATACCTCCGGCCACAGAGAGGCGCTGCTGTCTCCCTCCGGCCTGCAGTTCCAGAGCGGCCGCTCTGCGGCGCTGCCGTCACCCTCCGGCCTGCAGTTCCAGAGCGGCCGCTGTGTGCGCTGCCGTCACCCTCCGGCCTGCAGTTCCAGAGCGGCCGCTGTGCGGCGCTGCCGTCACCCTCCGGCCTGCAGTTCTAGAGCGGCCACCGTGTGGCGCGCAGTCTCCCTCCGGCCTGCAGTTCCAGTGCGGTCACCATGTTGGAAATACCTGCGGCCACAGGGCGGTGTTGTCGTCATCCTCCGGGCTGTAAGTTCCAAACCGGCCGCCGGGCGGCAGTGCCGTCGTCCTGTCAGTTCTCCCACCGTCCATTCTGCGATGATGCCGTCACCGTCCGGCCTGCATTACCAGACCGGCCGCCATGCGGCGCTGCAGACAATCTGCCGTCACCATCTGGCCTGTAGTACCAGACCGGCCACACAGTGGCGCTTTGGTCAACGTGCAGTTCCCGCAGATCTGCATTGCAACACCATTGATCGCCCTAAGCAAGAATGATCAGAAAAGCGTTAATTAGAGCCACAACCCATCATTAGTAGTTAAATCGGAGCCTCCTTTGCACCTCATAATATTCAGTATATTGGAATTCACTGTATGGCTACGCATTGGATTCCATCCTTTGATAAATATGTTGCGATACAGATTCAGCGACTTGAGGAAACGTTTTATCTTGTTAAGTAACACCTTGAACAAGTCAAACCATCCCACTCTGTTTCCTCTATATTCCCTGTTAATCTTATAAATGAACATAACTCGAGTTTGCACCCTCTGTTTAAACCTTTCATTGTAACGTTTACCAGTGTAATTAGGAAAATGCTGATGAAAACTCCGCTTCAGTTTGAATAGTGCCACGTTTTTACCAGGATTCAGGAGCAGCTTTTTCCCCTCCGACATCAGATTTCTGAATGAACATTGAATCCCTGAACATTACCTCACTATTTTTTCCCTCTTTTTGCACTACTTATTTAATTTAACTTAAAATATATGTATGCATACTTCATGTAATGTACAATTTTTATTATGTATTGCATGGTACTGCTGCAGCTAAGGACAAATTTCATGACATTGGCAGGTGATTCAGATTCAGATTCTGACTGGTGTATTATAACTGGGCATTGATATGATCAAGCTATGTTTTGATATGAAACTTAAGGATAAAGTAAAAAGGTATAGCAGTTACATAATCAAAGGTCATAACTACTATAATTATTGCTTTGGGGATGATAGAGTAGTTTGTTCAAAGTGAAATTCAGTTAAACGTTTATTTTCATTACATGGATTAAAAACTTGACATTTACAAACTGTAAAGTGAAGTAGTGGTCAGTTTGTTTGCGAACTATTTGGAATAGTATACAATGCAACATTTTCTTGTTAAAAATGCAAACGTATTTGCAGGGTGCTGCTGTAGCACAGTGGTTAGCACAATGCTGTACAGTGCCACTGCCTGTGACGCTCTCTCCGTGAACGCGTGGGTTTCCTCCGGGTGCTCCAATTTCCTCCCACAGTCTAAAGACGTACCAGTTCGTTGGTTAATTGGTCATTGTAAATTGTCCTGTGATTAGGCCAAGGTTAAACTGGGGGAGTGCTGGGTGATGTGGTTTGAAGTGCCGGAAGGGCCTACTCCGTGCAGGGTCTCAATAGGTAAATCAACAATGCACGAATACGTCAAAGCCACCCATGTAACAGGCATGCTTGAAGATTCTTGCAGATTTTAATTAATACAATGCCTGATTGTTAAATGTAACATGTCTGATGCAGATATAGAAAAGAACCTATTTAACCTATCATCTCCAGTTTATCACTTCATCCCCCCACCCCCCTCACCTGATCTCACCTGTCACCTGCCAGCTTCTGTTCCAGTCCCTCCCCCCACTTTCTTATCCTGGCTTCAGCCCCCTTCCTTTGCAGTTATGATGAGGAGTCTTGGCCTGAAACATTTATCATTTATTCATTTCCATAGCTCCTGCCTGGCCTGCTGATTTCCTCCTGCATTTTGTGTGTGTTTTGCTCTGGACTTCCAGCATCTGCAGAAATTTTGTATTTAAAAATTTGCTATTTTGTTTCGCCTTTAGGGAGGACATTGCAGAGAGGTCACCAAGGCTCTGCCAAGTTGAGTCACAACTGTAACATAATAAAGTTGTTAACTATCCTTCACGTAGCTACTCAACCAACTGTGACATATTAAAGACGTTAACTATCCTGCACGTAGCTACTCAACCAGGAGAACAATGTCAAAGTCAAAGCCAATTTATTCTCAAAGTATGGACTGAGGACTTCCCCTTCATTGGGATCAACCATGGATAATGTGTCCTAGCTCTCTACGAGATACATAAGACAGGGCAGTACAATATGGAGAGCAAGCTGTTACTTATGCATTGAACTCAATGTAGGACTGCCTTAGGGACTCCAGCTCTGAATTTGTCCCTCGGGGTTTGCTCCATTTGTGTGTATAGCCACAAGGCAGCAGAGGTTTGAGATCAGAGTTTTTCTTCTTGAGGATGAGCTGCCAGCTGGGGCCGATGAGCCCCAGCTGCTCAAAGCAGCTGGTTTTAATGCCTCAGTAGCTTACCTTTGCCCGTTCTCCTGTTGGGTGTTATATAATGAACCAGAATTGATTTGGGAGCTTAAAGTAAAGGAACCCTTAGGAGCCTGTGATCATAATATGATAGAATTCACCCTACAGTTTGAGTGGGAGAAGCTAAAATCAGATGTATCAGTATTACAGTAGAGTAAAGGCAATTACAGAGGTATGACAGAGGAGCTGGCCAAAGTTGATTGGAAGGGGACACTAGCAGGGATGATGGCAGAACAGCAATGGCTGGAGTTTCTGAGAGCAATTTGAAAGGCACAGGATACATCCCATAAAGGAAGAGATATTCTAAAGGGAGGATGAGACAATCCTTGCTGACAAGAGAGTTCAAAGACAGAATAAAGCAAAAGAGAGGGCATAAAATATAGCAAAAATTGAGTGGGAAGTCAAAGGATTGAGAAGCTTTTGAAAAACAACAGAAGGCAACTATAAAAACAATAAGAAAAGATGAGATATGAAGGAAGATACCAAAAGTTCTTCTTTTTTTCAGATATACAACAAGTGAAAAAGAGATGAGAATAGATATCAGGCCACTGGAAAATGATACTGGAGGTGTAGTGAAGGAGGACAAGGAAATGGTAGACAAACTGGATAAGTATTTTGCATCAGTCTTCACCGTGGAAGACACGAGCAGTGTGCCAGAAACACAAGAATGTCAGGGGGAGGAGGTGAGTGTCACCGAGGAGAAGGTGCCTGGGAAGCAGAAAGCTTTGGAGGTGGATGAGACACTTGGACCCAGGGCTTTGAAAATGGTAACTGAAGACATTGTGGAGACAATAGTAATCAACTTTCAAGAATCACTGGTTCTGGAACACGGGAAAATTGCAAATGTCACTCCACTCTTCAAGAACGGAGAGAGGCAGAAAAAATAAATTATAGACCAGTTAACCTGGGTTCAGTGGTCGGGAAGATGGTGGAGTCATTATTAATATAGAACACAGAACAGTCCAGTTCAGGAATGGGCCCTTTGGGCCACAATATTGTACTGAACCAGTTAAATTAGTAATCTCTTCTGCCTACACAATATCCATATCCATCCAATTTCCTCACATTCATGTGCCTATCTAAATATCTCTTAAAGGTCTCTAGTGTATCTGCCTCTACCACCACCCCAGGCAGCACATTCTGGCACCCACCACTGTGTAAAACAAAATGCCCATAAGGTCTCTTTTAGCATTACCCCCTCTCTCCTTAAATGCATTCACTCTGGTATTAGACATTTCAACACTGGGAAATAGATGCTCTCTGTCTACTCTATCTCTGTCTCTCATAATCTTATAAACCTTCATCAGATCTCCTCTCAGCCTCTACCGCTCCAGAGAAAACAACCCAAGTTTGTCTAACCTCTCATTCTCGCTCTTGCCCTCTAATCCAGGCAACATCCTGATAAACCTCTTCTGCATTCTCTCCAAAGCCATGGCATCCTTCCTGAAACGGGGCAACCAGAACTATGAGCAATACTCCAGATGTGGTTTAACTAGAGTTTTATAAAGCCGCAACATAACCTCCTGACTTCAAACCCAATGCTTTGGCTAATAAAGACGAGCATACCATATACCGTCGTAACCACCCCGTCAACCCGTGTAGCCACTTTCAGGGATCAGTGAACTTGGATACCAAGATCCCTCTGCTCATTAACACTGTTAAGGGTTTTGCCATTAATAGTGTACTGTCTCTTGGCATTTGACCTACTAAGGTGCAACACTTCACGTTTGCTTGGGTTAAACTCCTTTGACATTTCTCTGCCCATTATCTGCAACTGATCTACATCCCGCTGTACTCTTTGGCAGTCTCTTACACTATCCACAACTCCACCAATCTTAGTCTCATCTAGAAAGTTACTAACACACCCATCTACATTTTCAAACAGCTCATTTACACATTCCTGAGGAACCCCATTAATCACAGATCTCCAGCTAGAATGTCCCTTCAACCACTCCCCTCTGCCTTTTACAGGCAAGCCAGTTCTGAACCCAAATGGCCAATTCACCATGGACCCCATGCATCTTAATCTTCTGGATGAGCCTCCCATGAAGGACCTTGTCAAACATCTTACTAAAATCCATGTAGATAACATCCACTGCCCTATATTCATCTGACTCTCTTGTCATCTTGTTGAAAAACTCAGTGAAGTTGCTAAGACACAGCTTGCCCGCACAAAGCCATGCTGGCTCTCCCTAATTAGGCCATAGCTTTCCAAATGCTCACAAATCCTATCCCTTAGAATTCTCCACAATCACTTCCCTATCACTGATGTGGTTTATACTTTACAGGATTATCCCTGATTCCCTTCTTGAACAGTGAAACAACATCAGCTATTCGCCGGTCCTCTCAGACCTCTCCTGTTGCTAGAGAGGAGACAAAGATATTGGTCAAGGACCCAGCAATCTCTTCTCTCGCCTCCCTCAGTAACCCGAGCTATATCCCATCAGGTCCTGGGGACTTAGTCACTTTAATGTTCTTTAAGAGACCTAATATTACTTCCTCCTTAACTTCAAAATGCCCTAATGTATCATTACGCTCAGCACTGATTACCCTATCCTCCACGACCTTCTCCTTGGCAAATACTGAAGTAAGGTACTCACTAAAGACTTCACCCACATCCTCCGAATCCAAGCAAATGTTCCCCCCTTTATCCTTGATTTCTCCCTCCCTCTCCATAGTTATTCAAGATTCAAAGTACACTTATTATTAAAGTATGTATGCAGCATACAACCCTTGCTCTTCATGTATGTACAGAATGCCTTGGGATTCTCTTTAATTTTACTTGCCAAGGATTTTTCATGGCCCTTCTTGGCTTTTCTAATTCCCTTCTTGAGTTATTCCCTGGCTTTTTAAAATAATCCTCAAGAGTTCTGTTTGACTCTAACTTCCAAAAGTTTGCATACTTTTCCTTTTTCTTCTTAACTAAATTCATCACTTCCCTTGACATCCGAGGTTCTATGACCATGCCATCCTCGCCCAGTGGCTCAGCACCCAGCCCTGGGGGCACTCATTTTGAAGATGATGGAGAGTTGTGAATCCTTACTATCTGAGGCCTGTTGGTTGAGAAGTCCAACGCCAGGTTGAATAGCCCATCCCCTTCAAGGTTCGATGTCTTGTACATTCAGAGATTCTCTCCTGCACACCACTGTTGTAACAGGTACGTTACCAGAAAATAACTGTTCTGTACACTGTGCAGTTAGTCTTCAAACAGTCTCCACATGTCAGATGTGAACTTGTCCAAAAACATCTGTTCCCCAGTTCCTGACAAACGCTCTCGTAATTTGCCCTGTTCCAGTTTAATCCTCTCCCTGCAGGTCCACAAGTGCCCTTATCTAATTTGGATAGCACCAGGCCTCAAACTTTTCCACCTCCTCTCTGTAGGCCGTCTCACCGTTGTTGGTGATGAGCCCTGTCACTGTTGTGCCATCGGTGAACTTGACCATGTTTGTCCGTGCAGAGTGTGAACAGTAGGTTCATCCTCAGCACACAGCCCTGGGGAGGGGGGCACCTGTGCTGAAAATGATGGGGGGGGAGGGGTGGAGGTGAAAAGGGGTTGTGCATCCTGACTATCAAAGATGAGTAGCCTATCCACCTCAAAGTTCAATGTGTTGTGCTTTCAGAGATGCTCTTTTGTTGGAACATGTGGTTATTTGAGTTCCTCTCAGTTACCTATGTCAGGATGCTGCTTATTGAATACAGCTCAGCCGTCATTAACACCGTCATTCCTACGTTTCTGATTGAAAAGATTCAGAACCTGGGCCTCCGTACCTCCTTCTGCAACTGGATCCTTGACTTCCTGACCGGAAGATCACAATCTGTGCTGATTGGACACAACATCTCCATCTTGCTGACAATCGACACTGGTGCACCTCAGGGGTGTGTGCTTAGCCCACTGCTCTACTCTCTCTATACCCATGACTGTGTGGCTAGGCATAGCTCAAATCCCATCTATAAATTTGTTGATGATGTAACCATCATTGGCAGAATTTCAGATGGTGACATAGGGTGTACAGGAGTGAGCTAGATCAGCTGGTTGAGTGGTACGGCAGCAACAACCTGCAACTCAACATCAGTGAGACCAAAGAACAGATTGTGGACTTAAGAAAGGGCAAGACGAGGGAACACACACCAGTCCTCATAGAGGGGTCGGAAGTGGAAAGGGTGAGCAATTTCAAGTTCCTGGGTGTGTCAATATCTCTGAATATCTATCTGGGCCCTACATATTGATGCAATTACAAAGAGGGCACGGCAGCGGCTATATTTCATTAGGAGTTTGAAGAGATTTGGTATGTTACCAAAGACACTCATAAATTTCTACAGATGTACCATGGAGAGCATTCTAACTGGCCGCATCACCGTCCCCTGGGGGAGGGGAGGGGGAAGGGTCTACTGCACAGGATTATAATGAGCTGCAGAGAGTCGTAAACGGAGTCAGTTCCATCATGGGCGCTAGTCTCCATAGTATCTGGGCCATTTTCAAGGAGCAAAACCTCAAAAAAGCAGCATCCATCATTAAGGACTCCATCACCCAGGTCATGCCTTTTCCTCATTGTTAAAATCAGGGAGCCTGAAGGCACACACTCAACGATTCAGGAACAGCTTCTTCCCCTCGGCCATCAGATTTCTGAACGGACACTGAACCCATGAACACTACCTCACCACCTTTTTATTTCTATTTTTGCACTATTTATTTAATTTAACTGTTTAATATATAGCAAATTTCACAGCATATGCCAGTGATATTAAACCTGATTCTGATTCTGATTCTTAGAATTGGACATGTCAACTAAGACTTTGACACACTTCCAGAGTGGTTGCTTCATAGCCTGGTATGGAAACACCAATGCTCAGGAACACAAAAGTCTGCAGAAAGTCTTAGATAGAGCCCAGTCCATCACAGAAAAAGCCCTCCCCACTGTCGAGCACATCTACAAGGAGTGCTGTCACAAGAAAGCAGCGTCTGTCATCAAGGACCCCCTCCATCCAGACCATCTTCTCTGCTCACTGCTGCCATCAGGAAGGAAAACGTAATGAGCTCTTCGGGCTTCAGCAGAGAGTTGGAGAAGGTTGGGTTCCGAGGTTCTTAGAGCATCTGAACTGGTTAATTGTTTAATGAAAGTTGTGAATTGTTTGGAGTTCCCTGTGATTTTCTCAAGCAACTCGCACTTTGTAATGCAAATTGCTTGTTGTGCTGCTTTCTGTTTAAACTTGTTGACTTTATTTTGATAGGGTCATGATTTCCATGTTACTTGTATTATTTAAGCAAGCGCCTGATTAGCAGTAATTGCGGGATCCTAGTTTTGAGAATGGTACTGTACGTCTAGCGGTGTGTCTCGACTGAGCCACCAATGTTCTGCTGGAATTCTTCTGAATAAACTCTGGTGGCAGCCTCCACATCAGAGTCTGTCTTTCCTTCGCTCTTGTCAGCGCACACTGTGATGGGAGGTACAGGAGCCTCAGGTCTCACACTGCAATGTTGAGGAACAGTTATTACTCTACAACTCTCAGGCTCCTGAATCAGTGTGGATAACCTCACTCACCTCAACGGTGAACTGATTCCACAACCTACAGGCTCACTCTCAAGGACTCGACAGCTCCCGTTCTCTGTATATACACTTATTTGTACAATTTACCTTCTTTAGTACATTGTTTGTTTTTATGTGTGCCCAACACAAGGAAATCTGCAGATGCTGGAAATTCACATCTAATGAAGGGCCTTGGCCTGAGACATCGACTGTTTGCTCTTTTCTGCAGATGCTGTCTGGTCTTCTGATTTCCTCCGGCATGTTGTGTGTGTTCCTCTGTTCACGTATAGCTTTTCAAAAATCCTATTCCATTTCTTTGTCCTACAGTGAATGCCTGCAAGAACATGAATCTCAGGGTTGTATATGGTGAAGTATATTACTATGAGTGAAAAAAACTCTGACGTTGTGCGGTGGCTGTTGCTCACATTCTGCTCAGGGCTGGTGTGTGTCCAGCAGGTGGCAGCAGAGGACAGCAAACGTGAGTTTGAAACCGCGCAAAGGACAAGCCTGTCATTATAAGGATGGTAGCTTTCATAACTCTAATACTGTACCAGAGAGCATGCGTTTAAAGTGAGAGAGGGGGGAATGGCTAATGCAAGGGGCATAATTTTAAGGAGATTGGTGGAAGTTATTGGGGAGGATGTCAGAGATATGTTTTTTTACACGGAGAGTGGTGAGGGCGTGGAATGCACTGGTAGAAGCAGATACATTAGAGACTCTTAGATAGGCACATGGATGATAGAAAAACTGGGGGACGACGTAGGAGGGAAGGTCAGATTGATCTTGAGTAGGTTAAAGGGTCAGCATAGCATCTTGGGCTGAAGGGCGCGTACTGTGCTGTAGTGTTCTATGTTCTAAAGTTCAAAGGAGAGGTGTGGGGCAAGTTTTTTTACACAGAGTGGGATGGGAGCCTGGAATGGGTGGTGGGGGGGGTAATTACTATGGGTGTGTTTATGAGGTTCGTAGACAGGGACATGGGGGTGCCAAGAATGGATGGATATGGACGTTGTGTAGTTCAGGGGTTCCCACACTGGGGTCCACGGACTCCTTGCTTAATGGCATTGGTCCATTGCATAAAAATGGTTGGGAACCCCTGCTATAGGTAAACCATTTGTTCAGGGTTTAATTACTAGTTTAGTTAGTTCAATATAGAAACTAGGATCGGGTTTATGACGTTAACTTTGATGTTTTATGGCAGCAAAATGCTTAAAAAATATACATTACAAAACTCTGATAAATAAGGGGAAACAGAAGGAAGAGTGAGGTTGTGTCCATGGCTCATGGACCATACAGAAATCAGATGGCAGACGGGAAGAAGCTGTTCCTGAATCGTTGAGTGTGGACCTTCAGGCTCCTGTACATCTTCCCACATGGTGTAGAACTGAGAAAATGGAAGGCCTGGGTAGTGAGGATCCTTAATGATAGATCAGCACACACAGAGTGTTGGAAGAACCCAGCAGATCAGGCAGCATCGATGGAAATGAGTAAACAGTCGAGGCTTCGGGCCGAGACCCTTCGTCAGGACTGGAAAGGAAGGGGAAGATGCCAGAATAAAAGAAGTGGAGGAGGGGAAGGAGGCTAGCTGGAAGGTGATGAGTGAAGCCAGGTGGGTGGGAAAGGTGAAGGGCTGGAGAGGAAGGTATCCGATTGGAGAGGAGAGTGGACCATGGGAGAAAGGGAAGAAGGAAGAGACCCAGGGGAGTTGATAAGCAGGTGAGGAATAGAAAAAGAGTGGAGGGGGAGGAAAAAACAATGCAAGGGAGAATTGATGTTCATGCCATCAGGCTGGAGGCTACCCAGATGGAAGATGAGATGTTGCTCCTCCACCCTGAGAGTGGCCTCATTGTGACAAAAGAGGAGGCCACGGACCAACATGTCGGAATAGGAATGGGGATAGGAATTGAAATGTTTGGCCATCGGGAAATCCTGCCTTTGGCAGATGGTGTAGAGGTGCTTGACAAAATGGTCCCCCAGTTTATGTTGGGTCTCAGCAATGTAGAGGAGTCTGCATTGGGAGCACCAGATGCAACAGATGACCCCAGCTGATTCGCAGGTGAAGTGTTGCCTCACCTGGAAGGAGAATGTGGGGCCCTGAATGAACGTGAGGAAGGAAATGAATGGGTTGTGTAGCATTTTCATCGCTTGCAGGGAGGGAGATTAGTGGGGGCGGATGAACGGACAAGTGAATCACGGAGGGAGAGATTCCTGTAGAGAGTGGGGGGGGGAGGCAAAGATGCGTT
Source organism: Mobula birostris (assembly GCF_030028105.1). Taxonomy (NCBI): domain Eukaryota; kingdom Metazoa; phylum Chordata; class Chondrichthyes; order Myliobatiformes; family Myliobatidae; genus Mobula; species Mobula birostris. The sequence goes on along the minus strand of NC_092378.1, from coordinate 5,124,856 downwards.
TGGTGGTAGGACCCCATTGAAGATGGCGGAGGTTGTGAAGAATGATGTGCTGGATGTGGAGGCTGATGGGGTGGTAGGCGATGACAAGACGAACTCCTTCCCTATTAAGGCAGTGGTAAGATGGTGTCCAGGAAATGGAAGCAATGCGGGCGAAAGCAGCCTCAATAGAGGAGGAAGGGAAGCCCCCTTCTTTGAAAAAGGAGGACGTCTCTGGTGTCCTGGAAAGGAAGGCCTCATCCACGGAACAGATATGATGGAGACAAAGGAACTGAGAAAAGGGAATAACATTTTTACAGGAGACAGGGTGGGAAGAAGTATAGTCACAATAGACATGGGAATTGGTAGGTTTATAAAAGATGTCAGTAGACAGCTTGCCTCTAGAGATGGAGGCAGAGAGATTGAGAAAGGGGAGGGAGATGTCAGAAATGGACCAAGTGAATTTAAGGGCAGGGTGGAAATTGAAGGTGAAGTTGATGAAATTGGAGGTGAAGTTGATGAAATTGGCGATGAGGGCCATTTCTTGAGGCTTTATCTCTTGCAGATGCCTTTGATGGTGGGGAGGGTTGTGCCTGTGATGGAGCTGGATCAGTCTCCAACCCCCCGCAGCCTCCGATCCTGTGCAACAGAGCCTTCATTCCAGGCTGGGATGCAACCAGTCAGAAAGCAGTCACCGAACATCTGCAGAAATTTGTTGGAGTCTCTGGTGACAGACTGAATCTCTTCACACTCCCAGAGATGAAGACTTCAACGTGGTGGAGAGAGGGTCCTGTTCCTGTGCTCTGATCTGCTCTGTTCTCTGGACCCAGTTTTTGTACAAAACCCATGACTGAGGTTTGACCCAGCAGAGGTCTGTATGACTAGACCCTGCGAAAGTCTGGAATAGATTGATTGTAAACAATAAGATTGTTGCTTATGAACCCAATTAGCAAGTCAGGAGAAGTATTTGAAAAGACAAGGCGGGGACAAATAGTGCAGAGGAATTGTGTTATTGTGCAAATGCAAATTCCCAAAAGGTGGCAGGGCACGTGCTATGGTGACCAAGAAGACATTGTCTGAGTTATAGGGAAAAGTTGAATAGGTTGGGACTTCATTTCCCTGGAGTGCAGGAATATGAGGGCAGATCTTATAGAAGTATTCAAAATTATGAGGGTTTTACATAGCAGGTTGACTCTGTGGTTAAGAAGGCATACGGTGTATTGGCTCTCATCAATCGTAGGATTGAGTTTAGGAGCCGAGAGGTAATGTTGCAGCTGTATAGGACTCTGGTCAGACCCCACCTGGAGTACTGTGCTCAGTTCTGGTCACCTCACTACAGGAAGGATGTGGAAACCATAGAAAGGGTGCAGAGGAGATTTACAAGGATGTTGCCTGGATTGGGGAGCATGTCCTATGAGAATAGGTTGAGTGAATTCGGCCTTTTCTCCTTGGAGCGACAGAGGATGAGAGGTGACCTGATAGAGGTATGTAAGATGATAAGAGAAATTGATCGTGTGGATAGTCAGAGGCTTTTTCCCAGGGCTGAAATGGCTAACACAAGAGGGCACAGTTTTAAGGTGCTTGGAAGTAGGTACAGAGGAGATGTCAAGGTAAGTTTTTTACACAGAGAGTGGTGAATGCGTGGAATGGGCTGCCGGTGACAGTGGTGGAGGCGGATACAATAGGGTCCTTTAAGAGTCTCCTGGATAGGTAGATGGAGCTTAGCAAAATGGAGGGCTATGGGTAACCCTAGGTAATTTCTAAAGTAAGTACAGGTTTGGCACAGCATTGTGGGCCAAAGGGCCTGTACTGTGCTGTAGATTTTCTATGTTTCTATGTTACATAGGGTAAATGCAAGCAGTCTTTTATTCACTGACTAGAGGTCATAGGTTAATGGTGAAAGGTGAAACATTTGAGGACCATTTGATGACTATGGGCCTGTGCTCACTGGAGTTCAGAAAAATGAGGGTAAACTAATTGAAGTGGATGTGGGGAGGATGTTTCCTATGGTGGGGGAGGCTAGAATCAGAGGGCACCACTCAGAATAGAGGGACATCCCTTTAGAGGAGGAGTGTCTTTAGCCAGAGGGAAGTGAATCTGTGGAATTCAGTGTCACAGATAGCTGTGGAGACCAAGTCATTGGGTTCATTTAAAGTGGAGCTTGATAGGCTCTTGATCAGTCAGGGCGTCGGAGCTTATGGGAGAAGGCAAGAGAATGGGGTTGTGAGGGATCTTACAAAGAAAACAGGTTCAATAAAAAATGTATCTGTCATTAGATTAGCTTATTTGTCACACACACATCAAAACGTACAGTGAAGTGTGTCGTTTGCATCAATGACCAACGGAGTCTGCGGATTGTGTCCAAAAGTGTCGCTGTGCCTCTGTCGCCAACGTAGCACGCCAACGTAGCACGCCCACGTAGCACGCCAACGTAGCACGCCCACGTCTCATTAACCCTAACACGAACATCTTTGGACTGTGCGAGGAAGCCAGGAACCCAGACAGTCACGGGGAGAACGTACAAACTCCTTACAGACAGCAGCGGGAATTGAACCCCGATCAGTGATTGCCTTCGCTGTAAAGCGTTATGCTGACCGCTATCCTGCACGCCAGCACTTTGTGGAAAGGGGAGGGAGCAGAACAGTGTCGGAGTGCTCGGGGTTGAATGACCTTGCCTGGAGTTGGGTGAATCACTGGGGAGCTGAGAGAGGGAGCAGGAGCTGGCGAAGCACGTGGGAGATCGACGATTCTGGCTGGAGGGACCAGTGACTTCATTCCCAGCACAACTACGGCGGGCTGCAGCTGTGCAAGGCACGGTGGTGTAGAGGTCATCGTCACTCTTTATAGCATGAGTGGTTGGAGCATCAGGGTTCAATTCCTGCCGCGGTCTGCAGGAGTTTGTACGTTCTCCCCGTGACTGTGTGGGTTTCCTCCGGGTGCTCCAGTTTCCTCCCACAGTCCAATGACATATAGATTAGGGTTAGTGAATTGTGGGTCTGTTACACTGGTGTCAGAAGCATGGCAATAATTGCGGGCCACACGACCCAATTCTCGGACTGTGTTGAAAACAGAAACAATGTATTTCACTGTATGTTTGAGTGTATATGTCACAAATAAAGCTGATCTTAAAAATATCTTCATCTGCTGTAGGTTGGCAGGGGATGTGTAGAACTCTGCCTCCCTTCGGACAGTGTCACAACATAGAGACATAGAGCACTACAGCACAGAAACAGGCCCTTATCCCATCAAGTCCATGCCAAACCATCAATCTGCCTACTCCCATTGAACCTCACCCGGACCACAGCCCTCCCTACCCCTCCCTACCACGTACCTGTCCAAACTTCTTTGAAATATTGAAATCGAACCCACATCCGCCACCTCAACTGGCGGCTCGTTCCACCCTCTCACCACCCTCTGAGTGACAAAGCTCCCACCCCATCTTCCTCTAAATCATTTCAGCTTTCACTCATAACCACGACCTCTAGTTCTAGTCTCGCCCAACCTCAGTGAAAAAGCTGCTTGCACTTACCCTATCTATACCCTTCATACTTCTAAATCTATCTCTATCAAATCTCCCTTTATTCTCCTACACACTACGAATGAAGTCCTAACCTATTCAATCTTTCCCTGTAACTCAGGTCCCCAAGTTCCAGCAACATCTTTGCAAATTTCTCTGTAAATTTAGAATAGCTTTTACATTTTGAGTGATTTTTTGCTGGACTTTCACCTTAAAGTTTTACTTTTAAGGGGAAAGCTTTTGATTCAGGTGGCTTGTTTCTTTGGAAGGAGTTTGACAGTTTCAAAGGGAGTGGCGGTTCTGAGCTTCTCTGGGGCCTCTTTAGCCCAACAGCTTCTGTCAGGAAGAGGGCTGTAACCTGGCATCACTAACCCAGGGAGATGGGGTGTTACTACCTTTCAATCCTGTCAGCTCAGTCGTACTGACCCCAGTGGTTGTAGCTGACTGTAGCACAGTGTATCACAGCAGTTAGTTCAATTGTTTGACACTGCCAGCGATCACTGATTGGGGCTCGATTCCCGCCAGTCCCTGTAAGGAGTTTGTACGTTCTCCCTGTGACTGTGTGGGTTTCCTCTGGGTGCCCCAGTTTCCTCCCACTGTCCAAAGATCTACAAGTTAGGGTTAGTAAATTGTGGGCATGCTAAGTTCAAAGTTAAAAGTATATTTATTATTAAAGTATGTATGCATTATAAAACCTTGAGATTAGTCTCCTTACAAGCAGCCCTGAAATAAAGAAACCCAAAGAACTAAAAAAAAGTTGAACACCCACTGTGCAGAAAAAAAAAACAAATCATGCAAATGGTAAATGGAAGCAGGTAGAGTTACGAACTGAAGCCCACTAAGAGAGTCTGTCCACAGACCCTCAGTTCAGCACAGAGCTGAGTAAACCTTGCAGAGCAGAGTAGCATGTGGAACCAGCCCCTCACCCGCCTCGGGCCCCGGCACCCTGACCTTTTCAAGCTGACCCAGTGCCTAAATCATTGCACAAACTTTGAGTTCTGTCACTTCGATCTGCTCTGGAGCCTGGAACCAGCCACCTCGATTCCATCTGTACCTGACCTTTCCGATTCAGCCCTCTGTTTAAATCGTCATCCGAACATCGGGTTCACCTGCCTCGATCTGCCCTGGAGCCTGGAACCAGCCACCTCGATTCGGCCTGTACCTGACCTTTCTGATTCAGCTTAGATCGATGAAACCTTGGGTGTTGCTCACTCTCGGTGAGGGGCCCACTGCCACGTCTCAGTTCCGCCACATCGCATTGTCTCCAAGACCAAAGGGAAGTTACAGGCTTTTGCTTGTGATGATCATTTGCCGCAAGTAGATTGATTAACGTAGTTGTGTTCCTTGTTTCATCAGCCACCAGCCAGAAGTCGCTGAAATTCACCAGTGCCGTCTTAAACCCGAGAATGTTGGTATCGGAAGTGTGGCGCCACTTGCAGACTGCCCCCAGCTCAACATTCGCCAATTTTATCTGAGGCAAACAACGCATTTCACTGTATGTTTTGATGTATATGTAACAAACAAATAAAGGTAATCTTTAATCTCTCAATGTTGTACCAAGTCCTCAAGCTCCGAGAATGAACCTGCATTTCAATAATGCGTGGTGTCATTTCCATATCCGCTGTAGGAGGGTCGACGGTGGAGAGAGTCGACAGCTTTAAATTCCTGGGTGTTAACATATCAGATGACATGTCCTGGGCACAGTGCACAGATGCAAACACAAAGAAAGCATGCCAGCAACTTCACATTCTTAGGGGGTTAGGGAGGTTCAGCTAGTCTTTGACTACTCTGACTAACTTCTACAGATTTACCGTTGAAAGTATCCTGACTTGTTGCATCATGGTCTGGTGGGGCAGTACAAATATCCAGCAGTGTAAGAAGCTGCAGAGAGTCGTGAACTCTGCCCAGTACACCACAGGCACAACCCTCGCCACCATCGGTAGTATCTACAGGAGGTGCTGCACTGCCCATCATCAAAGATCCCCACAAGCTGGGCCATGCCACCTTCATGCAGGTACAATTGGGCAGGAGGTACAGAAGCCTAAAATACCACACCGCCAGGTTCAGGAACAGGTATTACCCCTCAACCATCAGGCTCTTAAACCAGAGGGGATAGCTTCACACGAGTTCACTTGCCCCATCATTGAAACGTTCCCACAATAAATAGACTCACTTTCATATCATCTCCTCGATATTTATTGCTTATTTATTATTATTGTTTCTTTCTTTTTGTACTTCCACAGTTTATTGTCTTTTGTACATTGGTTGAATGCCCAAGTTGGTGTGGTCTTTCATTGATTCTATTGTGGTTATTAATCTATAAATTTGTTGAGTATGCCCACAAGAAAATTAATCTCAGGGTTATATATGGCAACAGTGTTGGCGCGTGGCCAAGTGTTTAAGGCGTCGGTCTAGTGATCTGAAGGTCGCTAGTTGGAGCCTCAGCTGAGGCAGCATGTTGTGTCCTTGAGCAAGGCACTTAACCACACATTGCTCTGCGACGACACTGGTGCCAAGCTGTATCGGCCCTAGTGCCCTTCCCTTGGACAACATCGGTGGCGTGGAGAGGGGAGACTTGCAGCATGGGCAACTGCCGGTCTTCCATACAACCTTGCCCAGACCTACGCATTAGAAACCTTTCAAGGTGCAAATCCATGGTCTCATGAGACTAACGGATGCCTAAAAATATAAAGTTTGAGTTTAAAGTATGGATATGGAATAAATTGTGCATAAATACATACCTAACAGCATGTGTTTACAAAGTAAAGTGCATTGTAAAAAGTGTTCACAGTGCAGTGACGGGGGTTATAGGTAAGGGGAGTGCACCTATGCATACATGTACTCGTGCAGATGACAATAAACTTGACTTTGACTGGCTTCTGTGACCTCAGTGCATTGCTGCAGTCCGAGAATGCAACTCAACCATCATCTTCCTAACATATTGATGCAATTATGGAGAAGGCTCACCAGCAGCTCTATTTCATTGGGAGTTTGAGGAAATTTGTTGTGTCCATAAGACCTAGGAGCAGAATTAGGCCATTCGGCCCATCGAGTCTGCTCCGCCATTTCATCGTGGCTGATCCATTTCCCTCTCAGCCCCAATCTCCTCCCTTCATGTCCTGACTAATCACGAATCTATCAACCTCTGCCTTACATATACCCAATGACTTGGCCTCCACGGCACCTGTGTAAATGAATTCACCATCATCTGGTGTAAAGGCCCCTCCTCATCTCCTCAAAGCCTCTAACAAATTTCTACAAATGTAACGTGGAGAGCATTACAACTGGATGCATCACTGTCTGATATGGTGGGGCCACTGCACAGGATTGGAAAAAGCTGCAGAAAGATGCAAGCTCAGTCAGCTCCATCATGGGCACCAGCCTCCCCAGCATCCAGGACATCTTCAAATGGTGATGCCTCGAAAAGGTGGCATCCATCATTAGGGACTCTCGCCACCCAGTACACGCCCTCTTCTCATTGCCACCATCAAGGTGGAGGTACAGGAGCCTGGATACACACACTCAATGTTTTAGGAACAGTTTCTTCCCCTCTGTCATCAGATTTCTGAATGGACATTAACCCATATATACTACATCACTAGTTTTTCTTTATTTTTTGTGCTACTTATTTAATTTACATATTTTTATCTTGTAATTTGTAGTATAGTTCATATTTTGCACTGTACTGCTGCTGCAAAACAATAAATATCACAATACAACCAACACACATCAAAATTGCTGGTGAACGCAGCGGGCCAGGCAGCATCTCTAGGAAGAGGTACAGTCGACGTTTCAGGCTAAGACCCTTCGTCAGGACAAATATCACAATATATGTCAGTGATAGTAAACCTGTTTCTGTCTCTGCACTGTATAACTCCGTGATTCTGTGAATACTTCTTTGCCCTCTGCTTTAAATGTTTTCTAGACACCTGCGGCTTAATGTCTGGAGACTGATCATCACAATCAGAATCAGGTTTATTTTCACTGACTTACATCGTGAAACTTGTGGTGTTGCGATCGCATCACAGGGCAAAATTCCTGATGAAGGGTCTCGCCCTGAAATGTCGAGTGTACTCTTTTCCATAGATGCTGCCTGGCCTGCAGAGTTCCTTCAGCATTCTACGTGTGCTGCTTGGATTTCCAGCATCTTCAGATTTTCTCTTGTTTGTGCCAAGATTAAGGAAGGCATTTTTGTTGGTCCACAAATCAAACAGGTCGTCAACTACAGGCAATTTGAGGAACTTCTAGTGGGACTGGAGAAAATCACATGGAAGACATTCAAGGATGTTGTTGAAAATTTTCTTGGCAACTACAGAGCACTAAACTACGTGCAGCTGGTTGACAACTTGCTTCAAGTATACAAAACCACGGTAAAAATTCATTTTCTGCATTCCCATTTAGACTTCCCTGCAATTCTTGGTGCTGTCAGTGACGAGCATGGTGAAATCTTTCACCAGGACAGTGTGATCATGGAGAAACAGTATCAGGGCAACTGGAATCCATCAATGCTGGCTGATTATTGTTGGACACTGAAACGAGAAGCCTCAGACACTGAGTACAAATTTAAATCATCAACAAAGCATTTTTAGCTTAGTTGAACTATTGCAAAGTGTTAGCACTGTCATGCAATTAGAGACGTTATACTCAATAAAAATTAATTTCTTGTTTCTCCAAATTCCTGTGTGATACAAGTAGTCTGAAATTATATTTGTGTTCAGCTTCAAGTGGTCTATCATAAACAAAAAAAAAATCTGAGGAAGCAGCACTTTTGAAAAAAATTTGTCGGGCATTATAACCTGTTACACCTGTGAAGGGTCTCTCCTTGAAACAGCAACCACTCCTCTTTCTCCACAGATACCGCTCGACCCAGTGAGGTCTGGTGTTTTTCTAAAAATGGCGACATGTTTAGGTGTAACACCCCTATCCCTGCCTTAATCTGAGTAACAGCAGAATAGACATCCTTATAGCAACTTTCCCAGGATCTGCCTTGGCTGCCTTCCTCTCCACTTATTAAGTCTGCTAATTAGCCGCAAATTGGAGGTGGCACTGTGCCATGGTTTCAGATAAACAGGGAACAAGGTCCCTCCTGTTCGGAGCCATTCCTCAGTGCACACTTCACAGCTAGTGGCTAAGTGGAGATACCACAGGCTGTTGCTTCGTAGTCTTGGTGGGATCTGAGCCAAGCTTTGTGTCATTGAGGGGTGGTGCGCTCATCCAGTGTGGTGGGGCTTCTCACAGATAACATGATCCTGGCACGAAATAGTCTGCAATGATCTTGCTATTCCTATCAATCTTACCTTAACCCATGAGATTGAACACAGAACATAGAACATAGAACAGAACAGTACGTCACAGGACAGGCCCTTCGGCCTGAACTAATTAAACTAGCAATTAAACAACTAAACTAATCTCTTCTGCCTTGCCATGGTCCATATCCTCCATTCCCTGCACGTTCATAGAGTCATAGAAAAGTACAGCACAGAAACAGGCCTTTCGGCTCATCTGTTCAATGACAAATCATTTAAACTGCCTACTCCCATCGAGCTGCACCGGGACCATACCCCTCCATACCCCCTCCCATCCATGTACCTATCCAAACTTCTCTCAAATGTTGAAATTGAGCTCGTATGCACCGCTTGCACTGGCAGCCCGCTCCACACTCTCATGACCCTCTTAATGAAGAACTTTCCCCTCGTGTTCCCCTTAAATTTTTCACCTTTCGCCCTTAAGCCATGACCTCCGGTTGTAATCCCACCCCTCCTCAGTGCAAAAAGTCTGCTTGTGTTTACCCTATCTCTACCCCTCAGAATTTTGTATACTGTACCCCTGTCAAATCTCCCCTCAGTCTTTTACGTTTCAAGGAATGCAGTCCTAACCTACTCAATCTTTCCTTATAACTCAGGTCCTCCAGTCCCAGCAACATCCTTGTAAATTTTCTCTGTATTCGTTCAGCCTTGTTTACATCTTTCCTGTAGGTCGGTGACCAAAACTGCTCACTGTTCAAGTGTTGATATAAAAGTTTCCTAAATGTCCCTGTCATATCTGCCTCCACCTCCACCCCAGGCAGCGTATTCCAGGTACCCCTCTCCGTTGAATTTACACCCTCCCACCTTAAAAGCATTCCCTCTGGTACGTAGAATACAGAGCATAGAAATATGCAGCACGTTACAGGCCCTTCGGCCCACAATGTTGTGCCGACCGTGTAACCTACTCTAGAGACTGCCTAGAAGTTCCCTAGTGCATAGCCCTCTATTTTTCAAAGCTCCATGTACCTGTCTAAGAGTCTCTTAAAAGACCCGATTGTATCTGCCTCCACCACCATCGCTGGCAGTACATTCCACACACCCACCACCCTCTGTGTGGAAAAACTTACCTCTGATATCCCCCATGTACCTACTTCCAAGCACGTTAAATCTATGCCCCCTCGTGCTAGCCATTTCATCCCTGGGGAAAAGCACTGACTATCCACATGATCAACGCCTCTCATCATCTTATACACCTCTATCAGGTCACCTCTCATCCTCCGTTGATCCAAGGAGAAAAAGCCAAGTTCACTCAACCTATTCTCATAAGGTACGCCCTCCAATCCAGGCAACATCCTTGTAAATCTCCTCTGCACTCTCTCTATAGTATCCACATCCTTCCTGTAGTGAGGTGACCAGAACTGAACACAATACTCCAAGTGGTGTCTGACCAAGGTCCTATACAGCTGTAACATTACCTCTCGGCTCTTGAACTCAATCCCATGGTTGATGAGAGCCAACACACCATTCGCCTTCTTAACAACACTGTCAACCCGCACAGCAGCTTTGTGTGTCCTAAGGACATGGACTCCAAGATCTATCTGATCCTCCACACTGCCAAGAGTCTTACCATTAATATTATATTCTGTCTTCAAATTTGACCTACAGATTTGATGGTATTAGGCATTTTGATCTTGGTATAAAGGTACTGTCTGTTTGCTCTATCTATGCCTGTCATAATATTATAAACATTTATCAGAATTCCCCTCAGCCTGTGTCACCCCAGAGAAAATAGCCCAACCTCTAATCCAGGCAGCATCCTGATAAACTCTCCAAAACCTACACACAAACCCAATGCAGAAAAGAGCTTATATCTCTTCAACGGAATTACATGGATAACCAGATTAAATCCCAGACACCTTATTGGATTTATTGTGGTTGTGTTATAGTCCCCTCTTTCGGAATCATGGGATTGTTTCTTGAAAGGTGGCCATTTGCACTCAGTTTCAGACCCACTGCTTAACCAACATAAACGTACCTCCAATATTGTGTATAGTGTGTACAGTTTTGACCACCTTGTTATAGAAAAGATGTCATCAGACTGGAAAGAGTGCAGAGAAGATTTACAAGGAGGGTGCCAGGACTTGAACATCTGAGTTACAGAGAGAGGTTGGCCAGGCAAGGACTTCATTCCTCGGAACCTAGGAGAATGAGGGGCATAGATAGGGTGAATGCACACTTTTTGTTTCCCAGGGAGTTAAAGACCAGGCGTCATAGGTTTAAGGTGAGAGGAGAAAGATTTAAAAAGAGAGCTGAGGGGCAACTTCTTCACCCAGAGGGTGGTGAAAGTGTGGAATGAGCTGCCAGAGGAAGTGGTTGAGGCAGGTACGTTAACAACATTCAAAAGGCTTTTGGATAGGTACATGGATGGGAACGATTTAGAGCGATATGGGTAATGGGATTATTTCAGATGGAAATCTTGGTTGGCTTGGATGAGTTGGGCCATGTAACTCTGTGACTCTATTAAACAGCTAGTTTATCTAGTCAGCTCACACAGAGAGTTACAGCCCTTTGGCCTACCATTCTGCCCTTTCTCCCATGAGGGCTTTCTGTGAGAAATCTAACCATCTTTGCTAGATGTTCTGTTTTGAGAGTGCTTCATTGGTGGAGAGGACCTTGAGGTTGTCACAGGAGCTACAGAAATGCAGGGTTGTCCGTCAACGATGGAGAATAATTAAAGTGATCTGTTCTGGGAACCCCTGCTCTTTATGATTTTTATAAATGACTTGGATGAAGAAGTGGAAGGGTGGGTTAGTGGGTTTGCAGATGACACAAAGGTTGGTGGAGTTGTCGTAAGTCATAACAGGAGACTGATGGGATGCAGAGCTGAGCTAAGAATTGGCAGATGGTATTCAATCCAGAAAAGTGTGAAGTTATTCAATTTGGAGGTTAAACTTGAAGGCAAAATACACAGTTAATGATAGGATTCTCGGCCGTGTGGAGGTACAAAGAAATCTTATTATCTACATCCATAGATCCTTCAAAGTTGCTGCGCAATTTGATAGGGTGGTTAAGAAGACATACAGGTATGCTGCATTGACCTTCATTGGTTGGGGTAATTAGTTCAAGAGCCATGAGGTAATGTTATAGCTCTATAAAACCCTGGTTAGACCACTCTTGGAATATTGTGTTCAGTTCTGATCACCTCGTTATAGGAAGAATGTGGAAGCTTTAGAGAAGGTGCAGAGGAGATTAACCAGGGTGCTGCCTGGATTAGAGAGCGTATTTTATGAGGAGAGGTTGAGTGAGTTAGGGTGTTTCTCTTTGGAGTGAAGGAGGGTGAGAGGTGACTTGATATGTACAAGATGATAAGAGACATAGATAGAGTGGACAGCCAGAGACTTTTTTCCTTGGGCAGAAATGGCTGAAATTAGGGGACATAATATGAAGATTATTAGAGGAAAATATAGGGGAATTGTCAGAGGCAGTATGTTTTTTTGCACAGAGAGTAGTGGGTGCATGGAATGTGTAGAGGCAGACATTTCTGAAAATCTTAGATGGGCACGTGGATGAAAGAAAAGTGGAGGGCTGTGTGGGAGGGAGTGGCTAGATCGATCTTGGAGTAGGTTAAAAGATTGTCGCAACATTGGGGGCTGTACGATACTGCACTCTTCTATATTCTATGTCAAAATTCTGTTCCGTTCTCTCTCGGACTGGGACTTTCATTCAGGGAGGCCACCAGCACCATCGCTCCCAGCTCTCTGCTTGCTCAAACTGATCATCGGGCTGTCAACGTGGACAAGAGTTTTACTCTATAAACACAGGAGAAATCAGAAGTAGAATCAGGTTTATCATCACTGATATATATTGTTAAATTTGTTGTTGTGCGGCACCAGTACAGTGCAATGCATAACATATACTATAAATTACAATAAAATATATATAAAGAAATACAATAAATAAGTAGTGCAAAAGCAGGACTAACAAAGTAGTGAGGTCGGGTTCATGGGTTCAATCTCCATTCAGAAATCTGATGGCAGAGGGGAAGAATCTGTTCCTGAAATGTTAAGTGTGTGTCTTCAGTCTCCTGCACCTCCTCCTTGATGGTAGTGATGAGAAGAGGGCATGTCCTGGGTGATGGAGGGTGGGATTAATGACGGATGCTGCCTTTTGGAGACAGCCTCAGTGGTGTGGAGAGTTGTGCCCATGTTGGAGATGGCTGAGTTTACAACCTTTGTAGTTTTTTCCTGCACATTAGCTCCACCGTACCAAACAATGATGCAACTAGTCGGAGTGCTCTGCACAGTACATCTGTAGAAATTTGCTAGCTTTACCGAATGAGGGCTACTGACCAAGGTCTGTAGGGTAAGTGGCCTGGGACTCTTCACAAGGTCTGACTCGGGGTTTGAACTCAGGGCATGCATGGACCCTTCATTAGGGCTGGCAAGGAGGGGGACAAAAGCCAGAATAAGAAGGTGAAGGGTGTCATTTTACACTGATGTATTTTTGTGGTTAACTACGGCTAATTACAAGGCAGAATACAATCAACATGAAGAGTAAAACACTTGAAGAAATCACGCAATGACAAAGTGAATGGCTTTGCCCCTGAATGAACTGTTGATGGATGGACATTAGTTGTAGTTGCAGGAGACTTTGTGGACAACAGCCCTTTGTTGGTGAGGACTGGGTTACACTTCACTGATAGTGTGTTGTCAACCATCGAGTTCTGAGCACAGTCCTTTGAATACCAATGAATTAGTACAGCCCTTGAGTATAATCCATGGTTTGGCTACAGAACAAACTGCTGCTTCTATAATTGGCTCTTTTAGGCTGTTATATTTTAAAATGTGTCAGCCATGTCAAGCCATGTAGTTTACTCTCTGCAGGTGAGATGTTGAGGCAACCAGTTCCGGAGGCCATTACCTTGACTGGGTGTCAACATCTCTGAAGATCTTTCCTGGGTCCATTTTATTGATGCAGTTATGAAGAAGGCATGTCACATTCGGAGTCGGAGGAGATTTAGTACGCCACCAAAGACTCCAGCAAACTTTTACAGGTGTAGAATGGAGAGCATTCTGATTGGTTGCATCAAGAGCCCATGGTATTACAGGAAAGAATCTAGCATGGATAAAGCAGTGGCTGATTGGCAGGAGGTGAAGAGAGGGAATATAGGGAGCCTTTTCTGATTGGCTGCTGGTGACTAGTGGTGTTCCACAGTGGTCTGTGTCGGGAACGATTCTTTTCTGTTACATGTCAATGATTTAGATGATGGAATTAAAAGTTTTGTTGCAAAGGTTTCAGATGATATGAAAGTAGGTGGAGGTGCAGGTAGTTTTGAGGAAGTAGAGAGGCTACAGAAGGATTTAGACAGATTAGGAGAATGGGCACAGAAATGGCAGATGGAATACAGTGTCAGGAAATGTATGGTCATGATCTTTGATAAAAGAAATGAAAGGGTTGACTATTTTCTAAATGGAGAGAAAACACAATAACCTGAGGTGCAAAGGGACTTAGGAGCCCTTGTGGAGGATCCTCTAAAGGTTAATTTGCAGGTTGAGTCAGTGGTGAGGAAGGCAAATGCAATGTTAGCATTCATTTCAAGATGACCAGAACATAAAAGCAAGGATGTAATGTTGAAACTTTATAAAGCACTGGTGAGGCCTCACTTGCAGTATAATCAGCAGGTTTGGGCCCCTTATCTTAGAAAGGATGTGCTGAAACTGGAGAGGGTTCAAAGGAGATTCACAAAATTAATTCCAGGTTTGAATGGCTTGTCATATGAAAAGCATTTGATGGCTCTGGGCCTGTATCCACTACAATTCAGAAGAATGAGGGGTGACCTCATTGAAACCTATCAAATGGTGAAATGCATTGATAGCGTGGAAGTGGAGAGGATGTTTCTACGGTGGGAGAGTCTAAGACCAGAGGACACAGCCTCAGAATAGAGGGGCATCCATTTAGAATGGAGATGAAGAATTTCTTTAGCCAGTGAGTGGTGAATCTGTGGAATTCTTTGCCAAGGCGGCTGTGGAGGCCAAGTCTTTATGTATATTTAAGGCAGAGGTTGATAGATTCTTGACTGGTCAGTGCAAGAAGGGATACGGGGAGAAGGCAGGAGATTGGGGCTGAGAGGAACGTTGGATCAGCCATTATGAAATGGTGGAGCAGACTTGATGGGCTGAATGGTTTAATCCTGCTCCTTTAACTTATGGATCACAGCATGGTGCGGAGATTCCAGTGCAGAGGGTTGTAAGCTCAGCCAGCTCCATCATGGGCACTAGCCTCCCCAGAATCGAGGACACCTTCAAAAGGCGATGCCTCAGGAAGCCAGTGTCCGTCATGAAGGATTCCCATCACCCAGGGCATGCCTTCCCCTCATTTATACCACCAGAGTAGAGCAGAGGTACCGGAGCCTGAAGGCGCACACTTAGTGTTTTAGGAACACCTGAGGACTGGGAGAAATTCAGAGTTCAGCAGAGGAGAGCAAAGGGCTTAATTAGGAAGAGGAAAAAAGATTATGAGAGAAAACTGGCAGGGAACATAAAAACTGACTGTAAAAGCTTTTATAGATATGTAAAAAGGAAAAGACTGGTAAAGACAAATGTAGGTCCCCTGCAGACAGAAACAGGTGAATTGATTATGGGGAGCAAGGACATGGCAGACCAATTGAATAATTACTTTGGTTCTGCCTTCACTAAGGAGGACATAAATAATCTTCCAGAAATAGTAGGGGACAGAGGGTCCAGTGAGATGGAGGAACTGAGCGAAATACATGTTAGTAGGGAAGTGGTGTTGGGTAAATTGAAGGGATTGAAAGCAGATAAATCCCCAGGGCCAGATGGTCTGCATCCCAGAGTGCTTAAGGAAGTAGCCCAAGAAATAGTGGATGCATTAGTGATAATTTTTCAAAACTTGTTAGATTCTGGACTAGTTCCTGAGGATTGGAGAGTGGCTAATGTAACCCCACTTTTTAAAAAAGGAGGGAGAGAGAAACCGGGGAATTATAGACCGGTTAGCCTAACGTCGGTGGTGGGGAAACTGCTGGAGTCAGTTATCAAAGATGTGATAACAGCACATTTGGAAAGTGGTGAAATCATCGGACAAAGTCAGCATGGATTTGTGAAAGGAAAATCATGTCTGACGAATCTCATAGAATTTTTTGAGGATGTAACTAGTAGAGTGGATAGGGGAGAACCAGTGGATGTGGTATATTTGGATTTTCAGAAGGCTTTTGACAAGGTTCCACACAGGAGATTAGTGTGCAAACTTAAAGCACACGGTATTGGGGGTAAGGTATTGATGTGGATAGAGAATTGGTTAGCAGACAGGAAGCAAAGAGTGGGAATAAACGGGACCTTTTCAGAATGGCAGGCGGTGACTAGTGGGGTACCGCAAGGCTCAGTGCTGGGACCCCAGTTGTTTACAATATATATTAATGACTTGGATGAGGGAATTAAATGCAGCATCTCCAAGTTTGCGGATGACGCGAAGCTGGGTGGCGGTGTTAGCTGTGAGGAGGATGCTAAGAGGATGCAGGGTGACTTGGATAGGTTGGGCGAGTGGGCAAATTCATGGCAGATGCAATTTAATGTGGATAAGTGTGAAGTTATCCACTTTGGTGGCAAAAATAGGAAAACAGATTATTATCTGAATGGTGACCGATTAGGAAGAGGGGAGGTGCAACGACGCCTGGGTGTCATTATACACCAGTCATTGAAAGTGGGCATGCAGGTACAGCAGGCGGTGAAAAAGGCGAATGGTATGCTGGCATTTATAGCGAGAGGATTCGAGTACAGGAGCAGGGAGGTACTACTGCAGTTGTACAAGGCCTTGGTGAGACCACACCTGGAGTATTGTGTGCAGTTTTGGTCCCCTAATCTGAGGAAAGACATCCTTGCCATAGAGGGAGTACAAAGAAGGTTCACCAGATTGATTCCTGGGATGGCAGGACTTTCATATGAAGAAAGACTGGATGAACTGGGCTTGTACTCGTTGGAATTTAGAAGATTGAGGGGAGATCTGATTGAAACGTATAAAATCCTAAAGGCTAGATGCAGGAAGATTGTTCCCGATGTTGGGGAAGTCCAGAACGAGGGGTCACAGTTTGAGGATAAAGGGGAAGCCTTTTAGGACCGAGATTAGGAAAAACTTCTTCACACAGAGAGTGGTGAATCTGTGGAATTCTCTGCCACAGGAAACAGTTGAGGCCAGTTCATTGGCTATATTTAAGAGGGAGTTAGATATGGCCCTTGTGGCTACGGGGGTCAGGGGGTATGGAGGGAAGGCTGGGGCGGTGTTCTGAGTTGGATGATCAGCCATGATCATAATAAATGGCGGTGCAGGCTCGAAGGGCTAAATGGCCTACTCCTGCACCTATTTTCTATGTTTCTATGTTTTCTAAAATTGAGTCCTTCTACCTTAGGCCACGAACTTATCAATCACCCCTCATAATATAGAAGAAGAAAAAAGTAATGAAATGATAATAATAATAATAAATAAGTAAATAATGTTACCAAAGGAGGCTCATGAAAATGATTCCAGGATTGAATAGCTTGTCATATGAAGAATGTTTGATGGCTCCAGAAGAACGAGGGGTGACCTCATTGAAACCTATCGAATGGCGAAAGGCCTTGATAGAGTAGATGTGGAGAGAATGTTTCATAAGGTGGGAGAGTTTAAGACCCAAGGGCACAGTCTCAGAATAGAGGGGCGTCCTCTTAGAATGGAGATGAAGAGAAATTTCTTTAGCCAGAGAGCGGTGAACCTGTGGAATTTTCTGCCACAAACAGCTGTGTAGGCCAAATCTTAATGTATATTTACGGCAGAGGTTGATGGATTCTTGATTGGTCAGGGCATGAAGGGATACTGGGAGAAGGCGGGAGATTGGGGCTGAGAGGAAAAGTGGATCAGCCATGATGTAATAGTAGAGCAGACTCGATGGGCCAAATGGGGTAATTCTGCTCCTATGTCTATTGGTCTTATGGAAACATACAGTGAAATGGATTGTTTGCTTAAACCAAATGAGTGACGATAGTGCTGGAGGCAGAATAAAGTGTCGCCTCGTTTCTGCTGCCCATCATGGCATGCTCACAGCTCACTAACCCTCACCAGCCCGAAGCATATGTCCTTGGCATGTGGGGGGAAACCCACGTGGACACAGGAGAATCTACAAACTCCCTACAGGAAGTCCTGGGAATCGAACACTGATCAGTGGTTGCTATGCTGTAATAGGGCTGGGCTAACCGTTATGCTACCATGTTGTCCAAGCAACTGGTCTACCAGCAATTAAATTCTGTTACAAACTGCGCATGTCAAGCTCACAGAATTTATTTAATAGTGACTAGATATTTATCCTTGGGTCTTGCTGTTTTTTCTTGCATGGGACAAGCACAAGCATTAAGGACAGAATTCCTTTCTTCCTTGTGCTTCTATGATTTTTTGGCTGTAGCACATTGGGAAAAAATGTCCAGCTTTGCTATGAACACTTCACCTGTGGATCTGCTGGGGTCGCCTATTGTGTCCAGTCCTCCTCTACTCTGGTGAGGTCCGTCGTAAATTGGGAGACTGTTTAGCTGAACACCTCTGTTCCATCCACCAAAAGTGGAACTTCCTCGTGGCCAAACCTTTTAATTCCCATTTCCATTCCCGTACCGATACGTCGGTCCATTGCCTCCTCTTGTGTCATGATGAGGCCACCCTCAGGGTGGAGAAGCAACATCTTATATTCTGATCTGGATTGCCTCCAATCTGATGGCATGAATATCGATTTCTCCTGTCAGAGAGAAAAAAAACTCCCTTCCCCTCCCCTCTTCTATTCCCCACTCTGGCCACTTAACTCTTCTCATCTGCCTATCACCTCCTCCTAGTTCCCCTCCTCTTTTTCTTTCTCCCATGGTCAACTCTCCTCTCCTATCAGATTTCTTCTTCTCCAGCCCTTTATCTTTCCTACCCACCTGACTCTACGTATCACCTTCCAGCTATTCTCCTTCCCCTTGCCCCACCTTTTTATTCTGGTGTCTTCTCCGTTCCTTTCCAGTCCTGAAGAAGGGTCTCATCCTGAAATGCTGACTGTTCATTCATTTCCACAGATACTGCCTGAACTGCTGAGTTCCTCCAGCATTTTGTGTGTGTCTGCTATGGAATGCTCTTTCAATGAATGCACAAAGATATCGAGACATGGCATGGATATATGCAAGGAAGTAGTTGTTTCTGATCTGACCATGCCAAATATTCCAGATGCAGTCTCACCAGGGTCTGAGTTAATTGAGGAAATCATCTCACTTGGGCTTTTAAAGTGACAGTGCATCTCAGCAGAAATATCAGGCTGAGTATCTGAGATTGTCTGGACTCAGTATTCAGCGGTATGTGAGAGTATCACTCTGCACATAAATAGGTTCTTTGTTAATCAATATCTTCACTGAAAAGTCTACCGGTCTGTTTGTAGCATTGGTAGTGTGGCCGAGCGGTCTAAGGCGCTGGATTTAGGCTCCAGTCTCTCCGGAGTCGTGGGTTCGAATCCCACCACTGCCAGTGAAATATTTTCTGGGTCAGCACAGCACTGCAAGCCTGCTTTCTATGTTCTTCCTCCAGTTTCCTTCCATAATTGGGGTTAGTGAAATGTGGAAATCATCACTGATGCAGAACAACACATTTCACTCTATATTTCCATGTACATGTGAAGATTCAAGATTCAAGCTTATTTATCACACGTACATTGAAACATACAGTGAAATGTGTCATTTGCATTAACAACAAACACACACGAGGGTGTGCTGGGGACAGCACATGTGTTCACGTGTTGCCAAACATTCTGGGTGCCACAATGCTCAGCAGAACTACACAACGCAAGAACACATACCAAAACAAAACAACAACAGCAAAACAAACCCCGTTCCTCCCTCACACCCACACACATACACAGTCCTCTAACTCCAGGACAGGCTGTCTTCTTCAGCTTCCAGCGTCCAGCGGACTCAGACTCACAGATATTGGGTCTTTGACTACCCCAGTGGGCCGTCAGAGTGACAAAGTTAATCACAGAATAGACACGTCATGCTCTTTATGCCTGAATAACTCTCCAGTATTCAAAGCCCCTTTCACTGGCATTTTGCAATAGCTCTGAAATTGCCTTTGTTGCTTGCCTTTGCAATGGATTTACAGGCTGCTGAAATTAAATTTTTGTTTTGGTAACTGGCATAATTGACTGCTTTCTACATTGATAAAGATTGTGTTCAGTAGTGACCATTTCTCCTCCAGCTACAATCTCAGTTGTGTTCACCACAAAACGACCTTGGTTCTTGTTACACCTCTCCAACCACAAACCGCAGTGGTGGAGTGGCAAAAAAAAAAAATCCTCTTGCTTTCTTGGCGCCCACTTCCATTGACTGTAACTTTACATCTATGTGAAAAGGTCAGACTTGTATGTCTGTCCTCACACAAACCAACTGTGTAGCAGGACTACTACTACCACTACTGCATCGACTCAGGCCTAGGGGGCCAGCGACTCTCCACTTCTCCCTCTCCCTCATCAGTGTGTTCAGTTCATCTACATTAGCCGCGCCGCTGTCTTCTAGGAGCATGTTGACCATAGTCTTGGGAGGGCGCCCAGGGTTCATCCTCTCGTGCTTGGGCTCCCATATGGTGGCTAGGCTGGCAGGTAGCTCGGGGTGGCGTAGACAGTGCCCCGCTAGTTGCAGTCTTCTCACCTGGGTTTTAGTGGTGAGCATCGGTAGGTTGTTATAGAGCTTGATGTTCGTCATGTGCTGTTGCCAGCTCACATCAAGAGCCATCCGGAGCATTCGTGTATAGCAACCACCTAGAGACTTTCGCATCATCTTGGTGAGTGTCCACGTCTTGCATCCGTACGTGAGAATGGACTCTATGTCTGCTATGAAAATCCTCTTTTTAAGCCCGCTGGTCAGGTTCAACTTCCAGATTTCCTTCATGTCGTTCATAGCCCTCCACGCCAGCACCTTCTGTATCTACAGACCCTACAGACTAATTAGCTTAAAGTTTGGAATGAGGAGGTTAATAATAACCACTTCCCGGTAATTCCCATTCCCGTTCCAACATGTCGGTCCAGGGGCTCCTCTTGTGCCAAGATGTGGCCACCCTCAGGATGGAGGAAAGGGGGAGCAGTACCTCATATTGCGTCTGCATAGCCTCCAACCTGATGACATAAATATTGATTTTTTTCTTCCGGTAAACGAGTACCCCCCACCCCCCAACCCCTACTCTGACTTTTTAACTTCTTTCCACTTCCCTATTCCCTCCCCTGGGTCCCCTCCTCCTTCCCTTTCTTCTATGGCCCACTCTCCTCTCCTATCAGATTCCTTCCTCTCCAGCCTTTACCTCTATTGCTTCACATATCACCTTCCAGCCAGCCTCCATCCCTCTCTCCCTCCCCACCCACCCCCCAACACCTTTTTATTCTGGCATGTTCCCACTTCCTTCTCAGTCCTGAAGAAGAGCCTTGGCCCAAAATATCGACCATCTATTCATTTCCATACATGCTGCCGGGCCTGTTGAGTTCCTCTAGCATTTTCTGTGTTGCTTTATATTTAAACGACTTGGATGAAAACCTGGGCAGAATCAAAATCTGATTTATTATTCCTGACTGACATGACGTGGAATTTGCTGCTTTGCAGCGGAAGTATAGTGCAAAGACATAAAAAGTTTATAAATTAAACTTTTAAATACAATATAAATAGGCATCTGTTAGTCTCGTGAGACCATGAATTTGCACCTTGGAAGGTTTCCAGGGTGCAGGCCTAGGCAAGGTTGTATGGAAGACTGGCAGTTGCCCATACTGCAAGTCTCCCCTCTCCACGCCACCGATGTTGGCCAAGGGAAGGGCACTGGGGCCGATATAGCTTGGCACCGGTGTCATCGCAGAGCAATGTGTGGTTAAGTGCCTTGCTCAAGGACACACACGCTGTCTCAGCTGAGGCTCGAACTAGCAACTTTCAGATCACTAGACCAATGCTTTAACCACGCACAATTTATATAAATAAATACAATATAAAGTAAGGAATAACCAGAATACCCCATGCAAGGCTTATTGAGAAAGTACGGAGGCATGGGATCCAAGGGGATATTGCTTTGTGGATCTAGAACTGGCTTGCCCACAGAAGGCAAAGAGTGGTTGTAGATGGGTCATATTCTGCATGGAGGTTGGTGACTAGTGGTGTGCCTCAGGGATCTGTTCTGGGACCCCTACTCTTTGTGATTTTTATAAATGACCTGGATGAGGAAATGGAGGGATGGGTTAGTAAGTTTGCTGATGACACAAAGATTGGAGGTGTTGTGGATGGTGTGGAGGGCTGTCAGAGGTTGCATCGAGACATTGATAGGATGCAAAACTGGGCTGAGAAGTGGCAGATGGAGTTCAACTCAGATAAGTGTGAGGTGGTTCATTTTGGTAGGTCAAATATGATGGCAGAATATAGTATTAAAGGTAAGACTCTTGGCAGTATGGAGGATCAGAGGGATCTTGGGGTCCGAGTACATAGGACACTCAAAACTGCTACGCAGGTTGACTCTGTGGGTAAGAAGGCATACGATGCATTGGCCTTCATCAATCGTGGGATTGAGTTTAAGAGCCGAAAGGTAATGTTGCAGCTATATAGGACCCTGGTCAGACCCCACTTGGAGTACTGTGCTCAATTCTGGTCACCTCACTACAGGAAGGATGTGGAAACCATAGAAAGGGTGCAAAGGAGATTTACAAGGATGTTGCCTGGATTGGGGAGCATGTCATATGAGAATAGGTTGAGTGAACTCGGCCTTTTTTCCTTGGAGCGACGGAGGATGAGAGGTGACCTGATAGAGGTGTATAAGATGATGAGAGGCATTGATCGTGTGGATAGTCAGTGGCTTTTCCCCAGGGCTGAAATGGCTAGCATGAGAGGACATAGTTTTAAGGTGCTTGGAAGTAGGTACGGAGGAGATGTCAAGGGTAAGTTTTTTATACAGAGAGTGGTGAGTGCGTGGAACGGGCTACCAGCGGTGGTGGTGGAGGCGGAAACGATAGGGTCTTTTAAGAGACTCCTGGATGGCTACATGGAGCTTAGAAAAATAAAGGGCTATGGGTAAAGTCTAGGTAGTTCAAAGGTAGGGACAACATGTTCAGTGCAGCTTTGTGGGCTGGGGCCTGTATTGTGCTGCATGTTTTTCCATGTTTTTTCTATGTTTTCTCTGAAAAAGACTAAGGAGCTGGTGGTAGACCTGAGGAGAGCTAAGGTACCGGTGACCCCTGTTTCCATCCAGGGGGTTAGTGAGAACATGGTGGAGGATTACAAATACCTGGGGATACAAATTGACAATAAACTGGACCGGTCAAAGAGCACTGAGGCTGTCTACAAGAAGGGTCAGAGCCGTCCCTATTTCCTGAGGAGACTGAGGTCCTTTAACATCTGCCGGACAATGCTGAGGATGTTCTACGAGTCTGTGGTGACCAGTGCTATCATGTTTACTTTTGTGTGCTGGGGCAGCAGGCTGAGGGTAGCAGACACCAACAGAATCAACAAGCTCATTCGTAAGGCCAGTGATGTTGTGGGGATGGAACTGGACTCTCTGACGGTGGTGTCTGAAAAGAGGATGCTGTCTAAGTTGCATGCCATCTTGGTCAATGTCTCCCATCCACTACATAATGTACTGGGTGGGCACAGGAGTACATTCAGCCAGAGACTCATTCCATTGAGATGCAGGACGGAGCGTCATAAGAAGTCATTCCTGCCTGTGGCCATCAAACTTTACAACTCCTCCCTTGGAGGGTCAGACACCCTGAGCCAATAGGCTGGTCCTGGACTTATTTCAAAATTTACTGGCATAATTTACATACTACTACTATTTAACTATTTATGGTTCTTACTATTTATTATTTATGGTGCAACTGTAACGAAAACCAATTTCCCCCGGGATCATAGTCATACAATAAAGTATGACTATGTTATGACTATGACTATGTTTTAGCAGGTGATACCAGAACTAGGGGACATAACCTCAATATTTGGAGAAATAGATTTAGGATGTAGATGAAGAGAAACTGCTTTTCTCATAGAGTAGTGAATCTGTGGAATTCTCTGCTCAGGGAAGTAGTCGAGGCTGCCTCATTAAATATATTTAAGACACAATTCGATAGGGTTTTGCATAGTAGGGCAAGAGGCAGGTAGGCGGAGCTGAATCCACAGTCAGATCAGCCATGATTTTATTTTACGGCCAAGCAGGCTCAACAGGACAGATGACTGACTCCTGCTCCTAGTTCTTACGTTCTTAAATGGACAATCAGCTTTTCCTGCTGAGAACTTTCATCAGAACGCTGATGTAGGAAAAGATTTAAAAGATGAGCTTTATTTGTCATATGTGCATTGAAACATACAGTGAAATGCGCGGTTTGCTGCAACGAACAACACATTGTTCCGGGGCAGCCCGCAACTGTTGCCACAGTTCTGTTGCCAACATGGCATGCCCACAATTTACTAACCCCAATCCTGTTGTCTTTGTGGGAGGAAATCGGACTTAAAGGGGACTTTTGCACACAGAGGGTGTGAGTGTATGGAATGAGCTCCCAGAGGAAGTGGTTGAGGCAGGTACAATAGCATCATTTACGAAGCACTTGGACAGGTACGTGAAGGGGTGGGGCTTGGAGCAATATGGGCCGAATGCAAGAAATTGGAACTAGCTGGTTGGTTACCACGATCAGCATGGACTGGATGGGCCAAATGGCTTGTATCTGTACTGTATTGCTCTACAAATACATGTATTGTGTGTGGAATGAACTGCCTGAGAAGATGGTTGACACACGTGCATCAGATTCAAAATCAGGTTTACTATCACTGATGTATGTGGTCAGATTTGTTGTTTTGCGGCTGCTGTACAGTGCAATATATAATAATACTACAAATTACAATAAGGAATGTATACAAGATAAATAAGTAGTGCAAAAAGAGAGTAAAAAATAGTGATGTGGTGTTCATGAATTCAACAACGTTGAAAGTGTACACGAATGGGAAGGTTTTGCAGAGATAGGGGACAGTCATGGGCAGTGGGTCAGCATCAAACAGTTGAGCCAAAGAACCCATTTTCGTGCTGTATGACCTTAATCCTTCGTATGAGAAAGTAGAACTGAGGGGCAACTCAGCCATGAGCCTATTGAGTGACAGGACAGGTGGGAAGGCTGCTTCCAACTCCAGTGTTATGGATGAAGGGCAGAGAGGTACCTGACTGACGTATGTAAGGGTGGACCTGTGCACGTCGGTCCAGGTGTCAGCCTCGGCCCGAGACGTGGACTGTTTATTTCCCTCCTAAACCGCTGAGTTCCTTCAGCATTTTGTATGAGTTTCTGTGGATTTCCAGCACCATTTTGTGTTGATGTACACTGTTACCTGTTTGGGTGCTGACAAATGTGCTGAGTGATCTAACCGAGCAGGCTTGCTGGGTTCAAACACATCTTTGCATTATATTTCCAAAGCATCTAGAGTCAAATAGACAGGTTAAGGATTAAAGACTAGCTTTATTTGTCACATGTAACATTGAGAATTACAGAGAAATGTGTTGTTTGCGTCATGATCAACACAATCCAAGGGTCGCCGCGCTTCCCGCGCTCATGGCCACAGGCTGCTCACCCTAATCCATCTGCCTTGGGCTGTGGGAGGAAACCCATGTAGTCACGGGGAGAACGCACAAACTCCTTACAGACAGTGGCAGGAACGGAACCCCGGTCACTGCTTCTGTAAAGTGTTACACTAACCACTACACTACCATGCTGCTCCAAAAGAATAGTGCACACACTGCACCATTATAATTTATTACTTCTTGAATTAAATGACCAATCTAAACAAATGAAAAAACCCGACAATTCCAACTACAATAAATCGACGACTGCATTGGTGCTGCTTCCTGCACTTGTGCTGAGCTCATCGACTTCATCAACTTTGCCTCCAACTTCCACCTTGTCCTCAAATTTACCTGGTCCATTTCCAACACCGCCCTTCCCTTTCTCGATCTCCCTGTCTCCATCTCTGATATCTTTTATAAACCCACTGACTTTCACAGCTACCTGGACTGTACCTCTTCCCATCCTGTCACTTGTAAAAACACCATCCGCTTCTCTCAGTTGCTCTCTCTCCGCCACATCTGCTCTCAGGATGAGGCTTTTCATTCCGGAATGAAGGAGATGTCATCCTTTTTCAAAGAAAGAGCTTTCCTTCCTCCACCATCAACGCTACCCGCAACCGCATCTCTTCCATTTTATGCATGTCCGCCCTCACCCCATCCTCCTGCAACCCCACCAGGGATAGGGTTCCTCTTGTCCTCAGCTACCACCCCACTAGCTTGAGTGTGTAGCACATACTTATCGCTAACTTCACCATCTCCAGTGAGTTCCCACCACCAAGCACATCTTTCCCTCCCCTGTCCACTTTCTACTTTCCACAGGGATCGCTCCCTATGCGACTCCCTTGTCCATTTGTCCCTCCCCACTGATCTCCCTCCTGGTACTTGTCCTTGCAAGCAGAACAAGTGCCACAGCTGTCCTTACACCTCCTCCCTCAGGGCCCCAAACAGTCCTTCCAGGTGAGGCAACAGTTACCTGTGTGTCTGTTGAGATCATCTGCTGTATCCGGTGCTCCCGGTATGGCTGCCTGTATATCGGTGAGACCCGGCATAGATTGGGAGGATGCTTCGCCGAGTTTCTACGCTCCATCTGTCAGAAAAAGTGGGATTTCCCAGTAGCCACCCATTTCAATTCTACTTCCCATTCCTATTCCAACATGTCAGTCCGTGGCTTCCTCTACTGTCGCGATGAAGCTACACTCAGGTTGGAGGAACAACACCTTATATTCCATCAGGGTAGCCTCCAACCCGATGGCATGAAAACTGATTTCTCAAACTTCCAGTAATTGACACCCCTGCCCCCCTCTCTCCATTCCCCATTCCCATTTCCCTCTCTCACCTTATCACCTTACCTGCCCATCACCTCCCTCTGGTGCTCCTCCCTGTTCCCTTTCTTCCCTGGTCTTCTGTCCTCTCCTATCAGATTCCTCCTTCTCCAGCTCTTTATCTCTTTCACCTATCAGCTTCCCAGTGCTTTACTTCTCCCTCCCCTTTTCCCGGTTTCACCTATCCTCTACCAACTTGTACTTCTTTCCCCCCTCCCCCAATCTTCTTAATCTGACTCTTCATCTTTTTTTACCAGTCCTGATGAAGGGTCTTGACCTGAAAAGTTGATTGTACTCTTTTCCATAAATTCTGCCTGACCTGCTGAGTTCCTCCAGCATTTTGTGTGTGTTACGACAATAAGTGAATGCAAATCATCTACAGACTTCCATAATATTAAAGAATCAGAGTCAGGTTTGTTATGAAATTTGTTGGTTTACGGCAGCAGTACAGAAACATGAAAAGATTACTGTAAGTTACAATAAGAAATATAAAAATTAAATAGGTAATGCAAAAATAGGGAAAAATACTAAGGAAGTGTTCATGGGGTCAATGTCCATTCAGAAATCGGATGGCAGAGGGAAAGAAGCTTTCCTGAAATAATGTGTGTGTCTTCAGGCTCCTCCCTGACGGTAAAAATGAGGAGAGGGTATGTCCTGCGTGATGGGGGTCCTTAATGCTGGATGCTGCCTTTTGAATGTGTCCTCAATGCTGGGGAGGCTAGTGCCCATGATGGAGCTGCCTGAGTTTACCACTTTCTGCTGACTTTTCCAGTCCTGTGCAGTGGCCTCTCCATACCAGACAGTAATGCAATCAGTTAGAATTCTCTCCAGCAGTACATCTGCATGTGTCTTTGGTGTCATACCAAGTCTTCTCCAATTCCTAATGAAATTGCCCATTGCCGTGCCTTTTCCATAATTGGATCAATATGTTGGGCCCAGGATTGATCCTCAGAGATGTTGACACCCAGGAATTTGAAACTGCTCACTCTTTCCACTGCTGATCCCTCAATGAGGACTGGAGTGTGATCCCTCGACTTTCCCTTCCTGAAGTCCGCAATCAATTCTTTGTCTTATTGATGTTGAGTTACAACCTAATGCAGTTTTTTTGTGAACAGTGATATAGGTCGTCGAGCTAGCTTAGATGGAAGTCTTGGTTAGTATGGACCAGTTGGGCTGAAGGGCCTGTTTTCCTGCAAAGTGATTGTATATTAATGGTGAGTTTGGAAAGGTAAATCTTTGAATCTAGCACTTCTATGTGCAGATGATTTAAAGTTACCCTTCGGTCTGTTCCCAAACTGATCAATCTCCTTACGGAAGGACGCTACATGGGGCAGAATTTTTGCAGTTTTGCATTAAGCCCATTTGTTTTGCAACAGTGCTAAGTACCTGTTGTAAAAATTGAGAAATATTATTTGCCCTGCAGCCCCAAGTATATCAGTTATTTATTTAAATTAAATAAGTAGTGTGAAAAGAGAGCGAGAGTAGTTATCACCAAAGGTCAGGATTGAACTGGAGTCTTCCGCACAGACAGACAGTGGCTCTACCCAAAGTACGTGCTCCCCATGACTGTGTGGGACACGAAAATTCAAAGTTCAATGTTCAAAGTATATTTTTTCATTAAAGTATGTATACTTTATACAACCTTAAGATTCATCTCCTTGCAGGTAGCCACAAAGCAAAGAAACCCAATAGAACACACTAAAAAAAGACCATCAAACACCTTATGTGCAGAGAGAATGAAAACAAATCGTGCAAGCTGTAAAAGTAAGCAAATGGAATTCAGAACTGAAGTAGAAGGACAAAGCAGCTGATTCGGGAGCCCGTTATTACAGGCCGTGGCCTCGGTTCAGCATTGAAACAAATAAACCTCATGGAGCGGTGAGCTGATCTGGCCCCTCCCTTGCCTCCAGCCCTGACACCCTGACCCTTTCAATCTGGCCTGGTGCTTAAATCATCCAAACCTGGGGTGGTTCCTTGCTCTCGGACCTGGGCACTTTGATACACTCTCTGGCTACTCTGCTGGTGAAGGTTTGCTGATAAAGGGTCTTGGCCTGAAACATCGACTGTTAATTCCCTCCATAGACATTGCTTGATCTGCTGAGTTCCTTCAGCATTTTGTGTGTGAGTTGCTCCAGTTAAATCCTCTGGATTACTGGCCCAGTAACATAATAACCAGCTCCAACAGAGGCAACCAGCATTTTAACAGGCAAAGGAACCTCATCACCTGCCCCTCAGGTGTGTTTCCTGTGTGGGAGGAAGCTCTGTTCCCCTCAGAACCATTGATCAGTGGTAATTAGTGTCTCCTTTCACCTGTAGCTGAGGCTTTGCAGAGAAATGAGATTAAACTGCAATTAAAGCCATTTCAGGCACTCTGATGAACTCTGACGGGGTTCCAGATGGCTGTCTGCCAGAGTCGAAAGCCTCACTTCAGTCAAATTAATGTTGGAGGTCCTTGTGTTTAATGTAGCTGCAGCTGCCTGCAGGTAGACGCCAGGCCTCTTTAGTCACTGGAGGACTTCACAGGAATACTGCCACCACTGTAATGTCAGAACTGAGGCGGCTAATTCAGGAATAGTACAGTCCTCCAAAAAGCAGGAAAGACAATTGGAATCAGAATCGGGGTTATTGTCACTGACATACAGCACAATGCAAGGCATAAAAATGACTATAAATTACAACATGAATAAATAGATAGGTATTTTAATAGATAGATAATAGATAGATAGATGGAGAGATAGATTCTATATAGATAGATGAACAGATGATCATGGGTTCAAGAACCATTCAGAAATCTGATGGAAAAGGGGAAGAAGCTGTTCCTGAATTATTGAGTGTGTGCCTTCAGGCACCTGTGCCTCCTCCCTGATGGTCGCAATGAGAAGGGGGCATGTCCTAGGTGGTGAGTGTCCTTAATGGTGGATACCACTTTCACGAGGCACAGCCTTTTGAAGATGTTTGCCTCAGGAGTATACTGCTTAAAAATCGTTTCAGACGATCTTGCATATTGGTAAATTAAGTTACTAAATTAAGGTTGTCATAGTTGGGGGTGGTAATGGAGACAAGCTCCCACTACCTAGTAAATGCTCCCAATGTCATGTGTCTCTAACGGCCTCTGACAACCAAGTCCAGCTCCTGGCCTTCACGTGTGGCTTAGCTACCAGGTCTGACAGAGCCGTTTTTACTGACAGGAGAACGGGCAAAGGTGGGTTACTGGTGCCTTAAAACAAGTCACTTTGGGCAGATAGGGCTCATCAGCTCATCCAGAAGAAGGAAAATGCTAATCTCAAACCTCTGCTTCCTTGCGGCTATACCCACTCACGGGGAAGGCTTTGTGAGCAAACCCTGAGGGAAAAATCCGTGGCTGGAGTTCCTAAGGCAATCCTGCACTGAGTTCAACACTGACTAGCAACTCCTGCAACAATTTCTGCCACTGTCTGTAAGGAGTTTGTACGTTCTCCCCATTACCACCTGGATTTCCTCGGGGTGCTTTGGTTTCCTCCCACGTTCCAGAAATGTACAGATTAGCAGGTGAATAGGTTTTTCGGGTGCAATTGGGCTTGTTAGGCCAGAAGGGCCTGTTGCTGTAGTGTATCTGTAAAGCCAGAAAGTGCATTGCAGGCAGACAATCAGCTGCAAGGGCCCATGATGACAGACATCCCACCTCTCCCGGAAGTTCCGGGAGTCTCCCGCATTTCGATAGTGGCTCCTTGACGCCCGGAAATTACATACAATATCCCAGAAATAGATTTTTTTGAGAGGGAGAGCGAGCATCCTGATTGGTCTCTCTTCGTGCTAAGAGTGGTCCCCATCCACTGGGCCGCAAGGAAACGTTATGAGTTGGCGGTATGAGTCAGCTGCACCTTTCCTCATTCCTTGTCATGCACTGTTGAGCTCGAACGCACACGAGGTCATTACGCACGCGTCATCCGTCTCAGCGCGGGAAGGAGATCAACTCCTCGAGCTTGCAAATGACGGTGGGCTGAAAAGTGTGTTTGACATAACATCTCTGCCGGCATTCTGGATCAAAGTCAAGGCTGAATATCCTGAGATAGCCACGATAGCACTGAAAACGTTGCTTCCATTTCCAACATCATATGGCTGCGAAGCAGAGTTTTCTGCAATGAATGCAACGGAAACCAAATTGCGGAATAGACTGGACATAAGGAACCCCCTTCGAGTATCGCTGTCTCCCATCACCCCTCGATAGGACCATCTTGTTGCAGGAAAACAAGCCCAGGACTCCCCCTGATTCAGCGATATTGGTGTGTTGCAATGATTTTATATGTTCATACGGGGAAAATATGTGCTGTGTGTTTAATATCCAAACGTTACTTAAAATGTTATGATGCTATTGACTTATCACCGATATTCCGGCTGTGATTAACACCCCCCCCACCCCCCCCCCCCCCCCCGGTCGGCCGGTCAGCAAGAACATTGTCAATACTAAACCGGTCTGCGGTGCAAAAAATGTTGGGGACCCCTGCTAAGTAGACATCAGTTTTCTCTGTGGGCGGGCTTTACAGTCGACCTCAAAAATAATGACAGTGTTGCTCGCTGCACTGTTTGCAACAGTGACTTTTCTACTGTCCATGGTGGGTTAAAATGTAAAAGACATGTTGAGGTGAGTTTAACAGGTGTCATTCGTTCATTAGCATAGCTAACGTTATTTAAACTAGCTGGCTGGCTGCTAAACTCCCTGTAGACTTGCTTAAAGTTGTAATAGAATAAACATGATAATATAATATAAGTACATATTTTAATGTCACATTTTCTGCATATACCCAATTTGGTTTACAGATCAGACAAAATAACAAAATCACTAAACAAAGTATTACATACACCCTTGGAGGTCGATGGGACGGGGACGGGGGGGGGTGATATGGGGTTGTGGGGGGGTGGGGGTGCTACCTCCCTGAAATGGTGGAGATACCTCCCTGAAATGACTTTTTGCAAGGTGGGTTATCTGTGATGAGGTAGATTGTGAAGTCAAGAGTCTACCTTGTTGTACTGGGGAACTGTTCAATAGTCTTACAGCAGTGGGTTAGAAGCTGTCCGTGAGCCTGGTACTTGCCTTCAGGCCTTTGTATCTTCCGCCTGGTAGGAGAGGGGAGAAGAGAGAGTCCCCAGGGTGGGAGGGGTCTTCGGTTATGCTGACTGCTTTACTGAGGCAGTGGGACGTGTGGACAGGCCCCATAAGAGGAGAGGCTGTTTTCTGTCACATGCTGAGCTGTGCCCACAACTCCCTTGTGGTCATAGTCTCTCTACCAAGACAGGGTGCATCCAAATCTACACAGGAGAGTGGATGGTGTCACTGGTTTTACTTAAAATAAGACCAGACGAAATGGGGCAGTTAAGCATGCTTCGTGGTAACCTTGGTAGATTTGACTAATTTGATTGTAGATGAATGGTTTATAATTAACTCTCCTCCACTCACTGCTTTTTTTCCCCTGATAAAATTGTCTTGCTTTAACTGGTAGAAGTTCCTGTTGTTTTTGTTCAATAGTTTATTTGATAGGTTAATAGATTAATGATTCAAGATTATTTAGCGTAATTTCCAGTGCACAGGTGTAAAGGAGAATGAAATAATTGTTACTCTGGATGCAATGCAGCATCAAAAAAACACAAAAAGATAATAAACACAATAATAAAAAAACACAATAAATATAAACGTATAAGATAGCTTAAATGCATAGATTGATAGACGCAGGAGTGTCTGTACATAAGGTGACTCTGACGGGGAATAATAAATTAGTGGTGATGGAGTGCACCACAATAGACTGTGCTGTACAATAATCATCAGACCCTGGGGCCCATACTAATCTCCACCACCGGTTCATCTGTCAGCAGAGGCAGTGCACAGTCCAACAAACAGTGCAAATGACTGTCTTAGATGTTTTCTCTTGTGATCGCAAGACTCTGTTGGACATTGGTAACGTCGGGTTCACTGGTTCATTGGCAAGACGGACGGCAGGGGAACTGTGTATCTTGTTCACTCTGTGGAAGGCAAGCTGGATTGTGTTTGTCTGCATCTGCATTAGCACATGATGAGGAACTGCTGCATACTTGTTCTTGCAGAAACATGGCTCCAGGACAACATCCCATGCACCACCAATCTACAGACCATGACACTCAGGATCATGAGCTATATATTTTTTGAGTCTGTATGTTTTTATTTCTGCTATAATAATTATACGTGCTATAAGTGTAGTGTGTTGTGGGTGACTGTTAGTTCTGTGTTTTCCACCTTCGCCCCAGAGGAGCCCTGTTTGGCTTGGCTGTTTTCATGTGTATGGTTGATTGACAATTAAACTTGAAACTTAAATATTCTGTGTCCAGAATTGATGGTTATCCGACAATGATGGTCGTTCTTGTGCAGTTCATCTGCTATGGACCTGAAGGTTGCTGTAGAGTCCAAATCTTGGGCAGCAAACTCATTCACAGTGAGGACAGAGGAACTGTGCTGATTCCGTTGAAGGAATTACTGCCGCAGCCTCCCATCGCTCTTGGGCAGCCAACAGTCGTACCAAGTCATGCCATCCAGTCTGGTCTTGTGCACACTGTTCCAGCTGCTTTGGAGCGAGTCCAGCATACTACTCAATGTTTGGATGGATACTTAAGCACTGCGCCGAATCAGAAAGGTGAGATACGGGCCGAATCAAGGCAGTAGAGTCCAGGCACCAGAGCGGATCGAGGCGACTGAACCCCAGTGCTTGGATGGAGATTTAAATGTGGTGCCAGATTGAAAAGATCATGGCGGAGGGGCCTGAGGCAGGGGACAGACTGGTTCAGATTGCTGCTCCACCAAGTTTACTCAGCTCTGCACTGAACTGTGCTGAACTACAGGACCCTCTTGCGGACTTCGGTTCAGAACGCTATTTGCTTGCAGGTTTTTTCCCTCTGCACATTGGGTGTTCAACAGTCTTTTTTTAATATATGAGTTCTTCTGGGTTTCTTTGTTTTGTGGCTGCCTGTTAGGAGTCCAATCTCAGGGTTGTATAATGTCTACATACTTTGAATCTTTGAATATGCGATGTTAGCTTTCACACAATCTTTGAACCTCTTACCAGCCTACCTTGGTTCCTCTTGCCCAGAGGTAGCACAGCGCACCATATGGTAGCTGCTTGAGGATTCCAGAGTCCTCTATGTGTATGACATGTCCTGTCCATTGAAGCTGGGCTTTCAGGATCATGGCTTGATGCTCGTGTCGAGAGCCTCCAGCTTTGTGACTTGCTTCTGCCAGCAGATGCCAAGGATCAACCTCAGACAATAAAATCTTACAAATAAGCCTGGCTTAAGTTGAGCTCGCAACTAGCGTACGGCTTTCTTAGACAACTTAGTCATTCTTCTATGAGGACCACTTGTCCTGACTGAGTGGTGCCAGGAACTCGGAGTGGTACTCAGCTCAGCACACTTTGATGTTTCCTTCAGGTCGTCGGTGCTCAGACACAGATTAATATTGGCTGAACCACAAACTGACTTGGTCCTGAAACTGGCAGTGACCCAAAGGCATCGGTTCTGGGTATCTGGCACCACTCAGGCGGGATAAGAGGTCCTCGTTGTGAAAGATTAAATGAAAGGATGCCTAATAAAGCAGTTCGCTAGCTCTGAGCTTAGTTTAAGCCAGGTTTATTGTCATATGCACTGGTGCAATGAAAATCTTACTTGCCGGAGCATCACAGATAAATAGTGTAGTGGTTAGTGTAACACTTTATTGCTCCAGGGCCTGGAAGATCAGGGTTCAATTCCAACCTCTGTCAGTAATGAGTTGGTATGTTCTCAGGGGGCTGTGGTTCCCCCCCACATTCCAAAGATATACAGGTTAGGGTTAGTAAGTTGCGGACACACCAGAAGCACGACAACACTTGCAGGCTTCCCCCTGCACATCCACAGATTGTGTTGCTTGTTGATGCAAACAATTCATTTCACTCTGTTTTGACGTACATGTGACAAGCAAAACTAATGGAAGGACAAACCAAGGTAGAACATACAAGGTTAATGGTAAGGCACTGAGGAGTGCAGTAGAACAGGGGGATCTGGGAATACAGATACAAAATTCCCTAAAAGTGGCGTCAGGTAGACAGGGTTGTAAAGAGAGCTTTTGGTACATTGACTTTTATTAATCAAAGTATTGAGTATAAGAGCTGGAATGTTATGATGAGGTTGTATAAGGCATTGGTGAGGCCGAATCTGGAGTATTGTGTTCAGTTTTGGTCACCAAATTACAGGAAGGATATAAATAAGGTTGAAAGAGTGCAGAGAAGGTTTACAAGGATGTTGCCAGGACTTGAGAAACACAGTTACAGAGTACCAGCCAGGAATTTAGTTACTGACCCTCTCCACCTCTGATCCCTTGAAGAGGACTGGCTCATTGACCTCTCGTTTCCCTCTCCTGGTCTATGATCAGTTCCTTGGTCTTGCTGACTTTGAGTGAGTGGTTGTTGTTATGACACCACTCAGCCAAATTTTCAGCCTCTCTGTACGCTGATTCATCACCACCTTTCATATGGCCCACAACTGTGCTGTCATCAGCAATTATGTACATGGTGTTGGAGCTGTACTAGTCACAGGTGCAAAGTGAGTAGAGCAGGGGGTAAGCACACAGCCTAGTGGTGCACCTGTGCTGATGGAGATTCCTCTTCCTCTTTCTCTGGCAGTTCATTCCAAATTCTGACCACTCTCTGTGAGAAAGAAGTGCCCTTTTGACTTACTCCTTTTTTAAAACCCATGCCCTCTTGATTTTCCCCTTCCCTGGGGAAATGACTGTATACACTCTCCCTATCCTATGATATATCTCTATAAGATCACCCCTCAGACTCCTATGCTGCAAGGAACAAAACCCTAGCCTGCCCACCCTCTTGCTTTAACACAAATCCTTGAGTCCTGAGTTGTAGGATGTCTTCTTCTTCTTCTTCTTCTCCTCCTCCTCCTCCCCCTCCTCCTCCCCCTCTTTCTTCTCTCTTCTTCTGCTTCTATTTCCGGCTGTTTAGACACATCTAGGTGTATTACAGCCCTCCGCAGGATGTATAATTAATTATAGAACTTCAAGGAACTCAAATTCTCGAATACAACCTAGTCTCACGTATAAACTGAATGATAGACTCTTCAATCAGATGTTGGTTCTCTTGCTGGCCAAACAAAGATTTAATAGAAAACCAAAGTAAATTTAAGCCAGATAGCCTCTTGAACAACACGCTTCTTTCAATTTTGTATCGATTACAGCTCAGCAACACATGCTGGACTGTCTCTGGACTACCACAGTCACATAATCCAGTAGGATGCTTTCCTATTATCCTTAAATAATAGTTTAGCCCACAATGCCCCAACCTAAGTCTTGTAAATTTCACCATATCTCTATGACTTAAAAGGTAACAGTCTGAGACCTTTTTAACTAGTGGGTGACTAGAAAAATAATGCCTACCCCTTAATTCATTTTTCCAATCCTCCTGCCACTTCTTCTCTATACCTTTTTTAATCCTGCTTCTCAATCCTGCTGTGCCTAGGTGAACCCTAATTTCTGCTTGCCTGCTCTGTAAGGAAGACTTTGCAATGCCATCCACAATTTCATTTCCCTCCACCCCAGCATGCCCAGGTATCCATGAAAATCTAACTGCACAACCCATCTTCCCTACTCTAAACAACACTGAAAGAGAGTTGTAGGACTGTTGAGTCAATCTCTTTATGAAACTACGCTCAGTGGCACTTTATTAGGTACACCTGTACACCTGCTCATTAATGCAAATATCCTATCAGCCAATCATGAGGCAGCAACTCAATGCAGATTTGATCAAGAGGTTCCGTTGTGGTTTAGGCCAAACATCAAAATGGGGAAGGAATGTGATCTAAGTGACTTTGACTGTGGAATTATCATTGGTGCCAGACGGGGTGGTTTGAGTATCTCAGAAACTGTTCATCTCCTGGGATTTTCACATATAACACCCTCTGAGGTTTACAGCGAATGGTGCAAAAAAATCCAGTGAGTGGGAGCTCTGTGGGGAAAATGCCTTGTTAATGAGAGAAGTCAGAGGAGAATGGCCAGACTGGTTCAAACTGACAGGAGGCGATAATAACTCAATTAAGCACATGTTATAACAGTGTTGTGGAGAACAGAATGCCTGTACACACAACACGTCGGACCTTGAAGTGGATGGGCTACAGCAGCAGAAGAACACAAATGTACAGTCAGTGGCCACTTTAGGTACAGGAGAAATGACTTTTCCAT
Organism: Mobula birostris; assembly: GCF_030028105.1. NCBI lineage: Eukaryota > Metazoa > Chordata > Chondrichthyes > Myliobatiformes > Myliobatidae > Mobula > Mobula birostris. The sequence continues at coordinate 5,087,962 of NC_092378.1, read as the reverse complement.
TGTAATGAATACTCTTCACCCTTCACCCACATGAATAAACTGCACTGAAGTGCCCATAGTGTATTCACGTAGTGTAATGCTTTACTTAACAAAGCATTTACAAATTCATTTATTTCTCAAATTAATTTTATTTATCACATGTATTTTGAAACACAGTGAATTGTGTTATTTGCGTTCACAACCGACACAACCTAAAGATGTGTTTGATTGTTTATTTCTCCCTATAGATGCTGCCTGACTTGCCAAGTTCCTTCAGCACTTTATGTGTGTTGTTCAAGAATTTGCAACAAACTGCACCCCTCCCTCTCGCTGTGGTGCGGCGTTGAGGGCTCTTTTAGCTCGTGCATAATACACAGACAATGTGGTGTTGGAAAGTTGTCCAAGCTAATGTCATGCATACACGAGGAATTCTGCAGATGCTGGAAATTCAAGCAACACACATCAAAGTTGCTGGTGAACGCAGCAGGCCAGGCAGCATCTCTAGGAAGAGGTGCAGTCGACGTGTCAGGCCGAGACCCTTCGTCAGGACTAACTGAAGGAAGAGTTGGTAAGAGATTTGAAAGTGGGAGGGGGAGGGGGAGATCCAAACTGATAGGAAAAGACAGGAGGGGGAGGGATGGAGCCAATGTCATGCATCCTGCCTTGTTTTGCCCGACAGAACACCCTCCTGACCCAGCGCCCTTTATGGAGATCAGATACAGGTATCCCCCACTTTTCGAACATTCGCTTTATGAAACCTCACTGTTACGAAAGACCTACATTAGTACCCTGTTTTCGCTTTCAGAAGGTGTTTTCACTGTTACGAAAAAAATTCAGTGCACGAAAAAAATCAGCGCGAGATAAAAAGCAGCGCGCGCTCCGAGTAGCTGCTCTTCCCCGATTCAGAACGGCATTCTCGCCACTGTTGCTTTAACACGAGCCTGTGAGCAGTCGTTTGCAAGATGAGTTCTATGGTGTCGGAAAAGCCTGAAAGAGCTCGTAAAGGTGTTACACTTAGCGTAAAACTAGACATTATTAAGCGTTTTGATTGTGGTGAACGAAGCAAGGACAAAATGAGTTTGGCTTGTGGAAGTTGACGAAGATGATGTTGAAGAGCTTTTGGCATCCCATGACCAAGAACTGATAGATGAAGAGCTGATGCGATTGGAAGAGGAAAGGATAACAATCGAAACCGAATGAGTAATGATAAAGTACGACTTTAATTTTGAAAGGGTACGTAGGTTTAGGGGATATTTGCAAGATTCTTTGAGTCCTTACAAAGAATTGCATGATAGAAAAATGCGCGAGGCTCAGCAGTCAAGCAAGCCTTCCACATCAGCCACAGCAGACGACGAACCTCGACCTTCGACATCAAGGCGGGCAGTCATAGGAGAAGATGAGCTGCCTGCCCTGATCGACGATGAGATGACACCCCTGTGTCCCACCACCCTAACACCCAGGCCGCAGACAGATACTGTACCGATTCGCGGAGAATGCAGCAGTAGCTGGGAGGCACACAGCACATCTTTAAGAAAAAAGCCGAAATAAGCATGCTAATTATAATTGTCGGCCCAGATCAGAGGCGATGCAATCGGCAATCGGCACTGATCTGGGCCGACAATTACGTGTCGGGCAGCACGTGATTAATTAGCATGTTTATTTCGGCTTTTTTCTTAAAGATGTGCTGGGTGCGTCCCAGCTACCGCTGGACCCCTGTGTGCTTCGTGGCAATGTATCGGTTGGTGGCTTGGAGGGTGGGGGCCACTGCACCACCCAGCCTGCGACGACTCAGCCTAACACACCATCATCAGTGTGCTCTGCGCTGTCCCGATTCCGGTAAGTGATACTACACTGTACATACATTATTTCTACTTTATATCGGCTGTGTATTTTTACGTGTTATTTGGTATGATTTGGTAACTTCATAGTTTAAAGGTTACTGGAGAGTGCTTACGCCGTGTTTTTGCCAGCAGCGCTTGTGTGAGATTTTCTGCCGACACAGCGCTTGCGTGAGATTTTCGCTACGGAGATCTGTGCTGGCAATGATTGTGGAAAAGTATTTCTACTTTATATAGGCTGTGTATTTATCATATCATTCCTGCTTTTACTATATGTTACTGTTATTTTAGGTTTTATGTGTTATTTGGCATGATTTGGTAGGTTATTTTTGGGTCTGCGAATGCTCACAAAATTTTCCCATATAGATAAATGGTAATTGCTTCTTTGCTTTACAACATTTCGACTTACAAACCGTTTCATAGGAACGCTCGACCTTTGGATGGTGGGGGAAACCTGTATATGAGTACTTTGATAGTAACTTTCACTACAGACCTGATTGCACTAATCCACTGTGCTCCTCAGACCTTTGCAGTCAACTGTCCCCAGAGCCTACCACGCACTCACACACAGTTGGCAGAAGGAACGAGTTCTGATGATCCCCGGGTTCACAAATCGGTGAGTTTGGTGTTTGAAGCTTAGTGTTTGGCGTCCTGTCATGGGCGAATCCGAAGTTCGAGGCCTAATGCTTGGTGATCAGTGTGTGCTGGGATCAATGCTGGTACAGGTAATCAAGGCCCAGGGCTTGAATCTGAAGTACAGAGGTTGTGGCCTGGAGCTGAGTCTGCAAATACCTCCTTGTAAATTACAGTGTAAATTAAACACAGTGCAAATTAAACTAAATGTCTTCTGCCACATCCCTCCATATTTATATGTCTATCTAACAGCCTTTAAATGCCACTATCATATCTACATCCACCGCCACCGTTCCTGGTACCCTCTGATCTCTATGGAAAAAAACTTGCCTTGCACATCCCCTTTAAACACTCCCCCCATCATCTGTTGGATCCGACTGCTTAATTCTTAGATTAGACTATTTAATTATTATTTTCTTTTCAGTTTAACAATTATTTGTCTGCTTGTATTTTATAAACATACTTACATGCAAATAACTGCTTACTATGCTTCCTGGTGATGATAGTCTGTATATGCAAGTTCAGTGTATCCCCTTGTGGTTATATTGGTATAATTCTGGAAAGTTCTCTTGGTGATGAATTATTTGAATAAGAGCTTTTTCTTTGGTTAACTCTCATATACAAATTTGAATGGAATTTTCTTTACCTGTGTACAATAAGAGAGCAGCCTCTTAGTCCCTTTAATCTTTTGACTCTCCCATTCTTCAACTATTAGACCTCTATCACTGTCTGTTTTCCGTTCTCTCTTTATCCTATTAGTGCTTACTAATCATGAAGCAACAAGTTTTGTGCCTCTTTCCTGATTTCTGAAAGAACCTTGGATTAAACCATTAGAATCCAGCACAACTTAAGTGTTTGTCCTCTAGTACTTGACATTCCTACTCTGGGAGAAAGATACTGACTATCCACCTTGTGTATGACTCCCATAATCTTACGAACAAGGGGGCAAGGGGGCATAATTTTGAAGTGATTGGAGGAAAGTATAGAGGGGATATCAGAGGCAGTTTTTTTAAACAGAGATTGGTGGGTGCACGGAATGCCCTGCATAAGTGGAGGTAGAGGCAGATACATTGGGGCATTTAAAAGATTCTTAGATAGGCACATGGATGAAAGAAAAATGGAGGGCTGTGTGGGAGGGAAGGGTTAGATTGACCTTAGAGAAGGTTAAAAGGTCAGCACAGCATCGTGGACTGAAGGGCATGTACTGTACTATTTCTGCTTGGGGAGAAAAAAAGATTCTGACTGTCTTTAAAGAAAAAGATTTGTTTTATTTATCACATGTACATCAAAATGTTAAAGCATACAACCACCACCACGACTTTATCATTTCCTGTCAGAGTCACCTTACGTATAGACACTTCTGCATGAGTGTCACTTCATGGACATACATTCAATCCATGTATATCAGCTATCTTATATGGTTATATTTATTGTGTCATTTTATCACTGCATTCTTTGTTTTATTGTGTGTTTTTTAATCAGAATCAGGTTTAATATCACCAGCATATGTTGTGAAATTTGCTAACTCTGCAGGCAGCAGTACGATGCAATACATAATAAAAGGAAAAAAATTGTGAATGACAGCAAGTATATATATATCTAATTAAATTAAATATGTAGTGAAAAAATAGAAATAAAAAAGTAGCGAGTAAAAAAAGTGTTCATGGGTTCATTGCCCAATCAGAAATCTGATGGCAGAGGGGAAGAAGCTGTTCCTGAATCGCTGAGTGTGTGCCTTCAGGCTTCTGTACCTCCCCCCTGATGGTAGTGATGAGAAGACGGCATGTCCTGGGTGATGGGGGTCCTTAATGATGGATGCCACCTTTCTGAGGCATCGTTCCTTGAAGGTGTCCTGGATACTGTGAAGGCTAGTGCCCATGATGGAGCTGACTAAGTTTACAATTCTCTGCCTCAGGTCTGGAGTAAGAATTATTTCACCTTCTTTATAGTACTGGAAATGACATTAAACAATCTTAATCCTTGACTCTTGAAATGCATCAAATCTACCCTATCTGTGCCTCTCATAATCTTATGAAGTCACATCAGGTCTCTGCCGCTCCAATGAGAACAATCCGAGGCTTGTCCGACCTCTCTACTGAGTTCATACACTTTATCCAGGCAGCATCCTGGTAAACCTCTTCTGCACCCTCTCCAAAGCCTCCACAACACGTAACATCTGTTATGTGCCAAGGGACTGCGACATAAAAAGGGTTGTGCAGCGACAAACCTCAGCCGCAATTCGGGAAGCTGCATTGCTTTGAAAAAGATACCAACCCCTATGGAGAAAACAATTGCTTCCTATGGAAATAGGAAATAAAAGGACTTTGACCCGCAGTGCCCTGTGCTGGAATGAGGCACAGCTACCCCTGTGGAAACGTAGCAAAGTCTCCCTGCAACCAATCACGCAGCCTCAGCCCTTAGCTACCACCGAGACTGTTGCTATTTGTACTTCCTTTTAATCTGTCACATGGCTGACCAAACAGTCCCGCACAATATGGCACGCACATTTCTTCATCAGTCCCGGCCCGGGGGAAGATTAGTGAGTTGTCACTTGTCTCTGCCTTTGCCCGGCCCCTTGCCTTTGAACAGCCAAGCCTCGTCGAGACAGGAGAGAGCCGAGAGAGGTGTTTTATTTTCCATTAAAATATTCTTGTCTCTTTACCCTGTTACAGGTCCACAAATGAGTAAAGACAAGCCATTAATTTATTCGTCCCGTGTCACGGTCCATGCGATATACACATTGTACACAGTACATGGTAGACGTGCCATGGGCCACCATGGTAGCAAAGCGATTAGAGCAATGCTATTACAGTCCAGTTTAGTGTTCAACACCAGCGCCATCTCTAAGGAGTTTTTACGTCCTTCCCGTATGCACTTTCCACCCGGTGCCCTGGTTTTCTCCCACAGTCTAAAGACATCCCAGTAAGTAGGTTAACTGGCCATTGTAAGTGGTCCTGTGATTAGGCTTGGGTTAAATAGGTGAGTTGCTGGGTGGTGCAGCTCGTTGGGCCAGAAGGGACTGTTCCACTCTATGTCTCTAATTAAAAGTAAATAAATTAAATAAGATTTTTTAAAGAATAGCTTTATATGTCATATCCCAATCCTTTTGCCCATTATTTTATTCCCATTTGACTACATTGGAAATGTATAATTCTATGTCTTGCCTATGTAAAAGTCTGTCTAAATGCCTCTTAAACGTACTAACTATATCTCATTTTACCACCTCCTTTGACAGAAGATGATTAGATTTCTTTGTCAAAAGAAACAGTGAAATGGCGTTAAATAAAATCAGCAAGGATTGTGCTAGGGCAGCCCACAAGTGTCACTATGCTTCCAGCGCCAACATAGCATGCCCAAGGGTCATGAACTTTAACCCTGGAATTTGGAATGTGGGAGGAAACGGAAGCACCGGGAGGAACTCTACCCAGTCACAGGGAGAATGTGCAACTTCCTTACAGACAACGGCAGGAATCAAGCTCCATCTTACAGCTGGCTGCAGAAGATCATTATGTGAGCCGTTAAATTAGCACACCAGCCTACAAGTACCAGGTAAAGTTGGTCAAGAGTATCCTGCATTACCATGTTATATATGGGGGTGTCATCTCATCGTCGATCAGGGCAGGCAGCTCATCTACCATGTTATAGATATTATATCAACCCATAAATATATGAGTTGAGTGGAGATTCTTTGCAAGGCATCGACCCTGGACAGCATCCAGGTTGCAATAGAGGTTTCCCCCGCCATCCGAAGGTAGAGCGTTCCTATGAAACGGTTCGTAAGCCAAAATGTCATTAAGCGAAGAAGCAATTACTATTTATTTATATGGGAAAATTTTGAGAGCATTCGCAGACCCAAAAATAACCTACCAAATCATGCCAAATAACACATAAAACCTAAAATAACAGTAACATATAGTAAAAGCGGGAATGATATGATAAATACACAGCCTATATAAAGCAGAAATACTTTTCCACAATCATTACTGAACTGTTCTCCGTAGTGAAAATCTCACGCAAGCGCCGTTGGCAAAAACACGGCGCAAGCGCTCTCCAGTAATCTTTAAACTATGAAGCTGCCAAATCATACCAAATAACACGTAAAAATACACAGCCTATATAAAGTAGAAATAATGTATGTACAGTGTAGTGTCACTTACTGGAATCAGGACGGCGCAGAGCACACTGATGATGGTGTGTTAGGCTGAGTCGTCGCAGACTGGATGGTGCAGTGGCGCCCACCCTCCAAGCCACCAACCGATACATTGCCGCGAAGCACACAGGGGTCCAGCGGTAGCCGGGACGCACCCAGCACATTTTTAAGAAAAAAGCCGAAATAAACATGCTAATTAATCACGTGCTGCCCGACACGTAATTGTCGCCCCAGATCAGTGCCGATTGCCGATTGCATCGCCTCTGATCTGGGCCGACAATTACGTGTGGGGTGGCACCTAATTAATTAGCATGCTTATTTCGGCTTTTTTCTTAAAGATGTGCTGTGTGCCTCCCAGCTACTGCTGCATTCTCCGCGAATCGGTACAGTATCTGTCTGCGGTCTGGGTGTTAGGGTGGTGGGACACAGGGGTGTCATCTCATCATCGATCAGGGCAGGCAGCTCATCTTCTCCTATGACTGCTCGCCTCGATGTCGAATGTCGAGGTTCGTCTTCTGCTGTGGCTGATGTGGAAGGCTTGCTTGACTGCTGAGCCTCGCGCATTTTTCTATCATGCAATTCTTTGTAAGGACTCAAAGAATCTTGCAAATATCCCCTAAACCTACGTACCCTTTCAAAATTAAAGTCGTACTTTATCATTACTCATTCGGTTTCGATTGTTTTCCTTTCCTCTTCCAATTGCATCAGCTCTTCATCTATCAGTTCTTGGTCATGGGATGCCAAAACCTCTTCAACATCATCTTCATCAGCTTCCACAAGCCAGACTCATTTTGTCCTTGCTTCATTCACCATGATCGAAACGCTTAATTATGTCTAGTTTTACGCTGTGTAACACCCTTACGAGCTCATCCAGACTTTTCCGACACCATAGAACTCATCTTGCAAACGACTGCACACAGGCTCATGTTAAAGCAATGCTGGCGAGAATGCCGTTCTGAATCCGGGAAGAGCGGCTGCTCGGGGCGCGTACTGAATTTTTTATCGCGCGCTGAATTTTTTTCGTAACAGTGAAAAGACCTACTGAAAGCGAAAACAGGGTACTAATGTAGGTCTTTTGTAATGGTGAGGTTTTGTAAAGCGAACGTTCGTAAAACGGGGGACACCTGTATCACCATCTAAAACCCCTGAGATTCATTTTCTTGTGGGCATACACAATAAATCCAAGAAACACAATAGAATCAATCAAGGACCTTACCCACCAGGACGGACAACCAGTGTGTTAAAGGCAACAAAGTGTGCAAATACAAAAGGAAAGAAAAGTAATAATAAATAAATAAGCAATAAATATCGAGAAAATGTGATGATACTGAGTCCTTAAAAGTGAATCCGTAGTTTGCGTGAAAAGCTCAGAGTTGGAGTGAGTGAAGTTGGGTGAAGTTATCCCCTCTGGTTCAAGGGCCTGATGGTTGAGGGGGTTGAGGGGTAATGGCCTGCATGTGACTCCAGACACAACAAGCCCATGTGGGTGATCCTCAAAGGAACTTTCAGACAATCAGAGCACTTCGAAAAGGCGGCATCCATCATTAAGGACTCCAGTCACCCAGGACATGCCCCCTTCTCATTGCTACCATCAAGGAGGAGGTACAGGACCCTGAAAGCACACACTCAACAATTCAGGAACAGCTTCTTCCCCTCTGCCATCTAATTTCTGAATGGACATTGAACCCATGAACACTACCTTACTATTTACCTTGCTCGACATTTCACAACATATGCCGGTGATATTAAATTCGATTCGGATTCTGGTGTCTGAAGGCCTCAGTCTCCTGTGGTCTCCAGGCCACCGGAGGATGGAGATCATTCTAGAAGAAAATTAGATTGGGACAGTTAAAAGAAAACAATACAGTGAGGCGGTTACCATAGAACTGATGGGCCAAATGGCCTGTTTCCGTGCTATATGACTCCAAAACTCTAATATAAATACAATTCTTAAAATTCACTTTTAAGTCTTCGCTTGTCTTAATTTTCTTCCTTTTATTTTTACACGCTGACTGGCTCACTTCCATCGTACAGGCCTGCTGAGACTGGCGTGTGGCTTTAGTTGGCAAGGCTGGGCACCTTGCACCCCGTTGCCACCCTCACGCCTTGGCATCCCCCAATGAGCAGGACTGAATAACTCCAGCCACCAGGCTCGAGGCTTCTGGACGATGAAAGGACGTGCATTATTTGGCTGCTGTGTTGCCAGTGGTTACGGCGGGCCCTAGCAGTCTCCCTTTATTTTAATTAAAAAGAGCGAGCTCGTTAATATTTACCATTGAGAAGTGTTTGTGATAACAAGCAGAACTTAAAAATGCTCCAAAAAAAGGACGCGGACTGAAAATACTTATCTTGATGATTTGATTGAAATGGCTGATAAGTTGTGCTGTTTCCATAGTGCCCTCCTTAGATTCCCCCTTTAATATAATTAGTCCTGAAGATTTATGAATACAACTGTTGATTCATGATCATTTTTAACTGTTGAGCTGAAAGGTCTCATTCCAGATGTCCCTGTTTACACCGTTTAAGCGTCTAGTGAAGGGACAGGACGCTGTCACACTTGTTAATTCTTGACGAAGGCCACTCTGTAGAGGTCTTGGCTTTGACCCCAGATGCCAAAGTTCAAGGTTCATCAGCCAAAGCATCTCAATAGCTGCAGGATTGACCCTTGACCAACCACAGGACTCGGCTCTACTATGTGGGCATTTGGTGTTTAAATATAAGTCAATCCTTGATATAATTCTCTCTTTTATTTTCCTTAAAATCTCAGTCCGGACATGGAGAGAAGAGGATGTCTGTGACCAGACGTGAAAGGAAAACATACATATTGATCGAGAGCTCTGGTACCGTGGCAACGGCCAAGATGTATTATGTTCTGGGAGGTGGGTGGAGAGAGGCCAAATGATTAGTTGTTGAGGCCCCCTCTCTCCAGCTCCCTTCCACCAGGGCTCGGAAATGTGCTGGATTTTGTTCGGACTGTTGCATCGCTCTTTCAAAAGCATCCCCTGATTTCCCTCTCCTCCCTCACTTCTAGCAAAAGCCACTAACCTCAGAAACTCTCTATGATTCAATTATAACTGCAGTCTGACATCTATACTTGTGCGATTAACTGCGCTATCCCCTGACCCACAGCATCAGCACATCAGCCAGCTGAATTCAGAGTTCCTCGTTCCACCAAGGGAGAGTGGGGGAATTCCTTGGATGGTGATCCATGTCAGCTGGCATTCAGGAGGTTCCGGGTTCAAGTCTCTTGGTTCTGGTTGCCTACCTAGACGAAGGAAATTGATAAGATTGTAAGAGTGCGGTGAAAATTTACAAGGATGTTGCCAGGACTTGAGGACATGAGTTATAGGGAGAGGCTGAATAGGCTAGGAGTTTATTCCCCGGAGTGTAGGAGGATGAGAATGACAAACAGGAACAAAAGCCTGAAAGCACGTACCACTAGGCTCAAGGACTGCTTTTGCCCCACTGTTATTTTATATTTTTTTATAAATTTAGCGATACGGGGTGGAGTAGGCCCTTCTGGCCCTTTGAGTCGTGCTGCCCCAGCAACCCCTGACAAACCCTAACCTAATCACGGGACAATTTACAATGACCAATTGACCTACCCAGTACATCTTCGGACTGTGGGGGGAAACCGGAGCGCCCCAGAGAAACCACACACGGTCACAGGGAAGGTGTACAGAGATTCCTTACAGAACAGCGCTGGAAGTGAACCCTGAACTCTGGAATGCCCCATGATGTAATAGCGTCATGCTAACTGTTACACTTCTGTGGCGCGCACATGCAAGACTATTAAATAGTTCCCTAGTATAATAAGATGGATTCTTGACCTCACAGTCTACCTTGTTATTATCCTGCACCTTATTGTTTGCCTGCACTGCGCTTTCTCTGTAGTAGTTACACTTTATTCTGCATTGTTCCTGTTTACCTTCTACTGTGAAAATGATCTGATCCGTATGAACAATTATGCAAGATAAGATTTTCAGCATATTTTGGTGCACGGGACAATAACGTACGAAAGATGACCTTAAACGCGAGAGATTCTGCAGATGCTGGATATCCAAAGCAACACACACAGCATGCTGGAGGAACCCAGGAGGTCAGGCTGCTTGTATAGAAATGAGTAAACGGTTTACGTTTCGGGTTGAGACCCTTCCACGGGACTGAGAAGGAAGGGTGAAAATGCCAGAATAAAAAGGTAGGGAGGGAGGGGAAAGAGGTTAGCTAGAAGGTGATAGGTGAAGCCAGGTGGGTGGGAAAGGTCAAGGGCTGGAGAGAAAGGAACCTGATAGGAGAGGAGAGTGGACCGTAGGGGAAAGGGAAGGAGGAGGGGACCCAGGGGGAAGTGAAAGGCAGATGAGAAGAAGTAAAAGGTCAGAGTAGGGAATAGAGGAACAGGGGAGGAGGGGAGAAAATTACCGAAGGAGAAAAATTTTTTTCTGCTATCATGTTGGAGGCTACCCAGACAGAATATGAGGTGAAGAACACAAGAGGGGGCTACGGGAATGGGAATTGGAATTGAAATGTTTGCACACCAGTGAGTTACACTTTTTGGCAGACGGAGTGGAGATGTTCGATGAAGCGGTTCCACAATTTACAACGGGTTTCATTAATGTAGAGGAGGCTGCATCAGGAGCAGATTTGCAGGTGACGTGTTGCCTCACCTGGAAGGACTATTTGGGCTCCTGAAACATGATCACCTTATTTGACATGTGTACATCGAAATATACAGAGAAATGTGCTGTTTGCATCAAATCCAATCAGCGAGGATTGTGCTGGGTAGCCCGCAAGTATTGCCAAGCTTCCCAGCACCAGCATAGCATGCCCACAACTTACAAACTCTATCCCTATGTCTTTGGAATGTGGGAGGAAACCAGAGCACCAGGAGGAAACTAACACTGTTATGTAAAACTCTTTCCAGACAGTGGTGGGAGTCTGTTGTGAAGTTTCACACTACTGTGCCACTTCAATTCCAGTTCCAAACATTCCAACTTGGTGAGCATGCAAACTCCACCCAGACAGCACCACAGATGGGAATTGAACTTAGGCTGGTGGAGTTGTGAGGCAGTAACACTAACTGCCATCTGCTTTTCCTGTACAAGTCCCTGAGTAACATCTAAGTGAACTGTCTCTGAATCTTCCTTCTCCTTCTCACAGGATGAGCTGTATCAATTTGAAAAATGCCTCTAAGCTATCTCCTGTCTCCGTGTTAAAAGAATGGACACATCTGTAAAGGAACGAAGATAGTGCAGAGGAATCTGGGAATACAGATCCATAATTCATTGAATGTGGCGTCACAAGTAGATACGGTTGTAAATAGAGCTTTTGGCACATTGGCCTTCATAAATCAAAGTACTGAGTACAGGAGTTGGGATGTTAAGTTGAAGTTGTATAAGACGTTGTCAAGGTCTAAATTAGAGTTTTGTGTGCATTTCTGGTCAACTAAGTATGGGAAAGATATCAATAAGATTGAAAGAGTACAGAGAAAATTTACAAGATACTGCCGGGACTTGAGGACCTGAGTTATAGGGAAAGGTTAGGAATTTATTCCCTGGAATGTAAAAGAATGAGTGGAGATTTGACAGTGGTATGAGGGGTATAGATCGGGTAAATGCCAATAGGCTTTTCCTATTGATGTTGGGTGAAACCAGAACTAAAGGCTACAGATTAAGAGTGAAAGGTGAAGCATTTAAGGGGAAGCTGAGGGGGAACTTCTTCACTCAGAGTGTGGAATGAGCTGCCAGTGGAAGTGGTGGATACAGATTCAATTTCAACATTTAAGAGAAATTTGGATAAGTACATTGATGGGACGGGCATGGAGGGTGTGGTCTGAGAGTGGGTCAATGGGACCAAGCAGGAAAACATTTGGATGGAGAAATGGGCTGAAGGGCCTGTTTCTGTGCACTATGGCTCTATAATTTACCACAAGAGTACAGGGCATGACATCTACGTTATGGATGAGCAGTCAGAGCTTTTGACCATTGATCCTGAGATATGTTCGAAACCCGCCACTACAGCTGAGGAACTTACATTCAAATGATTAAATAATAACCTCATCTTCATAACACTAACCATGAATGACTGCGATGAGAGCTCACCAATGCCTCTATTTCCTCTGGAGGCTAAACAAATTTGGCAAGTCCCTGTTGATCTTCACCAATTGTGATGGATGCACCTATGTGGATGCATAACAGCTTGGTACGGGAACTGCTCAGCACATGACCAAAAGAAAGTGCAGAGAGTTGTTGACAAGTCTCTGTACATCACAGAAACCAGCCACCCCTCCATGGACTTTGTCTACACTTCCCACTGGCTCCAGTGGCCACTTTATTAGGTACACCTGTACACCTGCTCATTTATGCAAATATCTAATCAGCCAATCATGTGGCAGCAACTCAATGCATAAAAGCATGCAGACGTTCAGAACAAACATTGGAATGGGGGAAGAAATGTGATCTAAAAAGTGACTTTGACCATGGAATGATTGTTGGTGCCAAAAAGGATGGTTTGAGTACCTCAGAAACTGTTGATCTCCCGGGATTTCGTATCTGTGAACTAGGATGCCGTGCACAATCCTGATTTGATAGAGACAGACGTGAAGAAGCACAGAGGAACACCTGGAGTAACTTCTGAAATGCTTGCTTCGTTGCCACTGCTGCTGCGTGATCGAGAATCTCTGGAGGGAAGGCCACAAATCCTCGGCCTTGCATATCCCCTGTTGCCGGGGCTGGGGTCGAAATGCTCGGCAGAGATGGTGCTCGATGCATCGGTGTTGGGGAGCTGGTTGGAGGCTCGGAGTTTTCAGACGGACTCGAAGTCGGACTGTGGTCGGATGCTTCCGGGATGCTGCATCGGCAAGTTAGCAGCGCTGGAGGTTTACTGTCTGCGTGAGATGATGGGACTTCCGAGAGACTCTGTGATTTTACCGTGCCCATGGTCTGTTCTTATCAAATTACGGTATTACTTTGCACTGTTGTAACTATATGTTATAATTATGTGGTTTTTGTCAGTTTTTCAGTCTTGGTTTGTCATGTGTCTCTGTGATATCATTCTGGAAAAACATTGTATCATTTCTTAATGCATGCATTATTAAATGACAATAAAAGAGGACTGCGTGTCCTCATAATCTAATTTTCATACACAACACTCTCTAGAGCTCACAGAAAATGGTGTGAAAAACAAGCAAAAAAATCTAGTGATCAGCATTTCTGTGGATGAAAATGTCTTGTTAATGAGAGAGGTCAGATGAGAATGGCCGGACTGGTTCAAGCTGACAGGAAGGTGATAGTAAGTCAAACAACCACACGTTACAACAGCAGTTTGCAGAAGAGCATCGCTGAGCGTACAACATGTTGAACTTTGAAATGGATGGGCTACAGCAGCAGAAGACACAATCATACACTCAGTGACAACTACTAGGTATAGGAGGTACCTAATAAAATGGCCCCTGAGTGTATTTATCCTGCCATTTCCTCTACACTTCTCACCAACAATACATTTGAAACTGTACTTTTGTTTCTGAAATGAAGTGTATTCATGTGTTACGCTTTGCAATGGTTGGATTACTGCCCCGTGACCGTTGTCAACCCTCTGCATTCCTCCCCAGTTTAACATTCACAGACTGACCTAAGAATGCAAACCACAGGCATTTCAGTACTCTGTGGGTGAGGACTCGATGTCCACTCGAATGGCTTTGACTGAGTCAGTTCCTGATCTCCTATCCCTCTTCAACATCTCTGCTAATGTCTGCTGCCCACCTGCCTGGGAATAGAGATGAGACCATATGACTTCGGATGTCCACCACGCCCACTGCAGCAGTGGGCGCCCAGAGACTGTTCTCAAACGAAGAAGGGAAGAGTTCTCCTGTGTGTCCGGGATAACTCCCAGCACCTCCTGGGTCTGGGTCTGGGGAGAAAGAAGACCTGGCTCTACCAGAGACGGCATGTGAAGCCACCCCTGCATGCCACACATGTGAAATGTCTTCAATGGCCCAGCCACAGCTCAGCAAACATTTGCCTGTCCAAGGTACGTGGAGTGGTGATACTGTAGGAAGTGATTCTCTGTCACTGACCCGTGTGTGTGTGTGTTTGTGCACCTGTGTGTGTGTGTGAGAGAGAGTGTGTGTGTGTTTGTGCACGTGTGTGTGTGTGTGTGTGTGCGCGTGCGCGTGTGAGAGAGAGAGTGTGTGTGTGGGTGAGTGTGTGTGTGTGTGTGTGTGTGTGTGTGTGTGTGTGTGTGTGCACACCTGTGTGTATGTATGTGTGAGTGAGTGTGTGCGTGTGCATCTGTGTGTGTGAGAGTGTGTGTGGGGGTGAGAGTGTGAGTGTGTGTGTAGGTGAGTGTGTGTGTGAGAGTGCGTGTGTGGGGGTGAGTGTGTGTGCGTGCGTGTGTGTGTGTGAGTGTGTGTGTGTGGAAGGATATGACAGTGAAACAAGGATCTCTAGGACACATCTGTAAGTCTTTGAAATGAATACTAACTGGCTGTTCAGTTATTTATGGTCGTGAAGGAGGCTGCGGCCATTGTAGGCGAGTTATTCAGCGAGCACACCCTCCCTTTTTGTGCTTTCTCTTTTTGGTTTAAGCCCCTTTCGGGGCCAGTTCAAGGATCAGTAACATAACATTTATTCAACCTCCCCTCCCTCCCCCACCCACATGTACCCACAGTGCTGATTGGAATCAGGTTAAAGCTGAAAGGAGAAAGGGCAAATGTGTAACGCCAGCCCGGGCAGCAGGGTTACTCTACCATTTACACTTTGTTTAGAGGTCAGACTCTCATTGTGAGGCTTCTGACCTTCGATAATCTCGACTGGGCCACAATGCCTAGTCTCTCTCGGGAAGAACTTAATTAAAGACAATTGATTTTTTTTCCCTTACATTTGCTTTTGAAAAGCGCTGTGTTTTACTGCCGTGGTTATTGGCGAGAAGGAATGGGGAAGGCTTTGTTGGGACTGAAAAGGTACAGGAACTCCATGGTGTTTCCTGAATCATTGCTCCTCGGCCGGGATCCCTGTCTTCAATAGCAGAGGACCTTTCTGGCAGGTTTTCAACAGATCTCACTTACGGGGGAAAAAGTCACAGATCCAGCCATCCTGCAGAACCATTCTTGGCTCTGGAACTAAGGTTCCTTCCAAGGGCTGAATCCGTTAAAGTCAGGAATGAGGAGATGCCAGGGAGAGTCTCGAGATCACTGTGAACAGATCTTAGTCTTGCCGAAGGACTTTAAAGACAGTATTCCTATTGTGTCAGAGCAGTATGACCACTGTTTTCTGTCGAGAGCACTATTTTCAAGGGGACAGGAGCAGGAGGGTTTGGGGGTATCTAAGAGTCTCTTAAATGTGCTTAAATGTATCTGCCTCTACCACCACCCCCGCAATGAGTACCATACTCTGAGTAGAAAACCCTTCTCTGACATCCCCCTATACTTTTCTCTAATCACTTTAAGCTTATGCCCCCTCGCATAAGCCAGTGGGTGGCGGGGTGGAGATACGTCTCTACCAAAGGTGGTGTAAGGTGCTTCTTCCCTCCACTAGCCTGCAGGTCACCCTTGGGCAAGGTGTATCACCTGCTTACCACCCCCCACCCCCGGATCAGGGTCACGTGAATCCACGGGAGCAGGTGGTGGATGGTTGTGTGAGCAGCTGGTGCAATTAAAAGTCCTGGTTATGCGACCACTGATGCCAGGCAGACAATCTCTGAAGGGTATTGGCGGTGAATGACTGGGGTCATGCATCGTCTAAGGATGCTGCCCAGAAGAAGGCAATGGCAAACCACTTCTGTAGAAAAACTTGCCAAGAACAGTCAGGGTCGTGGATAGATTGAAAACCATGATCATCCACGTCATACGACACGGCACATAGCGATGATGATGATGATGATGTTCTAGGTATTTCTGCCCTAGGAAAAAGTCTCTGGCTGTCCACTTGATCTATGCCTGTCATTATCTTGTACACCGCTATCAAGTCACCTCATCCTCGTTTGCTCCAGAGAGAAAAGATCCATTGAAATTTGTTGAAAGTGACAAGGCAAGGCAGCTTGGACAAGTTGGTCAAAAGACTGTGGTATTGTGAGTATTAAAAATAGAAGTATATATAGGCTGCCACTGTAACGCAGCAGTCAATGCGACATTGTTACAGTTTGGAGTTCAATTCGGTAAAATGCTTGCATGTGCATGTGGGTTTCCTTCGGGTGCTCTGGTTTCCTCCCACAGTCCAAAGACATATTGGTTGGTAGGTTAATTGGCCATTGTAAATTGTCCTGTCATTAGGCTAGGGTTAAACGGGTGAGTTGCTGGGCAGAATTAGTCGAAGGGCCGAAAGGCATCATATCTCAGTAAATAAATAAATTGTTCGGCAGTGTATCTCAGTAAAATAAGTAAGTAAACATATGAGGAAATAGTTGATTACTTTATAAGAACATTTATAAAGAATCTTTATAAAATATTCCAAGCACCAGACATTTGGAACTATGTAAAGAATTTGGAGACATAAGAGATGCTGGAAATCCAGGGCAACACACACAAAATGCTGGAAGAACTCAGCAGGTCAGGCAGCATCTATGGAAATGAATAAACAGTTGACGTTTCGGGCCAGGACCCTTCATCAGGATTGGAAAGGAAGGTGGAAAGAGGATTTTGGAGAGGCTGAAGAGGATTATCAGAAAAATTCCATTAAAAAAGTGGCACACACGAAAAATGCTGGTGAATGCAACAGGCCAGGCAGCATCTCTAGGAAGAAGTACAGTCGACGTTTCAGGCTGAGACCCTTCGTCAGGACTAACTGAAAGAAGAGATAGTAAGAGATTTGAAAGAGATAAAAAAGTGGATTTAGTTCGATAGGGGACTGTTGATGCTGGGGTTGTTCTCTCCTTTGAACGGAGGACATAGTTTTAAAGTCGAGTTCATAGTCATTTGCACAAATACGGTGAGGTACAATGAAAAACTGGCTTGCAGTAGCATCGCAAGCACATCGGTACAGACAACACATAAAAGGTAAGTTTTTAAAGGTTAGCTTTATTTGTCACATGCACATTAAAACATTGAAACAAACAATGAGATGCATCCCAAACAAGAGGAATTCTGCAGATGCTGGAAATTCAAGCAACACACATCAAAGTTGCTGGTGAACGCAGCAGGCCAGGCAGCATCTGTAGGAAGAGGTGCAGTCGACGTTTCAGGCCGAGACCCGTCGTCAGGACTAACTGAAGGAAGAGCTAGTAAGAGATTTGAAAGTGGAAGGGGGAGGGGGAGATCCAAAATGATAGGAGAAGACAGGAGGGGGAGGGATGGAGCCAGGAGCTGGACAGGTGATTGGCAAAAGGGGATACGAGAGGATCATGGGACAGGAGGCCCAGGAAGAAAGACGGCAGGGGGGGAACCCAGAGGATGGGCAAGGGGTATATTCAGAGGGACAGAGGGAGAAAAAGGAGAGTGAGAGAAAGAATGTGTGCATAAAAATAAATAACGGATGGAGTACGAGGGGGAGGTGGGGCCTTAGCGGAAGTTAGAGAAGTCAATGTTCATGCCATCAGGTTGGAGGCTACCCAGACGGAATATAAGGTGTTGTTCCTCCAACCTGAGTGTGGATTCACCTTTACAGTAGAGGAGGCCATGGATAGACATGTCAGAATGGGAATGGGACATGGAATTAAAATGTGTGGCCACTGGGAGATCCTGCTTTCTCTGGCGGACAGAGCGTAGGTGTTCAGCAAAGCTGCCAGGTGACAGGTGAGGCCAGCTGAGAGGGAAGGTGGATGGGTAGGGGAAGGGGAATGAAGAGAGAAGCTGGGAGGTGATAGGTGGAAAACGTAAAGGGCTGAAGAAGAAGGAATCTGATAAGAGAAGATGATGGACCCTGGGAGAAAGGGAAGGAAGAGGGGCACCAGGGAGACTATGACTGTAAAATATAGGAGCAGAGTTAGGCAATTCGGTCCATTGAGTCTGTTCTGCCATTCCATCATGCTTGATTCATTATCTTTCTCAACCCCATTCTCCTTCCTTCTCCCCATAGCCTTTGACACCCTGCTAATCGAGAACCTATCAACGTCTGCCTCAAATACACCCAATGACTTGGCCTCCATGGCCATCTGTGGCAGTAGATTCCACAGATTCCCTGCTCTTTGGCTAAAGAAATTCCCCTTTATCTCTTTTCTGAAGGGATGTCCTTCTAACCTGAGGCTGTGCCCTCTGGTCCTGCCTTCCCCCACTGTAGGAAATATCCTTGCCATGTCCACTCTATCTAGGCCTTTCAATATTAAATAGACTTCAACGAGTATCCTCCTCAACCTTCTAAACTGCAGCAAGGTGATAGGTAAGGAGAAGGGAAGGGCTAAGAGGGGCCCAGGATGGGGAATCAAAGAAGAGAGGGGTGAAGAAATTACCAGAAGTTTGAGAAATCGATGTTCATGCAGTCAAGTTGGAGGCTACTCAGGTGCTGGTCCTCCAACCTGAAAATAGCCTCATTATGGAGGTAGAGGAAGCCATGGATCAACATGTTGGAATGGGAATGGAAAATGGACTTAAAATGGGTGACCACTGGGAAATCCCACCTCTTGTGGTGGGCGGAGAGGCTCTGCAACAGACATAGTCCTGGGTTCTTGTGGTGCACGTTCTCAGTTGGGCAGCAATGTTTAGATGGACAACTGGAGGGCTGGACGAAGCAATAGCGTTGGAGGTTATGGCCCAGAACACTGGCTGAGGCTGCCAGTGTAGTGCTAAAGGAGATCGACACCCTCAACAGTGCCGCCTTCCCAACAGAATGCCAAACTAAGACCTTACTCGATCTCACAGCTGGGTGTAAAAGATGGTGTTATCTAGAGGAAGAGAAGATGGCTTTCTCTACTCGTCTGGATTATATGTCCCTCAAGGAAAGTCACTGAAACAAAACAAATAAGTGAGCTAAGTCTGTGTTGCTACTCGTGAGAATTTCTGTGCAGCTGTACGTTCAGGATTGTAGCAGTAGCACTCTTCAAAAATCCCTGTCTCTGGAGCAGCAGATCAGAAAGACAAGGGACTCTGCAGATGCTGGAAATCCAGAGCAACGCACACAAAGTGCTGGAGGAACTCAGCAGGTCAGGCAGCATCTATGGAAAGGAATAGAGTTATTGTTTCAGGTCAGGAGTCCTGATGAAGGGTCTTGGTCTGACATGACGACTCTTTATTCCTTTCCATAGTTGCTGACTGACCTGCTGAGTTCTTCCAGTATTTTGTGTGTGTCACACTTTATTGGAGGTGAAGGTTGTTTGGACAACGTGAGAATTTTGGGACAATGACGACTGGGCCGTAGGCTCATACAGCTTGGAAACAGCTCGTTCAGCCCAACTGGTCAGGCTGGCTAAATGTCTATCCAAGCGAGTGTGTCTGGGCCATATGAACTTCTCAACATCTCAGTCACTAGGACATGCCGTTGTCTGACTGCTACCATCAGAAAAGAGCCTGAAAATACACACTCAATGATTCTGGAATAGTTGCTTCCCCTCTGCCATCAGATTTCTGAATGGACATTGAACTCATGCACACTACCTCATTACTTTTTTTATTTCTCTTTTTGCACTACTTATTTCATTTAATCTTTTAAATATATATATATATATATATACTTTTTACTGTAATTTAGTTTTTATTATTATGTATTGCACTGTACTGCTGCCACAAAGACAACAAATTTTACAACGTATCCCAGTGATAATAAACCTACTCCTGATTCTGATTACTCTGGCAGCTGGTTTCTCATACCCACCACCCAGGTCTTATCCAGATTCCATCCCGACCCGTGGAACTGGCATGTTCTCCCTGTGGTATTTCCTTCAGCTGCTCCTGCTTCCTCTCACATCCCAATGACATGCAAGTTGGTGGGTTAGCTGGCCACTGTAACTTGCCCCTGCCATGTAGGTGAGGGATTGAATCTAGGGGGAGTTGTTGGGAATGCGGGGAGGTTAAAATGTAGGTTTAGTGTGAACAGGTGTTTGAAGGCCCATGTGGATTCTGTGGGCCATGCAGCTTGGAAGCACGCCCTTCAGCCCAAATGGTCTATGCTGACCAACATGCCTGTCTGATCTGGTCCTATCTCCCTGCTTTTGGCCCACATGAAATCCTCAGCCACTTCCTCTGGCAGCTGGTTTCACATATCTCCCAACCCCTGGAAAATGTTTCCGCCTAACATTTTGGAAGTATTTAATTTATGTAAAGTCTCCAGGGAAACACTGAAGTTGTTGGGGTTCTTGACTAAAAAAAACCTTCTTTTCTTGTAAGTCTTTAGAGCAAAGTGTGTAGAATAGAGCAGTATACACAGGAACAGGCTCTTCGCCCATAACGCTTGTGCTGAACAAAATGCCAAATGAAACAAAATCTTTTCTCTTTTCCCTGGATATTCGTGTGCCTCGCTAAAACCCACTTAAGCACCACATTTGTAACTGATTCTATTACCATCCCGCCAGCCTGTTCTTGTTAACTACCATTCCAGTATGAAAAAGAAACTTCTGCCTCAGATCTCCTTTAAACTTTCCCCCTTTCACCTTAAAGCCAAGTCCTCTAGTTATTAACATTTCCACTCTGTAAAATGAGATTCTGATTGTCTACCCTGTCGCTGCTTATTATAATTTTTGAGCATATTATGTCATTATTTAATATTATTATATTTTTCTTTTCTTTTTGTACTTGAAAAGTTTGCTGTCTATCGCACAATGATTGTTTGTGTCCATCTTTGTCCTGTATGGTTTTTCATTGATTCCATTGTGTTTCTATTGTGAATGCCCAGAAAAAAATGAATCTTAGGGTAGTATATGGTGACACATACTGTAGGTACTTTGATAATGACTTTGCTTTGAACTTTGAACTTTACAAACTCCTCTCAGTAGCTTTGGAAGGTGTAGCTCTTAACCAAACCACTGTTTCCTACAGTCCTGATTAAGGTTCTGTGCCCAAAACATCAACTTTTTATTTCTCTCCGTAGGTGCTGAGTTCCTCCAACATTCTGTGTGTGTTACTTTGGATTTCCAGGATCTACAGAACCTCTTGTGTTGGTGTCTCCTGGAATTATTCTCACCACCCCCCCCCCACCTCTGTAGTCAGTGAACTCAAATAGTTAAACTTTACTAATGAGCAGAGAATTAGGTTACATTTAATTCCCATTATTGAGTTTTGCTGGTGGATTTAATCACTCTGCATCTAATCTCACGGACATAGTCAGCCAGAAAGCGAGAGTTTCTGAGTCCAACACTTGAGCATCCTGTTACATCTTTGCTTGTGGAGTGCCTTGCTGGACAATCTGCTCTTGAGCTTTCGGGTGCCTTTATGTATTGTAGCAGGCCACTTGTGCGTGTTTTTGTAAGGGCTCTGAACCATTAAACCCTCCCCATTACAAACCATCTGCCATCACCATCCTAAATGTTAACTAGAACTATCCATGCTATCTACCGCCAGCAACCTTGCCCGAGCCTTTGTTTATGAACAAGCACTATTGTGCTTCACTGGAGATCCGTCTTGTTTGATTAGCTGCTTTCCATTACCATTATCCTTGTTATTTTCTCTCGGTATAGCTGTTCCTTATCTATCTGTCACTGTATATCCTCCCCCTGTGTGATGTCTGTTCTAAACACACCAGCCTTTGCCTCCAGCAGCTGATTAGCTCCAACGAGGTAATTGTTTTCCCAAGTACCTCCAATCTGATGTTTAATTCCCTCTCGGCTGTCAGCTTCCATTAATAGGCTGTCGTTCACTTAAGTTAAATAATTATGATTAATTTATAATGCCATTTTTGGGTGAATTAAGGAACAATCATTCAAATTGAATCAATTGAAAGCCCTAGATCGAGTAGAAGGGCATGTTATGTTGGCGCCGGAATGCGTGGCGACATCTGTGGACTGTCCCTAGCATTTCCTCGTCTGTTTGCGCAAATGACACATGTTTCGCTGTACATAGCTGGCTGGTGGTGTAGTGGCATCTGCACTGGACTTCGAGGTGAGTGGTCCCAGGTTCGAATCCGGCCGGCTCCTTGCACGCTTTCCGTCCGAGTGTCAAGCCAGCTACTCGGCCTGGGGTGACAACAGACAAATGGTAAAGAACTGGCAAGGTTGCCACCCGATGTGCCACAAGGTGCAGTGAGGAACTAATTCTGATGTACATGTGATAAATAAGTCAATCTGAATCTGGATCTGGATGTGGGGAGGACGTTTCCAATCATGGAAAAGTGTAGAACCAGAGGGAACAGCCTCAGAATAGAAGGACGTCCCTTTAGAACAGAGTTGAGGAGGAATTTCTTTAGCTAGAGAATGGTGGATAGTTTCTTGATTAGTAAGGACCTCAAAGCTTATGGGGAAAAGGCAGGAGAATGGAGTTAGAGAAGGTATTGAATCAGCTATGAATGGTCTAGTCCTGCTCCTGTGGCTTATGGTCGTATGGAATGTGAGGGGAATTGAATGAGATTGGGGTAAGTGGGTCAACAAGCAAACAGCTGGAGGGACTGACTGGATCAAGCAGTTCTGATGTAGGGAATCTACCTGAAACGTTGACAGATTCTCCTCCTCCACCCCTCTCCCTCCCACAGATGCCCCTTGCCCCACAGGCTGTGCGTTGCTCCAGATTTACCCTATCCAGGGCTTTCAATATTCGGCAGGGGACCTGATGTAGATTGGGGGATCGCTTCGTTGAGCATCTTTGCCCCATCCGCTAGAACAGCCAAGTTCTACTGCTGCTCAGCCATTTTAATTCCACTTCCCATTCCCACACTTACATACCTGTCCATAGCCTCCTCTACTGCCATGTCGAGGCCAAGTTAGAGGAAAAGCATCTCATACTTCAGTTTGATAGTCTCCAACCTGATGGCATCAACATCGATTTCTCTAATTGCTGGTAACCTCTCTCCTCTGTCCCCTCCCTCCCCCTTCTCTTTGTTTTACCTTATCCCTCTGGCCCCAAAACCCTTCTCTTATCCTTCCGCCCTCATGACCTACCCATCACCCAATCCTAACCACCCCATTTCCTTCCCTTTATTCCACGGCCCACTGTTGTCTCCCATCAGAGTAGCACAGTCACTTTACAGTGACAGCAGCTGGAATTCAATTCCCACTGCTTTCTATAAGGAGTTCCCATGTTCTCTCCATGACTGTGTGGGTTTCCTCTTGGTGCTCTGGTTTCCTCCCACTGTCCAAAGACGTACTGGTTGGGGCTTAGTGAGCAGTGGATATGCTATGTCAATGCAGGAACTGCAGTGACCCTTGCGGGCTGCCCCCAGCACATCCTTGGACCGCGTTGGTTGTTGATGCAACCAATGCATTTCACTGTTTGTTCAATGCTTCAATGTATGTGTAACAGTTAAAAATAATCTTTACCTGTGCTCATCCAGGTAGTGAGGCTGCCAAGTTGGATAGATTTACTACATCTGTATCTGGGTTGAGCAGGGTCTCTGATGGAAGCTGGTTGGACACAATTAGGTGACATGGGCGATAGGAGTGAGAGTGCTTGAACAGAAGATCCTGAAGATGCTTGACTGGGTGGATGTAAAGTGGAGAATTTAGAAGTATGGACCAATGCTTTAAGGGTTGCCCATTTAAGACCAAGGTGAGGCAAAAATTCAGATTCAGTTTCCTCTATTTATCACCTGTACATTGAAACGTCGTCATGGAAACGGTTGATCACGGCTGAGTTACTCTCAACACCATTCTCCTGCCTTTTCCCCACTATCTTTCACACCCTCATTAATCAAGAACCTATCAACATCTGCTTTAAATATAACCAATGACTTGCCCTCCACAGCTGTCTGTAGCAATGGATTCCACAGATTCACCACCCTCTAGCTAAAGAATTACCTTCTCATCTCTGTTCTAAAGGGACTTTGTATTCTGAAGCTCTGCCCTCTGGTCCTAGATTCTCCCACTGTTGGAAACATGTCCACTCTATAAAGGCCTTTCAATATTGAAAGGCAGTGATTGTGGATGATCAGCCATGATCACAGTGAATGGTGGTGCTGGCTCGAAGGGCCAAATGGCCTACTCCTGCACCTATTGTCAATTGTATTCGATGGGTTTCAATGATACATCCCCCATCCCTGCTATTCTTCTAAATCCAGTGTATAAAGGCCCAAAGCCATCAAACACTCCTTATATGTTAACCCTTTCATTCCAGTATAATTCTCCTGAACTTTCCCAGAACCCTCTCCAAGGCCAGCACATCCTTGCTTAGACAAGGGGTGGAAAACTGCTCAATGTGATCTTTCCATTGTCTTATGAAGCCCCAGCTTTAGATCTTTATATTCTAGCCCTCCTAAAATGAATACTAATGGGGTGTCACTGTAGTGTAGCAGATATTACAATACTATTAGAGCTTGGGGTGTTGGAATTCAGAGTTCAGTTTCAGGGCTATCTGAAAGGAGTTTGTAAGTTCTCCCCAAGAATACAAAATCAGAATCAGACTCAGGTTTATTATCACCGGCATGTGACGTGAAATTTGTTAACTTATCAGCAGCAGTTCAATGCAATACATAATAAATAAGAAAGAAAAAATAATAAATATAATAATAATCAATAAACAACTAAATTTCATAATTATGTATATTGAATAGATTAAAAAACATGCAAAAACAGAAATACTGTACTTTAAAAAATGTGAGGTAGTGTCGAAAGATTCAATGTCCATTTAGGAATCGAATGGCAGAGGGGAAGAAGCTGTTCCTGAATCGCTGAGTGTGTGCCTTCAGGCTTCTGTATCTCCTACCTGATGGTAACAGTGAGAAAAGGGCATGCCCTGGGTACTGGAGGTCCTTAATAATGGATGCTGCCTTTCTGAGACACCGCTCCCTAAAGACGTCCTGGGTACTTTGTAGGCTAATACTCAAGCTGGAGCTGACTAGAACCTTCTGCAGCTTCTTTCGGTCCTGTGCAGTAGCCCCTCCGTACCAGACAGTGATGCAGCCTGTCAGAATGCTCTCTATTGTAAAACTATAGAAGTTTTTGAGTGTATTTGTTGACATGCCAAATCTCTTCAAACTCCTAATTAAAGTATAGCCACTGTCTTGCCTTCTTCATAACTACATCGATATGTTGGGACCAGGTTAGATCCTCAGAGATCTTGACACACAGGAACTTGAAGCTGCTCACTCTCTCCACTTCTGATCCCTCTATGAGGATTGGTATGTGTTCCTTCGTCTTACCCTTCCTGAAGTCCACAATCAGCTCTTTCGTCTTACTGACGTTGAGTGCCAGGTTGTTGCTGTGGCACCATTCCACTGGTTGGCATATCTCACTCCTGTATGCCCTCTCGTCACCACCTGACATTCTACCAACATGGGTTTTCCCTGGGTGCTTTGGTTTCTGCCCACATTCCAAAGACATACCAGTTAGTAGGTTAATTAACTGTCCATTGTAGATTGTCCTGTGATTAGGCTAGGGTTAAATAAGTGGGTTGTTGGGCGGGTGGTGTGGCTCGTTGGGCTGGAAGGGCTGGATTTGCTGTTTCTCTAAATAAATAAACTCAATAAATCTATCACTCAGGGACCACTCAGTGGTTAACTGACCCACACACCTTGGGGAAACTGTAGGAAGGGGGAAACCAATGCATGGAGAACATGTAAACTCTGGACAGATAGCACCCAAGATCAGAATTGAACCTGGTCTCCGGTACTGAGGAGCACTGGCTCTACCCACCATGCCATGTGCTGCCCACTACTCTAAGGTGGCATAAACAAACGCTTCATACCATGTTAAAAGTTTCTTCCCTCAGTTAATCTGATCAACCCTTTATTTAGCCCCCTCGCTCTCCCCTCTATTATCTCAGTCACTGTACTATACCGTAAATGCTTTAAACCACATTGTATAATGCTGCTTACACTGTTTCACCCATGGACTGTTTGCCCCACTCCCATAGGGAGGAGTTAGGTAACATCTACTCCAGGACCACCAGACTCAAAATCTATTACTTCCATCAAGAAGTAAGGCTGACCAACATTATCACTACTTTATTATTTCCTGTACAGCCTGGCATCACTTTATGGACATACAATCAATTTATGTATATAAGCTAATTTATGTATTTATATTTTCTGTGTGTTTTTATTATTATTGTTGTGTTCTTTATCTAATTGTTTTTTGTGCTGCATCAGATCCAGAGTAACAATTCTCCCTGCACTTGAGTATGGGAAATGACATTAAATAATCTTGAATTTTGAATTGCAAATACATGCTGCTATTCATGTATTCAGACCACAGAACAGGACATCACAGGAACAGGCCCTTCGGCCCACAGTGTTGTGCCTAACCAATTAAATTAGCAATCAAATAGCCAACTAACTCTCCTGCTACAATGTCCATATCCTTCTGTTTCCATCACATTCATGTGCTTATCTAAACATTTCTTAAACATCCCAAATGAATGCACATTTTAGTCTAAATTTGTACTTTAAGCTCTAACTTTAGTTTTTAGGTAATATTTATTTTTATGATTGTTGTACGCTGTTGTTTTTTGCTGCAAGTCACACCCTGACTATCACACCACAGCAAATTCGGAATATAGGTATAGGTATAAGGAGAATAAAGTTGATCCTTGATTTGGAGTTTGAGATTATTTGGTATGTCACCAAAGACTCTAGCAAATTTCTACAGATGTGGGGAGCATTCTAACTGGTTACATCACCATCTGGTATGGTGGGGCCTCTGCACAGGATCGGATAAAGCTGCAGAGAGTTGTAAACTTGGCCAGCTCCATCGTGGGCACTAGTCATCCTAACATCCAGGACATCTTCAAAACGCGATGCCTCAAAAAGGCAGCGTCCATCATTAAGGACCCCCATCACCCAGGACATGCCCTCTCCTCATTGCTACCATCATGGAGGAGGTACAGGTGCCTGAAGACACACACTCAACAATTCAGGAACAATATCTTCCCGTTTGCCTTCAGTTTTCTGAACAATGAATTTATGAATATTACCTCAGTATTATTTTACTTCTCTTTTTGCACTACTTGTTTAATTTAATTTTATATATACATCAAGTCAAGTCGTTTATTGTCATTTAGCTGTATACATATATACTGTCAAACGAGACAACGTTTCTCCAAACCAGGGTGTAAAGCACTGTAGTATATTAAGGCATCCGTTAGTCTTGCGAGACCATGGATCTGCGCCTGGAAAGTCTTCAGGGTGCAGGCCTGAGCAAGGTGTATGGAAGACCAGCAGTTGCCCATGCTGCAAGTCTCCCCTCTCACGACACCGATGTTGTCCAAGGGAAGGGCATTAGGACCCATACAGCTTGGCCCCAGTGTCGTCGCAGAGCACTGTGTGATTAAGTGCCTTGCTTAAGGACACAACATGCTGCCTTGGCTGGGGCTCGAACTCACGACCTTCAGGTCGCTAGTCGAATGCCTTAACCATTTGGCCATGTGCCCACTCTGTAGTATATATAACACACATTACACAAGATAACGTATGAAAGTAAGGATGAAATCTTCAGATGAAACACACATAAATAAACAAAGTAAAGTGCATAAAGTAAATATTGCAGGGTACAGAACAAAGTAACCGGTGTCAGTTTGGATGCGACGTGGCAGGGAGTTCAGAAGCCTAATGACCTGACGGAAGAAACGGTTTCCCATCCTCACTGTTCTTGTCTTTATACATCAGAGTCTCCTGTCTGAGGGTAGAAAGTCAAAGAGGATGCTGGGTGGATGGGTGGGATCCTTGATAATACTAAGGGCCCTGTGCACGAGGCGCTCCTGATAAATGTCCCCGATGGATGGTAGGGAGACCCCATGATCCTCTCAGCTGTTCTCACAGCCATTTGTAGAGACTTCTGGTCCGATGCTTGACTGCTCCCATACCAGATGGAGAGGCAACTTCTCAGGACCCTCTCAATGGTGCTCCTGTAAAATTCTGTTTATATATACTTACTGTAATTTATAGTTTCTATTATTATCTGCAGCTTAATGAGAAAAAGACTAAGGAGCTGGTGCTAGACCTGAGGAGAGCTAAGGTACCGGTGACCCCTATTTCCATCCAGGGGGTCAGTGTGGACATGGTGGAGGATTACAAATACCTGGGAAATGAATTGACAATAAACTGGACTGGTCAAAGAACACTGAGCCTGTCTACAAGAAGGGTCAGAGCAGTCTCTATTTCCTGAGGAGACTGAGGTCCTTTAACATCTGCTGGATGATGCTGAGGATGTTCTACGAGTCTGTGGTGGCCAGTGCTATCATGTTTGCTGTTGTGTGCTGGGGCAGCAGGCTGAGGGTGGCAGACACCAACAGAATCAACAAACTCATTCGTAAGGCCAGTGATGTTGTGGGGATGGAACTGGACTTTCTCACGGTGGTGTCTGAAAAGAGGATGCTGTCCAAGTTGCATGCCATCTTGGACAATGTCTCCCATCCACTACATAATGTACTGGGTGGGCACAGGAGTACATTCAGCCAGAGACTCATTCCACTGAGATGCAACACTGAGCGTCATAGGAAGTCATTCCTGCCTGTGGCCATCAAACTTTACAACTCCTCCCTTGGAGGGTCAGACACCCTGAGCCAATAGGCTGGTCCTGGACTTATTTCATAATTTACAGGCATAATGTACATATTACTATTTAACTATTTATGGTTCTATTACTATTTATTATTTATGGTGCAACTGTAATGAAAACCAATTTTCCCCGGGATCAATAAAATATGACTATGACTATGACTAGTACATTGTATTGCTGCCACAAAACAACAAATGTCATGATATGCCAGTGATTTTAAGTTTGATGCTGATGCCCGGTCCCTGCTCTACGTTAACATTGGACTGTTTCTCCTGTACACTAGAGTCAGAGCGAATGTTGTGTTTGAGTAACCATAGGACTGAAGTTCCCGGGAACAGGATGTTCCAATGGGCTTCACATGTCTGCACTTGGCCAGTCTGCATCAGTGAGCTGGAATGTGAGACGTGTTTAATTTGTCGTTTGCAGGCCGGACCACACTACTTCACCTTTGTGAGCAGGATTCGACTGTGGGATCGGGTGCAGACTCACAACCCCGTAAGTAAGACAGGATTTCTGGTCTGTCTGGTATATAAAGTAATAAACCATGTGAGCACAGAGACATAGAACTCCACAGCTCGGAAACAGGCACTTCGGCCCTTCTAGTCCATGCTGAACTATTAATCTGACTAGACCCATTAACCTGCAGCTGGACCGTTGCCTTATATATCCCTTCCACTTATCCAAACTTCTCTTAAATGTTGCAATGGAACCCACATCTGCCACTTCCTCTGGCAGCTCACAAGTATGGAAACATGCCCTTGGGCCCCTCTAGTCCATGCTATCATAAAGCCAGATTAAAACTTACAATCAAAATATGTATATCTTACTTATACTACCTTGAGATTCATTTTACAATATAGAACACACAACACTATAGGACAGTACTGGTCCTTCAGCCCGTAATGTTGTGCCAACTTTTTAACCTACTGTAAGATCAGTCTAACCTTCCACGCCCCCCCCCCCCCCCCACATAACTCTCTATTTTCCTTTCATCCATGTGCCTGTCTCAGAGTTTCTTAGATGTCCCAAACCTATCTGTCTCTATCACCATCCCTGGCCAGGTGTTCCATGCACCCACCACTCCGTGTAAAAAAAAATACCTCTGACATCCCCCTTATCAATCACCTTAACATTATGCCCCTGATATTAGCTACTTAGGCCCTGCAACAAGTCTCTGGCTTCCCAGTCGATCTATGCCTCTTAGCATTTTATACAGCTCTATCAAGTCACCTCTCCTGTTCCTTCATTTCGAAGAGAAAAGGCCAGGCTCACTCAATCTATTCCCACAAGGCATGCTCTCTGATCCAGGCAGCATCCTGGTAAATCATAGTGAGAGTGAAGGAATGGTGATATAGACTATTTCCAAGTCAGGCTGGTGTGTGAGTTGGGTGGCATTTGCAGGGGCAGTGTTCCCCACGCTTTTGCTGGCCTTGGCCTACCAGCTGGTAGAGATGGTGGGTTTGGAAGATGCTGTCTGTCTGTTGAGTTGCTCCAGACGGTACAAGCTGGTGCTACTCTGCCCTGGTGATGGTGTGAGTGAATGGTGCTTTATGGTCTTTCCTTTAAATAAGGTGACAAAGTTCTGTATTCAGTGCTCCAAACGTGGCCTCAGCAAAGCAAATACCCATTGGATTTACCTGGATGCTTTCGGTGACTTTGTGATCTGGTGTCATATATTCTGTGTTTTTACACTTTTTTTTTGCCATTTCCGCGATTTGTTCACAAACAAGAGGAAAACTGCAGATGGTGGAAATCCGAGTAACACACGCAAAATGCTGGAGGAACTCAGTAGGCCTGCTGAAGGGTTTCAGCTTGAAATGTCAACTGTGCTTTTTTCCATAGATGCTGCCTGGCCCGCTGAGTTCCTCCAGCATTTTGTGTGTGTTGTGCAATTTTCTCCCTTTTTCCTGCCCGCTGTGGGCTTGGTGTTTTTCTTTGAACGAGTTGCATGTTTTTTTTGTTTTGTGGCTGGCTGTGGGAGATGAATCTCAGAGTTGTACACTACATACAAACTTTGATAATAAGTGAACTTTGAACCTTTGAAGCTTTAATTTTAACAGATTGAAGGTGGAGGTAATCACCTCTCTCTACCAGCAACACCATCTCCACCTTTTGATCTTGAAAAGTTTTTTATTAAGCTCAGGTTTTTTTGGTGAAACATATTTGGATCCTGAAATCTTAAATATTAGGGATACTGTACATTTATTTGTTGCATGTACATTGAAACATCAAAACATGCAGTGAAATGAGTCATTTGCACAAAACAACTAACACTGTCCGAGACTGTGCTGGGGGCAGCCTGCAAGAGTTGCCATGCTCCCAGCTCCAACCCGTAAGCATGCCCACAACCCGTACATCTTTGGAATGTGGGAGGAAACTGAAGCTCCCAGTGGAAACCCATGGGGTCACAGGGAGAATGTACAAACTCCTTGCAGACAGTGATGGGATTTGAACCTGGGTCGCTGATGCTGTAATATTGTTCTGCTAACTGCTACACTACCGGGCTGCTTCATGGTTTGATTAATTCTGGTGATTTAATGAAAACTCTATGCTTTGAGGGACACTAATGCACCTGAGGAGAAAGTGATCTCATTGGTGGATGGGTCAACAACTGGCAAACACAGGTTTAAGGTTTGGAGTAGAGGATAAAACATCAAATGTAAAACAGTCCAACATAGGAACGGGCCATTCGGCCCACAGTCTGTGCTGAACACGATGTTGAAGTAAGCTAGATTGCTCCTATCTGCACATGACCCCCATCTCTCCAGTCCCTGCATGTTCACGTGGCTGTCTAATAGCCTCTTAAACACCTCTATTGTATCTGCCGCTGCCACCACCCCTGGCACCCATCACTCTCTGAGTAAAAAAACTTGCCCCACTCATCTCCTTTAGACATTTCCTCTCTCATTTTGAATATGTAACCTCTGGTTCTTAATACTTTTACCCTTCTCACCAGCCTCTCTCAGCTTCTGATGCTCTGGAGAAAACGACGCAGGTGTCCAACCCCTTCTTATAGTTCATAACCTCTAATCCGGGCAGCATCCTGGTAAACCTTTTCTGCACCCTCTCCAAAACATTCACCTAAACCTTTTCTTGTTGGTAGAATCACACATGGTTACGAGATAGGGTACAGGTGTGAGATAGATCAGCTTGTTGAGAGGTGTCACAATAACAACTTCACATCCAGCGTCAGCAAGACCAAGGAGATGATCCTGGACTTCATGAAAGAGAAGTCCAGGGTAACGCACCAGCCTTCATTGATGGATCAGCGGTGGAGAGGGTGAGCAGTTTCAAGTTCCTGGGTGTCAACATCGCTGAGGTTCCATCCTGAGCCCAATGTACTGATGCAATCACTAAGAAGGCATACCTACTTTATTAGGAGATTCAAAATGTTACCAAAGACCGTTGCAATCTTCTACAGATGTAGAGTGGAGAGCATTTTGGCCGGTTGCATTACAGCCTGGTATGGAGGCTCCAATGCTGCTATAAGGAGCCGCAGACGGTTGTAGACTCGACCAGTTCCTTCATGAGCACCAGCCTCTCCACCATCTAGGACATCTTAAAGAACAGCATCTACCACTAAGAACTCTCACCATCCGGGATATACCGTCTTCTCGTTACTACCGTCGGGAAGGAGGTACAGGAGGCTGAGACCCCACATGAAATGAGTTAGTAACAGCTCCATCCACTCCGCCATCTGATTTCTGAATGGATCATGAGCTCTACTTCATTATTCCTTTTTCTTGCACTATTTATTATGTAATTTATCGTAATTTTATTTTTTGCACTGTACTGTACTTGAAGCTGAATCATCTGCAGCTCAACATCAGTAAGACAAAGATGGTGATGGAGACTAAGCTTGCACTGCTCCCTGTTACTATTGATGGTGAGGACATGGATGTGGTGAGGACCTACAAGTACTTGGGGGTGCACCTGGATGACAGACGAGTGGAGCACCAACACGGAGGCTGTGTACAAGAAGGGCCAGAGTTGCCTCTACTTCCTAAGGAGACTTTGGAGTATGCAGGCCTCTCCTTCACATGTTCTACCAGTCTGTTGGCGACAGTCCAGTCTTCTATGTGCTGGTGTGCTGGGACAGTGGCATCAACACAGATGATGCCAGCAGGCTCAATAAACTGATTAGAAAGGCTGGCTCAGTTATAGGAGTCAAACTGGACACACTGAAGGCTGTGGTAGAACAAAGGACCCTGTGGAAAATCCTGTCAATTCTGTACAGTGTTTCTCATCCTCTGCATGCCACCTTGGCTGAACAGAGGGCCACTTTTAGTAATAGACTCAGACAACAGCGCTGCTCCAAAGGGCGCTATATGAGGTCATTCTTACCCTCGGCTATCAGGCTCTATAATGAGTCAACCTATACCGGGGAAGTGATGACCCCCTCCTGTTAGACTGTTTGAGGTAACTAGTTTTTTATCTTTCTTACTTCTCTTCTAATATTTGTATATCTGAGCACCTGTAATGCTGCTGTGATACTGTGATTTCCTTTGGGATCAATAAAGTATTCATCTGTCTTTCTATCTCTACTGCTGACGCAATATAACAATTTTCATAACATATACGTCAATGCTCCTCCAAGTGGACCACGATGTTATTGTGGTTTGGAGGTTTGCGTGCCTCAATGACCCGGAGAGCTATGTTGGCTGGAGTCAGGGCCTTATGTTTTGGCGTTTGGTAGGGTCAGTTATGCCAAACAGGTCAAAGGGTAGAGAACGGTCTAAGAGTAGTCCACTGGTCCTTCAGGTTTGGGGGATTAGCTCAGTGCTAACAATCAAGACTGGTCAAACAAAATTGTTATGGAAACCCTTCTGCATCTGAGTGCGATGGTATTCCTGAGTTTCCACCCGGGACTAGCATGACCGACGGGAGTGAGAACTGAGAGGAAGCTACTGACACAATGAAGGAAGCCATGAACACCACCAGAGATGGAGGACCTTCATTACTGCCCTAAATGCCAGCAACATAACGGGCAAAGGAGAGGTAAGTCAATGATAATTAATTTGCAATTCTGATTCTGAGGCAAAACATTTTCCCTGTGAGCAATGATGACCAGAAACTCACTCCGTGGAGGGAATCAAATAAATCAATCAATCCTTTCAACTGCATTGGATAGGAAAGTCAAGGTGAATTTATTATTGAAGTACGTATATGTCACTATATACTTACAAAGTTCTGGAGGAACTCAGCAGGTTGGGTGACATCTATGGAAAGGAATAAACAGTCAATGTTGATGAACAGTCGTGATGAAGGATCTTACCCCGTACGTTGGCTGATTATTCCTCTTCGTAGATGCTGCCTGACCTGCTGAGTACTTCCAAGGGTTATC
This sequence comes from Mobula birostris, assembly GCF_030028105.1. Classification (NCBI taxonomy): domain Eukaryota; kingdom Metazoa; phylum Chordata; class Chondrichthyes; order Myliobatiformes; family Myliobatidae; genus Mobula; species Mobula birostris. Next base: position 5,053,524 of record NC_092378.1, on the reverse strand, counting down.
CTGGATTTCCACTGTCTGCAAAATCTCTGGTCTTTATAAAGTCCACTATAGTACAGAGTGGTCAAACTGGTCATAGTGTAGGTATTACTCAGATAATGATGAGGGCTGTGCCAGTTGGTTCAAGAACCGAATGGTTGAAGGAAAGTATAACATATATAACAATGTACCTGGTGGAGTGGGACTTCAGGCTTCTGTTCCTTCTGCCCATTAGTAGCCGTGAGAAGATGTCACAGCCCAGATGGTGGCGGTCTTTGAAAATAGATGTTGACTTCTTGAGTCAGCACCTCCTGTAGATACTACCAATGGTAGGGAGGGATGTCACAATATGCTACCTTGAGATTCATTTTCTTGCAGGTATTTACTGGAAAACAAATAAATACAATAGAATTTACTTAAAAAATATACATAAAGACTGACAGACAACTAATGTGCAAAAGAAGGCAAGGTAATGAGGAACAAGCTTGGGAATTGGGTAGAATCAATTGTTCTACAGGGAACTAGCATAGATTTGATGGCGTGAATGGCCTCATACTGGGCCAGGATAATCCTGATAAGGGGTCAGTGATGTGAAGCAGTAATGCCATTTTTCTCAGATGATGTCAGAACAACATTTTGCATTTTCATTTAAAGTTTTAAGCATTGTTTTGCTTTAGATTCTTATTAATCAGCATGTTCATTAATTATCCATGCACTAATTATCTTTGTAATTCAGTAATTATCCATTTAGTAATTTTCTGAATAGTAATTATCTGTGCACTAGTTATCCATGTAGTAATGATCCGTAGCATATGGTAATTTATACAGTAATTATCAAAACAATATGATAACTCCCTGTGTAATGCAATAATTATGCATGTAATTGGATGTTTTTCCATGCCATGATTATCTATGAGGCAATGCTGATGTAATACTTTCATTATCTATGTGACAATTAACCATGCATCATTTTTTTCTTGTGACAGTTATCCATATGATCATTTCCTGCCTAATTTCTCTGGTGAAAATTTATGACCTTTACTTCAAGTTTTTATTTTTGATTCACTCTTCTCTCTCTCAAAACTAGAATCAAATTTTGTTGTGATTACTGTTGGCTAAGTGCTCCCTGTGTGATAATTGGCTCAATACACATCAAGTCTTCCGCTGACCTGTTGGCTGAAGAAAATGTTCATCCTAAGACAAACTGAATAGCCTTGAGAGATTTGTGAGGACTATTCTGATCCCACCTGTATCCTCTAGTAGTTTACATTGAATTACCTGGGTACCAATGACTTCAATGTAAATGCTACATCATCTTTGGTTCTTCATATGCAGCCTAGCTGGTACTGTATGCACTAATCCAGTCTTGCACATGTGCAACAGAACCTAGGGCTGCGTACAGCCCTGGCCAGGTCTATGTATTCCCATGCTCAAGCTAATGTGCACCTGAATCCAGGTGTTTCATAGAATCTATAGTGATGTATCCTACCTCACAGAATAAGGCCCTTTGGCCCATCTAGTTTATGCTGACCTGATCTTCTACCTAGTCCCATCAACCTCCACCCAGACCATAGCTCCTCCAAACCCTTCCCATCTATGTACCTGTTCAAACTTCTATTAAATGTCACAACTGAACCTTTATCCACCGCTCGTACAACCCTCTGAGTGAAAAGGTTCCCCATCAGATTTCCCTTTCACCTTAAACCTATAATCTTTAGTTCTAGTCTCACTCCAGCTTCCATGCATTTACCCTATCTATACCCCTCATAATTTTGTATATCTCTATTAAATCTCCCCTCACTCTCCTGCACTCCAGGGAATAAAGTCCGAACTTATTCAACCTTTCCCTATAACTTAGGGCCTCAAGTCCTGACAAAGTCCCTGTAAATATTTTCTGCACTCTTTTGAGCTTTTTGATGTCTTTCCTGTAGGTAGATGACCAGAACTGTACACAATACTCCAAATTTGGCCAATGGATGATTTATACAATGTGAAGTATTACAGTGCTTCATGATACATATCATTTTCATTTTCAAATTTTAACACAAGCATCACTATCCTTGTAGTAGTGTGATTGCTTGAGCCAAGTATGAGACAAGTTTGATTAAAAGTTTGTCTATTGATAGGTTTTCAGATGGCTGTAGAGGCCAATCTGGGCTCCACATCTTCCAAACCTCACAATCCAGGCCCCTTTCCCACTTGCTTATTGCCATTGGATTTAATCTGGGATGTTAGAGTGGACTCTCTTAATGGAGAACGCCTGTATGTGACTTTGCTTAACGTGGGGAGGCTGATTCCTGGGCAGTCACCACACAGTCCTTGACAGATCGGGGTCAGGATCAATGGCCTGGAATGTAAGATGACGGGGGACCCTTCACCGCTGCAGTCTTTCTCTGCCTTCACTGCCGTTGTGATGTCTCATCATCTTCCACCAGCTCCATCATTGAGGTCTTGGTGATCGTCATCTGGAATGCATTCTGTGGTGTCCACTGGTCCTGAATATCCCCGCAGATATCCACAAGAACACCACGTGCTCCTTCTCCAGGGACATCTAGGAACAGATGTGATCCAGGAAGAAAGACAATCTGCTCCGGCAGAACCTTGACTGTCTGCCGCCTAGACAATGAATGACCATCTTGGCCATATTCATACTTTTCCAAAATAGCGCTGCTCTGCTGATACTTGGTTAGTTGGAGAAGTACCAGAAAACTGGAAGGGCTCTAATCTCTGCCTTAATTTTGGAAGAGCTGCCAGGTCAAATCAGGCATTTACAGATCAGAGTCTAATATCAGAGATAGGACAGTGAGAGACTGGCTCTACCTACATTTAGACAGGCAAGGACTGACTAGGGATAGTCAGCATGACTTTGTGTCTGAGAAATCATGTCTCATGAATTTGATTGTTTCTTTGAAGAGGTGACCATGAGGAATGGTGAAGACAGGGCAGTAGATATAAGACTTGAGGACCCGAATTATAGGGAAAGGTTGTATAGGTGAGGACCTTATTCCCTGGAGTGCAGGAGAATGAGGGAAGATTTGATAGAGGTATACAAAATCATGAGAGACACAGATAGGTTGAATGTAAACAGGCTTTTTCCACTGAGGTTGAGTGGAACTAGAATTTGAGATTATAGGTTGAGGGCAGAAGGTGAAATGTTTAAGGGGGGGGGCATGAGGAGGAACTTTTTCACTCAGAATGTAGTGGGAGTGTGGGATGAGCTGCCAGTGGAAGTGGTGGACATGGGTTTGATTTCAACATTTAAGAAAAGTTTGGATAAGTATGTGGATGGGAGGGCTCTGGTCCTGGTGCAGGTCGATGGGATCAGGCAGAATAATAGTTCGGCACAGGCTAAGGGCTTGTTTCTGTGCTGTAGTGCTCTAGATGCTGGGTACATGTTCAGGAACAGTTCAACAATCAGGCTCGTGCACCAGCGTGAGATTCACTCTACACTGAACTGATTCAAGGACTCTACAGCTCATGTTCTCAGTATCATTTATTTATTACTTGTTTAGTGTTTATTTTGCACAGTTCGTATTCCTTTGGTTGTTTGTCCATCTTTGTGTGTAATTATTCATTGATTCCATTGTATTTATTTGTACCTACTGTGAATGCCTGCCAGAAAATGAATGGCAGAGTAGTTTATGGTACACATGCTTGTAAATGCAAATATCTAATCAGCCAATCCTGTGGCAGCAACTCAATGCATAAAAGCATGCAGACATGGTTAAGAGGTTTGGTTGTTGTTCAGACCAAACATTAGAATGGGGAAGAAATGTGATCTAAGTGACGTTGACCATGGAAGGATTGTTGGCGCCAGACAGGGTGGCTTGAGTATCTCAGAAACTGCTGACCTCCTGGGATTTTCATGCACAATGGTTTCTGGAGTTTACAGAGAATGGCGCGAGAAACAAAAAAAAATTATAGGGGTGGCATTTCTGCGGGCAAACACGCTTGTTAATGAGAGAGGTCAGAGGAGAAAGGCCAGACTGGTTCAAAATAATGAGAACGTGACAATAAATAATCACATGTTACAACGGTGGTTGACAGAAAGGCATCTCTGAACATATCGAACCTTGAAGTGGATGGGCTACAGCAGCAGAAGACCATGAACATACACTCAGTGGTCACTTTATTAGGTACAGGAGGTACCTGAGTGTCTCCTGTACCTGTGTGTACATAGTTAGTAAGTCTGAGGATGACACCAAAGTTGGTGGTATAGTGAAGAAGTTTATCTAAGACTACAACAGGGTTCACAACCATTCTTTTTTGCCATGGAGCCTTCCCATTAACTGAGAGGTCCATGGCCCTCAGGTTGGGAACCCCTGGTCTAGACCAACTGGGAAAGTGGGCTAAGAAATGGCAAATGCAATTTAACTTTCAGACAGAGGGTGGTGGGTATTTAGAATGAGCTGCCAGAGGAAGTGGTAGAGGTGGACACAATTATTACATTTAGAAAGATGAATGGGTAGGAAAGGTTTAGGGGGGCATGAGGTAAACACAGGCAAGCTGCACTAGCTCAAGTAGGTTAGAGGGGCTGAAGGTCAGGCGAAAAGCAAGCAGCTGATCCCCACAACCTCCGCGCCGGATGACTGAAGCGTGGGGGCCAAAGAGCAGCCAGAGCTTATGGAGCAGCTCCTTCAATCACTCTGCCTTTGCAGTCCGCTTCCCCGTGTTGTCACCTGAAACTATTTGTCTACTGACTCACCTCTGGCAGATGTACATGCGGACGCCCTTTATGGCTGCATTTAATTCGCCATTGTCCTGTGTGCATTGAATATGAAAAATTGATGACAAATTAGAAGCAGCTGTTTAAATAACGATGTGTTTAAGCATTCTTTTGTTGGATTTAAACACCGAGGAAGCTTTGAAAGAAGAGAGAAAGGAATACATTTTTATTTATTTATTTTAGTGATTTCAGTAGCACCAGTAAAATTGCCTTAATTGCTTATTCATGGTAGACAAGTCGAGGGTACGTAATTGGTGTTGGGGCTAGGCCAGATTGGGTGGAGTGACAGCTCCCGTAACTTCTGTCAAATCTACCAGCACACTTTCCCACTGTCCAAGAACACAATTTCCAAATTAACTGACTTCATAGGCGGCCTATTTAAACTTATTTATTGGTCATCCACAAGGCCCTGATACACCAGCATTTAAGAAAGGATGTGCTGGCATTGGAGAGGACTAAAAAGAGGTTCACGGGAATTATTCAGGGAATGAATGGGTTAAAGTATGAGGAGAGTTTGATGGCTCTGAGCCTGTAATTAGAAAAATGATGGGGGATCTCATTGAAATGTATCGAATAGTGAAAGACTTAGATAGACTGGATGTAGATAGGATAGAGCCATAGTCATAGAAAAGTATAACACTTAAACAGGCTCTTCGGCCCATCTAGTCATGCTGAACCGTTTAAACTGCCTACTCCTGTCAAACTGCACCAGGACCACAGCCCTTCCATCCATGTACCTACCCAAACTTCTCTTAAACATTGAAATCAAGCTCACATGTATCACCCGCGCTGGCAGCTCATTCCACACCCTCACAACCTCTGACTGAAGAAGTTTTCCTTCATGTTCCCCTTAAACATTTCAACTGTCACCCTTAAACTATGACCATTTGTTGCAGTCCCACCCAACCTCAATGGAAAGGCGTGTTTGCATTTATCCTATCTATACCCCTCATAATTTTGTAAACCACTGTCAAATCTCCTCTCAATTGTTTATGTTGCAAGAAATAAAGTCATAACCTATTCAATCTTTCCATGTTTCCTACAAGACAAAGGAAGTCATCCCTCCCTGTGGCCACCAAACTTTACAACTCCTCCCTTGGAGGGTCAGACACCCTGAGCCAATAGGCTGGTCCTGGACTTCTTATTTCCTGGCATAATTTACAGATTACTATTTAATTATTTATGGTGCAACTGTAACGAAAACCAATTTCCCCCGGGATCAATAAAGTATGACTATGACTGTGACTATGTTTCCTATAGTGGGGAATTCTAAGACCAGAGGGCACAGCCTCGGAAAACAAGAATGTCCCTAAAGAACAGAGCTGAGGAGAAATTGCTTCAGACAGAGTGTAATGATTTTGTGGAATTCATGGCCACAGGCAGCTGTGGAGGCCAAGTCATTTGAGGTTGATAGGTTCTTGATTAGTAATGGTGTCAAAGATTACAGAAAGAAGGCGGGAGAATGATGTTGAGAGAGATAATAAATTAGCTATGATGAAATAATGGAGCAGACTCGATGGGCTGAATGGTCTAATGCTGCTCCTATGTCTAATGGTCTTATGGCCTTTATGAACAATATGCTTGACAAGTTTTTCATTGTATCTCTGTACATGTGACAATATTTCATTTCCAATTCCACTTTGAAAGTTAAGCTTCTTTGACTTGTCACCAAACACTCTAATGAACATTTACACATGTACTGTTGAAATTATCTGGACCTGACAGCATCAGGGGATGGTACGATAACTCACACGCACAGGAATCCCGTGATATCTACAGGAGACGCTGCCTCAAGAAGATAACATCCATCATCAAAGATCCCCACCATCCGGGCCATGCCAGCTTCTCACAGATACTAACGGACAAGACATACAGAAGCCCAAAGTCCCACACCACCAGGTTCAAGAACAGCTACTGTACGTCACTTCAACCATTTGGTTCTTCAACCAACTGGCACAATTGTAATCACTACCTCAGTATAGCAACACTCTGACCACTTTGATGTCTTTTCCCTAAAATACACATTTTTGTTCTAATTCTGTTCTTTCTTGTGTATAATTTGTTTTTCTTGTGAATGATGCCTGTCCGTTGCTATGCGTCTGTCATGTTGCTCCAAGTAAGCTTTTCATTGTACTGTGGCGACCCACTTTCTACGCAGGCGAACCGGCTCACAAAATGGCGCGCGCGTCAGCAGAGAGGCCAGCCCCAAAATGGTGCTGGGTCTTCTTCACCAGCAAGGGGAGAAAGCCCGCGCGCGGGAAGAGACTTTTGTAACACACCTCTGACGTCATTTCCGCCCGGAGAGGGTGGGAACGGAACTGAGTAAAAGCCAGTGCCGCGAAGTTTGAATAAACTAGTCTCGAGTGCAACTTACAAACTGCGTGTTGTTATTTCTAGTTCTGCGTGTAGCACTTTGCTACATTGGTGACCCCAACGGTCCAAACGGGATTTGGACCAAAGATGATCGACTCTTCATCTGTTCACACAGTTTCGCTAAAACTGCCAACTTTCTGGATGCTGTGATCACGTGTGTGGTTTGACCAAGTAGAAGACCAGTTCCAGACTCGGCAGATATCTTCTCATTGCACGCGTTACTATTAAGTGGTGAGCTCCCTTGACCAGGAGACAGCTGCACGGGTTGGGGATTTCATACAGTCACCCCCCGAAGAAGGCAAATATGCAGCATTCAAAGCGCTGCTCTTAGAGACCTTTGGCCTCTCACGGCATGAGCGAGTTGCCCGCTTGCTGCACCTGGACTGTTTGGGAGACAGGCCGCCGTCAGCATTAATGAACGAGATGCTGGCCCTGGCTGAAGGACACAAGCCCTTCCTCATCTTTGAGCAGGCGTTCCTAGAACAACTGCCCGAGGACATACATCTGCTGCTGGCCGACGCAGATTTCAGTGACCCCTGGAAGGTGGCGGTCCGGGCAGACGTACTGTGGAAAGCCAAGAGGGAGAGCGGGGCGTCCGTTGGACAGATTACCAAACCACACGCCCAACAGCAGGCCTGACCCGGCCTAGCAATGGAGCACACACAACCCAGAGGCAGGAGTGAGGAGGCCAATGAACAGTGGTGTTTCTACCACCAGCAGTGGGGCACAGAAGCCCGCCGTTGTCGCTCGCCCTGCAAGTTCCCGGAAAACGCCAGGGCCAGCTGCTGCTAATGGCTACAGCGGCTGGCCACTAGGACAGCCTCTTGTACGTCTGGGACACACAGTCGGGATGCCGCTTCTTGGTCGACACTGGAGCAGAAATCAGCGTCTTACCCCCGACAGGGTATGACGCCCACAACAGGGTGCTGGGACCCACCCTGAGGGCCGCAAACGGCAGCACGATTCGGACCTACGGCACCTGCACAGTGCAGCTACAGTTCGGCGCCAGCCGGGTCACGTGGGACTTCACACTGGCCGCCGTGGCCCAACCACTCCTGGGGGCGGACTTCTTGCGAGCTCACAGCCTGCTGGTCGACTTGCAAGGGAAAAGACTGGTCCATGCCAAGACTTTCCAGACATTCTCCCTGGGTGAAGCCAAGTTGCCAGCCCCGCACCTGGACTCTATCACGCTGTCTGACAATGAATTCACCAGAATCCTGGTGGACTTTCCATCGGTTCTGGCACCGCAGTTCACGGCAGCCATGCCCAGACACGGAGTACAGCACCATATTCCGACCCAGGGACCACCCCTCCATGCCCGTGCATGAAGGCTTCCCCCGGACAAGCTTCGCCTGGCGAAGGAGGAGTTCAAGAGGATGGAGGAATTGGGGATCGTACGGCGGTCCGACAGCCCATGGGCCTCCCCCTTGCACATGGTGCCCAAAGCAGCCGGGGGCTGGAGACCATGCGGTGACTACCGTAGACTGAACGAGGCTACAACTCCAGACCGGTACCCCATGCCGCACATACAGGACTTCGCAGCAAACCTGTACAGGGCAAGCATGTTTTCCAAAGTAGACCTCGTCCGGGGATACCATCAAATCCTGGAACACCGTGAAGACATCCCCAAAACAGCACTCATCACCCCGTTCGGCCTGTCCGAATTCCTCCAAATGCCGTTCAGCCTGAAGAATGCCGCACAGACGTTCCAGCGACTAATGGACGTGGTGGGACACGACCTGGAATTTGCGTTCATCTATTTGGACGACATCCTCATAGCCAGCAGTAGTCGTCAGGAAGATCTGTCCCACCTCCGCCAGCTCTACTCCCGCCTGAGTGATTTCGGCCTCACGATCAACCCGGCCAAATGTCAGTTTGGACTCAACACCATCGACTTCCTGGGCCACAGGATTACCAAAGACGGGGCAACACCTCTGCTCGCCAAGGTAGACGCGATCCGCCACTTCGCCTGGCCCAACACAGTCAAAGGCCTGCAGGAGTTTGTTGGTATGGTGAACTTCTACCACCGCTTCCTCCCCTCAGCAGCCCGTATCATGTGCCCTTTGTTCACCCTGATGTCAGGTAAAGGCAAGGACATTACTTGGGATGAAGAGGCCGCGGCTGCTTTCGTTAAAGCCAAGGAAGCCTTGGCAGACGTCGCGATGCTGGTGCACCCCAGAATGGACGTTCCAACCGCCCTCACAGTGGACGCATCCAACACAGCAGTCGGTGGGGTGCTGGAGCAACTCATCGAGGGGTGCTGGCAACCCCTGGCGTTCTTCAGCAGGCACCTACGGCCACCTGAACTCAAGTACAGTGCCTTCAACCGGGAGCTGTTGGCACTATATCTGGCAATCCGGCATTTCAGGTACTTCTTAGAAGGCAGACCGTTCACCACGTTCACGGACCACAAACCGTTGACTTTCACGTTCACGAAGGTGTCCGATCCCTGGTCGGCCCGCCAGCAGCGACATCTGTCCTACATCTCCGAGTACACGACGGACATCCAGCATGTCTTGGGAAAGGACAATGTCATGGTGGATGCACTCTCCAGACCAGCTATCCAGGCCCTGTCCCGGGGGTGGACCATGCAGCACTGGTGGAGGCACAGCAGGCAGACGATGAGGTGCCCAGCTACAGGACCACAGTCTCGGGTTTGCAACTGCAAGACTTCCTCGTAGGTCCAGGTGAGAGGACCCTCCTGCGTGACGTGTCTACCGGCCAACCTCGCCCCATCGTCCCGGCAGGCTGGCGGCGGCGAGTTTTCGACTCCATACATGGCTTGACGCACCCATCTATCAGGACAACCGTCCGGATGGTCTCCAGCACGGACTTCGCAAACAGGTCAGCGAATGGGCCAAAACGTGCATGCAGTGCCAAATAGCCAAGGTGCAGCGGCACACCAAAGCCCCGCCACAGCAGTTCGAACCCACCTGCCGGAGGTTCGACCACATTCATGTGGATATCGTGGGGCCCCTGCCAGTGTCGCGAGGAGCGCGGTACCTCCTAACTATGATAGACTGGTTCACGGGATGGCCAGAGGCGGTCCCGCTCACCGACACCACCGCTGATTCCTGCGCCCAAGCGCTGATTGCAACCTGGGTAGCATGCTTCAGGATACCGGCCCACATTACCTCCGACAGAGGCGCCCAGTTCACCTCCAGCCTGTGGTCGGCTGTGGCCAGCCTGTTGGGAACACAGCTACACCACACAACTGCCTACCACCCACAGTCAAACAGACTAGTGGAACGCTTCCACCGTCACTTGAAGTCGGCTCTCATTGCCCACCTGAAAGGGCCTAACTGGGTGGACGAGCTTCCCTGGGTCCTGCTTGGAATCCGCACGCGCCCAAAGAGGATCTGCACACCTCATCGGCCGAGCTGGTGTACGGCACACCCCCGGTCATCCCAGGAGAGTTCATACTAGCCCCAAGGGAGCAAGAGGAAGAACCCGCAGCAGTCCTGGACAGACTATGCGAAAGGCTCAGCAACCTGGCCCTCGTACCGACTTCACAGCACAGACAGAGCCCGACCTGCGTACCCAAAGACCTGCAGAACTACAAGTTTGTATTCGTACGAAGGTGCGGACACCGGGCACCGCTACAGCAGCCGTACGAGGGGCCGCTTAAGGTGATCAGGAACAACAGGTCCATGGGGGGAGAGAGGAGGTTTTCACGGTGGACTGACTCAAACTGGCCCATGTGGAGTTGGCGCAGCCGGTCCAGGCTCAGGCACCGCGGCGCAGGTGCAGACCACCCAAACAGGGGCTGATCCAGACTGTGGACATTGTGGAGTGTATTGCCGGTTCTGGGGGTGGGGTTATGTGGCGACCCACTTTCTACACAAGCGAACCGGCTCACAAAATGGCGCGCACGCGTCGGCAGAGAGGGCAGCCCCAAAATGGCGCTGGGCCACCTTCGTCACCAGCAAGGGGAGAAAGCCCATGCGCGGGAAGGGACTTTTGTAATACACCTCTGACGTCATTTCCGCACGGAGAGGGCGGGAACGGAACTGCGTTAAAAGTCAGTGCCATGAAGTTTGAATAAACTAGTCTCGAGTGCAACTTACCGTCTGCGTGTCGTTATTTCTAGCTCTGTGTGTAGCACACTGCTGCAGCACTATTGCTTACGTAGTCAGAAGGCAGCGAAAGTGTGGAACGAGCTGCCAGTGGAAGTGATGGATTCTGGTGCGATTTCAGCATTTAAGAGAAATTTGGAAAGGTACATAGATGTGAGTGGTATGGAGGGCTCTGGACCGGGTACAGGTCGATGGAACTGGGCCGATTAATAGTTCGGTATGGAGCGGATAGGCTGAAATTGCCTGCTTCTATGCTGTAGTGTTGTATAACTCTGTGAGTCTATGTACTTGTGCACATGACAATGAACTGAATTTGAAGTTCGGCAGTGAGCCCATCTTCGGTGTAAGGAGATTTCAGTGCAGTTCCGTTTAAGTAACCAGTCCCTTATCTTGTAACCATTCATAGAGTTACAGAGTCATTGAGTCAAACAAGATAGAAACAGGCCCATCACATCCAAAGTCAGTCGATTCAATTCAATTCAATATAAAATGTATTACTGAAGTAGTTATGTTACAGTACCACAACTTCAGATTACTTACAGGAAAATAAAGAAATACAATAACATTTATGGAAAACTGTACATGAACAACTAAAATGCAAAACAAGACAAATTGTACAAGTCAAAAATACAAATCATACTGAGAACATGAGTTGTAGGGTCCTTGGAAGTGAGTTCATGGGTTGTGGAATCAGCTCAGTGTTGAGGCGAGTGAAGTTATCCGTGCTGGTTCAGGAGCCTAATGGTTGTAGGGTAATAACAGTTCCTAAACCTGGTGGTGTGAGTCCTCAGGCTCTGTATCTTCATCCTGATAGCACAGAGGAGAGCATAGCGTGGATGGTGGAGGATGGACGCTGTTTTCTTGTGGCAGCATTCCTTGTAAATTTGTCAATGGTGGGGAGGGCTTTGCCAGTGGTGGACTGGGCTGTGTCTGCCACTTTAAGTAAGAGCTTTTTTATTCTTGAGAATTGGTGTTTCCATACCAGCCTGTAATGCAACCAGTCAGGATACTCTCCACTATATCCCTCTAGGAGATTGTCATAGTTTTTGGTGACATGCCAAATCTATACAAACATCTAAGAAAGTAGAGATGCTGTCATGCCTTCTACGTGTTGGTCCTAGGACAGATCCTCTGATATGATAGTCCCAAGGAACTTCAAGTTACTGAGCTCCTCCACCACGAGCATTCATTTTTATTAGCCCGTACTCACCCATACGTAGGGAGTTCAGGAGCTCATCGAGACACTTAAATGCAGTCACTGCTTCCACCATTTTCTCAGGGAGTGCACTTCCGTGGTTACCTCCCGTCGATATTAATCTCGGTAAACAATGCTGATTGTTTCCAAAAACTGGAGAGGTATCGGCTGCTCAAAGGGTTAAATGTGCTTGTGGCTTGCCGAAGTCAAAGACAAAATCGCATTGTGCTACTGAGCACAAATCCCTTATTAGATCACTCTGAGTTCATTGTTCCCGTCCCACGCAATCAGAGAGCAAACCCTGAGCCAGCATTGAGCAAGAACGTTTGAGTTTTATGGCAGTGTGCTCCTTTTACACTAATTGGATTGAAATAGTTTCCAATTGACTTTCAGATTAAGACTTCTTGCTGCCTGCAGCACAGTTTCAATAAGCTGCCACAATTCCTTGATTTGTAGCACAGCAACGCTGACTTCCCTGTCAACCTCTTTGGTAGGACCTGGAAGCATTGCACAATTGTTAGGGAATGGTTGGGATTGAGTGCTGCTGCAAATGGTAAAAACATCGCTGTGGCTGAGTGAGGTGTCGTGTGGAAAACTATGCTTAATTTTTTGAGTGGCTTGAAATGTACCAGCGAAAACTGGGAGCAATCAATGCTCATTGTTTCCAAAGCAGGAGTGATTGTGGGAAGATTGGGAGATTGTGAGCATCCTTACAATATTGTGTTCTGTTCTGGTTGTCTCATCATCGGAAGAATGTGGAAGATTTAGAGGGGGTGCAGAGGAGATTTAGCAGAATGCTGCCTGCATTAGAGGGTATGAGCTCTAAGGAGAGGTTGGACAGACTTGGGTCCTTCTCTCTGGAGTGTCAGAAGCTGAGGAGAGACCTGATAACAGTCTCTATCTATGGCAGGGTGGAGATACGTCTCTACCAAAGGAGGTGTAAGCTGCTCCTTCCCTCCGCTAGCCTGCAGGTCACCCTTGGACAAGGTATAGCACCTGGTTAGCCACCTTCCTGCCCCCTCACCCCAGATCAGGGTCACATGAGGCCATGGGAGCAAGTGGTGTATGGTCATATGAGCAGCTGGTGCAGATCACAAGTCCTGGTTATGGGACCACTGATGCCAGGCAGACAATCTCTGAAGAGTACTGATAATGGCTGGGGTCACCCTTCTTGTAAAGACACTGCCCAGAAGAAAGAACAGGCAAACCACTTTCTGTAGAAAAATTTGCCAAGAACAATCATGGTCATGGAAAGACCATGATCATCTTCATCATACGACATAGCACATAATGAATGAGCAAGATAGGATAAATGGTCTGATCTTTTTCCAAGGGTAGGAATGTTAAGTACCAGAGGTCATGTATTTAACGTGAGAGAGGAAGTATGTAAGAGAGATGATTGGGGCAAGTTTTTACACAGACAGTGGTGGGTGCCTTGAATGATCTGCCAGGGGTGGTAGTAGAGGCGGATACAACAGAGGTGTTTAAGAGGCTGTTAGACACGTGAATATGCAGGAAGTGGAGGGATAGGGGTCATGTGCAGATAGAAGAAATTTAGTTTAATTCAACATCATGTTCAGCACAGGCATTATGGGCCGAATAGCCAGTTCCTGTGTTGGACTGCTTTACGTTCAATGTTCTATCATCTTCAAACTGGTGTTCCCCAGTTGTTGACCCATCTATCAATGAGATCACTTCCTCCTCGGGAGCACGAAGGTCCATCAAAGCATAGCGTTTTCATTAAATCAACAGAATTAACCAAACCATGCATCGGCGATCGGGGTTCAATTCCTACCGTTGTCTGCAAGGAGTTTGTACGTTCTCCCTGTGACCACGTGGGTTTCCTCTGTTTGCTTTGCTTTCCTCCCACAGCCCAACGATGTACGGGTTATGAGCATGCTGTGTTGGGGCACTTGCATGCTGGCTTTAGCACACCCTTGGGCTGTGTTTGTCATTAACGCAAATGACGTATTTCTCTGCACGTCAGAGGTATTGAGCTGGGGCCGCGATTGTTTTCTCAGATAGATACGGAAAACCTGTGGCACCATTCTGGAGAAGAGTGGTGTGCATCCATTTTGGAAGAGATAAAAGACTGCAGAAACTGCTGATGGGAGTTAGTGTGAGTGTAGGAAAAACTGGGTAGATGAGGAGGAACAAGAAAGTGAGGGTGGAGTGAAATATACTGAAAGCTAGAGAATTCACTGATCACGCCATTGGCTGTGGGTTACCCAAGGGGAATATGATATGCTGTTCCTGGGAAAGGAGATGGGAATATGGGGAGGGTAGAATAAAATGGGATTAGTGTAGGGGTGATTTAAATGGGTATTTGATAGTCAGTATGGACTTGATGGGCCAAAGGGCCTGTATCTGTGCTGTACGACACAACCTTCCACACTGTTGCTGCCTGTGTTGTTCTGCTGAGCATTGTGGGCATGCTATGTTGGCACTGGTACATGTGGCAACACTTCCGGGCTGCCCTCAGCACAACCTTAGGTTGTGTGGTTATTAATGCAAATATTAATAATCAATATATTTCACTGTATCTTTTTGATGTTTATGTGATAGGTATATCTGCATCTGAATAGGACTTACACTTCAGTACAGAGGGATCACAAAGAGTTTGGGCAGGTGCTGACTTTTGGATAAGGTGTTGGAGTTCTGAAGGAGTACAGTTCTTTGGTACAGGGATGATGGTGGCTGATTTGAAGCATGTGGGGACAGCAACCTGGATGAGTGATGTGTTGTAGATGTTTGTGATGATGTCAGTGAGCTGGTGTGCTCACACCCTGGGAAGTTGTCTGGCCTGGCTTAGTGGAGGGTTGAATCTTTGCAGAGCCATTCTCATGTCTGCTGTTGTTACAGAGGGTGGTTGCTCACCCGGAGGGTGGGGGCACGGTGTTAGTTTTCATGGCCTACATTATGTTCATGCCTTGAAGCAAGCATAAAGGTTGTTTAGAGCATCAGGGAGGGAGGTGTCACTGGTACAGTCAACACTCTTTTCCCTTGTGTAGTCAGCGATGCCCTCGATGCCCAGCCACGTATGCTGAGGATCATTATCAGACAGGTGCTCCTGAATTATTTTGTGCATAGGTTGTCTCTGCCCTCTTGATGCCGAAGAGAAGGTTTCTCCTGGCCCCTCTAAGGGCTGTACTGTTACTGGACTTGAAGGAAGCAACCTGGGCTTTTAGTAGGAAGTGCTCCTTTGCGTTCAGCCAGGGCTTGAGGTTTGGCTGTGACATGACCATTCTTGAGGTACCATCATTGTCTACACACTTACTGATGTAGCCAATGACAGATGAGGCATATTTCTTGAGGCCTATGTCTTCTCCATTTGTGCTGGCCTCCTTGAACATCTGGCAGTTAGTCTGTCCATAGATTTCGCTTCATTTAGCCATACAGTGATGGTCCTCTTGACTGGTTTCTCCATTTTCAGTAGTGGTTGGTATGCTGGAGTTAACATTACGGAGATGTGGTCAGAGAGGACAAGATGGGGGCGTGGGATGGCTTTGTAAGTACTGTGTCTGTTTGTATAAACATAGTCTAGTCTGTTTGTTCACCGAGTGGCTATGGTGACTTGTTGGTGGAATTTGGGCAAAATGTCCTGCAGGTTAAAATGATTGAAGTCTCCCGCAATTATGAAGAGACTGTCCGGATGCTTGTTCTGTAGAGAGCTGGTGATATTGTAAAGCTCTCCCAGTGTTGGTATTCGCACTGGGGGAGGGCAGGGGCTATAAACAGTAGTGATGAACACAACGATAAACTCCCTGAGCAGGTAACGTAGCCGTCACTTAATTGCAAGAAGTCCAATTTCCACAGAACGGTGACTGCTCTAACTACAGATGGGTTTATGCACCAATCTTATTTGCAAAACATTTTATCCAGAGCATT
The DNA here is from genome assembly GCF_030028105.1 of Mobula birostris. NCBI lineage: Eukaryota > Metazoa > Chordata > Chondrichthyes > Myliobatiformes > Myliobatidae > Mobula > Mobula birostris. Next base: position 5,037,290 of record NC_092378.1, on the reverse strand, counting down.
TAACATTGTGGAATCTTGCTGTGCCCCGACCAGCTGTTAAACATTCTGGGACATCCTTAAAAGATAGGAAGTGGGAGAGGAACGGAAATTTTGCTGAAGCGGAGTTGTTTGTTGAGGCAGGATCATTTATCAGAACTGTGCTCTTTAATTAGCCGAGGTAACATGCAGTCCCACAATACAGCAGCGTTTATATGTGGACAGAAGACCGAACAGATACTAAGCTGCATTATGGCCCAGTTTCTGACACAGGCTGTTAATTAGATTTTCTTGCTCAAAGACCCAGCTCCCTGACAATACAACCCTCTGTCTGAGACCTCTCATAGTCCTAATTAGAAAGAGCAGATCTCGGTGATTAAACATCCAATCTGTTGTTATGGTCATTCTTTGGGATTTAACCAGGTTAGAGTTGAGGCTGTTTCTTCCAGTCCATGTGAGAATGATAGCAAGTGAGACATCACTCTGGGCTTGACAGAAATTGGTAATAAATTGGATTGGGTCTGGAATTCTCCACTCTCACTCTGCAGGAAATTTTTAAAATCCACATTTAAACAGGATACACAGGACATCACTGGTAAGGCAAAGGTTCATTGGTATATTTTATTTTCCATTGAGAAGGTGGGGGATGAACAGTCTCCTTGAACTGGTCAGTCTCTCTGGTAAAGGTGCTCCCAAAGTGTTCATGGGGAAGAAATTGCAGGATTTTGACCCAGTAATGGTGAAAGAATGATCACATATATCCAACCTGGGATAGTGTACGACATTTTTTTTTAAAAGATTAAAGTTATTTGTCACAGGTACATCAAAAGATACTGTGAAATATGTTGTTTGCATCAACAACCAGCGAAGTCTGAGGATGTGCTGGGGGAGCCTGTATTTGTCACCCACCACACTTCTAGTACCAACATACCCACTAACCCGAACCCCAAATGTATGCCTTGGGACAGTGGGAGGAAACCAGACATCTGGAGGAAACACAGGGAGAACGTACAAACCCCTTATAGACAGCAGCGGGAATTGAACCCCAATCTTTCGATTGCTGGGGCTGTAAAGCATTATACTAACCATTACAGTGCCATAAGCTGGGGGAACGTTCATCTCCTGACTCTTGCATGGATGAATGTGGCTCATCACTTCGCAGCCCGTGCCTTAAACACAAGAGATCCTGCAGATGCTGGAAATCCAGGAGAAAAGGAACAGACACAAAATGCTGGAGGAACTCAGCAGGTTAGGCAGCATCCACAGAAAGGAATAAGCAGTTGGTATTTTGGTCTGAGACCTTTCATCACAGGGTATGGTGTCACAGCTGCCGAGAAAGTGCAGTACAGGCAGACAAATAAGGTCCAAGGGCCATAACGAGGTAGATTGTGAAGTCAATAGATTATCTTTTCATACAAGAGGTCTGTTTAATAGTCTATGACAGTGGAATGGAGGCTGTCCTTGAGCCTGGTGGTATGTGCTTTCGGGCTTTTGTATCTTCTGCCCAATGGGAGAGGGGAGAAGAAAGAATGTCTCTTCTAATGTTATGATGGAAGGAAAGTCATTGATGAAGTTGATGAAGATGGTTGGGATTTGAGAAACTGCCCTGAGGAATTCCTGCAGTGATGTCCAAGAACATCACATAAGCAATCAGACTTACTGAAGAACTCTTTCAAAGTGCCAGCACAGAGACAATGGACAATGTCAGCATTCACTTCAAGAGGACTCCAACATAACAGCAAGATATACTGCTGAGGTTTTATAAAGGTGTTGGTTAGACCAAACTTGGAGAATTGTGAGCAGATGTGGGTCCCATATCAAAGAAGGGATGTGTTGGGAGGTTCACAAGAATTATCCCAGGAAGGAAAGGGATAACTCTTAGGGAGGGTTACATAGGAGCTGTGTTTGATGTCTCAGGAGTTCAGTAGATTGAGAGAGGATCTCATTGAAACCTATTGGATACTGATGGCCTGGATAGAGCAGGGAGAAGGAGATGTTTCCAGTAGTGGGAGAGTCCAGGATCCAGGGACACAGTCTCAGAATAAAGGATTTCATAGAGTCATAGAACACTCCAGCACAGAAACAGGCCATTTGATCCATCTAGTTCATACTGAAATATTATTCTGCCTAGCCCCATTGACCTGCAGCTGGACCCCCATACCCTTCCATATCCCTCCCATTCATGTACTTATCTAAACTTCTCTTAAATGTCGAAATTGAACCCACATCCACCACTTCCACTGGAAGCTCGTTCCACACTCTCACCACCCTCTGAGTGAAGAAGTTCACCTCATGTTCCCCTTGAGCATTTCACTTTTCACCCTTGACCCATGATCTAGACTCACCCTGGAACCTGTGTAATAACGTACGAGGATCATTTGATGTCATTAGGCCTGTGCTCGATGAAGTTCAGAAGAATGAGGCATGATCACTCGAAACCTGAAGAAAGCCTTGGTGGGAGAGTGGATGTCCATCAATAGAGGAGTCTAGGATCCAATGGCACAACCTAGGAATAAAGGGACGTTCCTTTAGAACAGAGATGAGGAGGAATTTCTTTAGCCAGAGAGTAGTAAATCTGTGGAATCCACGGAGAACAGTGGAGGCCAAGCCATTAGCTGTATTTAAGGGAGAGGCTGATAGTTTTGGTAAGGGTTATGGGAAGAAGGCAGAAGAAAATAAAATGAGTCACAATCAAATGGCAGAACAGACTCAATGGGCTGAATAGCCTAATTCTGCTCCTATATCTTATGCCTTATGGGTCAAATGTCCATCTTTGGTGCTGGAGCTGGTGCCTGGACAGAAAGCAGGTTCGGATGAGCTGCCTTCAGCCGTAAAGGAGCCACAGCTCCCACTAAGCCAGTGTGATTACTCATTCACGAAGGAAGGAAGCACCTTTCATTCAGAAAAATTATTGTGGTTAAATATTTACCTAATCTGCGTACGGCTGTCAGACCCAGAGCTGCCTTGTATAGGACAGCGAGAGACTCAAAGGCAGTCTCCCCATGTGACGCATTGTACATTCTATGAAGTGTCAATATTTGTCGTTCTGGTAGCTTTTCCGTGAAGCTAGAGGTTGCCAGATATTAAGTAACATTCTGGCTGCAGTCAAAGTTTGAAGTGGTCCTGGAGCAGAGGGTAAGAGATTCACTCAGTGCCACACTGCTTCCTGTTGGTGAGACAAAATGGAGGTGGCTGCCATGGTAACTGATCCACCTCTCCATTAGGATGGATGAAGAGGCTCTTTCTGCCCATTTCCTTTAACCTCAGAGCAGTTTAGTCCAGGGCTTTTCCTCTCCATAGCAACAATCAGCAAAGCAATGGAGCTTTGAGTTATCAGAAGAGGCTAGAAAACCCTGGGCCTTTCCTCCACACGGAGTAGGAGGTTGAAAGTTAACTTACAGAAGTTTATAACATCACGAGAGACATCGTGATAATGTCGCAGTTGCCGTAGTGCTATTTCAGCACCTGTAACCCCGGTTCAAATCCTGCCTCTGCCTGTGAAGAGTTTGCTTGTTTTTCCGGTTACCACATTGGTTTCCTCCGAGCTCTCTGGTTTTCTCTCACCTTCCAAAGACCTACGGGTTAGTAGGTTTATTAGTCACATCGGTCAATTGGGCAACACGGGTTTGCTGGGCCAGGGGGGCCTTTTACTGTGCTGTATCTCTAAATAAATAGAATTGAATGAAAAATCATTGAGGTGGATGGTCTCGGTTTTTAAGGGAGTCTAAAATCAGAGAGCACGGATTTAAGGTAGGAAAGGGAAGATTAAAAGGGAATCTGAGAGATAGGTTTTCCACACAGAAGGTGGTGGATGTGTGGAACGAGCTGCCTTAAGAAATGGTGAAGGCGGATACAGTTAAAATATTGAAAAGCAATTTGGACATGATTGGGGTGCAATTACCACCACTGTCTGTAAGGAGTTTGTAGATTCTCCCCATGACGATGTGGAACCAAAACTTACCTACTTGTGCCCTTAGATCCCAGTGGAGCACAGGCCATCGATAACCTCCCGTCTCCATTGCCCTCTGAAGTTGATGGTACGGTTGGAGGTCAACAATGCTTCTGCAATCCATTGCATCCGCTCTACAGAGGATTGGCTTACACAGCTTCACCAGAGGCCCAATGGCTGGCCTTACCCATTTCCACCTCTCATGCTGAGGATATGGGGTTGGACTTTGAGAGGTGGGGACCCAAAACGCCGACTGTTTATTCCTGTCCATAGATGATGCCTGACCTGGTGGGCTACTACCTTGTTGTCTGCAGGAGCTTCTTGTGCATCGATTGGCTGTGGCATGACTATGTTTAATTGCTTGTAACCGATCCTTCACCTGGCAAGCATGTGGAAGATGCTAGGAATATGCAAAGTCTTCTTTCATCTCATTAAGCATGCCAGGCTTCAAGAACTCAGCAAGTCAGGCCGCATCAGATGCTGCTTGACATTCTCAGTTCTTCCAGCATTTTGTGTTTGCTCCTCTGGGTTTCCAGCAATGGCTGAATCTCTAGTGTTTATTAGATGTGATGAGACGCTGGACTGTGGTGGCACGGTACCGCAGCAATCAGCGTTACGTTATTACAGCACGGGCGAGCCAGGTTCAATTCCTCCACTCTCTGCAAGGGGTTTCTATGTTCCCTCCGTGACTGCGCGGGCTTCCTCTGAGTGCTCTGATTTCCTCTCACATTCCAACAGTTGTGTGGGTTAAATTAATCTCAGGGTAGTAGTCATACTTTATTGATCCCGGGGGAAATTGGTTTTCGTTACAATTGCACCATAAATAATAAATAGTAATAGAACCATAAATAGTTAAATAGTAATATGTAACAATATGGTAACATATATGTGCTTCATTAATAAATTTACTTTGAACTTTGGGTTCGTAGGTTAATTGGTCACGTGGGTGTAATCGGGCGGAGCGAGCTCTTGGGTCAGAGGGCCTGTTACCGCATTGTATCTCTAAATGAAAATAAAAATAAAATTAAAATAAGTGACAATTCTTTCTTGCAGCATTCTCCTGTCCGTGTTCACTTGGACTTTGCTCTACTGACAATAATTAACCAATGGCTCTGATTAAAGCTGTAGAGTGAATGGAGTTTCTGCATTGCTTCATTGCAAAACTACGGGTCAATCGTTTTCCTTCTAGTGATAATAAACCGCTCCTGTGTACACAAATCAAACTCAATAACTGACTTTCATTGGCCACGTTAAACCAAGCTTCCATCTGCCCTCTGCTGTGGCTGTAACGACCCCATGGCTTTGTCTTGGGAGCAAGGAGTTCAGCTTAGTGTCCTGACAAATATTTAACCCTTGGTCCATACCTGAAATCAGATAAATTGATAAAGTGGTTTACTGAGGCTGTGAAGGACAGTGAAAAACTTTATTCTTCAAGCTGTCCACACAGTGGATGTCAGTACGTCGAGGAAGTGCAAGGGAAAAGTACACAGAACATGACAGCACAGTACAGGCCCTTCGACCCACGATGTTGTGCTGACCTTTTAACCTACTCGAAGATCCATCTAACCCTTCCCTCCTACTTAGCCCTCCATTTTTCTATTCTCCACTCTCAAGCTCCAGGCAGGATCTTGGCAAATCTCCTCTGCACCCTCTCTAAAGCTTTCACAAAAGCAATTACAGAATGCAAATGAAGTGTTACAGTTATGAAAAAGTGCAATGCAGGTAGACGAGAAGAGCAAAGTCACAATGAGACAGATTGTGAAGTCAAGTATCTTGTATTTATCATACACAATGTCCATTCAATAGTCTTATAAATGGGAAACAGTTGTCCTTGAGCTTTGTGTTGTGTGCTTGCAAGCTTTTGTACCTTCTGATTGATGGAAGTGGGGAGAATGTACATGTACAGTATCTGAAATGCATCTTATGGAAATGTTTGTTTGATGATGAACTTCAATAAAAAATAAATTACAAAAACAGGAAGGGTCTTTTAATAATACTGGCAGCTTTCCTGAGAAAGCAGGAAATGTGGACGGAGTCCCTGGAGGGGATGCTGATTTCTGTGATGGACAGAGCTGCATCCACAACTCTCTTGGTCGGAAGAGTTGCCATATCCCAAGCCGTGATGCACTCAGATAGGATGCTTCCTACGGAGCACCGGCAGCGGGTAGCACAACGCTGCTACAACTCAGGGTGTTCCACAGTTCCGAGTTCAGTTCCGGTGCTGTTCTGTTTGGACCAGGACAAGTGAGATTAGTGTAAATGAGAATAGTGTAAATGCATATTTGGCAACAGAATGGTCATGTTGGGCTGAAGGAAGGGCCTTTTTCTATGCTCATGAAGGTGTACGATGGTTTCCCTTCATTAGTCGGTGCACTGAGTTCAAAAGTTGCGAGGTAATTCTCCAGACGTGGCATGGAAGACACTGGGGTGTGTCCCTGTGCGGCCCTGAGGACGACTGATCCCAGGAGAGTGCCACCGACAAAGGTTTTGCAGGAGAAGGAACATCAGGATTTCACGGGGCCGGATGCTGCGAGTGGAGGTCTCTATAGTCCAGTGATCGCTCTCTCTCTTTCTCTTGATGGTGGGGAGAGTTTGCCACCGGTTCTCAAGTCGGAGAATCTCGGAAAAAGCAACGTGACAGATTGCGGCATCTTAACAGCTACCGTTTGTTGGTCTTCCCTTTCGCTGCGAAATTGTTGACATCCCTCTGTCCCTTGTTAGTGAGAGAGAGAGAGAGAGCCTTGGCATGTCGAACTGTGGGGTAAACATAGTCTTTGTTGACTGCAGATCATGGTCTCTCTTTGGGTACTTTGCTGTTGCTTGGTGGGTGGAGGCACCGATGCTTTTTGCTGAAGTGGGTGGTGGGTGGAGGGGGGAGATTGATGCTGTGCTGCTGCTTGCATGGGGCCCTTGGGGTTTTAATGTTTTTCTCTCATTCATTCTTTTGGGATTCTTCTGTTTTCGTGAATGTATGTGAAGAGTAAGTATTTGTATACTGTATACATTCTCTGATAGTAAATAGAACCATTTGGAAGTGTCAGCTCTATAAAACCCTGGTTACCCCACAATGGAATATTGTGTTCCGCTCTGGTTGCCTCATTATAGGAAAGATGTGAAGGGTTAGAAAGGGTGCAGAGGAGATTTACCAGGATGCTGCCCAGATTAGGGAGCATGTTTTGTGAGGGCAGGTTGCGTGAGCTGGGTCTTTTCTCTTTGGAGTGAAGGAGAATGAGAGGAGATTTGGTAGAAGTGTACAAGATAATAAGAGGCATTGATTGAGTGGACAGAGACTCTCTCCCAGGGCAGAAATGGCTAATTCAAAGGTGCATTATTTAAGGTGTTTGGAGGAAAGTATAAATGGGATGTCAGAGGTAGATATTTTACAAAGAGCTACCTGTGTAAAATGCACTTTCATGGGATGGTGGTGGATTCAGATATGTTAAGAACATTGAAGAGACTCTTAGAATGTCACTTGAGTGATAGATAAATGGAGCGATATGTGGGAGGGATGGGCTTGATCGATGTTGGAGTAGGTCAAGAGGGCGTTTACTGTGTTGTACTGTTGTATGTTCCATGAATCTACAACTTGATGCCCATCTGAAGGTTGGCTGAGTTACTTGTAGAATGGTGTGGTTCTTCTGTCTGGTGCCTGCTGGGATAATATTAAAGGCTTTCTGATGGTGTTTCTCTGTCAGTCTCACCTACAGGCAGATGCAGATGGGACGTCGCAGCCTTGCCCGAGATTCGTTGCTCACATGAGTACTTTGTCCAACAGTCCAATGATGCCCTGGGATTTCATGAAAGCTCCCCGGAAGCACTATCCTGGAACCATGGACAGAGAGCCACGCGTACCCACCAGAAAAATCCAGACATCAGCAGGTAGCAAAACTCATCACTGGTGCTTTTTATTTTACTTAGAGATACAGCTGAGAACAGGCCCTTCCACCCCAACAAGCCACAGCACCTCGTAACCCAGCTCTCTAGCCCTAGCCTCATCACAGAACATTTTACAATGACTAACTGTACGCCTTTGGACTGTGGGAGGAACCTGGAGCACCCGGAAGAATCCCACATGCTCACAGGAAGAACGTATAAACCTTCTTATGGAGGATATCAGAAATAAACTCCAGACCCCAACGCCCCAAGCTGTCGTACTAACCGCTACGCTACGGTGATGTCCCTGTGGTACTGTGGCACCCCTTCTGGAAATGTAATGAACGCAAATACAGTAGCTAAAGATTAGCTTTATTTATCACACGTGCTGTACATTGAAACAGCGAAACATACAGAGAAATGCGTCTTATGCGTCAGTAACCAGCACAGTCCGAGGATGTGCTGGGGTAGCCCACAAGTGTCGCCGCACTTCTGGGACCAAAATGGCACGACCGCACCTCACTAACCTTAACCCGTACACCTTTTACAGAATGTGTGAGGGAAACGGAGAAACATAGCACCCGGAAGAAACCCAGGTGATCATGGCAAGAACGTAGAAACTCCTCACAGAGCAGCGGGAACTGAGCCCTGATCGCAGATCACCGACACTATAAAGCATTCTGCTGTCCTCTACACCACTGTCTCTCCCCACCCCCCACCCCCAGGGACTCAGATTGCAATCAATTGATGAAGAATTCCTGGAGGAACACGGCCATTTTGCTTCATACAATGGTGTTCGCTGTCTGAGACATGTTTCCTGATGATTGAACCCAGAGGCAGGTTCAACAAGAACTTCCAAAACAGAATTGGAAAAGGACCCAAAGGGGATGAATCCGTAGTGCACAAGGAAAAGAAAGAATTCAGTAACAATCTGCTGAAAGAACTCAGTGGGTTGAGCAGTATCTACGGGGTGAGAAGAATTCCAGAATCAGAACCAGAGAATTAGGTTTATTATCACTGACGTGTGGGCACGTGGCCAAGTGGTTAAGGCACTCAACTAGCGATCTGAAGGTCGTGATTTCGAGCCCCAGCCGAGGCAGCGTGTTGAGTCCTTGAGCAAGGCACTTAATCACACATTGCTCTGCGACGACACTGGTGCCAAGCTGTATGGGTCCTAATGCCCTTCCCTTGGACAACATCGGTGTCGTGGAGAGGGGAGACTTACAGCATGGGCAACTGCCGGTCTTCCATACAACCTTGCCCAGGCCTGCGCCCTGGAGAGTGAAGACTTTCCAGGCGCAGATCCATGGTCTCGCAAGACTAATGGATGCCTTTTTATTACTGACGTACTGCTGTTTTACAGCAGCAATACAGTGCAGACATACAAATTACTATAAGCTGAAAAATAAATAAATAATGTAAAAAAAAGGAATGATGAGGGTGTGTTTATTAGTTCAAGGACCATTCAGAAGTCTGATGACAAAGAGAAGAAGATGATCCTAAGACATTGAGTGTAGGTCTTCAGGCTCCTGTGCTCCTCACTAATGCAGTAATAAGAAGTGGGCATGTCCTGGATGATGAGACCATTAGTGATGATGCTGCCTTCTTGAGATCCCACCTCTTGAAGATGTCCTCAGTGATGAAGAGGCTAATGCCTATGGTGCACCCCTGCAGCCTCTAGAAATCGTACACTTTGAAGCCTCTGTGCCAGGCTGTGATGCAATCAGTCAGAATGCTCTCCAAAGTACATTGACGGAAATTTGTTAGTCTTTGGTGACATTCCAAATCACCTCAAACCCCTAACTAGAGCGACTGGATCTTTGTGATTGCATCATTGACGACCTTTTTGTTTTGAAGCTCTGCACAACTACCAAATGGACCCACTGAGACTTGATAGGTGAAGATGAATCTAGAGGGAACTGAGGGAGGTGAATGTAAAAGGAATTGGGAAAGAATAAGGAACACCGGGAAAGAGTGGGGAATGAAATTGAGGAATCCCTTCTCTCGGCCCAATACTGACTTTGGGATGAACGCCATCCTTTGTGCGGTAGCAATGTAATGTTTGACATTAGGAACATTTTAGAGACTCTTGGATAGGCACACGAATGAAAGAAAAATGGAGGGCCATGTGGAAGGGAAGGGTTAAATTGATCCAGGAGTAGGTTAATAGGTCACAGGCTGAAGGGCAAGTTCTGTGTTCTATGTTCTATGTTCTCATCCATGTCAAACAAATAAATTTGAAACATTGCGGTTAGTGCGACACTATGACAGCTCAGGGAGTTGGAGTTTGAAGTTCATTTCCAGTGTTGTCTATAAGAGAGTTTGTACGTTCTTCCCACATGTGCATGGGGGCTCTGGATGACCCAATTTCCTGCCACAGTCCAAGGATGTACCAGTTAGTAGGTTATTGTAAACCGCCCTGCGATTGGGTTGGGGTGGGTTGCTGGGCAACCCGGCTCAGTGGGCCAGAAGAGCCTGTTCCGCATTGTATCTCTAAATAAACAAACAAATCAAATCCGGCAGACGCCTCCAGATTCCGCCACCTGCAGTTCCTTGTGTGTCCAGAAGACTGAGACTGTTTGGTAAGTCTTCCTACAGCCAGCACAGCACAATGGGCGGATTGGCCTCTCTCAATGCCTGATCATCCCATGACCCAGTGTAAAAGCAAGGACAATGAAGCAAATGCTGTTTAATAAACTGAGGAACTGCCGCTGTACAATAGGAATCCTGTTCAAACAATGTGCTGGCCAAATACTTGTCCAGCTGAACGGTTTCATTGCTGAGCTGGTTTTCGTTGAACACGCAGGCATTTATACGCAGCCCACCTCCCATCAGAGAGGGTACCTGAAATTCAGTGAACATTACTGCTGCTGTTCACCATATGGTGGCTGGTGTATGCATATCCATATCCAAAGAAAAGGGCTAGTTAATTTCTTTGGGCAGTTTACACAGCTAAGACTCTCTTGACACACGCCATTCAAGTCCTTTCTGCGGAACAGATGGGACGTGGCTGGGAATTGTGCACGGATCACCGCGTAGACCCGCATCCCGAGTCATCCCTTTATTCCTCGGAGCAGGTCTGGTCACAGGGTGCACAGGCCTGAAAATCAGGGCCTGTCCTCCAAAGATGCGTCGGTCCCTCCGTGAAAGGCCTAGCTTCAGTTTTGACCTCTTCTGTTTGTTGACCGAATGGCTCAGGGGTCTGAGGTGGGGGGAGGTGGGGGTGGGGGTGGTTGGGAAAGAAGCTGTGATGAGGAGGGGAGGGGGCTGGACTGGGCTCACTCACAGCGGTGCCACTCCCATGCCCGTCTCTGGGCCTGCCACCAAGCATGCCGGGAGGGAGAGGGAGGGGATTGCTGGGGGGGCCTATATTGAGAACATAGAACAGCACAGCACAATACAGACTCTTCGGCCTATCAGGTTGTGCCAACCCTTTTACCTTCTTCAAGTTAAATCTGACCCTCCTTCATAACTCTCCATTTTTCTATAGTCCATGTGCCCCCCTAGGAGTCTCTTAAATACTCCTAATGTATCAGCCCTTTCCTGGCAGCATGTTCCACACACCCACCACTCTCTGTGTGAAGACCTTACCTCTGACATCACCCCTGTGCTTCCCTACAAGCACCTTAAAATTGTGCCCTCATGTGTTGGCTATTTCTGCCCTGGAAAAAAAGCCCCTGGCTGTCCATTCACTCAATGCCTCTTATCCTCTTGTACCTCTCTATGAAGTCATCTCTCATTTTTCTTCACTCCAAAGCGAAAAGCCCTAGCTCACTCGAATTATCATCAGAGGACATGCTCTCTAGCACAAGCAGCATTCTGGTAAATTTCCTCTGCACCCTCCCTAAAGATTTTACATCCTTCCAATAATGAGGCGACCAGAACTGAGCACAATATTCCAAGTGTGGTCTAACCTGGGTTTTATAGAGCTGCAATATTACCTCGTGGCTCTTGAACTTAATCCCCCGACTATCAAAGGTCAACACACAATTTGCCTTCTTAACCACCTTATCAACCTGTGCGGCAACTGGTTGTGAGGGAACGCCCTGTGCCTTCCTGACTTGCCGGATGAAGTTGGGGTGCCATGGTAGTGTGATGCTATTACACCTCAGGGTTCGGTGCTCATCTGTAAGGGGTCTCTACATCCTCCCCATGGAACGTGTGGGTTTTCTCCGGATGTTCTGGCTTCCTCTCACAATCCAAAAGCGCACCAGTTAGTAGGTTCATTGGTCACTGTAAATTAGCCTGTGATCAGGCGAGGGTTAAATTGGGGGCTGCTGGCGGTGCGGCCTGAAGGGCTGGAAGGGGCTATTCTGTGCAGTGAATAAATAAATCAATAAATGAGAATTATCCCTTGCAAGAGCAAAGCACAGCCATAGCTCCAGCAGCAATTAATTCACACATCCGCCTCTACTGGAGTTGTAGAAATGTACACAGTCACTCTGGTTACCGACTTCAGGCAGGGAGACAGTACATAGGTTTTTGTTTTCATCAACAGAGCTGAGGTTGAGCAGGTTGAGAGGTCTGAGATCCTAGGAGTAAACGTCATCACCAACAACCTGTTCTGCCTGGCCCAACCATGTTGATGCCACAGCTACAAAAGTTCCCCAGCACCCCGAACCTGGACAAGATGGCCCCAGTGAACCACACTGGCATGTTGTGGGCTGCTTACAAAACTTCTAAATACTCTCACTGCAATCTGCAGCCAGTAATTTCCCTTTAAGCAAGCTACTTTGAACTGTCTTAATGAACTAGTGGTTTTATGGTCTTCCGAAGCTATCGGAAGACTTAACTCTCAAGCATGCAGATACGGCACCTTTAAGCAGACGATGGTACATTGCCATGGCTGGATGAGAGGGAAGAAGGGAGGACTCTAAGCCAGACTGAAATGCTGAAGAATGAAAGTTCCTCTACCCAATATCTCATTACTAAATGTACAAGACCAAGGACCTAAGGGCAAGGATGCTGTATTGGAGGAAAATGAAGAATTGCTGTGTTCTGTGTTTCATGGAGATGTGGCTTATACTGGTCTCAGCAGATACACTGGTAAAACCCAAGGGCTTCTCGATACACCAGGTGGACCAGAATGCTTATCTGGAGAAGGCAAAAGGTGGGGGTCTGTGTTTCACAATAAATTCTTTATAGTGCTTGGACATACTGTTCTTGTCATACTCTTGTTCCCCTGGCCTGGAACATCTAACAATTAAATGCCGACCATTCTATTTACCAAGAGAGTTTACCTCCTTGATTCTGACTACAGTTTACATACCACCAAAAGCTGACGTTAACCAGGCACTCAAGATGTTGAAAGCTGCCATCACTAAACAAGAAATGACCCACCTCGATGTCTTTCAAATCATAGTCAGGGATTTCAATCAGACTTACTTGAATAAATCTCTGCCCAGTTATCATCAAGATATAACCTGCAGTGCCAAGGGTCCCAACACACGTGACTTCTGCTATACTACAATTAGGAATGCCTACCATTCCATACCTAGACAGTAATTTGGGAAATCTGATCATTTGGCTGTCCTTCTCCTACCTGCAGACAGGCAGAGGCTAAAGAGCAAGGCACCAGAGATCAGGACAACAAAGAGATGGTTGCAGGAGGCAGAGGTGCAGCGGCGGGATTGCTTTGAATTGGTGGAATTTGCCATGTTCAAGGAATCATCAGAGCACCTCAACGAGTACACCACAGTTGTCACAGAATTTATAAAAGCAGCTGTAGATGAACGTGTTCCCATAAATCATTCAGCGCCTTTCCCAAACGAGAATCTTGGATGAACCAAGAGATCAGAATCAAGCTTAATATCATTGGCATGTGTTGTGAAATTTGTTAACCTTGGGGTATCTGTACAATGCAATACATGATAAAGTTTAGGGAAAAAAAACTGAATTACAATAAGAATATATGTGTTTTAAATGGTTAGAATAGGTAGTACAAAAACAGAAATTTGAAAAAAGTAGTGTGGTAGCGTTCATGGGTTCAATGTCCATTCAAGAAATTGGATGGCAAAGAGGGAAAGAGCTGTTTCCTAATCACTGAGTGTGTGCCTTCTGGCTTCTGTACCTCCTTCCTGATGGTAGTAATGAGAAGAGGGCATGTTCTGGGTGATGGGGGTCCTTAATGATGGACACCACTTTTCTGAGGTACTGCTCCTTAAAGATGTTTTGGACACTATGGAAGCTGGTACCCAAGATGGAGCTGACTAATTTTACATCTTTCTGCAGCTTACCTCGATCCTGTGCTGTAATCGGCCCATACCAGACGGTGCTGCAGCCAGTCAGAATGGTCTCCATGGCACATCTGTAGAAGTTTCAGAATGTTTTAGATGACAATCAGCCGAGGGTCAGATCAGGTCTGATGACCAAGTAAAATATGTGAGGTCCAGGTAGCCATCTCACATGCAAAGTGGCATCTCCAGACCAAACTTAAATCACAGAAGGATGCTCGACAGCTGGGGTTTGAATACTATCACATCTTACCAAGTGAAACCAAGTGACATAGCTGACAAAAAGGCTTTGCTTCCAGATGAGCTCAATGCCTTCTATGCTCGCTTTGACCGTCAAACAATGGAGTAACTCTCACAAGCTCCCACAGCCCCCAATAACCCTGTGATTTCAGTCTTTGAGGTCGATGTGAGAGCATCATTCCGGAGGGTGCACCCATGGGCAGCATCCAGCCCAGATGGAGTACTGTACCTGGCCGAGTACTAAAGACCTGTGCTGACCACTGGATGGAGTGTTCACTGAGATCTTTAACTTCTCACTTTGGCAGTCTGACATACACACCTGCTTCAAGCAGGCTTCAATTATACCAGTGTCTAAGAACATGGTAACCTGCCTCAATGACTGTCGTCCAGTAGCACTTACACCCACTGCGATGAAGTGCTTTGAGAGGCTGGTGAAGAAGCACACTAACTTTCGCCTGAGAAGCGACTAGGATCTTCTCCATTTTGCCTACCACCACAACAGGTGCACAACACCTGACATTTCATTGGCTCTTCACTCAACTCTGAAACACCTGGATAGTGAAAATGCATACATCAGGATGTTCTTCATTGACTACAGCTCAAAACCATCATCTCCTCAAAACTAATCAATAAGCTTCAAGGCCTTGGCCTCAGTGGTTCCTTGAGTAATTGGATCCTCGATTTTCTCACTTGCACATCCCAGTCAGTTCAGATTGGCAAGATCTCCTTCACAATTTCCATCAGCACTGGAGCACCACAAAGCTGTGTGCTTAGCCCCCTGCCCTACTTACGACTGTGTGGCTAAGCTCAGCTCCAATCCATATTTAAGTTCGCTGATGACGCTGTCATTGGCCAAATCAAAGGTGGTGACGAATCAACATACTGGAGGGAGATTGAAATCTGCCCGAGTTGTGCCATAATAATAACCTCTCACGCAATGTCAGCAAGACCAGGGGGCTGATTATTGACTTCAGGAGGAGGAAACCAGAGATCCGTGAGCCAGTCCTCATCAAGGGATGAGAGGTGAAGGTCAGCAACTTTAAATTCCTCGGTGGTATCATTTCAGAGGACCTGTCCTAGGCCCAGCAGGGAAGTGCCATTACAAAGAAAGCACAGTAGCACCTCTACTTCCTTAGTTTGCAAAGATTCAGCATGACATCTAAAACTTTGACAAACTTCTGTAGGTGTGTGGTGGAGAGTATATCGATTGGTTGCATCATGGCCTGGTATGGGAATACCTATGCCCTTGAATGTAAAAACCTACAAAATTGTAGTTGATATGGGCAAGTTCATCACTGGTAAAGCCCTCCCAACCACTGAACACGTCTACACAGTGCACAGTGCGCTATCACAGGAAAGCAGCTTCCATCGTCAAGGACCCCCACCACCCAGGCCATGCTCTTTACTCGTTGCTGCCATCAGGAAGAAAGTACAGGAGCCTCAAGACCCACACCACCAGGTTCAGGAACAGTTATTATCCCTCAGCCATCAGGCTCTTGAACCAAAGGGGATAACTTCACTCAACTGCACTCACCCCATCACTGAACCGTTCTCACAATCTATGGACTCCCTTTCAAGGACTCTTCATCTCATGGTCTCGATAGTTATTGCTTATTTATTATTATTATTATTATTTATTTTATATTTGTAGTTTGTTGTCTTTTGTACTCTGGTTGTCCGCCCTTTTGGGTGCAGTCTGTCATTGATTCGATTATGGTTTTTGGACTTATTGAGTATGCCTGCAAGGAAATGAATCTCAAGATTGTGTATGGTGACTTATGTACATCACCAGGTTCAGGAACAATTATTACCCCTCAACCATCAGGCTCCTGAAACAGTGTGGACAACCTCACGTTCCTACCACTGAACTGATTCCACAACCTATGGACTAATTTCCAAGGATTCTACAACGCATGTTCTCCATATTATTTATTACTTATTTATCTATTATTATTATTTTATTTTTCTTTTTGTATATGCATAATTTGTTGTTTTTTCCACGTTGGTTGTTTGTCTGTCTTTGTTCGTGTGTAGTTTTTCACTGATTCTATTGCGTTTCTTTGTATTTACTGTGAATGCCCACAAGAAAATGAATCTCTGGGTAACATATACTGTATGTACTTTGATAATAAGTTTACTTTGAACTTTGATATTTGATTCATTCCAGGTTAATTTTATTTAATTCCATTAACTGATTTTAATTTCCGCACTGGCTATGAACTTGTATCCCTGGATTATTACCCTAAGCCTCTGGATCATGAGCTGAAGTCCCTCTTTCCCTGTCGGAATTGTGCAGGGATTTTTTTCACTTCAGACTGCTGTTCTCCTCAGCTCCAAGCATCTGGTCAGTGTGTCTCGAGACGACCTTCACCCCACAAACTCGACACCACTTTCTGAAGAGTCCTTCTTTGTGATTTTGGTCCCTGACTAGAAAGCAAGCTTAGGATGCCGATATGACACCGCTCCCCCTCCCACCCCCTCCACCCAGTCATCGGAATCAAAGGCCATTTCTGATTGGAGGTTGCACAGCATTGGTATTGAGGACACAAAAGATGAATGAAAGCGGAGAAGATCCCCTACCAACCTCTGTGAGCTCTGCAAAAAGTGCTGTGACCCACATACTTTGCCTGTGTACAGACAATGGGCACACCAGCCACAGGCAGCATATTGCAAAGGAAAAGCACTTCCCTCACAGTGATTGCTTGCATTGCGGAGGCTGCAATACATCATTCTGTTAGCTCCAGGAGGCGAGAGAACTGCTGTCCGTCCAATCTGCAAACAATGGGCTCCGACAGATAGACAGGCTATAAAGAAAGTAGATCTTGGAAGCATTGCAGACTGAATCGCTGCTGCAGAAACGTGTGAGAATTTTGATCTGCTTCCTTTTGGAGAGAAGAGTGTGCTAGAGGGACACACACGCATCACCAATATGCTTATAACTGCTGGGGGGAGCAGGAAAGATGGAGAGAGATAGAGATAAAGCAACAGTGAGAGGAAGATGAAGAGTGATATACTGTGATAGAGATGGAAAGTGATAGAAAGAAAGAGAAATAGAGAGAAAGTTATAGAATAAATAATTCAAAGTACATTTATTATCAAAGTATGTATGCAGTATACAACCCTGAGATTCATCTTTTCATAGACAGCTGCAAAACAAAGAAACATCATGGATCCTGTTTAAAGAAAGTCACCAACACCACCTCCCCCCCATCATGCACAAAAAAAGCAAATCATGTAAATGGCAATGATGAAAATAACGAGCGATAAATACAGAATATAAAAACACAAAATCAAAAGAATCCAGGCATACTCAATTTAGCTCAGTGTCTGCAGGCCGCCCAGATTCAAAATCTCCCAAAGTAGTGTTGAAAAAGGAGTCACCAGAAATCAGAAGCACATCATAATGTGAACTACAGAATCCAGTCCACAAAACCGTGTCCAGTGAACCTTGCCCAGAACCAAGAACTCTGACACCATCCTCCGACAGATAGAGTGATAGAGAAAGGTAGAGAACAATAGTAAGAGAAAGAAAGAGATAAGAGAGAGATATGGAAAAAAATAGTTTGACAGAAAAATAGCGACAGTGAGAGAGAGAGAGAGAGTGCGCTGCATCACTGTGGGTTTGGAAATTGCACTGTATTGGATAGGAAGGTTCTATAACAGGTAGTCAAAACTGCCCAACACATCACTTGCACCAGCCTACCCGCCATCAAGGACGTATATAGAGAAAGGTAGCAGAAAAGGGCCAGTAACATCATGAAGGACCCCATTCACCCTGCTCAGGGACAGTTTGTCCCACTCCCAGCAAGGAGAAGGCTACGTAGTGTCCACGGCAGGACCACCAGACTCAAACAGTTACTTTCCCCAAGCAGAAGGGCTGATCAACACCTCCACCCACTAACTTAATCCTCTAAAATCCTCACCACTATTTTGTCATTTCCTGTTAGAGTCACTGTATGTACAGACACTCCTGTGCTCAGTGGCACCTTATGGACATACAATCAGTCTGTGTATATAAGCTATCTTATGTATTTATATTTATTGTGATTATTATTATTATTATTATTATTGTTTTGTGCTGCATTGGATCCAGAGTAACAATTATTTTGTTCACTTTTACACTTGTGTACTGAGAATGACATTGAACAATCTTGAATCTTGAACCTTGAAAAGATTCTGCAGATGCTGAAAATCTTGAGAAATACACACAAAATGCTGGATGAACTCAGAGGTCAGGAGGTATGTAAGAAGGAGAATGAACAGTCAATATCTCAGCCTGAAACGCAGTTTGTTTATTCCTCTCCATTGATGCTTCCTGATCTGTTGAGTTCGTCCAGTATTTTGAGTGCATGGTCCACTACTCTCTGCAACCTCTCATGTTCCTCTGGATTTGATCTGCCATGCTTGGGTTTGGTTTTATATCTGGTTTTGGATTGGGTTTTGGATCTGGATTTGGATTTGTATTTAGTTTTGGATTGGGTTTTGGGTTTGGTTTGGTTTTGGATTTGGATTGGGTTTTTGGTTTGGTTTTGGATTTAGATTTGAATTGGGTTTTTGGTTTGGTTTGGTTTTGAATTTGAATTGGGTTTTGGGTTTGGTTTTGGATTGGGTTTTGGATTGGGTTTTGGGTTTGGTTTTGGATTGGGTTTTGGTTTGGTTTTGGATTTGGATTTGGATTTAGTTTTGGATTGGAATTTGCATTTAGTTTTGGATTTGGATTGGGTTTTGGGTTTGGTTTTGGTTGCTTCATACTCTAACCTGTGTTGCTGTTTCTATCTTTCAGCACATTATAGGCACAGGTACCCAGCCAAATCATTTTGCCACTTGCAGTTTAAACCAAGCTCAGAACCTCAGCCAAAATCACCCCCAGCAAGTGAGGAGTCATCAGGGGAAGATGAAGAAAGGACATGTGGTACTCACTGG
This sequence comes from Mobula birostris, assembly GCF_030028105.1. Lineage (NCBI taxonomy): Eukaryota > Metazoa > Chordata > Chondrichthyes > Myliobatiformes > Myliobatidae > Mobula > Mobula birostris. The sequence goes on along the minus strand of NC_092378.1, from coordinate 5,018,096 downwards.
AATCCTTTAGCTGGAGACAGTGAGCAGAACCCAGCTGAGGTGTCAGATGAAAACAGTCGACGTGCACACGATGCAGAGTTCTGGAGTGAATCAGGACAGAAAGGTCCAGGGGTGGATGAAGTGGATGTTCTGAGACAGAGCTTCAGTACCCTTCAGTTGGGATTGGAGAGCACATCAGCCCAAGACAGAGGGCAGGCTTTGAATGTGAGCAGGCAGGGGTGTGAGTTCAGCCTTGACAGAGACAACGATGAGGCAGGTAATGTTATTGTTTGACTCACCGCTCATTGCTTGTTGTGTGACTAATATTTGTCTTTCAGAAGGTTCGCAAGGTTTGTCAAAGAGTCATAGTGACACAGGAATGGGCCATGCTTTTCTGAGCCAGCCCCATCTGCCAGCACTTGTTTCTTCACCATCTAAACCTTTCCCAACCTGGAAGCTGTTTATATATTTTTAAATATTGTACCAGTGGGGTGGCAGGGTGGAGATACGTCTCTACTAAAGGAGGTGTAGGGTACTCCATCCCTCTGCTAGCCTGCAGATCACCTTGAGTAAGGTGTAGCTCCTGGTGTGGCAAACCACTTCTGTAGAAAAATTTGCCAAGAACGATCATGGCCAAAGACCATGACTACCCACGTCATAGGACACAGTGCATAATGATGATGATAAAGATTGTACCAACCTCCACCACTTCCTCTGCCAGCTTGTTCTACATACCCATCTCCTCAGGTTCCTTTAAATCATTCCCGTCTCACCTTACATTGATGGCCTCTAGTTTTATACTTCTGAAATTTGGAGAAAAGAATGCCAAAATTTGCCATGACCCAATTTAGGATTTTAATTTGTGGACCACAGAGACATAGAGACATAGAACACTACAGTGCAGAAACAGGCCATCTCTACATTTTATGTAAAAATTGTATATATTATATTTAATTTATGATATTTTGAATATTTAAGTCATGATTAAAAGACCTTATTGTATCCGCTTCCACCACCGCTGCCGGCAGTGCATTCCACGCACCCACCACTCTCTGTGTGAACAACCTACCCCTGACATCCCCCTTGTACCTACTTCCACGCACCTTAAAACTATGCCCCCTATTGTTTGCCTTTTCAGCCCTGGGAAACAGCCTTTGGCTATCCACATGATCAATGCCTCTCATCATCTTATAAACCTCTGTCAGGTCACCTCTCATCCTCTGTTGCTCCAAGGAGAAAAGGCCAAGTTCACTCAACCTATTCTCATAAGTTATGCCCTCCAATCCAGGCAACATCCTTGTAAATCTCCTCTGTTTTCTCTCTATAGTATCCACATCCTCCCTGTAGTGAGGTGACCAGAACTGAACACAGTACTCCAAGTGGGGTCTGACCCAGTTCTTATATAGTTGTAACATTACCTCATGGTTCTTGAACTCAATCCCATGGTTGATGAAGGCCATCACACCATCCGCCTTCTTAACAACACTGTCAACCTATGCGGCAGCTTTGAGTGTTCTATGAATATGGACCCCAAGATCTCTCAGATCCTCCCCGCTGCCAAGAATCTTACCATTAATATTATATTCTGTCTTCAAATTTGACCTACCAAAATGAACCACTTCACACTTATCTGGGTTGAAGTTCATCTGCCATTTCTCAGCACAGTTCTGCATCCTATCGACGTCCCGCCGTAACCTCTGATAGCCCTTCAGATTATCCGCAACACCCCGAACCTTTGTGTCATCAGCAAACTTACTAACCCATCCTTCTACTTCTTCAACCAGGTCATTTATAAAAATCACTAAGAGGAGGGGTCCCAGAACAGATCCCTGCAGAACAACACTGGTCACCGACCACCATGCAGAATATGAACCATCTACAACCACCCTTTGCTTTCAGCGGGCAAGCCAATTCTGGATCCACAAAGCATGGTCTCCTTGGATCCCAGGCCCCCTTACTTTCTGAAGGAACCTTGCATGGGGAACTTCATCAAATGCCTTACTGAAATCCATATACACTACATCCACTGCCCTACCTTCATCAGGCTTCTCAATTCAATCAGGCTCGTAAGGCACGACCTGCCCTTGACAAAGCCATGCTGACTATCCCTAACCAGCATATGTCTCTCCAAATGCTCATAAATCCTGCCTCTCAGGGCTTTCTCTAACAACTTGCCCACCATTGAACTCAGACTCAGTGGTCTATTATTCCCTGGATTATCTCTACCCCCTTTCTTGAACAACATTTGCAACCCTCCAATCCTCCGGTACTTCTTCCTTCCCTATTGATGATGCAAAGATCACTGCAAGAGACTCAGCAATCTCCTCCCTCGCTTCCCACAGTAGCCTAGGGTATTCCTCATCCAGTCCGTGTGACTTATCTAACTTAATGCTTTTCAAAAGCTCCCAGCACATCCTCTTTCTTAATGACTATATGCTCAAGCCTTTCAGTCTGCTGTAAATTATCCCCACAATTGCCAAGGTCTTTTTCCCTGGTGAATACTGAAGCAAAGTATTCATTAAGTACCTCTGCTTTCGCACCCAAATCCGTGCACACGTTTCCACTATTGCACCTGGTTGGTCCTATTCTCACAAGGCTCGTCCTCTTGCTCTTCACATACTTATAGAATGCCTTGGGGTTTTCCTTAATCCTGCTCGCCAAGGCCTTCTCATGCGGGGTTCTGATTGTTATGTTCTGGTAAGCTTACAGAGAAGAGGAGTGAGAGGGAGGCGACAGAGTCAGAAGCGTAAGTGGGACAGGGAGGTAGAGAAAGTGCATACAGTTCATAAAGATCAATCCTTCGCACAGCACATTGAGGTAGTCCAAAGTAAAACAGTAACCGAATATAGAGTAAAGTGTAACAGGCACAGAGAAACTGCTGTGCAGATAGGCAAGGTCATAACAGGGTAGATTGTTAGGTTAGCCTGATTGCATGGACATTAATTTCTGTAACTTCCAGTAATCACACCCCCTTCACCACTTCTTTCCTCATTCCCCGTTCTGGCTCCACTGTCACCCAGTCTCTTCCCCTCAGCTGCCAATCACCTCCCTCTGGTCCCCCTCCTACTTCCCTTTCTCCCATGGTCCACCGTCCTCTCCCGTCAGACTCCTCCGTCTTCAGCCCTTACCTCTTCCACCAATCCCCACCACCCCAGCCTCTCACTTCATTCCCCTCCCCCACCCACTCACCTCTCCCCTCACCTGGCCTCACCTAACACCTGCCAGCTTGTATTCCATCCCTCCACACCCACTTTCTTACTCTGGCTTTGCTCCCCTTCTTTTCCAGTCCTGATGAATGCTCTCAGCCTGAAACATTGACTGTTCATTCCCCCGCTAAGATGATGGCTGAATTCCTACGGCAATTTGTGTGTGTTGTTCAAGATTCCGGCATCTACCGAATCTGTCCAGAGTCCATTTTATCAATGAGATGTATGAAACTTTTCTACTAGATATAAACCTTTCATACTAGTCTTTCCCTGTACATGCACAGGTGCAGGTGTGTTTGATGGCTTTGGGCTTGTACTGGGTACAGTTTAGAATGAGAGGGGATCTCACTGAAACCTATTGAATATTGATAGAGTGGACATGGAAAGGATGTTTCTTGAATTGGGGGAGTCCAGGACCAGAGGGCAGAAAAGAGGGATGCCCATTTAGAACAGAGATGAGGAGGAATTTCTTCAGTCAGAAGTGGTGAATCTGTGGAATTCATGGCCATGGATGGGAACGTATGGGAATGCATGGGAGAGTGAGGAGATAATCAATCAGAGTTATAGGGAAGTAGTCACCCTGAAGTTGCAGGAGGTGAGTAGCTGGGTGACCGTCAGGAGAAATGAAAATGTGACTAGGCAGATAGCGTTGAGCACCCCTGTGGCTTCTTTACCACTCTGGATACTGTTGTGGGGGATGACCGGCCCGGTGAATGCTACGGAGCCCGAGTTACTGGCACTGAGCATGGGTCCATGGTGCAAAAGGGAAAGAGGGAGAAGAGGGGAGCGGTAGTGATGGGGGCTCAGTAGTCAGGGGAACGGACAGAAGATTCTGTGGACACAAACGAGACATGCAGATGGTATGTTGCCTCGCTGGTACCAGAGTCAGGAATGGCCTTGTTGCCAAGTTTGCAGATGATATGAAGATTGGTGGAGGGACAGGGTAGTGTTGAGGAAACAGGTAGGCTGAAGAAGGACTTAGATAGTTTAGGAGAATGGGCAAGAGAGTAGCAAATGAAATGCAATGTTGGAAAAAGCATGGTCATGTACTTTAGTAGTAAAAATAAATGTGCAGACTATTTTCTAACATGGAGAAAATGCAAAAATCTGAGATGCAAACGGACTTGGGAGACTTTGAGCAGAATGCCCTAAAAGTTAACTTGCAGGTTGAGTTGGTGGTGAGGAAGGCAAATGTAATGTTCGTATTCATTTCAAGAGGTCTTGAATACAAGAGCAGGGACGTACAAGAGCAGGGACGTGATGCTGAGGCTTTATAAGGCACTACTGAGGCCTTACCTTGAGTATTGTGAACAGTTTCAGGCTCCTCATCTAAGAAAAGACGTGCTGGCATTGGAAAGTATTCAGAGGATCACAAGGATGATTCTGGGAATGAAAGGGTTATCATACAAGGAATGTTTAATGGCTCTGGGTCTGTACTCACTGGAATTTAGGAGGATAAGGGCGAATCTCATTGAAACCTTTCGAATGTTGAAAGGCCTAGACAGAGTAGATGTGGAAAGGGTGTTTCCCATGGTGGGGGAGTCTAGGACAAGAGGGCACAGCCTCGAGATAGCAGGGCATTTATTTAAAACAAAGATGTGGAGAAATTTGTTCAACCAGAGCATGGTGAATTTGTGGAATTTATTACCACAGGCAGCTGTGGGGGCCTGGTCGTTGGGTTTATTTAAGGTAGAGCTTGATTGGTTCTTGATTAGACATGGTTTCAAAGGTCACAGCGAGAAGACTGGGGAGTGGTGCTGAGGAGGGGAAAAAAGGATAGGAAGCCTAATTCTGCTACTATGTCTTATGGTCTTACATGATAATAAACTTGACTTGGGTTAACTTCTCACAATGCTCTCCTTGCCTCCCAAGCTCCTGAAACCTGGGACAGACCCATGATCTCAGGGACCAGCAGCAGCACCGACCTCTCTCAACTCCGGTGTTCCTCCATCTCCTGGGACAGCCGGGTTTCGACTGGCTCCACGGTGCCAGGAGGGAGCGTTGCCCCATCTGACACTCACCTCCGCAATACCTCTCGGCTGGTGACGAGTGGCCTCTACCGTAGCTTTGTCAGCTTGGATCAGACCGCATGTGATAGACCCAGCACCGGTGATCCACGCAGCGTATCATCCTCTGCAGCAAGACAGTCCCCCACGGAGAGAAACCCGTCGTTTGTAGAAATCTGGCACGACCAGCTTCTGAACCACTGGCCTGTTCTCCCTCCAATTTCACCACAGACAGGTTTGTTAGCACCTCTGAAGAGTGTTTGACCTGAAACATTAACTCTGTTTATCTTCCCACGAATGCAGCTTGTCCTTTGAGGTATTTCCAGCATTGTCTGTAGTAACACATACAAAACACTGGAGGAGCTCGGCAGGTCAGGCAACATCTGTGGAAAGGAATAAACAGTCGACATTTTGGGCCAAGATCCTTCCTCAGGACTCCAACAATGTCTGTTCTTATTTTTGATTTCTTGCATTTTTAAAAAATTTTGTACTTGTTGTTTGTTTGTTTGGAGGGGAATCAGATTAGAACAAGTTTAAGTTTCATTACATTTAACCATACATGAAAGTAGCCAAATGAAACAGCATTCCTCTGTGGCCAAGGTACAAAACACATTACCAACAGCATACAGCGCACTGCACATAGCACAAATAACACATCTGGTTACAATTTCAGAAAACCTTCCAGTCACAAAGAGAAAAAATAATATCGCCCAGGTCCCTGAGTGGTATGACAGTGGAATAGATGGTATGTTGTCATAGTCCAGCCTTATCTTGCACCTAACAAGCACGGGAGAGCAGTACTGAATGAACAATGGAGGGCTGCAGAGACGAGAATAGCCGTACCCCAACCCAGTAGATTCTAGCATGCTCCACAGAGTCCTCTCCCACACTCACCTGGTCGGCTGCAACCAGCGACACCGTGGCCTCGGCCTAGTCCTCATCACAGCTGAAACAGCACAGCTGTCTACCGTCGGTATCACCAATGAACCACTGCAAGGCACTTGCAGTGTTGTATGTACCAATGTCCAAATGGGTCTTGCAAGCACAATAACAATGTCCAAAAATAAAATCACTCGCTCACCAGAAGGAGATCAGAAATGCGGAGGTGCACAGAGAGGGGCAGGGCATTGGTGGGTGTTTTACATAGTTTGCCAGTGCCTCAGCCTGCAGTGCAGGAGCCCCATTCATTGTAATAACAGAGAACTGAGGGGCAATTTTCTCACACAGAGGGTGGTGAGTATATGCCAGAGGAAGTGGCTGAGGCATGTACAATAACACGTTACTGAGAGAAAGGGAATCAAAGACTAGAGGGCAAGAAGAGGGAGAGAGCTGTAGAGTCATAGAATCATAGAACACTACAACACAGAAACAGGCCCTTCAGCCTGTCTATTCCATTCCAAAATGTAATAGGAACTGGAGGGGTAAAATTTTCACTCACAGGGCAATCAGTACATGGAGGAAGTGGTTTGGGCAGATAGACTGATAACATTTAGAAGGTGCAAGGACATGTACAGTTGAAGTCAGAAGTTTACATGCACCTTAGCCAAATACGTTTAAACTCAGTTTTTCACAATTCCTGACATTTAATCCGAAAAAACATTCCCTGTCTTAGGTCAGTTAGGATCACTACTTTATTTTAAGAATGTGAAATGTCAGAATAATAGTAGAGAGAATGATTTATTTCAGCTTTTATTTCTTTCATCACTTTCCCAGTGGGTCAGAAGTTTACATACACTTTGTTAGTATTTGGTAGCATTGCCTTTAAATTGTTCAACTTGGGTCAAACATTTTGGGTAGCCTTCCACAAGCTTCTCACAGTAAGTTGCTGGAATTTTGTTCCATTCCTCCAGACAGAACTGGTGTAACTGAGTCAGGTTTGTTGGTCTCCTTGCTTGCACACGCTTTTTCAGTTCTGCCCACAAATTTTCTATCGTTTTGAGAGCAGGGCTGTGTGATGGCCACTCCAGTACCTTGACTTTGTTGTCCTTAAGCAATTTTGCCATAATTTTGGAGGTATGCTCGGGGTCATTGTCCATTTGGAAGACCCATTTGCGACCGAACTTTAACTTTCTGGCTGATGTCTTGAGATGTTGCTTCAATATATCCACATAATTTTCCTTCCTCATGATGCCATCTATTTTGTGAAGTGCACCAGTCCTTCCTGCAGCAAAGCACTCCCACAACATGATGCTGCCACCCCATGCTTCATGGTTGGGATAGTTTTCTTCGGCTTGCAAACCTCACCCTTTTTCCTCCAAACTTAACAATGGTCATTATGGCCAAACAGTTCAATTTTTGTTTCATCAGACCAGAGGATATTTCTCCAAAAAGATCTTTGTCCCCATGTGCACTTGCAAACTGTAGTCTGGCTTTTTTATGGTGGTTTTGGAGCAGTGGCTTCTTCCTCGCTGAGCAGCCTTTCAGGTTATGTCGATATAGGATTTGTTTTACTGTGGATATAGATACTTGTCTACCTGTTTCCTCCAGCATCTTCACAAGGTCCTTTGCTGTTGTTTTGGTATTGGTTTACACTTTTCACACCAAAGTACGTTCATCTCTAGGAGACAGAATGCGTCTCCTTCCTGAGCGGTATGACGGCTGCGTGGTCCCATGGTGTTTATACTTGCGTACTATTGTTTGTACAGGTGAACGTGGTACCTTCAGCCATTTGGAAATTGCTCCCAAGGATGAACCGGACTTGACATCATTTTCTGACCTCAATCCGATAGAAAATTTGTGGGCAGAACTGAAAAAACGTGTGCGAGCAAGGAGGCCAACAAATATGACTCAGTTACACACATCATCAAATGTACCTCTTCCTAGAGATGCTGCCTGGCCTGCTGCGTTCACCAGCAACTTTGATGTGTGTTGCTTGAATTTCCAGCATCTGCAGAATTCCTCGTGTTTATGACTCAGTTACACCAGTTCTGTCTGGAGGAATGGAACAAAATTCCAGCAACTTACTGTGAGAAGCTTGTGGAAGGCTACCCAAAATGTTTGACCCAAGTTAAACAATTTAAAGGCAATGCTACCAAATACTAACAAAGTGTATGTAAACTTCTGACCCACTGGGAAAGTGATGAAAGAAATAAAAGCTGAAATAAATCATTCTCTCTACTATTATTCTGACATTTCACATTCTTAAAATAAAGTAATTTTCCTAACTGACCTAAGACAGGGAATGTTTTTTAGGATTAAATGTCAGGAATTGTGAAAAACTGTGTTTAAATGTATTTGGCTAAGGTGCGTGTAAACTTCTGACTTCAACTGTATATGGAGAGACAGAGATGGGCCAAACACGGGCAAATGGGATAGCTTAGATTCATGTTTTGGCTGGTATGCATAGATGGGCTGAATTCCCTGTTTCCATGCTGTATGACCCATTGAATTTGTGCTGGAAGCATTTTAATCACATCCATGGACTGTGTGGAGGTGGGTGGAGGAGGAGGTATGTTCCAAATAAAACTCCTGGAACTGGTCAACTTTACATGCAGCAGACTCAATTTTCAATCAGAAAGTAAGAACATGTTACATATTTAACTTTATGTTAGGGCAAATGTGGTCATTGCTGATCCCTTGACTGAAGGTGAACTTAACCTGTCAAATATGCTCTAATTCAGCTACGGGATGCAATTGTGTGTGTTTAGGTACATAGAATGGTATAGCTTTGGAACATTAGTTGTATTGAACTAATTAACCAACTACCATCTGTCTGGATATGGTCCATATCCCACCAATCTCTGCACGTTCGTGTCTATCTACGAGCCTTTTAGATCCCTTGGTTTATTCTGCCCTGAACACCATCCCTCGTAGCACATACCAGGCCCTCACACTAAAAAGAACTTGCCCTACACATCGTATAGAACATAGAACAGTGCAGCTCACACAGTTGAGCCAACTAACTAAAAAATAAATTTAAAAAACCTCCTACCTGCACAATGTCCATTTCCCCTATCATCTTTATATTCATGTGCCTATCCAAATGTCTCTTAAAAGCCTCTGTTGTGTTTGCCTCTACCAACACACCAGGCAGCACATTCCAGGCATCCACCACTCTCTGAGTAAAAACTTACCCCTCACATCCCCCTTGAATCTACCTCCTCTCACCTTCAATGCATGCTCTCTGGTATTAGACATTTCAACTCTGGGAAACAGATAGTCCTGTCTACCCTATCTATGCCTCTCACAATCTTATAAACCTCCATCAGATCTCCCTTCGGCCACTCCAGAGAAAACAACCCAAGTTTGTCCAACCCCTTGTTATTCCATATGCACTCTAAACCAAGCAACATCCTGGTGAAACCCTTCTGCACCCTCTGCAAAGCCTCCATGTCCTTCCTGTAATGGGGCAACCACAACTGTCTACAATATTCCAGATGTGACCTAACCAGAGTCTTATAAACTAGTTGAGTACTTTGAACAACATATACAAGGTTAGAGAGCATCAATTGAGAGGAATAAACAGTTGATGTTTCGGGCCGCGACCCTTCGTCAGGACCGGACTTCATTAGAATACCAGGATACGGCTGGATTTTGTTAATGTTGACACTGTGTTCATCACCACCAAAATCAGAATCAGGTTTAATAACACTAGTATATTTTGTGAAATTTTTCGTACGGCAGGAGGGTATTGCAATACATAACAATCGAAACTATAAATTACAATAAGAAATATATTTACAAAATTAAATTTAATAAGTAGTGCAAAAATATTGAGGTAGATGCATTGGTTCATGGTGCATTTTGAGCGTGTGTCCTTAGGCTCCTGTACCTCCTCCTTGATGGTAGGAATGAGAAGGGGACATGTCCTGGGTGATGGGGGTCCTTAATAATGGATGCTGCCTTTTTGAGGCATTGCCTTTTAAAGACATCCTCAATGCTGGGGAGACTAGTGCCCATGATGGGGCTGGCTGAGCTTGGAACTTTCTGCAGCTTTTTTTGATCTTGTGCAGTCACCCCTTCATACCAGATGGAGACGCAGCCAGTTAGAATAAAATAATTTATTAACACGTTCTGTTCCTGGTTGACTTAAGATCATCAAGACATCCTGATTTTTTTCTGGTGAAATCCAATCCTAATGAAGGGTCTCAGCCCAAAATGTTTATTCCCCTCCATAGGTGCTGCTTGACCTGCTGAGTTCCTCAAGGTGTGTGTGTGTGTGTGTGTGTATGTTGCTCAAGATTTCCAGTATCCGCATGAACTCTTGTGTATTCCTTTGATTTTATATAAAGCATCTGCTTTGTGTACTTTGGGGGCAGCATGGTAGTGTAGTGGTTGGCATAACGATGCATTTCACTGCATGTTTCTAATTTTGTAGTGCTTTTTGACAAATAAAGCTAATCTTCAACCTTTGTTTTGAACTCACTTATGTGAGGTCAGAAATCTGTAACCGACGCAGGCTGGCCCTTTCTCTAAATGCCCTGGCCCTGCTGAGACTTACAGATGGACAATTCTATTATGGCTGCTTGACTTGCCTTTCAGATCTCTGTTCCAGGACCAAACAATCACTGGCTGACCCACTTTAACCCTTCGTAGCATCATCGGCAAAGTGCAATTGTTCTTGACAATGAAGAAGATCCCCTCATTGTGCAGCTCCTCCTTTGATACTCTGGGCCCAAGTCAACAGGCTTTTAAATGGCTACAGGAATAGACAAAGTGGCTTGCTGTTTCCAAACGACTTCACTTGAACGTCCCTTTCACTGCTCTGAATGTTTGGGGTAATGTGTTCAGACTGAAGATGATGGGGAAGCTGACAGGCACAATATGCTTTGAAGTGTCTTGTCAAATAATTCCTTCCATGCTAATTGTCCCAGGAAACTAGAAGAAGCCTGGTCTGAGAGCTTCTCTGTCCTGCTGCGAGAAAAATAAGAATGTAAATGAGCCTGGTTCAGCATTCTGGCATTATGGACAGTGAGATGGCTACTGTCCAGGACACTCTGGAGAATGAGACCATAAGACCATAAGACTTAGGAGCAGAATTAGGATATTCGGCCAATCACGTCTGCTGTGCCATTCCATCATGGCTGATTCATTATCTCTCTCAACCCCATTCCCCTCCCTTCCCCCTGTAATCTTTGCCGCCCTGACTAATCAAGAACCTATCAACCTTTGCTTTAAATATACTTACTGACATGGCCTCCACATCTGTCTGTGGCCCCCTGCCAGTCTCCCAATCTCCTATGCATGTTAGTATCTATCCTGTAATACCGTGGCCTCTTATCTTGTTTAGCAGACTCCTGTACAGCATCTTGTCAAAAGTTTCTGAAAGTCTAAGTAAACAACATCCATTGATTCTCCGTTGTCAATCCTGCCTGTTATTTCCTCCCAAAGATTCCCAACAGATTTGTCAGGCAAGATTTCCCTTTAAGAAAAACCAAGCAGAATTTTGCCTGTTTTATCATGTGCCTCCAAGTATCCTGCAAACTCCTACTTAATAATGGACCTAATAATATCCTTAATGGTGGTCTGACGATGACGGGAAACCTGTGGGGCAGAGTTTTTAAAGTGGTTAAGCCATTGCTTTCTCTCACCTCAGAAGTCCAGGTCCAGCAGTATGAGTAAGTATCACAAACTATGGTCTTCCTTGGTTGCTGTGAATGACCATGATATCTACTGTGCCTTGACATGCCCTTCACTCACCACAAAGCATTGCAGTCATGCCTTCCTAGCCTTTGGGTCTCACAGTAGATCTCATCCGCTCAGTCCACCAGAGTTGACTTTGCAAGCTATAACAGGCATGTCCCTATCTCACCAGGATATTATACTGTCAGCTGGCCTCACCTGGTGTAGCCGCCTGTTGAACCGGTGTACCAGGTTGTGCTGCCACTTACAAACGGCTACTTAGAACCACAGCTGGGAGCTGAGTGTCTGGTGGGGAGCAAAGATGAGTGAGCTGCCCTGAAATGGACATGACAGGCCCTTTCGCAAGAGGTGCTACCCCTCCTTGGACATCCCATACAACCCAATATCCTTAATAATGAAATGGCTACTGAAAGGAACTCTATGGATAATGAGATGGTTACTGACTAGGACATTGTGGACAATAAGATGGCTATTGTCCAGGACACTGTGGACAAGGGGATGGTTACTGTCTGGGATACTGTGGACAAGAAGATCAGTACTGACTGGAATACTCTGGAGAATGAAATGGCTACTGACCAGGATACTGTGACAGTGAGATTGACTGGGACACTGTGGACAAGGGATGGCTACTGACTAGAATACTATGGATAATGGGATGGCTACTGACCCTGATACTGTGAACAATAAGATAGTTATTGACTGGGATACTGTCGAAATGAGATGGTTACTGATTGGGACTCTGTGGACAATGAGATGGATACTGACTGGGACACTGGACAATGAGATGGGTGCTGACTGGGACACTGTGGACACGGAGATGGGTATGGACTGGGATACTGTGGACAATGAGATGGGTACTTTCTGGGACACTGTGGACAATGGAATGGGTACTGACTGGGATACTGTGGATAATGGGATGGGTACTGACTCGGATACTGCGGACAATGAGATGGGTACTGACTGGGACACTGGACAATGAGATGGGTGCTGACTGGGACACTGTGGACACGGAGATGGGTATGGACTGGGATACTGTGGACAATGAGATGGGTACTGACTGGGACACTGTGGACAAAGAGATGGGTACTGACTGGGATACTGTGGATAATGGGATGGGTACTGACTGGGATACTGTGGATAATGAAATAGGTATGGACTGGTCAGGAGAATGAGATGGGTACTGACTAGGACACTGGACAATGGGACGGGTACTGACTGGGACACTGGACAATGGGACGGGTACTGCCTGGGATACTGTGGATAATGGGATGAGTACTGACTGGGGTACTGTGGACAATGAGATGAGTACTGACTGGGATACCGTAGATAATGTGATGGCTATTGATCAGGATTCTGTGGACAATGGGACGGCTACTGACAGGAATACTGTGGAGAACTCTCCTGTTCTTTAAAATAGCTTATGTCCATGAACACAAGAGATTCTGAAGAAATTCAGAACAATGCACGCAAAAATGCTGGAAGAACTCAGCAGGTTAGGTGGCATCTATGGAGCGGGATAAACATTTCAACATTTCAGGTCACGGCCCTGCATTATGTACCTAGAGGAAGACAGCAGAATAAAAAATGAAGGGAGGGAGTGAATGATAGCCAGAAAGTGTTAGGTGAAGCCAGGTGGGAAAGGTAAAGGGCTGGAGAGGAAGAAATCTGATAGGTGAGGAAAGTGGACCATTGGAGGAAGGGAAGAAGGAGGGGACCCAGGGGAAGGTGATAGGCAGGTGAGAAGAGGTAAGAGTGGGGATTAGAAGTTGAGGGAAGGGGGAGGGGATTTTTTTTACAGGAAGGAGAAATCGATATTCATGCCATCAGGTTGGAGGCTACTCAAACAGAATATAAGGTGTTGCTCCTCCACCTTGAGGGTGGCCTCATCTTGGCACAAGAGGAGGACATGGACAGGCATGTTGGAACGGGAATGGGATTTGGAATTAAAATGTTTGGCCATTGGGAAGTTTCGCTTTTGGTGGATGGAGCGGCGGTGCTCAACAACTTGACTGGCAGGCAAGAGCTGTCCAATCAGAATCAGGTTTATTATCACTGAAACATGATGCGACATTTGTTATTTTGTGGCAGAAGAATAATGCAAAGATGTGAAAATTACTAATTTACAAATTAAGTAAGTAGTCCACAAAGAAAGAAGGTAGTGTTCATGGGTTCATGAACTGTTTGGAAATCTGATGGCGGAGGGGAAGAAGCTGTTCCTGAAACGTGCTGTGTCATTCTTGGTGAGGCCACACTTGGAGTATTGCATTCAGTTTTGGTCACCCTGCTATTGGAAGTAAGTGATTAAACTGGAAAAAAATGCAGAAACGATTTACAAGGATGTCAGTTGGAGTCGAGGGGCTGGGTTATAGGGAGAGGTTGGGCAGGTTAGGATCAGCCCATTCAGGAGTTCCTCTATCATCTGCATCTCCTGCCCATGAAGGTGCACTTGTCCATTAATTGGACATGGACCATTCTCCCCATCAGTTTGTTCCTCCCCAGCAATTAGTGATGCTGTTCTTCACTCTTTTAGATGCCTTCAAGTCCAGTTGAATTTATTGTCACATGAACAAGTATGGCAAGGACAATGAAAACCTTTATAAACCCACAGACTCCCACAGCTACCTGGACTATACCTCCTCCCACCTTGTTACTTGTAAAAACGCTATTCTCTTCTCTCAATTCCTCCGTCTCTGCTGCATCTGCTTTCAGAATGAGGCTTTTCATTCTAGAAGAAAGGAGATGTCCTCCTTCTTCAAAGAAAATGGCTTCCCTTCCTCCACCATCAATGCTGCCCTCAACTACATCTCTTCCATTTCACGCATGTCTGCTGTCATCCCATCCACCCACCACCCTGACAGAAATGGGGTTCCTCTTGCCCTCATCTACCACCCCATCAGCCTCCACGTCCAGCACATAATTCTCTGCAGCTTCTGCCACCTCCAATGGGATCCCACCTCCAAACACATCTTCCCCCACCCCCACCCCCACTTTCTGCTTTCCGCAGGGATCACTTCCTACGCGACTCCCCTGTCCATTTGTCCCTTCCCACTGATCTCCCTCCTGGCACTTATCCTTGCAAGCCGAACAAGTTCTACACCTCCTCCTTCACTACCAGTCAGGGCCCCAAGCGGTCCTTCCAGGAGAGGTGACACTTCTCCTCTGAGTCTGTTGGGGTCATATACTGTGTCCAGTGCTCCTGGTGTGGCCTCCTGTATATTGGTGAGATCCAATGTGGATTGCGAGACTGCTTCACCAAGCAACTATGCTCTGTCTGCCAGAAATAGCAGTATTTCCCATTGGCCACCTATTTTAATTCCACTTCCCATTCCCAATCCTCCACTGTCGTGATGAGGCCACACTCAGGTTGGAGGAACAACATCTTATATTCTGTCTGGGTAGCTTCCAACCTGACGGCATGAACATTAATTTCTCAACCTTCCGGTAATGTCGCCCTCCCACCTTTCCTTCAGCATTCCCCATCCCCTTCTCCCCCTCTCACCTTATCTCCTTACCTGTCCATCGCCTCGCTCTGGTTCTCCTCCCTACCTTTTATTTCTGCCATGGCCTCCTGTCCTCTCCTATAGGACTCCCTGTTCTCCAGCCCTGTATCTCTTTCACCAATCAACTTTCTCAGCTCTTTGCTTCATCCCTCCCCCTTCTGGCTTTACCTATCATGTTGTCTTTCTCTCTCCCCTCCTCCCACCTTCTAACTCTACTACCCATTTTTTTTCTCCAGTCCTGCCGAAGGGTCTCGGCCCGAAACTTTGATTGTACTCTTTTCCACAGATGCTGCCTGACCTGCTGAGTTTCTCCAGCATTTGTGTGTTTTGCAATGAAAACTTTATCTGCAGCAGCATCACAGGCATATTGGTACAAACAACACACAGAATATAAATCCTACGTTAAGTTATACAAAAAACTATACTAACCAATGAAAGAAAAAAATATCCAAATACCGGACCCAAGTGAAACAAATACAAAGGCACGATTGAAGACACGTTGATTCAGAATCAGAATCCCAAAATCCCAGCAACGTCTGTGTAAATCTGTGGTGTGTTAGGCCAACACCTGCTTCTCCCTGTCCAACAGGTTTGTCCCCGGTCAGAAGGATTGGGGCACATGGCAGCATGATGCTTTACACTGCCAGCTGTAAGATCAGAGTTTAAATTTCCTCCGCTGTCTGTACAGGGTTTGTGCGTTCTCCCTGTGATGACTTGGATTTCCTCCAAGTGCTCTGATTTCCTCCCACATTCCGAAGACTTGCAGGTCAGGGTCAGTAAGTTGTAGACGTGCTATATTGGCGCCAGAAGCATGGTGACACTTGTGGGCTGCCCCAGTGCATCCTTGGTCTGTGTTAGTCATTGATGCAAACAGCACATTTCACTATATATTTCAATGTATATGCGACAAATAACGCTAATCTTTAATCTTTGCTTTTGTATGTGGCATAAGTGCATGTTTTATCCCTGACGAGTTGACAGCATCTGCAAAAGACAAGCAGAACATAGATGTAGCTGGCAAGGCTGACATCCTTTCCTGAGGTCTCACCTGAATTGTTGCAGATGTTGGATTAGACTGTTTTCTTTGCAGTTTTAAAAACTAATTGCCTAGTGGTCACAGTATGAAAATGCAGTAGTTCAGTGTGACCCTAATGGGCACAGTTCTCTGTATCATTCTGCAAATTTCCAAGAAGTTCTCTGGACAGGGGCTATTTGATTGGTTAACTCTTACCTACAAATTTGAATGGAATGTTTCTTATCTATGGTATAAAAAGAGATGAATACGTTGCCTGCCAACTATAGTCCTTTTCCTGTTTTTTGTTCTTAGCTATGAGACTCTTGCAGTTGTACATTTCCAATTTGCTTTGTTTTAGGAGCACTTAATTAACAATCATGAAGCAACAAGTTCTATGCCTCTTTCCTGACTTCTGAGAGAACCTTGGATCAAGAGCATCAGAATCCAACACAGAGAACACCCTACACTCCTGTGCATCTGGACTCAGTCAGTTGGAATTGAGCAATGGGATCTGCCTAAACATCGGAAACATCTCCTAATAGAGATGGATTTCCCTTATACCATCCTAATATAAAATGTTCCATTTCCCTTTTGCCCCTGCAAGACCTTATGCATCTCTCATTCTCTCTACCCATCACAGGAAGTTTAGAAGCTTGCTCACGTGGGAGTGATGGTGGAGTGAATCACAGCTACAGTGACCTCAGTGCATATGAGGAGCTCGACGAGATCATCCCATGCACCGGCTCATCTTTGTCCCACCACACTCTGGGTGGTACGGCTGAAGAAGTGTCTGACTCAGGTTGGGTCAAGTCTTTCCTCTAACTGAATATTGTACTGGTTTTTCCTTTAGATGCACCCACTTCCTCCAACTCAAAGGTACAGAGTCATAGAGTCATTGAGCATGGAAACAGGACCTTTGGCTTAATGGGTAGCACAGCATCCTCCCCACTAGTCCCAGTTACCCGTGGTCAGTCCATAAGCCTCCAAGCCCCTGCCCTCCATATACCCAATGCCTCTTAAATGTTACAGGACTTGTATGTGTCCAGGACAAAGGTGGGCAGGAAAGACTGTAAGACCATTAGATACAGGAGCAAAATTAGGCCATTGACCCATTGAGCCTGCTCTGACATATCATCATGGCTGATCCTTTTTCCCTCTCAGCCCCAATCTCCTGCCTTCTCCCCATATCCCTTCATGCCCTGACCAATCAAAAATCTATCAACCTCTGTCTTAAATATACGTAAAGATTTGGCCTCAGCAGCTGCCAGTGGCAACAAATTCCACAGATTGATCACTTCCTGGCTGAAGAAGTTTCTCCTCATCTCCGTTCTAAATAGAGGCCTCGATATTCTGAGGTTGTGTCCTTTGGTCTTAAACTCTCCCGCCATAGGAAATGTCCTCTCCACATCCACTTTATCCAGGCCTTCAATAGGTTTCAATGAGATCACCCCTCATTCTTCTGAAATCTAGTGACTACAGGCTCGGAGCCATCAAACACTCTTTATATGACAAGCCATTCAATCCTGGAATCATTTTCTTGAATCTACTTAGAACCCTCTCCAGTGCCAGCACATCCTTCCTAAGAAGGGGCTCAAAACTGCTCACAATACTCCACGTAGGTCTCACCAGTGCTTCATAAAGCCTCACCATTACATCCTTGCTTTTATATTCTAGTCTTCTTGAAATGAATGCTATCATTGCATTTACCAACCTCACCACAGACTCAACCTGTAAATTAAAATTTAAGGAACCCTGCACAAGGACTCCAAGTCCCTTTGCACCTCAGATTTTAGAATTTTCTCTCCATTTAGTAAATAGTCTGCCCTTCCATTTCTTCTACCAAAGTGCATGACCATACACTTCTTCACACTGCCACTTCTTTGCCCATTCTTCTTATCTGTCTAATTCTTTTGTAGCCTCTATACTTCCTCAAAACTATCTGCCCCTCCACGTATCTTCGTATCATCTGCAAGTGAGTGAGTGAGGCCTCCATCAGAGAGGGTCGGCCATGGATGTTGTGCCCTAGCTGTGTAGATACACAAGCCTGGGCAGTTTGATATGGAGAGCAAGCCGTCCCTCCCCAAGCATCTGATGAACCCAAAGGAATAGCAGAGACTGATACAGTTTGGTACCAGCAGCATTGCAGGAGTTTCCAGTCAACATTGAACTCAATATAGGACTGCCTTAGCGACACCAGTTCCAGATTTTTCCCTCGGGGTTTACTCCCAAAGCCTCCCCCATGAGTGTGTACAGCTGCAAGACAACCAAGGTTGGAGATCAGAGTTTTCCTTCTCCTAGATGAGCTGCCAACGTGGCTGACAAGCCTCATCTGCCTGAAGCGAATGGTATTAAGGCACCAGTAACCTGCCTTTGCCTCTTCTCCTGTCAGTAGAAGTGATTCTGCTGGGCTTATCACTCTAGTCTGCAAACTTTGCAACAAAGTCATCAATTCTGTCACCCAAGTCATTGATATATAATAGAAAGAGAAGTGGTCCCGATACCAACCCATTTGGAACACTACTGGTCACCAACAGCCAACCAGAAAAGGTTCCCTTTATTCACACTCTTTGCCTCCTGCCAAGAAGCCACTATTTTACTGATTTATCCATGCCAATATATTTCTGTCATTCCATGGTCTTTTTCCTTGCTAAGCAGACTCATATGTAGAATCTTGTCAAAGGCCTTCTGAAAATCAAGCACACAACATCAACTGATTCTCCTTTGTCTTTCCAGCTTGTTATTTCTTCACAGAATTCCAACAGATCTGTCAGGTGAAATTTTCCCTTGAGGAAATCATGCTTACTACTGCCTATTCTATCATGTGCCTCAAAACCATATCTTTAACCATCAATTCCAACATCTTCCCAACCACTGAGGTCAGACTAACTGGCCTATAATGTCCCTTCTTCTGCCTCCCTTCTTGAAGAGTGGAGTGACACTAGTAATTTTCCAGTTTTCTGGAACCATTCCAGAATCTAGTGGTTCATTACTAATGCCTCCACATCTGTTCAGAAATCTCTTTCAGAACACCATCTGGTCCAGGTAACCTATCTAGCTTCAGACTGTCAGTTTCCCAGGAACCTTCACCCTTGTAATGGCAACTTCACACACTTCATGACCCCTGACACTCTCGAACTTCCACTATACTCCTTGTGCCTTCTACAGTGAAGACTGATGCAAAATACTTATTCAGTTTACCTGCCATTTCCTTGTCCCCATTATTACCTCAACAGCATCGCTTTCAGTGATCCAATATCCACTCTCACCTCTCTTTTACCCTTTATGTATCTGAAGGAATTTTTGGAATCCTCTTTAATATTATTGGCTAGCTTACTTTCGTATTCCATCTTTAACTTCTTAATGACTTTTTTAGTTGCCTTCTGTTGTTTTTTTTAAAAAGCTTTCCAATCCTCTACATTCCCACTAATCTTCACTTATTATATGCCCTCTCTTTGGCTTTTATATTGGCTTTGACTTTACTTGTTAGTCATGGTTGTGTCATTTTGCCTTTAGAATACTTCTTCCTTTTTGGGATGAATATATCCTGTGTCTTCTGAAATGCTTCCAGAAATTCCAGCCGTTGCTGCAATGCTATCTGTTCCCTGCTGGTGTTCTTTTCCAGTCAATTTTGGCCAAATCCTATCTGATGCCTCTGTAATTCCCTTTATTCCCCTGTAATACTGATACATCAGACTTTAGCTTCTCTTTTTCAAATTTCAGGGTGAATCCAATCATATTATGAACACTTCCCCTAAAGATACTTTTACCTTAAGCTCTCCAATCAATTCCAGTTCATTGCACAACACCCAATCCAGAATAGCTGATCCCCTAGTAGGCTCAACCATGATCTGCTTTAAAAAGCTGTCTCGTAGGCATTCTAGAAATTCCCCCTCTTGGAATCCAGCAAGCACCAACCTGATTTTCCCAATCTACCTGCATACTGAAGTCCTTCATGACTATCGTAACATTGCCCTTTTGACATGCACTTTCTATCTCCAATTGTAATTTGTAGACCACATCCTTAATACAGTTTGGGAGTCTGTATACAATTCCCATCAGGGTCTTTTTACCCTTGCAGTTCCTTAGCTCTACCCACAAAAATTCAACGCCCTCTGATCGTATCACATTACCAACAGAGCCTTGCCACCCCCTCTGCTTACCTGCCTGTCCCTTCGATACAACGTGTATCCTTGGACATTAAGCTCCCAGCTACAATCTTTTTCAGCCATGGTTCAGTGATGCCTACAACATAGAACAGTACAGCACAATACATGCCCTTTGGCCCACGATGTTGTGCCGACATTTTAACCAACTCTAATACAAATCTAACCCTTTCTTCCCTCATAGCCCCCCATTTTTTTCATCATCCATGTGCCTATCTAAGAGATTCTTAAATGCCCGAATGTATTTGTCTCTACTACCATTCCATACATATGGAATATGTACATAGGTACATACATAGGTATTCCATACATCCACCACTCTCTGATATCCCCCAATACTTTCCTCCAATCACCTTAATATTATGTCCCCTTATATTATCCATTTTGGCTCTGAGAAGAGGTCTGGCTATCAACTCGATCTATGCCTCTTACAATCTTGTATACATTTATCAAGTCACCTCTTATCCTCCTTCACTCTAAAGAGAAAAGCCCTTGCTTGCTCGTCCTATCTTCATATGAAATGCCTTCTAGTCCAGGCAATATCCTGGTAAATCTCCTCTGCACCCTATCTAAAGCTTCGACATATTTCTTATAATGAAGTGACCAGAACTGAACGCAACAATCAAAGTTCTTCTGCTACACCTCTTGGTACGGGCTAATTTTGAGAGACGGGCTCTGTAATCAGATGTTTGTACTGTCGTTGTTGCATCACTGAAAATGTGCCCCACTTTCACTCTGCAGAGCTGAACAGAAGATCAGCTTTCTCTCGGACCACCTCGGCCTGGGCTGATGAGACACTGGCTGAAGCCAGACTGGCACTGCTGGACCACCAGGACTTCATTCAGCACTGGGATACCAACCAGCTTGGGGAGCGATTGGCTCAGGCTACAATAGCAGAGAACACAGAATCGATGGCCAGAGGGGTGGGAGAGGAAGATGATGGCAAATCCAAAATTAATGGTGGGTACAACTGCAGTATTACATGGCCAGGAATCCAGAGAATACCTTCATTATATTAGCTCAAAGTTCAAAGTAAAATTTATTATCAAAGTACATATATACACCAAAGAATGTAGAACATAGAGCATAGAACATCACAGCATAGTCCAGGCCCCTCAGACCACCTTGTAACCCACTCCAAGATCAATCTAACCCTTCCCTCCCACATAGCCCTCCATTTTTCTATCATCCATGTGTCTATCTAAGAGTTTCTTAAATGCTCCTAATGTATCTGCTTCCACACCACACCTGGCAGGGCATTCCACACACTTACCTTCTTCTGTGTAAAGACATCCCTCCTATACTTTCCTCCAGTCACCTTAAAATTATGCCCCCAGGTATTAGCTTTGCCACCCTGGGAAAAAGGTGCTCGCTGTCCACTCTGTGCCTTTTATCATCCTGTGATCCTCTATCAAGTCACCCCTCATCCTTCTTCACTCCAAAGAGAAAAGCCCCAGCTCACTCAACCTTTCTTTGTAAGACATGGTCTCTAATCCAGGCAGCATCCTGGCAAATCTCCTCTGCACCTTCTCTAAAGCCTCCACATCCTCCTCATAATGACGTGACCAGAACTGAACATTGGATGGGAACATTTGTCATATCAGACATTAGGACTGGCCAAAGGGTCACTGATGCTGTTTCTTCCTCCCGAGATGCTGCCTGACCAAATGAGTGTTTCCTGGTTTTGGTTCAGGTTGCCTGCATCTGCGATTTTTTTTACATCAGATTGACAGGCTGACATGAACAGAAGATCTTTCTCATAAAAGCAAGGATGTAATGCTGAGGCTTTATAAGGCACTAGTGAGGCCTCATCTGGAGTATTGTGAGAGTTTTAGAGTCCTTATCTATGAAAGGATGTGCTGACATTGGAGAGGGTTCAAAGGAAGCTCATGATTGAAATCCTTATCGTATGAGGAGTGTTGATGACTGGCCCTATACTCACTGGAATTCAGAAGAATGAGGGGGGATCTCATTGAAAGCTATCCAATGTTGAAAGGACCCATAGAGTGGATGTGGAGAGGATGTTTCCTATGGTGGGAGAGTCGAAAACCAGAGGATACAGCCTCAGAACAGAGGGGCGTCCATTTAGAATGGAGATGAGGAGGAATTTCTTTTCCCAGAGAATAGGTTAATCTGTGGAACTTATTGCCACAGGTGGCTGTGGAAGCCAAGTCATTGGGTACATTTAAAGCAGAGGTTGATAGATTCTTGATTAGTCAGGGCATGAAGGGATATGGGGTAAAGGCAGGAGATTGAGGGTGAGAGGAAAAAGGATCAGCCATGGTGAAATGGTGGAGCAGACTCAATGGGCCAAATGGCCTAATTCTGCTCCTATGTTTTATGGTCTTACCGGATGTCACTTCTCACTGGATACAACTTCTCATAATGTAACAACTTTTTTCAGATATTTGAAACCAGGTAGTTACAGAAAATTCAGTTGACCACCAGCAATAGTAAAGATTTAAAGTTTTACATTTGTTTATCATGTGTACAGTGAAAAGTGTCATTTGCATTAGCAATCAACACTCCCAAGGGGAGGCTGGAGAGCAGCCCACAAGCGTCGCCACACATCCTGGCGCCAACATAACATGCCCACAATGCCCAGCAGAACAACACTGAACATAACAAAAAAGAACGCAATTAGTGATAAAACAGCAACAAAAAATGCAATTAGATAAAGAACACAATAGTAACAATGAAAAACACAATAAGTATAAGTACATAAGATAGCTTCTATACACAGATTGATTGTATGTCCATAAAGTGACGCTAGGCACAGGAGTGTCTGTACATAATGTGACTCTGACAGTGGTTGTTGGGGGTGTGGAGTAGGGGGTTAGTGATCAGCCTTACTGCTTGGGGAAAGTAACTGTTTTTGCGTCTGGTGGTCCTGGCGTGGATGCTATGTAGCCTCCTCCCTGATGGGAGTGGGACAAACCGTCTATGAGCAGGATGTTACTGGCCCTTTTCCGGCACCTCGCTGTACAAGGGCACCACCCTTGATGGTGGGCAGGCTGATGCCAGTAATGCATTGGACAGTTTTGACTACCCATTGTAGAGTCTTCCTGTCCTCCGGAGTGCAGTAGCCAACCTTAGTTGCCTTGGAGAAGGTTCTAGTGAACTTGAATTGTGGTAGTTCTACTGGTCCTGGTGCTCCCACAGAGTGTTGAGGAGGAAATCCTGGCATTTCAACTCAGTTCAATGAAAGAGTGGTCAAATATTTCCAAGTCAGGTTACAGAGGGGAACTCGGTGGTGTACCCAGAGGGAATTAGTAAATTTTTTTGTCCCAAAATATATTTATAAACTTTGTTATGCCTGCCATCCATGGAGATTATTTCATTGCAGGACTGATTTGAGGTGGTATAAAGGAAAATAGTTACAGAATGCAGAACAATAAAATGCCATGGTTACTGAGAAAATGCAGGTAGACAATAAGTTGCAAGGTATAACAAGGTAGATTGTGAGGTCAAATGTCCACCTGATCATACTAGAGGACTGGTCAGTAGACATATAACAATCTGATAGAAGCTGTCTTCGAGCCATGTATCTTCAGCTCGATGGAGTAGGAGGGAGAAGAGAGAATGTCATAGTCATAGTCATACTTTATTGATCCCGGGGGAAATTGGTTTTGGGGGAAAATGTCCAGGGAGGGTGAGGTTTTTGATTATCCTAGCTGCTTTACTGAGGCAGTGAGAGATGCTGACACAATCCATGGAGGGCGGCTAACTTCTTTAGGTAGGGTCTTTGAGTATGCTGACTACGTTCGTGAGGCTGTGACTACTGTAGAGTGCATGGAGGGGAAGATGGTTTTTCTGTGATGTGTCCACAACTCTCTGCACTTTCTGTGGTCACCGGCAGAGCAGGTGCCGTACCGAGCTGTGATACATGTAGATAGGATGCTCTCTGTGGTGCATGGATGGAAAATGGTGAGGGTGGACCGGGTTCTAAATTCCTTTAGCCTCTCGAGGAAGGAGAGGCACTGGTGAGCAGTCATGGCTGTGGTGTCGACACCTGGGCAGGTAATTGTAGTGCATTTAGACCATAAAACATTTGATGCCCTTACTTCCAAGAACCTATCAACCTTTGCTTTAAATATATCCAATCACTTGGCCTCCACAGACGTCTGTGGTAATGAATTCCACAGATTCACCACCCTCTGGATAACAAAATTCCTCCTCACCTCTGTTCTGGATGGACGTCCTTCTATTCTGAGGCTGTGCCCTCTATCGAGGCCCTTCAATATTCAATAGGTTTCAGTGAGCTCCCCCTTATTAGAACCATAGAACTACAGCACAGAAACAGGCCTTTTGGCCCTTCTTGGCTGTGCCAAACCATTTTCTGCCTAGTCCCACTGACCTGCACACGGACCATATCCCTCCATACACCTCCCATCCATGTATCTGTCCAATTTATTCTTAATTGTTAAAAAAGAACCTGCATTTACCACCTCGTCTGGCAGCTCATTCCATACTCCCACCACTCTCTGTGTGAAGAAGCCCCCCCAATGTTCCCTTTAAACTTTTCCCCCCTCACCCTTAACCCATGCCCTCTGGTTTTTTTCTCCCCTTGCCTCAGTGGAAAAAGCCTGCTTGCATTCACTCTATCTATACCCATCATAATTTTATATACCTCTATCAAATCTCCCCTCATTCTTTTACGCTCCAGGGAATAAAGTCCTAACCTATTCAACCTTTCTCTGTAACTGAGTTTCTCAAGTCCCAGCAACATCCTTGTAAACCTTCTCTGCACTCTTTCAACCTTATTTATATCCTTCCTGTAATTTGGTGACCAAAACTAACACAATACTCCAGATTCGGCCTCACCAATGCCTTATACAACCTCATCATAACATTCCAGCTCTTATACTCAATACTTTGATTAATAAAGGCCAATGTACCAAAAGCTCTCTTTACGACCCTATCTACCTGTGACGCCACTTCTAGGGAATTTTGTATCTGTATTCCCAGATCCCTCTGTTCCACTGCACTCCTCAGTGCCTTACCATTAACCCTGTATGTTCTACCTTGGTTTGTCCTTCCAACGTGCAATACCTCACACTTGTCTGTATTAAACTCCATCTGCCATTTTTCAGCCCATTTTTCCAGCTGGTCCAAATCCCTCTGCAGGCTCTGAAAACCTTTCTCACTGTCTACTACACCTCCAATTTTTGTATTATCAGCAAATTTGCTGATCCAATTTACCACATTATCATCCAAATCATTGATATAGATGACAAATAACAATGGACCCAGCACTGATCCCTGTGGCACACCACTGGTCACAGGCCTCCAGTCAGAGAAGCAATTCTCTACTACCACTCTTTGGCTTCTTCTGTTGAGCCAATGTCTAATCCAATTTACCACCTCTCCATGTATACCTAGCGACTGAATTTTCCTAACTAACCTCCCATGCAGGACCTTGTCAAAGGCCTTACTGAAGTCCATGTAGACAATATCCACTGCCTTCCCTTCATCCACTTTCCTGGTAACCTCCTTGAAAAACTCCAATAGATTGGTCAAACATGACCTACCATGCACAAAGCCATGTTGACTCTCCCTAATAAGTCCCTGTCTATCCAAATGCTTGTAGATTCTGTCTCTTAGTACTCCCTCCAATAACTTACCTAAACTTACTGGCCTATAATTTCCCGGATTACTTTTCGATCCTTTTTTAAACAACGGAACAACATGAGCCACTCTCCAATCCTCTGGCACCTCACCAGAGACATTTTAAATATTTCTGCCAGGGCCCCCGCAATTTCAACACTAGTCTCCTTCAAGGTCCGAAGGAACACCCTGTCAGGTCCCAGGGATTTATCTACTTTAATTTTCCTCAAGACAGCAAGGACCTCCTCCTTTTCGATCTGTACAGTTTCCATGATCTCACTACTTGTTTCCCTTAATTCCATAGACTTCATGCCAGTTTCCTTAGTAAATACAGACGCAAGAAACCTATTTAAGATCTCCCCCATTTCCTTTGGTTCCACACATTGCCGACCACTCTGATCTTCAAGAGGACCAATTTTTCCCTTACAATCCTTTTGCTCTTAATATACCTGTAAAAGCTCTTTGGATTATTCTTTGAAACTCCAGCAAGCACAGGCCCAGAGGAATCAAATGCTTCTCATACATTAACCCTTTCATTCACTGAATCATTCTCATGAACCCCCTCTGGATATTCTCCAATGCCAGCACATCCTTTCTTAGATACGAGGCCCAAAACTACTCACAATACTCCAAGTGCAATCTGACCAATGCCTTATAAATCATGACTACACACTTCCCTACACTGTATTCCATCTGTCACTTCTCAGCCCATTCTCGCAATGTCTGCGTCCTTTTGCAGTCTTCCTGTTTCCTCACCACTACCTGTGCCTCTGTCTATGTATCTTCCTCAAACTTGGCCACAAGGTCATCAACTCCCTTATCCAAACCATTGACGTATAACTTGAAATGAAGTAGTCCCAGCACTGACCCCTGTGGAACACCACTAGGCACCGGTAGCCAACCAGAAAAGACCCCTTTTATTCGCACTCTTGGCCTTCTGCCAGTCAGCCAATCCTCTAAATATTCTGCAACATTGCCAAACTCCAGGTCTGATGTGTTGGTACCACAGGAGCTCAACACATGAGCAACATACCATCCTTTCACAGCAGGTTCACTGACTCCCCGCCCAGCTGGCAACTCACCGGAACGCAAGCCAACTCCTACCCAAAGGACTAACAAGGATGATGTGGATCTCGACTGTCTCACAACGATTGACAATTTGTCACACAAGGTGAGAGGTGACCAGCTATTTTTTTTTTCTGATACTTGATAAACACTCAACATAAAATGTTTAATGAAAGCATTTATGGGAATCTCAATGGTGGTGGGGGGGGGGGAAGAGTTTAAGTGTGATATCAGGATCAGAATCTGGTTTAATATCACTGATATCTGTTATGAAATTTGTTGTTTTGTGGCAGCAGTACATTGCAATACAGAACAATAAAAAAATATAAATTACAATACAAACATATATACAGTGCTAAAGCCTTAGTCACATAAACATATATAGCTACAGTGCCTCAGAACTGCACAGTACTGTAACAAATTTAATGACATATGTGAGTGATGATAAACCTGATTCTGAAATGGGTCTCTCTTGTGGACTGAGAGTGGGAAGGGGACAGGGAGAGGGGAATCGTGGTTGGGAAAAGGGGAAGGGAAAGGGGAAGGGCACCAGAGGGACATTCCGTAATGATCAATAAAGCAATTGTTTGGAATCGAATGATCTTGCTTGATGTCTCAGGGCTGGGTGTGTCGGCACCTGCACCACCCCTGCCCCTGGCACTCCTTCTCCACCACCTGCGAGATAGTGTACATGGGTTCATAGTCCATTCGGTAAGCTGATGGTGGTTGGGAAGAAGGTGTTCTTGAAACCTTGAGTGTGTGTCTTCAGGATTCTGTACTTTCTCCCTGATGGCGGCAATGAGAAGAGGGCATGTCCTGGGAGATTGGGTGGGGGGGGGGTCCTTAATGATGGATGCTGCCTTTTTGAGCCATTGCTTTTTGAAGACAGGTGAGGTGCAAGTATTTTGCACAGAAAGTGGGAGGTGTTTGGTATGAGTTACCGGGATAGTAGTGGAAGAGGCCGGTTTAAATATCAAGCAACACACATAAGATGCTGGAGGAACTCGGCATGTCAGGCAGCATCTATGGAAGTGAAGAGATAGCTGATATTTGTGCCAAGACTTGATGACTGAGAAAGAACAGGGTGGATGCCAGAATAAAAAGGTGGGGGGCGCGGGGAGGACGCGGGGAGGAGGTTAGCTGGCAGGTGATATGTGAAGCCAGGTGGGTGGAAAAGGTCAAGGGCTGGAGAAGAAGGAATCTGAGAGGAGAGGAGAGGACAGTAGACCACAGGAGAAAGGGAAGGAGGAGGTGACCCAGGGGGAAGTAATAGGCAGGCGAGAAGAGGTAAAAAATCAGAGAAGGGATTAGAAAAAGTTAGAGGGGGAGAATTTGTTTACTGGAAGGGGAAATTGATATTCATGGCATCAGGCTGGAGGCTACTGAGGTGGAATATAAAATGCTGTTCCTCCACCCTGAAGGTGGCCTCATCTTGGCGCACGAGGAAATCATGGACCAAGTCGGAATGCAAACGAGAATGGGAATTAAAACCACAAACAAGAGAAAATCTGCAGATGCTGGAAATCCAATCAACACACACAAAATGCTGGAGGTTCTCAGTAAAGTCGACATATTGGGCCGAGACCCTTCATCAGGACTGGGAAGAAAAAGATGAGGAGAATAGAGTCAGGTGGGAGGATTGCATAGGAATTAAAAAGTTTGGCTATCAGGAAGTCCTGCTCGTGGTGGATGGTGTGGAGGTGCTTGATCAAGCAGTCCCCCAATTTATGATGGGGCTCAACAGTATAGAGGCCACACTGGGAGCTCTGGATACAATAGATGACCTCAGCAGATTCACAGGTGAAGCGTTGCCTCACCTGGAAGGATAGCATGAGGCCCTGAATGGGAGGAGGTGTATGGACAGGTGTAGCACTTGTGCTGCTTGCTGGGATAAGTGCCGGGGGGAGATTAGTGGGGAGGGACGAATGGACAAGAGAATCACAGAGGGAGCAACCCCTGTGGAAAGTAGAAAGGGGGGAGGTAAAGATATGTTTAGTGGTAGGATCCCTATGGAGATGCCGAAAGTTTCGAAGGATAATGTGCCTGACCTGCTAAGTTCCTCCAGTATTTTGTGTGTGTTGCTTTGGATTTCCAGCATTTTCAGACTTTGTCAAGTTTAAATATCAGCTTTTTCTGTGAAGCGAACATTGAAATATTGATACATGTAGTGAAATGTGTCGATTTTGTGTCAATGACCAGCACAGTCTGAGGATCGCCATTCCTCTGTGCCACTGGTGTTGCCATCCTTCCAGCAGCAACATAGTATACCCACAGTTTACTAACCCTGGATTGCTAACTCTAATCCAGACGTCTTTGGACTGTGGGAGGAAACCGGAGCACCCGGAGGAAACTCACGCAGTCACAGGGAGAATGTACAAACTCCTTACAGACAGTGGTGGGAATTGAACCCCTATCGGTGATCATTGACCCTGTAAAGCATTACACCGGCTGCTACGCTACCCTTTTTGGTGGAGGCTAAGAGGCTCTTAGATTAGACACATGAGCTCAATTGTTGGGCAGTACTGAGGGAGCTTCTCGTTATTTGAGAGCACTGTATTGGTGTACTTCACTGCAGGCTCTGCCATAGACAGAGTGTTACGCACAAAGTCCTTTGGTGTGCACATAACAGACAATCTGACCTGGACCCACAACACCTTGTCATTAGTCAAGAGTGCTCCTCACTTTGTGAGGAGATTGAGGCACGCAAGGCTCCCCGCTCCCATTTTAACAACTTTCTACAGGAGCACCATTCAGAGTGTCTTGTCTACCTGTATCATTGTCTGAACCTCCAAGGCATTGCACCACAAGACCCTACAGAGGCCGAAAGGATCACCAGGTTCTCCCCCCACCCTATTTGTGACATTTACCCGGAGTGTTGTGGAGAAACGGCGTGAAGCATTGTTGAGGATCCCTACCACCCATCCCACAATCTCTTTGACCCACTACCATCAGGAACAAGGTACAGGAGCATCAGGACTAGGACTGTCAGACTGGCGAACAGCTTCTTCCCTCAGGCTGTGAGACTAATGAATACTCTGCCATCACCAAGGTCTTGTCCCTAGGACAGCGAGCTGTTTGCTGTTTACCTGTACTGCGCACCACATGCATTTTAAATTATAATATATTAACTTATTTATGGCAATATTTTGTTTTATGTGCTGTGTGTGATGTATGTTGTGTGGGTGCACCATGGTCTGGAGAACCATTGTTTTGTTTGGTTGTATATATGTACAGTCAGATGACAATAAACTTCAACTTCAACTTGAATCAGAGTCAGGTTTATTATCATTGGAATATGCTGTGAAATTTGTTGTTTTACTGCAGCAGTACAGTGCAATACGTACATAAAAAATACCTGAAGTTACAATCAGGAATGCACAGTATTTTACAAATGTGCAAAAAGACAGCAAAATGGTGTTCATGGCTGATGGACTATTCAGAAATCTGATGGCGGGGGGGAGGAAGCTGTATCCTAAAACGTTGAGTGTGGGTCTTCCGGTTCAGATCTAGTTATCTCATATACATTGAAACATACAGTGAAGTGTGTTGTTTGAGTTAACAACAAACACACCCAAGGATGTGCTGGAGGCAGCCCACAAATGTCGTCACCCATTCTGGCACCAACAAGTTCAGCAGAATAACAACGGCAGAACAAGTCTCTTTCCTCCCTCCCGTCCACCTACTCACCCACACACAGGCCACCTCCGAGCCCTGGCCTCCATTGCACTTGTAGGTTTGCAGGCATTGGGCCTTTGATTTCCCCAGTGGACTCACAGACTGTCCTCACTGTCCCAAAAACCACCTCCTCCCTGATGGTCGTAATGAGAAGAGGGCACGTCCCGGACAGTGAGGGCCCTTAAAGATGGATGCTGGCTTCCTGAGTCTCCATAGTTTGAAGATATTCTCGATTGTAGGGGTGCAGTGTTTAGAATCTGAATCAGGTTTAATATCACTGGCATGTGTCGTGAAATTTGTTAACTTTGTGGTAGTAGTACAATGCAATACATGATAATGGAGTAAAAACTATGAATACAGCAAATATATATACTGTATATACTTCACAGTTTATAAATAAATAAATAAATGATATATATAAAATTAAATGAGCAGTGCAAAAACAGAAATAAAAAAGTAGTGAGGTGGTGTTCAAGGGTTCAATATCCATTCAGATATCGGATGGCAGAGGATATGTCAGGGAGCGATCTTACAGAGATGGGGTGAGAATGGAGGGACAGTGGTGTTGGGGGGGCAATGTTGAAGGAGTGATACATTGCTTGAGACATAATGCAGAGAGAGCAGAACATAGTTGCGGGGCGGGGTGCCACTAAGTGATTACTGCTCTTCCGGCTGGGCAGGCCTGGGTAAATGCCACCTTGTCAGAGGGGCAGTGCTCAGGGAATCCTGCTCCCTTGGGGTGGGTGAGAGGCAGTCCTGGGTGCAAGTATGTAATTCTGAGGCTTTACAAGGATCTGGTCAGACCACATCTAAAGTATTGTGAGCAGTTTTGGTCCTTTATCTAAGAAAGCATGTTCTGGCATTGGAGAGGGTCCGGAGAAGATTCACAAGAATGATTGCGGAATGTAAGGGTTAACGCGTGAGGAATATTAGATGGCTCTGGGCCTGTATCCACTGGAGTTTAGAAAACTGATGAGGATCTCACTGAAACCTGTCAAATATTGAAAGGCCCAGATAGAGTAGATGTGGAGAGAATGTTTCCTATTGTGTGGGGAGCCTAGAACTGGAGAGCACAACCTCAGAATAGAAGGATGTCCCTTTGGGACAGAGATGATGAGGAATTTCTTTAGCCCGAGGGTGGTGAATCAGTGGAATTCATTGCCACAGGAGACCAGGTCATTGGGTATATTTAAAGCAGAGGTTGATAGGTTCTTGATTAGTAAGGGTATCAAAGGTTATGGGGAGAAGGCAGGAGAATGGGATTGAGAGGGATAATAAATCAGCCATGATGGAATGGTGGAACAGACTCGATGTACTAAATCTGATCCTGTGTCTAATGGCCGTGTGGTTACATGCTGTCTTGTCGGGGCACCGGTACTCGGGGACTGCACTCTCAGGGGTGAGGGGCAGCACTGAAGGAGTGCCACCAATCTGAGGGTCCAAGGATCAGTCAGGACTTAGTATTACAGCAGCAGCCAGGAAGTGCTGAGGGAAGGCTCCATATTGTTGGTGGTTAAATGGAGTTGGCAATCTCACTGAGAGGTGGGGGAATGGTGAGATGCAGAGGAGCCATTGACTGTGATCTGTACACTCCACAGTGTGTCCTGGGATTTGATGGGTGCAGCGTTCTACCCACAGCCCAAGACGGGGGGGTTTTGTTCCAACTTCAGACTGAGCCACACTGCTGCTCTACAGTTTCGTTGTCGGGAGACCCCAGTTGGTAACAGCGTCTCCTCCTTGCTTACCTCAACCTCAATGAGCTTGATATTGAACGTAACAGAGATCGCCAGACTTAACAGTACAATCTGGTGGCCACCAGAGGCAAAAATTGAGGTTCAGATCTAGGAGCCCCATGAGTTCAGGAAGAAGAAAGCAGAGGTCTATGAGCCAGTCCTCTTCAGGGGATCAGAGCTGGACCAGGTCTGTAACTTTAAATTACTCAACATTACCATTTCAGAGGATCTATCCTGGGCCGACATGCAAGTGCCATTACAAAGAAGGTGTGGCAGCACCTCCACTTTCTGAGAAGTTTGCACAGATTCAGCAGCATGTCATCTAAAAGTGACAAACCTCTACTGATATGCAGTGGAGATCATACAGACTGGTTGCATCATGGCTTGGCAATGAAACACCAATGTACTGGAACAGAAAAGCCTACAAAAAGTAGTGGTTGCAGCCCAGTCCATCACAGAGCACATCCACAAGGAGCAATGTCCAACATCAGGGACCCCCGCCATCTGGCCATGCTCTTTTCTCACTGCTGCCATTGAGGAGGAGGTACAGGGGCCTCAGATTCAAGAACAGTTATTACCCTCCAACCATCAGGCTCCCGAACCAACGTGAATAACTTCACTCACTCCACCACTGAATCGATTCCACAACCTACAGACTCATTTTCAAGGACTCTACACCTCATGTTCTTAGTAGTATTTATTTGGTTATTTTTATTATTATTATTATTTGTTATATTTTGTATTCGCACAGCTTATCTTTGTTTGCATATTAGTTGTCAGTCTTTGTGTGTAAGCCTTCATTGATCCTATTGTATTTCTCTGTTCTACTGTAAGGGCCAACAAGAAGATGAATCTCAAGGTATTACATGTGACACACTGAATATAGGTATTTTGACTATTTCGAGATACCGAGATAGAGTGCAGAACATCTGGCACAGAGTGCAGAACATCTGGCACAGTGAGTGCAGAACTTCTGGCACAGTGAGCCGCACCACCCAAAAACCCACCTACTTAACACTAGCCTAATCACAGGACAATTTACAGTGACCCGTTAACCCGTACGTCTTGAATTGCATGACTATGGGAGGAATCTGCTGCACCCGGAGGAAACTCACGAGGTCACGGGGAAAACGTACAAACTCCTTACAGACTGTGGTGGGAACTGAACCCAGATCAGTGGTCACTGGTGCTGTAAAGCATTACACTGACTGGTATGCTATTGTGGTGTTCCTCTTTGGCAGAGGTTAAGCTGGAATTGGACTCTGAACTCCAATGCCCTGAGTTATAATAGCTAACTGCGATGCTGCCGTAGCGCTCCACTTTGAATTTGAGCTGGTGGAACAGGTTTGATGGACCGAGTGGCCAGCTCCTGATCCCATGACCCTTGGCGTTTCTGAGGCTGGTGAGAGGCAGGGTGGAGAGGGCGTGGTCAGTTGTCACTGACAACAACACCAGTACAGCTGGAGGAGGCATTCTTAGCCCACTGCTCTACTCCCTCTACACCCAGGCACTGCTCAACCAGCATCTATAAATTTGCCGATGGCACTGCTGTTGCTGGTAGATGGTACAAAAGTGAGATAGACCGGCTGGTTGCCAACAACAACAACCTTGCATTCAGCATCAACAAGACCAAGCAACTGACTGTGGACTTCAGGAAAGGGAAGTCAGGAGAACACACATCGGCCTCATTGAGGGGTCTACGGTGAAAACGGTGAGCAGCTTCTAGCTCCTGCACATCAGCATCTCAGGGGATCTATCGTGGACCCAACACATTGATGTAATCATGAAGAAGGAATGCCTGTGACCAAACTTCATTAGAAGTTTGAGATTTGTTATGTCACTAGAGATGCTTACAAATGTTGACAGATGTGCAGTGGAGAGCTTTCTGACTGGCTGCATCACATCCTGGTATGAAGGCTCCGATGCGCAGGATCACAAGGGGCTGCAGAGGGCTGTAGACTCAGCCGGTTCTTTCACTGGCACACGCCTCCCCACCATTGAAAACATCTTCAAGAGGTGATTTCTCCAGATGACAGCAGCCATCCCTAAGGACCCTCATCATCCAGGGCATGCCCTCTTCTCATTACTACCACAAGAGGTACAAGAGTCTGAACACCTACACTCAGCAGCTTCTTCTCCTCGAACATCAGATGTCTGAATGGTCCATAAGCCCATCAATGCTGCTTCATTATTCGTCCTTTGCACTGTTTTTTTAAACTTATAGTAAGTTTTATGCCTTGCATTCTACCGCCACTTCAAAGCAACAAATCACATTGCATGCGTCCGTGATAATAAACCTGACTCTGATTCTGATGTACGTTAATGACAGTTTGAGAGAAACAGCACTGGTTCTGCTGTGGAATTCTGTCAATGTGCTACAGGGCATGACTCACAGGGTGACAGTGTCCAATGAATCACATTCCCGTGGGCCCCCTCAGTTATCCATCTGCTGTTGCACCCATCTGTCCGTTCATCCTCGTTCTCCTGGGAGAGCCAATCTTTTCGTCACTGTTACCTTTCCGAACTCCCTGGTTGACACAAGTAAAAATGCACATGGACACATAGTATTCTTTGTCTCATTAATCTAGAGTTACAGAGGTACACTCTCTCTCACACAGACACACACGTACACATGCACATAATCACTCACACACAAACACACATATACACACAAGCAGACACACACACACATATTCACGCTGACACACACCCTCACACACATATTCCCAAACATACACACATACACTCACAAATGCACATGCATGCACACGCACGCGCATGCTCACACACACCTCTACTAACGCGCACTCACAAATAGACACATACTCAAAAGTACACACAAAAACTAGCACATTAAAAAAATTCATATACTTAATTTCATGCGCACATGCGAACATACTACACTGTATATGCACTTGAGAATATTCACACGCATAAATTGTCTACACACTAAAGTTTAAGGGGGACCAAGAAGGGGTGAAAATTTTAAGGGGAACATGAGGTGAAATTTCTTCACTCAGGGTTGTGAGAGTGGAACGAGCTGTCAGCAGAAGTGAGTTTCAATGTTGGAGAGAAGTTTGGATAGGTGCTTGGATGATAGGGACTTGGAGGGTTGTGGTCCTGGTGTAGGTCGATTGGATATAGACAGGTGAAATGTTCAGCACAGACTCGATGGACTGAGGGTCCTGTTTCTGTGCTGTACTTGTCTACGGCTCTATGACATACGCACATTGTATATAAACACACGTCTATGTGACATCCAAATATGTATAATACACACACATACACACACACACACACACACACACACACACACACACACACACACACACACACACACACACGCACACACACTTTGTCCCAATTTAGAGTTGTATAAATAAGGTGAACGCCCTACGTCTTTTTCCCAGGGATGGGAGATCAATCCCAGCAGGCATAGGTTTAAGGTGAGAGGGGAGATACTCGATAGGAACCAGAGGGGCAACTCATTCAGGCAGAGGCTGTTGGGATGTAGAATCAGACTCAAAAGGTTTAGAGGGATACGGACCAAACACGGACAAAGGGGAGTAGCCTATAGACACCATGGTTAGCATGGGCAAGATGGGCTAAAGGGCCTGTCTGCCTGCTGTATGATTCTGGGAGTGACTGCTTCTTTTCCACGACAATGGGCAGCCTCACTATGTTGCCAGGGTGCAGCCTTGAACCCCCATCTCGCAGCACTGAGTGATTGCCCTCAACCCTCACAGCCAGACTGCCTACACCAAGCAACAGGTCAATCCGCCCCTGGGGTTCTGGACTTCGAGCCTGGACTGGGAGCTTGGTGTGGTATTCACTGGAGTTTAGAAGAATGAGGGGGGTCTCATTGAAATTAAATATTGAAAAGCCTAGACAGAATGGATGTGGGGAGAATGATTCCTAAAGTGGCCAAATCTAGTACCGGAGGGCGAGGCTGCAGAACAGAGGAACATCCACTTTGAACAGAGATGAGGGTGGTGAATCTGGAATTCATTGCCATAGGCAGCTGTGCAGGCCGAGTCATTGGGTATATTTAAAGCAAAGGTTGACAGGTTCTTTAATAGGGTGTCAAAGGTTACAGGGAGAAGGCAGGAGAATGGGATTGAGAGGGATAATAAATCAGCCATAATGGAACGGTGGAGCAGACTCGATGGGCCAAATGGTAAAATTCTGCTCCTATGTTGTGTTTTATTAGGACAGTACAACCCTTTTGCTCATAATGTTATGCTGACCTTTTAACATACTCTAAGGTCAATCTAACCTTTCCCTCCTATACAGCTCTCAATTTTTTCTACCATACATGTACCTATCTAAGAGTTTCTTAAATGCCCGTAACCTATTGGCCTCTAACAGCACCCCTGGCGGAGTGTTCCCTGCACTCACCACTCTCTGTATAAAATGTACCCCTGATATTACCTCCTATACTTCCCCCCAATCACCTTAATCAGCTACCCTGGGAAAAAGGCGGTGGCCGTGCACTATATCCATTCCTCTTACCATCGTGTATACCTCTATCAATTCACATCTCATCCCCCTTCAAAGAGAAAAACCTTCT
Organism: Mobula birostris; assembly: GCF_030028105.1. Classification (NCBI taxonomy): domain Eukaryota; kingdom Metazoa; phylum Chordata; class Chondrichthyes; order Myliobatiformes; family Myliobatidae; genus Mobula; species Mobula birostris. Next base: position 4,980,995 of record NC_092378.1, on the reverse strand, counting down.
GTATTTCTATGCTGCATCAGTTCTGGAGTCTCAGTTATTTCATTCTCCTTTACACTTTTGAACAGGAAATAACATTAAACAATCTTCAATCTCAAAGAAGACTGTGGAGCCTTACCCCCCCCTCACTTCCCCTCTGTCTGTCTGTTTATCTTTCTCTCCTCTAGCTGTCTCCCTCCCTCTTTTTTCTTGCTCACTCTCTCTAATTCTTCCTCTCTATCTCCCCAGTGCAGCCTCTGATCTTCTTTCTTTCTCACACATTTTCTCACTCTCTCCATCTCTCTCCCTCTTGCTCTTCAACACACTATCTCCTTCAGTCTCACAACCTCTTCTTTTCTGTCTCTCACTCTGTCTGATTTTCTCTCTCTCTCTCTCTCACGGTGCCTTGCTTATTCTAACTCACACTCTCACTTTCTCTCTCACTCATTCTGTGCTTCTTCCTCTCCCCCACCCTGTCCAGTTTTTTTCTTTCTCTCACGTTCTTGCCCCTCTCTCTCATTCTCACTCCCACATTCTTTCACTTTGTCTTGCCCTTACTTTCTGTCTTTCATCTGCATTCTTGCTCTCACTTATTTTCTCCAACCCTCTATCCCCTCTCTCTCTCTCCACTCTCTCTACTCTGTTTTTCTCTCTCCCATACTCCGCAAGCCCCTCTCTCTCACTCTTGCTCTCCTCTCTCTCACCATTTTCTCTCTCCCCTCTCCCTCTCATCTCTGTCTTGCATATTGTCTCCTCCTCGCTCTCTAACACACACTCTCTCTTTCTCTCTCTCATATATCTTTCCCCTCTCTCTTACATATGTTTCCCTCCCCTCTCTCATGCTCTCTCTCTCCCTCTCACACTCACTCTCTCTCTATCTCTCACTCTCTCTCTCTCTCTCTCCCCCAATGCGTGCAACACACTGAAAGCATACTAACTGTGCAGTCCTACCGAGGGAGAGCGAGTGTGAGAGAGCGGTTTTGAACATGAAAGAATACAAATGGTAAATGATTTTTTTTTTCAACTGTTGTTGTCGGGGTCACTTGTGTGACCTCCTAACTGTGAACGAGAGAGAGGTTCTGATGCTGAGACGGAACAGAGGGATTAGGAAGAAAATGCTAATTGGACACTGATGTGCTGAATATTTATTAGACACCTGGGTCAGATGGACTGAATCCAAGCACTCTTCGGGGCGTCAGGAGAATGAGGGAGCCGTTTATGATCCTTCCTCACACACAGGGATAGCTCTGGATGATTACAAAATTATAAGTGCAGTTCGGAGCTGAATGGACATCAAAGGTACTTAAGAAATTGGAATGATAAGTTTCCTCAGTGATGTTGCCTAGATTGGAATACTACAGTTATAAGGGGAGGCTGGCTAGTTTGGGTTTGTTCTCCCTGGAGCAGAGAAGGCTGAGAGGTGACCTTAAGGATGAAAGATGATCACATGTACATTGAAACCTCGAAACACACACTGAAATGTGCCGTTTATGTCGATGACCAACACAGTCCGGGGATGTGTTGGAGACAGCTGACAGGTGGCGCCACACTTCGGGCACCAACATAGCACGCCCACAACATAGTAACCTTAAACTTTGGAATGTGGGAGGAAACCTGAGCACCTCATTCTGGCATAGAGTCATAAAGTTACAGAGTCGTACAGCACTATAGCACAAAAACAAGTCCTTCAGCCCACCTAGTCTGTGCCAAACTGGTATTCTATCTCATCCCATCAACCTGCACCTGGATCACAGCCCTCCATACCACTCCCATCCATGCACTTAAACAAACTTCTCTTAAATTTGCAATTGAACTGACATCCACCACTCCTGCTGGCAGCTCGTTCCACCCTCTCAGTGAAGAAGTTCCCCCTCATGTTCTCCTTAAATAATTCACCTTTCACCCTTAACCCATGACTTCTCATTTTAGCTTTACCCAACCTCAATGGAAAACCTCTGTTTGCATTTACAAACGTACCCTATCTCTACTCATCATCATTTTGTATACCCCATATCAACTCTCCCCTCATTCTCCTGCACTCCAGGGAATAAAGTTCTAGCCTATTCAACTTTTCCCTATAACTAAGGTCCTCAAGACCTGGCACTATGCTTGTAATTTTTATCTGTACTCTTTCAATAAAATAGCTTTAGATTAGATTATGAGGACACGCAGTCCTCTTTTATTGTCATTTAGCAATGCATTAAGAAATGATACAATATTCCTCCGGTGTGATATCACAGAAATACAGGACAGACCAAGACTGAAAAACTAACAAAAACCACATAATTATAACATATAGTTACAACAGTGCAACAATACCATAACTTGATGAAGAACAGGCCATGGGCACAGTAAAAAAGTTCAAAGTCTCTCGAAAGTCCCACATCTCACGCAGACGGGCGAAGGAAGAAAACTCTCCCTGCCATGCCCGACCACAGTCTGACTCTGAGTCGTCCAAAAACTTCGAGCTCCGATCAGCCCTTTGACACCGAGTACTGAGCACCATCTCTGCTGAATGCTTCGACCTCAGCCTCGGTCGTCAGCAGCAGGCAAAGCCGGGGGTTTTGGGGCCTTCCCGCCGGAGATTCTCGATCACACAGTAGCAGCGGCAGTGAACCGGGCATTTCAGAAATTTCTCCAGATGTTCCTCTGTGCCTTCTCACATCTGTCTCCATCAAATCAGAATTGTGCACGGCATCCTACTTACAAATACGATATCATTTCACCGGAGAGCTGCGCGCGCTGCGTCGCGTCGCCATTTTCTCCTCCCGCCTCTAAGGTCTTTACACCTCATTGTCTGCCTGCAATGTGCTCTCGCTGAAGCTGCAGGACTTTATTCTGCATTCCGTTATTACTTTACCTTGTACTAGCTCAAAGCACCGTGTAATGATCAGATCTGCAGGAATAATCTACAAGAATGTGCACGTGACAATGAACCGATTCCAATCCCAACTACAATTCCAAAGAGCAAGCAGGATTGAAATATGTGACCTGTGTGAACTGAACTGCAAATGTGAAAAACGACCTCATCAGTGTACATCGTACAGCACCTCAGCAGCACTGACAATTGGATAGTGGGGTAGGCAAGGTGAACTGGACTGTGGAGCTGAATTGGATGTATCAGCAGGGAGCAGGCTCAATTCCAAGCATGGCGACTGAAGTCAAGGAGGCTTCTCCTGTTGGAATCCTGCCACGAGTTCAGTATTCACTGCAAGAGTGGGTTGGGGGGGAGTTCTCCCACCCTAATATTAGGGGTCAGAGTCTCCCAGGAAGGAAAGATAAGGGCAAAGATTGATAGCCCTTCTCACAAGTACCCAACCTGGGGTCTACAGACCCCTCACTCAATAGTAGGGGTCCATTGCTAGGTTAACAAATTTCACGACACATGCCGGTGATAATAAACCTGATTCTGATTCTGATTTTGAAAAAAAAGGCTGGGAACCCCTGGCTTAGAGAGAGTGCACGTGGAGAGGATGTTTCCATAGTGGAAGAGTCTTCTGCCAGAGGACACATTCAAATCAGAAATGAAAAGGAATTTCTTTAGCTAGAAGGTAGTGAATCTGTGAAATTCATTGCCACAGATGGCTGTGCAGGCCGAGTCACTGGGTACATTTAAACAAGAGATTCATGGGTAAGGATGTCAAAGGTTACAAGGAGAAGGCAGGAGAATGGGATTAAGAGGTAACACGGTGGTCAGTGTAATTCTTTGACAGCACCAGCTTGGAGCCTTAGAGCCTTTCACCTTCCAAAACTGAGTACTTGCACTTGAGGAAAGTACATCACTGGCTGTGACACTCTGCAGGACAGTTTAAGTGTTATTGAAGTGTAAGTTGTGATGAAGTGTCTCGGCCCAAAACGCTGACTGTTTATTCCTCTCCATAGATGCTGCCTGATCTGCTGAGTTGCAACAGCGTTTGTGTGTGTTGTCAGTCCTTTCCTCTGCTTTTATGAGCTGGAACTGGAGTTGGTTTATTATTGTCACATGTACCGAGGTACAGTGAAAAACTTTATTACTCTTTGTATAGATCAATTCATTACAACAGTGCAGCGAGGAGGCACAAGGGACACAATAACAGAATAAAGTGCTGCAGCTTGAGAGAAAGTGTGATGCATGCAGACAATAAGGTGCAAAGTCATAACAAGTTAGTTAACTCTGAGTTTTTGTGCCTTGCGCAGACGAGGCCCTCATGCGGCAGGGTTGCATTTTGCAGCCACCCAGGGGAGGAGACTTCAGAGGCGGTGTGGGAGAGAGCTGGATTCCGTGCTGGGTTGGGGGCTGGCCCATCCCATCAGTACTGCTCTCCAGTGTTCACTCAGTGGAAGACAAGCTGGACTGCTTTTGTCTGCGGCTGCACTGAGCGAGATGAGGAACTGCTGTGGGCTTGTTCTTGCAGAAACATGGCTCCAGGACAACATCCCATGCACCGTCAATCTACAGGCTGTGACACTCAGGGACTTGGGCTAGATTATCTTTATTTTGTGACTATGTTTTTCTGCTATCATAACTAAATGTGCTTGATGTGCTGTGCGCTGTGTGTGACTGTCGGTACTGTGCTTTGCACCTCAGTCCCGGGAAATGCTGTTCCATTTGGCTGTATTATTGTGAATGGCTGAATAATAATTAAACTTGAATTTGAGTTTAACTCTCTCTGTAATTGAAACAACCTTTTTCCTTTGTGAGTGGGTTCTGGAAAGATGTCAACTGCCCTCAGGGAAGAGAATCAGTACAACAGCACACATCTGGGATTTCTTGTAGCTCTGTACACAAGTATCATGCACTGGGTGTCAGAAAAGTCAGACCATAAGACCTTAATACATAGGAACAGAATTAGGCCATTCGGCCTATCAAATCTTCTCCCCATTCCACCAAGGCTGATAAATTTTCCTTCTCAACCCTGTTCTCCTGTCTTCTCCCCGTACCCTTTGACACCCTTAGTAATGAAGCACTCATCAACCTCCATTTTAGCTACACCTAATGACTGAGCCCCCACAGTCATTTATGGCAATGAATTCTACAGGTGTACGACTGACTGCAAAATAAAGTTGTCCTCATTTCTGTTGGCATGCAGGAAAATTGCAAATAACTGATAGATAGTGATAGAAAGAGAGAGAGACACAGTCAGAACTGAAGTCCCAACAAAGGACTGTGAGAGTAGCCGAGAAGATCATAGGGGTCTCCCTACCATCCATTGGGGACATTTATTAGGAGCGCTGTATATACAGGGCCCTTAGTATTATTAAGGATCCCACCCATCCATCCAGGATCCTTTTTGATTTTCTACCATCCGGCAGGAGGCTCCGTTGCATGAAAAAAAGAACGGTCAGGATGGGAAACAGTTTCTTCCTCAGGCCATTAGGCTTCTGAACTCCCTGACGCATCTCATTCGAAGTATCACTGGTTAATCTGTTCTGTACCTGACAATATTTAATTTATGCACTTTACTTTGTTTATCTATGCATAATTCATTTGTAAATTACTTCTTACTTTCCTAAGTTATTGTGTGTTGTCTCTGTGTTATGTGTACTACTGCGCTTTACACCCTGATCTGGAGAAACATTGTCTCATCTGGTGGTGTCCACGTATATAGTTAAATGACAATAAATGTGACTTGAATTGAGTTGGAGAAAACCAATAAACAGGTAGTAGGAGAGACATAAAGTGTCAGATAGAGAGATGGATAGATAGAGAGTTGAAGAGAGAGAGAGATAAATGGAGACAGAAACAGAAAGATAGGCTGAGTGAGAAAGTGTGGAAAAGACGGATAGATAGATAGTTGGATTGACTGACGTCTTCAAAAGGTGATGCCTCAGGAAGGCAGCATCCACCTTCAAGGAGCGTTGCCACCCAGGACATGCCCTCTTCTCACTCCTACCACCAGAGAGCCTGACAACATACAGCCATGTTTTAGGAACAGTGTCTTCACCTCCACCATCAGATTTCTGAGCATTCCATGGATGCATGAACACCACCCCACTATTTTGTTCTCTTTTTGCTCTATTTGTTTATATTCTTATTGTAAATTATAGTAATTTTTAAGTATTGCTGCAAAACAACAAATTTCATGACATACATCAATGATAATAAAACTGATTCTGGTTCTGAAATTCTGCACTTGAATCCTAGGGGGACCAATATCCTGGCAGGGAGATTAGCGGGGGCTACTGAGGTGACTTTAAACTAGAATGGTTGGGGGGTGGGAATCAAATTAAAGAGGCTAGGCGTGAGGAGGTTAGTTCACTACAGGGGGATGGGAACCAGTGCAGAGAGGCAGAGGGGTGTAAAGTGAGGGTAGAAACAAAAAGTACTATGGAGAAAAGTAAAAGTGGCAGGCCGACAAATCCAGGGCAAGCATTAAAAAGGGCCACTTTTCAGCATAATTGTATAAGGGCTAAGAGAACTGTAAAAGAGCGCCTGAAGGCTTTGTGTGTCAATGCAAGGAGCATTCGTAATAAGGTGGATGAATTGAAAGTGCAGATTGTTATTAATGATTATGATATAGTTGGGATCACAGAGACATGGCTCCAGGGTGACCAGGGATGGGAGCTCAACGTTCAGGGATATTCAATATTCAGGAGGGATAGACATGAAGGAAGGGGAGGTGGGGTGGCGTTGCTGGTTAAAGAAGAGATTAACGCAATAGAAAGGAAGGACATAAGCCGGGAAGATGTGGAATCGATATGGGTAGAGCTGCGTAACACTAAGGGGCAGAAGACGCTGGTGGGAGTTGTGTACAGGCCACCTAACAGTAGTAGTGAGGTCGGAGATGGTATTAAACAGGAAATTAGAAATGTGTGCAATAAAGGAACAGCAGTTATAATGGGTGACTTCAATCTACATGTAGATTGGGTGAACCAAATTGGTAAAGGTGCTGAGGAAGAGGATTTCTTGGAATGTATGCGGGATGGTTTTTTGAACCAACATGTCGAGGAACCGACTAGAGAGCAGGCTATTCTGGACTGGGTTTTGAGCAATGAGGAAAGGTTAATTAGCAATCTTGTCGTGAGAGGCCCCTTGGGTAAGAGTGACCATAATATGGTGGAATTCTTCATTAAGATGGAGAGTGACATAGTTAATTCAGAAACAAAGGTTCTGAACTTAAAGAGGGGTAACTTTGAAGGTATGAGACGTGAATTAGCTAAGATAGACTGGCAAATGACACTTAAAGGATTGACGGTGGATATGCAATGGCAAGCATTTAAAGGTTGCATGGATGAACTGCAACAAATGTTCATCCCAGTTTGGCAAAAGAATAAATCAAGGAAGGTAGTGCACCCGTGGCTGACAAGAGAAATTAGGGATAGTATCAATTTCAAAGAAGCAGCATACAAATTAGCCAGAGAAAGTGGCTCACCTGAGGACTGGGAGAAATTCAGAGTTCAGCAGAGGAGAACAAAGGGCTTAATTAGGAAGGGGAAAAAGATTATGAGAGAAAACTGGCAGGCAACATAAAAACGGACTGTAAAAGCTTTTATAGATATGTAAAAAGGAAAAGACTGGTAAAGACAAATGTAGGTCCCCTGCAGGCAGAAACAGGTGAATTGATTATGGGGAGCAAGGACATGGCAGACCAATTGAATAATTACTTTGGTTCTGTCTTCACTAAGGAAGACATAAATAATCTTCCAGAAATAGTAGGGGACAGAGGGTCCAGTGAGACGGAGGAACTGAGCGAAATACATGTTAGTAGGGAAGTGGTGTTAGGTAAATTGAAGGGATTGAAGGCAGATAAATCCCCAGGGCCAGATGGTCTGCATCCCAGGGTGCTTAAGGAAGTAGCCCAAGAAATAGTGGATGCATTAGTGATAATTTTTCAAAACTTGTTAGATTCTGGACTAGTTCCTGAGGATTGGAGGGTGGCTAATGTAACTCCACTTTTTAAAAAAGGAGGGAGAGAGAAACCGGGGAATTATAGACCGGTTAGCCTAACGTCGGTGGTGGGGAAACTGCTGGAGTCAGTTATCAAGGATGTGATAACAGCACATTTGGAAAGTGGTGAAATGATCGGACAAAGTCAGCATGGATTTGTGAAAGGAAAATCATGTCTGACGAATCTCATAGAATTTTTTGAGGATGTAACTAGTAGAGTGGATAGGGGAGAACCAGTGGATGTGGTATATTTGGATTTTCAGAAGGCTTTTGACAAGGTCCCACACAGGAGATTAGTGTGCAAACTTAAAGCACACGGTATTGGGGGTAAGGTATTGGTGTGGGTGGAGAGTTGGTTAGCAGACAGGAAGCAAAGAGTGGGAATAAACGGGACCTTTTCAGAATGGCAGGCGGTGACTAGTGGGGTACCGCAAGGCTCAGTGCTGGGACCCCAGTTGTTTACAATATATATTAATGACTTGGATGAGGGAATTAAATGCAGCATCTCCAAGTTTGCAGATGACACGAAGCTGGGTGGCAGTGTTAGCTGTGAGGAGGATGCTAAGAGGATGCAGGGTGACTTGGATAGGTTGGGTGAGTGGGCAAATTCATGGCAGATGCAATTTAATGTGAATAAATGTGAAGTTATCCACTTTGGTGGCAAAAATAGGAAAACAGATTATTATCTGAATGGTGGCCGATTAGGAAAAGGGGAGGTGCAACGTGACCTGGGTGTCATTATACACCAGTCATTGAAAGTGGGCATGCAGGTACAGCAGGCGGTGAAAAAGGCGAATGGTATGCTGGCATTTATAGCGAGAGGATTCGAGTACAGGAGCAGGGAGGTACTACTGCAGTTGTACAAGGCCTTGGTGAGACCGCACCTGGAGTATTGTGTGCAGTTTTGGTCCTCTAATCTGAGGAAAGACATCCTTGCCATAGAGGGAGTACAGAGAAGGTTCACCAGATTGATTCCTGGGATGGCAGGACTTTCATAAGAAGAAAGAATGGATGAACTGGGCTTGTACTCGTTGGAATTTAGAAGATTGAGGGGGGATCTGATTGAAACGTATAAGATCCTAAAGGGATTGGACAGGCTAGATGCAGGAAGATTGTTCCCGATGTTGGGGAAGTCCAGAACGAGGGGTCACAGTTTGAGGATAGAGGGGAAGCCTTTTAGGACCGAGATTAGGAAAAACTTCTTCACACAGAGAGTGGTGAATCTGTGGAATTCTCTGCCACAGGAAACAGTTGAGGCCAGTTCATTGGCTATATTTAAGAGGGAGTTAGATATGGCCCTTGTGGCTACGGGGGTCAGGGGGTATGGAGGGAAGGCTGGGGCGGTGTTCTGAGTTGGATGATCAGCCATGATCGTAATAAATGGCGGTGCAGGCTTGAAGGGCCGAATGGCCTACTCCTGCACCTATTTTCTATGTTTCTATGTTTCTATGAAATAGACATAGGGATGGATTGAGAGATGACTAGAGAGATGGGATATTCAGTTTCTTTACATGACGTGCATTCAGTTCTGAGCAGGCTGCTTGATTAATTAATTTATTTACATTAAGTTGTGGAACGTTATAATCTCAAACATTGAAATGAGTCTTACAATAGGAGAAACTTCTTGCCTTACTTTGCATTGCTGAATTTTATACATCTGCACTTAGGCTGCACAGTCGAGCAGGACGACTCCATCACCATGTTCCGCTTCTATAGCGCAGGAATCTTGGACAGCGGCCCTCCCTGAGAAGGCCCATCAGTCTGAAGTCAGCGTCTCGCCCGGCGAGAAAGGACAAGGCTCCTCTCCACCGCCAGTCAGTACGTTTAAGACTTGCTTCTTTCTCATTACATCTTTGTGTTGTCAATCAAAAGACTGCAAGACCATAAGACATGAGAGCAGAACTAAGCCATTCAGCCAATTGAGTCTGTTCCACAATTTGATCGTGGGTAATTACTTTCTCTCTCAACCCCATTCTCCTGGCTTTCCCCTGTAATCTTTGACACTCTTACTAATCAAACACCTATCAGCCTCCGTTTTAAATATACAGTACTCAATAACTTGGCAATGAATTCCACAGACTCACCATCCTCTAGCTAAGGAAATTCCTCCTCATCTCTGTTCTACATCATTCTATTCTGAGGCTGTGCCATCTAGTCCTAGACTCCCATGCTGTAGGAAACATTCTCTCCATGTCCACTCTATGTAGGCCTTTCAACATTCAATAGGTGTCTAAGAGAATCCCTCTCATTCTTCTAAACTCCTGTGAGTACAGGCCCAGAGCCTTTAAACACTCTTCTAATCTTATCAAAATTGACATTAACCTTTGTGGCTTTGCACTGTACTGCTGTTGCACATGTTGGCACGTGGCCAGGTGGTTAAGGCATTGGACTAGCTACCTGAAGGTTGTGAGTTCGAGCCCCAGTCGAGGGAATGTGTTGTGTCCTTGAGCAAGGCACTTAATCACACATTTCTCTGCGACGACACCGGTGCCAAGCTGTATGGGTACCAATGCCCTTCCCTTGGACAACATCGGTGGCATGGAGAGCGGAGACTTGCAGCATGGGCAACTGCTGGTCTTCCATACAACTTTGCCCAGGCCTGCGCCCTGGAGAGTGAAGACTTTCCAGGCGCAGATCCATGGTCTCACAAGACTAACGGATGCCTTTACTTTGCTGTTGCACATTGTCATTTTCACATCATACAAGTCCGATCAATTTGATTCTGATTCTGAACTTACTGCCCCAGCCATCCAGGTTTTCATCAAGTCCTTTGATGCCACTATTGATATAACTTGTAATATTATAGTAATTTTTTTGTCCTTGCACTGTACTGCTACTGCAAAACAACAAACTTTACTTCATATAAGGCAGTGTCAATATACCTGATTCTGACCCCCAAATCATTCAATTCCCTTCCTATCCAAACTTCAAAGACTGAGCATCATTAACGCTCAGTGAGTTTATTTACTTATTTAGAAATAAACTGTGGAACAGGCCCTTCCGGCCCTGTGGGTGATAGTCGGTGAATTTGGCCCCTTGGTGGGGTGAGAACTTGGGTTTATGGGGTTGTGTAGGAGGGTTGGTGATGTTAGGTTTAGGGGTAGGGCAAAGGACTGGGGATAGTGGGGGCTGGTGTTATGTAAGCCCCTTTGTGGAGTGAGGCTTGGGTTATTTGTGGGTGCTGTCCGGTTTAGTTGGGCTGTGCGGTCCATTGGAAGTTAGGATTAGGGTGAAGGGTAGGGTTGGGGATGTTTGTGGGGTGGTGTGGTAGTGTTAAACTGGTGATGTGGGGTGAACTTGGCTCCCTGGTGGGGAGAGGGCTCAGGTTTATGGGGGTGTGCAGGAGGGTTGGAAGTTTTAGGCTGAGGTGTATGGCTGGGAGGTGGGGCTGCGGGATCCATCCATCAACACACCTATTTAGCATTGGCCTAATCAGGGGACAATTTACAATGTCCATTTAACCTACTAACTGTAGGAGGAAACAGGAGCGCCCAGGGGAAACCCATGCGGTCACAGGGAGGGACGTACAAACTCCTTACAGATGGCACTGGAATTGAATTCCAAACTCTGGAACGTCCCAAGCTGTAATAGCATCGCACTAAGCTCTACATTACCATGGCAAAGAGATCGCCGAAGATTCAGCTCCTTCTGAAGCAGTGTATTACACTATATTTTATTCCTAATTTTTTAAAAATCAAGCACAGACTAAGAGGGGTTCCAAACCTTTTTTATGCCATGGACCCCTCCCAGTAACCAAGGTGTCAGTGGATCCCAGGTTGGGAACCACCGGACTAAGATGTTTGATGCTCTTCTTTATGACTCTTTTATAGGCATCCGTTAGTCTCGTGAGACCATGGATTTGTGCCTTGGAAGGTTTCCAGGGCGCAGGCCTGGGCAAGGTTGTATGGAAGACCAGCAGTTGCCCGTGCTGCAAGTCTCCCCTCTCCATGACACCAATGTTGTCCAAGGGAAGGGCACTAGGGCCGATACAGCTTGGCACCAGTGTCGTCGCAGAGCAATGTGTGGTTAAGCGCCTTGCTCAAGGATACAACATGCTGCCTCAGCCAAGGCTCGAACTAGCGACCTTCAGATCAGTAGACGAACGCCTTAACTACTTGGCCACACGCCAACACTTATTTAATTCCCTTAACTCAGTTAAAACATCACAAGATGCATTTTAGGACCTTTGACAAATAGAATTTGACTTCAAGTCATACAAAACAGTAGCGTCGTGGTTAACTGTTACAGTGTCAGTGATCAGGGTACAATTCCTTCTTCTGACTGTAAGGAGTTCGTACGTTCTCCCTGTGACTGTGAGGGTTTCCTCCAGGTGCTCTAGTTTCCTCCCACATTCCAGAGATGTAAGGGTTAGTAGGTTAGTTGGTCATATGGGTGTGATGGGAGGTGTGGGCTCATTGGGCCTGTTACTGTGCTGTATCTCTAAGTAACAGATACTCCTCTTGCTACTGTTCTCAAACGTCGTGAGAGCCTCTGCCTCCAACACCCACTCAGGAAGCAAGTTTCAGATTCCATTCACCCTTCTCAGTCTCTTAGCCCTCACCTTTAAACTTTGCCCTCTGCCACCAGCAAAAGTTTCCTGTTATCTGCCTTATATATCAGAATCAGGTTTATTATCACAGACATCATCACTGGGTAGACTTAAAACGTAGGTTGATAGATCTGTGATTAGTCAGGGTGTCAAAGCTTACAGGGAGAAGGCAGGAGAATGGGATTGAGAGGGAGAATAAATCAGCCATGATGGAATGGCCGAACAGACAGGATGAGCTGAGTAGCCTAGTTCTATTTTGATATCTTAAAGTCTTATAAATAAATAAATCTCTAAATAATTGCTGTATTGGTTTCGGCAGATATTGTAGATTCAGTAAACTTTCATTCCACTGACAGATTAACAATAAAGGTAACTTTTTTTACATGTACAACCAGGCATACAGAGATCGCCCTTGATGCAGAGACCTGCAATATGTACTTAGCATTCAGCTGCTTTCAAGCAGTGTTCAACGTTTAACAGTGACCAGCTAATCACTGCGGAGTTTAATCTTTTGAGGCAGGTCTAAGATTTATTTGGAGAGTGATTATGTAAGCACAGTAAATCCTGTGGGTGCATTGGAGGGAGCGAGGGTTCCTTAGACCACACACTGTCCTTCCAGGGTCTCAGAAATCTCTTGCAACCCTTCCTCATGTTGTGCTTCCCCCCACCCACGCTACCATTCTTCCTCGGGGTCACTTTGATTGGCGTTTTGTCACAGTTGATAAAGAGACTGGTGACTGTCAAATAAAGGAAGGGTAGTTCCAATCAGCATCATGTCAGTCATCAGGGGAATCCTTTCATCAGCTCCTCGGAGAGGGGAGTGAGCTGCGTTTTGTGAACTTCGCTCTTGGCAGTAAACTTCCCAGTTCCTAGGAGTGGCAGATGGAGCACTGCGCAGAAGAAGTATATACTTGTGCACTTTTGTAGAAGAAATAAAAGCCTAGACTATTTTCTAAATGGGCAGAAATCAGAGGTGCAAATGGACTTAAAAGTCCTCGTGCAGGATTCCCTAAAGGTTAACTTGCCGGTTGAGTGGGTGGTAAGGAAGCCAAATGCAATGTTAGCATTTGTTTCGAGAGGACGAGAATATAAAAGCAAGCATGTAATGCTGAGGCTTTAGTTGGGCTGCACTTGGAGTATGGTGAGCAGTTTTAGGGCCCTTATCTAAGAAAGGGAAGAAAAGATGTGTTGGCATTGGAGAGGGTCCAGGGGCAGTTCATGAGAACGATTCTGGGAATGAAAGGGTTAAAATACGAGGACCTTTTGATAGCTCTGGGTCTGTACTTGCTCGCGCTTAGAAGAATGGAGCGGGGGGGTGGTGAATCTAATTATAATCCATCGAATATTGAAAGACCTAGATAGAGTGAATGCGGTAGAAGGAATAAAGGCATAGATTATTTTCTAAATGGGGGAGGAAAATCAGAATTCAGGGGTGCAAAGAAGCTTGAGAGTCTTTATGCAGGATTCCCCGAAGGCTGAGTCACTAGTAAGCGCAGCAAATGCAACATTAGCATTCTTTTCAAGAGGACGAGAGTATAAAAGCAAGGACATACTACTGAGGCTTTATAAGGCACCGGTCAGACCACACCACACCCCCCAGCTTTTGGGTCTTCCTTCCCCTCGGAAAAAGACTGTGTGCATTCACACTGCCTAGGTGTAGATAGAGTGGGCAGTCTTCTTCCCAGGGCAGTAGGAGCTACCAGGAGGGGATATAGTTTTAAAGTGATTGGAGGAAAGTATAGGGGAATGTCAAAGGTAGGTTTTTCCACACAGAGTGGTGGTGTGTGGAACGCACTGCCAGGGGTGCTGGTAGATGAGAAAACTATGCCGAGATTTATTTAACGTTCAGGCAGCAAAATCTATATGGTTAGATCTAAACAAAATCAGATGTGGGCAGATAAATGGCGGGTGAGCTTTAATATAAGTAAATGCAAAATATTACATAGGAAGTGGAAATATTAGGTACAAATATACAGTAGGGGGGTGGGTCTTGAGTTAGAAAGCGGGCTGTAGGAGAAGGATTTGGGTGTCCTGGTAGACTCTTCACTATCAACATCTAGACAATGCACAGAAGTGATTAGGAAGCTAATAGAATGAGTGGAGTTCAAGTCTAGTTCTCCTTCAGTTTATGAGGCCTTGCACTGAGTACCGTGTACAATTTTGGTCTCCATATTTTGTGTGGGATGTGAACACACTGAAGAGGGCTCAGAGAAGGACAACAGGACTCGTTCCTGGTCTGCAGGGTAGGAGCTATGAAGAAAGATTGAAAGAATCAAATCCTTTTAGCCTAGGAAGACATAGAATGAGAGGAGACATGGTAGAAGTGTTCAAAATCATTAAGGGTATAAGTAAGGTGAATTAGCCAGTTGCTAATTCAAAATTAATCTATCAACAAGGCAAGGGGCCATAGGTAGAGACTGGTTAAAGGGAGATTTCAGACTAATATCAGGAAGCATTTCTTTACACAGTGAGTTGTGGCCAGATGGAACAAACTACTTAGTTGTGTAGTTGAGAAATCAACTCGAGCTTTCAACTTTCAAATCTAAACTCGATAGGTATTTCAACACACGATGTGAATAGGAATTTGGCAAGCTTTGTTGGGCTGAATGGCCTGTTGTCAAAATCTTTCTAATTTTCTAATGTTCTAATTTCATACAGCACAGTAACAGGTACTTCTCGCGTAACAAGCTCATGCTGCCTATTGAAAACCATGTGACCAATTAACCTATTAATTTTGGAATGTGGGAGGAACACCACGTGGTCACAGGGAGAATGTACAAACTCCTTACAGACCACGGCTGAACTGAACCCAGGTCACAGGCACTGCAATAACGTTACACTAACCATTACGCTGCCATGGTAGAGGCAGATACATTATGCACATTTAAGAGATTTTCAGATAGGCACATGGACGATAGAAAGGCCATGGGAGGGGGAAGGGTTATTTTGATGTTGGTGTAGATTAAAAGGTTTGCATAACAGTGCCGGCCAATGGCCTGTACTGTGCTCTACTACTCTATGTTTAATGCTGCTGGAATCTTGCTCTGCACAAGATGGTCGTCCCATTTTTAACATTCCAGCAATGTCTACAAGCACGTAAAGCAATTGGAGACACATGCAAATGTGCTTGCATTATTGATAGAGGGAAAAGAGCGGACACAGGCCCTTTGGCCCAACTTGTCCATGCTGACCAAGGCACATTCTCTCAGACTTTACCTCTTTTCGCCCCTCATTCTCAGGTTCAGTCTCTGCAGTGACGCTCAACCTTTCTCCAGCCTTCAGCCACCGGAATGCAAAGACACTGGTGGCTGGGAGAAGGAGGTGGGTGTCGAGGGAGAGCTCAGGAGATCTTCCCTCAGGGGAGATGACTCGGCCACGCCAGCAGCCAAGAGCAGGAGGCTTACGCACATTCAGAAAGCCGTGGATGGCGGAATCCCACAAACAGTCCGGCCCTGTGGTTACCAGTGTCTCTGATATCCGAGAGAGTGAGTACCGTGAACTAGGGCACCAGGATAGTGTAGCGGTTTGCATGATGCTATTACAGCTCAGGGAATCAAGGCTTGTAGTTCAATCCTGGCATCCTCTGTAAGAAAATTTGTATTTTCTTCTTGTGAACTGTGAGTTTCTTCCGGGTGCTCCAGTTTCCCCCAGCAGTTCAAAGACGTACTAGTTAGCAGGCTAATTGGTCATTGTAGATTGTCCTGTGATTAGGCTAGGGTTAAATAGGTGGGTTATTGGGTGCTGTGCCTCACTGGGCAGGAAGGTCTTGGTCCCCGTTGTATCCCTAAATAAGCAAATAGATATTAGAGAGCATAGCTTATGAGCAGCTCTATGAAACTCTGGTTAGGCTACACTTGGAGTATTGTGTTCAGTTACGGTTGCCTCATTATAGCAAGGATGTGAAAGCTTGAGAAAGGGTGCAGAGGAGGTTTATCAGGATGCTGCCTGGATGAGAAGCGTGTCTTTCTGAGGAAAGGCTGAGCAGGCTAGGGCTTTCCTCTTCAGAGCAAAGGAGGATGAGGGCTAAATTGATAAAGGTGTACAAGATGATGAGACAAAGATTGAATGGACAGCCAGGGACTTTTAACAAGGTGGAAATGACTAAAACAAGAAGGCATGATCTTCAGGTGATTGGAGGAAAATATAGAGGAGTGATGTCAGAAATCGCAGGGGCCCTAGCAGAGATATTTAAAACATCCTTAGCATGGGTGAGGTACCAGAGGATTAGAGGACAGCTAATGTTGTTCCATTGTTTAAGAAGGACTCCAAGAACAAATCTGTGAATTGTAGGTGAGCCTGACATTAGTAGTGGGAAAGTTATTTGGAGGTATTCTAAGGGTCTGGATATATAGATATTTGGATAGACAGGGACTGATTACCAAGTTACCAGGAAAGTTGATGAAGGCAAGGCAGTGGATGTTGTCTCCATGGACTTTAGTAAGGTCTTTGACAAGATCCTGCATGGGAGGTTGGTCAAGAAGGTTCAATTTCAGCATATCCTTTTGTGTGAAGTTTTGGTCACCTACCTAGAGGAAAAATATAAACAAGGCTGAAAGAGTAGAGAGAAAGTTTACAAGGATGTTGCCAAGACTTGAGGACCTGAGTTATAGGAAAAGGTTGAATAGGTTAGGAATTTATTGCCTAGAATGTAGATGATTGAGGAGACACTTGATACAAAATTATGAGCGGTATAGGTAGGGCAAATGAAAGCAGGCTTTTTCCAATGAGGCTGGTTGGGACTACAACCAGAAGTTATGGGTTAAGGGTGAAATGTGAAATGTTTAAGGGGAACATGAGGGGGAAATTCTTCACTCAGAGGGTTGTGAGAGTGTGGATGAGCTACCTGCACAAGTGGTGAATATGGGGTGAGGTTCAACATTTAAGAGAAGTTCGGATAGGTACTTGGATGGGAAGGGTATGGAGGGCTATGGTCTGCATACAAGTTAATGGAACTAGGCAGGATAATGGTTCATCATTGACTAGATGGGCCAAAGGGCCTGTTTCTGTGCTGTAGTTTCCTATGATTCTTACATCATGGATCAAAGGACCTGTGCTGTGCTGTTATGTTATGTTGTATGTTTTAATGTGACCTGTTCACTAAGTGGTGTCAGTTCCGGTTAGACCTAAAAGGCTGTGCCTTTAAGTACCAGATTCAAACTGAAATTTATTTATCACGTATACATCAAAATATACAGTGAAAAGCGTCATTTGTTTTAACACACAGCACACCTAAGGATGTGCTGGGGGCAGCCCGCAAGTGTTACCACATATTGTGGTGCCAGCACAATGCTTGACAGAACACAGCAAGCAACAAAACAAGCCCCTTTTCCTCTCTCACAGCCTCCCTCCCATCAACATCCACGCAGCCACACGCATCGTCTGTCCTCCAACTCCAGTCTGCAAGATTCAGCCATTGGACTACGAAATATCAGTGGAATCACCATCTCTCAGGTGAAATGCGAAGGCTACACTCTGCATTCCCCCTGTATGTCTCCATCTGCATAAAAGAGAAGGAACCTGCAGAGAGTCACACAGCATGGTTTGAGACCGTTCTGCTCAACTTGTCCTTGCCGACCACCTTTGCCAGTTCCATTTGCCTGCATTTGTCCCATATCGTTCTCAACCTTTCCTATCTATGTATCTGTCCAGCTGCTTTTTAGGTGTTGTTAATGTACTGTCTCTGCCTTAACCACTTCTTCTGGCAACTCGTTCCACATGTTGGCCAACCTCCAGGTGAAAATTTACCCCTCAGTTTCCTTTTAAACCTCTCCTCTTTAAATCAGAGTCAGAACCAGGCTTATTATCACTGACATACGTTGTGAAATTTGCTGTTTTACGGCAGCAGTACATGGCAACACATAAAAAATACTTTGTTACAATAAGAAATAGAAAGAGCAATGCTAAAAGAGAGCAAAAAGTGAGGTAGTGTTCATGGTGCATTCAGAAATCTGATCTCAACCCCATTCTCCTTCCTTCTCCCCATAACCTTGATGCCCTTACTAATCAAGAGACTATCAACCTCCACCCAATGACTTGGCCTCCACAGCTGTCTGTGGCAATGAATTGCACAGGTTCACCCACCATCTGGCTAAAGAAATTCCTCCTTATGAATACAGTACTAGTCTGCCCAACTGAAATTTCTACAGCGGATGGGTGTTGCGGGAGATTAGCACAACATCAATGAAGTAACAATGAAATATATATACATCAATTACATCCACGTGACCATTTACCTACTGATCCATACGCCTTTGGAATGTGGGAGGAAATGGAGCATCTTGAGAAGACCTGTGCCCATCATAATCTTATAAACCTCTATCAGATCTCCCCTCAGCCCCCGTCACTCCAGAGAAAACAACCCAAGTTCATCCAACCTCTCATTATAGCACATGTCCTCTAATCCTGGTAGACCTCTTCTGCAACTGTTCCAAAGCCTCAACATCCCTCCTGCAACCAGAACTAAATGTGATACTCCAGATGCTGCCTAACTAGAGCTTTCTAAAGCTGCAACCTATCCTCCTGACTCTTGAACTCAATGTCTCCACTAATAAAAACAAATATGTTGAATGCCTTCTTCACCACCTTACTGACCTGTGTGGGCACTTTCAGGGAGCTTTGGACTTGGATCCCAAAATCCATCTCTACACATATTTACCAAATTTCTTCTTACAGGTGAGTTGGGGATTCTGCAGATACAGCAAGGATAAAATGGGTGCTAGGATGAGGGCAATCATTCAGTTGTGGAATTGAGCAGGCCTCAGTAAATGTTTCAATACTTAATCAACTCTGATTGCCTGAATGAATTTTGAAGATCTGCCTTGTCTTTTCTATGTTAAGCGTTATCGTACACTTAAAACATATCTGTTTGCCTTCTGTGATAGCTTACTGTTTGAAATATAATGGGTAATTAGGTGAGTTGAGTTAACCCAGGAGATGGTCTCTCCTCTCTGTCAGCCATTAGTCTGTTTGCCAACATTAGGGATGATTATTCGATCAGTGGTGGAAAGCAAATAATATTTAGTATGTGCAAACAACATTTGATAGATTCCAGGTTAATAATCTTCCTGGAAGATTTAGATTGTTAAAGCAAGTAAGATGGGACCCAAGGTTATTAGACAATTAAGAACAATCAGGGCTAAATTTGTCAGATAAATTAATGAACTAACGAAAGCAGAACTTACAGGGACTTGAATTCCATCTAATTCTGATTTTTGTCTCAGTAAGAGTTATTATTAGAAACTATGACACTCTGAATATGTCTATTCAGCTTATCCTAATTGTGATATCTCTTTGAAAGGATTCTCCAGTTGGATTTACACCTCCTTTGCTTGTTCCCAGAGCCTTGCCGATTTTCTTCCCCTCAGATTTGTACCCGTAAGTCCTTAAGATATAGGAGCCAAATTCAGCCATTTGGCCCATTGAGTCTGCTCTGCTATTCCATTATGGCTAATTTATTATCCCACTCAATCCTATTCTCCTGCCTTCTCCCCATAATCTTTGACACCCTTATTAATTAAGAATCCATCACCCTCCACTATAACCAATATACCCAACAAACTGGGCTCCACAGTTGTCTGTGACAATGAGTTCCACAGATTTGGGGGCTAGAGGGTTCACTATCCTTTAGCTAAAGGAATTCCTCCTCATTTCTGTTCTCTGTGTTCTAAACTCAGTCAGATCCATCATGGGCACCAGCCTCCCCAACATCCCAGACAGCTTCAAGGAGCGATGCCTCAAAAAGGCAGCATCTATCCTTAAGGACTCCTGTCACCCAGGACATGCCTTCTTCTCTTTGCTACCACCAGGGAGGAGGTACAGGAGCCTGGAGGCACACACTCAACAACTCGGCAACAGCTTCTTCCCCCCTGACAACAGATTTCTGAACGGACATGGACACTGAATCCAGGAGCACTACCAAACCACTTTTTTTCTTCTTTTTTTGCAGTACTTATTTAACAACTTTTTAATGTATGTATATTTCTTACTATAATTTATAGCTTTTATTATTATGTACTGAAATGTTCTGCTGCTGCATAACAACAAATTTTACAACAGATACCAGTGATATGAAACCTAATTCTTATTCTGATTCTCATTTTGAAGGGGCATTTTGGTATTCTGAGACTGTGCCCTCTGGTACCCCAACTAAACCCAAATCCAATGTTCATTCAGACATTAAATTTAAAAGATGTTACCTGTGTTTTTCTTTCTTTCTTTTCAAATCTTTTTATTTTTTTCCAAAATAAACACGAGTACATCGAAGTAAACAATAATTACAATGTCTCAAGAAAAAAAAATTATATAAAGATTGAAAAAGTTTTGTGCTGAAAAAAAACCCTTGGCTAAGCAAGAAAAGTGGGAAAAAAGAAAAATCCCATTAGGTGTTCAACCCCAGAGCCATGCAACATACATAAAGCTTCTATAGATAAACATCAAACTGCCAGCAAAAAAAAAGTACCAAAAAATTTACAATTAGGTCGTGGAGAATCCATCAAATAACTGAAATGATAATAACGAGCAAATGAACCCCATCTTTTCTCAAAATCAAACATAGGTTCAAAGGTTCAATTTAAAACTGATTCATTTTAAAATTGTACATCGTTACCATTTGACGAAGGAGAGATTGTCTAAAATATTCCCTAATGTTGACAGTTATTGTGATAGATGTAAAACTGAGATGGTTACACTGACACACGTTTTGGTCTTGCTCTATACTGGAACAGTTCAGGAAGTCAGTTTTTTCGACAATTTCTAAAGCACAAAATTAATTTACAACCTAACAAGTTACCTGTGCTTTTTGGAATAATTCCTCAAAATATCCATGGTATCTCTGTGTCTGACCAATACGTTATTGCATTTGTTACACTGACAGCTAGGAGGGCCATTTTGTTGAAGTGAAAGGATACATCGGCTCCCACTTTGTCACAATGGTTCTCTCAAGTGATGCTATGTCTTAGTTTGGAGAAAATTAGAAGTGTTTTTTTTTTATCATTGATCTTTTTCTGATTCGATGGGGATTAGATTAGATCAGCTTTATTTATTACACGTACATTGAAACATCGAAACATACACTGAAAGGTGTCATTTGTGTCAATGACCAACATAGGCCAAGGATGTGCTGGGGGTAGCCCACAGGTGTTACCACACTTCCAGTGCCAGTACAGCATGCCCACATCTTACTAACGCTATCCCATTTGTCTTTGGACTGAGGGAGGGAACTGGACACCAGCGGAAACCCACACAGTCGTGGAGAGAAAGCACAAATCCCTACAGACAGCAGCGGGAATTGAACCTGGGTTGCTGGTGTCGTAGAGCATTACACTAACCGCTATGCTACTGTGCTGCCCCTAATGAAATCAGGAATTGTCTTCCTAAATTATTTCACGGTCAAGGGCCATTTGGAGCTTCCAAGAAAGAGATCAGTGGGGTTTCTAAAGGTAAGGTGAATGGAGTTGTATCAACAGACGAATCGATTCATAGAGTCATACAGTGCAGAAACAGACCCTTCGGCCCAACTTGTCCATGCTGTTCATGATGCCCACCTAAACTAATCCTATTTGACAGCATTTAACCCATATCCCTCAAAACCACATTTCCCAGCCTGGGGCCCACAGACCTCTCGATTAATAGTATTAGTCCATGGCATAAAAAAGTTTGGGAACCCCTGCCCTAAACCTTTCCTCTTCCCGTACTTATTTTATAAATAATATGATAGTATCTGTCTTGAACACTTGCTCTAGCAGCGTGCTCCATATACCACACTCTGGGTGAAGGTGCCACTCGGCTCTCTCATTTCCCCCTCATTCTAATTCAATGCCTTCTAGTTTTTGGTCCTGGGAAAAAGACTGACTCTGCCCCTTCTGATTTTATACACCACTGTAAGGTAAAGATTAGTTTTATATGTCACGTGTGCAGTACAGTGCAAAGTCTTGAGCACATATATTTAGCTAGGGTGCCTAAGATTTTTGCACAGTACTGTGTTTGTCAATGTGAAGTGGAGAGCAAGTTTGTAAATTGCTGGGAGCAAAGGATGTTGGGAATGATGAAGGTGGAGTGCCTTAGGAGAGGTGTGCGACAGGTGGCAGAGAAGGAGTGCCAGGGGCTGGGTGTGGCTTGGGTGCTGAACACCCAGCCCTGTGACACCAGGCAAGGTCACTTGATTCCCTCTCCTCTCCTTTCCCCTTTCCCCAACTATGATTCCCCTCTCCCTGCCCCCTTCCCACTCTTAGTCCACAATAGAGACCCATATCAGAATTGGGTTTATCATCACTCACATGTCTTGAAATTTTTTTTGCGGCAGCAGTACAGTGCAATACGTACAATTACTACAGTACTGTGCAAAAGTCTTAGGCACCCTGGCTACATATGTACATCAAGATATCGGCACATACACTGAGATAGATCTGTGTCAAATCAAATCGATGAGTATTGTCTTCAGTAGCCCACAAGTATTGCCTACATAGGGTGCTCATAACTTACTAACACTAACTCATACATCTTTGGAACTTTTAAGGAAACTGGTGCACCCCCCGAAGAATCTCATGTGGTCACCGGGAGAACGTACAAATTCCTTATAGACAGCTGCAGGAATCGAACACCGATCTTACAATTGGTGCTGAAAGCAATTGTACTAATCGCTACGCTACTGTACTGCTCAGTATCTTGCACTCCAAGGAATAAAGTCTTTGCCTCCCATTATAACTCAGGCCTTGAGACCTGGCATCATTCTTGTAAATCTGCTCAGTACTCTTTCCAGCTAAATAATATCCTTTCTATTAAAAGGGTGACCAAAACTGTAAACAGTACTCCAAGTGCATCTTCACCAAGATGTTGTACAACTACAGCAGTAACATCTGAATGTCTCACTGGGTGACAGAGGTGGCTTCAGGGCTCAATCTGGCTCTTTCAAAGTTCAAAGTAAATCTATTATCAAAGTACATATATGTCACCATATACATTTTCTTGCAGGCATACACAATAAACTCAATAACCATATGTATATGGTGACATAATAGAATCAGTGAAAGACAGCACCCAAAAGGGCAGGCAACCAGTGTGCAAAAGACAACAAACTGTGTAGGTGTGAAAAGGAAGAAAGAAAAGAAATGAAATAATAGTTATTAAACAAATTACAGGAAGGATATAAATAAGGTTGAAAGAGTGCAGAGAAGGTTTACAAGGATGTTGCTGGGACTTGAGAAACTCAGTTACAGAGAAAGGTTGAATAGGTTAGGACTTTATTCCCTGGAGCGTAAAAGAATGAGGGGAGATTTGATAGAGGTATATAAAATTATGATGGGTATAGATAGAGTGAATGCAAGCAGGCTTTTTCCACTGAGGTAAGGGGAGAAAAAAACCAGAGGACATGGGTTAAGGGTGAGGGGGGAAAAGTTTAAAGGGAACATTAGGGGGGGCTTCTTCACACAGAGAGTTGTGAGAGTATGGAATGAGCTGCCAGACGAGGTGGTAAATGCGGGTTCTTTTTTAACATTTAAGAATAAATTGGGCAGATACATCGATGGGAGGTGTATGGAGGGATATGGTCCGTGTGCATGTCAGTGGGACTAGGCAGAAAATGGTTCGGCACAGCCAAGAAGGGCTAAAAGGGCCTGTTTCTGTGCTGTAGTTTCTATGGTTCTAAATGGGCAATAAATATCAAGAACATGAGATGAAGAATCCTTGAAAGTGAGTCCATAGGTTGTGGGAACAGTGACGTGTTGGGACGAGTGAAGTTACCCCTCTGGTTCAGGAGCCTGATGTTTGAGGGGTAATAACTGTTCCTGAACCTGGTGGTGTGAGTCCTGAGGCTCCTGTACCTTCTTCCTGATGCGGTGGCAAAAAGAGAGCATGTTCAGGGTGGTGGGGGTCCCTGATGATGGATGCTGTTACATGTTACTATCGGCTACCTTGAGATTCATTTTCTTGCAGGCATTTACAGAAAAATAAAAATAATACAATGGCATCTATGAAAAACTACAAAGACTGACATAACAACCAATGTGCAAGAGAAGACAAACCGTGCAAATAAAAAATTAACACTGAGAGCATGAGCACGTGGTTGATGGGACTAGGCAAAGTAATAATGTAGTACACACGACATGGGCTGAAGGGCCTGCTTCTGTGGCGTAGTGCTTTATGACCATAACATGAGCTGTAAAAAGTCCTTCAAAGTTAGTCTGTAGGTTGAGTTGTAGTGAGTGACGTTATTCACACTGATCCAGTAGCCCGATGGTCTGACATTCCCACTGTATTTTCCTCCAAACAGTGTAAATTTATGCCCCCTCATATTAAGTCAATTCCATCCAGGGAAAAGTCTCTGGCTATTCATTTGATCTTCAGCTTTCAGATTTATTTATCACATCAAAACATACAGTGCAATACGTCATTTGCATTAACAACCAGAACAATAGAGAGATGTGCTGAGGGCAGCTTGCAAGTGTCACCACACATTTCAGTGCCAACACAGCATGTCCAGAACGCTAGGCAGACAGAGGGCACAACAAATAACAAAACTGTAAAAACAAAGGAAACCTCTTTCTCCCCCTCTGCCACCCACACACACAGGCAGTCCTCCAACTCCAGGACCAGCCTCCAGTTTTCAGACTTCAACTTCCAGACTTCTGATCAACCCTTGGGCTTGGTCTTTGACATCAGTCATCTTTTACGCCTCTACCAAGTCACCTCTCATCCTCCTTCGCTCCAAAGGTAAAAGTCGTAGTTTGCTCTGAAAAGTTTACAGAAAAGTACTGAGTACAGGCCAGACCATCACTGGCAAAGTGCTCCCTGTCATTGAGCACAGATATCAGGAGAACAGTGAGAATCGTCATCAAGGACTCCCACCATCCAGGCCATGCTCTCTTCGCGCTGCTGTCATACCACCCGTTTCAAAAACAATTAGTACCCTACAACCATCGTCTCCTGAACCAGTGGGGATAACTTCACTCACCTCAACACTGAACTGATTCCATAACCTACGGACTCACTTTCAAGGACTCAGAATCCGAATCAGGTTTATTATCACTGGCATGTGTCGTGAAATTTGTCAACTTAGCAGCAGCAGTTCAATGCAATAAGTAATGTAGAAGAGAAAACTACTAATAATAATAAATAATTAAGTAAATCAATTAGAGTATATGTATATTAAATAGATTAAAAATTGTGCAAAAAACAGAAATAATATATATTAAACAAGTGAGGTAGTGTTCAAGGGTTCAATGTCCATTTAGGAATTGGATGGCAGAGGGGAAGAAGCTGTTCCTGAATCGCTGAGTGTGTGCCTTCAGGCTTTGTACCTCCTACCTGATGGTAACAGTGAGAAAAGGGCATGCCCTGGATGCTGGAGGTCCTTAATAATGGACGCTGCCTTTCTGAGACACTGCTCCTTGAAGTTGTCCTGGCTACTTTGTAGGCTAATACACAAGATGGAGCCGACCAGATTTACAACCCTCTGCAGCTTCTTTCAGTCCTGTGCAGTAGCCCCCCCCCCCATATGAGACAGTGATACAGCCTGTCAGAATGCTCTCCACAGTACATCTACAGAAGTTTTTAAATGTATTTGTTGACATGCCAAATCTCTTCAAACTCCTAATGAATTATAGTCTCTATCTTGCCTTCTTCATAACTGCTTCGATATGTTGGGACCAGGTTAGATACTCAGAGATCTTGACACCCAGGAACTTGAAGCTGCTCACTCTCTCCACTTCTGATCCCTCTATGAGGATTGGTATGTGTTCCTTCATCTTACCCTTCCTGAAGACCACAATCAGCTCTTTTGTCTGACTGATGTTGAGTGCCAGGTTGTTGCTGCGACACCATTCCACTAGTTGGCATATCTCACTCCTGTACGCCCTCTCATCACCATCTGAGATTCTACCAACAATGGTTGTATCGTCAGCAAATTTGTAGATGGTATTTGAGCTATGCCTAGCCACACAGTCATGGGTATAGAGAGAGTAGAGCAGTGAGTTAAGCACACCCCCCCGAGGTGCACCAGATCATCGGCGAGGAGGAGATGTTATCACCAATCCGCACAGATTATGGTCTTCTGGTTAGGAAGTCGAGTATCCAATTGCAGAGGGAGGTACAGAAGCCCAGGTTCTGTAACTTCTCAATCAGGATTGTGGCAATGATGGTATTAAGTACTGAGCTATACAAACAGCATCCTGACAGGTGTTTGTGTTGTCCTGGTGATCTAAAGTCGTGTGGAGAGCCATTGAGATTGCATCTACCATTGACCTATTGAGGCAACAGGCAAATTGCAGTGGGTCCAGGTCCTTGCTGAGGCAGGAGTTCAGTCTAGTCATGATCAACCTCTCAAAGCGTTTTATCACTGTAGATCTGAGTGCTACCAGGCAATAGTCATTAAGGCAGCTTACATTTTTCTTCTTAGGCACTGGTATGATTGTTGCCTTTTTGAAGCAAGTGAGAATTTCCGCCCGTAGCAGTGAGAGGTTGACTATGTAACTCCTGTTCTCAATATTATTTATATATTTATTATTTGCACGATATGTCCTCTTTTGCAGCCTGATTTTTGTCAGTTTTTGTTTGTGTCTATTTTTTCATAAATGTTATTGTATTTCTTTATCTTGCTGTGAATGCCTGCAAGAAAACAGAAATCAAGGTTGTATATGGTGATATATACAGTACATACTTTTCCTCTAAGAGGATTGCAACCTTGTTGTGGTTTGTAGGCTGCGTGCCTAAATGACCCAGAACGCTATGCTGTCTGGAGTCAGGGCCTTGTGCTTTGGCTCGTGGTACGGTCACCAATGCCAAACAGGTCAAAGGGTAGAGGCCAGACTAAGAGTGGTCCATCAGCCCTCTGGGTTCAGGGGTTCAGCTCAGGGCCAACAACCCTGACTGGTAAAACAAAATTGTTATGGAAACAGCAATATATACAGATAGAGATGGATGTCCTTCATTTTTACCCTAAACACCAGTGAGCAGGAAATAAATATAACTATTTTGACAATAGATTTAATTTGAACTATCCACATAGGTATGCTGTCTAGTCCAGGCAGCATACTGGTAAATCTCCAAAACCTTCAGCCCACGTAATTCAAGAAGGTTGGGAAAATCCATTCACCTTAACTGCCTTTAACAAAGGTGCATGTCTATATCATGATATCCCTCAATGACTTTCAGGCCTGAGTTGTTACATAAAATTGCTGGTGATTTTGAAATATAAATATGTTTTACAGAGTCACTAATTGCATGAACAGCACTCATAAAGATATATCTCGCTGCTTACAAAGAAACCTCACGTCTACTACAAAGTAAAGTGTGTTTGCTAGTCCGATAACAGTTCGTAGGTGGTTTTTGTGATTGGTGTGGAGGTTTGAGCGAAGGCGAGGGTGAACCAATTGTGATAGCAGAGCTCTGAATCCATGGAAACCTGGGGCATCTGTTTACAGTAACCCTCCAAAAGCAGCAGAGTGTAACAGTTACTGTAATGTTTCACAGCGCCAGTGGCCCGAGTTCATTTCCTGGTGCTGTCTATGAGGAGTCTGCATGTTCTTGGTGTGACCTCGTGGGGTTCCTTCGGGTGCTCCAGTTCCCTCTCACATTCTAAAGGTGCAGGGGTTACTAGGTTGATTGGTCACGTGGCTGTAATTGGGCTGGAACACTCGTTACTCTGCTGTGTCTCTTAATAAAAACATAAATAAACTCACAGCCTTGCATTCATGTCATGATATGCAAAAAGCAGGCCAATAACTTTAGATTCCTTGGCGTTATCTGTCCTGGGACCAGCACGTAAGCATTATCACAAAGCACCTCTACTCTTGCTGAAGTTTGTGTAGATTTAGAATGTCATTTAAAACAGAAAACCTCTGTAGATGCACAGTGGAGAGTGCCTAACTGGTCACATCATGGCTCGGTATGGAAACACCAACACCCAGGATTGGAAAAGGCTACAGAAAATGGCAGATACAGCCCAGTCCATCACAGGCAAAGACCACCCCACCACTGAGCGAGCACATTTACATGGAGTGCTGCTGTCATGCATTGTCAGAGATCTCCACCATCCAGGGGGCTTTGTTTTCTTCTCACTACTACCATCGGTCAGGAGGTACCGGAGACCCAGGTCCCACACCACCACATTCAGGAACAATCATTACCCCTCAGCCATCAGGCTCCTGAACTGGCATGGGTAACTTCACTCACTCTTACACTGAACTGACTCCACAGCCTGTAGATCCACTCTCAAGAACTGTACAGCTCAGGTTCTCAGCATATACTTTTGTTTGCACAATTTGTCTTCTTTTGCACATTGGTTGTCTGTCTTTGTTTAAATATAGTTTATTTTCGTAAATTTTATTGCATGTCTTTATTCTCCTGTAAATGCCTGCAAGAAAATGAATCTCCAGGTAGTATATGGTAGCAATTATGCACTAATAAATTTACTTTGAACTTTGAAATCCCAGATTTCATCCTCAGCTCTCCGCATTCTCTCACCCTCCACTCCCTCTATTTTTCCAAACTTCAACTGTTTATACTTTATTGTTGCCAAACAATTGATACTAGAACGTACAATCATCACAGCAATATTTGATTCTGCGCTTCCCGCTCCCTGGATTACAAATATTAAATATTAAAAATAGTAAAAATTAGTAAATATTAAAAATTTAAATTTTAAATCATAAATAGAAAAATTCAAAAAATACCCCCCAAGGATCCTACCAGACCTGCTGAGTGCCTCCAGTATTTTGTCTGTGTTGCCCTGGATTTCCAGCATTTCTTGTGCTTTTCACCTCTCCTCTTGCATGTTCTTTATCTCTCTTTCTCCCCTCCTCTCCTATTCTCTCTCATTCTCTCCCTTTCCTCTGCCCTCTGAGTTGTACATCACCTGACTCAGTACCACAATCAGGTTTAACATCCTTGGCATTTGTTGTCTTTGTGCCAGCAGTGCAATTCAATACATAATAATAAAAAAAATGTGAATTACAGTAAGTAATGAGGTAGGGTTCGTGGCTTCAATGTCCATTCTGAAATTGGATGAAAGGGGAGAAGAGGCTGTTCCTGAATCATTGAATGTGTGGCTTCAGGTCCCTCAGTCTCCTCCCCGATGGCAGCAATGAGAACAAGGCATGACCTGGGTGATCCGGGTCCTTAATGACGGACGCCACTTTTTTGAGGCATCACTCTTTGAAGATGTCCTGGATGCTAGCGAAGCTAGAGTCCATGTTGGAGCTGACTAAATTTACAACTTTCTGCAGCTTTTTTTTGATCCTGTGCAGTAGTCCCCTCCCCTCCCCACACCAGACAGTGATGCAGCCAGTTAGAATGCTCTCCATGGTACACCTGTAGAAATCTGTGTGTCTTTGGTGACATACCAAATCTCCTCAAACTCCTAATGAAATATAGCCACTGTTGTACCTACTTTGTAGCTATATCAATATGTTAGGTCCAGGGTAGATTTTCAGAGATGTTGACACCCAGCAAAAAGCATGTAAACAATCCTTCATCCCAGCTGGTCCCTGCTTATCAATATGCCCATCCAAACTCATTGCATTTGGTCTGTATTTGGCTCATAATTCCTCTAAATCTTTCCTATCCATCTACACATCCAAATGCCTTTGAAATTTTGTTAATGTACTTGTCTCAACCAGTGACCACCTTCTAATTCAAAAAGTTGCTCCCCAGGTCCTCATTATATGTCTCTACTCACCTTAAATCTGTGCCCTCTAGTTCTTGATTACCCAGCCCTGGGGAAAGGACCATGCACATTCACCTCATGATTTCATGCATGTCTATAAAAGGCGTATAAATAAAAACAAATAAAGAATCCCCTCCTTCTCCTACGATCCAATGAAAAAGTTCCCACCCTCTCAACCTCAATCCACAAGAGCCCCTTGAGTCCCAGCAGCATCCTCATAATTCTCCTTTTCCAGCTAAATGGCATCTTCCCTATAGCAAAAACATTCACAGTAAATTTATTATTAAAGTATGTGTATGTCACCATATACTACCCTGAAATTCATTTTCTTGCAGGCATTCACAGTAGAACAAAGAAACTCTAGAGTCAATGAAAAACTACACACAACTAAAGACAAACAAACAACCAATGTGCAAAAGAAGACAAACTGCAAATACAAAAACACATAACAATAATAATTATAATACAAATTATATTACTGCAATTATAAATTATACTACATACAGTATTATATTATGAACAATCCATAACAACCGTCTGGATATATTACTACAGGATAAACAAGCAAGAACAACTTATTTAATTGATATAGCCATTCCAAACACACATAACTTGCAGAAATCAATAAGTGAAAAACAATGGAATATGCTGAATTAAAAGAGGAAATTGAAAGACTATGGAGCCTGAACAAGGTATACATTGTCCCAATAGTGATATCTACAACTGGTCTCATCCCAAAGGCACTACACAATAGCTTTAAACAATTAGGCCTACACAGTAATATCTATGCAAATCTTAGAAATGTAGAAAACCTACAGGCCCTTCAACCCACAAAGCTGTGCTGAACATGTCCTTACCTTAGAAATTACCTAGGGTTACTCATAGCCCTCTATTTTCCTAAGCTCCATGTACCTATCCAGGAGTCTCTTAAAAGACCCCATCGTATCGTCCTCCACCACCGTCCCTGACAGCCCATTCCACGCACTCACCACTCTTTGTGTAAAAAAACTTACCCCTGATATCTCCTCTGTACCTATTTCCAAGCACATTAAAACTGTGCCCTCTCATGCTAGCCATTTCAGCCCTGGGAAAAAGCCTCTGACTATCCACACAAACAATGCCTGTCATCATCTTATACACCTCTATCAGGTCACCTCTCATCCTCTATTACTCCAAGGAGAAAAGGCCAAGTTCTTCTGAAAGCAACAATACTAAACACCACTCAAATAGTCCAAAAGTTCCTAGCAATTGAGAAATGAGTGTGCCTGGCAATGCCCGTACCCCAGGCTTCACCAGCTTCAGCTGAGAAAAAATAAACAATACATCAATAGTAAGAAGTATACAGTATCGTGTGACCAAAATTGAACATAATACTCCAGATGTGGCCTCAGCAACATAGAGCCATACAACACTACAACACAGAAACAGGCCTTTCAGCCCATCTAGTCTGTGCTGGCTGGCCTTCTGCCTTGTAGCACCTATCTGCAGCCGGGACTCCAAACCTCTCTCATCCATCTACCTAGCCACCTTGCACCCTAAACCAATAAGCTCTAGTTCTATTCACAACCAACCTGAGGATGAAACTATCTTGCCCAGTGCCAGATAACATTCCAACTTCCATACCAAACACAAGGAAATCTGCAGATGCTGGAATTTCAAGCAACACACATAAAAGTTGCTGGTGAACGCAGCAGGCCAGGCAGCATCTCTAGGAAGAGGTACAGTCGACATTTCGGGCGCAGACCCTTCGTCAGGACTAACTGAAGGAAGAGATAGTAAGAGATTTGAAAGTGGGAGGGGGAGGGGGAGATCCAAAATGATAGGAGAAGACAGGAGGGGGAGGGATGGAGCCAAGAGCTGGACAGTTGATTGGCAAAAGGGATATGAGAGGATCATGGGACAGGAGGCCTAGGGAGAAAGAAAAGTGGGGGGGGGGAAACCAGAGGTTGGGGAAGGGGTATAGTGAGGGGGACAGAGGGAGAAAAAGGAGAGAGAGAGAAAGAATGTGTGTATATAAATAAATAATGGATGGGGTACAAGGGGGAGGTGGGGCATTAGCAGAAGTTTGAGAAGTCAGTGTTCATGCCATCAGGTTGGAGGCTACCCAGACGGAATATAAAGTGTTGTTCCTCTAACCTGAGTGTGACTTCATCTTTACAGTAGAGGAGGCCGTGGATAGACATATCAGAATGGGAATGGGACATGGAATTAAAATGTGTGGCCACTGGGAGATCCTGCTTTCTCTGGTGGACAGAGTGTAGGTGCTCTTCCAAACTAAAGGTGCAGCTATGGGCACCCGTATGGGTCCTAGCTATGCCTGCCTTTTTGTTGGCTTTGTGGAACAATCTATGTTCCAAACCTATTCTGGTATCTGTCCCCCACTTTTCCTTCGCTACATCGATGACTGCATTGGCGCTGCTTCCTGCACACATGCTGAGCTCGGTGACATCATTAACTTTGTCTCCAACTTTCACCCTGCCCTCAAGTTTACCTGGTCCATTTCCGACACCTCCCTTCCCTTTCTAGATCTTTCTGTCTCTATCTCTGCAGACAGCTTATCTACTGATGTCTACTGTAAACCTACTGACTCTCACAGCTATCTGGACTATTCCTCTTCTCACCCTGTCTTTTGCAAAAATGCCATCCCCTTCTCGCAATTCCGTCTCCGCCGCATCTGCTCTCAGGATGAGGCTTTTCATTCCGGGACGAGGGAGATGTCCTCCTTTTTTAAAGAAAGGGGCTTCCCTTCCTCCACCATCAACTCTGCTCTCAAACGCATCTCCCCCATTTCACGTACATCTGCTCTCACTCCATCCTCCTGCCACCCCACTAGGAATAGGGTTCCTCTGGTCCTCACCTACCACCTCACCAGCCTCCGGGTCCAACATATTATTCTCCATAACTTCCGCCACCTCCAACGGGATCCCACCACTAAGAACATCTTTCCCTCCCCCCCTCTCTCTGCATTCCGCAGGGATCGCTCCCTACGCGACTCCCTTGTCCATTCGTTCCCACCCCTATTCCCTTCCCACCGATCTCCCTTCTGGCACTTATCTTTGTAAGTGGAACAAGTGCTACACATGCCCTTACACTTCCTCCCTCACCACCATTCAGGGCCCCAGACAGTCCTTCCAGGTGAGGCGACACTTCACCTGTGAGTCGGCTGGGGTGATATACTGCGTCCAGTGCTCCTGATGTGGCCTTCTATATATTGGCGAGACCCGACGCAGACTGGGAGACCGTTTCGCTGAACACCTATGCTCTGTCCGCCAGAGAAAGCAGGATCACCCA
Source organism: Mobula birostris (assembly GCF_030028105.1). Taxonomy (NCBI): domain Eukaryota; kingdom Metazoa; phylum Chordata; class Chondrichthyes; order Myliobatiformes; family Myliobatidae; genus Mobula; species Mobula birostris. The sequence continues at coordinate 4,947,656 of NC_092378.1, read as the reverse complement.
GTGGCTACACATTTTAATTCCACATCCCATTCCCATTCTGACATGTCTATCCACGGCCTCCCCTACTGTAAAGATGAAGTCACACTCAGGATGGAGGAACAACACCTTATATTCCATCTGGATAGCCTCCAACCTGATGGCATGAACATCGACTTCTCTAACTTCCGCTAACGCCCCACCTCCCCCTCGTACCCCATCCGTTATTTATTTATATACACACATTCTTTCTCTCACTGTCCTTTATCCCTCTGACTATACCCCTTGCCCATCCTCTGGTTTCCCCCCCTCCCCCTTTTCCTACTCCCTGGGCCTCCTGTCCCATGATCCTCTCATATCCCCTTTGCCAATCACCTGTCCAGCTCTTGGCTCCATCCCTCCCCCTCCTGTCTTCTCCTATCATTTTGGATCTCCCCCTCCCCCTCCCACTTTCAAATCTCTTACTATCTCTTCTGTCAGTCAGTCCTGACGAAGGGTCTCGGCCCGAAACGTCGACTGCACGTCTTCCTAGAGATGCTGCCTGGCCCCTGCTGCATTCACCAGCAACTTTGATGTGTGTTGCTTCTATACCAAATGCTCTGATTGATGAAGGCCACTGTTCCAAAGGCCTTTTTCACCGCTCTATCTATGTGCAATGACACTTTCAAGGAGCCATGTGATTATATTCCTCCATGTGATTATATTCCTCCATTCCTTTCTTCTGCAACCTTCCCTTGTTCACTCCTTCTCTCTCTCCCTCTTTCACAGCCCCTTTCTCCTTCTCTGCACCTGCATTCGTTTTAGACCTTATTAGGAACAGAATTGGGCCATTTGGCCCATTGAGTCTGCTCTGCTGTTCAATTACAGCTGATCTATTTTCCCTCTCAACCCCATTCTCCTGACTTCTGCCTTTAGTCTTGCGAGAGCATGGATCTGCGCCTGGAGAGTCTTCACTCTCCAGGGCGCAGGCCTGGGCAAGGTTGTATGGAAGACCAGCAGTTGCCCATGCTGCAAGCCTCCCCTCTCCACGACACCGATGTTGTCCAAGGGAAGGGCATTAGGATCCATACAGCTTGGCACCAGTGTCGTCGCAGAGCAATGTGTGATTAAGTGCCTTGCTCAAGGACACAACAGATTCCCTCGGCTGGGGCTTGAACTCACGACCTTCAGATCGCTAGTCCAATACCTTAACCACTTGGTCACGTGCCCACACCAGTTACCTTTAACACCTTACTAATCAAGAGCCATCAAACACTCCTCATATGTTAACCCTTTCATTCCTGAGATCATTCTCGTAAACCTGCTCTGGACCCTCTCAATGCCAGCACATCCTTTCCCAGATAAGGGCCCAGAACTGCTCACAATACTCCAAGTGCGGTGTGACCAATGCCTGATAAAGCCTCAGCATTATATCCTTGCTGCATGGTAGCGTAGTGGTTAACACAACGCTTTACAGTGCAAGCGACCCGGGTTCAATTTACGCCGCTGTCTGTAAGGAGTTTGTACATTCACCCGTGACCACATAGGTTTCCTCCAGGTGCCCTGGTTTCCTCCCATAATCCCAAAATGTACCGGTTGGTAGGCTGATTGGTCATTGTAAATTGTCCCATGATTAAGTTAGGGTTAAATCGGGAGTTGCTGGGTGGTGTGGCTCGAAATGACAGAAACATCTATTCTATGCTGTATCTCAATAAATAAATAAGTAAAATCAGAAAGGGCAGACACACAGGGTGAATGCACAGTCTTTTTGCCAGGTAAAGGGAGCCAAAAACTAGAAGGATCACACACAAAATGCTGGAGGAACTCAGCTAAAACCTACAGCGTCACATTGGGTACGAAACACGCAGAAGGAAAACAAACAATCACAATTTGATCAAAGTGAAAACAGAAAGCTTTTCATTTTCAGTAGCGTATCAGAAATGTGTCTATGTTTTGGAGCACGGACTGGGTTATCAGAAACTAACAGGAGCATAAATGATTAAAAGTGCCAATGAATTACAATTATGAAAGCAAACAAACAGCGACACATTGATGGGTGATTAATAAAGCAGCTGTTTACAGTTTCTGTAAAAGAGCTCATTACATTAAGTGAACCAACCAGTCACCTTACACAATGGCCCTTATTACTGGTATATTGTGCCCCATAATCACTGTAATATCAAAGAATAATAGCATGTAATCTGTTTGGATTTCCTTATCAAGTTTAAATCTACTAGTCTGTGCCTATTCAGGCTAAGAATGGCCACGGATCAAACCACGTACAATGTTAAAACTTGCCTGACATTCTCACTTTTATAAGGTTCAAGGATGGAAAGTGTATTTTTATCCCCTCTCTCTCTCTGTGCTTTTCTGTCTCTCTGCTTCTATCTCTGTCTCTGTCTGTCTCTCTCACTCTGTCTTTCTCTCTTTCTCTTTCTCTTTCACTCTCTGTCCCTCTTTCTCTGCATTTCACACACACACATTCATGCACACACTCTGACACACACAGTGGCTCACAGACTCACATACACACCCTTACAGACTGGTTTTCTCACACACACTTCACACTATGACACACATACACTCACACACTCATACTCCATCACACACATTCTCTCACACATACAATCCCTCTCTCACACGCAGACTTCCCCATCCCTTCCTCTCAAACTCACACACTCTTTTCTTTCCTCTTTCACACATGCACACACATTCACACACTTTCTCCTCTCTCTCTCACCCTCAATACAGGTGGCGGGTCACTGACTCGAGGGCCAGTTGTCTCGTCATTACTGTGTGCAGCCCTGTGCTCGACAAGGAAGCTGGGAAAACTTGCCATCATGAAGTTCATTTTCATGCATGATAGGAAAGGCCTCAGCACAATGCACAGACAGATCTCACAAGGTGTGACAATGGTCATCACATTGTGATAATCGTGATTAAACAATTGATTATTGGTCCAAATTCATGGCTAAATTCCCTGCCATCATGAAAGAACATAGGCCACAGGAGAGCACAACACAGGCTCTTCATCCCATGGTGTTTTGCCAAACTAATTATGATACCAACATCAAATCCCTTTTGTCTGCACAAGGTCCACATTTCTCCATATCAAGAAGATGTGACTAAAGATGGTCTTACGTAGAATACCATGTCAGGTGGAGACTTTTAAGAAGGATCTTTTCCGATGTCAGAGCGATGGACTTCAGGGATACATTAAAGGGCAGTGTCGGTGGAGTGCAGAGGGCTTGGGGAAGGAGGGTCGGGAAGCAGGAATCACAGAGTGAAAGTGATACAGCAGGGTAACAGATCCTTCAGCCCATTGAGCTGTGCCAGCCATCAAGCAACTATTTACACTAATCTGTTCCAATAGTCTATTAACATCTGAGCTTGAGTCTGGTAGTACACGTTTCCAGGGCAGAAAATACAGAAGTCTGAAAGCACGCTGTCATAAAACTATTGAATGGTGTCCTAGTTGATGAAATGGACTCTTGATATCAATTTACCTTGCGCCTTATTAGCTGTCTGCTGTGCCCTTTCTCTGTATTTGTAACACGTTATTCTGCATCTTTTTGTTGTTTTACCTTGTACTACCTCACTTCTCCATTGTAATGAATTGATCTGTACGGATGGGATGCAAGACAAGTGACAATAATAAACCAGTTACCCAGTCTACCTACACTAATCCCACATACACACCAACTCTCCACAGATTCTACCACCCACTTACATACTAGCAACAATTTACAACAGCCACATGCCTTTGTGATTTGGGTGGAAACCAGAGCACCTGGGGAAACCTGTCCTGGACACATCATATAAATGTATTTGCGAAGAAAACACAACAGCACCTCCACTTCTTCAGGAGTCTGCGGAGATTTGGCACGTCATCAGAAACCTTGGCAAACTTCTATGGGTGTGTGGAGGAAAGTGTATTGACTGGCTGCATTATGGCCTGCTATGGGAACACCAATGCCTTTGAGTGTAAAATCCTTGAAAAGATAATGGATTCAACCCAGTACATCACGGGTAAAGCCCTCCCAATCACCGAGCACATCTACATGAAATGTTGCTGCAGGAAAGCAGCATCCATCATCACCACGCAGGCCATGCTCCTTTCTCACTGCTGCCATCGGGTAGAAGGTACAGGAGCCTCAGGAGTCACACTACAGGTTCAAGAGCAGTTACTACCCCTCAACCAGCAGGCTCTTGAACAAAGGAGGATAAATACACTCATTCTATTTCTAGTGTTCTCACAGCTGATGGTCTCACTTTAAAGTCTATATATCTTGTTACTTCATGCTTTCGTTATTTATTGCTATTTACTTATATTTGTATTTGCACTGTTTGGTGTTCATTTATCCTGTTTACAGTTACTGTTCCATAGATTTGCTAAGTATGCCTGCAGGAAAAAGAAAATCAGTGTTGTATGTGGTGAAAGGTATGTAGTCTGATAATAAATTTTACTTTGAAACGCCATGGTCATGCGAACGTGCCAACTCTACACAGAGGTCAAGATTGAACCAGGATCTCCAGTGTTCCGAGTAGGGAGCTGTGTAGATAAGGTCAGATTATGGGTGAATAGGAAATAGTGTGAACTGGCACACCAGAGTTTCAGATTGGAGACTGACCAAAGGATTTCCAGAACAATTGAATATGAAACTAACGTATGCTTGGTAAAGGATTTCAAGCAGATTATTAAAAGATTTCCAAAATAATTGAGGTTATTTACACTGTGCTGCTTTTCCTAAGACCTTGTACAGAGTAACAGACTCCACAGAACTCTAACATTTAGAGTGTGCATCATACCTGTCTGCCTTCCCGAAGTGGAACCTTTCATATCAACACACACAAAATGCTGGAGGATCTAAAGGGTCTCAGCCCGAAACGTTGAGGGTTCGTTCCCCTCCCCGCCCATAGATGACACCTGACCTGCTGAGTTCCTCCAGCATTTTGTGTGTGTTTTGGATTTCCAGTATCTGTGGAATCTCTTGTCTTTATTTCCTCAGATGATTTTGTTTATGGGAAATATAAACCCGCACATTTAATTGAATTTTCTTTTTCAGTAGGTAACTAAGCATATCGATTTGCTATTGCTCTGCCTAATTTCCCAGCAGTGTATCTGTATCATGTTATAGATTTAAAAAGTCTTAAGGTGCCAGTGGTAATGAACCTGAATCTGATTCTGAAACTTGGGTAGAGAGCCTAAGCCAACTACTGACAGACCCGATATATCCATATCCTTGTTGTACAGATTTATATATTTCTAAAAAACCACAAGCTTTGAAAATTGATGTTGCAGTTATTAGAATCGCAAAGACAGATGCTTACGTGTCCAATACCAAACGGGCTTTATTAAGGCAACCTCCTGTAAAGGTATGTTTTCCAAATGCGAAACCTACAATTAGTAAACTTCATTCCAGGAGTGGTGTCTGAGTACAAAGCTTATCACCGTCAGTGTAAGCCTAGAACTGGGGGACAATGTTATACCAATTCTAAGCAGATGAAAGGTGATACAAGGAATTAATTTCAGAAAAGTCCATGCAAGCCGTTCTGGACTATGCAGCGGCATTAATTGATGTATTTTGATTTCTGTGGTGCTTTGATAAAGAAGTCCCTCTTTTATAAAAAGACAAAAGGAAAGGTTATAAATACTGTGCCTCACAAAGGTGCTTCTTACACATTGTTCAGTAACTGGCTGTGACAAATACACTCAGTGGCCACTTTATTAGGTACCTACTGTATCTAATAAAGTGGCCGGTGAGAGCTATTTAAATTATCTCAGCATCACATAACAAATCTTGCATTTACACTTAGTGGCCACTTTATATGTACCTTTATACATACCACTCTGTTTGGTACCACTGGTATCTAATAAAGTGACCACTGAGAGTTATTTGAATTATTTATAGAAACATAGAAGCACAGAAAACCTACAGCACAATACGGGCTCTTTGGGCCACAATGCTGTGCCGAACATGCCCTTACCTTAGAAATTACCTAGGGTTACCCATAGCCCTCTATTTTTCTGAGCTCCATGTACCTGTCCAGGAGTCTCTTAAAAGACCCTATTGTATCCACCTCCACCACTGTTGCCGGCAGCCCATTCCATGCATTCACCACTCTGTGCATAAAAAAACTTACCCCTGACATCTCCTCCCTACCTACTTCTAAGCACCTTAAAACTGTGCCCTCTCATGCTAGCCATTTCAGCCCTGGGAAAAAGCCTCTAACTATCCACACGATCAATGCCTCTCATCATTTTATACACCTCTATCAGGTCACCTCTCATCCTCCGTCGCTCCAAGGAGAAAAGGCCAAGTTAGCTCAACCTATTCTCATAAGACATGCTCCCCAATCCAGGCAACATCCTTATAAATCTCCTCTGCACCCTTTCAATGGTTTCCACATCCTTCCTGTAGTGAGGTGACCAGAACTGAGCATAGTACTCCAAGTAGGGTCTGACCAGGGCCCTATATAGCTGCAACATTACCTCTCAGTTCCTAAACTCAATCCCACGATTGATGAAGGCCAATGCACCGTACGCCTTCTTAACCACAGAGTCAACCTGCGCAGCAGCTTTGAGTGTCCTATGGGCTCGGACCCCAAGATCCCTCTGATCCTCCACACTGTCAAGAGTCTTACCATTAATACTATATTCTGCCATCATAATTGACTTACCAAAATGAACCACCTCACACTTATCTGGGTTGAACTCCATCTGCCACTTCTCAATGTCGCACTGTAACCTCTGACAGCCCTCCACACCATCCACAATACCCCCAACCTTTGTGTCATCAGCAAATTTACTAACCCATCCCTCCACTTCCTCATCCAGGTCATTTATAAAAATCACGAAGAGTAGGGGTACCAGAACAGATCCCTGGGGCACACCATTGGTCACCGACCTCCATGCAGAATATGACCCGTCTACAATCACTCTTTGCCTTCTGTGGGCAAGCCAATTCTGGATCCACAAAGCAATGTCCCCTTGGATCCCATGCCTCCTTACTTTATCTAAGCATCTCATCAGAAAACTTGCACTTACATTCAGTAGCCACTTTATATGTACCTTCTATACCTAATAAAGTGGCTGCTCAGTGTATGATTGTGTCTTCTGCTGCTGTAGCCCATTCACTTCAAAGTTCGACGTGTTGTGCATTCAGAGATGCTCTTCTGCACACCACTGTTGTAATGCATGGTTATTTGAGTTACTGTTGCCTTCCTATCAGCTTGAACCAGCCTGGCCTCATTTACAAGATGTTTTCATCCACAGAATTGCTGCTCACTAGGTGTTTTTTTCTCTTTTGTTTTTCACACCATTGTTTGTAAACTCTAGAGACTATTGTGGATGAAAATCCCAGGAATCAGCAGTTTCTGAGATACTCAAACCACCCCATCTGACACCAGCAATCATTCCATGGTTAAAGTCGCTTACATCACATTTCTTCTCTATGCTGATGTTTAGTCTGAACAACAACTAAACCTCTTGACCATGTCAGCATGCTTTTATGCATTAGATATTTGCATTAATGAGCAGGTGTACCTAATAAAGTGGCCACTGGGTATAAATTAAACAACTGTATGTGGGTAAGGAAGCCAAAGGTGCCCAGGTACACACAGTGCCTAAGTGAGTAACATCCTCACCTAGAGTCATACAGCAGTACAGAACAGAAACAGACAATGATCTGTAGAACTTCACGTCTTTCAAACAACAATCTCCTTAGATGTTTTCTATTGACATGGATCTGGCCAGTGTTTGTGAGGGACCTGGTTAGTCGTGCCCCTGAGACAGTTAGTCCACTGCCAATCCCGGCTGGAGTCAGAGAGCCATAGAGGGCTACAGCACAGAAATAGGTCCTTCGGCCCATGTTCTTCTCTAAACTTCTCATAAATGTTGAAATCAAACCCGAATCCTCCACTTCTTCTGGCAACTCATTCCACACTCTCAGCACCCTCTGAGTGAAGAAGTTTCTCCTCAGGTTCCCCTAAATACTTCACAGTTCGCCCTTTAACCCATGACCTCTAGTTCTAGTCTCACCCAACCTCAGTGTAAAAAGTCTGCTTGCATTTACCCTATCTATACCCCTCATAATTTTGTATACCTCTATCAAATCTCCCTTCATCCTCCTAGGCTCCAAGGACCACATCCCTAAGCTTTTCCTACAACTCATGCGCTCAAGTCATAGAACATATAACATAGAACATTGAACATATAACATAGAACATATAACATAGAACATTGAACATTGAACAGTACAGCACCATACAGGCCCTTCAGCCCACAATGTTGTGCCAAACTTTTAACCTACTCTGCAGTCAATCAAACCCTTCCCTCCCACATTTTTCTGTATTCCATGTGCCTATCTAAGAGTTTCTTAAGTACCCCTAATGTTACTTTCTCTACCACCACCCCTGGCAGACATTCCATATACCCACAACTCTCTGTGTAAAAAATCTACCTCTGCGGGACCTGATGGTCTGCATCCCAGGGTACTTAAGGAGGTGGCTTTAGAAATCGTGGACGCATTGGTAATCATTTTCCAATGTTCTATAGATTCAGGATCAGTTCCTGTGGATTGGAGGGTGGCTAATGTTGTCCCACTTTTCAAGAAAGGAGGGAGAGAGAAAACAGGGGATTATAGGCCGGTTAGCCTGACGTCAGTGGTGGGAAAGATGCTGGAGTCCATTATAAAAGATGAAATTACGACACATCTGGATAGCAGTAACAGGATCGGTCCGAGTCAGCATGGATTTACGAAGGGGAAATCGTGCTTGACTAATCTTCTGGAATTTTTTGAAGATGTAACTGAAAATGGACAAGGGAGGGCCAGTGGATGTAGTGTACCTGGACTTTCAGAAAGCCTTTGATAAAGCCCCACATAGCCAGTGGATGTAGTGTACCTGGGCTTTCAGAAAGCCTTTGATAAAGCCCCACATAGGAGATCAGTGGGCAAAATTAGGGCACATGGTATTGGGGGCAGAGTACTGACATGGATTGAAAATTGGTTGGCTGACAGGAAACAAAGAGTAGGGATTAATGGGTCCTTTTCAGAATGGCAGGCGGTGACTAGTGGGGTACCGCAAGGCTCAGTGCTGGGACCACAGCTGTTTACAATATACATTAGTGATTTAGATGAAGGGATTAAAAGTAACATTAGCAAATTTGCAGATGACACAAAGCTGGGTGGCAGTGTGAAATGTGAGGAGGATGTTATGATAATGCAGGGTGACTTGGACAGGTTGGGTGAGTGGGTGAATGCATGGCAGATGAGGTTTAATGTGGATAAATGTGAGGTTATCCACTTTGGTGGTAAGAACAGGAAGGCAGATTATGTTCTAAATGGAGTCAAGTTAGGAAAAGGGGAAGTACAATGAGATCTAGGTGTTCTTGTACATTAGTCACTGAAAGCAAGCATGCAGGTACAGCAGGCAGTGAAGAAAGCTAATGGCATGCTGGCCTTCATAACAGGGGGAGTTGAGTATAGGAGCAAAGAGGTCCTTCTGCAGCTGTACAGGGCCCTGGTAAGACCACACCTGGAGTACTGTGTGCAGTTTTGGTCTCCAAATTTGAAGAAGGACATTCTTGCTATTGAGGGAGTGCAGCGTAGGTTCACAAGGTTAATTCCTGGGATGGCGGGACTGTCATATGCTGAAAGATTGGAGCGACTGGGCTTGTATACTCTGGAATTTAGAAGGCTGAGAGGGGATCAGATTGAAACATATAAGATTATTAAGGGATTGGACACGCTGGAGGCAGGAAGCATGTTCCCACTGATGGGTGAGTCCAGAACCAGAGGCCACAGTTTAAGAATAAGGGGTAGGCCATTTAGGACGGAGTTGAGGAAAAACCTTTTCACCCAGAGAGTGGTGGATCTGTGGAATGTTCTGCCCCAGAAGACAGTGGAGGCCAAGTCTCTGGATGTTTTCAAGAAAGAGATGGATAGAGCTCTTAAGGGTAGTGAAATCAAAGGTTATGGGGATAAGGCAGGAACTGAATACTGATTGTGGATGATCAGCCATGATCACAGTGAATGGCGGTGCTGGCTTGAAGGGCCGAATGGCCTACTCCTGCACCTATTGTCTATTGACATTCCTCCTATACTTTCCTTCAATCACCTTAAAATTATCATCATTGTTATTATGTGCCATGCCGTCTTTAACCATGAATGTTCTTGGCAAATTTTTCCACAGAAGTGATTTGCCATTGTCTCCTTCTGGTCAGTGACTTTACAAGATGGGTGACCCCAGCCATTAGCAATACTCGGCGGCTTTTTCTGTCTGGAATCAGTAGTTGTATAACCAGGACTGCTGGTATGTAGCAGCCTCTCATAGAAGCATCCACCACCTGCTCCATGGCTTCACGTGACCCTGATCGGAGACGCTAAGCAGGTGCTACCTCTTGCCCAAGGGTAACCTGCAGGCTAACAGAAGGAAGGAACATCTTACCCTTCCTTTCGTGCAGATGTATCTCCACCCCTCATATGAGCCATTTCCACTCTGGGAGAAAGTCTCTGGCTGTCCACTCTGTCTATGCCTCTTATCATCTTGTACATTTCTAACAAGTCACTCTCATTCTCCTTCGTTCAAAAGAGAAAAGCCCTAGCTTGCTCAACCTGTCTTCACAAAGACATGCTCTCTAATCCAGGAAGCATCCTGGTAAACCTCCCCTGCACCCTCTCTAAAGCTACGACATTCTTCCTGTAATGAGGTGACCAGAACGGAACAGAACATCCCAAGTGTGATCTAACCAGGGTTTTATAGAGCTGCAACATTACCTGACAGCTCTTGAACTCAATCCCCTGAGTAGTAAAGGTCAGCACACCGTATGTCTTCTGGTAATATTGAAGGATCTGTGGGTGTGGATCCCAGTATCCCAAGTCTGGCACCATACTTGTAAGTTTTGTCCGTCCTCTTTCAATCTAATCAATATCTTTCCCGTAGGGTCTTCTACTTACTCCTCTAAAGGCTGTGGATTAAAATCCTACCCTAACCCTCTGTGAATAGAAGCCTCGGGTGTAGTAAATGGTCAGCATGGCAGGGTTGGGCAGAAGGGCCTGTTTCTGTACTTTATAACTTTGTGACTCCATTGAAGGTGTAGCTTCAGACGTTATGTTACATTGAGTCTCCAGACAGACATGCCATTTCCAATATTGAGCAAACCCTGAGACTGACACCAATATGTCGTACATTGAAAAAGGCAAACCCTCCAGACTCGGATGATGAGTTTATCACGTGCATGTTGAAACGTACTGTGAAATGCGCCATTTGCATTAACACCAACATGACCTCAGGATGTGCAGTGGGGGGCAACCTGCAAGTGACGCCACAATGCCCACAGTTCTTGGCAGAGCACAACGAAACAGAACACAGCAAGTAACTAACAACAAAAGCAAGACCAAGCCCCTTTCCTCCCTAAACATCAATTTTTCTACTGTTCGGTTATTCCTCCCCCCGACCCCCGTCACTTCTCTTCTCTCTTTTTCCATTCCTCATTCTAGTTCCCCACTTACACCTTCTCTTCTTCACACCTGCCCAACACGTCCCTTTGGTGACCCTCCTCCTTCCCTTTCTGCCATGGTCCATTATCCTCTCCTATCAGATTCTTTATCTCTTCCACGTATCGCTTCCCAGCTTCTTACTTCATTCCCCACGCACCCACCTTCTACCTCACACGTTCTCACCTATCACCTGCTAGCTTGTACAGTACTCCTACCCCTACCCCCACCTTCCTATTCTGCCTCCCCACCCCACCTTCCTTTCCAGTTCTGATGAAGGGTCTCACCCAAAACATCGATTGTTCATTCCCCTTCATAGATGCTGCCTGACCTGCTGAGTTCTTCCAGCATTCTGTGTGTGTTACAACTGATAATATTTGTCACGAGGGTTGATGAGAAGAAATTAAGAGTGTTAGGCCGGTCACAGTCCTCGAGCAATGAACCTCCCTTCATTTCCCACCCCACTGCCTCTTTTGTCTGGCTAATTTCCCACCGGATTCACTCAGCATTCTAACCCAGGGTTGTCGAGCATCTTGGCTTGTAATCTTATTTTAACTGAGCTTGGAACATCTGCAATAAATCCACGAGGATTTGCAAGCAAAGACAGAAAGATAAAAACTAGCCGGGTGAACAGATAAGGTTGCCGGCCTCTGGAACAAAAAAAAAAGCTTCTTATTATTGAAAGAGATGGAGTCAGTGACTCTCAATTGATTGCAAACTGTTTGATAGTCCTTTGCCAGCTGTCTGCAAACTGAGAACAGGGGGTGGCGAGGGGGAGGGGAATTAAATTTAAAACAGAGAATCAACTGAACGGGACTCAATTAAAAAAAACACAGACCTTTTGGAAACTGTGTAGTTATCCCCTCTTTTTTAAAAGGGGTATTCTTTAAGACCTTAAGACACAGGAAAGATTTAGACCATCCTTCCCAATGAGTCCTCTCCACTATTCCATCATGGCCGATTTTTTATCCCTTTCATTCCCGCTCTCCTGCCTTCTCCCTGTAACCTTTGATGCCCTGACTAATCAAGACCCTATCAACCTCCATTTTAAATATACCCAATAACAGCCTCCACAGCCATCTGTGGCAATGAATTCCACAGATTCACCACTCTCTAGCTAAAGAGATTCCTCCTTATCTCTGATCTAAAGGAGTGTCTTTCTATCCTGAGGCTGTGCCCTCTGGTGCTAGATTCCCCCAATATAGGAGGCATACGCTCTAACCATTTAACAACTCCCGACTTTAACATGTTAGGCACCTTTCTCCCTTCCCCACTGTATTTAAAGTTTCCAGGTTTAGAGAATGCTTCAAAGCAAAGATAATTTGTTTCAATAAGAAGGTAATTCTAATTCCTTAAAACTTCTGTCCTGATGAAGAATCTCACCATGAAACACTGTTTATTCCTTTCCACAGATACTGCCTGACCTGCTGAGTTCCTCCAGCATTTTGTGTGTCAGTGTGTTGCTCTGAATATCCAGAACTGTATCTCTTTTGTGTTACAGATAACTCTAGGCACTGTGATAGAGTAGTGGTTAGTATGATCCTCCCTAGAGAATGCATGGGTTTTCTCCGGTTGCTCTGGTTTCCTCCCACGGTCCAAAGGCATACGAGATAGGTTAATTGGTAACTGTAAATTGTCCTGCACGGTTAGGCCAGGGTTAAATTGTGGTTGTTGGGAATTTCTGGGTGGAGTGGCTCGAAGGGCTGGAAGGGTCAATTCTAAATAAGTAAAAATCAATACAATAATAACTCCAGGTATCATTACAGACAGAAAGAACGTTGGTCTGATTGGGATAGGTGATGGTTAGTTAGAAGGTAATAGGTTAAGGATGAAAGCAACACACATAAAATTCTGGAGGAACTCAGCAGGTCAGGCAGCACCTACAGAAAAAATAAACAGTTGATGAGATAGAGAGAGAGGAGGAGAGACAGAGAGGGAGAGAGAGAGGGGGGGAGTGAGAGGAGGGGGAGAGAGAGAGGAGGGGAGAGAGGGGAGGGGGAGAGAGAGAGAGGGGGAGAAAGAGAGGGGAGGAGAGAGAGAGGGGGAGGGGAGAGAGGGGGAGAGAGAGAGGGAGGGAGAGAGAGTAAATAAATTACAAAATTAAATATATTGTGCAACTAAAAGGAATAGTGAGGTAACCCTAACCCTAATGCTTGGTCTGTTCAGAAATGGAGCATTCTGAAATTTGATGGCAGAGGGGATGAAGCTGTTCCTAAAACATTGAATGTGTGTCATTGGGCTCCTGACCGTCCTCCCTGATGGTTGAAAATGAGAAGAGGGCATGTCCTAGTGATAGGGGTCCGTAATGATGGATGCCGCCTTCTTGAGGCACTGCTTTGTGAAGATGTCCTCAGTGGTGAGGAGGCTAGTGCCCGTGATGGAGCTGACTGAGTCTAAAAGCTTCTGCAGCCTCTTGTGATCCTGGGCATTGGAGTCTCCATAACAGACGGTGATGCAAACAGTCTGAATGCTCTCCACCATACATCTGGAAATCTGGAAGAGTTTTTGGTGATAGAGCAAATCTCTCAAAATCCAGATGAAGTATAGCCACTAGCGTGGCTTCTTCATGATTGCATCAATGTGTGGGCCCAGGACAAATCCTCTGAGGTCTTAACATCCAGGAACTTGAAGCTCGTTACCCTTTCCACCAGTGTGGACTAATGCACGTTCTCCGGACTTCCCCTTCCTGAAGTTCAGGATAGGACTAGGGGATAAACATTGGGAGGCAATCAGTTAGAAAAGCTACAAAGTTAGGCATTAAGATTAAGAACAAACATTGGAAACCAGCAAGATAGAAAGCTAATGCTAAGAGCTGATAAGCTGGGAGACAATATAGGATACCATAAGGATTGGAAGTGAATAGAATAGAAAAACGAAGGAATATGGAGTTACTTGAATATGTAGCCAATTATATGTTGAGCCAAAATATGGGACATAAAGGATGGGGGATCAAAAAGATGGAGATCCAGGATACTGAGCCAATAGGTTAGGGTTCCAATAGGATAGGGAACCAATAGAAGAGGGGGGCAATAGACTAGGGAGCCAATAGGTTAGGGTTCCAATAGGATAGGGAGCCAATAGAATAGGGAACCAATAGGATAGGCAGTGAAAAGGATAGTGAGCCAATATGATAGGGATCCAATAGGATAAGGAGCCAATAGGGTCGGGCCAATATGGTAGCTAGCCAGTAGGATAGGAAGCCAACAAGATAGGAATCTGAGGGGCAGGAGTGCTGGGAAAATGGGAGATTTCAGAGGGATACCTTTAGTCGGGTAGGGAATGATATTGCAAAAGAATGTGGAGTATTTGATCAGAGGATAAGTCCTTCAGTAGTTTATCCGGTTGTAGCTCCATGGAAGCTTGTATGGCCTGACATAGACTGGCATTTGTTAGAGGTAAAAAGGAAAGAAAGATATAAAACAGATTTGGTAAATGCATTTAACTGTTATGTTATGGAAAAGTATAGTGATTATACTCAAATTTATACGGATGGTGCGAAGGAACCTGAAACAGGAGTGACAGGGTTTGGGGTGGTAATACCAGCAAAAGAAATTGGAATCAGCAGAAGAACATCTAATAAGTTAGGGGTGTTTACAGTGGAGATGCTGGCGGTGTTGGTTGCATTGGAATGGGTGCAGAAAGCCAGACAAGCCAAAGCATTGATATGTTCAGATTCATCCTCAGTTCTAGCAAGTTTAAGGTCTTTTCACACAAACAGTCGGCAAGATGTACTTTATGAAGTCCTTCAGTTAGTTACAAGAATTGCAAATCAGGGAGGTCAGGTAAAATTTCTATGGGTTCCAGCACATGTAGGGGTGAAGGGGAATGAGAGGGTGGATGAGTTGGCAAAGAGGGCATTAAAGAAAGAAAATGTGGAAATGCACATTAGTATCAGTAAAGCAGAGGTTAAGTGTGTAATCTGGGAAAAGGTCAACCGAATGTGGCAAGAAAGATGGGACAGGAAGGGGAAAGGGAGGCATTTATATCAAATACAAAAGAGTGTTGCAGTTACTAGGGTAGGTAATGGAAACAGAAGAGAGGAAATTGTGTGGACTAGCTTAAGGCTGGGGCATTGTGCATTAAACAAAACATTGAAAATGATAGGGAAACACCAGACAGGATTGCGTGAGGAATGTCAGGAAGAGGAGTCAGTAGAACATGTAGTTCTGAGTTGCAGGAAGTATGGGATACAGAGAGAGATGATGAGAGATAAATTAAGGGAGTTGGGGATGCAGGAATTCACATTAAAAGGGTTGCTGGGCATGGTTGAGAGAGCACAAGTCCGGGTATTTTTAGCATTTTTAAGGGGTACAAGGGTTTTTTATAGAATATGACGAATAAACAGGAATAGGATACTAGGATGGTCAAAGATCGGAGGGTGAAGTGTAGGTTTGTATATATGTGTGTGTATGTGTGTGTGTGTGTGTGTGTGTGTGTGTGTGTGTGTGTGTGTGTGTGCGCACGTGCAAGCACGCGCGATTGGGTGAAGGGATTTAGAATGTATGTCTAGTGCACATTCTGGAGCAGAGGGTGGCGGTAATGCACCATTAAGCTGGATGCCAACCGCTGTAAAACAAGATACAAATAGACAGACAGGAATCTGAGGGGCCTGATTCCATGCTGTGTAACTCTATGACACTATAAAACCATTGAGTTGGATATCCATTTGATTTGGGAATTTGCCTTTCTACAGTCATCTACCTTTCCAATCTTCAACTAATTGCAGGGTTAATTATGACTGAGATTGACGACTGAATGATTAAAACAGCTAATGCTGTGTGTTCTCTCCTCCCTCTCCCTCTTCCTCGCCCTCTCTCTCACACCCTTCTCCCTTGCCCCCTCTCCCTCTGTCTCTTCCACTCTCCCTCTCTCCCTGTCTCTCCATCTCCATCTCCATCTCTACTTCCACCTCTGTCTTGCTCCCTTTCTCCCTCCCTATTCCTCTCTCTATCTGTCTCTGATTTCTCTTTCTTTCTCTATGTCCCCGCTCTCTTCTCAATCTCTTTCTCTTTCCCTCTCTCTTTTTCGCAGTGAGCTTTCTGGAGAAGTATTGCATCTTTAATCAAGAGGACTTGGCATTGTACAAGAAGAAATTCCAGGAGGTAGGTATTAAAGCATATTTTTATGGATGGGTTTGCTCTCTTCACATGGCTGCAGGCCAGTATCCTGCAAAAATATCAACAGTTAAAACTCGAGTACATTCAGGAACTCACATTTACAAAGTTCCTTCAATATCCCAGGGTGCTTTTTAGTGACATAATCAAAAGATTTGACAGCTAAGGAGATACAAGTCAAAATGACCAATAGGACATGTTACTGAATCATACAGTAGTTCCATGGTGGTTGAAAGGGAATTTCACACATTGGCACCACGGTATAGGGTAGTGGTTAGTGCGACCCTATTGCAGCTCAGGGTGTGGAGTTCAGAGTTCAATCCCAGTGTCTTCTGCAAGGAGTTTGTAGGTCCTCTGTATGGAATGCATGGGTTTCTTCTGGGTGCTCCAGTTTCCTTCCACAGTCCAAGGATATACTGGTTAGTAGTTTAATTGTTCGTTGTAAATTATCCTGTGATTAGGTTAGGGTTAAAGCGGAGGGTTGATAGGCAGTTCTGTTCAAAGGGCCGAAGGGTCTATTCCATTCTGTATCCCTAAATAAATTAGAGCCTCCATAGCCAAAGACACCACACTGGGGAAAGGCTTGGTGGTTCTGGAGAGTGTACAAGGGAGATCTACCAGAATGTTGTCTGGGATGGAGTGTTTCAGTTATGACAAACAATCAGAGGGCTCACATATTCAGCCATTTGCTCGTCACCATGTGACTTAATCTGGAGCATGAAGATGGATTCTCTTCATGGAGACTGCACGTGTATGACTTTGTTTAATGTGGTGAGACTGATGCATGGGCAGCCACCACACAGTCCTTAACAGATCGGAATCGGGGTCCAGTGGCCTGGAATACAACACAACTAGGGACCCTTCACTGCCATTGTGATATATCATCATCCCCTGCCAGCTCCAGCATTGAGGTCTTGCTTGGATTGCTGTTTGTCTGGAACTAACCCCTAGACCTTACCACCATGGGTGACCCTAGCAGAAATAAGCTCCAGAAGGCATTGCACTTGGAATCTCAGGAGCTCACAAGCCTGTCCACCATGACAAGGTGATGATCTTAGAGAATGATCCAGTGCAAAATGTGGAGTCTCAACAACTTGTATAGTCCTTGATTAAAGCTTAAAGAGCATGTACCGAGATGGAGAAATGGGAGTAACCTAAGGTCCATTTCTGGTCAACATTGATATGATAGGCAAAATGGCCTCTCTATTTGCTATAAACATCTGCGAGAAATAGTTTCAAAGAGGCAATAGGAGCATATGGCCATTTGGTCCATCGGGTCTGCTCTGCCATTCCATTATGGCTGATTTACTATCCCACTCAACATCATTCTCCTTCCTTCTCCCCATAACCTTTAATTGAGAACCTATCAACCTCCTGCTTTAAATATACTCAATGACATGGCCTCCATAGCTGTCTGTGGCAATGAATTCCACAGATTCAGCACCCAATGGCTAAAGAAATTCCTTCTCATCTTTGTGGGGTGCCACGGTAGCATAGCAGTTAGTGCGACACTAGTAAAGCTTGATGCATCAGAGTTCAGAGTTCAATTCTGGCGTCCTCTGTAAGCAAGTTTGTACATTCCTCCCTGTGTGTGCATGGATTTCCTCCGGGTCCTCTGGTTTCCTCCCATAGACCAAAGATGTGCCAGTTGGTAGGTTAACTGGTCTTTGTCAGTTGTCCTGTGATTAGGCAAGGGTTAAGCCATGGGCAGCTGGAAAGGCCTGTTCCACACTGTATCTCTATACGAAGGGACATCCTTCTGTGCCCTCTGATCCTAGACTCTCCCACTATGGGAAACATCCTCCCCACATCCACTCAGTCTAGGCTTTTCAGAGAGACTGGTTCGGATGAACAACAAATGTACAGCAGAGTGGAAGAAGGGTGTGGTCAGGATTTGTGGGACTCGGTTTAGGAGATGTTGGGCAGGTTAGGACTAGATTCACTGGAGAAGAGCACAGTGAGAAGTGATCTTACAGGGGTGCATAAAATCATGAGGGGCACAAAATACGGTAAATGCTCAGTCTTTTCCCTTGGGTTGGGGTTCAAAAACTAGGGGGCACAGGTTTAAGGTGAGAAGGGAAAGATTTAAAGGGAGCAAGAGGGACAACTTCTTCAGGCAGAATGTGGTAGGCGTGTAGAATGAGTCAGAGGAGCAGGTTGAGGCATGCACACTAACAATGTTTAAAAGACACTCTGTCAGGTAAATCATAAACACAAGAGAATCTGCAGATGCTGGAAACCTAGAGCTTAAATCCTTACTGCTGGCAGTTAGGCCAGCAATGAAGGTCATACCATCATGCACAGATGTAGAAGGACTCCCCATTGCAGGTTCTGTAACAATTTTTTGACCAGTCAGGGTTGTTAGCCCTGAGCTGAACCCCCCGGCCCTGAAGGGCCAGTGGATTACTTTTAGCTTGGCCTCTACACTTTGACCTGTTTGGCATGGGTGACCCAACCAAGAGCCAAAGCACAAGGCCCCGATTCCAGCCAGCGTAGCTCTGCAGGTCACTGAGGGACAAAAGCTTCCAAATCTCGGAGGGGAAATCTCGAGCAACACACATCAAATGCTGGAGGAGCTCAGCAGGTCAGGCAGCATCCATGGAGAGGAATAAATAAGAAGGATCTCAAATTGAAGGGCCGACTCTTTATTTCTCTTCATGACTGCTGCCTGAGCTGCTGAGTTCCTCCAGTGTTTCATGTTTTTACATGGACCTGGAGGGACATGGGTCAAACATGGACAAATGCAACTTGCTTTGATGGCATCTTGGTCAGCATGGACCAGTTGGGCCGAAGGGGCTGAGGGAGAGAGGAACAGCAGAAAATGTTGATAGAGATGGTCTCATCTGGTTAGTAAATAGCTATGTAGCTGCCCAGGGTGAATTCTCTGTCTTTCTCTCACTTAACTGGATGTAATTAAACTCAATGTAGCCCTTGTCTTGCATACTGTGTAGAATACCTGGGTCTGTTCTTTGTGCCTGGTTCAACCTCCTTAATGTCAGCTCTTTGTCTCTCCCCAATTGCTTTTCAGGTGGATAACAACAATGATGGCTACTTATCCTGTGCGGAGCTAGTTACAGCTTTGAAAGAAATGGCTCCATTGGGAGCACTCACCGATTCGGAGGAAATTTATATTTACAGGGTAATTGTATTAAGACAGCTGCTAAGAGGCATTCTGTTTTTGTAAGTAGACGGTCCTTCACCCCACACTCCCACTCCTTCGCTCAGTCCCATTATGCAGAGTCGTACTTTCCAAGACCCTACCTGGGGCTGCTTCACATTGGGGGTGAGGATTCGCTTTTGTCTTCTGCCTGCTAACAGGCAGGTGCTGTGGGTCACTGGGTCAACACACATTTAAGGAAGAATTTGTCATTCAAGCCATTTACAGCGAATGGCAACTGAACCAGAGTAAGCTCAATGATGTAATGTTACAGCGCAATCTTCACCCTTGCCACGCAGGAGGCTGCTAAACTAAGACCACATGGTATTGCAGGAAAGATACTACCATGGACAGAAGATTGGCTGGCTGGCAGGGGGCATAGAATAGGAATAAAGGGGGCCTTTTCTGGTTGGCTGCCAGTGACTAGTAGTGTTCCACAGGGCTCAGTGTTGGGGATCACTTCTTTTTGCATTATAAGAACACTGAGGCTGTCTTCAAGAAGGGTCAGAGCTGTCTCTATTTCCTGAGGAGACTGAGGTCCTTTAACATCTGCCGGACGATGCTGAGGATGTTCTACGAGTCTGTGGTGGCCAGTGCAATCATGTTTGCTGTTGTGTGCTGGGGCAGCAGGCTGAGGGTAGCAGACACCAACAGAATCAACAAACTCATTTGTAAGGCCAGTGATGTTGTGGGGATAGAACTGGACTCTCTGACGGTGGTGTCCGAAAAGAGGATGCTGTCCAAGTTGCATGCCATCTTGGTCAATGTCTCCCATCCACTACATAATGTACTGGTTGGGCACAGGAGTACATTCAGCCAGAGACTCATTCCACCGAGATGCAACACAGAGCATCATAGGAAGTCATTCCTGCCTGTGGCCATCAAACTTTACAACTCCTCCCTTGGAGGGTCAGACACCCTGAGCCAATAGGCTGGTCCTGGACTTATTTCCTGGCATAATCTACATATTACTATTTAACTATTTATGATTTTATTACTATTTATTATTTATGGTGCAACTGTAACGAAAACCAATTTCCCCCAGGATCAATAAAGTATGACTATGACTATGACTAATGATTTGGATGATGCAATTGATGGTTTTGTGGATGATACAAAAAGAGGTGGAGGGGCAGATAGTGTTGAGGACGCAGAAAGTTTGCCCATAGACTTAGACAGATTAGGAGAATGAGCAAAGAAGTGTAGACAGAAATTAATATAGGGAGGTGTAAGCTCATGCAGTCTGGTAGAAGCAATAAAGGCATTGACTATTTTTAAAATGAGTAATTTTTAAAATCAGACATGCAAAACAAATGGGGATTCCTCGTGCATGATTCTGTAAAGTTTAATCTGCAGGTTGAGTTGGTGGTAAGAAAGGTAAATGCAGTGTTAGCATTCATTTCAAGAGGACTAGAATATAAAACAAAAGTTGTAATGCTGAGGCTTTATACGGTAATGGTCAGACAGCACCTGGAATATGGTGAGCAGTTTTGTGGGGGTGCAGGAGAGGTTCACGGAAATAACCAGGAATGGCAGTGTTAACGTTTATGAGGAGTGACTGATGGCTCTGGGCCTGTATTCACTGAAGTTTAGAAGAATGAAGGGAAACCTCATTGAAACCTATTGAATATTAAAAGGCCGAGATAGGGTGGATGTGGAGAAGATGTTTCCTACAGTGGGAGAGGCTAGGACCAGTATGTCCCTCTAGAACAGAGATGAGGAGGAATTTCTTTAGCCAGGGGATGATGAATCTGTGGAATTCATTACCCCAGACTACTGTGAAGGCCAAGTGATTGGATATATTTTGAAGTGGAGGCTGATAAGTTCTTGATTAGTCAGGCCGTTAAAGTTTATGGAGAGAAGGCAGGTGAATGGAGGGGGAGATGGAAATTAAATCCACTGTGATGGAGTGGTGGAGCAGACTTGATGGGACAAATGGCCTAATTCTGCTCCTGTGCCTTATGGTCTTATGGTCTATTAGTCTTGTGTTCATGACTCAGCTAGATTTGCCAATGCGTAAGGTACATCAAAATATCCTGCTCATGTAACTGGGAAATGATACTACTGGACGAAATTCACTCACTCATCATAAAACTGCATTTGTGTAGCACCTTTCAGGAACTCATGGCCAGTGAAGTATGCACATGATGATACATTTGACTTACATCTCTAAGATTCTATAACCTATCTACAATCAGTGATAGCTTTTGCACCATAAAACCCAATTGAAGTGATTTAGGAAGCACGCTGGCCAGTTTCAGCAGAGCAATCTGCAGATCATGTTGTTTGTGAGTTGGTTACAAGCATATCAGCCCAAAACGTTGACTGTTTATTCCTTTCCATAGATGCTACCTGACTTGCTGAGTTCATCCAGAATTTTATGTCTGTTGCGAAACGTATAAATATTCAGCAGGAAACTGTCCATCTTTAGGAATGGGGCCTCCAAGAGGACCACAACCTTGGGTTTGGAGGCCTGTGTGCCTCGGTGACCTGGAGAGCATTGTTTGCTGGAGTCAGAGTTTTATTCTTCGGCTCTTGATAGGGTTACCCTTGCCAAACAGGTCAAAGGGTAGAGGCTAGACTAAGAGTGGTCCACTGGTCCTCCAGGTTTGGAGGTTCTGCTCAGGGCTAACAATCCTGACTGGTCAAACAAGACTGTTATGGAAAGAGCAATGAAGAATCCTTCTACATTTGAGGTGACGGTATTCCTGAGTCTCCACCTGGGACTTGCATGACTGACAGCAATGAAAACTGAGCTACTGACATGATAAAGAAAGCCCTGAACACCGCCAGAGATAGAGGACTTTCATTGCTGCCCTAAATGCCAGCGGCGGTTCAGACCTAATATATCCTTTGACACATATGTCATCTGAAAGGTAGGACTTTCCTCAATGCTACATTTACATTTATGTAGACTGGGCATTCACAACCTTTTTTATGCCATGGACCCCTACCATGGACCTTTCAGTTAATGTGGTTGGGTTTAACCCCAGGTTGGGGTTAAATCTTCGAGGGGGGGACAGGGTTTTGCTGGATTTAAAAACTATCATTGGTTTTAGATAGATCATGGAGATATGACACAGAAAGAAGCCCTTCAAGTGAAGTTTAATGATGTGTTCACAGGTAAGGTGAGGTACAGGCACAGGGAAAAACTTCACAACAACATCACAAGCACATAGGTACAAACATCACACAAAAGTTCACACCAACCATCAGCACTTATTTACACTAATCCCAGATTAATTCCTGCAGTTATATTAATTATGATTCTGATTCTTATTCCTATCACAAGTTCTCCTTGAGTATGGTGGTACATGCCTTCAGGCTTTTGTATCTTCTGCCTGATGCAGAGGGGAGAAGAGAGAATATCTGAGATGATTGTGCTGGTTGCTTTACTGAGGCAATGAGAAGTGTAGGCAGTCTAGAATCACAGAGTCATAGAAACATACAGCACAGAACAGGAATCTCTGTCCACTCCATCACCTTAGTTTTATCTGGGTTGGTTTTAAAAATCTCTTCCAACAATCAGCCCCCAGCAAACCCACCTTGGAACATTTTGTTCTCAGGCTGCATCTTCCCTATCACATGTTTGGCCTAATTTGTCTGATACACAGTTGAATTATTGACTGCTGTGTTCCGTGTTCCAAAGATTATACCATAACTTGGTCAGTCAGCCAAGCTGCAGTCGGGAAATTGAACCTGGCTTTGTTTGGCCGTTATACACCACACCAACCTTGTGATTATTCCTCAACAGCACTTCACAAAAGAAACAAAAAACTTCCTATTTTCCAACAGACACACACGCACCTGAACTATTTAAAATGAACTCTATGTGCAACTTCAATAGTATTGGGAATGTGCAATGGAACGTGTAATTAGCCTTAATGGTTGCTAATTTCTTATGCAATGGTGGTTGTCCGCTGTATCCGACCATGACAGGAAACATGTGGGAGAGTATTTAAAAGCTGGAAAAGCTGTTGTCACAGTGAGTGCCGGCAATGTCTGAACCCATGTCTGGAGGAACAGAACAGTCCCATGTAGAGACAGAAACAACAGGTTATACATAGGATTCCCAACAGGACGTTGGTGGCACAACTGAGCGACACTGTGAGAAATCATTCTCACCACAAGGACCTCACAACAAGCACTAAACAGGAGTCTGCATTAAATAATCACAGAATGCAGAAAACCCGTGCCAGTCACAATTAACTTGACGAGAATAAATAGAAAGTACAAGGGCTTAATGACTCCAGTTCAGACAACAATTAGTAAATGTAGGTGCTCGAGAAACCTAGAAGTCCAACGTTCTACGGCACGCTGCAAAGGCCCACAAGGCTCACAACAGGGGCAGTTCCACTTCCTTGTCCTCGGAAGTCTGGGTCCAGTGGTACAAGTAACCATCGCAACTGTGGTCTTACTTGGTTGCTGTGGATGACCATGACTTCTTATGTGCCTTGTCATGCCCGTCGCTCTCCATGGAGCGTTGTAGGACCGTCTTCCTGGCCACTGGATCTCACTGTACATCTCATCTGCACAGCTCACCAGAGCTGACTTTGCATGCTAGGACAGACATGTTCCTATCTCACCAGGATATGAGGCCTACCCTCACCTGGTTTAGCACACTTGTCAAAGCGGTGTACTGGGGAGTGGCTGCTGTCAAACACAAAAGCTACTTGGAGCCACAGGTGAGAGCTGAGTGTCTGGTGGGGACCAAAGTTGAGTGAGCTGTCCCAAATTGGATATGACAAACCCCTTCACCAGAGGTGCTTCCCCTCCCTGGACACTCCATGCACCCAGTTTCTTATTCAGTACCTTTAGGAAAAGCCCGTTTTCCATTTGGATAGCTGCTAATTTTATAATCCCTATCACTTTTCCTGATAAAGTGTCCCTGTGACATCAGGTGGAAGATAATCTAGGATACTTTCCGATCACCTCAACTGGGAGAGCTACAGGGACACAAGAAGTTCACCTCCTTTACTCGGTGCAGTGATGCAGCTGATCAAGCTGCCTTCTCTCAGTGACAGGGTCCTGGATTCAGGTTCTGTCTGTGTGGAGTTGGCACGTTCTCCCAGTGATCACATGGGGATCTTCTGCTAGCCCAGTTTAAAGATTAAACGTTAGTTTATTTGCCACACGTACATCAAAACATGCAGTGAAATGCGCCATTTGCGTTCAAATCAAATCAGCAAGGATGATCCTGGAGGCAGCCCACAAGTGTCACCAACTTAGCACGTCCACAGCTTATTAACTTTTACTAACCAGTACATATTTGGAATGTGGGAGGAAACCGGAGAACCTGGAGGAAACTCGCGGTTACGGGGAGAACGTACAAACTCCTTACAGACGGCGGCGGGAATTGAAGCCCGATCTTACAGACGGCACTGCAAACCATTTGTGCGAACCGCTACGCTATCGTGCTGCCCTCCATGTGCCAAAGACCTGTAGGTTAGCTGGGCATGGCAAATTGAGCCTGGTGTGTATGTGGGTGGGAGAACCCAGAGAGACAATGAAAATGAAAAACAGGCATTAGTGCCAAAGAGTATTTGATGACTGACAGAGACTTAATGGGCAGTAGGGCCTGTCTGCATGCTTAGACCATTAGATATAGGAACTTAATTGGATCATTCGGCCCATCAAGTTGCACACACTTAATGTTTTAGGAACAGCTTCTTCCCCCCCACCATCAGAATTCTGAACAGACAATCAACCCATGAAAAATACCTCACTATTTTTAGCTCCCATTTTGACTGATTATTTAATTTTTTATATATATATTCTTATTGTAATGTATAGTTTTTTAAATATGTTGCATTCTACTGCTGCCACAAAACAACAAATTTCATGACGTATGCCTGTGATATTGCAGTAATACGGTGAATGGCTCCACCATTCTGTTATGGCTGATTTAGCCAGACTTTGTTGTAGAGACGGCAACCAGAAATTAATCATAAGAAATCCAAACGTACATTGTTGGCTTAGCTGAACAACACTGTAAGACTTAACATTCTCAAAACTAGGACCCCGTGATTAGTGCTACTGGGCGTCCGCTTAAGTAATGCAAGTAACACAGTATCCCCGAGCCTATCAAGATAAACTTAACTAGTTTAAACAGAAAGCACCAGGAGACCACATTACAAAGAGCAAGTAGCTGAGAAAAAAACACAAAGAACTCTCATTATACAACAATTAACTGATTCAGGTGCCCTTAAAAACTTTGGAGCTCAATGCTCTCCGGCTCCCCACACAAGCCCAAGGAACTAATTACAGGCTGGACTTGCCATTGGCATCTCTTTGCAGGTTTGAACTTTTAAAATCTCCTCTAATCTTGAGGTGTTTTAGAATTGCCATGTGCCAAGAATAACCATTCTGCAGCTGCTTCTTCCTAAATGCACATTTTCTGAGGTCTACCTTATTACAGACTGTAAAATGTTACAGCTCTATACAGTCCCCTTAGCCCAACTTTATACCCTACTCTAAGATCAATCTGATCCTTCCCTCCTACATTGCCCACCATTTTTCTATTATTGATGCGCCTATCTAAGAGATTCTTAAACGCTAAAATGTTTCTTGAATGTTCTCGCAGATACTGGAGAGCCTGGGTTACCGCATCACCGATGGATTGATAGACCTCCGGCTCTTCACTGTGATGGTCAGCCTGGCGCAGAAGATCACAGCACTGGAGTAAGTGGGTGACTGGGAGAGAGTCGTGCTGGTGAACTTTAGGGAGGTGATGAGAACTCAAAGCACACTCTCGAAAAGCTGTAGCTGCCAGACCACTTCGAAGACTAGCTCGCTAATCCATCGGGGAGTAGCTTACCTTCTACATCCCCAAAGTCACAGACTGGTGTGAGTGGATGCTTGGTAGTCAGCACGGATTCAGTGGGTCAAATATCCTTTATATGACTTTATGACTTTATGAGGAGGTTTCACAAAGGGCCAAGGGTTGCAAGTACATCCCATAGAGAAAGAACAGTAGAAAAAAAGGTCATCATAGAGTCATAAAGTCATACAGCCTCTTTATCCCAACGGATCCATGCTGATCAAGATTTCCACCTAAGCTGGTCCTCTTTCCCCTCATAGGGCCTATATCCCTCTGGACACTTCCTATCCATGTATCTGTCCAAATGCCTTTTAAATGTTGCTAATACACCTACCTGAAATACCTCCTCTGGCAGCTCATACCATACACTGAGCACTTTCTGGTAAAAATGTTGTTACCAGGTTCCTATTAAATCTCTCCCCTCTCACTTTAATTCTATGACCTCTAGTTCTTGGTTCCCCATCCCTGGGAAATAGATATGCACTTTTACGTTGTCTATGCCTCCCATGAATTTATAATATTACCCCTCATCCTTCTGAAGTCCAATAAAGTCCCAATCTGCTCAAGTTCCCTCTATAATCAGCTCCTGAAGTCCCATTGACGTACTCATAAACCTTCTTTTCTTTCCAGCTTTATGGCATCTTGTGATGTATATATATGACTTGGATGTAAATGTAGATGGGTGCGTTAGTAAGTTTGCTGTTGATAAAAAGATTGGTAGTGTTGTGGATAATGCAGATGATTGGCAAGATGAATGGCCAAGATGGTGCTAGTGAACAAAGCAACCAAAGGCAACGTCCAGCTGACAGTTAACAAAACTACTTCTTTTACTTCTTCTTCTTTCTAATATGATTCTATTACTAAGCTGCATGTGATTGGAACCTGTGATTTACATTTTGATGGTGTGTTCTGGGGCTGATTGAGCAATCTGGCGCTTTGCTATCTCCAAGGGAGTTGGATGAGGTTTGGAGCAGTATGTGAAAATTTACCCCTCTGATCCCCTTTCAACCTCCTCCCTCTCGCGTTTTACCAATGCTGTCTAGTTTTAGAGAGCCTGTCTATGCCTCTCATGAATTTATATATCCCAAATCAGTCTTCTGTATAGAACATATGCATCATGAGAAGAATTGTTCAAATTTGTTTAATGTCATTTCCAGTACTCAAGAGTAAAGGAGAATGAAATAATTGTTACTCTGGATCTGATGCAGCACAAAAAATAACACAATAAGATAAAGAACACAATAATAAAAATAACACAATAAATAGAAATACTTAAGATAGCTTATATACATAGATTGATTGTATGTCCATAAAGTGCAGCTAGGCACAGGAGTGTCTGTACATAAGGTGACTCTGACAGGAAATGATAAAGTAGTGGTGGTTAGGGGTGTGGAGGGGTGGGTTAGTGGGTAGAAGTGTTGATCAGCCTTACTGCTTGAGGAAAGTAACTGTTTTTGAGTGTGGTGTGGATGCTGGGTACCCTCCTCCCAGACGTGGGTGGGTGGGACAAACTGTCTATAGACAGGGTGGGTGGGATCCTTTACAATAATGCTGCCCTTTTTCCAGCACCTTTGCTGAACTTGACAATGGGATTACTCCGGTGTTTGGCCGTGCAGTCATGTGTGAGTGGAGTGTATAGCAGTGGGCTCAGCACACAGCCTTGGGTGGTGTCCGTGCTGAGGATGACAGGGAGGAGGGGTTGTGCATCCAGAATATCTGAGGTCTGTTGGTTAGGGTGTCCAACACCCAGTTGCACAGTGGTGTATTTAGTCTGAAGAGTAGGAGTTTGTTCCTCCAGGTCTGTGGGAAATAGTGTTGAATGTCAAACTGAAATCCAGAATCACACAAGTGTCCTTGTTTTCTAGGTGTGTCAGGGCCAGATGCATGGCAGGTGTTATGGCATCTGGTAAACCTATTGGTAAGTGTCCAGTGTGGCAGAAATAGAGTTTTTGATATGTGCCATTACCAGCCATCCAAAGCTCTTCATGATGACTGGTGTCAGTGCCAACAAGTGGTAGTTGCTTAATTCTGAAGGTGTAGGGTTCTTTGATACAGGGACCATGGTGGCTGATTTGATGCATGTGGGGACAGCAGCCTGGATGAGTGAACTGTTGAAAGCAGAACTGCAGGTAGATGGAAAAAGACATTTAGTACACTGACCTTCACTAGTCTCCCCTGTGAGAATAGGAATTGGAACATTATGTTTCAGTTGTACATGTTGTTAGTGAGGCTGCATTTGGAGAACTGTCTATAGTTTTGGCTATCATGTTGGTCAAGACCATGTGAAACTGGAAAGAGTGCAGAGAAGATTGACAAAGATCTTGCCATGATTACAGGAGCTGAGTTACAGACAAAGATTGTCCAGGCTGGGCCTTCATTCCTTGAAAGGTAGGAGAACAAGGAGCAAACTTATAGATGGGTTAAAATTAGGAGGGGCAGAGATAACATAGATGGTAATAGTTTTTCCTCAGGGTAGGGGAATCCAAAAATAGAGGGCATAGGATTAGGGCGAGAGGGGAAAAATTTAAAGGGGGGCTGAGGGTCAACTTCTTCACACAGAGGGTGGTGAGTCTATGGAATGAGCTCCCAGAGGAAGTGGTTGAGGCAGGTACAATAGTATTATTTAAGAGGAAATTGGAGAGGTACATGGCGGGGTGGGGCTTGTGTAGATACAGGCTGAATGCAGGAAATTGGGACAGGCTGGGTTGGCACTGTGGTCAGTATAGACTGGATGGGCTGAAGGGTCTGTATTGCTCTATGACTCTAAGAACATGGATGCAGGCTCTACAGATTTGGGTAATGTGTTAATGGAAGCACCCAACTCTGAGATAGAAGGGGATGAGGACAGGTCCTTGGTGGCCAGCAAGTTCACACAAGATTCTGAGGATGCTGGAAATCAAGAGCAACATAGACAAAATGCTGGAGGATCTTGACTCATGTATCAAGTTCCCCCTTTCCATACATCTGATGAACCCAAAGTGATGACAGAGACTGATACAGTTTGGCACCAGCAGCATCACAGGAGTTCTCAGTCAACTTTGAACTCAATGTAGGACTGTCTTAGGGACTCCAGCTCTGGATTTTTCCTCAGGGTGTACCCCCAAAGCCACAAGGCAATAGACAATAGACAATAGGTGCAGGAGTAGGCCATTCAGCCCTTTGAGCCAGCACCACCATTCACTGTGATCATGGCTGATCATCCACAATCAGTATCCAGTTCCTGCCTTTTCCCCATAACCTTTGATTCCGCTATCTTTAAGAGCTCTATCCATCTCTTTCTTGAAAGCATCCCGAGACTTGGCCTCCACAGCCTTCTGGGGCAGAGCATTCCATATATCCACCACTCTTTGAGTGAAAAAGTTTTTCCTCAACTCCATTCTAAATGGCCTAACCCTTATTCTTAAACTGTGGCCTCTGGTTCTGGACTCACCCATCCGTGGGAACATGCTTCCTGCCTCCAGCGTGTCCAATCCCTTAATAATCTTATATGTTTCAATAAGATCCCCTCTCAGCCTTCTGCATTTCAGAGTATACAAGCCCAGTCGCTCCAATCTTTCGACATATGACAGTCCCGCCATCCCAGGAATTAACCTTGTGAACCTACGCTGCACACCCTCAATAGCAAGAATGTCCTTCCTCAAATTTGGGAGACCAAAACTGCACACAGTACTCCAGGTGTGGTCTCACCAGGGCCCTGTACAGCTGCAGAAGGACCTCTTTGCTCTTATACTCAATTCCCCTTGTTATGAAGGCCAGCATGCCATTAGCTTTCTTCACTGCCTGCTGTACTTGCATGCTTGCTTTCAGTGACTGATGTACAAGAACACCTAGATCTCATTGTACTTCCCCTTTTCCTAACTTGACTCCATTTAGATAATAATCTGCCTTCCTGTTCTTACCACCAAAGTGGATAACCTCACACAAAAGGCAACGGAGGTTTGAGATCAGAGCTTTCCTTCTCCTAGATGAGCTGCCAACCATGACTGACTAGCCCCATTTGCCGAAAGTGACTGGTTTTAAGGTGCCAGTAACCCACCTTTGCCCCTTCTCCTGTCAGTAGAAATGGTTCAACCGGGTTTAGTCTCTAAGCCAGACGTGAAGGCCATGAGCTGGACTTGGCTTTCAGTGGCTATTTGAGGCGTATGCAATTGGGAGCATTTAATAGGTGGAGGGAATTTATCCCTATAATCAAGTCAAAGGTATAACAACCTGAAGGACCCAAGGACTAGGGGGCATTGATTTAAGGTGAGAGGGAAGAGATTTCATGGGAACCTGAGAGGCAACACTTTCCACGGAAATCTGTCACAAAAGTCACTTGTTGAGGAAGGAGGTGCTGGAATGAGAGGTTTAGGGAGAGGATTCCAGAGTTTGGGGTGCACAGGAGATGAAGGCACAGCTGCCGATTGTGGAACAACAACAATCAAGTCCAGGCTAGAGCCAGCCATCCCTACGCAAGCTGTATGCACTGTCATCCCTGTGCTGCCTGCATTGTTTTCATTTAAAAAAAAAGCAATGTGACTGCACAGATTAGGAGGATTTAAACCCGAGGAAGAAATAATGAAAACACCTGCAGTGCAGCCAGTTCCTGAGGTCGGCTGGAAACATCTGAATACGCGGTAACATATCCACTTGCCACTTTGTTAATAGGGGCCGTGTAACATGACCCAGGGCTGGGCTCAGAGTACTGGGGCGTTGTTTGTCTCTCTGCCCGGTTCAGCCAAGGCTCTGTATCTGCAGCGGGAGGGATGACGGTTGTTGTGGAGCAGGTATCCTGTGGTAATGAGGAAGGCCACAGGAAGTGGCCCTCAGTGCTCGCAGCCCTGAACCCCTGGGGGTTGGGGGCTGGGGACACCAACAAATTGTACCATTAGGTGAGAATTGGAATTAGGTTTATTATCACTGATATATGTCAGCAAATTGGTTGTTCTGCAGCAGCATTAAGGTGCAATGCATAAGATGCATTATTTATTATAATAAGCAATACAATATTTGTAAAAATTAAATAAGTATTGTAAAAAGAGAGCAAAATGATTCATGGTTTCATTGTCCATTCAGAAATCTAACAGGGGAAGAAGCTGTTCCTCAAAAAAAAATGTCTTCAGGTACCTGTAACTCCTCTGCCTTAGATCATAAGTTAAGTGTGAAAGGTGAAATATTTAAGGGGAACTTGAGGAAGAACTCCCTCCCTCGCCACCCCCTCAGGGAGAGGTGAAAGTGTGGAATGAGCTGCCACACTCAGCTCAGATGTGGGTTCAACGTGATCAGTGAAGAGACACTTAGATATATGCAGGGATGGGAGGGGTATGGTCCGGGTGTAAATCAATGGGATTAGGCAAAGTAATAGTTCAGCATGGACTAGATGGGCTGAAGGGCCTGTTTCTGTGCTGTATTGCTTTATGACCCTTTCAAAAAAGAGAAAATCTGCAAATACTGATAATCCAAGCAACACTCACAAAATGCTGGAGGAACTCAGCAGGCCAGGCAGCATCTATGGAAAAGAGTACAGGTGACATTTCAGGCTGAAATCCTTCGGCAGGACTGGAGAAAAAGTGCTGAGGAGTAGATTTAAAAGGTGGAGGGAGGGTAGAGAGAAGCACAAGGTGATGGGTGAAACCTGAAGGGAGAGAGGCTGAAGTGAAGAGCTGGGAAGTTGATTGGTGAAAGAGATACAGGGTTGGAGAAGGGGGAATCTGATAGAAGAGGACAGAAGGTCCTGGAAAAAAGAAAAGGAAGAGGAGCACCAGAAAGAGGCAATGGGCAGACAAGGAGATAAGGTGAGAGAGGGAAAGGGAATGGGGAATAGTGAAAGGGGTGGGGGCATTACTGGAAGTTTGATAAATTGATGTTCATGCCACCAGTTTGGAGGCTACTCAGACAGACTATATGGTGTTGTTCCTCCAACTTAAGTGTGGCCTCATCACAACAGTGGAGGAGGCCATGGATAGACATATCAGAATGGGAATGAGACATGGAAAAGCACCTTATATTGAGTCTGGCAGCTTCCAACCTGATGGCGTGAGCATCCATTTCTTGAACTTTCAGTAATGCCCCTCAGCCTTCACCATTCCCCATCCCCTTTTCCCCCTCTCACCTCATCTCCTTTCCTGCCCATCACCTCCTGCTGGTGCTCCTTTCCCTTTTCTTTCTTCCATGGCCTTCTGTCCTCTTCTATCAGATTCCCCCTTCTCCAACCCTGTATCTATTTCACAAATCAACTTCCCAGCTCTGTGTTTCATTCCTCTACCTCTGGGTTTCACCTATCACCTGGTATTTCTCTCTCCCCTCCTCCCAACTTTTAAATCTACTCCTCAGCTTTTTTTCTCCAGTCCTGCCAAAGGGACTTGGCCCAAAACGTCAACTGTGCTTTTTGTTAAGGTTTGGCCAGAAATGTTTGCACAGAATCATTTTCTTTCTTGTCAATTTTGATTTCTTCTTCTGGTTCAGCCTATGTCCCACTGTGGACTATGCAACAATTCTCTGCTTTAAAAGATTTGAGATTGTTTATTGCTATTCGTCAGCACATGTGTGTACGAAAAGATTGTCACTTTAGATCTGATCTACATAAAGAAACTCAATAAACACAAAGAACACAATAAATATACTGTAAACACATAAGGTTAGTTTATATACATAGACTGATCATACGTACATAAAGTGATGCTAGGCGCAGGAGTGTCTGTACATTTGGTAACTGACAAGAAATGATAGAGTAGTGGTGGTTGGGGGTGTGGAGGGGTGGGTTAGTGGGTGGAGGTGTTGATCAGCCTTACTACTTGGGGAAAGTAACTGTTTTTGAGTCTGGTGGCCCTGGAACAGATGCTTCGTGAAAGTCAGTCTTTCCAACACTGTCATTTGCTTTCCAACACTTGCTTTCCTTTCCCCTGCAGCTAGTCCGAAAAGAGAATAAAGTAAATGCTTTCATCAGCACTGGTTTTTATCCAGTTCACCCTCTGTGCTGACTGTGGATGTATTAACCTCTACATTTTTTACTTCATTTTTTAACTTCATTTTTTGAAGGGTTCAGATCAAACCACACCCCTCAACCTCTGCCGAATCATCCCTTCTCTTGTCCGTCCTGGTTTCTATCAACGGTGCTTTCCGAGGGGGTGGGGGGGTGTGGGTTTGGCCAAACGGGAGCTGGTGGACACTCAGACACAAACTGGGAGCTGTTACATCCCTACTTAATAGTCATTCTGGGAGCTCATTAATGGGGAATGCATTGCAGGGCAGTGCCTGTCAAGCCGCACATAGCAAGGAACAGCACGGTTGAACAGAATCACTTTTTGTCTCTGCTTAATTATGTTGAAACGTTTCTATTGTCAGGAAGGGAGCGTGGACTGGGCTGGAACTGTAGCAGACAGTTTTATCCGTTACTCTTCTGAACACAGACAGAGTCCTCTCTATTGTTCGAACCTCAGCCCACCTAATGCATGTAGGCAAACACAATGGCATCAAATCTGCTCACCGTCAGCTCAGAAGTGTAGTCACAAGAAAGTTAGCCGCCTCACTTAAAGGATCGACGTTGTGGAGCTGAACTTTGGCTGGTTCCTGAGGTGACCTCGAGCAGGTCAGCACTCCAATTTAAGAGACCAGAGAACAGACCCGGGCTCTTGTCTGCCACCAGGCCTCGCTATGAACTGTTAGAGTCACACCATTCCCTGTGTCTGTTTCCCTGGCTAATGTCTATCTGGACGGCAAGACACACCATTTCCTGTTAAAAAGAAAAAAAAAGATCGCTGCTTAGGAAGTCAACCTTGGTTAGCAGAACCGCTGGGGAGGCCCCCCCGCCCCCATCATCCAGGACACGCTCTCTTCTCATTACTTCTGTCAGGGAGGAGATACAGGAGCCTGAAGACCCACACTCAATGTTTCAGCAACAACTTCTTCCCCTCCACCATCGGATTTCTGAATGGTCCATGAACCCATAAACACTACCTCACTATTTTTTTGCTCTCTTTGTGCACTACTTATATATATATATTTCTTATTATAATAATTCATAGTATCTTTCATGTATTGGACTGTACTGCTGCCACAAGACAAAATATTTCACAACGTAAACAATAAACCTGATTCTGATTCCCTCCGTCTGAACCTACTCTGGGCTTACAACCTATCAACCACTCCGTCGTTAAACAACAATTAATCAATTCAAGTGCTCTAAAAATCGCGGAGCCCAACATTTTCTGGCACCCCGCAAAGGTCCGAAGAGCTCGTTACAACAAGTTTCACGACCTATGTCAGTAATAATAAATCTGACTTTGATTCTGCGAGCTACTGTCTGGTAGTTTCAGCACAACAGATTGAGCCTCTGAAATTCAGCTCATTACATTGTTTCACTGACTGGAGATGAAGTTTTGTGCATGCCTTTCTGTTGCATCTTTCTGATGTGAGCATAGAACAGCACAGGAACACGTTCTTCGACCCACGATGTCTGTTCTAAATTAAACTAAACCTCTGCTCCCTGGGATGGTGGGTTGATCATTTTATAGCTTAAACAGACTGGGCCTATTCTCTTGAGTTTACACAAGTGATTTCATCGAAAGGGCTTAACAGGATTAATATTTCCGACTGCTTCCCTTTAGAGAGGGTGCAGAAGAGGTTTACCAGGATGCCGCCTGGATTGGAGAGTAAGTCTTATGAGGATAGTTTGACTGAGTTAGAGCCTTTCTCTTAGGAGAGAAGGGGGATGAGAGGTGACTTGATAGAGGTGTATAGATCGACTGGGCAGCAAGAGACACTTTCCAAGGGTGGAAGTGGTGAACACAAGGGGGCATTATTTGAAGGTGATTGGAGGATAGTAAAGGGGGCATGTCAGAGGAAGGTTTTTTACACAGAGTGGTTGTGCGTGGAATGTACTGCCAGGTTTGGTGGTAGAGGCAGGTACATTAGGGATGTTTAAGAGACTTTATTGACTACAGCTCAGCATTCAATACCAACATCCTCTCAAAACTAAACAATAAACTCCAAGACATTAGCTGCAATACATCCTTATGCAATTGTATCCTCGAGTTCCTCAGCTGCAGATCCCAGTCAGTTCAGATTGGCAACAGCATTCCCTCCACAATCTCCATCAGTACAGGGGCACCACGAGGCTGTGTGCTTAGCCCCCTGCTCTCCTCACTTTATACTTATGACTGTGTGGCTAAGCACAGCTCCAATGCCATATTTAAGTTTGCTGATAACCACTGCTGAAGGCCAAATCAAAGAGGGTGACAGATCAGTATATAAGAGGGAGATTGAAAATCTGGTTGAGTGATGCCCAAGCAACAACCTCTTACTCAATGTCAGCAAGACCAAGGAGCTGATCGTTGACTTCAGGAGGAGGAAAGCAGAGGCCCGTGAGCCAGTCCTCATCGGGGGATTAGGATTGGAGAGGGTCAGCAACTTACAATTTCTCAGTGATATCATTTCTGAGGACCTGTTCTGGGCCCAGCATACAGGTGCAATTATGAAGAAAGCACTGCAGCACCCCTACTACTCGGCAGCTTGCAAAGATGCAGCACAGCATCGAAAACTTTGACAAATTTCTATAGATATGGAGAGTATATTGACAGACTGCATCACAGCCTGGTATGGAAATACCAATGTCCTTGCACAGAAAACCCTACAAAAACGTTGTGGATACGGCCCATTCCATCACGGGTAAGGCCATCCCTATCACTGACAGCATTTACACGAAGTGTTGTCGCAGGAAAGCAGCATCCATCATCAGCGATCCACGCCACCCAGGTCATGCCCTCTTCTCGATGCAGAACATCAGAAAGAAGAACTCACATTGACTAGGTCCAGGAGCAGTTATTCACCCTCAAACATCAGGCTCTTGAACTAAAAGGGATAATTTCACTAAATTACACTTGCCCCATCATTGAAGTGCTCTCACAACCTATGGACTCACTTTCAAGGACTATTCATCTCATGTTCTCGATATTTATTGCTTATTTATTTATTATTATTATTTATTTCTTTTTGTATTTGCACAGGTTGTTGTCTTTTGCACACTGCTTGAATGCCTAAGTTAGTGCAATCTTTCATTGATTCTATTATAGATTTATTGAGTATCCCTGCAAGACAATGATGATGTATATGTACTTTGAAATTTGAAATTTTCAATTGTCCCATTCAGGCCTAAAGATTTAATCACTGTGGAGGTCTTTTTACGCTTGTGGGATAATGGCTTTACATAACAAGTGGGATCACTCTGCTTGACAGGTGAGACTTGTGGCTGTGAAACAATTGCAGATTGACTCTGGGACTGCAGGAAGTGGTTCTAACAGTTCTGGCCACTTTTCTTCTCTAACAATTGACTCTGCTCTCCTCAAACGGTCGACATATCGTCTCCACTGTATAGGAGAGTGGTGCAATTCTGTCCTTGATCTATCTGAGTACCTACTTTTGATCACCTCTGTAGTCTCTTACCCATACTGCTTGTTCAGGAGTGAACCCTCCTTGTTTGAGGAGCATTCAATTTGCCTCAGCTGTTTGTCTTGCCTGCTCCTTCTGAGACTGGCTTTGAGGAGATCCAAGTGTGAACGCAAGGGACAACCCAGGGGCAGCACAGCTGGTGAATTGTTGGTTGGGGAGTGTGCGGCATTGCGATGTGCAAGGAGGAAATTGGCGAGCTTTGATTCTATGTCCATGTAGTGCGTTCTTCTGACATTCTTTAGGCTCTGGACAAACCTTTCCACTAAGCCATTTGTCACTGCGTGGTGTGGTGCAGGCGTAATATATCTGTTGTGCAACATATTGTAGTCCATTGTCATTGACTAAGTGTTCTGGAAAACTAGTCCTTAAATAGAGGCTTCTCAACACATCAACAGTGTGCAAGGCTGTAGTGGAGGCTATTGGGAACACTTCTTGTGTAAGCCACATTGCTTGCCTATCGTTAGTTTTCACATTGTAAATCTCAAGCCTACTCAGTCCTATGTCACTCTCATCATTATCAGATTTTTTATCAGTGGGCTGCAGATTAGTTCTCTTTTTGAAACTGCAACTTGACTTTTATCTTTTTCTTTTCCCTGTGCGGTCCACTTATTTTTTTCTGCCCAACATGGTCTTTGTACATGTCCTACTTTGTTGCAGTTTTTGCATGTTTTGCCTTTAAACCTGCATTGGTCTGCTGTATGTGAACCCTTGCCACAATGGTAACACAATTTGTTTGGTCAGGCAGGTTTTTGTTTAGAAGTTCTGATTTTGTTCACGCTCACTTTCATTCCTAACTGCAACTCACTTGCGTTTCTGTCTGCTGATTCTATTGATACAGTGATTTATACTGCTCTTTTAAGTGTGAGCTGTGCTGCAGTTAGAAGCCATTTTTGAATGCTTTCTTGTAAGATTCCTCAAACTAAACAATCTCTCAGTGCCTCATTAAGCCCATCACTGAACTGACAATACTTGGATACTTTCTTCAGTTTAGCCACATACACTGAAATGGGCTCCCCTTCCTTTTTATCCTGCTTATGAAAACTGAAGTGTTCTGCAATCAGCAATGGTTTTCACATTTGAGAGCTCCCACATTATGTTCACAACATTAACAAAGCTCATTTTGACTAGTTTAGTTAAAGCAGTTAAACTTCTGAGCAAGCTCTATTCCTTTCCACCTACTGCACTCAGTAACACTGGTACTCGCGTTTTACTGGCTGTTTCATTTGCTTCAAAACACTGCTCAGTTCAATCAGTATACATCACCCAGTTATCTGTTCTGTAATTGAAAACATCTATCTTCCGATACAGCCAGCCATTTCTGCTTTTTAAAAAATAGTATTATAATCACCTCATACTCATTGTTTATGTTCCCATGTATATCATCCATTTTCTGCTTTTTTAACTTGAATATCTCTCTTTCTCTTGTCCCTTCTGACGAAAAAACTCTGCAATAGGTAGGTAGTCATCTTGGGTTTGTTTCAAAACTACCTCATTGCTACTGCTATGTTTTGTAACTCTAGAAACTAATCTCCAGAAAGAGCAGCACAGGACCCTGAGGATACGTGCGTACTTAGATTTACATTAGTGAGACACATCGACATAGCATGGTGAGGTCACCACGTATGCCATTCACGTACTTCTTTACATATCCAACTTATTATCAAAGGATGTATAGATTGCCTTGCTTATCAGTTCATCATATTAGCAGGCATAGAGTCAGTGCTGGGTCAGTCTTCATAGCCTCAGCGCCATGGTGTTAACCATCGCGGAGACCAAGCAAAATCGGCTCTCATTCCTATTGACACCCTGTCTTTTCAGTCTATCTGGGCTGGCACTTACGTTGACCCAACAACTACACAGCAAGAGGCTCCAACCATGTATAAGTTATAATGAATTAGGTAAGCAACTAAAGAATGCTTAATCAAACAATATGTTTGCAATATTACTCAAATATTGATCAAGTATTACAGAAATATTAAATACACTACAGTATGTGTCTGTACATGTGTGTGTGTGTGTGCATGTGTCTATGTGTATGTGTGGGTGTGTGTGCATGTGTCTGTGTGTAGGTGTGGGTGTGTGTGTGCATGTGTCTCTGTGTATGTGTATGTGTGGGTGTGTTGCATCAGTTGCCTTGGATCTCCTTAGCCATTGGATCCTGACTCTAACAAGCTCAATTGGAAGCCGGTGTTCGACAATCACCAAATTGAAAGCAACCGAGCACTGGTACATATCATCTCTGCCTCTAGCGGAAGCAAGACCACTAACCCCACTCCCCCCCCACCCCAAATGCCAAAGCTCTGTCCGATTTCCCCCAATATTAAACACCCTTTGCTTTGTCTTTCTTTAACAGTGGTTTCATGAGGTCATTGATTGGAAACATGGATCTAAAAGCTTTGGACCTGAAGCTATACCGAGCCAAGGTAAGGGCACAACTCAGATAACAAGTAAGAACATAAGACATTGGAGCAGACTTAGCCATTTGGCCCATCGACTCTGCTCCATCATTCCATCATAGCTGGTTTATTATTTCTGTTCTCCTGCCTTCTTCCCATAACCTTTGACACCCACACTAATCACAAACCTGTCAACCTCTGCTTAAGTACACCCAATGACTTGCCTTCTCTACCTGACTGTAGCAATGGATTACACAGATTCACCACCCTCTGGCTAAAGAAATTCCTCCTCATCTCTGTGCTAACAGGACATCTCTCTATTCTGAGGCTGTGACCTCTAGTCCTAGACTCAACCACTATGGGAAATATCTTCCCACTATATGAATCTCCTCTGGACCCTCTCCACATTCACTCCATCTAAGTCTTTCAATATTTAATAGGTTTCAGTGAGATTCCCCCTCATTTTTCTAAACACCGGCAAGTACAGATCCAGAACCATCAAACACTCATAAGTTAGCCCTTTCTTTTCTTTCCTGAAAACATTCTTGTGAATCTCCTCTGGACCCTCTCCAATGCCGGAACATTCTTTCTTTGATAAGGGGTCCAAAACTGCTCATTATACTCCAAGTGTGGTCTGAGCATTACAAGCAAGTAGGCTGTTCTGTCGTAATACCATAAGATATAGGAGCAGAATTAGGCTATTCAGCTCCTCGAGTCTGCTTTACCATTCCATGGAAGCAGATTTATTATTATCCCTCTCAATCCCATTCTCCCGCCTTCTCCCAGTAATCTTTGACACATTGTGTAATTAGGAATGATCAACTTCTGTTTTAAATATACTCAATGACTTGGCGTCCACAGCTGTCTGTGGCAATGAAGTCCATAGATTCACTGTCCTCTCGCTAAAGAAATTCCTCCTTATCTGTTCTAAATGGACATCTCTCTATACTGAAGCTGTGCTCTCTGGTCCTAGACTCAACAACTGTGGGAAAAATCCTACCACTATATGAACCTCCTTTAGATCCTCTCCAATGCCAG
Source organism: Mobula birostris (assembly GCF_030028105.1). NCBI lineage: Eukaryota > Metazoa > Chordata > Chondrichthyes > Myliobatiformes > Myliobatidae > Mobula > Mobula birostris. Next base: position 4,907,253 of record NC_092378.1, on the reverse strand, counting down.
CACATATTTTCTAATAGATGCTGCCTGACCTGCTGTGTTCCACCAGCGTTTTGTGTGTGTTGCTTGAATTTCCAGCATCTGCAGATTTTCTCGTGTTTGTGTTTCACAATACACACCCCTCTTTTATAATTTATATAGCTGAAAAAAACTTTTGGTATCCTCTTTTATATTATTGGCTAGTGCGCCTTCATATTTCATCTTCTCTCTCCCTATAGTTTCTTAAAATTTCCTACTCGTGGTTTTTAAACACTTCCAAAATCCTCTAAATTCCACCTAGTTTTTGCTTTATCATATACCCTCTCTTTTGCTTTTATACTGTGTTTGACTTACCTTGATGCTGACGGTTGTCTCACCCTCCATTTAGAATACTTATTCATCTTTGGGATGTATCTACCTTGTGTCTTTCAAATCTCGCCCCCCCCCCGCCCAAACTCCAGCCATTGTTGTTCTACTGTCATCCCTGCTAGTGTCCCCTTCCAATCATCTGGCCAGCTCTTCTCTTCTGCATCTTTTATTCACTGTAATACTGATACATCTGACTTCTCCCTCTCAAATTGAAGAGTGAAATATTTCATATTATGATCACTGACTCCTAAGGGTTCCTTTACCTTAAGCTCCCTAATCAAATCTGGTTCATTGCACAACACCCAATCCAAAATTGCCTTTCCCCTAGTGGGCTCAACCACAAGCTGCTCTAAAAAGCTATCTTGTAGGCATTCTACAAATTCTACAAATTTCCTCTCTTAGGACCTAATTTTCCCAACCTACCTGCATATTGAAATCTCATTACTATCATAACATTGTCCTTTTTATATGCCTTTTCTATCTTCCATTCTAATTTGTAACCCACATCCTGCCATCTGCTCAAGCCCATCTAACTCAACAGAATTCTCAATGCAAACGGAGTGGGTGGCAAAGGTTTACATTTATACAATGCCCTAAGGAACTTCACTGGGGAGCGTCAGGGAAATCCATGATCTGAAGCTCCATGGACTGGCCTGAGGGCAGGTGATAATATGCTTGGCCAAAGGGTTTTTGTTTTCAGTGAGGATGAAGAAGGAGAGGGTAAGAAAAGTTTGGGGTGAGAATTATGGAAGATAAGTCCATTAGTAGCTGAGGGCACAGCTGCCAGTGGTGGAGGATCAAAACTAAGAGGGCAAAAAATGGCATGGTTGGGTATAGGGAAGAGAGTTCTTCCATCTGAGTAGCTTCCAACCTGACGGCATGAGCACTGATTTCTCCAACTTCCCATAATTTTTCTCCCTTCTCTCTTTTTCTATTACCCATTTTGGTTCCCCTCTGCCCATCTGCCCATCACCTCCCTCTACTGCCCTCCCTCCCTCCCTTTCTCCCATGATCCACTGTCCTTCTTCTTCAGTCTTTTACCTCTTTCATCTATCGCTCTCTGTAGTTACAGAAGCATAGTGTGTTACAGCAGAGAAACAGGCCTTTCACACCATCTAACCACACTGAACTGTTATTCTGCCCAGACTTATCTACCAACACCTGAACCATAGCCCTGCAGTTCCCTCCCATCCATGCACCTATCCAAACTTCTCTTAAATGTTGCAATTGAACCCGTATCCACTACTTCCACTAGCAGCTCAGTCCACACTCTCACCACCCTCTAAGTAAAGAAGTCTGCCTCATGTTCCTCTAAAACGTTTCAACTTTCACTCAAAGCCACGACCTCTAGTTCTAGTCTCACCTAACTTCAATGGAAAAAGCTGCTGGCATTTACCCTAATTATATCCATCTTAATTTTATATACCTCTTATTTATACCCTTCATTATTTTGTATACCTAATTTTCCTCTAGTTTTGTACTCTAATTTTACTGAGCAGTACATTAGCTGGAGTAGCACATTTATAAAGAAAACTGCCACAAGCAAGCAGAGTCCATCGTCAAGGACCCCCACCACCCAGACCATGCTCTCCTCTCGTTACTACCATTGGGAAGAAGGTACAGGAGCCTTAGATCCCATACCACCAGGTTCAGGAACAGTTATTACCCTACAACCATCAGGCTCCTGAACCAGTGTGGATAACCTCACTCACCTCAACACTGAACTGATTCCACAACCTACACACTCACTTTCAAAGACTCTATAACTCATGTTCTCAGTATTATTTATTATTTACTTATTTATTAATTATTTGGGAAGTATGTCTTCTTTTGCACATGAGTTGCTTGTCAGTCTTTGTGTGTAGTTTTCATTGATTTGATTGTATTTCTTTGTTTTCCTGTAAATACCTGCAAGAAAATGATTCTCAAGGTGGTATACGATAGCATAGATGTATCTTGATAATACAAAGACTTTGACTCTGGCGTTGATTCTTGTGACATTGCTCATGTGATACCGGGAAGTAGCAAATGGTGACACGTAATTGGTTTGTATTTGGACATCACCTCAGTTTGCCTCAGTCAACATAGAGCCAGCAGGTCCTTCTCAAGTATACTCAGTTTGGTACTAATTACTGCTATAATGTTACACAGTGTAATGTCCCGCAAACAACAGCTTCCAGTAATTTGTCTCCTCTTCCCTGTCCCCCATCTTCAATTCCCCACTCTGACCTCTTATCTCTTCTCACTTGGATATCACCTTCCTCTTGTGTTCCTCCATCTTCCCTTTCTCCCATGGTCCACTCTCTTCTCCTATCAGATTCCTTATCCTTCAGCTCTTTACCTTTTCCACCAATCACCTCTCAGATTCTCACTTTATGCCTCCTCCTCCACCCACCTGGCTTCACCTATCATCTTCTAGCTTGTCCTCCATCCCCTCTGCCTCCCCGCGTTCTTATTCTGGCATCTTCCTCCTTCCTTCCCTGTCCTGACGAAGGGTCTTGGACCGAAGCATGGACTGTTTATTCATTTCCTACGGCATTGTGTGTGTTGCAACTAATAGTAGATTGTTTGAGATATCTCTGTTGAAGGGTAAGTTTTGGCTTGGTCATTGGAGAAGCCTACCTTGCTCTTCAGAATGAAGACATTTGATCTTTCGCAGCTCAGATGTGGCCTGGGTTTAATGCAACAGTTAAAAGACGCCATGTCCAGCAATGCAGCATCGCCTCGACTCTGATGCAGGAATATTGGCTGCGTTAGTGATCTGGTCTACAGTGGAGCTCCTGATTCGACATGGATAACTTCAATCACCTCAACACTGAACTGATTCTACAATCTATAGACTCTCTCTCAAGGAGTCTTTGGAGCACAGGAGGATGTGATGTGGTTTGATAGAGGTCTACAAGATGATAAGAGGCACAGATTAAATGAATGGCCAGAGCCTTTTTCCCAGGGTGGAAATGGCTAATATGAGGGGTCATTATTCTCAGGTGATTGCAGGAAAGTATAGGAGGGATGTCAGAGGGTATTTTAAGAGTGAAAAAACAATTCCAGTTGAAGTTAGAGATGGAATTGGATGCACATCAGCTCTGACAGGGTTTGCAGGCCATTACTTCTTATAAGTGAAACCTACCATCATGAACATCGTGATGCCTCACTCTCAGATGAGCTTGATGTCTTTTATGCACGCATTGAAAGGGAAAATAAAACTACACCTGTGAAAATCCCTGGAACACCTGGTGACCCTGTGACCTCTGTCTCGGAGGCTGACGCCAGAACATTTTCCAAGAGGCAAGATTTCAGGCCATGACATTGAAAACCTGTGCCAAGCAACTGGTGGGAGTGTTCAAGGGCAACTTCAGTCTCTCACTGCTGCCGATGGAATTTCCCACCTGCTTCAAAACGGTGACAATCATACAAGTCCCCAAGAAGATCAGGGTGAGCTGCCTCAATGATTGTCACTCATTTGCACTCACATCTACTGTGATGAAGTACTTCGAGATGTTGAACATGGCCTGAATCAACTCCTGTCTAAGCAAGGACCGGGACTCACTGCGATTTGCCTGTCACCACAGTAGGTCTACAACAGATGCAATCTCACCAGCTCTCCACTCGGTCTCGGAGCATCCGGACAATGGCAATACCTAAGTCAAACTGCTGTTTATAGACTACAGTCCAGCATTCAACACAATCATACCATCAGTTCTAATCAACAAGCTACAAACCCTGGACCTCTGTATCTCCCTCTCCATCTGGATCCTTGACTTCCTCACTGGGAGACCACAGATCGGAAATAACATCTCTTCCTTGCTGACCGTCAGCATTGGCACACCTCAATGATATGTGCTCAGCCCACGCTCTACTCTCTCTACACCCACAAGAGTGTGACTAGGCATAACTCCAATGCCACCTATAAATTTGCTGATGGTACAACTATTGTTGGCAGTACTTCAGATGCTGACGAGGAGGAGTGAGGAGGATCAACTGGTTGAGTAATGTTGCAACAACAACATTGTACTCAACATTAGTAAGGCCAAGGAGTTGATTGTGAACCTCAGGAGGGAAAGTCGAGGGAACAGACACCAGGCCTCAAAGAGGGATCAGCAGTGGAAAGGGTGAGCAGTTTCAAGTTCCTGTGTGTCAATATCTCTGAAGACCTATCCTAGGTCCAACATATTGATGCAATTACAAAAAGGCATGACAGCGGCTATATTTCCTGTGGAGTACGAGGAGACTTGATATGTCACCGAAGACTCTTGCTGTGGAGAGCATTCTGTCTGGTTGCATCACTGTTTGGTATGGAAGGGCCACTGCACAGGACTGGAAGCAGGCTGCAGAAAGTTGTAAACTCAGCCAGCTCTATCACGGCCACTAGCTTTCTCAGCATCCAGGGCACCTTCAAAAGGCAATGCCTCAAGAAGATATCATCCATCATCAAGGACCCCCATCACCCAGGACAGGCGCTCTATTCATTGCTGCCATCAAAGAGGAGGTACAGGAACCTGAAGTCATACACTCAACTCTTCAGGAACAGCTTCGTGTCAGATTTCTGAACAAACAATGTACTGTTTTTGTTGCTCTCTTTTTGCACCACGTATTTAATTTAATTATATATATATATATATATTCCACATTGTAATTTATAGTTTTTATTATTATGTATTGCAATATACTACTGCCACAAAACAACAATTTTCATGAGCTATGCACTAATATTAAACTTGATTTTGATTCTGGTAGCTTTTTTTACACTGAGAGTGGTGAGTGTGTGCAATGCACTGCTGGAGTGGTGGTAGAGGCAGATGCATTAGGGGCATTTAAGAATCTCTTAGACAAGCACATGGATGATTGAGAAATGGAGGGCTGTGTGGGAAGGAAGGGTTAGATTGATCTTAGAGTAGGTTAAACATTTGGCACAACGTTGTGGGTCAAAGGGCCTGTACTGCGCTGTGGTGTCCTGTGTTCTATGCAACCTACAGTCTCTATTTTTAAGTATTGTTTGCACAATTTGTCTTCCTTTGCACATTGTTTGTTTGTTAGTCATTATTGATAGTTTTTATTAAGTCTATTGCATTTCTTTACTTCCCAGTGAATGCCCAGAGGAAAACGAATCTCATGGTAGAATGTGGTGATAGATACGTAATTAGATAATATATTCACTGTGATTTTTGACTTTGGTGATCTTTCAACCCAGGAGATGTGACTGTCCCACTGACACTGGCCACTAGAGGCAGGTTGATTGGATCATCAGACGTAGGAGCAGAATTAGACCATTCAACCACCGTTCCATCATGATTGATGTATTATCCCTCTCAACCCATTTTCCCACCTTTGCTCTGTAACCTTTGACGCCTTTACTAATCAAGAACCTGCCAACCCCCACTTTGAATATACCTCATGACTTGGCCTCCACAGCCGCCTGTGGCAATGATTCCACAGATTCACCACCCTCTGGCTAAAGAAATTCCTCCTCATCTCTGTTCTAAAGGGCCGTCTCTGTATTCTGAAGCTGCACCCGGGAGGCAGCGATCCGCGTGAGGCAGCTCATCCGTCTGCTGAGTTTTAATCTCCCCTTGCAGTTCCAATTACCAAATGGCTTCCAAACTTTCTGAAACTTAGAAAAGGAGAGGCTGCCCTGACCACAGACCTTTATAATGAACAGGGAATAACGTCCTCCTCAGACAGGTGTGTGACTTCCTGCATTGTCACTCTGTGCTGTCGCAAACTTTATCTGCACGCTTCTGGTTTCTGAATGCGTGCTGGATTTGGATTGCAGGACTGGAGGAATGTGGTGGAGTGTGCCTGTGTCCCACCATTGCTGTGCTCCCTCCTCCCCAGGCTTCCAGATGCCCTCACTGCGACCGACACTTGCCCGAAACCTCAGAAACCCAAGGAGAAAGCTAAATGAATGAGAACTCTATGCTGGTAAACCGGATGCCCAGAGTGTGCATAAGGCACCCTTCACAATGGTCTTTCGGCAATCAGAGGGAGATTATGTCCTGATAAACCTGTGGTAATTACATCATTGAACCCTTAATCCTCAGTCATCAAAGGGAAACAACTGGCTGGCAATTAACATTTCCACAGGAGCAATTGCCAACAGAGAAACCTGCTCAAAGTTAACCCTTGGGTCGCTTGCAGAGTTACAGGAGCAGCAAATTGTTCGGGCAGAGGAAGAGGCCATCTGATCCGCCATCCCATAACCTCTGCTCTCTCCCTGGAGACGACTACATTATTCAAGATTCCACATCATTTAATGTCATTTCCAGTACAGAAATATAAAGGAGAACAAAATAATTATTACTCCTGATCCGATGCACTACTAAAAAAATCCTGTAAAAGCTAAATAACACAATAATAATAAAAAAGCACGATAAATATAAATACATACAATAGCTTATATACATAGATTGATCGTATGTGACACTAGACTGTACGTAAGGTGACTGACAGGAAATAATAAAGTCGTGGTGGGTTTAGTGGCAGGAGTCTTAGCAGTGTGGAGGAACAGAGGGATTTTGGGGTCCATGACCATAGATCCCTGAAAGTTGCCACACAAGTAGCAGGACGATTGAGGAGACATATGGTATGTTAGCCTTCATTAAAGATCAAAGTTCAAGCTAAATTTTATATCAAAGTACATGTTTGTCAGCAATATACAACCTTGAGATTCATTTTCATGTGGGCATACTCAATAAATCTATAGAATAATAACCATAACTGAATCAATGAAAGACCATCCAACTGGGGTGGTCAAATAGAGTGCAGAAGACAACAAACCATGCAAACACAAAAAGAAGAAACAATAATAAATAGATAGATAGATAAATAAATAAACAAATAAACAATAAATATACTGAACATGCAATGAAGGGTCCTTGAAAGAGAATACTTCCATTGTGGGAACATTTCAGTGATGGGGCAAGTGAAGTCGAGTGAAGTTATTCCCATTTGGTTCAAAAGCCTGATGGTTAAGTGGTAGTAACTGTTCCTGAACCTGGTGGTGTGAGTCCTGAGCCTCTTTTTTTTTCAGGGACTGAGCTTAACAGCCGGTATTTAATGTTAGACCATAAGATTATTGGATATGGGAGCAGAATTAGGCATTTGGCTCTTTGAGTCTGTACTGTTGTTCCATCATGGCTAATTTATTACCCTCTCAACCATATTCTCCTGCCAGCTCTATAAAACTCTGGTTAGACCACACTTGGAATATTGTGTTTAGTTCAGGTCACCTCATTATAGGAAGGACGTGGAAGCTTTATAGAGGGTGCAGAAGAGACTTACCAGGATGCTGCCTGAGCTATATAGCATGCCTTATGAAGATAGATTGAATGAACTCTTTACTCCTTGGAGTGAAAGAGAATGAGAAGTGACTTGATAGAGGTGTACAAGCTGATAAGAGGTATGGATAGAATGGATCACCAGAGACGTTTTCCCAGGGTGGAAAGGATGGAAATGGCTAATAAAATAGGGGCATAATTTTAAGGTCATCCGAGGAAAGTAAAGAGGGATTTCAGAGGTAAGTTCTTTACACAGGGAGTGGTGGGTGCATGAAATGATGATGGTAGAGGCAGATATATTAGAGACATTTAAGAAGCTCTTAGATAGGCACATGGGTGCTTGGAAAAAGGAAGACTACGTAGGAGCGAAGTGTTAGGTTAATCTTACAGCTGGTTAAAAGGTCAGCACAACATATGCTGTACTGATCTGTTTCTATGTCTTGCAAGTCTGTTCAGTTCCCTTCCAAAGGCTCTGGTTGGTTATATTTCCACTGCCCTTCAGGCCTTGAGTTTCAGACCATCTCATGCTAAAAGAAGGAATTTCTTTGGCTGGAGTGTGGTGAATCTGTGGAATTCATTGCCAGAGATGGCTGTGGGGACAGTCATTGGGTATATGTAAAGCAGAGAGTGATAGGTTTGTGATTAGTACGGACATCAAAGGTTACAGGGAGAAGCCAGGAAAATAAGGGTGAGAGAGAAAATAAAGAGACAGAATAAAAACATATCCCTCTAGCACAAGGGTTTACAACCTTCCTTATGCCATAGACCCCTACCATTAACCACGGGGTCTGTGGACCCCAGGTTAGAAACCCCTGCTGTCATGTCCTTTACCCAAAATGTGAAATCTTTGTTCCTTGGGAACCCTTCTCTGTCTCACTGTCTGTAAGGGATTTGTGTGTTCTACCTGTGACCATTGGGTTCTCCTACAAGTGCTCCAGTCACCTCCCACATTCCAAAGTCATACTGGCTAGCCTTCCTAAGTTGTGGGCATGCCATATTGGCCAGAAGCATGGTGCCACTTATGGGCTGTGTTGGTTGTTGATGCAAACAGCACATTTCACTATCAGTTTCTCCCTTGGTGCTGTCGGAGGATAGTACCGAAGTTCTGGCTCTGTGGTTTGTGGAACAGACTGTAGCTTGATTGGACTCTTTTGATTCTGTGTTTTTATATTCTGCCTTTTCGCTCATTCACGTGTGGCAAGAGGGTTGATGTTCTCGTTGCCATTTGCGCAATTTGTTTGTTTGCACGCGGGATGGGTTGCTGGGTGGCGTAGCTCAGTAGGCCAGAAGGCCCTACTCCACACTGTATCGCTAAATGAAATAAAATAAAATAAACAAGATGGAGAGTCCAGGTTATTACAGAAAAGACATTAACAAAGACAGAAGGTTGACTGACTGGCAGAAGGCAAAGAGAGTGCCTTTTCTGGTTGGTTGCTGGTGACTAGTAGTATGCCACAGGGGTTGGTGTTGGGGCCGCTGCTGTTCATGCGATACAGTATGTCAATGATGGCTTTGTGACACACACACACGCGCACGCATGCACACACCTACTCACATACCACATACATATAAACATGCACTCATGCACACACTTAGAAACACACACACACACATATACCTGCATGTATAAACATGCACACACCACGTGAATGGTCACACCCCTTACAGATGCCATATAGACTGCTGTAAAAAGGCAAGCAAACTGTTTACAATCAATTGAGAGTCACTCCATTTCTTTTGCTAATAAGGCGCATTTGTCCTATATTGTTCTTAGTGACTGACAACCCTATCAGATAGCTGTGTCAGCTTTTTTTTATCTTTCTGTCTTTACTTGCAAATCCTCATGGATTTATTGCAGATGTTCCAAGCCCAGTTAAAATAAGCTTACAAGCCAAGGTTCTCGTCAATCCTGGGCTAGAATACTGAGTGACCCCAGTGGGAAATTAACCGGACAAAGGGGGCAGTGGGGTGGGAAATGAAAGGAAAGCTTCAGTCTTTCATGAGCCAAGGAGATGCGGGCCAACGTTCAGCAACGATGTTGGTGAACACTCACACTCACACCAAAATGATATTTATTTTCCCTTGTTTGCGATATATATTGTCCACTTGGAAGTGAAAGTAAAAAGAAATTTAAGATGGAGCTGATAAGTGGCGACTCTTTGCGTGCAGCTCTGATGAGAATCATTAAATTTTCCCATTTAGGACTACGACAACTGAAATCCAGTCTCAGCCATGGGTACCTCACTATTTTGTTTTGGCTTTGTTTCATTTATTTTATATATATATTGACTGCAATTTACAGTCTTTAATTGTTATGCATTGCACTGTACTGCTGCCGCAAAACAACAAATTTCACAGCCATATGCCAGTGATATTAAACCCATGATTCTGAATGTAGGAGGTATGACCGGCAGGTTTGTGCTTTCTGTGGTGCATTGGTAAAAGCTGATCAAGCTGGAATGTTGTCTGGTACAGTTGTATTATTGCTGTATCCAGTGCAGCTCAGCCATTCTGTGATCTGACACGGAGTGAATTGAATTAGGTGGAAACTGGTGGCAGAGATAGCGCGGATTTCAGGCGGGAGCTGGGATGGATAACTTGGCCTCCACGGTTCTCTGCGGCAACAAATTCCACAGAATCACCATCCCCTAGATGAAGAAATTCCTCCTCATCTCTCTTCTAAAGGGGGGTCCTTTAATTCTGAGCCTGTGCCTTTGGATCCTAGACTCCCCTGTTGATGAAAATACCCTCTTCATGTCCACTCTACCCAGACTTTTCAATATTTGTGTGAGGGGGAAAGGGTAAAGATTTAAAAGGGACCAGGGGAGCGGCTTGATCACACAGAGTGTGGTGGGGCTATGGAACGAGATGCCAGAGGAGGTGGTAGAAAAGGGTATAATTGCAATGTCTAAAAGTCATTTGGACAGGAATGTGGATACACGCAAGCAAGCTTAGGCACCATGGTTGAGATGGGCCAAAGGGCCTGTTTCTGTCCTGATAACTGTAGTAAGTGAGAAGAAGTGGTGATGGATCACAGTATTCCTCTGGACCCTCAAAGGGAACATTTATGCAATTTTGTAAATAATGTAATCTGGTTACCATCTGCCTAGCCCCAATCCTAAGGAAACAATTGCCATGACAACCTCAAATGAATTCCAACATTTGGGTTAAACACAGGTTGTATGGAGTATGCTTGACTCCACACCAGAATCATCCTAGAGTGTGATTGGCCAGGGCAGCACAGGAGAGGTGTTGTGGGGTCAGTCTGTAATCAAATTGGACTTCCATTTGTACCAAGTCATTTTGAAGGTTGTTTGCACAATGAATTATATTGCACAAAGGCTTTTGGCTGCAAAATGTCATCCCTCTCTGTCTGGGAATAGTTTATCAGAGAGAATGTTGGAATATCACAGGCACATTTTGTATTTGCAGCAAAGTTTCCTCTCTTGTCGGAGCGTGGTGGAAAATCTTTGCTATTACTTAATTGAATCGCACTCTTCTATTCAGAGAGAGGAAAAACATGTGCAGATAAAATCTGTGGCATTGGAGACTGTGCATGTTAATCACCTTGACACGTCAGGTATAGAAAACAGTGCTGAGAGGAAGCCTCCACCTCTTCACGTTATAATTAGACCGGCTGACTTGAATGCTTTGAAGTGTTGGGGTCCGAGCCAAGGGATTACTGAAAGTTATTAAATTGGATGTAGAATCAGTGCAAAATAAAAACAGGTGCACTAACAATGGGGGGAGAAATGGAACATTAAAGGCTGAAGTCTTCCAGTTACAAGGGGACATTGTGAAATTCATTACATTGGAAAGGCGCAAATAATATGAGCAACCGTGTACCATAAGTCGCAAGCACGCAGCTTTTAATCAGTCGCTCTTTCGCCTTCTAATCATCGCGCAGCACAAATATTCATTTGAATCTTCTCAATTGTCTCAGGATTTCCTTCACTATTTTGTTCCTTTTATGATATGGCTTTCAATGTGTGAAATAGTGTCTCTAAGCACATAGAGCATTACAGAACAGTAGGTGCCCTTCGGCCCACATTGTTGGGCCGACCTTGTGTTGACCCTCTCTGAGACTTTGATCTTCCCTATGTCTACACACTCTGTTAACCCTTCATGCCTCTGAAGTTAGTCTTCCTAAGTTCCATTGCTGGTCTATTGACAACCATTCTTTCAATTGTCTTGGGCTGGTGCTTCCGCCCTGGGGTCCATGGACCCATCAGTAAATGGCAGGGGTCCATGGCATTAAAATGGTTGGTAACCCCTGGTCTTGGGCAGCAGACTCCGTGAGTCTCTTCATAAATCTGTAACAAAAATCCAAGTACCTCGTTAATGTCCTTCAGAGGAAGAAATATACTGTCCTTTGGAGTGGTGGATCCTGGTGTTTCAATCCAAAGTTCTTTGAAAAGTCAAGAACAAGGCACAAAATGTGTTGCTTCATGATCTTTTTATTAAAAGTTGATAGAACAAAAGAGAAATTGAAACAGAAAGTGATGGGGGGGGGGTCAATTCAAATCTGTAGATAAGAGACAACCAGTTAGAAAGTACTCATTCGAATACTGCAGTACCAAGTTAACCAGTGAAAAAGCACTTAGTAACTTACTGCAGAACAAAGAATTTCCAGAGCTTTCCAGAATTATATTTTGTATAGTCACTAGAGGCATATTAAACGGTATGTGCGTAGTACTTGAGGTCTTCCACTGAAATGTTATATAGGGGACTTTAACCATGAAAATATTGTTGGTGCCAGATGGGGCGGTTTAAGTATCTCAGAAACTGCTGATCTGGGATTTTAATGCACAACAGTCTCTAGAATTTATAGAGAAAGGTGCAAAAAACAAAGAAAAAAATCTAACGAGCATCAGTTCTGTGGGCAAGAATGCCTTGTGAATGAGAGAGTTCAGAGGGGAATGGCCAGACTAGTTCAAACTGACAAGAAGGTGACAATAACTCAAATAACCACGTTACAACAGTGGTATGCAGAAGAGAATCTCTGAAAGCATAACCCATTGAATCTTGAAGTGGATGGGCTACTGCAGCAGAAGACCACAAATACACACTCAGTGGCCACTTTATGAGGTACAGGAGTCACGTTTAAAGTGGCCACTTAGTGTAAATGCAAGTTTTCTGATGAGACGCTGGTATGGTTTTCCTTAGAAGATTCAGTGAAGTTTTAATGGAAACATTCGAGATTACGGAACATTTTGATCAAGTAAGGAGATATCCCTCCCGCTGGTTAAGAGTAGCCAGATTTTAAATAATTAACAAAAGAACTAAAAGGGGAAGGTAATTACTTTTAATGCAGAACTTGTTGAGAGACAGAATGTGCTTTCTGAAGAGGCAGTGGTTATAGGTTCAACTAGAGCTATTTAAAAAAGACAAGTACTAAATATCTAAATCTAAATAAATTGGTAGCACAATCACATAGTGGTTAGCACATTGCTTTACAGTACCAGTTACGATCGCTGATCAGGGTTCAATTCCGACCATTGTCTGTAAGGAATTTGTATGTTCTCCCTGTCACTAAGTGGGGTTTTTCCAGATGCCCCCACTTTCCAAAAACTTACAGTTAGGGTCAGGATAAGTGAGTTGTGGCCACACTATGACGGTGCCAGGAGCATGTCGGCACTTGTGGGCTGCCAACGCAATCCTTGCAGGTTTGCTTTGATACATACAATGCATTCTCCTGTATTGTAAACACAAAATAATTTGCGGATGCTGTGATCAAAGCAACACCTTCAGTACACTGGATGAACTCAGCAGGTGGGGCAGCATCAGTTAGAAACGATGAATCAACGTTTCGGGCCGGAACCCTTCATCAGGACTGAGGAAGGGTTCCGGCCCGAAACGTTGACTCATCGTTTCTAAGTGATGCTGCCCCACCTGCTGAGTTCATCCAGCCTACTGAAAGTGTTGGATTCTTCTGTATGTCTTGATGTACACATGTGATAAGTAAAACTAATCTTTATCTTGAAATAATTAGTCCCACCACACTCCCCCCTCTGTCCCAAAAAACTTTGCAGGTGAGATTAATTATTATCCTTTCAAAGGCTAGCGCAAGCTGTACTCACCCTTAGCAAAGATATAAATAAGGTTAAAAGAGTACAGAGAAAAATTACAAGGATATTGTCGGCTCTGGAAGACCTGTGTTATAGGAGAGATTGAATAGTTTGGGACTTTATTCTTTGAAACATAGAAGTTTGAGGGGAGATTTGATAGAGGTATACAAAATTATGAGGGGTATAGGTAAAGTGAATGCAAGCAGGATTTTCCATTACAACCAGAGGTCATGGGTTAAGGGTGAAAGGTCAAAAGTTTAAGGGGAACATGAGGAGAAACTCCTTCATCAGGGCCATGAGAGTGTGGAACGAGCTCTCAGTGTAATTGGTGCACGCAAGTTTGATTTTAACATTTAAGGGTAGTTTGGGTAGGTACATTGATAGTAGCGATATGGAGGGCTGCAGTCCAGGTGCAGGTCGATGGCAGTAGGCACTTTAAACAGTTCCACATGGACTACATAGGCCAAAGGTCCTGCTTCTGTGGTGTACTTTTCTCTGACTCTCAGACTTTATGACAAGCATAGAAGCCGAATGGCCTTCAGTTTCTATACGATGTCTTATCGGTACTGGTGTGGTTAAATATCTGTGCCTCATTGAAAAAAAACAGATGGTGATAAATTTTGATTATCTTTGAAGATGAGTAATCCAGCAATTACCTCTCATTTTGCAGCAACTATTCCTGTGCAGTTTGGAAGCAGGGTCAAACACCATCAGCGTCGAGCAGCTCCTGGTGGAGCTGAAGGCCGGCAGAATCAGCAACGTGCATGAAGAGAAAGTCCGACAGGAGCTCCAACACACCAGGGAGCTGGATCTCTTGGATTTCCTCACCTACCTCCCACTTTTTGTCCTGATCCATAACTCGGTTGTCTCGAATCCTCTGGACAACACTCCAACACTCTGAATCTAGAGTCTGAGGTTTGGGCTACAAAGGAAGACACTGATCACAAGTGATGAGGGAAGGAATTACTGTGGTATTTAGACAGGATATCTTGGTGGGCCGGGTGGCAGGGTAGAGATCTGTCTCTATCAAAGTAGGTGTAAGGCTCTCCTTCCCTCTGCTAGCCTGTAGATCACCCTTGAGCAAGATGTAGGCTCTGATTAGCACCGTCCCCCACCACTGATCAGAGTCACCTGAAGCCATGGGAGAATGTGGTGCATGAAACATAGAAAATCTACACCACATTACAGGCCCTTTGACCCACAATGTTGTGCCAACCATGGTTGTATGAGCAGCTGGTGTGTCTCAGAAGTTCTGGTTATCCAACCACTGATGCCAGGCAGACAATCTTGGAGGAGTATTGATCAGAATCAGTCTTAATATCACCGGCACATGTTGTAAAATTTGTTAACTTTATAGCAGCGGTAAAATAAAATACATGATAAATACCTATTGAGAAAAAAACTGAGTTACATTATCTATATGTTTATTAAATAGTTAGGTTAAAATAGTGCGGGAAAAAGTAGTGAGGAAGTGTTCATGGGTTCAACATCCATTTAGAAATCAGATGGCAGAGGGGGAAAAGCTGTTGCTGAATCGCTGTGTGTGTGCCTTCAGGCTGCTGTACCTCCTACCCAACAGTAACAATGATAGATAGATATATGGACAGGAAAGGAATGGAGGGTTATGGGCTGAGTACAGGTCAGTGGGACTAGGTGAGAGTAAGAGTACAGCATGGACTAGAAGGGCCGAGATGGCCTGTTTACGTGCTGTAATGGTTATATGTGAAAAGGGCATGTCCTGGGTGGTGGGGATCCCGAATGATGGATGCTGCCTTCTTAAGGCACCACTCCTTGAAGATGTCTTGGATACTACGGAGCATAGTTCTCATGATGCAGCTGACGAATTTTACCATTTTCTGCAATTTACTTAGATCTTGGGCAGTAGCGCGCCCCCCCCCCCCCATCCCACCCATGCCAGACTGCGATGCAGCCAGTCAGAATACTCTCCATGGTACATTTGGAGAAGATTTCAAGCGTTTCAGTTGACAAACCAAATCTTCTCCAACACCTAATGAAACTTAGCCACTGTCTTGCCTTCCTTGTAGCTGCAACAGTATGCTGTGACCAGGTTAGGTCTTCAGGTTGGGATAATGACAAGGGTCACCCATCTTGTAAAGACACTGCTCAGGAGAAGTGCTCAGACACTGCTCTGTAGAAAAGTTCGCCAAGAATTTGCCAAAGGCCATGATCACCTACATCATACAACATGGCACATAATAATGATGATGATGCTGATGATGGTCTTGGTGGGGGTGGAATCAGCCAATGAGGCTGTAAGGGTACAACTAACAGAGATCAATTTGATGGCTGCTAAGTTTATTAATCTGATAGAGTTAAGTTTGATTCATCCTTGTTATGTGCTAAAATATGCAACACAAAATGGAAGTTTGTAAGACAAAATGGTGTTAGTTTGGGATGTGGGGAAGTTTTGTGAAAGTACGACGGGACCAGTCCACAGTCATGTTTTGAAACTTAGAGTCAGTGGTAGCCTGCAGACTTGAGAATACTTCATGGTGAAAGACATGTTTGTCTGGGAAGAGGAAGATGATTTTGCAGGTGCAGATACTGCCTTCTGCTGTCCCATGGGATAGTAAGGGGGCAAATCATTTTGAAGTGTATAAAATTTCTTGGTGAAGATTGGAATCTTACCTCAGTCTGAATCACTAGGGTAGAGAAAGAAGGCTGTGTGAACGGTTGGACATCTGTGATTCTCTCCGTCATTGTACAGATTAATAAATATTATTTTGTTTCCTTATCTACTTTCTAAGTATTCTTCCTTCATTTTGTGCCTTTTATTTTTTATATAATTCTAATAAAGTGCTTTCTTTTATAACCTTTAATACATGTACAGTGCCTCCATTGTTTGCAAATACCTCTTGCTGCTGAAACAGAAAAGAACAAGGAGCAAATTTTAAAATCTTTTCATTGCAATGAGGTTATACTACAGCCTTCCCAATGATCAGCAGGAATTGGAAGAAAAGGTATGTGGGCAAATTGCAGAGGGGTGTTCAAATAGGATAGTAGTAGAGGTGGTATTTTCACTTTCCCAATACCGATTGGAATTTCCTTCGTGTAACAAGCTTAGATGGGGTGGAGTTTGTAAATTGTATCTGAGGGTTTTTTTCAGACTGTGTGTAGAGTTCTACCAGGGAACGGGCAGTACAAGCTCATTTTCAGAAATGAAGATGGAAAAGAGACAGAAATGTCTGTTGAACAAATCTTTGGAAACAATGACCATAATTGGAAGAGCCAATTTCAATAGTATAAGACAGGGTCTGGCAAAGATAGATCACTTAGCATAAGTGTGATGGGCTGAAGGGTCTGTTTATGGGCTATATAACTCCAACTCAATGGGAGTAGCTGCTAGAGAGGAAAACAGAACTAGATAAGTGGGAGGTGTTTAAAGGCAAGATAGCGAGTGATATCAAGAGGCAAATGCAAATGATGCATTTCACTGCAGACACAAGGAAATCTGCAGATGCTGGAAATTCAAGCAACACATAAAAAATGCTGGTGAACACAGCAGGCCAGGCAGCATCTATTGGAAGAGGTACAGTCGACGTTTACAATCTCTTCCTTCAGTTAGCCCTGACGAAGGGTCCCAGCCTGAAACGTCAACTGTATCTCTTCCTATAGATGCTGCCTGGCCTGCTGCGTTCCAGATGCATTTCACTGTATGTTTTATTGTACATGTGATAAATAAATGAATCTGAATCTGTTCTGAGTCAGCATGTCTCTGTAAGTGGAATAAGCAAAGATGGAAGATTGGGGAACCTAAAGAAAGGATATTGATGATTTGATCTTGGCAAGCAAGATTAAGGTGAAACCCAAAATCCTTTATAGATTACACTTACTGGCCACTTTATTATGTATAGGAGTGGAACCTGGTGTGGTCTTCTGCTGTGCCCATCCATTTCAAGGTTTGATGTGTTGTGCATTTATAAATGCTCTTCTGCACACTGCTGTTGTAATGCATTGTTATTTGAGATACTGGCATCTTGCTGTCAGCTTCAAACCAGTATGGCCATTCTCCTCTGAACTCTCTCATCAATAAGGCATTTTCTGCCACAGAACTGCTGCTCAGTGGATTCTTGTTGTTTTTCATGCCATTCTCTATAAACCTTAGAGACTATTGTGCTTGAAAATCCCAGGAGAGAAGCCAGGAGCGAGTGTTGCATTCCAGGTGCTGGGGCCCAGGTTGACTCAGAGCAGCTGCAGAAGGTTCCCCAGAGGGAGGGTGAGCAGCCAGAGGTTGTTGTGCACCTTGACACCAATGATGTAGGTAGAAAGGGGGAGGAGGTCCTACAGGGAATCAGGGAAAAAAGCTGAAAAACAGGACCTCCAAGGTAGTCATCTCTGGATTACTTCCTGTGCCACATGCTGGTCAGGGCAGCATCAAGATGATTTAGCAGATGAATGAGTGGCTGAGGAAGTGGTGCACGGACAGTGTTTCAGATCTCTGGATCATTGAGATCTCTTCTGGGGAAGATATAACCAGTGCAAAAAGGATGAGTTACACCTGAACCCGAGGACAACCTATATCTTTGCGGGCAGGTTTGCTAGAGCAGTTGGTGAGGGTTTAAACTAAGTTGGGAGGGGGTGGGAACTGGAGTGATAGGGCTGAAGATGTGGCGGTTGATACACAAGTTGCTGCGGTGTGTAGTGAGACCATGAGGAACGACAGGAAGATGACATAATTGCAGTCAGTGGGATGAGGTGAACTGTAATGTGGGGACAAAATCAAAAAAGGTGATGAATACAGGACTGAAGGTGTCATATTTGAATGCATGCAGTATATGGAATAAGGTAGATAATCTTGTAGCAGTTAGAGAGTGGCAGATATGATGTTATGGGCATCACTGAGACGAGGCTGAATTTAAATCTAATCCTTAAAAAGAGTTGACATAGGATTAGAAGATGTAGAATCCTTGTTGGCAGAGTTAAGAGATTGTAGGGTAAAAAGACCCTGATTGGATTTATATGCAGGCCTCCAAACAATAACCAGGATGTGGGATATATAAACTTCAACGGGAAAGAGAAAAGACATGTAAAAAAGGCAATGTTATGAAAGTCATGGGGGACTTCAATATGCAGGTAGACATTGGGAAAATCAGGATGACGTTGGATCCCAAGAGATGGAATTTGCTGAATGCGTATGAGATGGCTTTTTAGATTTGAGAGGGAGAAGATAAAGTCATATGTATCAGTACCAGTGGAGTAAAGGGAATTACAGAGGCATGAGAGAGGTACTGGCCAGTTGATTGGAAGGGAACACTAGCACAATGTCAGAACACCAATGGCTAGAGTTCCTGGGGGAAATTCGGAAGGTGCAGTAGAGATACATCCCAAAGGTGAAGAAATATTCCAAAGGGAGGATGAGGTAATTGTGGGTGACAAGGGAAATCAAAGACACCATAAAAGCAAAAGAGAGGGCATATAATATACCCAAAAAATATTGAAAAGTTAAGTATTGGGAATCTTTTAAAAACCAGCAGAATTCATCAAAAAAACCATAAGGTGAAAAAAAATAAAATATGAATGTAAGTTAGCCAAAGATATAAAAAAAGGATACTAAAACCTTTTACAGATATTAAAAAAGTAAAATAGAGGCAAGAGTGGATAAATGATGCTGGAAAGGTAGTCATGTTCATTTGTTATGTGCCATGTCTTATGACATGGATGATCATGGTCTTTCCATGACCATGATTGTTCTAGGCATTTTTTCTACAGAAGTGGTTTGCCATTGCCTTCTTCTGGGCAGTGTCTTTACAAGACAGGTGATCCCAGCCATTATCAATACTCTTCAGAGATTGCTTGCCTGGCATCAGTGGTCACATAACCAGGACCCCTGATATGTACCAACTGCTCATACGACCATCCACCACCTGAGATAGTAATGGGGGACAATGAAATAGTGGACGAACTTAATAAATGTCTTGTATCAGTCTTTACTGTGGAAGACAGTAGCAGCATGCCAGAAATTCAAGAGTGTCAGGGAGCAAAACTGAGTGTTGTTGCTTTTACTTAGGAGAAAGTGCTTGAAAAGCTGAAGGGTCTGAAAATAGATGTCACTCAGCCCAGATGGGCTATACATGGGAATCTGCGAAATTTGTTGCTACGGATGGCTGTGGAGGCCAAGTCTTTGTATATATTTAAAGCAGAGGTAGATAGGTTCCTGGTTAATCAGGACATCAGAGGTTATATGGAGAAGGCAGGAGAATGGGATTGAGAGGGATAACCAGTTGGCCATGATGGAATGGCAGAGCACACTGGATGAGACAACTGGCCTCATTCTGTCCTTGTGTCTTATGGTCATATGGAGATCAGCAGTTTCAGAGATACACAAACCACCCCATCTGACACCAACAATCATTCTACGGTCACATTTCTTCCCCATGCAGAGGAGATTTACAAGGATGTTGCCTGGATTGGGGGGCATGCCTTATGAGAATAGGTTGAGTGAACTCGGCCTTTTCTCCTTGGAGCGATGGAGGATGAGAGGTGACCTGATAGAGGTGCATAAGATGATGAGAGGCATTGATTGTGTGGATAATCAGAGGCTTTTTCCCCAGGGCTGAAATGGCTAACACGAGAGGGCAGTTCTAAGGAGCTTGGAAGTAGGTACAGTGGAGGTGTCCGCGGTAAGTTTTTTACAGAGAGTGGTGAGTGCGTGGAATAGGCTACCGGCAATCATGGTGGAGGCGGATACAATAAGGTGTTTTAAGAGACTCCTGGATAGGTACATGGAGCTTAGAAAAATGTTACCTCTAATCTTTAGTAGTCAGTGTGTGCAAAAATCTTATGTTGTGCAAATTTTTTTCCTGTGACAAAAGTATATGTGCACTGAATGCACACATGGCACAGTTTATGTAGGTTTACAAAATATTTGACATAAAACTGCACACAATAACAACAGAATAACATACATATTTAAGTCACTAATTAACAGAAACATTTAGCTAAAAGATTATTTTCAATAAGTATAATTATTAATTGCTGTATTATTTTAGGTAACTAACCTTTTGTGTGCACATTAATTTCCTTTGTGCGCTGGTTGAAAAATGTGTGTGTGCGTGCACACACGCACAGATTAGAGGGAACATAGGCTATGGGTAACCCTAGCTAATTTCTAAAGTAATGACATCTTTGGCTCAGCTTTGTGGGCTGAAGAGCCTGTGTTGTACTGTAGGTTTTCTATGTTTCTATGTAAAACTGAACTTCTTAACCATGTCTGCATATTTTTATTCATTGAGTTGCTGCCACATGATTGATTGATTAGATATTTGCATTCATGAGCAGGTGGACAGCTTTACCTAATAAGGCGGCCACTGAGTGTATATTAGAAGCAAGAGATTGGGTCGGGATGAGTAGACCCTCTAGCGACCAACGGGGAATCGATATATGGAGCCGGGTGGTGCGTGTGAATATTGTCTTAAATGAATACATCTCATTGATATCCACCAGGGCAAAGGAAGGGGAGGATGGCGAGTTAGCAGAGGGGCACACTAGTTTTCTGGAATATGCTTGGATCATGAAGGGGAAGTGTTAAGGACATAGGCACACATTAAGGTGGATACATCCGCTGGGCTTGACTTGATCAATCAGTATAGTATAGGAAGGAATGGGAAAGGGCGAAATGTAAAGGGGTATGTTTTCCCACAGAGGATCAAAGTAAATTTCATATCAAAGTATTATACCAGTGGTCACCATACACAGTACTATGCAAACGTCTTAGGCTTGTGTAAAAAAATGCCTGTAAATTAAGATGCTTTCAAAAATAATGAAATGAAAACTTCCCAGAAGCTGAAGATTTTCTATCAGAGAATTTACTATATAGAGCTGTAAACAGTAAAAAAAAGAGCTGTACACACAAAATGCTGGAGGAACTCAACGGGTCAGGCAGCATTTATGGAAGTGAATAAGCAGTGGACATTTCGGGCTGAGACCCTTCTTCGGAGCTGAGAAGGAAGAGTAGTAAGGTGGTGGGGAGGAGTGGTGTAGGGGAAGGAGAATAGCTAAAAGTGATAGGCTGAGCCAGGTGGGTAGAAAAGATAAAGGACTGGAGAGGAAGGAACCTGATAAAAAAGATTGGACCGTAAGAGAAAGAAAAGAAGGAAGGGACCCAGAGGGCCTGTTACTGAGCTGTCTCTCTAAATAATAAAATAAAAATAAATAATTTCCTCCTTTTATTACCTCATTTGATGGCCCACCAACTATCTCTGTGTACCATATCCTTAGCAAATTTCTCCACTTAAATAATTAAACTGGGTCTTAAATTAAATAATGTCTCAGTTTATCATATAGCATGAATTATGCTGATCAAAATACTCACATACATTCTTCAGAACAGTATTGCTGAAATACTTGATAGTGCTCAGTGGGCTGTACTGTCCATGGTTCTGAATCTTTACATTGGCATAGAACATGGAGAATCTATACTGCAGATACTACAAGTGCAGAAACATCCATTTCTCTAACATTCGGTAATATCAACCCCTCCCCCTTCTCTCTTTTCCCATTCCCATTCTCACCCCTTCTTCTCACCTTTGGTCCCCCCCCCCCCCCCGCTTCCATGGCCCACTGTCTTTTCCTTTCAGATTCTTGCTTCTTCAGCCCATTACCCTCTCTAGCTTCTCACATCATCTCCCCTTCTCCCTCACCTGATCTCACCTATCACCTGCCAGCTTGCACTCTTTCCCCTGCCTCACCTTCTTATTCTTGTTTCTACCCCCTTCATTTCCAGTCCTGACAAAATGTCTTCGTCTGAAACATCAACAGTTTATTCATTGCCATAGAGGCTGCCTGACCTGCTGAGATCCCCCAGCGTTTTGTGTATATTGTTCCAAATTTCCAGCATCTACAGAATCTCTTATGTTTATACTGCAGTAGGTATGTTAGGTATCAGAATCAGGTTTATTGTCACCAGGATGTGACATGAAATTTGTTAACTTAGCAGCAGCGGTTCAATGCAGTACATAATCTAGCAGAAAGAGAAAAAAAAATAAATAAAATAAAACATAATAAATAAACAAGTAAATCAATTATGTATATTGAATAGATTATTTTAAAATGTGCAAAAACAGAAATACTGTATATTAAAAAAGTGAGGTAGTGTCCAAAACTTCAAAGTCCATTTTGGGATCGGATGGCAGAGGGGAAGAAGCTGTTCCTGAATCGCTGAGTGTGTACCTTCAGGCTTCTGTATCTCCTACCTGATGGTAACAGTGAGAAAAGTGCATGCCCTGGGTGCTGGAGGTTGGACGCTGCCTTTCTGAGACTCCGCTTCCTAAAGATGTTCTGGGTACTTTGTAGGCTAGTGCCCAAGATGGAGCTGACTAGATTTACAACCTTCTGCAGCTTCTTTCGGTCCTGTGCAGTAGCCCCTCCATACCAGACAGTGATGCAGCCTGTCAGAATGCTCTCCACCGTACAACTATAGAAGTTTTTGAGCGTATTTGTTGACATGCCAAATTGCTTCAAACTCCTAATAAAGTATAGCTGCTGTCTTGCCTTCTTTATGACTACATGAATATGTTGGGACCAGGTTAGATCCTCAGAGATCTTGACACCCAGGAGCTTGAAGCTGCTCACTCTCTCCACTTCTGATCCCTCTATGAGGATTGGGACGTGTTCCTTTGTCTTACTCTTCCTGAAGTCCACAATCAGCTCTTTCGTCTTACTGATGTTGAGTGCCAGGTTGTTGCTGTGGCACCATTCCACTAATTGTCTTGTCTCACTCCTGTACGCCCTCTCATCACCACCTGAGATTCTACCAACAATGGTTATATTGTCAGCAAATTTGTAGATGGTATTTGAGCTATGCCTAGCCACATAGTCATGTATATACAGAGAGTAGAGCAGTGGGCTAATCACACACCCCTGAGGTGCACCAGTGTTGATTGTCAGCGAAGAGGAGATATTATCACCAATCCGCACAGACTGTGGTCTTCCGGTTAGGAAGTCGAAGATCCAGTTACAGAGGGAGATACAAAGGCCCAGGTTCTGCAACTTCTCAATTAGGATTATGGGAATGATGGTATTAAATGCTGAGGTATAGTCGATGAACAGCATCCTGACATAGGTATTTGTGTTGTTCTGGTGGTCTGAAGCCGTGTGGAGAGCCATTGGGATTGCATCTGCCATTGACCTATTGTGACAACAGGCAAATTGCAATGGGTCCAGGTCCTTGCTGAAGCAGGAGTTCAGCCTAGTCATAACCAACCTCTCAAAGCATTTCGTCACTGTTGATGTGAGTGCTACTGGGCGATTCTCGTTAAGGCAGCCCACATTATTCTTCTTCGGCACTGGTATAATTGTTGCCTTTTTAAAGCAAGTGGGAACTTCTGCCCGTAGCGTGAGAAGTTGAAAATGTCCTTGAATACTCCCGCTAGTTGGTTGGCACAGATTTTCAGAGCCATACCAGGTACTCCAGTAGTATGTAACCAGTAGTTCAGTTTGTTAAACTCATCTACAAAAAGTAACGGACAAATATGTATCTCTTGTGGGTTAGCGGTGAGCAGTTTATCAGGTGTTCAGTGTTGTTCCCCCGGAGCCTTAGTTAGTACCCTATTGTTGTTTCTTTTTTACTTCTTCTTCTCCTTCCAGGGATGATTCTCTGGAACTTCTGTAGATCTAGGTTCTTACAGGATGAAGTTGCTAGCCACATGCCCAACCCGCCTCCTTTCGCAGCTGAGCTCAGGGCCACCCATGGTGGAATTCTTCTTTATTCTGCTACATATTAATCACTGACCAGGTCAGTGAGTCCTCCACAAGATCAGGAGGATCAGATGACCCTTCAAACAGGAGGCACAAGTGCCAATGGACCTCTAGCCATGCTGTAGAACTCTATGAGCTTCTCTTTGGGTACTGGACTTGGTTAAAAGAAACAACAACTTGGAACAGTGATTAAAATGAAAGGTTTCAAGAAGGCAATCTGGTAACATGGGCCGTTAAGCTACAGGTAAAAATTTAATGGAGACAAATCTGAGAAGGAATGTAAAATGAATGGGGTAGAAAAATGACGCAAAAATGAAGTTTTATGTTCTAAAATCTTCAAAGGTTTCCACATTTTTGCAAAGCATATAAATTTACTAATTTTACAAGGATGTTGCCAGGACTTGAGGACCTGCGTCAAAGAAAAAGGATTGAATAGGTTAGAAGTTTATTCCCTGGGGCATAGGAGAACGAGGGGAGATTTGACAGTGGTATTCAAAATTATGAGGGGTATATATAGTGTAAATACAGGCAAGGTTTTTTCCACTGCATTTGGGTGAGACTAGAACTGCAGGTCATAGATGAGGGTGAAAGGAGAAATATTTAAGGGAAACTTGAGGGGGAACTTCTTCACTGAGAGGGTTGTGAGAGTGTGGAACAAGCTGCCAGCAGAAGTGGTGGATGTGGGTTTGACTTCAATATTAAAGAGAAGTTTGGATAAATAAGTACATGGATGGGCGGGATATGGAGGGCTGTGGTGCGGGTGCAGGTCAATGGGACTAGGCAGAGTAATGGGTCAGCACGTACTAGATGAGCTGAAGGACCTGTTTCTGCGCTGTAGTGCTCTATGACTCCATGACTCTTTAATTCCAATAGCTGGTGATGCAAGGACACAGAATACAAAAGCCAGGAAATTCCACTACGCACTTATAAAGCGTAATTCAACCCCACCTAAGTATTGTGTTCAGTCTGAGATGCTTCAGCAAGGATGTAAACATCCTTGCTTTGTTGGCCAGGGTGGGGGGTGGGGGTTGCGGCAGAATGGTAGTAGTCATTTGGAAAGATAGAGGAAGGCTTATTCCGTGAGGGGAGAAGGTCAAGAGGAGATTTAACAGTGATAATTAAGAATCACAGTTTTTCATAAAAGTGAAGTGGTAAAGATCAAGTCAAAGTCAAAGTAAATTTATTATCAAAGTACATATATGTCAGCATTGCTACCTTGAGAGTCATTTTCTTGTGGGCATTCAGAGGAAAATAAAAAAAAATACAACAGAATTTATGAAAAATGCTACATAACTAAGGGACTGTTTGGGCTTAAAACTTATTTAATCATTCAGGGACAAATTATAAATCAAAACAAGTATCCAAAATAGGTTGGAGACCAAAGGTGAATGAGCAGCCCCAGAATGGACATGACAAGCCCCTCCAAGGACACCCCATATAACATACAGTATGTCAGCAATAATAAACTTGATTTTGATCATAAATCTGATCCTGCTTCATTTCTGGGAACAAGGGAACCTTTCCTTACCTTTAAGATTTGTGAAGTTCATTTCTCTTCTTTGGGTTCATTCTGAAGAGAACTGGGCTATGCACATTGATACCAGCAGGGAGTATCCAAACAAGCTACACCACTGCAGGGTATGGAAACTGCACTGCGGTGGACGGGAAGGCTCCTCAATGGGTCGTCAGAGCTGCTCAACCCATCATCAGCACCAGCCTACCCAGCATCAAGGACATCTATTCAGAAAGGTGACGGAGAAGGGCCAGTAACATCATGAAGGAACCCAGCCACCCTGCTCATGGACTGTTATCCCCCTCCATTCAGGGAGGAGGCTATGTAGCATCTATTTGAGGACCACCAGACTCAAAAACAGCTCTTTTCTTCAATCAGTAACACCTTCACCCACTAACCCACCCGCCCCAATGCCCCCCATCACCAATACTTTATCATTTCCTGTCAGTCATCTTATGCCTAGCGTCACTTTATGGACATAAAATCAATCTATGTTTTCAGCTATCTTACGTATTCATATTCATTGTGCTTTTTATCTTATTGTGTTATTTCTTGTGCTGCATTGGATTGGGGTAACAATTATTTCATTCTCCCTTACACTTGTATACTGGAAATGACATCAAACAATCTTGAAAAGGGAGACTGTGTGTATTGGCGGTGGAAGGAACAATAATATTCTGGGCCAGGACCACACACAGTTAGTATGCTTCCAACGCAGTTGGAAATGTTCTCAAAGCAGCTGTGTTCACTTTGTCTGCACTGTTAGCTGTCGTAGCAGAGCATTGATATAAACTGCTAGCCTACATTCTGCTGGGATATTGTCAGCTGCCAGGGAGAAGGCATACTGCAGCTACACCCAAAGACATAGCATTGGAAGGGACCTTAGGTAAACTGCCAAAAGAGAGCCTGAAGTTGTCCTTCTCTTTCACCATCCCAAATACAGCTTTTTACATCCTTGATGAGCTTGAAGTTTTATTTTATACAGCACGGAATAGGCCTTCGAGCCACGCTGCCCAGCCAACCCGACAACCCCAATTTAACCCTCACCCAATCACGAGATAATTTACAGTCAATCTTCCCTCTAAGGTGTGTGCAAGTACACGCGCACACGTCTTTTGCTACTAGCACGCAAAGGAATTTAAGCTGCATGCAAAAGTTCGTCACCCTCTAGCTCGTCGGCATGTTGAGTATATTTCACAATTGTACATAATCACATTTCCTTTTCCAGTTTCTGATGCAGACGGTGTTGACAATGTGGAGTTTGCAATGCTTTGTCTGCAGATTTTAGGACTGGCTTATTTATACTGTTTTTACCAAAGAAGTTATTGTTTCACTATGTCAAATTCCGAAAAACTAAGGGCATAAGGTGCAAAAGAACTGCTCATTCTATAAAGTGGAGTGACTTAATGAAACAGTACAAATTGCTACAACAAAAGCTCATGAGGTCAGGAATGTACAGCTATGAAAAATATTTATGCACAGTCCAGAAACTGGCGGTACCGGCTTGTATTGTTGTGATGCAAAAGTTGCTGGATAATTTGCAAGTAGGAAGAAGTGGAGTGATACATGGACACTTGACTTTTTAAAGTGTCATTTAGCAAGCAAATCACATATGGCAAGAAAATCCGTCATTACCCATGACAGGCCTGCTACGTATGTTTTGTGAAAGTGCAGAGGAACGAGAATGAAGATGATCAAACCCCGAGGAGATCTAAGTTCTTATTGACGGTGTTTTTCTAGCTGTTCAAATGAATACATCTCTATATTAAATTCAGTGCGCACATGTTGTTGTCACAGGACAAAAATTGCACAGCAAAAATTTTTGCACACACTGGTCATTACAAGTCAGAGGGAACTTTGTTTAAAATGACCATTTAATCTATCCACCTACCCGGTACATCTTTGCACTGTGGGTGGAAAGCAGAGAATTGGGCAAAACACAGGACTCCATGGGTGAAACTTACAGAGGATGCCGGGTTTGAACACCGAACTCCAACTCTCTAAGGTCACACTAGCTGCTATGCTACTGTGGCACCCAATTGTGGAACAAAGAATGGGAACAAAAAATGGCTCTCACCAGAAATTTGTTCTTTTCCTTCTTGAAGCATAGAAGACTGAGGGGTGATCGTAAAGTGGTGTGCAGTATCGTGGGGTGGATGGGCGGGGGAACGCACTCAGTCTTTTTCCCAAGTGTGGAAAATCAGGAACTAGAGGGCATAGGTTTAAGGTGGAAGTGGAGGAACTTGAGGGGCAACTTTTTGAGCGTGTGTATCGATGTGGAGTGACCTTCCAGTGGGAGTGGTTAAGGCAGATACAACAACAACATTTAAAAGACATGTGGACAGGTACATCTCTCTCTCTGGTTCCTTTCAGTCAGTTAGTGGGGTGGTACCCCACTCCTCAGAAAGAAACAGCGTGTGCGTGAGTGGATTTTAGGTGAGTAGGGGGTTGCACAGGTCCAGCCCCACCCTCTCGACATCCCCTGCCGGATCCGGCGGCATGGTGGGGTCCACGACGGCTGGAGGAAGTTCTGATGCAGTGAATGGCCAGACCAAGCTTCGATGCAAGGGATGCCCTTTCCACGCTTCACGGCACGTGCTTGCTGGATGGCCGTTGACCCTACGAGAGGGTTCATCCGCCCTTTGACAGGTCTTGTTTTTCGTCCTGCAGGGTGTCTGGCCACCCTCCTCACCAGGAAAGCCTGGTGGGGGAGCCGGTTTAGTCACCGACCACCCGACCATGCGACAGGTAGTACTGGTACCAGTAGCACTGAGACCAGTGACCTGACCAGACAGGAAAGGTTTAGAGGGATGTGGGCCAAATACTGGCAAATGGGGCTAGCTGAAGCTGGCAACTAGGTTGGCGTGGACTATTTGGGCCAAATGCAGGCAAATGAGACTTGCTTGGATAGACATCTTGTTCAGCAAGGACAAGTTGCAGTAAAGGGGCCTGGCTCCATATTGAATGGCTGTATGATTCTACAACTAAGTAGGGAACATGCCTCCAACAAGGGTCCAAAGTGAAAGCTCCAGCTTAGCCTTGGGTCACATCCTACAAACTATGTTCAAACTTCTCCCAGACCTAGGGGGATGCAGGAAGCTGAGTGGATAAGTAGATTGCAGCAGAGACAACACGTCTGGAGTATTAGCTTGCCTGTAACATATGTTGGAATACTGAGGATTAGATGTACTGGATGACTGAAAGGTCTTTTTCTTTTACAAATTCTTTTTGCATAGTGTGTGCCCACTGCCAGCCACACCATGCCTTTGTAGGACATCTCGGCAGTGTAGCTGTTAATGCAATGCTATTACTCCTGAGGGTGTTGGGAGTTTGGAATTTAGTTCTGTCCAATCTCAGTAATTTTCAATCCCCGCGTACTTTTAGATGTTCAAGAATGAATGAAAGACTTTGATTCCTCGCGATCATTTATTTCAAAGTTTAAACGAAGTATACAGAGCATGTGGAGCTGAGTGGGGAGCTGACCGAGCACAAAGGACCAAAGACATAAGGAAAGTTTTTAAATGGTGCTCTTGAAAAATCTGTTCCTAAGGAGTCAGTATGTCCTTTCCGTGAGAGGGTGCTCTGGTTTTCTCCCACTGTCCAAAGACATAGATTAATTGGTCATTGTAAATTGTCCCATGATTAGGCTAGGGTTAATTAGGTGGGTTGCTGGGCGGTGCAAGTTGTAGGACCGAAAGGCCTGTTCCATGCTGTATCTCCAAATAAAATAAAAATAAAAAGTCAAGTACACAGCTTGGAAAGTTACCCAATTCTGTAGTACCTTCCACAAACCCAGAACGTCCTGAAGAGTCAAAGTCTAGCTTATTGTCATCTGCACAAGTCCATGTATGCTCAGGTGAAATGAAACACTTATTTGCACCAGAATCTCAAATACAGAGGATCAGATAAGCAGCATTCATAAAAAAATGGAAATTATGAGAAATTTTTAAAAGAGATAACACAATTAAAATAAATAAAATGAAAGTGCATTTTAATGCAAATTGATCATAGTGTTGCTGAACTGTGGTGATTATGGTTTTGCCCGTTGGTTCAAGAACTGTGTCATGGTGCGCACTCGTAGGACTGGAAGAACGTCGGGCTCTCCCTGTCACAGCAGCTGAGACACCGGCTCAACCCGGGTGCGGAAGCAGGCAGCTTCAGTCACGGGAAGCACTGACAACGACTTGACCCCAGGAGCGGAGAGCGGCAGATTCCCCATGAAGAGATGGAAACAAGAGGTTATACATGGGAATACCAACAGAGCCTCGGAGGACTGAGCAACACCACGAGACAAATCATTCTATCCAACACAATGACCCTGCTAAGGCACTACATGTGAGTCCTCTTTAAATAACCATAGAATGCGGGAAACCCGTGCCAGTCACAATTAACTTGACAAAATTAAACCAAAAGCACAAGGGCTCAGTGGCACTAGTTAATATAACAGTTAGCAAATACAGGGGCTCAAGGAACATGGAAGGTCAACGTTCTACGGCAAGCCGCAGAGGCCTGCATGGATCATGACAAACTGAATGGTTGATGGGAAGCAATTGTTTCTGACCTAGTAGTGTGGGACGTAAGGCTTCCCTTTCTCCTGACTGTGAGAAGGTGGCATGGCCTGGATGGTGGGGATCTTTGATGATGGATGCTGCCTTCTTGAGGTAGTGCCGACTGTAGATGCTACCGCTGGCAGAGGGGGATGCATTGGGCAGTGTCCGCTACTCTCTACAGCATCTTACGGGCCTGTCATTCAAATTACTGTACCAAACCATGAAACAACCAGTCAAGGTATTTTCAACAGTACATCCATACAAGATTCATCTGCAGAACAC
Organism: Mobula birostris; assembly: GCF_030028105.1. Classification (NCBI taxonomy): domain Eukaryota; kingdom Metazoa; phylum Chordata; class Chondrichthyes; order Myliobatiformes; family Myliobatidae; genus Mobula; species Mobula birostris. Next base: position 4,876,502 of record NC_092378.1, on the reverse strand, counting down.
TGAAGAGTGGTCAGTGACAAGCTGAACCTCCGTAACTTTCTAAGAAGGTGGAGGTACTGGTACAATTTCAGGATGCAAAGTCTGATTTCCTGGGAAAAATAGGACAGAAACCCCTCTACTTCACCCCAGGAGATAGAGGGGCATGGATGGCTCAATATGCACAGGTGGATTGTTATTCATTGGAGCATAATGAATGCTTCAATGATTGAAGGATATTGGAGCATTTTGCGTGCAATGCTGTAGATTCCAGCATCTGTTGAATCTTGTGTCTCTTGTGGGCTATGAAAACAAAATTTAATAGCCTCTTGTGTCTCATGACTGATCGGGCTACTGACTCACCTCCACCTATGTTAGATTAGATTAGATTATTAGATTATGAGGACACGAACCTCTTTTATTGTCATTTAGTAATGCATGCATTAAGAAATGATACAATATTCCTCCGGTGTGATATCATAGAAACACAGGACAGACCAAAACTGAAAAACTAACAAAAACCACATAATTATAACATATAGTTACAACAGTGCAACAATACCATAACTTGATGAAGAACGGGCCATGGGCACAGTAAAAAAGTTCAAAGTCTCTCAAAAGTCCCACATCTCACGCAGACAGGAGAAGGAAGAAAACTCTCCCTGCCATGCCCGACCACAGTCTGACTCTGAGTCGTCTGAAAACTTCGAGCTCCGATCAGCCCTCCGACACCGAGTACCGAGCACCATCTCTGCTGAACACTTCGACCCCAGCTTCCGTCGCCAGCAGCAGGCAAAGCCGGGGGTTTTGAGGCCTTCCCGCCGGAGATTCTCGATCACACAGTAGCAGTGGCAGCGAACCGGGCATTTCAGAAGTTTCCCCAGATGTTCCTCTGTGCTCTTCACGTCTGTCTCCATCAAATCAGAATTGTGCACAGCGTCCTACTTACAAATACGATATCATATCACTGGAGAGCTGCGTGCGCTGCATCGCACCGCCATCTTCTCCTCCCACCATGTATAATTCCCATATCCATAATTCCATTGCTCTGCAAGAATCAATCTGTTTCTTAAATACTGTATCTTTAATAAGGTATCCTCTACTGCTTCTGAATGAGCTGCCAGTGGAGGTGGTGGATGCGGCTTCGATTGCGGCAGTTAAGAGAAGTTTGGACAGGTACATGGATGGTAGAGGTATGGAGGGCTATGGTCCTGGTGCAGGTTGATGTGAGTGGGCAGTTTAAATGGTTTTGACATGGACTAGATGGGCTGAAGGACCTGTTCCTGTGCTGTAGTGTTCTATGACTCTGACTCCTCCACCCTAAATCAATTCCCTGAATCTTATTTATTGATTTACTTAGTGATACAGTGGCCCTTCCAGCCACAGCACCCTAGCATACCCATAACCACGATTAACCCTAATCTAATCACGGGGCGATTTACAATGACCAATTAAGCTACCTGGTACGTCTTTGGACTCTGGGAGGAACCTGGAGCCCTGGGGAAAGCCCATGCAGTCCACGGGGAGGGTGTACAGATGCTCCTTACGGAATGGTGCCCGAATTGAACTCTGAGCTGTAATAGCGTGGTGCTGACCGTTACAGAACTGTGGCACTAAGGGGCAATATCCCCAACTTCTAGTCTCACCTATGACTGCAAACACCGTACTACCTCTATCTTATCCATCCCTTTCATAATGTTATATGCTTCTATGAGATCCTCACCCATTCTTGTGAATTCCAGTCACTGGAGTAATAGCTGACAACACTACAAAGTTATGGATAAAGATAATGGAACCAGCCTCCCCTTTGACCAGCACATCACAGAAACCTGTCTATACTACTTGCTGCCTCAGTGAAACAGCCAGCATAATCAAAGACCTCACCCACCCCGGACATGCTCTCTTCTCCCCTCTCCCATAGGGCAGATGACACAAAAATCTGATCGCACGTACCACCAGGCTTAAGGATAGCTTTTATCCCACTGTTATCAGACACTTCAATGGACCTCTCGTACGATAATATGAATTCTAGGCCTTAACATCCATATCGTTATGATCTCGTACTTTATCGTTCACCTGCACAGCAGTTCCGCCAGAGAAAGCAAGATTTCCCAGTGGCCACACATTTTAATTCTACATCCCATTCCCATTCTGATAAGTCTATCCACGGCCTCCTCTACTGTAAAGATGAAGCCACACTCAGGTTGGAGGAACAACACCTTATATTCCGTCTGGGTAGCCTCCAACCTGATGGCATGAACATTGACTTCTCTAACTTCCGCTAATGCCCCACCTCCCCCTCGTACCCCATCCGTTATTTATTTATATACACACATTCTTTCTCTCTCTCTCTCCTTTTTCTCCCTCTGACCTTCTCACTATACCCCTTGCCCATCCTCTGGGATCCCCCCCCCCACTTGTCTTTCTCCCTGGGCCTCCTGTCCCATGATCCTCTCATATCCCCTTTGCCAATCACCTGTCCAGCTCTTGGCTCCATCCCTCCCCCTCCTGTCTCCTCCTATCATTTTGGATCTCCCCCTCCTCCTCCCACTTTCAAATCCCTTACTAGCTCTTCCTTCAGTTAGTCTTGACGAAGGGTCTCGGCCCGAAACATCGACTGTACCTCTTCCTAGAGATGCTGCCTGGCCTGCTGCGTTCACCAGCAACTTTGATGTGTGTTGCTTGAATTTCCAGCATCTGCAGAATTCCTCGTGTTTACAGCAGTTTTTCCCTAGCTTTTACACCTTGTTCTGCATTGCCAGTGTTAACCTTGTTCTACCTCAATACACCCTGCAATTGATCTGCTTGAACAGTGTGTAAGAAAAGCTTTTCGGTGTACAGAGTCATACAGCACTGAGAGAGTCCCTTCAGCCCATCTAGTTAATGCCAAACCGATATTCTGCCTAGTCCAATTCACCTGCACGTGGACAATAGTCTATCTTAGTGTATGTGACAGTAACAATAAACTCTGCAAAGCACATCGTTGGCTGAAACTACCAAAGCGGGAGAAGACTAACAACAAAAGTATTAGACGGGGTGCGTGCTGGGGTAGAGATACCCACCAAAGGAGGTGTAAGGTGCTCTTTCCTTCCTCCAGCCTGCAGGTCACCCTTGGGCAAGGTGTAGCACCTGCTTAGTTCCCTAATCAGGGTCACAAGAAGCCATGGGAGCAGGCGGTGGATGGTCAGATGAGCAACTGGCTATCACATTACAAATCCTGGCTATCTGATCATTGACACCAAGCAGACAATCTCTGAAGAGTATTGATAATGGTTGGGGTCACCCATCTTGCAAAGACACTGCCCAGAAGCAGGCAATGGCAAACTACTTCTGAAGGCAAAGAACAGTGATTGTCATGGAAAGACCACATTGTATGACACGGCACATAATGATGATGATGACGATGATTAGACAAGAATTAGGGGAAGTCAGCTGGGAGCAGCTGTCTGTAGGCAAATACATATCTGGCATGTGGGAGCCTTTTTAAGGTTTGTTGACAAGCTGGGAGGAACTCAGTGTGTTGATCAACATCTTTACAACATGGAACACCACAGCACAGTACAGTCCCTTCAGCCCACCATGTGTGCCAACCTTTTAACTTATTCCAAGGTCAATCTAATCCTTTCCTCCTCCATAGCCCTCCATTTTTCTTTCATTCATATGTCTATCTAAAAGTCTCTTAAATTCCCTTAATGTATCCGTTGTCACGTGATCGGCAACAATGAATATATATTGAGTTCTTCTATAGGTGTGTGGTGGAGAATATATTGACTGGCTGCATCACATCTGGGTATGGAAACACCAATGCCCTTTGTCACGTGATCGGCAACAATGAATATATCGAGTCAGGATTTATAAACAAACAAACATTCATTAAACCCTGATAATCAATGAAAAAAAAACGAAAACCCTAACTGGAAGTAAACGGCTATGCGGCCATTCAGTAAACCGCTACTCAGTACTAGTTCTTAAAGCAATAATGCGAAACCAGTTCTTAAAGTGATAAATTCAAACACAGTTCTTTGAATGATAAATTTTAAGGTCCAAGAGATTTATACAGTCATTTAGGAGAGATTTTCATGAAGTAACGAATTCCTCAAAGACACAACGTCACTGCCACTCCCAGTCGGATCCTGCCTTGTCCACAGGATTCACGATAACGGGAATAAAACAGTTTTAAAAGCACTGACCTTCCTCCTCCATAGAATAATCTTGCACAGGCTTTCTGCCGCTTTTAGCAGAGGCTATCTCATGCAGATCACTCTTTTGTGAACGAATCCAATAATGGTCGATCCTTTCCAAACCCGTCGAACGTCTCCTTCAGGGTCCCGTTTTCACTCTCCAATGTTACTGAAAAGATACATTAACAGACCTGGCAGCGATTGGTCAAACTGCTGGCTCAGACTTCTGTACCTTACAATAGAACATAAAACTCTGTTTTAAATCAAAACCGCGTCATAATGCAAATAAGCAGCGGAGTGGAGTATCTCATTAACGTTCAAACTGGAAAACTAACTGCGTCACCAGGGGTCTTCCCCTTTTATACTCGTGGTGAACATGTCATCGCGTGAACATGTCATCATGTGACCTCACATCGGCGGGAAAATTACATCAGGTGACCTCCAAAAAAACTATTACATCATTCTCACAAGAAAGTCACAGGATCTCCTTGAGGTATGTAACACTGCCTCTACCACCATACCTGGCAATGCATTCCGTGCACCCACCCCTCTCTTTCTAAACACCTGCCTCTGATTCCCTCATACTTTTCTCCAATCGCCTCAAAACAATAAATACAAGAAAACTTGCAGATGCTGGAAATCCAAAGCAACACACACAAAATGCAGGAGGACCTCAGCAAGTCAGGCAGCAACTATGGAGAGGAATAAACAGTCAACCTTTTGGGCTGAGAACGTTCATCAAGGCTAGAGAGGAAGTGGACCAGGGGAGAAAGGGAAGGGGGGCTGGTGACAGGTATGTGAGAAGAGGTGAAAGGCCAAAGTTGGCTGTAGAAGAAGAGGGGAGAGGGACAGAGAAAAAAATTATCAGAAGGAGAAGTTGATATTCATGCCATCAGATTGGAGGCTACACAGATGGAATATAAGGTGTTGGTCCTCCACCCTTAGGGTGGCTTCGTCTTGGCACAATAGGAGGCCATGGACCAATGTGTCAGAACAGGAACAGGAGTCGGAATTAAAATGTTTGGCCACTGGGAAGTTTGGCTTCTGGTGGATGGAGGAAGGTACTTGACAAAGCGGTTCCCAAATTTGCAATGGGTCTCACCAATATAGTGCCTGTTTGTGTTAACCATTTCCACCCTGGGAAAAGAAATGGCCTCTTTGGGTGCAAAATGGACAGTCTATGTTTCGGTTCTAAATCCTGCATCAGATCTGCACCCTTGCTCCGGATTCCAGTATCTGCACACTCTTGTGTCTTTTGATCGGAGTTCTGGATCTGTAAAACTGAAAGGCAAGGTTTGCAAATCTTAGATGACTAGTCAAAAAGCAACAGACTTATTTTCTCTAGCATCTGGACTCTAAACCTTGAAGGCATATGTCTAATGGAAGAGAGGAAAGACTTAAAAGGGATCTGACGAGCAATTTTTTTCACACAAGACAGTGGTGGATGTGTGGAACAAACTGCCAGAAAAAGTGGCAGAGTGGGACACAATTACAATCTTTTAAAGACACTTGGAGAGGTGACAGGTATGGATCAACACAAGAGATTCTGCAGATGTTGGAAATCTTGATCAAAACACACAAAATGCTGAAGGAACTCGACAGATGACCAGCATCTATGGAGGGGAATAAACAATCAGCAATTCAGGCGTAGACCCTTCATCTGGACAAATCTCAGCCTGAAACGTTGACTGTTTATTTCCTTCAATAGATGCTGCCTGACGTATTGAGGCCCTCCAGCACTTTTTAGGTGCATGGATGGGAGAGGTTTAGAGGCATAACCCTACCAACCAGGTCATGCTCTCTTCTCGCTGCTGTGATCGGACAGAAGGTATATGAGCCTTACAGCCCAACACTGAACTAATTCCATAACTATGGACTCACTTTCATGGACTCTACATCTCATGTTCTAGTATTATGTATGTATCTATGTACAAATGCATCTATGTATGTATTTATCTATCATCTATCTGTCTGCTTATTTATGTATTTATTTATTGTATTTGCAGTTTGTCTTTTGCACATTGGTTGCTTTGTTTGTGTGCAGTTTTTCATTAATTTCATTGTCTTTCTTTCTATCTCAGGGTAGTATATGGTGATTTGTACATACTTTGATAATGTACTTTGGATATGGGTCAAATGGAGACACATGAGACTAGCCCAGAATGGCACCTTGGTTAGCATAAACACGTTGGTCTGAAGAATCGCTATCCATGCAGTATAACTCCAGGGCCCTGTGACTGCATCAGAAAGCTCTTGAAACCAGGTTGCAGAACAGCATTATTTATTGCAGTCTGTGACTTCCTGGCGAACGGACAAACAGTTGAAGTTCCTTGGGCGTTCCTAGAATCTCGTCGACGTGCTGACCTTCTCCTCAGTCTGGACACTTCTGTGTTCATTTCTGCCTACAAAACTCCTGTGCTGTCAGCGGTGCAGACCGACAAGCAAGCCTCTTCAAATTGTCCCCCACACCACAGCACCCCCCCTCCCCATTAGTTTGTAATACAGATTGTCCAAATTTCCTTTGAATCCACAGATTGTAGGAAGAATTTCCGGAACATTTGAACAAAACAATTTTCTGAACCCTAAACGTGCATGCAGGCAAAAAAAATTAGGAGAGTCACCTTTAACCTCAAGCTATTATCATGGTTAATGTTTGCAGTAGAATCTCTAAAAGAACGTATTGTTGCTTGTTGCTAGGTCTTCCCTAGCAACCTCAATGCCACGCTGTTGCTGTAATGGTTTAGAATGGGGCTCTTTGTCGAATGGTTTTTGTCACACCCCTATACCTCCAACCTCTCCCAGCCCCCACTCTCCAAAACTTGTCCTTATCAACAGGAAGACATGATAAAAGGGGAAAGTGTTGCTTCCAGTGGTTTGCGCCTCAATCATGGGCAAACATTTCTAAGAATTATTCAAGACTGTCACATTTTGCTCTTGGGACCAGCCTACCCACTATCAAGGATGTACATATAGAAAGGTGCCAGAAAAAAAAGCCAACTACATCAGGAAGGATCCCACCTACCCTGCTCATGGCCTGTTTGCTCCATTCCTGTCAGTGAGGAGGCTACGTAGCATCTATGCTAGGAGCAACAGACTCAAAAACAGTTACTTTCCCCGAGCAGTAAGGCTGATCAACACCTCCACCCACTAACCCACCCCTCCACACCCCCAACACCACTACTTTATCATTTCCTGTCAGTCACTTTACATCCTTACATACACTTGTACTTGGCATTATTTTATGTACATATAATCAATCTCCTCTTTCTCTCTCTATCTATCTATCTATCTACTTATATATCTCTTCTCTCTCTTCGGCTGTCCATCGATTTCGATGTTGGGCCACAAGACCAGCATTGGATTGGCACTGTCTCCCACATCGGTTGCATTTGTGATTTGACTGGTCTAGCACCGAAAGTCTGCGTTTATTACCTGCTTCATAGTTCTTCTGCCTTTTCTCCTCAACTTCTTGACAATGCAGTGCCAACTTCTTCTGTCCAAAGCATCTTTCTCCCAGGTGCTGACATTCATGTCAGTGTTCTTCATATGGCGCTTCAGCACATCTTTGTAGGGCAGCTTCTGACCACAATGCTTCCTCTTTCCTTCATGTAGCTTGGCACTTATTATATATTATATACTTATATTCATACTTATACTTTATACTTTACTGTTGCCAAACAATTGGTACTAGAACGTAGAATCATCACAGCGATATTTGATTCTGCACTTCACACTCCCTGGATTACAAATATTAAATATTAAAATATTAAAAATAGTTAAAAATAGTAAATATTAAAAATTTAAATTATAAATCATAAATAGAAAATAGAAAAATGGGAAGTAAGGTAGTGCAAAAAAACCGAGAGGTAGGTCCGGATATTTGGAGGGCACGGCCCAGATCCGGGTCAGGATCCGTTCAGCAGTCTTATCACAGTTGGAAAGAAGCTGTTCCCAAATCTGGCCGTACGAGTCTTCAAGCTCCTGAACCTTCTCCCGGTGTTTTATATAAACACACACACACACACACACACACACACACACACACACACCTGGGGTGATTGGTAGAAGGAGATGAGTTATTAACTTCAAACTTTCTGCATTTTCACTCAAAGAGTTGAACTGCACATGCATGTAACGAGAGCTGTATAACTCCTCCTTCTACCTTAGGCCATGGACTTATCAATCGCCCCTGCGGTGGACCACCTGGAGGTCCAAGATGCTCTCGTTACATGCACGTGCAGTTCAACCCTTTGAGTGAAAATGCAGAAAGTTTGAAGTTAATAACTCATCTCCTTCTACCTTAGGCCACGAACTTATCAATCACCCCTGCACTGGTCCACTTCCACAAAGAAGGGATCCGTATGCTCCACGACCGCTGGACTAAGTGTGTACATGTAGGAGGGGATTATGTTGAAAAATAAATGTGCTAGGTTTTCTAAAATTGACTCCTTCTACCTTGGGCCACGAACTTATCAATCACCCCTCGTATAATATCTTATGTATTTATACAGTATGTACTGTTTTTTTATTATAATGTCCTTTATGATTATTGTGTTTTTTAGTGCTGTATTGGATCTGGTTAACAATTATTCCATTCTCCTTTACACTTGTGTACTGGAAATGACATTAAACAATCTTGAATGTTGTATTACATATAGAACCAAAGGAAGAGTACAAACTATCATAACTTTTATGATGTGGTTCAGGTAACAATCAAGAAGAAATGGAATATATTTAAAGTGGAGTTTGGTAGGTACTTGATTAGTTAGGATGACAAAAGTTACAGAAGGAAGGTGGGAGAATAGGATTGAGAGGGATAATAAATCAGCCATGGTGGAATGGCGGTGTAGACTCAATGGGCCGAATGGCCTAATTCTGCTCCTATGTCTAAAGGTGTTATCTTTCAGTTGTGCAAGGAGATTGGAGACGGTTGGTTCTTGCCCTTTGGGCAGTAGCAGTCAACAGGTGATTTAATGGAGGTAATCAAGATGTGAGGAAAGGTTAGGATGAAAGATTTCACTGCATGTGACTAGGTAACAGAGGGTGTAAATTTAAGTAAACAGGGATTGAATTTTTTTTATGCTCTTAGCTGCGTCAATCTGGAACGTGCTTCTGAGAGGCGGTACAAACAGATTCAGTGGGTACTTTCTTGAAGGAATTGCATAACTGGTGAAAAGGGTGAAGGTATTCAGGCTTGAGAGCTCTTGCAAAGGGCTGCCAGAAGCCAGCTCTCTGCTTTTGATCTCCTGTGTACTCCCACGAAACATCAGGCGGTGGCACCGGCCTCAAATCCACCCACCTCCAAAGCCACGAAAATCCAGCAGCCTGAAGGCGTGCTAGTCTTCCAGGCCGCGTTCTTGGCATGTCGAAAAGTGGCCAGTTGTGAAGCTCAGACAGCGGGTCCCATTTCCGCAAAGAACCAAAGTCAGCGAGTAACTCCAGGTCAGGGTCTTCGTAAGAATCTTGAACAGGAAATAAAGAGATATTAAAGATAGAAATAGAGCTGTTTCCAGGAATCATTCTTCTGAAAGTCCTTTGAACCCTCTCCAATGTCTGCACATCCTTCCTTAGATATAGGGCCCAAAACTGCTCACAGTACACTCTTAAGAGCGGCCTCACCAGTGCCTTATAAAGCCTCAGCATTACATCCCTGCTGTTATATTCGAGTCCTCCTGATGGGAACAATTGAAATTTTATTCACTGGAATGTAGCAGGCTGAAGGGTGACCTTATAGAAGTGTATGAAATCATGAGGGACATAAATAGGGTGAATGGACACAGAGCTTTCCCAGGACTGGAGAGCACAGGTTTCAGGCAAGAAGGGAGAGATTTCATAGGGGCTGTTTTTTCACCAGGTTGTCACCTGTTTTTGGAATGATCTCCCAGAGAAACTGGTTGAGGTAGATACATTAAGAACATTTAAAAGTTACTTGGACAGGTACATGATAGGAAAGACTTAAGATAAGAGATGAGATGAACTCTATTTGTCACGTGCACATCAAACATACAGCGAAATGCGTCACTTATGTCAAGGCCCAACACAGTCCAAAGATGTGCTGGGAGCAGCCCGCCGTGGCTCTGGTGGCAGCATCAAAACCAGGCAAATAGGACTACCTCAGTTGGACGATTTGGTCAGCGTGGACTGAAGGGCTCTTTTCTTTGCTGTGTTTCTATGACTTGAAGAAAGCACTGGCCAACTCGTAATCAGAATCCGGTTTAATATCACCGGCATATGTCATGAAAAGTGTTGTCTTTGTGGCAGCAGTACAATGCAATAAATAATAATTGAAACAGACTGTGAATTACTGCAGCTGGGACCCTTGTGAGTGCCCACGGCTACACCTTTTGTTTGCAGGAAATGGGAGGAACCGATGGAGAAATTATTGAGAGTGAGGACCAGTTCCACCAGACAGAGGAGGGTGGTGGTGGAGGGGAACTGGTTGGGTCTGGTGTCCAGAAAGAAATGGAGAGCTTTGAGGCCTTCCTGATGGGGGGGGGGGGGGGGGGAGGGAAATGGAGGTGTATAGGGACTTGTTCCTGCCCCACTGAACTTATATCTACATACCTCACTCAGTTTTATCCCCCTGGTTCAGTCCCTTCCTACTTATACCTGTGATACTTCACACACTCTTGATCTTTTCAATAATTTCAAGTTCCTTGGCCCCCAATCATCTTATTTTCACTATGGATGTCCAGTCCCTAAACATCCCCCCCCATCAGGAAGGCCTCAAAACTCTCCATTCACCCACCCACCCACTGACACACAGAGACAGTTTCCATCTCCAGGACACACCACCTCTGGGCCTCCAGTCCTTGGTTCCAGACTCTCAGACTTGCAACCATCAAGCCCCCAACCTGCACTCCCTGACTCAGACTCACACACACCAGGCCTCTGACCTCTGGACAAGCCAAACAATGTTTCCTTTGCAACACGCACAAAATACTGGAGCAACTCAGCAGGCCAGGCAGCATCTATGGAAAAGAGTAAATAGGCTATGTTTCTGGCCAAGACCCTTCATCAAACAGGAAAAAAGGAGGAGATGTCAAGGTCAGAAGGTGGGGGGAGGGGAGAAAGAAGTACAAGGTGATAGGTGAGAGGTGAAACCGGGAGGGGGGGAGGAGGGTGAATTTAAGAGCTGGGAAGTTAATTGGTGAAAAGGATAAAGGGCTGGAGAAAGGGGAATCTGATAGGAAGGTATAAAAGACCATGGAAGGAAGGGAAGGCAAAGGAGCAGCATGGGGGTGGGGAGATGGGCAAGAAAGGAAATAAGGTGAGAAGGGAAACAGGAATGGGGAATAGTGAAGGGGTGCAATTACTAGAAGTTTGAGAAATTGATGATCATGCCATCAGATTGTATCCTGATGGACCTTGTACACATCGAACCTTGAAGTGGACGGGCTACAGCAGCAGAAGATCACGAACATCCACTCCGTGGTCACTTTATTAGGTACAGGAGTCACAGGTCGATAGGGTAACTAAGAAAGCTTTTGGCACATTGACCTTCATAAATATGAGTATTGAGTACAGGAGATGGGATGTTATGTTGAAGTTGTATAAGATGATGGTGCAGCCTAATCTGGAGAATCATGAGTAGCTCTGGTCACCTATCTACTGGAAAGATATCAATAAAATTGAAAGAGCACAGAGAAAATTTGCAACAATATTGCTGAGACTTCAATACCTGAGTTATAGGGGAAGGTTGTTTTGGTTAGAACTTCATTCCCTGGAATGAAGGGAATGCGGGGAGATTTAAAAGAGATGTACAAAATTACGAGGGGTATAGATAGAGTAAATGCACACAGGCTTTTTCCACTGAGGTTGAGTGAGACTAGAACTAGAAGTCATGGGTTAAGGGTGAAAGGTGAAATGTTTAAGGGGAACATGAGGGGAAATTTCTTCACTCAGAGGGTGGTGAGAGTGCAGAATGAGCTGCCAGTGGAAGTAGTGGATGAGGGTTCAATTGCACTATTTAAGAGCTTTTTGAATAAGTACATGGGTGGGAGGGATTATAGAGGCCTATGGTCCATCTGCAGCTCAATGGGATGAGGCAGAATAACAGTCCAGCATGGACTAGATGGGCCAAAGAGACTGGTTCTGTGCTATCGTTCTTCATGACTTCCATAAGGTCACTCTTCATTCTTCTATTTTTCACAAAATAAAGACCTAAACTGGCTAAGCTATCCCTAGAACTTGAGCCTTCCAGTGCTGGCAACATCTTCGTAAATCTTCTCTGTGCTCTTTCCATTTTAACCACATTGTTGCTATAACAGGGTCCAATTACAGGGCAAAAATAAACCAAGTAACTTTCCTGCATTTGTCCAGAGATTATATCATATGCTCATAAGACATACAAAACTTGGTAGGTCACCAAATACTCTTGCAAATTTCTACAGATGTTCCCTGGAGAGCATTCTGGCTGGTTGCAACACCATCTGGCATGGAGAGGCCATTGCACAGGATCATAAAAAGCTGCAGAAAGTTGAAAACCCATCCAGGGCACCAGCCTCCTCAGCATCCAGGACATCCTCAAAAGGCAATTCCTCAAAAATATGGCATCCATTATTAAGCACCCCTATAAACCCAGGACATGCCTTCTTCTCATTACTGCCATCAAGGAGGAGATACAGGAGCTTGAAGACACACATAGGAATCCACAATCAGATTTCTGAATGGACAGTGAACCCATGTACACTGCCTCACTTTTTTTCTTTTTTTAACAATACTTCTTTAATTTAATTTATATACAGTATATATATTTATTATTGTAATTTATAGTTTATATTATGATATACTGCAATGTATTGCTGCTGCAAAAACAAACAATTTCATGACATATGCCAGTGATATTATAAACCTGAATCTGATTCTGATTCTGAGCAGAATTAAGCCATTCAGCTCATCGAGTCTGCTCCACCATTCCATCACAGCTGATTTATTATCCCTCTCAACCCCAGTTCCCATGCTTCCTCCCCATAATCTTTGATGTCCTTACTAATCAAGAATCTTATCAAACTCCACTTTAAATATATCCAATGATTTTGCCTCCAAAGCCAATTTTGGCAATAAATTCCACAGATTCACCATTCTCTGGCAAAATAAATTACTCCTCATCTCTGTTCTAAATGGACGTCCCTCTGTTCTGAGGCTGCACCCTTTGGTCCTTGACTCCCCCACTATAGGAAACATCCTCTGCAGGCTTTTCAAAACTGAATGGATTTCAATGAAATCTTCCTTCCCTCATTCCTCTAATCTACAGCAAGTACAGGAGCAAATCCATCAAATGCTCCTCACATGTTAACCCTTTCCTTCCCAGGATCATTCTCGTAAATCTTCTTTGCCAGCACATCCTTTCTCAGATATGGCACCAAAGGTCGCTCGCAGTGCTCGGAATGCGAGGGGCAGCATGGCAGTGCAGTAGGTACCATAATCGCATTAAAGCATCAGGATTCAATTGCCTTTGATGCCTGTAAGGAGTTTGCACATTCAACCCATGTTCGCATGGGTTTCTTCCAGGTGCTCTGGTTTCCTCCCACATTCTAAAGACGTGTGAATTAGGGTTAGTAAACCGTGGGTATGCTATGTTGGCACTGACAGTGTGGCAGCACTTGGGGGTCAATCCTCACTGACTTAATTTGACACAAATGACGCATTTCACCATACGTTTCGATGCACAAGTGACAAATAAATCCAATTTTATCTTCTTAAATGTGACCTGACCACTATAAAGTCTCAGCATTACATCCTTGCCTTTATATTCTTGCCATCATGAACATACTTGGTCCCTCCAGCCATTCATGCAGTTAGCAAATACACTCCCAACTTCAAATCTCACCAGCAGAGGTACAGCAACATTATCACCATAATAAAACTGGGTGTTCATACAGATAATCCTGGCTGCTATCCCTAATTCCATTTGACCAGAAGGCTATAAAGATAAATGCTATTTATCCTTCTGCTTTTAATAGTCTTATGTACAAATTAATCAGATTCCAAATGCAGCTAACAAAGGAAGTATTCTGTGTGGACAATATCAATCAGGCTCTGTGCTTTTTTTTCAGTTTGCATACTCTATGCACTTCCAATGTTGGAGTTTTATTAAAAGCAAGCATAGCAAGAGCTTGGAAGTAATGTATGGGACTGTGCTGCACTGATATGTCACCACCCCTTCAGGAAAGATAAGCCGAGGTGAGGTTTGCAGATATACTTAGTTATCTAAGAAATCTTTCTGGTCTGTGGGTCCCCCCCACCCCCCTTTCCACCTCCCCAACCACCATGTCTGCCACTTAGTAACAGCTTTGCAAACCCACAAAAGAAATGCCACTATAGTTTTTGATGATCGGTAAGTCATTAAAGTCCAAATTGCAGAGCTGCTCATTAATCACAGTACAGATAGCCAATCTCTTCAAGCCCAATGAATTGAAAGGCCGAGGAATAAGGCATGGCGAATTATGTTTAACACGCAGTGCTTGCCTATACAGATATGCAAAAAGAAAATCGCCCTTTTCAGGGTAAAAAGGACTCCTTATCGCTGATTTGCATTCAGTACTCTGAATAGTCTTTTACCAGTATTAACTCAATAGGCGCTTTGCTCAGTAAAGCACTTATTTAGACAGGCTAATACCTGCTGCCATACTTTGACACCCCTTTGCCTCCCTTAAGTGCTCTTTACTGCACTTTTGCATTTTAAATCAGTAAGATTTTTTTTTGAAAACCAGTTCCCTTTTTTCCCCTTTGATTAGTTGCCTTAAAAAGACAGGGCTGCAGCACAAGGAGAGTGAACAATTGTCTCAAATCCCAGACAACTATTCTTAAACTTTTGAAAAGGAAAATTAAGTCACAAAACTTAAGTGGTAGGCACATCCAAATGAAAACTTTATTAAATTATATGAATTTAGATTTTCCAGTTATTTTGTTTCTGCTAAGTTTTTGCATTTTGGTTTTGTACTTTTTCCCGTCAATTTCATATTTATCTCTCAATCAATGTTTACATTGTTTCCTTGTTTTTCACTCTTTTCTAAATTTCATTTTTTATATAAATGTGTATTTTTAAATTTTCATTAGTATATGCATTATATGATTTTGATTCATTTATAATGGTTAGCATAATGCTTTACAGTGCTGGCTGAAAGATCAGGGCTCAGTCTCCACCGCTGTTTGTCAGGAGGTTGCAAGTTCTCCCCTGTGACTGCATGGGTTTCCTCCAGGTACTCTGGTTTCCTCTCACAGTCCAAAGGCATACAGGTTAGGGCTAGTAAGCTGTCAGTGTGCAATGTTGGCACCGAAGGCATGGTGAAATTTATAGGCTGCTCTCAGCACAATCTTGAAGCCAATGGCATGCTTCACTGTTTTGATGTTTCAATGTACATGTGACAAATAAAGCTAATCTAATCTTTAAAAAACAAGATGGAGTTCATTTTAGTTTTGATTTATCTATTGTGTATATGAGGTTTTATGTGATTTTTGATTGGTTTATTGTGTTAAGCTGAGTCTTATGTTGTATTTTGATTGGTTTATTGTATTGCAATGAACATTATGTTGTATTTTGATTGGTTTATTGTGTTGCGATGAGCCTTATGTTGTATTTTGATTGGTTTACTGTGTATCTGAGGCTTTAGATAATTTTTGATTGGTTCATTGTGTTAAGATTAACTTTATGTAATATTTTGATTGGTTTATTGTGTTATGATTAATTTTATTCTGATTTATTGTATATGTGATGAGCTTTATTTTGAATTCTGTTTGGTTTATTATACAAATGATGAATTTTATTTTGTCTTTGGTTTATTGTATACAAGATCAACTTTATTTTGTCTTTGATTGGTTTATTGTGTTTATGATTATTTTTTATTTTGGTTCTGATTGGTTTCTTGTATACAAGATGTTTAATTTTTGATCCATTTATTATACATATGATGAGTTTTGTTTTGAATTTGGATTGGTTTGTTGTCTATCTGTTGGGTTGAAGTTTTGATTTTGATTGGCTCATTGCCTGAATGTCAGGATTTATTTTGTATTTGATTGATTAATGTGCCTTGATCTTTCTATTAATCCATGCAAAGCTCTAAACCGGATATTAAAGATCATTTGTAAAACATCTCCGGGACTCGCGAAACGAAGACACTTCGCAGAAGAGGAAGTGAACGGCAAATTCAGTAAATGCAATCGGTGTAAAAAGTAAAATGTGTTTCTAATTCGGGTCTTTATGTTGTTTTCGGAGATACATTTGTGTAATTTTATCTCCTTTCTTGACGCTTGTGGCCCTTAATCGCCGATACATTGTTGCTCAATATAGCAGCCAAGTGGCATTTTTTCATTACATTGTCACTGGTTCAAGCGTTTCAAAGATCAAAAATACATTTCACTAACAACACGAGGCCCTGTAGTAAACTGCAACTCTGTGTGAGTCTGTGTGTGTGTGAGTGTGTGTGTGTGTGTGTGTGAGTCTGTGTGTGTGTGTGTGTGAGTCTGTGTGTGTGTGAGTCTGTGTGTGTGTGAGTGTGTGTCTGTGTGTGTGAGTCTGTGTGTGTGTGAGTCTGTGTGTGTGTGTGTGTGTGTGTGTGTGTGTAGAGAAAGCGGGGGAGAGAAGCAGATGCCAGAATCGATCAGAGCATGCGGCTCTTTCTTGTACCAACTCGCACAGGAACTTGTTATTCAGTTTAACCTGTCCCTGCAGTGAAACTTTGGGCATGAAATCCCTTTCAGAGATGGACACGGGGATCTACGCCAAATTGATGGACTATCCTTTTGACGTCAATTGTACGGATGACTAGGACGCTGGGATTATGGAAACTGCCGACACCAATTGTCAATTACTAACATTAAAATCCCGGGGATAAAGTGGAATCCGCCACGCACAAATGTGGAGTGAAGGGAATAATTTCTAATAGAGATGTTTTGCCTTCCTCGCTAATTGATTGGATCATTAATTTTGTTCAATGAATCTTATTTCCCAATCTATTACAACAGTGTTTATACTTCCATCAAATCTCTTGATAGTTGGCTAATAATCCATCAAAATCTTTTCAAGGGATTAGCTTTATTTATCATATGTACATCGGCACATACAGTGACTTGCGTTTTTTTTTGCGTCAAATCAAATCAGCGAGGATTGTGCGCGCAAGTTTCGCTGTGTTTCAGGTGCCCATACTGGCTAACCCTAACTGTACGTCTGTGGAATGTGGGAGGGGACCAGACCATCCGGGAGAGACCCTCAAGGTCACGGAGGAGGATGTACAAACTCGGTGTACATAGCGTCGGGAATTGAACCCGGGTCGCTAGCGCTGTTCAGCGTTCCGCTGCCCGTTACATTATCCTGCCGCCCATGTGAAGCTGAAATTGGGGGAGGGGCGGATACATTCCCCCTTCCGGATTGCTTGCATTTAAACCACATAGGAAACAACGTATAATATAATATTTCAACAAAGAAGGATGGCGTTCGGCCCATTCAGACTGTGGCAGCCTCCAATGGAGCAATCCCATCAGCCCCATTTCCTGTTTTCCCCGTTGCCTCACAACTGGTATTGGTATTGGTTTACCATTGTCATGTGTGCCGAGCTACAGTGTTACAAATACTACTGTTTGCCTGCCAGTCAGATAGTTCGTTTTGTATACTGATTGGCTGATTCCATCTTGAAGGTACAACTTATTCCATAAGACCATATAGGAGCAGAAGTAGGCCGTTTGGCCCATCGAGACTGCTCCACCATTCAATCATGGGCTGATCCAATTCTTCCAGTCATCCCCACTCCCCTGCCTTTACCCCATGCCCTTTGATGCCCTGGCTAATCAAGAAACTATCTATCTCACCCTTAAATACACCAAGTGACTTGGCCTCCACAGCCACACGTGGCAACAAATTCCACAGATTTACCACCCTCTAACTAAAGTAATTTTTCCACAACTCAGTTCTAAATGAACATGCTTCAATCCTGAAGTTGTGCTCTCTTGTCCTAGAATCCCCTACCATGGGAAATAACTTTGCCATATCTAATCTGTTCAGGCCTTTTAACATTCGGACTGCTTCTATGAGATCCCCCCTCATTCTCCTGAACTCCAGGGAATACAGCCCAAGAGCTGCCAGACATTCCTCATACGGTAACCCTTTCATTCCTGGAATCATTCTTGTGAATCTTCTCTGAACCCTCTCCAATATCAATATATCCTTTCTAAAATAAGGAGCCCAAAATGGCACACATTACTCCAAGTGTGGGCTCACGAGTGCCTTATAGAGCCTCAACATCACATCCCTGCTCTTATATTCTATACCTCTAGAGATGAATGCCAACATTGCATTCGCCTTCTTCACAATCAACTCAATCTGGAGGTTAACCTTTAGGGTATCTTGCACAAGGACTCCCAAGTCCCTTTGCATCTCTGCATTTTGAAGTCTCTCCCCATCTAAATAATAGTTTATTTCTTCCACCAAAGTGCATGACCATACACTTTCCAACATTGCCCATTCCGCTAAACTATCTAAGTCTCTCTTCAGGCTCTCTGTTTCCTCAACACTACCTGCTCCCAAGTCTATCTTTGTATCATCGACAAACTTAGCCACAAATCCATTAATACTGTAGTCCAAATCATTGACATACATCGTAAAAAGCAGCGGTCCCAACACTGACCCCTGTAGAACTCCGCTGGCAATCGGCGGCCCGCCAAAATAGGTTCCCTTTATTCCCACTCTCTGTTTTCTGCCGACCAGCCAATGCTCCACCCATGCTAGTAACTTCCTTGTAATCCATGGGCTGTTATCTTGCTAAGCAGCCTCATGTGCGGCACCTTGTCAAAGGCCTTCTGAAAATCCATGTACACCACATCTACTGCATCTCCTTTGTCTAACCTGCTTGTAATTTCCTCAAAAAATTGCAGTAGGTTTGTCAGGCAGGATTTTCCTTTCAGGAAACCATGCTGGCTTTGGCCTATCTTGTCATGTGCCTTCAAGTACTCCATAATTTCATCCCTAACAATTGATTCCAACAACTTCCCAACCACTGACGTCAGGCTAACAGGTCTGACATTCCCTGTCCATCCCCAAAGTAGGCATGATTTTCATACAGCAACACCACACAGATACAGGCCATTTGGCCTAACCAGTTCATAATAATCAAGTTAGTCCAACTTTCCTGCATTTGGCCCATATTGGCACAGGATCATAATGCAGCATTATTACAGCACCAGTGCCTTGGGTTCAATTCCCCCTGCTGTCTGTCAGGAGTCAAAGCAGTCTCCCCGTGACCACATGGGCTTCCTCTGGGTGCTCTGATTTCCTCCCACATTCTAAACTTGTATGACTTAGCAGGTTAATTGGCTACAAAAGTGTAATTGGATGATGTGGGCTCATTACAGGGCCTGTTACCATGCTGTACCTCTAAATTTTAAAGCAAATCATTCCAAGCCCTAACCCGTAACTTTGCCGCAGATGGTCCTAAGCCCGGCTGCAAAAGGAGGAGTGTTGGACGTGGGACTAGCAAGCTCACCCCATAATATCCCAGAGCTACAGACACATCAACAGAAGTTCCAAAGTCCTCATCCCCAGGAAAGGAAGGATCTTCACCTAGAAGATAAATAAGATGAGCTGCACCTGGGGACAACTTGACTGGCCCAGGACAGAGGACTCTGACGAGCTGCTGTCAGTGAACTATTTCTCAGTATGGGTGACACACTTAGGAAGAAAAAGCCCCAACCCTCCATATACATATCTAAGCGTTTCTCAGATGATACTATAGTTCCTGCCTCAACCAGTTGACTCACCACTCTCTGGGTGAAAAGGTTACCCCTCTGCTCCCTTTTCAGTTACTAAGCCTAAATTTATGCCTCCTAGTTTTGGACTCCCCTCTACCCTGGGGAAAAGACTGCAACCATTCACTTTATGAATGCCCCTCATAATTTCAAAACATCACATAAAACAAAGTTTTCCTGCAACTGCATCCCCATCCACATTGCCCATCCCTTAAAGCTGTATTCCAGCTGTCATGGTCTGGTCCATGAAGTCTGCATTCCGGTTCACGGTCCGGTGCATCGATCCGTATTCCAGGTTTTCTGGTTTTCCCTCGTCCTGTTGTGTGTCTTAATTGAGGCACATGATTCTGATTTTGGGCTGGCTACATAAATAGCTCCTGGGTTCAGCTTCATGTGCTGACTGTTCCCTTCCCCTTCCTCCTGTAGCCCTCATCTGCTACCTTGCTTGTGTCCATGCCTCTGTTAGGTATGTTTGGCTGTTTGCTGCTACCTTGTGTTGGGAACTGTCTCTGTGTCCATGCCTTTGCTGGGTAGGTCTGGCTGTTTGCTGCTATTTTGAGTGGAGATCTGTGTATGAGTCCTGGCCCCAAGTCCTGTTCCCAAGGAGGGGTCCTGGCTCTGTGTCCCTGTTCACCCTTGACCAAGGCTCTGCATTCCTGTTCTCTCTTGACCAAGTCAAGGCTTTGTGTTCTCCTCCTGTCCATGCACAGCCTAGGACTACCTTGCCCAGCCCAGTGCTGGGGTTCCCTTGTCCTGTCCAGGAGTCTCATGTCCAGTCCTGTTGTCACTCCTTGTCCTGCAGCCATGTCTTGTCCTAACCTATATTTGGGGTCTGAGTCAAGACCCAGGTTCCAGGTCCCTGTCCTGTCCAGTCTCTGGCTAGGAGTCCTTGTCCTGGTTCCAAGTTCCTTATTCCTTGTCCAGGTCCTGCTTTCCTAGTCTAGTACTAGCCCAGGCCCTGTATCCTAGTCTCATCCAGGGCCCGTGTCTTGTCCAGTGTTGTTTCTTCCCCACTTCCCTTGCTTTCTTGACATGCCTAGTCCTGTTCCTAGTACTTCAGTGTCTGTGTCTTGCATTTGGGTTTGCCATCAATGCCCCCACTATGACACCAGCTTGAATGATCCCAGGAATAAAAGGGTTAATGTCTGAGGAACATTTGGTGGCTTTGGGCCTGTACTTTCTGGAGTTTAGAAGTATGAGGAGATTTCAATGATATCCTTATTGAATATCGAAAGGCCTAGACAGTGGATGTGAAGAGGATGTTTCCAATAGTGGGAGAGTATAGGACCAGAGGGCAGGGAGGGGGAATTTTGTTAGCCAGAGGTTGGTGAGCCTGTGGAATTCATTGCCACAGACAGCTGTGGAGACCAAGTCATAGGGTATAGTTAAAGTGGAGGCTGATAGGTTCTTTGTTACTCAGTGCCAAAGGTTACAGAGAGAGGGCAGGAGAATGTGGTTGAGGGAGAGATAATAAATCAGCCATGATGCAATGATAGAGCAGGCTCGATGGGCTGAATGGCCTAATTTTGCTGTCAGGTCTTATGGTCTTATGCCCTGATCTGTCAAATAGCCACTGATAAATACAAAATTCCTCTAGTTGGGAATTTTTTAAACTACAAATGATGGAAATCCCAAATAAAAACCGAAACTGCTAGAAACACTTCAGCTGTAACTGTGGAAATAGAATAGTCAATGTTTAAAGTGACCTTAAATATTGACTACTTCTCATCCTCACAAATATTTCTGGACCTAATAAACATTTTCCAATTCTTTCTCCATTTTATACTGACGTTGGAGGCGTTAGATTCTATGCCAACATGGTTAAAGTTTGGCCTCCTTGTCTAAAGTGGAACAGAGCAAGTGAAGCAAAGGTTCATCCCTTTAGGACATCTAACGGGATGTCCCTCTTTTCTGAAATCCTAGAATCCCCCACCATATCTACTCTATCAGGGCTTTCCAACATTCATTAGGTTTCATTTAATTATAAACAATTATACACTCTAATTAAACAGAAGTTTTACAAAAAAGTGAAAATTGATCAAAGTTGTCATTGTTAAAAAGATTGCCTATCTTTCTGTCTCTTCACTGCCTTGTATAATGTGCATGCAATTTATTTTTTGTGTACAGTCTGAATCTATGTGCCTGAGATGCTGCTGTATGCACA
This sequence comes from Mobula birostris, assembly GCF_030028105.1. Lineage (NCBI taxonomy): Eukaryota > Metazoa > Chordata > Chondrichthyes > Myliobatiformes > Myliobatidae > Mobula > Mobula birostris. The sequence goes on along the minus strand of NC_092378.1, from coordinate 4,854,443 downwards.
TTTTTTGTTGTGCCTGAGCCTCACCACACTTGTGCCTGTGACAATAAACCCCACTTGGAATCTGGAGCAGAAAGCAAAGAACAAAATGCTGGAGGAACTCAATGGGTCAGGCAGCATCTAAATCAGAATCAGGTCTAATTCTGACATGCTAACAGTGTGGAGGAACAGGAATCTTGGGGTTCACCCCCACTGATCCATCAGAGTTGATAGGGCAGTTAAGAAGATGTATGGTATGTTGGCCTTCATTAGCCTAGGAATTGAGTTCAAGAGCCACACGGTCTGTGTTCTATATGTTGTGAGAAATGTGCTGACATAAAAACTACTGTAAGTTACAAAGCAATACAGACAAAATACTGGACTCAGCAGGTCAGACAGCATCCATGCAGAGGAATATTCAGTCAATGTTTCAGGCCAAGACCCCTCACCTGATGGCTCCAGTGTTTATTTCTATTCTGTAGAGGAATGAACTTCCTACAATTCTCTAAGGAGGGCTTTGTTCACCTCCAGCATCTTGTGTGTATTCCAGCAGGTGCAGAATCTCTTGTGTTTATAAATTACCAAACTAAATATTGCAAAAGATTAATATTGAGGTAGTGGGTCTCAACCTGAAATGGCAATTGTCTGTTTCCCTCCAGAGATGCTGCCTGGCCTGTTGGGTTCTTCCCGCATTTTGTGTGTTGTTATACCTATGCACTTTAACACCTTCAAAAGGTGACGCTGCAAAAGGGTTCACTAACATGATCCTTTAATATTGATAAGTATCCCCATCACCCACGACATGCCCAATTCTCATTGTTACCATCCAGGAGGAGTAGAGGAGACCGCAGACACACACTGAACGTTTTAGGAACAGCTTCTTCCCAACCACCATTCAGATTTTTCAATGGACAGTGAACCTATTGTGACACACAGAAAATGTCGGAGCAACTCAGCAGGCTAGGCTGCATCTATGGAAAAGAGTAAACAGTCGACATTTTGGGCCCAGACCCTGCCTGACCTGCTGAGTTCCTCACCAATATTTTGTATGTGTTGCTTGGATTTCCAGCATCTGCAGATCTGTCCTCTTAATGAACCCATATGAGCTACCTCACTAGGAATTCTGCAGATGCTGGCAATTCAAGTAACACACATCAAAGTTGCTGGTGAACGCAGCAGGCCAGGCAGCATCTCTAGGAAGAGGTACAGTCGACGTTTCAGGCCGAGACCATTCCTAGAGATGCTGCCTGGCCTGTTGCGTTCACCAGCAACTTTGTGTGTTGCTTGAGCTACCTCACTTTTTTTTCCTTATTTGCGCTCTTTTTGCACCAGACATACATACATAAATAATTCATTTTAATTTTTTTTTGCAATTTAGTTTTTATTATTCTATATTGCAATATACTGCTGCCGCAAAACAATATGCCGGTGATATTCGATCTGATTCTGGTCTCTTGTGTTTATAAATTACCACAATAAATATTGCAAACGACAAATATCGAGGTAATGTTCATGGCGAAGGGTCTCGACACGGAACGTCGACTGCAGATGCTGCCTGATCCACTGGGTTCCCGCAGCACTTTGTGCTGTTACAGCCATGCAGTACAGTGTTGATCACTGCATCCACCCTGAAGCCTTCATCCGCGTCCAACGCCAATCAAACTCAGGCGACTCAAAAGGGAGATTAACTAACCCGTGTTGACATTAACTCCCCGTGCGCTGCTTATTTCGCTCTCAATCGTGGCCGCTCTTTTCTTTCTCCCCTCCTTTTTCCAGCGGTTTGACTAAATAAAAAGCAATTAGATATGGCATTTTTCATTTTCAGCCCATTTGACAGGGCAGTAGAAGTCGGCGATAATGGTTCGTGACAGGCGAACCCTTAATTGAACTTGTCTTTTTTTTTCCCTTCCCGTGCGAGATGCAACTCACTCGACTAGTCTAACAAAGTGCTGCATTATTTCAAAGCGGGTACTAGCCGTGCAATCGAAAAGCAAGCCGTGTTATTCAGGGACTTTTGAGAGAGAGCGAGATGGGGAGACGGGGATGCAAGGAGAACGTATAATTTAACTTTGAGTTTAATCAGAAAGCGCGCTGAGTTCCCCAAAGCATAAACGCTGCTTCTCAACTTCCATGCTTCACAACAATCAACCCATTCACGCCTAAACCGTGCCTGTATGCGGCCGTTAATTCTGTTCTAAATATGCAAAATATTTAAATGAAGCAACGCATTTTTTAGATATGCTAAACAATTTCCATTGGTAATTGCAAATAATTATTGGGTTTACCGTCTTGTTAGGGGTTATTTAAGCAATCATTTAACAAATGAAAGGCAAGACGTTTTATTTAAACCAAATTCGTGGGCAATATATAAGAGTGTTTTAAAACTTTGCGGTTAAACTTTCTAAAGTTGTCATCCGCTGGCATTAAATCCAAGGGTTCGCTGCCAGGGCAAGAATTTACTCTAATAATGTTTCATTGCATGGATTATGCCAGTCTACGGTAAGTATTTATTGACTGCAAAAGACGTTTTAATATTCATGGCTTAATATTAATCATGGTGGAAGGAAGAATTGGGCTGGGAGTGGAGGCAAACGTCTGGTGTTGCGAACGGAGAGCTCTCTGCCTACCTCCCGTCCACCGCAGGTCAACACCTTCCTCCCACGGAAAAGGCGCCGGCCCGGCCAGCGGCCGAGTTGTCAATCAACCAAGCCGGCTGACAGGGAACGCATGCCATCAGCCAATCAGAGGCGCGGGCGCTCTCCGGGGCGCGTCACTTTCTCCCGCCGGAATGGGGATGAGCTGAGGCACGCGCCGTTGCACATCAATGGGCAGGCGGGCTGCTCGCTCTGGGCACCGCAGCTCCTTCCCGGTGCGACTGGTATCCTGCTGGCATTGCAAAAACTCTGCGCACGCACAATCCTTAAAAAGGTGCACAGGCGATTCACTACGCTGTCTAACAAAATATCGCGGCGTAAACTTATACAGCGGGTGGAAAGCACTGTAGAAATATGCATCTGTTGCAAAGATTTGATTTTTGACGTGGCAACACGTCTGAGTGCATAGCGTAAAAATCTGCACTGCGTGGATGGTGACTGAACATAGAACAGCATAGCTGCACAACAGGCCCTTCGGCCCAGAATGTCAAAGTCATAGTAAATTTATTATCTAAGTTCGTATATGTCACCCTAGGCTACCTTGACATTCATCTTCTTGCATACATTTGCAGGAAAATAAAGAAACATAATAGAACTTACGTAAATCTATATAAACAAGGAAAGACTGACAAACAACCGATGTGTAAAGATCTGTGCCGAAAACGATGTTGCATTAATCAAATTTTCCCTGTTTGTCATGATTCACGGCCCCAGCTTCCCTGCGTGCGCTTTCTGCCGCCACTTTGGGATCTGTTTCCACTACCCGTGGCAGCACGCTCCAAACACCTGGCACATGCTGTGAACATCTCCTTTAAACGTCCCCCACTCAAATGAAATGCCTGTGCTCTACTGTTTGGTATTTCTACCCTGAAAAAAAGAGATTCTGACCGTCCTACCTGCGCCTCTTATAATTTGATAAACTTCTGTCAGGTTTCTCCTCAGCCCACCGGTGCTCGATAGAATAACCGCGCCATAGCGATTAGCAGCAGTGCGGCGCTGTGGCTGGTGGTGGCGCGGTAGTGTAGTGGTAGGATAACGTTTTACAGCCCCAGTGACCCGGGTTCGATTCCCGCCACTGTCTGTAAGGAGTTTGTACGTTCTCCCCTTCACCGCATGGGTTTCTTTTTCCTCCCACAGTCCAAGGCGCGCCGATTGGTAGGTTAATTGGCCATTGTAAATTATACCGCCATTATTTGTCAATCTTAAATTATCACAGCTCTATTTCCATCTTTAATATCTTTGTTTTTCCGTTTCAGCGTTCTTTTGAAGACCCCGACCTGGAGTTATACGCAGACTTCGGTTCTTTGCGGGAATACGGCCTGTTCTCGGCGTTATCCGACATGCCAAGGGTTCGGCCTGAGAGTTCCGCTCGTACGGTATTTGGAAGCCTCAGATCTCGGGGCTCTGGAGGCGGGCGGATGGAGGGTCGGTGTCACGGCGAGATACTCGTGTGTCGTCGGGGGGAGGGGCAGAAAATCTTTCGCTGTGGGCCCGAAGACCCGAGATCTTTGCGATCTTCGGGCACAGAGCTCATAAAAAGCGACGAAACAGACTTTAAACATGTTAAACCAGCGGTTGTCGTTATGTCTCCCGCTCGTTGTGAAAATGGGGGACACCTCCCTCTCCCTTATTAAGGAGTGAGAGAACCGGTGGTATGTCGTATTTCAGGTGAAACGCCAAGTCCTTGGGGCAACAGCAAGTCTGTGTCTTTGCTGTTGCCTTCTCACGCTTGTGCTCGGTGATGGAGCCGAGTTTTTTTTTGCTGGTCGGGGGAGAGGGATCGTTGTTTGCTGCCGCTTACGCGCGGGAGGGGGGAGCTAGGGGGACTTCGGGGTTCTCACGTTTAACTGTCGTTCACTCTTTGAGACAATTCTCTGTTTTCGTGGATGTTTACGAAGAAAAGGCATTTCAGGATGTATATTGTATACATTTCTCTGACATTAAATTGGACCTTTGAACCTTTGAGCCTTTGATTAGGCTAGGGTTACATCGGGGGTCGCGGCTCCAAGGGCCGTAGGTACTCGCGCTGTATTAAAGCGCTAGTAACCGGTTTCAATCCCCGCTACTGTCTGTAAGGAGTTTGTACGTTCTCCCCGTGACGGTTTGAGTTTTCTCTGGGTGCTCCCTTTAGTAGATTCATTGCTCACAAGGATGTAACCGGGCGACAGGCCTGTTACTGTGCTGTTTCTCCAAATAAAATATTTTTGAAAAATCAGTATCACACTAAGTGCTGGAGGAACTCGGCAGGTCCGGCTTCGTCTATGGAGGGAAATAAACAGCCGGCGTTTCGGGCTGAGACCATTCATCACGTCAAAACAATTTTGTTCAAAATCTCTGTGTAGTTAAATTATTCCAATCAAGGCAATATCCAGGGGAACCTCTTCTACACACTCTGCAATATCCTTCCTGTTCGCGGGACCAGAAATGCATGCAATGCTCCAAGTGTCGACTAACCAAAATGTCATACAGCTAGTGTAGGTGTTCGTGTAACGCTTTACCGCGCCAGTGAATGGGGTTCAAGCCCCGACGCTGTCTGCAAGGAGTTTGTACGTTCTCCCCCTGACCGCGTGAGTTTCCTCCGAGTGCTCCGGTTTCGTCTCACATTCCAAAGGCGGACGGGCTAGGGTTAGCGAGTTGTTGGCGTGCGATGTAGGTGCCGGAAGTGTGGCGACACTTGCGGGCTGCCCAGCTCAATCCTCGCTGATTTGAATTGACGCGAGTGATGCATTTCACTGCGTGTTTCGATGTACATGTGACAAACAAAACTGAAACTCAGTCTGAGGATAATCTCAATATGTGTCGTTGAATTTTGCCACCCTAGAGGTGGCTATTCCGCCCATGCTAGCTCTTAGGAGCTCCTTAATTAGCCCCGCTATCCAGAGCGCAGTCAACCTCCTAGCCAAGCCCTTTTCTAGTAGTGAACTGGTTCCTTTGCAAAATCTCCCACTGGGTCCGTTCCCCTTCCTGTTTAGCCTCTGCTCATTAAAGAAGGGTTCCTCTTACCTCCCCAGGGGCATTTCCTAAATCTGACTAAAATATCTTGATATAGTTCATTATTGTCACCGTTACCAATATTTAGCGAAACATTTCGATGGATCTCTCTATACATAAGCGCAACGCGTTTGTGTCCAAGTTTAATGGTCATTCAACATGTATACAGCTAAACAAAACATCATTCCCCCCGGGGCCAAAGTGCAAATCACAGTCACACACAACATATAGAGCTGTGAGAGCATATACAGTCACTAAATAGTATTAGCACAAGTCCCTGGATGGCATGGCCTAAGGACTGATGGCGTGTGGGATGTTGTCCCGGAGCCACGTTTCTTCAAACACAAGGTAGTAAAAAGAAATCAAAATGCAGATATAAATAATTCAGTTATAGAGAAAGTCTATCTGAAAGTGCAACCACCATGATGGAGAGATAGATCGGGAGAACAAACGTTCATCTTTAGCGCATGAGAGGTCTTTCCCTAGAGAGCAGAATAGAAACCCTTCTCACCCACGTCGCCCCCCATTTTCTTTCATCTGTGTGACCATTTACGACTTTCTTAAACACTCCTAATGTATCTGTGTCTATCACGCACCCACCGTTCTCTGTATGTAAAAAAAAATTAGCTCGGACACCTCCCCCAACCCCACCCCCAATATACTTTCTTCTAATCAACTTAAAATGATGTTCTCTGATGTTCTCTTATGTTCTCTCATTTTCGGCCCTGGAAAAAAAAAGGACTGGCTGTCCAATCTATCATTTTATCATCGTGTACAACTCTATCAAGACGCCTCTCATCCTCCTTCGCTCCAAAATGAAAAACCTTATCTTTCCTCTTAAAACATACTCTCTGATCCAGGCGGCATCGTGGTAAAATGTCTTCGCACCCTCTCTAAAGCTTCCACATCCTTCCTGCAACATGCAAACATAGCTGAACAGAGCGCAGACAGAGCCCGTGGAGGGGACGCTGGTCTCAGAGCTGAGATATGTCGATAACTCTCTGTGGCCTCTTGCAGTCACGTACAGGACAACTGCCGTACCAAGCCGCGATAATCGGGAATTCTTTACACTCATCCGGGGAAACAGCAGGGGTGACTGCGATTGCTTTAAATCAGCCCCAATTCTGGGCTATATCACAACGGCAAGACCTGAGGAATTCCAAGTTTCGCATCGGCCTATATTATAGCCCTAGGCATAGAATGAAGATATACCGACGTGATTCCAAAGAAGGGCAAGTCTTTTTTAAGAACCCGTCCCCGGTGAGGCGAAATCTTTGGTTTGGTTGGACAATGGCTTCGCTCCCGACGCTATATCTTCGCCGCTTCCCCGACAAACAGCGGATTATCTCGGGTTTGCGCCCTGGCATCGCGCTCGGTGGCTGCCCATTGTCTGCGGTCCATTGCAATCTCCGCTTGACTGGCCGCAGGCTGCCTGATGTTTATTGAGTTCTCGAGGACGGGCAACAAGGCGACCACAATAGAACCAACTAACATTCCCGTCACGTCCCCGCCAACTGACAGAAAGTAACTCGCCGGAAGATCGGAGCTCCAAATCTCCCCGTAACTTTTAATTCGCTCTTTGTGTTGTTTTTTTTCGCGGTGCGGATTCGCTTATATAAAGTTTAGTGACAACACAAGCGACTGAAAGTGGTCACCGAGTCAGGCAGCACCTGGGGGGGGGGGAATGATCGTGGAGTCCCAGAGCAATGTAGCGCTGGTACAGGCCATTCGGCCCAACAAGTCCCTGTCGACCGCGGTGCCCATCAGGCTAGTCCCAATCATATCCGATCTCCCGAATCCTTCCAGGGCGCGCCCCTCCATGTCCCTATCCAAATGCATCTTAAATTAATCTATTATACCCGCCTCGACCACTTCCTCTGGCAATTCATTCCATATCCTCAACACCCTCCGTGTGAAAAAAATACCCCTCAGTCCTGAAGAAGGGTCCCGGCCCAAAACGTCGAATGTTCGTTCATTTCCAAAGAACATAGAACATAGAACAATAAAGTATAGGAACAGCCCCTTTGGCCTACAATGTTGTGCCGAACCAGCTAAAAAGTAAATTTTAAAAAAACAAAAGCGGTTCCCTCCTACCTACACAATGTCCTCTATCTTTCTCGCATTCACGTGCCTTTCTAAGCTTCGCTTAACAGCTTCTAACGTGTTTGCCTCTTACACCATACCAGGCAACATATTCCAGACATCCACCACTGTCTGAGTAAAAATCCTACCCCTCACATCCCCTATGAACCTACCCCTATCACTTTCAATGTGGGGCCCTCCAGTATTACATATTTCTACCCTGGGAAAAAGATACTCCTCATCTTCTCTCTCTCTGTCTCTCATAATCTTGTAAACCTCCATCAGATCTCCCCTTGGCCTCTGCCGCTCCAGAGAAAACAGCCCAAGTTTGTCCAGCCTCTCATAATAACCTTCTAAACCAGGCAGCATCCTGGTAAACCTCTTCTGCACCCTCTCTAAAGCTTCAACATCTCTTCCTATAGTAGGGCGACCAGAACTGTATGCAGTACTCCAGATGTGACCTAAGAAGAAGAAGAAAGCCCTTAACTCCGAGTGGAGTCATCGGGCCGCCGTCATAGATGTGACCTAACCACCGTCTCGAGAACTCAGTGTTGCCTGACCTGCTGAGTTCCTCCAGCATTTTATTTCTGTCTATTTTGAATCTTTTCCTTTTACCCTAAACCTATACTCCCTAATTTTGGACTCCTCTACCTGGGGAGAGGACTGTTACCATTCACCTTATCTAAGCCTCTCATAATATCAAACATTTCTATAAGGTCGCCGTTCTTCCTCCCTTATTGGAAGGAATAAAGCTCTAGCCTGGACAAGCTCTTCCTATAACTCGGGACCTCTAGTCTTGGCAAATTCCTTGTTAATGTTTTCTTCTATTTCCATTTTAGCCACGTCCGTGCTATAGCATGGTGACCAAAACATCATGACTGGTCTCAATCCGAAATGCCAACTAATCCTTGCCCAGCTCTCCCCCCCCCACCCCCCCCCCATCCCCAACATTCATGGCGTGTGACCCGTTCCTCCAGCGTCTTGGATATTGAAATTAATGTTATAACCTTGAGGTGATGGGAGTCTGCAAGGCGGCACCGTGATGAAGGGCCTCCGTTAGAAACATCCACACTTTATTCCCTTCCATAGATGCTGCCTGACCTGATTTCCTCCATCACTTTGTGTCTGTTCCTCTTGATTTCCAGCATTTGCAGAATCTCTTGTGCTTTCCGTATACTGTCCCATGTAGCTGCATTTGTAAAATTGCTGGGGATTCAATGGGCACATCTCAATTTTCTGGACAAAACTTTGCTTGAGCACCCCTACTCCGGTGCCTGAAACGATGCAATCGTGAAGAAGATATGGCAGCAGCTCTGCTTCCTTAGGAATTTGAGGAGATTTGGTGTGAAGGTAAGGAGCGTTAGATGGCTCTGGTTCTGTACTTGCTGGAGTTTAGAAGCATGAGGGCGGATCTCATTCAAACCTAGGAAATTTGAAGGCCAAGAGAGAGTGGATGTGTAGTGGGGGAGTCTGGGACCAGAGGACACAACCCCCGAATAGAGGGAAGTCGATTTAAAATGGGGGATCCCGACCTTTATTATGCCATAGAACAGTTACCATTAAGCAAAGGGTCCGTGAACCCCAGGTTAGAACATGCAGTACATCAGGAGGAATTTCTTTAGCCAGAGGGTGGTGAATCTGTGGAATTCATTGCCTCGGACAGCTGGGGAGGCCAAGTCATTTGGTATATTGAAAGAGGAGGTAATAGGTTCTTGATTCGTGAAGGTGCCAAGGGTTACGGGGAGAAGGCAGGAGAATAGAGTTGAGAGGGATCATAAATCAGCCATGATGGAATAGTGGATCAGACTCGGTAGGCTGAGTGGCCTAATTCTTACGGTCTTATAGACTCCTGCAAGACGTATGGCGAAGAGCAATCCAATGCACAGGGAAGCAAGAAGGTACAGACTCAGCTGGTTCCTCAAGACTTCCTGCCAGCGAGGTCTTCAAGAGGCGGTGCCCCCAGCAGAAGGCATCATCTGTTACCTAAGGCCGTTCGCCACCCTGGACATACCACCTTCTCGTTGCTACCATCGGGGAGCAGCTGCAGGAACCGGAAGACCATCATTCACGGTTCAGGAACGGCTCCTTCCTCACCATCCTCCCCCCACACACCCCCCACCCCGCCCCCGTCATCAGGCTTTTGAACGGTCCATGGACACGTGAGCACCACCCCATTATTCCTTTTTGCACTATTTATTTCTTATGTCATTTATAGTAATTTTATGTCCTTAGGCTGGTTTTGGACGAATTTCAGCTCCTATAAGACAGTGATAATAAACCTGAATCGGATTCTAACTCTCCGTGCGGAGATAATGCCCCGTCACAGGCACCGTCTTACCCAAGCAGATGCCGAAAGCAGGTTGTCCACCCCCTTTCAACCCCCTCTCGCGCCACAAGAGAAGCAACAGCCCCCAGGTGCTATCTGAAATAAAATCTGACGCCGTACCTGAAACTCTTTGTGAGATCTTGCTGTGCACAAATCGGCTTCTACTTTCCTGTGTGGCGATGCATTTCTAATGAATGATTGCATGTCTTTGCAAACAATTATTAGTCCTCTCCATAGATGCTGCCTGACCTGCTGAGTTCTCCCATCATTTTGTGTGTGTTGCTCTGGACTTCCAGCATCTGCAGAGTCTCTTGTGTACATGTATCACTTCACGAAGTATTTAATTACCTGTCAATCACTCCAGAATATCTCGGGGTTGAACAACAGGGTGGAATTTAATTGGGATAAGTTGCATATTGGGAAGGGAAATCAGGGTAGGGCTCACAAAGAGAATGGTCGGGCCTGGTGATTGATATGGAACAGAGGGACCAAGGCGTACATGTACACCGTTCTCTTTAAGTGATATAACAGGTAGACAAAGTGGTCAGGGAAGTTTTCAGTATGCTGGTCTTCATCAGTCAGGGCACTGAGTATAGAAGTTGGAATTTTCTGTTTCAGTTGCACAGGAGGTTGGTGAAGTCTCATTTGGAGTAGTGTATTGTGTTCTGTTTAGGATATTGCGTTCTGTTCAGTATTGGCCACCCTGTCGTAGGAGAGGTGCCACAACGCTGGAATGAAGTGGAGATTTACGAGGATGCCGATGGTGCTTGAGGAAGTGAGATTTGGAAAGAGGTTGAGTAAATTGGGACATTATTGATTAGTTTGTAGGAGAATGAGGCTGAATGATGTGTATAAATTCATTAGAGGTATCGATAGGGTCAGTGCACACAGTCTGGATTGGGGAATCGAGAACCAGAGGATATAGGTTTAAGCATTTTGTGCGTGTTTCTCTGTATTTCTAGCATCTACAGGATCTCCTGTATCTATAAATGAAAGATTATGCTGTTTGTTAAATTTTGGGTAGCACCCATTTGACGCCTCCATTGAGCTCAACATTTTCCTGATGCAATGCGCATTTTTACAACACTCGGGTGCCCAGCAAGCAGCGAGAACGGGCGGTTGGTAACCCCATCGGTGGAGACCAGTCTGCCTTTCATTAGGAAAGGCAGCTTCATTTGCGTCACTAACCTCATAAACCCTGATTACCGTGATGCCCACAAATCCATTAGAATGTGCTCAGTGACTGAATCTTCACAACACTCTCCGACAGGAATCCCAAAGACTTTCACCAAACCTCGATAAACTAGCGCCCATTCTGATACTCCCGGTCCCGGTGTATGAGAGGTCCATTCCAGAGCATTAGAACAGCAGGGTAGGGGCTGAACTTGAGCCTCGGGCTTTTGCATCTTCTGCCCGACGGGAGAGGCCAAACTGACCAAATAAATGCAGTTCAGGCGCAAGATCACAACGAAGCAGATTATAAGGCCAAGAGCCCATCTTGTCATACAAGAGGTCTTTTCAAGAGTTTGATAACAACGAGAGAATATGCCCTTGAGCTTGGTGGTATGTGCTTTTAGGCTTTTGTATCTTGTGCCTGATGGAAATGGGGGAAAGAGAAAATATCCGGAATGAAAGGGGGCTTTCCCCACGCGGCAGGAACATAGACCAGTTCAGCGAAGTCCGGGCCTTTCGGACCAAGATTGTCCGCGAATCTTTTAACCTACTCCAAGATCAATCTAACGCTTCCTTCCTATGTAGCCCTCTCAATTTTTCTATCATCCATGTGCCAATCTAAGGGTCTCTTAAATGTCCCTAATGTATCTGCCTCTACCGCCACCCCTGGCAGATCGTTCCACCCAGTCTCCATGTAAAAAAAAAACACCAGTAGAACAGAGGAGAATTCAGCACAGTATATGGTCTCGGCCACTAGAAATCATCTTCCTCGTACCCACACCGTGGACCCTGCGACAATATTGCAAGCTTTATAAATTCTATCCGCTCAGAACTCCAAGCATGATATGATGCATATTGGAATCAGAAAAGTTAAAATCATTGGATTCAACACTTATTTCCGCAAAAAAAGTTTTATTATGAAACTAGTATGTAGAAAAAGTCATACATAAGACGTTCTGTCAGTTTCCAACAAGGCCATTGTATATATAATATATAGGACGACAGTCAGGTATCAATAAGATTGAAATAGTACAAAGAAAATTTACAAGGATGCTGCCATGACTTGAGGACCTGAGTTATAGGGAAAGATTGAACAGGTTAGGACTTTACTCCCTGGAGAATGAGGGGAGATTCGATAGAGGTATATATCAGTATGAGTGGTGTCGATACGGTAAATGCAAATAGGCTTTTCCCATTGAGACTTGAACTAGAGGTCATGGGTTAAGGGTGAGAGGTGAACTGTTTAAGGAGAAACTTCTTCACTCAGAGGGTGGTGAGAGTGTGGAACAAGATGCCAGCGGAAGTTCGATTTCAACGTTTAAGTGACGTTTGGATAAGCCCATGGACGGAGGAGGGCAGTGATCCCGGTGCTGGTCGATGAGAACTCGGCGAGTCGAAGGGTCTGTCTCCGCGCTGTAGTGCTCCATAACTTTAATATAAAAGGGGCAAGAACTGGACATTTGGAAGGAACTGTCAGCTTTGTTAGGCAGTGACATTGCCGAGTTCCACAGCAGTATAGAAATTCGACATAAGACACACGCCGGCTTTACGGCACCCGAATCGGTGACTTAGCACATCACAACCAGGCGGTTAAAAGTCAAAGGATGTACAGGCAGAGGTGAAGTCATCACACTTTTCTTTATATCTCGCCATTTTCACATTAAAAACATTTAACTTTTGTACAAAACTCTATAAATCCGTTTCTCTTATATACAAAAATAGCTTAATATAATTCAGGACTGATTAGCATAGATACAAATAGATTTTTTTTCCTTTAAACAAAAACCAACAAAGGCTGGAAGCATTCTATATTGAAAATAGTATAAAAGTATCACTTAAAAACAGCTCTTTGTTTGGGTAAAGCGTATTGCGTTTTCTTTAGGAATAGAACGAACACAATACTATTCTTGTGTTAGAAAAGTGATCGGAAAGCTCTTTGCTTAGAAATTTGGTACAAAGAGACCGTCCATAACGGGCAGGTAAAGCTTAAGAATCGTGTGTAGACATCTCCACTCTTGAGTTTGTGACCCGTCGGGGTTGCAGGGTGAGATTTCCCCTTGGGCCAACATGTCAATGTGCACGGTTGCTTTCGCGGGTCGCTTGATGGTCTTCAGGCTATCTGCCGAAGCGACGTGCAAAAGCAATCAGTAGGTGTTGTCCCGTTGCTTCCAGAGTTTGTGTGCCGGGACACTTTCTCCGGGCAGGCCTGGATAAAATACGAGAAGAAAACAATGAGTACAAGTCTTCACACATTGTCTAAACGAGTACAATTGATCCACGGACCCGAATTCCACTCCACTCCCCCGGCAGATTGTCTGTTGCTCCAGATTCCATCCCAATGCAATGAGCTCTTAAAGAACTCCCCCAGCGCAAAGTTTCTGAGAAACAGCCTGCTAACTCGGTCTGTCCAGCTCGGTCTCTCCGAGATGTCTTATGTTTGAATGTCACTGATTCGCATCTCTCGTGAACAACCCAAGACACCCTCCCCGACATACAAACACACACACACACACACACACACACACACACACACACACACACACACACTTTCTCTCTGCCTACCTCTCCCACACACATCGAGCTCCCAGACTAATTGGCAGGCGCAGATCACAGGAGTCGAATTGGTCTTGCAGTAGAATTCCGGCTCTGCTTAGATTGGACTGGCGTTAGGGAGCGGCGGTTCCCAGCAATGTTTTCATGCCATGGACCCCTACCATCAACCGAGGGGTCCGTGGGCCTAGGTTGAGAACCCCTGTTTGAGAGAATGCCTTAGCACACGCATCTGAGGACGAAATTCCGTTCCCAGAAACAGCACTGACCGCCACCACCCCCCTCCCCCGCCACCCGGACTAACTCAGCAGGTCGAGCAGCATCTGCGAAGGGAAAAGGAATTGCCGTTGCGACTGGAAACCCCGCATCAGGACCCGAAGCGTCGACAATTGCTTCCCCTCCATCGATGCTGCCTGACCTGTGAGTTCCCTCCAGCAGTTTGCGCGTTGCTGCAGATTCCAGCATTTGCCGTCTCTCTTGTGTCTCCTTCTATTGGACGAGATGCTTAAAGGGTAGGGGAACCTTCAGTTTGGATCGCTCGCCCCCAAATTGAAATTCGTCCCGTCAGGCGTTAACCAGCCTACCTGCTGCGCAGAGATGGGAAGGAGAGGGTCCCTCAGAACCAGGTGGTAAAGTCCAGCAGCTCTTGCTCCTCGGCACTGAGGGGGTCGCAGGAGGCGTCGTCGGAGGAGCAGGAAGACACGGGCGACCCGGCCATGGAGTTCATCTCGGCCGAGAGGCCGGGCGACAGGAGTCCGGACTGGAAGGCGGCGCTCACGGCGTCGTGCTCATCTAGAAGCTGCTGGAGGGCCCTAATGTACTCCACGGCGGAGCGCAGCGTCTCCACTTTGCTCATCTTCTTGTTGGCGCCGCCGTTCGGGACGTGCTCCCGCAGGGTGGCGAATCCCAGGTTTACCAGCTTCACCCGGTTCCTCTCGCGCTCGTTGCGCCGGGCCACGGCAGCCGGCTGTTGCGGCGGCAGGCTGTAGCCGAACCGGCTGAAGCTGAGGCGCCTCTTGCAGCGCAGCAGCTCGGGGGAACATGGGCGCTGCCTCTTCGCCTGGGTCCTGAGCCTGGCGGAGGCGGGAGGCCGGTGGTGCCCGCCTTCGGGGCTCCCCTCCTGCTCGCCCGGCGCAGCAGCGGCGTAAAGGCAGGCGGACTCCACACACGGCTGCTGCTGTTCAGCGTTCCTGACGCTACTGCCCATGTTGGGCATCAGGTTTGGCAGTAGGAGCCGGAGAGGAGGGGAAGGCAGGCTGCGATGCCCGTAGATTTGGTAAAAGCGCGCAAACTCCGCCGGCGTTGCGCCCTACTCGTGGCGTTCGCGTGCTGCACTGTGCGTTCTTTTGCACTTCACTCCAGCCGCCTTTTATATATATTTTCTGTTTATTGAGGGATTTTTTTTAGCAACTCCCCCCTTTTCTTGGGCACGCTTCTGCTTTGCTGGAGCGCGAATGAAACAGCCGGTGCCCTGGCGCAGCGTTTTGAAACAGCAGGCTTGCGCCGGCGCTCCGCCCACTCAGCAACCCCTCCCTCTGCCGGGTGTCCCGGGCGTGCGCCGGGCGCGTGCCACCCGGCCCCCTAAATAAACACAGCGTCCGCCGGCCCCCTTCCTTCCAAAACAAGCCCCCTCCCCCCCAAAAAATCTCAATAAACTCCAAAAAAGGAGGCTGCAACCACCGTCTCCCCCCCCCATCCCATGTCTTTTGGAAGCCTTAAAGCAAATTTCATAAAAACGTATCTGAATTGTTTAAAACCGGGCTGCGTTGTTTGACTCTTGGGCTCCTAGTACTGGAGAATGCAGCGAGAATGCGTTCTGTACAAGGATTTCAACAGAGGGACGTCGTTTTTGATGTGGTTTTATCTCGGAATGGAAGCAGCTATGCTGATCGGGTCGCTAAATGATTATGGAACAGAACGCGATGTTTAGTGTAGCGCTTGTGTTAAATGAAATGTCCATTATTCCATGCGGAGTCTCCCTGATTAAGAGCGGACTTTGCGTTGTCTGCCTACTGTAATAAAAGCGGGCACTCGTGCAAAAGTATCAAACTCCAGAGGGCACTCAGCGGGCCGAGCAGCTTCTGTGCAGGGAGCAGGGCCGGCGGCGGCACCTCGGGCCGGGACCCTCCAGCCGGACTCCGGATATCAATTTAAAATTGTTGTTTTAACTAATTCATCCATGTATTGGGGGAGGGAGAGGTGGGGGGAGAGGGAGGGAGAGAGAGAGAGAGAGAGAGAGGGTGTGAGGGGAGAAAAGGAGGGGGAGAACAGAAGGGGAGTATAGAAGGATGGAGGGGAGAAGGAGGGAGGGAAGGAGTGGCGGAGGAGATTGAAGGGGAAGGGTAATGTGAAGGGAGGGAGGGCGAGGGAGTAAATGGGGGAGAGGGAGACTAGGAGGGGGAGAAGGAGGGAAGGAGTGGGAAGAGAGGGGGAGAGGGAAAGAGAAGGGAAGGGGGAGGGAGAAAATGCTACCACTAATTAAAAGATCTCGAAATGTTCCTCCCTTTTGCCCGATTTGTCACAGTGACACTGTGCGCTGCCGGCTGGCAGCAGACACGTGCACCGCCTTGCAAGAAAATTAAAGGTCTTTCACGCTTAAAATAAAACAGCCCAGCTGATCATTGGTACAACTGAGAGAGAGTGAAAAAAACGGTGAATTGCAGCCCCCCCGACTCTCTCGCTGTTGACTGTGTACCTCTGACATCCGAGCTGCGGCTCAGTCTCGCTCGGCGACAGTTTTGAAAGAGGCGAGCATTCTATTCAAATCCCACAATCGTTGGCCTTTTATTTTAAAGAAACGAATCTTCCATGGTTTGTCAAGCCATTTCTGACGCCCAATTAGAGCTTTGTGAAGTTTTCTCCGAAGTGGCGAGAAAGGGTTTGGAATATTAAGGCCTGCAGTCGGCCTGATAGTTGATATGACAATGGGGAGCCGAGGTTTGTTTAGAGAGCTACAAACACACTTCTGTTGTCGAAATAAATTTCATTTCCATCAAATAGATCCGTGAACAATGAAGCCAGTGATAAGTAAAGTTCTTTTTATATAAATTGAAAGCTTTGAAAGATTAGCTGACGAAGTTTGAAGCGAGGCCTTCCATTCACTATAGAGATAATTCATTAGAGTTAGCACTGCATATTGTATCGCCCTTAATAATATTACTTTAATCCCAGTAGACACACTGCGCCTGGTTATGTCAACCGCGCTAACCACTGGTTGCCTATGGTAGTGGACGATGGTCAAGTCGAGTGGATTGACGTGCACAGGTACTATGAGGTGCAGGTACTGTGATAAACTTGCTACAACATCATCACAGGCATACCGGTGCAGACAACGCACACAGCACTGCTTACAAAGAAACTGAAGCTGCTGTGTTATCACGGACTTGGCGTGAAGTTTGTTGCTTTGTGGCAGCAGTGCAGGGCAAGAATATAAAACTACGATAACGTTAAATTACACCGTGCAAAAAAAACCTGAATTGTAAAGTCAGTCAGCTCGATTATGGGTACTGTGTCCGTAGTATCCAGGACATCTTCAAGGAAAGAAGCCTCAGGAAGGCAACAACCATTATTAGTGACCCTCTCTTCTCATTGCTACCATCGGGAAGGAGGTACAGAAGCCTGAAGACACACACTGAGCGATTCAGGAACAGCTTCTTCCCCTACGCCATCAAATTTCTGAATGGACAATGAACCCATAAACACTACCTCACTACCTTTTTATTTCTATTTTTGCACAACTTACTTAATATAAACGTGACTGTAATTCATGGTTTTCTCCATTATTATCATGTATTGCATTGTACTGCTGCCGTAAAGACAACAAATCTCACAACATCTGCCAGTGGTATTAAACCTGATTCTGTTTCTGAAAAAGAATAACGAGCTAGTATCCCTGGCCATTCGGAAACCTGATGGCAGAGGGAAAAAAGCTGTCCTTAAAACTTTGAGTATGAATCTTCCGACTCCTTCAAAGTTCAAAGTAAATTTATTATCAAAATACATATGCTGTATGTCACCATATACTACCCTGATCCATTTTCTTGCGGGCATTCACAGCAGAACAAAGAAGTACAATGCAATCAATGAAAAACTACACAAAGACTGAGAAACAACCAAATGAAGACAAACAGTACAAATACAGAGTAAACAATATTGAGAACAGGAGTTACAGAGTCTTTCAAAAAGAGTCTGTGGGTTGTGGAATCAGTTCAGTGTTGAGGTGAGTGAAGTTATCCTCACTGGTTCAGGAACCTGATGGTTGTGCCTCTTACCTGATTGTATTAACGAGAAGAGAGTATGTCCTGGACGATGGGGGTCCTCAATGGTGAATGCTATCTCCCTGAGGCATTGCTATATGTAAGGCTACACATAAAGATAAAAACATACAGAGACTACACAGACACTACGGGACACAAGTCCATGCTGGTACAAGAGGTGATCCGCTGCTGGGGTAGGTTTAAGATGCTGCAGATCACTTCAAAATGTAGTGGACGAAGAGAAATTACTGTTCCTGAACTTCGTGGTGTGGGTTTTGGGCTTCAGTACCTCCTGCCCGATCGCAGCAGCAGGAACGGTGCTGGGGATCGAAACGATAGATGCTGCAATCTGGAGACAGCACCTCCACTTGGTCCGTGCTCTCTTCTCGCTGCTGCCATTAGAAAAGTACAGGAGCTTCTGAACCCTCACCACCAGGTTCATGAACAATTATTACCCTTCAACCATCAGGCTCCTGAACCAGCGTGGACACTTCACTCACAACTCTGAATTGATACCACAAACTATGGACTCACTTTCAAGGACTCCATGTTTTCAATATTTATCGCATATTTATTCATTTTTTCCCCCAGCTCAAGCTAGTAAAGCCTGAGGTACGAGCAGAGCCAAGCACACACATTTCTCAATTTCTGGGAACCTTTGGACTATTCTAGTAGTGTTTAGTATTGTGCCTTCCTGGATATTTACATAAATATTGTAGGCCAAATAGTTTAATGCTATTGTGTAGTGACTTCAGGATGACACCAGTTGTAGATATTACTATTGGAACAATGTATAAATGTTCATGTTCCATAGTCTTTCAGTTTCCTCTTTTAATTCATCATATTCCTGGTGTCTTTCACTTGATTCCTGTATGTTATGTGTGTTTGGAATGGCTTTATCTATTAAGTAAGTTGTTCTTGCTTGTTTATCCTGCATTATTATATCCAGACGGTGTCATAAGCGGGGTGGCTGGGAATGGACCCAAGTGCAAGACACAGACACTAAAATACTAGGGACAGGACTAGGATACAGGGTGAGGGCTAGTACATGGACATGAAAACCAGAAACCCGGAACAGGACTGGATAAGAGAGCCCGGGCTTGGACTCCGAACCAGGGACTGGACAAGGACTGAGAACCTGGGTGTTGCCTCTGGCTCGGACCCCAGAACTAGGCAAGGACGGGACTAGGCTGGCAGGCAGGACGAGGTTGGAGTCTTCAGACTTGAGGCCAGGCTTGGCTAGAGACTTGAGGCCAGGCTAGAGACTTGGGGTCTTGAAGCTTGGCTTGGGGCGAGGCTCGAGGCTTGGGGTCCTGAAGCTCCTCCTGGGCAGAGCATGGTACTCCTGGGCAGGGTGTAGTACTCCACCCGATGCAGACAAGGGACAGAAGGGGACAGAACCAACCACAGGGTAACGGCAATACAGCCTGGCTTACCCAACGGAAGCAAAGGACAGGAAGAGAGCTAGGTACAGGGTGGCTCCCGGTCAAGACTACAGGCGAGACGAGGTGAGAGTTACCAGCAAGACAAGGCAAGGCTTCAGGCAAGGAAACAGAAGGCAGGGGAAGGAATACAAGGAGTAAGGACAAGAACAATCCAGCCCCAACGAGAATCAGCTGCCTCAATTAGTGCTCAACAGGAACAGAAACAAGGTAGACAGGAAAACCTGGAGCAAGGGTCGATGAACTGGACCGTGAACCGGAATACGGACTTCACGGACCGGACCATGACAGACGGTTATTATGGTTTGCTCCATCTGTAATAATGGATCAGTCGTCATATAATTTGTGGGACTCAAGTTACTATTATTATTATCATTATTTATTTTTGTATTTGCACAGCTTGTTGTCATTTGCACATTGTTCGTTTGTCCTTGTGTGCCTGTTTTCATTGCTTCTATTGCATTTCTTTGAACTTACAAGTTCAAAGAATGCCTGCAAGAAAATGAATCTCAGGATTGTATATGATGACAGGAGAGGGAGGAGAGAGGGAGAGGGAGAGAATGTGGATGGTCGTATGAGCAGCTGGTACATATCACAATTCCTGGTTATGTGACCACTGATGCCAGGCAGACAATCTCTGAAGAGTATTGACAATGGCTGGGGTCACCTGTCTTGTAAAGACACTGCCCAGAAGAAGGCAATGGCAAACCATTTCTGTGGAAAAATTTGCCAAGAACAGTTACGGCCATGGAAAGACCGTGATCACCCACGCCATTCGACACCGCACATATTGCTGATGATGAGTATATGGTATGGTGCGGGGAACTGGGTCATTTTGATTACTGTGTGAGGAGGTTGCAACTGCATTTGGAGCTGGCACTGTGTGTGGTGGTTGGTAACATGCCATAAGATGCCATTTTGTATGGAGTATATGTGGTGCAAGCATTGTACGTAGAGGTTGTACTGTGTTTACATAGCAAAGACTCCAACAAATTTCTGCAAATGTATTGAGAGCATTCTGACTGGCTGTGTCACCATCTGTCATGGAGTCTGTGGAGGGCTGCAGACTCAGGGAACTCTGTCAGGTACAGCACTCCCTAACATTCAGAACAACTTCAGAAGGTAATACATCAAGGAAGTGTCATCCATCGTGAACGACCATCACCATCCAGGCCATGCCCTCTTCACATTACTACCATCTTGGAAGAGGTACAGGAGCTTGACTCATACTCAGTTTTTTAGGAACAGCATCTTCCCCTCTGCCACCAGATTTCTGAATGAACATTGAACCCATGGACACTACCTCACTATTCCACTTTTGCATTTAAAAAAATTATTTAAATGTATAACTTGCGGTACATTTTTACGTATTGTACTGTATACTGCTGTACTGAGAGCTTCTGGTACCATGTAACCCAGTACTACCTGTCGTATGGTCGGGTGGTCGGCGACTAAACTGGCTCCCCTGCCAGGCTTGCCTGGTGACTAGGGTGGCTAGACACCCTGCAGGATGAAAAACAAGACCCGTCAAAGGGCGGATGAACCCTCTCGTAGGGTCAGCGGCCATCTAGCAAACACGTGCCGTGAAGCGTGGAAAGGGCATCCCTTGCATCGAAGCTTGGTCTGGCTATTCACTGCGACAGAACTTTCCCCAGCCGTCTTGGAACCCACCATGCCGCTGGATCTGGCAGGGGACGTCGAGAGGGTGGGTCTGGACCTGTGCAACCCCCTACTCACCTAAAATCCATTCACGCATATGCTGTTCCTTTCTGAGGAGTGGGGTACCACCCCACTAACTGACTGAAAAGAACCATCATCATCCTATGGGATGGATAGCCAGAGAGAGAGAGATGCTGCCACAAAATAACAAATTTCACAACATGGGTCAATGATAGTAAAAATTCGGATTCTGATTTTAATGCTGTGTAAGGAGGCTATGTTTTGTTCAAGGAGCTGACCATGTGCTGTGCCTGGAGATCACAAAGCATGCGTGGAATTAAAATAGTGTGAGGAGGGAGTCTTGTGTGTGAGGAGGGAGATTTGTGTGTGAGGAGGGAGTCTTGTGTGTGAGGGGTTAGCGCTGTGCATAGAACTTATACTGTGCATAATGGTCTAGTATTGTACATGGAAGTTTCACCGTGTGTTGTTAAAGGGACTTGCACTATACGTAAGACCCATGCACAACACTATATAATTTACATTGTGCATAATGGTCAATAATTGAGCACAGAAGTTGGAGGTTTAATATCAGGGGCAAATGATTTAAAAGGGACATTCTTCACACAAAGAATGGCTGGTATTTGGAATAAACTGCCAGAAATAGAGGTTGAGATGGGCACATACCAATATTTAAAAACCATCTGAATAAGTACATGAATAGTAGGGGTATAGAGGGTTAGGGGACAAGTGTGGGCAGATGGGACTAGCTTGCTGGGCAACAGAGCTGACATAGGCTAGATGGGCTGAAGGGCTTGTTTCCATGTTATGTGATTTTCTATCTCAATGTGACAATAACAAATCAATTTCCTAATTTATTTTCTGTGAGTTTGACACACTGTATGAATACAGAGCACTCTAGTGGTGTTTAGTGACAGTACAGAGACACCATAATGGCTTTTAAGAGGAATTTATAAGCATGGACAGACAGGAAATGGAGGGATATGGACCATGTGCAGGCAGATGGGAATTAGTTTAATTAAAGATAAGCTTTATTTGTCACCAGTACGTGGAAATGTACAATGAAGTGCATCATTTGCGTCAACGACCAACACAGTTCGAGGATGTGCTGGGGGCAGCCCGCAAGTGTCTTCATCCTTCTGGCGCCAGCAGAGCACGTCCACAATTTACTAACCCGAACGTCCACATCTTTGGAATGTGGGAGGAGACTGGATCACCCGGAGGAAACTCACGCGGTCACGGTGACAACGTACAAACTCTTTACAGTGGTGGGAATCAAAATCTTCCACGAGTGCTGTAAGGTGTTAGGGAAGCCGCTACACTATGCTACGCCTCGCGTAGGCACAGATACGGCGGCCAAGGAGCTTGTTGCTATGTTGCTCTGTACTGAAGTTGCTACAGTTGCGGTTCTTTGATACCGACTTTCCTGTGGCACTTTGTGTGTGTTGCTTAGATTTCCAGCATCTGCGGATTTTCTCTTGCCGTGTTTCCATGGTGGTTATACGCTCTGTGTGGAGCGCGGTGGCGTGGGGCTGTGCAGATCGCTAATGCCTCTGGGGCTGTGTGTGTGTGTGTCTGTGTGAGTGTGTATGTGTATGAGCGTGTGCCTGTGTGTGTGTGTGTATCTGTGTGTATGTGTTTCCGTGTGAGTGTGTGTATATGTGTATGTCTGTGTGAGTGAGTGTGTATACGTGAGTGTGTATTAGTGTATGTGTGCATGTGTGTGTATGAGCGTGTGTGTGTGTGTCTGTGTGAGTGTGTATATATGTGTGTATGTGTGCATGTGTGTGTATGAGCGTGTGTGTGTGTGTCTGTGTGAGTGTGTATATATGTGTGTATGAGCGTGTGTGTGTGTGTGTGTGTGTGTGTGTGTGTGTGTGTGTCGGGCGCGTGTCCCATTGTCTCCCGCGGCCGGAGACACCTCGCTCCCCGGACTCTGCGATGCGCAGACCAGGGGCGAGGAGCCTGCAACAAATATCACCTCAAACCCGCCTCACCCCCTCCCTCCCGTCCCCGACCCTCCAATCCCTGGGGGCTTCACCACAGGTTTTGTTTGAAACACGGCAAGTAACAAAGCACAGGGAGCGGGGAGAGCGGGACGGGCTCTTTCACACACAGTAACTTTAACCCCGTGCATTCCGAGAGATTTGGCTGTTGAAATTGCAGCACAGTTTATTCACGATTAGATTCGCGCCTCACCGATTTTAAACATCAGCTTTATATTTCGAGACGCTTCAGTCTAAGTTTAAATAATTCAGTTAAATCTGCCGAGGAACGAAGCTATTCTCGTTCCGGGTTCCTGATTAAAACTGACCCGACTTTGATTGCTTGGGGTTACTTCGAAGCCATTGCCCTCCAACCCATTAGACATAATAGCCGTGTTAGGCCATTCGACCCGTCGAGTCTGCTCTGCCATTCCATCACGGCTGATTTATTATCCCTCTCAACCCCATTCGCCTGCCTTACTCCCCGTAACTTTTGATGTCCCGACTAATCAAGAACCCTTGAACCTCCGCTTGAAATATACCCAATGACTTGTCTCCACAGCCGTCAGTGACATCGAATTCCGCAGATTCACCACCCTCTGGCTAAAGAAATTCCTCCTCATTTCTGTTCTAAAACGACGTCACGCTGTACCCTCTGGTTCTAGACGCCCCCCACTATGGGAAGCATCCTCTCCACATCCACTCTAAGCACTTAATCATTCCCCCACTTTAACGCAATGTTAGGCACCCCACCCCCTCCCCATTGAATTTAAAGTTTCCTTCCAGCTGTTATGTGTAAGTCCTTTTGAAAGCGTTCTGAGCAAATTTCAAAGTCAAGCGGGTCCACATCACACACGGACACTCAATAAATCCATGTATTGATTCTCTCCATCACACATGCCTCCTTTTGGCAAGAGTACTTGTTTGACTACGCTTGTGTACAGTTCGGAGAGCGAGAGATGGAAAGCTGTTTGGCACGGGGGGGGGGAACTTAAAATTTATGCCCAGTCAGAACTGCAAGAAGCCATAAAACGAAATGAACGCGTTGCTATGGACTACCCCGTTTTCACAGAGCTGGCTTCTGTTTGTCTTTTACAACCACGACTTTCGAGAGCGGCAGGTGCGGACACACAGGTGCACTCTGCCTTCGTATGCAAGATAAATACTGTGTCTTCCCGATCTAATTTACTGCATCGATAAACGTGACGAGCAATTATTGGAGAATTCACAAGATTCAGGACACCTACCGTCACCTCTAACGTGAAATATCTGCCATCTAGTGGTGAAGGGAAATACTGCAAGCTTCCTTGGAGCTGTCCAGGGTGGTAACGACAAATTCCGATTCAGATTCATTTAACACATATACACTGAAAACATACAGTGAAATGCATCGCTTGCGTTAACACCCAGCAGAACGAAGGATGCGCTGGGGTCAGCCCGCAAGTGTCTCCACACATTCTGGCGCCAAAAATTTTCATCAAAACAACGAAAGCACCAAAAATAAAACAAGCCCCTCTCCCCTTCTCTCCCCTCGCATTCCCTCAAACACACAGATACATACAGGTCTCCAATCCCAGAACTGGCCATCTCTGTCCTCCAGCAGGTTAGTTCTGTAAGAAGATGGTGCTATGAGAAGAGTTTAAAAGGAGACAGCTTTGCAGAGCCAGTGACAGAGTAAAGGAAGACAGAGTAGGAGGGCTTTGGCTCAATGGGGCTTCGGCGATAACGGGTCGAGGTGAGGTAGGTTGCCTGTGTAGAATACAGACAGAAAGTATGCGTGTGAGGCCAGTGTTCTGTGCTCGGTGTCAGATGTGGGAAGTCCTGCTGACTCCCAGCCTCTCGGACGGCCACATCTGCGTCAGGTGTGTCAAGCTGCAGCTCCTTAGGGACCGGGTTAGGGAACTGGAGATGCAGCTCGATGACCTTCGTTTGGTCAGGGAGAGTGAGGAGGTGATAGAGAGGAGCTATAGATAGGTCGTCACACCGGGGCCTGGGGAGACAGACAAGTAGGTAACAGGCAGGAGAGGGAAGGGCAGGAGTCAGATACTAGAGAATACCCCAGTGGCTGTCCTCCTTAACAATAAGTAACCTGTTTGAGTACTGTTGGGGGGGACGCCCTACCTGAGGGAAGCAACAGTGGCTGTGCCTCTGGCACAGAATCTGGTCCTGTGGCTCAGAAGGGTAGAAAAAGGAAGAGGAAGGCAGTAGTGGTAGGGGACTCTATAGTTAAGGGGTCAGACAGGTGATTCTGTGGAAGCAGGAAAGAAGCACAGATGGTAATTTGCCTCCCAGGTGCCAGGGTCCGGGGTGTTTCTAATCATGTCCAAGGTATCCTGAAGTGGGAAGGAGAACAGCCAGAGGTCGTGGTACATATTGGTACCAATGACAGAGGCAGGAAAAGGGAGGAGGTCCTGAAAGCAGACTACAGGGAGTTAGGAAGGAAGTTGAGAAGCAGGACCTCAAAGGTAGTAATCCCGGGATTACTGCCTGTGCCGCGCGACAATGCGTATAGGAATAGAATGAGGTGGAGGATAAATGCATGGCTGAGGGATTGGAGCATGGGGCAGGGATTCAGATTTCTGGATCACTGGGACCTCTTTTGGGGCAGGAGTGACCTGTACAAAAAGGACAGGTTGCACTCGAATCCCAGGGGAACCGATATCTTGGCGGGAAGTTGTGCAAAGGCTGTTGGGGAGAGTTTAAACTAGAATTGCTGGGGGGTGGGAACTGAACTGAAAAGACGAGGAAGGGGTGGTTGACTCACAAATAGAGAAAGCTTGGAGGCAGTGCAAGAGGGAGGATAAGCAAGTGATAGAGAAGGGACACGCTCAGACCAATGGTTTGATCTTGTGTCTATCTTAATGCAAGGAGTATTATGAATAAGGCAGTTGAGCTTAGAGCGTGGATCAGTACTTGGAGCTATGATGTTGTGGCCATTACAGAGACTTGGATGGCTCAGGGGCAGGAATGGTTATATCGAGTGCCAGGCTTTAGATGTTTCAGAAAGGACAGGGAGGGAGGCAAGAGAGGTGGTGGTGTGGCAGTGTTGATCAGAGACAGTGTCACAGCTGCAGAAAAGGAGGAAGTCATGGAGGGGTTGTCTACGGAGTCTCTGTGGGTGGAAGTTAGAAACAAGAAGGGGTCAATAACTCTACTGGGTGTTTTTCATAGACCACCCAATAGTAACAGTGACATCGAGGAGCAGATAAGGAGACAGTTTCTGGAAAGGAGTAATAATAGCAGGGTTGTTGTGGGAGATTTTAATTTCCCAAATATTGATTGGCTTCTTCCTAGAGTGAGGGGTTTAGATGGGGTGGAGTTTGTTAGGTGTGTTCAGGAAGGTTTCTTGACATAATATATAGATAAGCCTACAAGAGGAGAGGCTGTACTTGATCTGGTATTGGGAAATGAACCAGGTCAGTTGTCAGGTCTCTCAGTGGGAGAACGTTTTGGAGACAGTGATTAGAATTCCATTTCCTTTACCATGGCATTGGAGAGGGATAAGAACAGACAAGTTAGGAAAATGTTTAATTTGGAGTAAGAGGAAATATGAGACTATCAGGCAGGAATTTGGAAGCATAAATTGGAAACAGATGTTCTCAGGGAAATGTACGGAAGAAATGTGGCAAATGTTCAGGGGATATTTGCATGGCATTTTGCGTAGATATGTTCCAATGAGACAGGGAAAGGATGGTAGGGTACAGGAACTGTGGTGTACAAAGGCTGTTGTAAATCTAGTCAAGAAGAAAAGAAAGGCTTATGAAAGTTTCAGAAAACTAGGTAATGATAGAGATCTAGAAGATTATAAGGCTAGCAGGAAGGAACTTAAAAATTAAATTAGGAGAGCCAGAAGGGGCCATGAGAAGGCCTTGGTGGACAGGATTAAGGAAAACCCCAAGGCATTCAACAAGTATGTGAAGAGCAAGAGGATAAGATGTGAAAGAATAGGACCAATCAAGTGTGACAGTGGAAAAGTGTGTACTGAACTGGAGGAGATAGCAGAGGTACTTAATGAATACTTTGCTTCAGTATTCACAATGGAAAAGGATATTGGCGATTGTAGGGATGACTTACAGCAGACCCAAAAGCTTGAGCATGTAGATATTAAGAAAGAGGATGTGCTGGAGCTTTTTGGAAGCACCAAGTTGGATATGTCTCTGGGACTGGATGAGATGTACCCTAGGCTATTGTGAGAGGCAAGGGAGGAGATTACAAAGCCTCTGGTGATGATCTTTGCATTATCAATGGGAATGGGAGAGGTTCTGGAAGACTGGAGGGTTGTGGATGTTATTCCCTTATTCAAGAAAGGGAGTTGAGATAGCCCAGGAAATTGTAGACCAGTAAGTCTTACTTCAGTGGTTGGTAAGTTGATAGAGAAGATCCTGAGAGGCAGGATTTATGAACATCTGGAGAGGCATAATATGATCAGGAATAGTCAGCATGGCTTTGTGAAAGGCAGGTTGTGCCTTATGAGCCTGATTGAATTTTTTGACAATGTGGCTAAACACATTGATGAAGGTAAAGCAGTACATATAGTGTTTATGGATTTCAGCAAGGCATTTGATAAGGTACCCCATGCAAGTCTTTTTGAGAAAGTAAGGAGGCATGGGATCCAAGGGGACATTGCTTTGTGGATCTAGAACTGGCTTTCCCACAGAAGGCAAAGAGTGGTTGCAGACAGGTCATATTCTGCATGGAGGTCGGTGACCAGTGGTGTGCCTCAGGAATCTGTTCTGGGATCCCTACTCTACGTGATTTTTATAAATAACCTGGATGAGGAATGGAGGGATGTGTTGTTAAATTTGCTGATGACACAAAGGTTGGGAGTGTTGTGGATAGTGAGGGCTGTCACAGTGGGACATTGATAGGATGCAAAAGGGGGCTGAGAAGTGGCAGATGGAGTTCAACCCAGGTAAGTGTGAGGTGGTTCATTTTGGTAGGTCAAATATGATGGCAGAATATAGTACTAACGGTAAGACTCTTGGCAGTGTGGAGGATCAGAGGGATCTTGGGGTTCAAGTCCATAGGACACTCAGAGCTGCTGCACAGGTTGACTCTGTGGTTAAGAAGACATGCGGTACATTGGCCTTCATCAACCGTGAGATTGAGTTTAAGACCTGTGAGGTAATGTTACAGCTACATAGGACCCTGGTCAGACCCCACTTGGAGTACTATGCTCAGTTCTGGTCATCTCACTACAGGAAGGATGTAGAAACCATAGAAAGGGTGAAGAGATTTACAAGGATTTTGCCTGGATTGGGGAGGATACCTTATGAGAATAAGTTGAGTGAACTTGGCATTTTCTCCTTGGTACGACAGAGGATGAGAGGTGACCTGATAGAAGTGTATAAGGTGATGAGAGACATTTGTCCTGTGGATCAGTGGCTTTTTTCCCAGGGCTGAAATGGCTAGCACAAGAGGGCACAGTTTTAATGTGCTTGGAAGTAGGCACAGAGGAGATGTCAGGGATAAGTTTTTTATTGACAATAGACACTTCGGTGGTAAGAATGGGAAGGCAGATTATTATCTAAATGGAGTCAAGTTAGGGAAAGGGGAAGCACAACGAGATCTAGGTGTTCTTGCACATCAGTCACTGAAAGCAAGCATGCAAGTACAGCAGGCAGTGAAGAAAGCTAATGGCATGCTGGCCTTCATAACAAGGGGAGTTGAGTATAAGAGCAAAGAGGTCCTTCTGCAGCTGTACAGGGCCCTGGTGAGACCACACCTGGAGTACCGTGTGCAGTTTTGGTCTCCAAATTTGAGGAAGGACATTCTTGCTATTGAGAGAGTGCAGCGTAGGTTCACAAGGTTAATTTCCCGGATGGCGGGACTGTCATATGTTGAAAGACTGGAGTGACTGGGCTTGTTTACTCTGGAATTTAGAAGGCTGAGAGGCTTATTGAAACATATAAGATTATTAAGGGATTGGACACGCTGGAGGCAGGAAGCATGTTCCCACTGTTGGGTGAGTCCAGAACCAGAGGCCACAGTTTAAGAATAAGGGGTAGGCCATTTAGAACGGAGTTGAGGAAAAACTTTTTCACCCAGAGAGTGGTGGATATGTGGAATGCTCTGCCTCAGAAGGCAGTGGAGGACGTTGATGAGACTCTGAAGAGGCACATGAATGATAGAAATTGGAGGGTTATGAGTTGTGTAGGAGGGAATGGTTAGAGGGTTAGCCTAACATACTTTCTGGTAAGATGGCAACATGATTGGATGCAATGGCTTCTATGGGGCCATCCAAAGGTGTTATTGTCTTTCTTAAGCAGATTTGTTATGATCACAAGACCCTGCTGGACATCAAGAACATAAATTATGGCAGATCTACCCTATCGGTGAGTTACACACATCAAAGTTGCTGGTGAACGCAGCAGGCCAGGCAGCATCTGTAGGAAGAGGTGCAGTCGACGTTTCAGGCCGAGACCCTTCGTCAGGACTAACTGAAGGAAGAGTGAGTAAGTGAGTTGCTCATTTGCAGAGAGACTGGAGGAGCTGGACTTGGTGCAGATGGTGCTGCTGCTTGTGTCAGGGAACCAAAAATGCGCGAAGGTGCTGTGCGGTCTGACAGTGAGTGATCATAGAAACATGGAAAACCTACAGCACAACACAGACCCTTCAGCCCACAATGCTGTGCCGAACATGTACTTACTTTAGACATTACCTGGGGTTACCCATAGCCCTCTATCTTTCTAAGCTCCATCTACCTATCCAGGAGTCTCTTAAAAGACCCTATCATATCCACCTCCACCACTTTCCTTAATCACTTTTCTTGTGACCACAAGTCCCAGATGGGTATTGTTAATGTTATTGTCAGGGGAGGAGATTAGGAGGATTAATGGCACCTAACGGCAACTCTTTTGCTTGCATCTTCAGAAACAGCTCTATTTCTATCTCTATTTTTCCCTTCCAGGGTTCCTTTGAAGACCCTGAACTGGAGTAACACACAGACTACAGTGCTTTGTAGGAATGGGACTCTCTCTCGGGGTTTCATGAATGGCCGTTGTTTGGCACGCCAAGAGCTTGGCCTAAGAGTTCGGCTCAGCTTTGGAGGACTGAGATTTCGTGGCTCTGGAGATGGGGGGGATTGGAGGTCAGTGCCTCTGCAGAAGACCTATGTGTTGTTGGAGACAGAAGATATCTGGCTGTGTGGGGACTTTGGGGTTTCTCACATTTAACCCTCATTATTCTTCGGGGGCACTGCTCTATTTTCATGGATGTTTTGCGAAGAAAAAGCATTTCAGGATGTATATTGTATGCATTTCTCTGACATTAAATGTATCTTTGAATGCTGCGAGTTCAATTCATTGGGTTATTGGCGAACAGTGGGAGGCTACGTGACCTCGATTGTAGTGAAGTCTCGGCCTCCAGCCGCAATGTTGCCTGTTGGCAGCCACACAGGAGAGAGGGGTCAGTCAGTCAGTCAGTGGGTGCTGTCCCAAATCTGGGGTCGGTGGCTATGCACCTCCATCTTCTTCGATCTTGTGACAGCACTGAGTACAGCCTCTCCTCCAGTTTGTTCTCGCTGGCCGCCTTGGCACTGCCCCCCGCCGCCCCACTGAGCTCGAGCCTGAGGCCATGTTGGTCTCCAGCCGCGGCCGCTTCTTCGAGCTCGGCCCTTCCTTAGGTGGAGGCCCTGGGCAGGTCCAGGCACACGGTACAGCGCCCAAGTTCATCATGTCTCTTCTAACCAGGTGCACAGCATACGATTCGTAGATATGTGGTGAGGCTTTAATCTCTTCCACGGAAGATGGCCGTTGGCTCACAAGGAGCTCATCCGCCCTTTGTCAGGTCTTGTTTTTTTCAGTCCTGCTGGGTGTCCTCACACCCTTCTCACCAGACTAAGTCCAGTGGGGGAGCCGGCCCAAGTCGCTGACCACTCGACCACGGTCCCCGGCCGAATCTCTCCGAGTGTCCGACACCCGACCGAAGACGCAGGAGAGAGGGGTCGGAGTTGTTGCTCTCTACCAGGTACTGTGTGGTGTGGCATCCATTCTGAAGTCAGTCCTACTTCCAGTAGCGGAAGAGAAGATGTATTGTGTTTGATGCCAGACTGCTGCAATATTCATGAGGGACTTGTACTATATTTTTTTATGTGTGACTGTAATTTTCTGCTATCTTAGACGTGCTGCGTGTGTCTTGTGCTGTGTGTGACTGTTGGTATCGTGTTTTGCACCTTGGCCACAGAGTAACACTGCTTTGTTTTGGCTGTTTTCATGGGTGTTCATGTATGTTTGAATGACAATTAAATTTGAACTTGAACTTTATGTTTGAATGCCTCTGCAAGCTGAAGGCACCAGGAGATGCGATGACCAGTCAGTCGGAGAGATCAGATTTTTTCGGGGTGGCATTTATCAGCTAGACAAGAGGTTGACTCTGAAGATCAAGCCTGAAGGTTGATCAGTATTCCGACAGTAGTCCAATGGCCAGGACCTGGAGGCCCGTCCATGGGAGGGAGGAAAGAGGCCTGTTTGACTGTTGTCTAGGGCTTGTTGTTGTTATATTTTGTTGTGTTCTGTGTTGCTGCACAGGATTAATATAAGTTGCAGAAAGTTGGAATCTCAGTCAGCTCCACCGTGGGCACTGGCCTCTGCAGCAACCTGGACATCATCAAGGAGGGATGCCTCAAAAAGGCAGCGTCCATTATTCAGGACCCTCAGCGTCCTGGACCTGCCTTCTTCTCATTGAGACCATGAGAAAGGAGGTACAGTAGTCTAAAGACACACACCGAATGATTCAGAGCACCTTTTCCCCCTCTGCCATCTGATTTCTGAATGGACATTAAACCCATGAACTCTACCTCACTACTTTTTTTTGCACTACTACACAGATATATACTTCAGTTTTAATTGTTCACAGTTTTATTATTATGCATTGCATTGTACCGCTGCTGTGTAACAACAAATTTCACGACATATGCTGGTGATAGAAACCTGATTCTGATTCTGTTCTGGCGAGTATGATGGGAACGCTGTGTTGGCACCAGAATAGCTGGCAACACTTGCGGGCTGCCCTCAGCACATCCTTAGGTTGTGTCGGTTGTTAAGGCAAACAACACTTTTCACTGTGTGTTTCGACATACATGTGATAAATAAATCTGAATCTGAACCTGAACGGCTTCCTGTGGCAGTTTGTTCCCATACCATAACCACTGAAAGCACAGTCACTTCAAATGTGTTTGGTTAGATATCTCTCACCAGCCTCTCTGGGAAATTAGTACTTCCCAAATGAGTCAATGGGCTCGTCACATGCTGTTAATTTCCTGGGCCTTGTCATCTCCGGTTCTGCAGACTCCCTCCCTAAACAAAGTTGTGAGAGACTTGAACTTCAGCCTACGGATAACTTGAGCCAAACTTCAGCCAGAGTTTCTGCACAATGACCTCTCGTTACTCTGCAGCTGGAAGGCTGATCCAGCCGATTGCGTGGTTAAAAATCAAACATTTCTCTCAAAGTGCCCTTGAACAATCTGTGGATAACTGCATTTTTACAAAACAACATGTATCATTTATCTCATCGTCTCTTCATTTACTTCACTGTTTGCTCACATTAACTTTGTCCAGAGAATTCTGATGTAACCCTACCCTCTGTGGGTGTGTATGGCGTTGGTTTGTAGATACCTATCATCTGCCCGGGTTACTGTCAGGTAAAAATCCAGAGACAAGTTCAAAGTAAATCTATTGTCAAAGTACATATATGTTACCATATGCAGCCCTGAGACTCATTTCCTTGTGGGCATACTCAGTAAATCTATAATAGAATAATAACCATAATAGAATCAATGAAAGACCACACCAACTGGGCATTCAATGTGTGTAAAAGACAACAAGCTACACAAATACAAAAATAAATAATAATAATAATAAATAAGTTAGCAATAAATATCAAGAACAAAGTGATAGGTGAAACCGGGAGTAGGGGGAGAGAGGGGAAGGGATGAAGTAAAGAGCTGGGAAGTTGATTGGTGAACCAGACACGGGGCTGGAGAAGGGGGACTCTGATAGGATCCACTGAGATGCCATATCTGCTGTGGACCTGTTGCTTCGGCAGGCGAATTGGAGCAGACCAAGTTACTTCTCAGACAGGAGTTAAAATGTTTCATCACCAGCCTCTCAAATTACTTCATCACTCTGGATGTAAGTGCTACTGGGCAATAGTCATTGCGGTCAGTTACCATGTTCTTCCTAGGCACTGGTATGATTGAAACCTGCCTGATGCAGGTAGGTAGCTCAGAATGATGAAGTGGGAGGTTAAAGATCTCAATGAAAACTCCAGCCAGTTGATCAGCACAGGTCTTTAATGTACACCCTCTGGAGCAGATGATTTCCATGGGTTCACCTTCCTGAAGGGTGTGCTCACGTGGCCTTGAGACTGAAATCATAGGATCATAGTCATAGTCATAGTCATAGTCATACTTTATTGATCCCAGGGGAAATTGGTTTTTGTTAAAGTTGCACCATAAATAATTAAATAGTAATAAAACCATAAATAATTAAATAGTAGTATGTAAATTACACCAGGAAATAAGTCCAGGACCAGCCTATTGGCTCAGGGTGTCTGACCCTCCAAGGAAGGAGCTGTAAAGTTTGATGGCCACAGGCAGGAATGACTTCCTATGACGCTCTGTGCTGCATCTCGATGGGATGAGTCTCTGGCTGAATGTACTCCTGTGCCCAACCAGTACATTATGTAGTGGATGGGAGACATTGTCCAAGATGGCATGCAACTTGGACACATCCTCTTTTCAAACTCCACCGTCGGAGAGTGCAGTTCCATCCCCACAACATCACTGGCCTTTTCATTGGGGATGTGTGAGTTTGTAACTGTTCTTCCATGCTTTGATGATCAAAGCGAGCATTGAGCTCACCTGCAAGTGAAGCTCTGTTTCTGCCTATGTTGCTTGGTTGTACTTTATAAGACGTGATAGCGTTCAAGCCCTGCCACAACTGTCGACCCTCCTTCCATGATTCAAGTACAGCCTGGTATTTCCACTTCACCCAAGTGCAATAGAACAAACTGAACATTGGACATAACGCATACATAGAGCATAGAACATTAAAGCACAATACAAGCCCTACAGCTAATGACATTATTATTTACTTAAGCTTATCATGCTTACTGGGGCACAGGCTGCTAACAGCAGCTTGCCAGAGTCCTCTGTCCTGAGCCAGTCTTTCAAGTTGTCCACAGGTGTGGCCCATCTTCGAAGATCTTTCCTTTCTCAGAGATGAGGTCTTTGGAACCTTTTTTTGGCCGTTCTGTATCTCTGTGTTTTTATGAGACGGGATTGCTCACCCCACACTCAACCCTCCTCCTTCCA
Source organism: Mobula birostris (assembly GCF_030028105.1). NCBI lineage: Eukaryota > Metazoa > Chordata > Chondrichthyes > Myliobatiformes > Myliobatidae > Mobula > Mobula birostris. The sequence goes on along the minus strand of NC_092378.1, from coordinate 4,820,017 downwards.
CAGCCAGGCTTGTGACAAAAATCTGGATTTGTTGCAATTTTCCTATCGCCACAATAGATCACCTGGACAATGGCCATCCCTGTGTCAAGCTCAATCATGTCCTCAGTTCTAATCAACAAGTTCCAAAACCTGGGTGTCTGTACCTCCCTCTGCAACTGGATCCTTGATTTTCTCATCTGGAGACCGTAGTCTGTGCAGATTAGAAACAACATCTCCTGCTTGCTGACAATCAACACTGGATACATGCCTAGTCCACTGCTCTAATCTCTCTTCACTTGGACTGTGTGGCTAGCCACAGTAGAAGTGTTACTTATAAATTTGGCAATGACACGATTGTTAGCAGAATTTCAAATGGTAATGAGGAGGCATAAAGGCATACAACCTTGCACTCATTGTCAGTAGGACCAAAGAATTAATTGTGGACTTCAGGAAGGGGAAGTCGAGGGAGCACACACCAGTCTTCAAGCGATCAGATGTGGAAAGGGTGAGCAGTTTCAAGTTCCTGTGTCAACATCTCTGAGGATCTATCCTGAGCACAACATATTGATGCAATTACAAAGAAGGCACAACAGTGGCCATATTTCATAAAGCATTTGAGGACATAAAATTGGTATGTCACCAAGGACACTTCCAAATGTCTACAGATGTACCGTGGAGAGCATTCTGGCTGGCTGCATCACTGTCTGGTATGGGGAGGGGCACTGCACAGGGTCAGTAAAAGCTGCAGAAGGTGGTAAGGTCTGCCAGCTCCATCATGGGCACTAGTCTCCCCAACAATCTTCAAAAGGCAGCGCCTCAACAAGTTGGCATTGATCATTAAGGACCCCCATCACCCAGGACATGCCCTCTTCCCATTGTTACCATCAAGGAGGAGGTACAGGAGCCTGAAGACATACACTCAATGATTCTTCCCCTCTGCCATCTGATTGCTGAATAGACAGCAAACCCATGAAAACTACCTCAATATTTTTCTCTTTCATTTTGCGCTACTTATTTAATTTAATTTAGTTTTTATATGTATTTATTGCAATTTTTAGTTTTATTATTAAGTGTTGTAGTGTACTGCTGTCGCAAAGCCACAAATATCACATCAGTGATATTAAACTGACTCTGGTTCCTTTTCAGCCCAGGTGAAGGGTCTCGGCTCAAAACAATGACTGTTCATTCCTCTCTGTAGATGCTGCCTGACTTGCTGAGTGCCTCCATTTCTGGATTTCCAGCATTTGCAGAAGCTCTTGTGTTTACAATGTGCCAAAAGCTCTCTTTACAACTCTATGTACCTGTGACGCCACTTTCAAGGAATTATAGATCTGTATTCCCAGACAACAAGGTTGTTTTTTTGTTTCTATATATTACTGAACAAGAATGTTAAAATAAAGGCTATGTTAGCCAGAAAGCCAGAGTAGGTCTGTTGAAAGAATTTTGTCAGTGTGAACCTATTATTTTACAAATAAGAATTAGAAGTATTTTAAAAGAAGTAACATATAGTGTTACATTATAATGAGCAATTGAAGTGCTGGCAGTATTAAGGTACACAAAAGGGAGATTTTGGATTCGGTGCTGTGGTTTGCAGAGGGTATTGACCTATCAATCACACAGAAGGGGGCGTGTCTACAGGTTTTATTAGATATTCCAATGTAGAGCAAGGCTAAATATTCCTGTCCAAGCCACTGACTGAGATCAAAGCTGGAGGAGAGAGGACAGCACACCAGAGAGCAGAAATAACTCTCGTGACGGAAGCCCCAACACCAGGCAACTAAAGCAGCTGGAAGTGGACAATGGATGCAGCATTTCTGAACAAGGATGGAGAGAGTGGCAAGGTAATTATCCAATGGGTGACTCGGGCAAGAATAGGAAATTGAAAGGAAGTGGGCATTTCTGCTCTTTCCCACCTTATCACTCATTCCTCTACACACACACACACACACACACACACACACACACACACACACACACACACACACACACACACATATACATATACATACCCACACACTTCAATACACACACAGACTTACATACACATATATGTATACCCACACACTTCAATACACACACAGACTTACGTACACATATATATATACCCACACACTTCAATACACACACAGATGTAAACATGTGCATACACTTGTTTATACACTGACACACTACATCCCCTCACACACACACACACACACACACACACACACACACACACACACTGACACACACACACACACACACATCGTCCTCCCCTCTATGAACTTTGTCTACATTTCTTTCTGCCTCAGTAAATCAGCTGGCATAATCAAAGACCCTACTTTTGCTCATCATCTCCCTCTGGTTGTCCTCCTCCATCCTTTTCTCCCATCGTCCACTCGCCTCTCGTGTCAGATTCCTTCTTCTTCAACCATTTACCTCTTCCACCTATCATCTTCTCATGTTGTCGCCCCCTCTACCCACCCACCTTCCCCCTCACCTGGTCTCACCTGTCACCTGCCAGCTACCCCTCCCCTCCCCCACCATCTTATTCTGGCTTCTTCCCCTTTCTTTCCAGTCCTGCAGAAGGGTCTCAACCCAAAACTGTTTATTCCCCTCCATGGATGTTGCCTGACATTCTGAGTCCCTCCAGCATTTTGTACGTGTTACTTTGGATTTCCAGCATCTGCAGATCTCTTGTACCTAAAATAAGATAATCTGAATCAGCAGATTGGGCGACTACTTTGCTTTTGTTTATTCCACAAATTCTAGTCAGACATTACTTTAATTTTCCATCTCACCACCATTCAGATCCGGTCATGGCATCCAACTCTGTTCCAGTGAAATTGTGGGGAACCAGGATTTGAACCAGTGGATTAATTTATTAATGTCACATGTACCAAGGTACAGTGAAAAGCTTTGTTTTGCATGCCACCCATACATTACAGCAGTGCACTGAGGTAATATAAGTGATTTGAAGAATACATCTCGCCAAGCTCTGAACTCATCATCAGTGATTAACCTGGGGTCATTGGGTGTTTCACCCTTACCTAGTGACCCAGCTTTGCTTGATCAAGCCACAATTTGTCATCCTCTACCTCATTAGCATGTTAAGTACACTTCACGATCATACACAATCACATTTCCTTTTCTGGTTTCTGATGTGGATGATATTGATCACGTGGAGTTTGCGATGATTTGTCTGCAGATTTTAAAACTGGCCTACTTATACAGTTTTTAGTGATGTTGTTGTCACTGGGAAAAAAATTTGCACAGCACAAGATTTTTGTGCACACTGGTCATTATAAATTTGAGGGAACATGTCATGAGTGGGTGCCAGAATCCCTGTGGGTGGCTTTAGAAACATAGAAAACCTACAGCACAATACAGGCCCTTCAGCCCACAAAGTTGTGCCGAACATGTCCCTCCCTTAGAAATTACTAGGCTTACCTATAGCCCTCTATTTTTCTAAGCTCCATGTACCTATCCAAAAGTCTCTTAAAAACCCTATCGTATCCGCCTGCACCGCCGCCGGCAGCCCATTCCACGCACTCACCACTCTCTGAGTAAAAAACTTACCCCTGACATCTCTTCTGTACCTACTCCCCAGCACCTTAAACCTGTGCCCTCTTGTGGCAACCACTTCAACCCTGGGAAAAAGCCTCTGACTATCCACACGATCAATGCCTCTCATCATCTTATACACCTCTATCAGGTCACCTCTCATCCTCCGTCGCTCCAAGGAGAAAAGGCCGAATTCACTCAACCTATTATCATCAGGCATGCTTCCCAATACAGGCAACATCCTTGTAAATCTCCTCTGCACCCTTTCTATGGCTTCCACATCCTTCCTGTAGTGAGGCAACCAGAACTGAGCACAGTACTCCAAGTGGGGTCTGACCAGGGTCCTATATAGCTGCAACATTATCTCTCGGCTCCTAAATTCAATTCTACGATTGATGAAGGCCAATGCACCGTATGCCTTCTTAACCACAGAGTCAACCTGCGCAGCTGCTTTCAGTGTCCTATGGACTCGGACCCCAAGATCCCTCTGATCTTGCTCTTACTCCTGCTTCTGGATGCTCTCCAGCTCTCACAAAGTTGATGATTCAATTGCAGGATTGAGCTCGCTTGCTGTTACTGATTCTTAAGAAGGTTGCCTCTGCAAGGCTCTTCAATGCCTGGTCATGTCTCCAGTTGTATTGCTTCTTTCCAAGGCTTTTTGGGCAGCAGCTCAGGAGAGGCTGCAAAGTTCCTCTCCTGGAGCACAACAGACGGTCTGGGGCAAAGCAATAACCAAATGCAGAATGTAGTGTTACAGTTACAGAGGAAGCGCAGTCCATGACAAACAATAAGCTGCTAAGCTAAGCCATAACCAGGTATACTTTGAGGTTAAAGCAACACTCACAACACGCTGGAGGAACTCAGCAGGTCGGGCAGCGTCTGTGGAAAAGATCGGTCGACGTTTCCACGGATGCTGCCCGACCTGCTGAGTTCCTCCAGCGTGTTGTGAGTGTTGCTTTGACCCCAGCATCTGCAGATTATTTTGTGTATACTTTGAGGTTACGAGTCTGACTCATTGTATTAGGGAATCATTCAACAGCGGGTTAAATCTGTGCTTGAGCATGATGGTACAATAGGTGCTTTCAGCTTTTGAATCCGATAGGAGGGGGGAGAGGGGAGAATGTCCGGGGCTCCACTTCAGACAATCAGTCTCCACAACTTTTTGTTTCAGATTTATCCAATTTCATTTCATCCATTTACATATTCAGACCAATTCCTTTTTTTACTTCTATCATAACCTCCCTCACACCTTTATCATCTACTATCTCCTGCCTGGTACACAATTCCACATATTCCTGCCATTCTCACTTACCCTGCATCTTAAAACTTGTTTCTCTTAACTATTTACAATTATTCCCCTGATTTGAGGTGCACATCTATCGATCCCTCAACAATGCTATGAAGGTTGATAGGATAGTTAAGGAGGTGTATGGTGTGTTTGCCTTCATTAGTTGGAGGATTGAATTCAAGATCCACGTGATAATGTTGCAGCTCTATAAAGCCCTGGTTAGACCATGTTTGGGTACTGGGGTATTCAGATCTGGTTGTATCAGTACAGAAACTATGTGGAAGCTTTAGAGAGGATGCAGAGGAGATTTTCCAGGATGCTGCCTGGATTAGAGAGCACGTCTTATGAAGATAAGTTGATCGAGCTAGGGCTTTTCTCTTTGGAGCAAAGGAGGATGAGAGGTGACTTCACAGAGGTGTATAAGATGATAAGTATAGGGGGGACGTCAGAGGTAGATTTTTTACCCAGAGAGTGGTGGGTGTGTGGAACACGCTGTCAAGGGTGGTGGTGGAAACAGATACATTAGGGAAATTTAAGAGACTCTTAGATAGGCACATGGATGGAAAAAGATCAAGGGCTTTGTGGGAGGGAAGCGTTAGATTGATCGTAGAGCAGTTTAAAAGATTAGTTCAACATCATGGGCTGAAGGACTTGCACTGTGTCCTTTAAGTTCTATGTTCAGTTCCGGTGAAAGGTCATAGATCATAAAACACAGGAGCAGAATAGGCCATTCGGCCCATCAAGTCTGCTCCACCATTCCATCATGGCTGATTTATTATCCCTCTATGAAACCATAAAACAGGAGCAGAATTAGGCCTTTCAGCCCATCACATCTGCTAGACTTGAGGTTAGCTCCACAGATCCACAGATGGTAACTGGCTGTTTCCTACAATATCTGTTTCACCTCACATTTTCAGCTTCTAAATGTTTTACGTACTTTTATAAACATTTGTTCTAAAAATGGATCAAGGATGACATTCTAACTGTAAAGTAAATGGAACTGTTTGCCATTATGCTGTTTGCTTTCCCTCCTCTAGAAATCCATGTACATCGAGGAGCAGTCCATCAAGGGAGATGTCATCTCCGTAATGTTCTCTTTGAAGGAAGACTTTGGAGCCTTGGTTAAGGCCTTGCGTCTATTTGAGGTAATTCCCGCTGTATTTCAATCCACCCATTGTGATTGGTTCCCTAAGATCAACGATGTTCCAACCATTTTATTTGGAAAACTAATTCTTCTATTCTGAAACTTGGACTATTCTATAATCAGCACATAGAAAGCACAGAACAATACAGCACAGGAAATAGGCCTCTCAGCCCATACTGTCTGTGCTGAAAATAATGGTAAATTAAACTAAAACTCTTCTACCTGTAGATGATCTATATCCCTCCATTCCCTGCATACTTATCCTTGTAGACACCATTATCATATCTATTTCCACCCCTATCCCAGCAGCTATGCTTGGCACCCATGGCTCTGTGTAAAAAAAATTACTCTTAAATTTTCTCCCTCTCACCTTCAGACAATTCCCTCAACTGTTTGATATTGGTACTCTGGGAAGTAGATTCTGACTGGCAACCCTATCAATACCTCTCAGAATCTCATGAACTTCCTTCAAGTCTCCTGTCAGTCACTGTCACTCAGAGGAAAGAACCCACGTTTATCCAATCTTTCCTCATAGCACACGCCCTCTGATCCAGGCAGTGTCCTGGTAAACCTCTTCTGCATCCTCTTCAAAGCCAACACAATGTTCCTGTAATGGGACAGAGCAACTTGCTGAAAAAAGCATATAATTGTCAAGGATTTCAAGGTTCAAAGTTCAAAGTAAACTTTATTATCGAAGTACATGTATGTCACCATATACAATCAGTTTCCTGTGGCCTACTCAGCAAATCTATTGAATAGTAACCATAACAGGATCAATGAAAGATCAACCAGAGTGCAGAAGACAACAAGCTGTGCAAGTACCAACATAAATAAGTAGTAATAAATAATCATCATCATAGCTTGTCACACCAGACAGACAGCCACTCTAGTGTTGTTTGGTTGACGTTGAGCAGGTCAGTGTTAGCTCAATCAGGTGAGAGTGGACAGTTGCGCAGAACGTGTTCAATGTTCTGCACCCTTTCGCCACACTCACAAGATTCACTGGTCTTTAAACCCCACTTCACCATATTGTCTCCCATCCTACAAACTCCCGCTCTCGCTCTGTTGACAGTGCACCACTTCTGTCTGTCAAGCCGTGCCCTGACTAGTAACATTTCTGTGGGGTCCTGCACTGTATTGTTTGGTGGGGTTCTGGCTTCTGTTTGTTGCCAGAGGTCAATCCTGTATGTTCCGTGCGGTAGTTCCTCCACTTTTCCTCGATTTTAGGTGGTTGGAAATTGACACATGATGATGTAGTGGGTGCCGTGGATCCGAGTTCTGTTTACCTTTTTCAATTTTTGTTGTAGTGTGTCTTCGGATCTCTGGGGGTGCAATGCCTGCAAGTCTGTAAATGATGTTAGTGGGTATGGGGCGCAGTGTACCTGTGATTATTCGGCAGACTTCCTTAAGCAGCGGGTCTATTTTCTTCGCATGGGCTGATCTGCCCCACACAGGTGCACAGTAATAAATAACGAGAACATGAGATAGTGAGATAAAGAGTCCTTACAATGAGATCATTGGTTGCAGCAACATTTCAATGATGGGGCAAATGAGTGTAGTTATCTCCTTTTGTTCAAGAGCCTGATGGTTGAGGGGTAGAAACTGTTATTGAACTTGTGGTGTGAATCTTGGGGCTCTTGTACTTTCTAGCTGATGGCAGCAGTGAGAAAAGAGCACGGCCTGGGTGGTGGGGTTCTCTGATGATGGAGGCTGCTTTCCTTTGACAGTGTTTCATGTAGATGTGCTCAATGGTGGGGAGGGCTTTACCAAATCCAGTACCTTTTGTCAGATTTTTTGTTCAAAGGCTTTAGTGTTTTCATACCAGGCTGTTTCGCAGCCAGTCAATCACTCCCCACTACACATCTATAGAAGTTTGTCAATGTTTTAGTTGCCGTGTCATACCTCCGCAGACTCCTAAGAAAGTAGAGGCACTGCTGTGCTTTCTTCATAATTGCACTTACACGCTGAGTGCAGGGCAGATCCTCTGAAATAGTAAAAACTAGGAATTTAAATTTGCTGACTCCCACCTCTGATCCTCCAATAAGGATGGGCTCATGCACCTCTGGCTTCCCTCTCTGAAGTCTATAACTCACCTTGGTTAATAGCACAAATTCCTCTATATAGAGGTACAGGCTGATTACACTACGTGTAATTCAGTGAATCTGTGAGATCTGTTGCCACAGGCAGCTGTGGAGACCAAGCCTGTGTGCATATTCAAGGCAGAGGTTGATAGATTCTTGATTTGTCAAGGTATGAAGAGATATGGGGAGAAGGCAGTAGACTGAGACTGAGGGGAAACGTGGATCAGCCATGATGAAATGGCGGAGCAGACTCAATGGGCCAAATGGCCTAATTCTGCTCCTATATCTTATGGTTTCATGGTTCCGTTGAGTCTGAGCTTCATGCAACATATAATATCAGAAAAGTCTTATCACAACTGCACAGGAAATTAGACAACACTCACAATTTTGTTTTAATTACATAAGCATGGATTTATTTACAGTGGAGACCATTCCAGAAAGTTGGAGCAACAAAGGCCAGACAACATCTGTGGGGGTGGGAAAACAAATGGTCAAAGTCTTGGATCAAAGGGGGTCAGACACCCTGAGCCAATAGGCTGGTCCTGGACTTATTTCCATCTGGCATAGTTTGCATTTTGTTATTTGATTGTTTGTGGTTTTTGTATTGCTATATTTATGCTCTACTCTTGGTTGGTACCGCTGTAATGAAACCCAATTTCCCTCAGGATCAATAAAATATATCTATATATCTATCTATCTATCTAAGATGGGAGCCAGAATGGGAAATTTCTCCCCAATCCCCCTTCTCTCTTTTTCCATTCCCATTTCGGGCTCCCCTCTCACCCCTTCTGATGTCCTCATTTTCCATCACTTCCCTCTGGTGCCTCTTCTCCTCCCCTTTCTCCCATGGTCCTTCATCAGCTACCAACTTGTACTCCCCTCCCTCCCCCAACCATCTTACTCTGGCTTCATTCCCTTCCTTTCCAGTCCTGGTGAAGAGTCTCAGGCCAAAAGGTTGACTGTTTATTCCTCCCCATAGTTGCTCCATAGTTGCTGCCTGACGTGCTGAGGTCCTCCAGCACTTTGTGTGTGTTGCAATGCCTGTGATTTTCTGAATTTTGATCCACTGGAATCACATTGGGATATTGAATTTTAAACAGGACAGCTGAGGAACAGGCTCCATGTCGTTGCTGAACATGGTGCCAATTTAAACTGATCCATGTTTCCAATGTTGGGGGAGTCCAAGACCCAAGGACACAGTCTTAGAATAGAGGGACGACCTTTTAGAATGGAGATGAGGAGGAATTTCCTTAGCCAGAGAGTGGCGAATCTGTGGAAGTCAATGCCACAGACGGCTGTGGAGGCCAAGTCATTGAGGAGATTAAGATTATGAAGACACGTAGTCCTCTTTTATTGTCATTTAGTAATGCATGCATTAGGAAATGATACATTGTTTCCTCTGGTGTGATATCACAAAACACAGGACAGACCAAGACTGAAAAAAACTGACAAAACCACATAATTATAACATATAGCTACAACACTGCAACAACACCATAACTTGATGAAGAAGTCCATGAACACAGTAAAAGTTCAAAGTCTCTCAAATATCCCACATCTCAGGCAGACGGGAGAAGGAAGAACTCTCCCTGCCATGCCGACCACAGTCCGACTCTGAGTCATCCGAAACCTTCGAGCTCCGGATCAGCTCTCTGGCACCGACTACTGAGCGCCATCTCTGTTCGAACGATTCGGCCTCAACCTCGGTCGCCAACAGCAGGCAAGGCCGGGGATTTTGAGGCCTACCCTCCGAAAGATTCCCGACCACACAGTAACCACAGCAGCGAACGGGCGTTTCAGAAATTTCTCCAGATGTTCCTCTGTGCTTTCACGTCCCTCTCCATCAAATCAGAATTTAAGGCAGAGGTTTATAGATTCTCGATTAGTTAGGGCATGAAGGGATACAGGGGAAAACAGGAGATTGGGTCTGAGAGGAAAATTGGATCAGCCATGATGAGATGGTGGAACAGACTCAACAGACCTAATGGCCTAAATCTGCTCCTATTTCTCACGGTTTTATAGTCTTATTATATCCATCCTCTTGCATTTTCATGTGGCTCTCTTGGAATCTTGTGTTCTGGTCAGTTCAGTTCAGTTCAGTTCATCTCATAGGAAGGATGTGGAAGCTTTAGAAAGGGCACAGGGGAGGTTTATCAAGATGCTGCCTGGATTAGAGGGTATATCTTATGAGGTTAGATTGAGTGAGGTAGGGCTTTGCCTTTTGGAGCAAGGGAGGATGAGAGACGACTTGATAAAGGTGCACAAGATGATGAGGTTTAGATCGAGTGGATAGACAGAGACTTCTTCCTAGGGCGGAAATGGCTAATAAGAAAGTGCGTAATTTGAAGGTGATTGGAGAAAAATAGGAGGGATGTCAGAGGTGTGCCTTTTAACACAGAGTGGTGAGTCTATGGAATGCTTTGCTGGGGTGGTGGTAGAGGCAGATAAATTAGTGATAATTAAGATACTCTTAGATAGGCACGTGCGTGAAGAAAAAATGGAGGGCTATGTGGGAGGGAAGGGTGAGATTGATCTTGCAGTACGTTAAAGGTTGACCGAACATCATTGGCCAAAGAGTCTGTACTGTGTTGTATTATTCTGTGTTCTATACAAAAACTTACCAAAAGCCACTGTTGTATCTACTTCCATCAGCAGGTCAAATGAAATTCACAAAATGAGAAATTCATGTTTGGCTTCTGGCCCCAAAGGCCTGTGCAAAAACACGTACAAAATGCTGGACAAACTCAGCAAGCCGGGCAGTCGCCATTTCGGGCCGAGGTCCCATGTCAGGACTGGAAAAGGAGGGGGAAGAAGCCAGAATCAGAGGGTGGAGGGAGGGGACAGAGTACACGTTAAGATAATGTGAGAGGCTGCGAGGTGATAGGTGGAAGAGGCGAAGGGCTGAAGAAGAAGTAATCAGATCGGTGAGGACAGTTGAACCATTGAATAAAGGAAAGGAGGTTGGGAACCAGAGGGAGGCGCTGGGCAGGTCATGAGTGTGGGGGTGGGGAAGGGAAAGGGTGAGAGGGCTACCAAAGCAGGGAAAATCAGTTAAAAATATAAGTGGTGTTGGATCCTGATGTTTTGGTTCTTTAAAATCAAGAATGAGGCATAAAGCTTGCTGCTTATGGCCATTTTATTGCAAGTTACAAGAACAAAAGGAAACATGAGAGAGCTGAGAGAACGAAAATAAAGAAACAAAGGGAAAACCAGTCGTGGTCGTCTCAGACTCAATGATAACAATTAACCTATAAAACAGCTGGATTCAAGTGCTGTGACACCTACTACTGAAAACTAAGCTCTAGAAAAATAGAGAAGTTACTGTACCATAATTACTAGAAAATTCATTGAACAATTACATGTATATAAAACCAGAATTAGGCCAATTGGCTCAGTGATTCTGTACTACCATTTCATCATGGCTGATCTATTTTCCCTCTCGGCCCCAATCTCCTGCCTTCTCCCCGTTTCCCCAGAGTCTATCAACCTCTGCTTTATATATACTCAATGACTTGGGCTCCCAGCTACCTGTGGCAACAAATTCCATGGGTTCACCATTCTTTGGCTAAAGAAATTCCTGCTCATCCTCATTCTAAATGGATGGCCTTTTATTCTGAGAATCTGTCTGGTCTTAGACCCCTGCACTACAGGAAACACCCTCTCCACATCCACTCTATCGAGGCCTTTCAATATTCAATAGATCACCATAGGTGATTATATAAAAATATAAGAAAATGTAGGAAAGTTCAACTATAAGAAAAATAACAATTCCACACTCCATACCAACAGTGAGGAGGGGGAAACAGAGGGAAATGGTTACAAGTTAGAGAATTCAGATTCAGGTTCATTTACATCAACAACCAACACAACTGGGGGCAGCCTGCAAGTGTTGCCATTCATACCAGCATTCCCACAATGCTCGGCAGAACACAGAACACAACAATCGACAACAGTAAAATAAGCCCCTGTCCTCCCTCCCTCCCACCGCCTGCAAACACATGGACAGTCCTGTAACCCCAGGACATGTCTTCAGTCTCCAGTCATCGGGCTTCAACCTCCAGCCTTCCAGTCGACCTTCAACTGACGTTGAACAGACTGGGAGACATCAGCTCACCTCAGTGTTGATGTGCCCTCTACATTACTGTGCTTAGATTCCCTTGCATCTGGAAAGATAAATGGTCACAACTTTGGGTAGAAGGTGACCAAGATGCAACATATAATGTTGCTCCTCCAACTGAGTTTGGCCTCATCAAGGCAGTAGAGGAGGCCAGGCAGCGAATTCAGCTGGCAGCCAATACCTGTGTACAAGAGCAAGGTTAGCATTTATCATTTTATAAATTACAATTTCCCTACAGTGCGTAAAAACCGCCTCTGACTGTTCTACTCTCTGCCACTTGTTCTACAATCATTAGTGTGGTAAACTTTCCCCTGACCCCACATTTTTTCTTTAAAGATGCAGCGCAGAATAGGCTTTCTGACCCTTCGAGCATGGCCACCAATATCCCCAAATTTAGCCCCAGCCTAATCCCAGGACAACGTATAATGATCAGTTAGCCTACTAACTGGTATGTCTTTGGACTGTTGGAGTAAAAATCAGAACAAGTTGACATATTCCCTGGGGAGGATGTACACACTTCTTACAGAGGATGCCAGGATTGAACTCTGAACTGTGACACCCCAGACAATAACAGCGCCATGCTACTGTACCACATCCTATCCTCCATGTAGGAAATCTGTAGCTTCTTGAATCAGAAACACCAAGTGTCTGATGAACACAAGAAATTCTGCAGATGCTGGAAATCCGCAGCAACACGCTTTATTGTAACTAATCCCAATCTCTCCCTAGGTACCCTTTTAACATACAGTGAATCTTTTTAGAATTCTCCTCTAACATATCAGGCCCCTTTTAACCCTCCTAATTTCCTAACTAACATATGGAAGCAATTGTTGGACAATATCAAAGCAAACTAAGGGAAAACTTGAAGCTGCAGAAATGCGGTTTTTGAGAAGAACGATCATGGAAGGACAAAGTAACAAATAAAATTCAGTGAAAAGCTGGAATAAGAAGAGCTGATATCATCAATAGGGAAATGGAAACTGCAAATTCTATGACATGTACTGAGGAAAGAGAAGCTCGAACATTTTTCAGGGACAGGAAATTGATGGAAGAAAAAGTTGCGGTCAACAACGCATGGTATTCATGGGTTACATCAAGGGATGGACAGGCAAAAGTTTTGAAGAGTTTATTAGAGTCTCTCAGATCAATCACTGCTAATACTCCTGGCTTGATCACAGCTACCTAGACCCAACATGCCTTCTTTTCCTGACAAAAATAATTTTCCAGCTAGGGTTCCCTACTCCTGCCAGCCTTGCCCTTCACTCTAACAGGATCATACTGGTCCTGAACTTTTTACATGCTGAAGAGAACTTGAAAATCGAATGTACAAGTTATATATAATGGGAGAGACTTCGTAAGTGCCAAGCCTTCCATTAACTCCAATGGCCTCTCAGAATTAACTGATATCATCAAAATGATCCTCCCTACACCCCCCCCCCCAATTTAGGACTTTTACCTGAGGGACAATCTTAAACAAAAGAGATTCTGCAAATGTTGGAAAGCTTGAAAAACACACACAAAATGCTGGAGGAACTCAGCAGGCTAGGCTGCATCTATGGAGGGGAATAAACAGTCGACATTTTGGGCCAACCCTTCATCAGGGCTTAAAAGAAAGGGTGAAGAAAGCCAGAATAAGAAAGCCAATGAGTCATAGAGAAGTGCTGTCACCAGGTTCGGAGTTGAGTCAAGTGCAGAGTGAAAGACACTGAAGCAGGCCGCTAGTTCACAGACCTTAATATGAACAGTGTTAAAGGGAAAAGAAAACAATAAATGCTAGACCAAACAGGGCCGTTAACTAAAACTCTCAAATGGAAAATGAAACCTACATTGTGTCTGAAAAGAAAAGCTAAGAATAAAATGAATACCACTAGTCTTCAGAGTCAGTTGACTCGACAGTCCAAATTCTCAGGCAGGGCAGAAAGCAAACAGGCAGCGAAGCGTTGGCTGTGTCCAAGTCTCAACAAATACTATGACGGAATGAATGAAGTTAAATACTATCACAATGAAATAATAATTAGCTGACACAAGAATATTCACGAACGCAATTGCCATATCTACTGCGCTGCTGAATCCGTGGTTGTGACAGGGTCCCCTCTCTAGGCGCTGCCCCTGGGGCGCCACAGACCTGTGTCTGCTGGATGAGGGGCTTGTCCAAGATGTCCTTCAGTGATGCTGGTAGACAGGTGCCATGGTGTGCACTGCCAATATTGGAGACCCACACTTCCATGTAGTGACAGAAACAAGAGCTTTTACAGAGGTAGCTCGACCAAGTGACGCCCTGAGACGGATCATTCTCAAAGTGAGGACCCTCTGATTGGAGCTAATCAGGCATCTGCATCAACAATAAAACTAACACAGAATCCCTGAGCCTATCAAAATAAACTTAAACAGAAAGCACCAGGAAACAATATTACAAAGAGCGAGTCACTCGAGAAAAACACAAGGAACTCTTAAACCATTAATAACTGTTGTTAAGCAACAATTAACCAATTCAGGTATTCTAAAAACCTCAGAGCCCAATGCTCTCTGATGCCTACACAGACCTTAAGTCACTATAGGATCCCCCTCCCTGCAGCTGGCACCTGATGGCCTGGGAAGACCTGAAAACGCAAGATCCAGGAATGACTCGAGAGACCTGGGGAACTTGAGAGGGAGGCATGTGGAACCCGAGAGGCAGGGAGACTCGGGGATCCAGAGAGACTGAGAGACCAGAGAACCCCAACAGACTGAGATCAAGAAACCTCAGGCAGGGGCGAGAAGGAGGCTTGGGAGTCCTCGAGATGAGGAGGACATTGAGAAACCCTGAATAAGCCTTGGAAGCAATTGGAAAAATAAAACCTGGGAAACATAGAGAAAAGTCCTTGGCAAAACATGAAACCTAAAACCTAGAGAAGGAACATTTTCAAATCTTGCTCACAGTGTTTTATCGTTCACAATTTTTTCCAGAGGCAATTAGGATATACTCTTAATTTTACAGATCAAGACAGCATAGACAGGTTTCTTTCATTGCTAAGCTATGAAGATCTGTAGATCTGTTTAATTTGCTACATGAAAGTTCAATTTTTCCAGTCTGTACCATGACTTTCATCAAGAGGTTAAAAATACTCTTGATAGGGTTACTTTACCTGTGTATTTGCACACTCCAGCTGGGGATCAGCTTTTGGACTAGGGCTCTTCCAGAACTTACACTATTGACTTGAATGATGATTTGTTGAATCAATTGATAAGCTTGCTTGAAGCGCTCATTTGTTATGCAGACCTGAGTCACGGGACCACAAAGCTGTAGACTTGTGACTTGAAAAGATTGGAATAGATACTGAACGTAGAGAAGCTTGGTATGTAGACTCAGGACTCTCGAAATGTGGAGTCAGGACACGCACTGAGAATAAAGGCACCCTCTCCTCAAGCCACCAATATCAAAACGTCACTGTTCAAACTTTGCTGGGTCCATTACTTGGCAAGATCCTTCTGTCACGGTGGAGACAGAAACAAGAGTTTATACATAGGAATTCCAACGGAACATTGTTGCCTCGACCAAACACTCTGACCAATGAATCTCATGGCCAAGGTCAGCTGCCCTCTCTCTTCCGGGTCCATCTTTGTTGGGTTGAGACTTGCTGTCTCCGGGTTCAGGTGCGGCCCAAGTGCACACTGAAGTGGGTCACTAGTTCACAGACTTTAATGCGAACAGCGTTAAAGGGAAAAGAAAACAATAAACGCTAGGCCAAACAGGGCCGTTAACTGAAACTCTCAAATGGAAAATGAAGTCTAGACTGTGGCTGAAAAGGAAAAACTAAGAATAAAATGAATACCACTAGTCTTCAGAGTCAGTTGACTCGACAGTCCAATTTCTCAGGCAAGGCAGAATGCAAACAGGCAGCAAAGCGTTGGCTATGGCCAAGTCTCAACCAATACTATGACGGAATGAATGGAGTGAAATGCTAACACAATGAAATAATAATTAGCTGACATATGCATATTCACGAGCGCAATTGCCGTATCTACTGCGCCGCTGAATCTGTGATTGTGACAAGTACAGCACAGAAACAGGTCCTTCAGCCCATCTAATCCATGCCAAGACCACTTAAACTGCCTACTCCCATTAACCTGCATAGGGACCATAGCCCTCCATACCACTACCATCCATGTACCTATCAAAACTTCTCTTCTACTTTGAAAATGAGCTTGCATGGATCTCTTATGCTAGCAGCTTATTCCACACTCACACGACCCTCTGAGTGAAGAAGTTTCCCCTCATGTTCCCCTTAAACTTCTCACCTTTCACCCTTAACCCATGACCTGTCTACATTCTAAGAAGTACAGTCCTAACCTATTCAATCTTTCCTTATAACTCAGATGCACTAGATCCAGCAAAATCCTTGTAAATTTTCTCTGTACTCTTTCTACCTTGTTTATATCTTTTCTGTAGGTAGGTAACCAACACTGCACACTATAACCAAATTAGGCCTCACCAGCATCTTATACAACTTCAACATAACATCCCATCTTCTGTACTCAATACATTGATTTATGGAGACCAACGTGTCAAAAGCTTTCTTTATGACCTTACCTACCTGTCACTACCCCATCACTTTCAACAAGTTATGGACCTGTGTTCCCAGATCCCTTTGTTCTACCACACTCATCAGTGCCCTACCATTAATTGAGTAAAACCGATCCTGGTTGGTCCCACTGAAGTGAAAAGTTTGCACTTTGCTGTATTAAACTGCCATTTTCAGCCCATTTTTCCAGCTGATACAGATCCCTCTGCAAACCATGACAGCCTTCCTCACTGTCCACTATACCCCCAGTATTGGTGTCATCTGCAAATTTGCTGATCCAGTTAACCACATTATTATCCAGGTCATTGAGATAGATGACAAACAACAAAGGACCCAGTACCGATCCCTGCGGCACATGACTAGTCACAGGCCTCCGGTCAGAGGGGCAACCCTCTACTACCACTCTCTGGCTTCTCCCACAAAGCCAGAAGGGAAAGATATGGGGAAAGGAAGGAGTACAAGCTGAAAGCTGGTAGGTGAGACCAGGTGAGGAGGAGGATATGTGGGTGGAGGAGGGGGTTGAAGTGAGAAGATGGAAGGTGATAGGTAAAAGGGCTGAAGAAGAAGGAATCTGATAGGAGAGGAGAGTGGACCACAAGAGAAAGGAAAAGAGGGAGGGCATTGGGGGGGAGGAAGAGGGGTGATGAGGAGAGAAGGGGGAAGAGGGGAGTCAGAATGAGGAATGGAAAATAGAGAGGGGGAGAGTGGGGAGAAATTACCAGAAGTTGGAGAAATCAATGTTCATAACATCAGTTTGGAGACAACGCAGATGAAATATGAGGTGTTGCTGGGTGAGTTATGAGTTTAAAACCCAGTTTACAGAACATTGTGTTAACATTTCAGTGAACAGAAGGTACAAAGGCCTTAACACAAGAGATTCTGCAGATGTTGGAAAGCAAGAGCAACTCAGACACAAGATGCTGGAGGAACTCAGCAGGTCAGGCAGCACCCATAGAGTTGAGTAAACAGTCGACATTTCAAAGTGAGACCTTTCATCAGGACTGGAAAGGAAGGGGTAAGAGGGAAGAAGCCCTGCCCCCACCCACCTGGCCTCACCTATCACCTGTTGCCTTTTTCTCCCTCCTACCTTCTTATTCTTACTTCTTTCAGCCCAAAATGTCGAAAGTATCAGCGATGTTGTTTCCAGCTTCTGAAATTTGGTCCAAAACTGTCTCCAAGACCATAAGACCATAAGACAAAGGAGCAGAAGCCGGCCATTCAGCCCATCGAGTCTACTCCGCCATTTTATCATGAGCTGATCCATTCTCCCATTTAGTCCCACTCCCCTGCCTTCTCAGCATAACCCTTGATGCCCTGGTTACTCAGGTACCTATCAATCTCTGCCTTAAATACACCCAATGACTTGGCCTCCACTGCCGCTCATGGCAACAAATTCCATAGATTCACCACCCTCTGACTAAAAAAATTTCTTCACATCTCTGTTCTGAATGGGCGCCCTTCAATCCCTAAGTCATGCCCTCTCGTGCTAGACTCCTCCACCATGGGAAACAACTTTGCCACATCCACTCTGTCCATGCCTTTCGATATTTGAAATGTTTCTATGAGATCCCCCCTCATTCTTCTAAACTCCAAGGAGTACAGTCCAAGAGCGGACAAACGTTCCTCATATGTTAACCCTCTCATTCCTGGAATCATTCTAGTGAATCTTCTCTGTACCCTCCCCAACGTCAGCACACCCTTTCTTAAATAAGGAGACCAAAACTGCCCACAGTACTCCAAGTGAGGTCTTACCAGTGCCTTATAGAGCCTCAACATCACATCCCTGCTCCTATAATCTATTCCTCTAGAAATGAATGCCAACATTGCATTCGCCTTCTTCACCACCAACTCAAACTGAAGGTTAATCTTAAGGGTATCCTGTACGAGAACTCCCAAGTCCCGTTGCAACTCAGAACTTTGAATTCTCTCCCCATTTATTTCTTCTGCCAAAGTGCACTTTCCAACATTGTACTTCATTTGCCACTTCTTTGCCCATTCTTCCAATCTATTCAAGTCTCTCTGCAGACTCTCTGTTTCCTCAGGACTACCGGCCCCTCCATCTCTCTTCGTATCATCAGCAAACTTAGCCACAAAGCCATCTATTCCATAATCCAAATCGTTGATGTACAATGTAAAAAGAAGTGGCCCCAACACAGGCCCCTGTGGAACACCACTGGTAACCGGCAGTCAACCAGAATAAGATCCCTTTATTCCCACTCTCTGTTTCCTGCCAATCAGCCAACGCCCTATCCACATATGTAACTTTCCTGTAATTCCATGGGCTCTTATCTTGTTAAGTAGCCTCATGTGTGGCACCTTGTCAAAGGCCTTCTGAAAATCCAAATATACAACATCCACTGCATCTCCCTTGTCTAGCCTACTGGTAATTTCCTCAAAAAATTGTAATAGGTTTGTCAGGCAGGACTTTAAGGAATCCATGCTAAGTTCTGCCTATCTTGTCATATGCCTCCAGGTACTCTGTAACCTCATCCTTGACAATCGACTCCAACAACTTCCCAACCACCGATGTCAAGCTAACAGGTCTATAATTTCCTTTTTGCTTCCTTGCCCCCTTCTTAAGTAGCGGAGTGACATTTGCAATCTTCCAGTTTTCCGGAACCATGCCAGAATCTATCGACTTTTGAAAGATCGTTGCTGATGCCTCCGCAATCTCCACAACTACTTCCTTCAGAACACGAGGGTGCATTCCATCTGGTCCGGGAGATTTATCGACCTTTAGGCTATTCAGCTTCCTGAGTACTTTCTCTGTAGTAATTGTGACTGCGCACACTTCTCTTCCCTGCCACCCTTGAGTGTCCGGTATACTGCTGATGTCTTCCTCAGTGAAGACTGATGCAAAATATTCATTCAGTTCCTCCGCTATCTCCTTATCTCCAATTACAATTTCTCCAGCACCTTTTTTATTGGTCCTATATCTACTCTCACCTGTCTTTTACTCTTTATATATTTGAAAAAGCTTTTAGTATCCTCTTTGATATTATTTTCTAGCTTCCTTTCATAGTTATCTTTTCCCTCTTAATGACCTTCTTAGTTTCCTTTTGTAAGCTTTTTAAAACTTCCCAATCCTCTGTTTTCCCACTAATTTTTGCTTCCTTGTATGCCCTCTCCTTTGCTTTAACTTTGGCTTTGACTGCTCTTGTCAGCCACGGTTGCATCCTTTTTCCATTTGAAGATTTCTTCTTTTTTGGAATATACCTGTCTTGCACCTTCCTCACTTCTCGCATAAACTCCAGCCATTGCTGCTCTGCCGTCCTTCCCGCCAGTGTCCCTTTCCAGTCAACTTTGGCCAGTTCCTCTCTCATGCCACTGTAATTTCCTTTACTCCACTGAATTACCGACAGACTTGGAAGTGCAAGTCATATCTTTTTTTCAAAATTTGCTTTGACTTTCTAAAACATTGTAAATATTTGTGCTGTGTATTGTGCAAGCTCACCCAAGGTCGGCATTCGGAGGTGGGGTACTCTTGCGTCAGTTACTGGGTTAAATGACCGAGGCCCTAACCTCAACAGGAAGAGTTCACTGTTGGGTCAGGAATACACATAGAAACATAGAAAATAGGTGTAGGAGTAGGCCATTCAGCCCTTTGAGCCTGCACCGCCATTCAGTATGATCATGACTGATCATCCAACTTAGAACCTTGTACCTGCCTTCTCTCCATACCCCCTGATCCCTTTAGCCACAAGGGCCATATCTAACTCCCTCTTAAATATAGCCAATGAACTGGCCTCAACTGTTTCCTGTGGCAGAGAATTCCACAGATTCACCACTCTCTGTGTGAAGAAGTTTTTCCTAATCTCGGTCCTAAAAGGCTTCCCCTTTATCCTCAAACTGTGACCTCTCGTTCTGGACTTCCCCAACATCAGGAACAATCTTCCTGCATCTAGCCTGTCCAATCCCTTTAGAATTTTATACGTTTCAATAAGATCACCCCTCAATCTTCCAAATTCCAACGAGTATAAACCTAACCGATCCAGTCTTTCATCATATGAAAGTCCTTCCATTCCAGGAGTCAATCTGGTGCATTTCCTAATCCTGCCTTTATTTCAACTCTAGCATACACCTTTCAAAAGAACTCAGATTCAGAATCAGCTTTATTATAATAAACAAAGGATAATTCTTCCCTTCCTCCTTCCCTCTTCTTCCATTCCCCATTCTGGCTCCCCTCGTATCTTATCTCCTCACCTGCCTATCACCTCTTGTTGGTTCCCCCTCCACCTTCCTTTACTCCTATCAGATTACTTATTCTTCAGCCCTTTGTATTGGTAACTTACCTCCCAGCTTCTAACTTCATCCCTCTCCCCAACCCACCTGGTTTCACCTATCACCTTCTATCTTGTCCTCCCTCCCCTCCCCTCACCTTATTATTCTGGTTTCTGCCCTCATACTTTCCAGTCCTGATGAAGAGTCTTGGCCCGAAACATCAACTGTTTATTCCCCTCCATTGGTTCTGCCTGACCTGCTGAGTTCCTCCAGCACTTTGTATGTGTTATTCAGTTTTATTGTTCCTGACTTGTATTACATAAAATTCGTGGGTTTATGGCAACAGTGAAGTGCAAAACTATGAAATTACTATAAATTACAGTAAGAGCAAACAGAAAGATTACTCCGAGATGGTGTTTGAAATAACAGGTGATTTATTAAAAGGCTAGCACACAACAGAAGACCAGTCAACGATGAGCGTAAATTTGGTACAGCTTTTACATTTCCAGCTAATGGGATTAACTGTAAAACGCTATTTTGATAACATAATTGTGATGACAGGAAGACTTAATTAAATAGCAGACCAGGTCTAAGAGGTCTGTCAGTAAATCCAATTTTCCATTACAACAATGGGTGCATGCTTCACATCATTAGTGAAGTTCCTGGAACTTGGGCGTCATCACTGCTGCATTCCACATCTCTACTTTTCAAAGTTCAAAATTCAAGGTAAATTTATTATCAAAGTACATATATGTCACTGTATTCAACCCTGAGATTCATTTTCTTGTGGGCATACTCAGTAAATCCTAGAACCATAATAGAATCAATGAAAGACCCACCCAACAGAGTGGACAAACAACCAATGTGTAAAACACAACAATCTGTGCAAATACAAAAGAGAAAAAGTAGTAAATAATTATGTAGAACATGAGATGAAGAATCCTTGAAAGTGAGTCCATAGTTCAGTGATGGAGCAAGTGGAGCTGAATGAAGTTACACCCATTTTTTCTGTGGTTCCTTGTTACCATATTAGCCAAGTCAAGCTTATTGTCATTTAACTATATACATGTATATCATGAAATGAGACAATGTTTGTCTAGATCAGCACTGAAGTATATATAACACACAACAACTTGGGAAAGCAAGAATTAAATCTACAAATGAATTACACATAAATAAACAAAGTAAAGTCAGTAAGTAAAATAATGTAGGGTACAGAACAATTTGACCAGTGACACTTTGAATATGATGCAGCAGGGAGCTCAGAAGCCTCAAGGCCTGGGGGAAGAAGCTGTTTCCCATCCTGACTGTTCTTGTTTTTATGCATCGCAGTCTCCTGCCTGATGGTAGAAAGTCAAAGAGGATGCAGGTTGGATGGGCAGGATACTTAATCATACAATGGACCCTGTGTATCGGTAAATGTCCCAGATGGATGGTAGGGAGACCCTATGATCCTCTCAGCTGTTCATGCAGCCATTTGTAGGGACTTCTGGTCCGATACTCGACTGCT
The DNA here is from genome assembly GCF_030028105.1 of Mobula birostris. Lineage (NCBI taxonomy): Eukaryota > Metazoa > Chordata > Chondrichthyes > Myliobatiformes > Myliobatidae > Mobula > Mobula birostris. The sequence continues at coordinate 4,797,572 of NC_092378.1, read as the reverse complement.
CCCATGCCAGATGGAGAGGCAACTTCTCAGGACCCTCTCAATGGTGCTCCTGTAAAATTCAGTTAAGATGGGGCGGCGGGGGTGGGGGGGTGGGTAGTGGAGAGAGCCTTGCTTGCCTCAATTTCCTCAGGAAGTGGAGGAGTTGCTGTATTTCTAATTCAGGGAGGTGATATTGAGGGACCAAGTGAGGTAATCCATGATGTCAACTTCCAAGAACTTGGTACACTCAACTCTCCCTACAGAGGAGCCATATATTTGCAGAGGGGATGGTTCATCTGCACCTTCTAAAATCCACAATGATTTCCTTGGTCTTCTTCATGCTTGTTGTTCTCACACCAGTCCAACAGCCGCTCCACTCCCTCTGTGTACTCCAACTCATTATTGTTGTTGGTGAGGCCAACCACTGTTGTGCCACCCACAAACTTGATGACAGTGGCACCTTTATACCAGATGGTGGTGCAACCAGTTAGAATGTACAGTACATATGTAGAAATTTGCGATTGTTTTCCTGACATACTAATTCTTCTCAAACTCCTAATGAAATACAGCCATTGTCATGCCTTCTTTGCATCAATATGTTGGTCCCAGAATAAATCTTCAGAGATGTTGACACCCAGAAACTTGAAACTGCTGATCCTTCTGTGAGGACTGGTGTGCATTCCCTTATCTTCCCCTTCTGGAAGTCCACAGTCAATTCTTCTGTCTTACTGACATTGATTGCTAGGTTGTTATGACATCATTCCAGCAGCTGATCTATCTCACTCCTGTACACCTCCCTGTCACCTTCTGAAATTCTGCCAACAACAGTAGTGTCATTGTTGTAACTTATAGAGGGCCATCTGAGCTGTGCCTAGCCACACAAGAGGACATGGCTTGGATGGTACTGGTCCTCAATGGTGGATGCTAAGTTCTTGAGGCACTGGTATTTTTGATGATGGGGAGGGCTGTGCCTTTGCTGGAGCTGGCTGCGTCTACAACCCTCTGCAGCCGCCAGTGGTCCTGTATATTGGACCCTCCAGACCAGACTGTGATGTTTATTGTTGTTTTCAAATTCAATCTGACTATAACTGAATGCAAGTAAGAATAGAGCAGGTGCTCAATGGGTCAATGGTTCTATTTAACCTCAGAGAATGTATACAGTATACAGCCTGAAATTCTTACTCTTTGCAGACATCATGAAACAGAAGAAAATCCCCAAAGAATGAATGACAGGAAAATGTTAGAGCCTCAAAGCCCTCCCATCCACAAGCAGCAGCAAAGCATCAGCCCCCCACACCTACCTCAGCAAAATGCATCAGTTCCCACCACCTGCCATGCAAAACCCCCAAAGAATCCACAATCTACAGTCCATCAAAAAACACAGTATGTCATGCCACCGTCTCTCTCTCTCTCTCTCTAACGAAGGAGAGAGAGGTATCGCTCTTGGCAAAGCGAGGGGGAGACCAACAGCTCGCTGTTCCGATATTATAGTCTGCAGTGTCGCTTATTTCAACAGCAGTGTACACTGCTGTCTTGATGTTCCGATCTCCCGCGACACTTTAGTCAGCAACACCAGTGAGGAGCTGGTTCATCTACAGGACCACTGGGCCACACCCCGAAGGCACCTATCTTCCAGGTTCCCACAGAGTGGAACTTTTATAATATTCATTAACTGCTTGTCCTGATGAAGGGTCACAGCCTAACAGGTCAGTTCTTTATTTGTCTCCATAGATGCTGACTGACCTGCTGAGGTTCTCCAGCATTTAGTGAGTTTTGCTCTGGATTTCCAGCATCTGCAGAATCTCTTGTGTTTCTAGTGGATCAGCGTGTTCAGTTTTGTTCATCCTGCTGGAGGAAAGATGTTATTAAGCTGGAAAGAGTGCAGAAAAGTTTTACAAGGACATTGTCAAGACTCGAGTGACTGTGTTAGAGGGACTGGTTAGACAGGTTAGAAAGTTTTTCTCCTTGGAGCATAGGAGAATGGGGGCTGATCTTCTAGAGGTACATAAAATAAAGGGCATAGATATGGCGAATGTGCACACTCTTTATTCCAGGGATGGGGAACAGGTTTATTTTACTCATTTATTTGAGATATGGCATGGAATAGTCCTTACGGCCATTCAAGCCATGCTGCCCAGCAATCCCCATTTTAACCCTAGCCTAATCACCGGATAATTTACAATGACCCATTAACCTACCAACTGGTATGTCTTTGGACTGTGGGAGGAAATCAGAGCATCCGGAGGAAACCCACGGGGTCACAGGGAGAGCGTACAAACTGCTTACAGGCAGTGGCAGGAATTCAACCCAGGTCACCTGCACTGTAAAGTGCTGTACTAACCACCACACTACTGTGCGAGAGAGACGATTTTTTAAGAATTTGAGAGGAACATATTTTACACAGAAGGTGGTAGGTATCTGGGATGAACTACAGAGAAACTGGTTAAGCAGATACATTATCAGATATTTAAAAGGCACTTGGACAGGTACATGGGTAGGAAAAGTTTAGAGGGACACAGGGCAAACAAGGGAAAGTTGTCTGTTAATTGCTTGAGCCTAATCTCCTGAATTTCTCCAGGATTTTGTTCATTTTGAATATTTTGCTCTGTCTACCTGGTAATTCCCCTCTGTGATGTAGTTCAGAGTAAACTATCATTTTTGTGAATCTGATGATGGTTTTGTGAATGAAGTGGTCTGTCATTAAGACCTCGGTGCTGATCATGTTGACCTTAAAAGGCCACTGATAGTGATTTTTTTTATCTACCAAGTTCAACTGGTAGCAAGTTCCAGGTTGGTGGTGAGGCTGCACTTCGAGTACTGTGTACAATTTAGATCACCTTTATAGGAAGGATGTGGTTAAACTGGAAAGAGTGCAGAAAAGAGCCTTGGGCAGCACGGTACTGTAACACTATTACAGTGCTAGTGACTGGGGTTCAATTTCCGCCACTGTCTGTAAGGAGTTTGAATGTTCTTATAGTGAGTGTGTGGGTTTTCTCCGGGTGATCTGCTTTCCTCCCGCAATCCAAAGGCATACGGTTGGTAGGATAATTGGTCATTGTAAATTGTCCTGTGATTAGGCTAGGGTTAGATCAATGGGTTGTTGGGTGGTGCTGGGAAGACCTGCTCCAAGCTGTATGGGCAAAGAAGTTTCAAATGGAATAAAGTGCGTGGAAATGTATGGTCGTGCACTTTGCTAGACTATTTTCTAAACAGGGAGAAAATGCAAAAATCAGAGGTGCAAAGGTATTTGGGAGTTATTGTGCAAGGCTTGCTAAAGGTTAACCTGTAGTTTGAGTTGGCAGTGAGGAAGTCAAATGCAACGTTAGCATTTATTTTTGAGAGGGTGTAATGTTGAGACTTAATAAGGCATTAACAAAAGAAAGTCTGCAGATGCTGGAAATCCGAGCAACACACACAAAATGCTGGAGGAACTCAGCAGGCCAGGCAGTGTCTATGGAAAAAAGTACAGTCGACATTTTGGGCCGAAACCCTTTGGCAGAAGTGGAGAAAAAATGCTGAGGAGTAGACTTGAAAGGTGGGGTGAGGGGAGAGGTGAAACTTGGAGGAGGAGAGATGAAGCAAAGAGCTAGGAAATTGATTGGTGAAAGGGACAGAATGCCATGGAAGCAAGAAAAGACGAGGGGTGGAGAGCACCAGAGGGAGGCGATGGACAGGCAAGGAAATAACATGAGAGAGGGACAAGGGGATGGGAAATGGTGAAGGGGGAGGGGATGTTGTGGAGGCATTACCGGAGTTTGAGAAATCAATGCTCATGCCACCAGGTTGGAGGCTATGGAATATAAGGTGTTGTTCCTTCAACCTTAGCGTGGCCTTATCCCGACAGTGGAGGAGGTCATGGATGGACATATCGGAATGGGAATGGAAAGTGGAATTAAAATGAGTGGCCACTGGGAGATCCCGCTTGTCCTGGCGGATGGAGCATAAATGCTCAGCGAAGTGGTCTCCCAATCTACGTCGGGTCTCACCGATATACAAGAGGCCACACCAGGAGCACCGAGCACAGTATATGACCCCAACAGACTCACAGATGAAGTGTTGCATTGTAAAGCAATGTTTAGACCGCACTGTGAGCAGTTTTGGGCCCCTTATCTAAGAAAGGATTTGCTGGCATTGGAGAAGGTGCAGAGGAGGTTCACAAGAATGATCCTAGGAGGGGAAGAGCTAACATATGAGAAGCATTTGATGGCTCATGGCCTGAACTTGCTGGAGTTTAGAAGAATGAGGGGGAAATCTCAGTGAAACCTATTACATTTTGTGATAGAGTGGATGTGGAGAAGATGTTTCCAGTCGAGGGGGAGTCAAGAACCAGAGGGCACAGCCTCAGAATAAGAGAACATCCCTTTAGAAGAGAGGTGAGGGTAAATTTCTTTAGCATGATGATGGTGAATCGATGGAACTCATTGCCACAGACAGCTGTGGATGCCAAGTCATTAGGTATAATTTAAAGTGGAGACTGACAGGATCTTGACCCCTATGGACATCAAGGGTTACGGGGAGAAGGCACGAGAACGGGGTTGAGAGAGATAATAAATCAGCCATGATGGAATGGCAGAAATGACTCAAAGGGCCGAATGGCCTAATTTTTCTTCTATGTCTTATGGTTTATGGCCTCGTTATAGAAAGGATGTGGAGGTTTTGGACAGAGTGCAGAGGAGGTTCATCAGGATGCGGCCTGGTTTGAAAGCTGGGCTCTGCCATCAGTAATGCTATCCAGTGTTCACTTGGCGGAAGACAAGCTGGATTGCTTTCGCCTGTGGCTGCACTGAGAGAGATGAGGAACTGCTGTGGGCTTGTTCTTGCAGAAACATGGCTTCAGGACAATACCCCATGCACCAACTATCTACAGGCTGTGACACTCAGGGACACGGGTTATAATATTTTTATATATTATTAGATTTTTGTAACTATGTTTTTCTGCTATCATTATCATAATTATATATGCTACATGTGCTGTGTGCTGTGTTTTGTGGGTATTGTGTTTTGCTCCTTGGCTTCAGAGGAATGCTGTTCATTTAGATTAGATTAGATTAGATTAGATTATGAGGACATGTAGTCCTCTTTTATTGTCATTTAGTAATGCATGCATTAAGGAATGATGCAATGTTCCTGCAGAATGATATCACAGAAACACAAGACAAACCAAGACTGAAAAACTGACAAAAACCACATAATTATAACATATAGTTACAACAATGCAAAGCAATACCGTAATTTGATGGAAGAACAGACCATGGGCACGGTAAAAAAAGTCTCAAATTCTCTCGAAAATCCCATCATCTCACACAGATGGTAGAAGGAAGAAAAACTCTCCCTGCCTTGAACTTCCAGCTCCACAAACTTGCCGATGCAGCACCCTGGAAGCACCCGAGCACAGCCGACTCTTGAGTCCGTCCGAAAACTTCGAGCCTCCGACACCGAGCACCAAGCACCATCTCTGCTGAGCGCTTCAACCCCAGTCCCAGCAACAGGCAATAGGCAAAGCCAAGGATTTGTGGCCTTCCCCTCTGGAGATTCTTGATCGCACAGTAGCAGCAGCAGCGAAGTGGGCATTTAAGAAGTTTCTCCAGATGTTCCTCTGTGCTTCTCACGTCTGTCCATCAAATCAGGATTGTGCATGGTACCTACTTACAAATATGATATCATTTTGGAGTGGCCGTGCACGCTGTGTCGCACTGACATCTTCTCCTCCCCTCCTAGGCTGTAGTCATGTGAATGCTTGAATGACAATTGAACTTCCAGTCAAGTTGGTGACTGCGTACAACACTCCTTCGGTCAACATCTTCTGGATAGATCATGAAACAATCGTTGTTCCCCCGGGATCAATAAAGTATGACTATACTATATACTATACTATAAACCATTTTATGCCTCCCATGTTTGCTTTCATCTTGAATGTGATTATGGAACTGTTGGAGCTTGTGATTTGCAGTTTGGAGACTGTTTGGGTGTTTCACTGCTCTGCAGTCTCCAACAGGGTTCCGGGAGGCAGAGGCAGCGTGAGTGAACCTTGAGGTGAGAAGGGTTTGGGGCGTGAGCCGATATTTCTCTCCATTTCACCAAATAAAGCGACGAGGGAGTCTGAAACATTGAGGCGAATGCAGAAGGTGTGTGTCGGCTGGTGGGATCGCTCTGCTACAATGGCAGCACTGGGGTAGATGGTATTCGTCTTTTCCCCAGGGTAGGGGAGTCCAACACTAGCACTAGAATGAAAGTGAAGAGATTTAAAAGATACCTGAGGGTCAACATCTTAATATAGAGGGTGGTGAGTGTATAGAAGGAGCTGCCAGAGGAAGTGGTCATATCATTTAAGAAGCACTTGGATACGTACGTGGAGGGACTGGCTTAGATATGGGCCGAATGAAGGTAATTGGGACTAGCTCAGTAGACACCATGGTTGGTCAAAAGGCCTGTATCCGCACCCTGTGACTCTTTAACTCATCCAGGGGAAAGAGAGGTTGTCCATCCCAACTCTATCCTTCTAACCTTCTCACAGCAGTGCAACTGTCCTCGAAACCTAATGTGACTCTTACGTTACATGGTGTTCATCTTCAGCCTAGGGTCACAGTAGGGTCAGTTGACTAGGAGTAATTCAGGCAGAGGACGTCTCAATCAGCCTACGGGCTTCAGTGTGGAGTCCTTACACCATAACTCCCAAGTCAGACACAGTTATGTCAGACAGTCATTATGCAATTATTGATGCAGGAATATCATCCCAGCTTGTTTTGTTTACAACTGTTTGATTTTCTATTGATCTTCCCCACTTGTTATCCTTCTGACCCACATCCTGTACCCTCATTTATAAACAGAAAACAAATGGTCAGCACAGACAAGTGTGAGCTGAAGGTCCTTTTCCCATTCTCTACATCTCTATGAAGGGAATGGAGGGTTATGGGCTGAATGCAGGTCAGTGGGACTAGGTGAGAGTAAGTGTTCAGCATGGACTAGAAGGGCTGAGATGGCCTGTTTCCGTGCTGTAATTGTTATATGGTTATATGTTGTATAGTTTAGTGCTCTGTATTTGCCAAGAAAACTTTCTACCAACATAAATACCTTCCCTAATCTTGGTATCTGTTATTCTGACGAATTATGAATTGAAATAACGAATATTGGCGATTTTAAGAAAATGGTGCATGATAGGGAAACGTTATGGTGATTTTCATGATCAGCCACCCTAAATCCATAAGGTACACCCAAAAGTATTCATAAAGCAAAATCTTGCTTATCCAGTGTTATCAGTGCATTTCTCCCTCACTGCTGCACTGCATAGGTCATATAGCACAAAACTAGTTCTTCATTCCAACTCCTCCATGCTGACCAATGTGACCATCTAAGCCAGTGTTTTCCAACCTTTTTTAGTCCAACACCCTCCTAAAGCACTTTCGTACTTGCCAACACCCCTCTTAGGCACAATATACTTTCTGACCCCATAGTGTAAAAACGTCTATCATATGCTAACATGAGAAAAATGATTCTGCATTAAACTTTTATTTGTCTTTAAACCTAGCTTACATAGTACCTGTGCACTATACAGCAGCTCCAATATCAATGTGATCCTTGAGCTTGATGGTTTTTAGCAAGAGTGGAAATATCTGGTTCAAGTTGTGGCAGCAAAAACCTTAAGTTCCCATGTGTAGCAACGGTCCACGTGGTTTCTGTTTTTTATGAGTATGCAGTTCACTGCACTGAAGCCTCTTTCAACAAGTTAGGAGGATGGAAATGCAATGAAGAACAGTTTGGCTGTTCTCTGAGGACCAGGAACTCCATATGACAGTGCAGCCACATACCACAAAAACCAATATTTTTGAAAAACATTTTTGTTTCTTCATCATTCTGAATTTCAATAAGTTCTTCTTGCAAGCTCGCTTCCTGTTCTTCCACTTTGAAAAGAAATGGATACTCTTGCAAATCACCAGCTGTGAAAGTGTGTGCCATACTTTCCATGCAGGGAACTGTGAGAACATTCTTCTCCAGTTTTTTGTTTTTTGTTTCTCCAGTCCTGCTGAAGGGTCTCGGCCAAAAATATTGACTGTACTCTTTTCCATAGATGCTGCCTGGCCCGTTGAGTTCCTCCAACATTCTGTGTGCATTACTGGGATTTCCAGCATCAGCAGACTCTAATCTCTTACTAGCTTTTCTTTCAGTTGGTCCTGACGAAGGGTCTTGGCCCAAAACGTCGACTGTACCTCTTCCTAGAGATGCTGCCTGGCCTGCTGTGTTCACCAGCAACTTTGATGTGTGTTGCTTGAAATGCCGGCATCTGCAGATTTCCTTGTATCAGCAGATTCTCTATTCTTTGTACATTCTTCTCCCAATGTTTTGCTTATATATTTCCAATTTTCTGATAAAAGAGGACACCGAACTTTTTACAGAGATTAAATTGAATTTCTCACCCTGCAGTTTCATATTTAGAATGTTCATTTTGTCAAACAGATTGGCTAGGTATGCCACATCTCCACATAGAAGTTCAATCTTGTTTCCCAAGCTCTTGTCGACTTTGAGCAAAAATTCAACCACAGTGTCAAACAGATCAAAGAAATGTTTTAAGCAGCGGCCTTTTGACAGCCAAAATACTTCAGTATGAAAAAACAAGCATTCAATCTCTTCATCGTTATCTTGGCATAACTGATGAAATATTCTACTTAATGGATGAGCTTTAATTTTGTTGATAGCTGATATTACAAGAGTCATGCTTGGAAAAAAGTTGCTGGCTGAGGTTTTAGGCTGCGAGATGTTGATGATGAATTACAGAATGGATTGCAAACAGACTTGGAATTGCTTTTTTCATCAATACCACTAAACCAGAATGGCAATCTGTCATGTATGATGCTCCATCTGTTGCACAAGAATTCATGCCTGGCACAGTGGTCATATAACCAGGACTTGCGATATGCACCAGCTGCCCATATAACTATCCACTACCTGCTCCTATTGCAATGGTTCCAACCATTAATTCCCCATTTTCTTCTATTTCCCTTTGACTGTGCCATGGTTCCAACCGTTAATTCCCCATTTTCTCCTAATTTCCTTTGATGGCGACACACCTAGCTTTCATCAAGACCTGCAGCATAAGAACCCCGGCTTTGCGCCCACTAGTTGCCAGATCGTTGGTTTTGCCAGTGTGGTAATTAACATTTCCCGGCCACTTAGGATTGTGTGTTCTAAGTTTTGCTTCAGTACCGAGATTTACCTGTGAAACTCAGCCTCTTCGTGTCAAGATAAGTTTCCTAAGTTCTACTCCAGTTCCGAGGTTTACCTGTGAAACTCGGTCTCTCCGTGTCAAGATAAGTTTTGTCTGCCGCTTTCCTTTCTACGCTCCATGCCAAGATAAGTTCTGCCTGCCTCCTGCTTTCCTGCACTCCCTCCTGTTTGCTGTTCAATGCTCACGCCCGCATCTGCATCCTAACTCAGTCTCCATGCCTGTGTCCTGCTTTTGGGTTCGCCTCGTTCATTGCAACACCTATAGCTTATGTGACTCTGACTGGGGGCTAAGCAGGTGACCTGGAGGGAAGGAGCGTCTAACACTTCCTTTGGTAGAGACATATCTCCTCCCCGCTCCTCAAGGGGGCAATTTAAATGTCTTTCAACACGGGGGTAGAAACTGTCCTTGAGCCTGGTGATATGTGCTTTCAGGCTTTTGTATCTTCTGCCCAGTGGGAGAGGGGAGAAGGGGAATGTCTGGGGTGGATGGGATCTTTGATTACACTGGTTCTTTTACCAAGGCAGCAAGAAGTATGAAGGGAGGCTGGTTTTGGTGACGTGGAGAGCTGTGTTCACAACTCTGCAGTTTCCTCTGGTCATGTGCAGAGCAGTTGCAAGCTGTGATTCATTTGGATAGGATGGTTTCTAAGGTGCAACGATAAAGAAGGTGAAGGTTGACAGGGATATACCAAACTTCTATAGCCTTAGGACTTGCCCCTCAAATCAGGTCAAGTTTATTGTCATTTAACTATATACATGTTCACCATCAAATGAGACAATGTTTCTCCAGACCAGGGAGTAAAACACAGTAGTACATAAAACACACATAACATAAATATAACACACAATAACTTAGGAAAGTAAGAATTAAATCTACAACTGAATTACATATAGATAAACAAAGTAAGGTGCATAAATTATATATTGTAGGGTACAGAACAAATTGTTATTAGGGTTATTGTGGGGTACAGGTGACATTTTGAATGTGATGAGGCAGGGAATTCAGAAGCCTAATGGTGTGATGGAAGAAGCTGTTTCTCATCCTGACCATTCTTGTCTTTATGCATTGGAGTCTCCTGCCTGCTAGTAGAAAGTCAAAGAAGATGCTAGATGGATGGATGGGGTCCTTGATAATATGAAGGGCCCTGTGTATGTGGCACTTCTGATAAATGTCCCCGATAGATGGCAGGGAGACCCCTATGATCTCTTCGCATTTTCACAGACCTTTGTAGGGAGCTCCAGTCTGATGCTCGGCTGCTCCCACGCCAGGTGGAGATATAGCTTGTCAGGACGCTCTCAAAGGTTCTCCTGTAAAATTCAGTTAACTCTACTCTTGGGAAAAGATGGTGATTATCCAACCTCTTCACTCGGCCTTATTCACTCCACGGAAATCATCCCCAGCCTAGCTAGTCTCTCCTCATAACTCAAGCCCTTCAGTCCCAGCAACAGCATTGGGGGTCATATTAGCTGTTAGGCCTGTGGAAGTTCCAGCAAGGCAAGGGTTAATATAATGTCCAGACAAGGTTAGCGTACAGGTAGTGTGCAGTCATAGACATGAAAAAGTCTGCAGATCTGGAAATCCAGAATAACACACACAAAATGCTGGCGGAGCTCAGCAGATCAGGCAGCATCTATGGATAAGAGTAAACAGTTAACATTTCAGGCTGAAACCCTTCTTCAGGACTGAGTAGGAAGGGGGAAGGCACCAGAATAAATAGGTAGGGGGAGGGGAATGAAGACTAGCTAGAAGGTGACAGGTGAAGCCAGGGGGCTGGGAAAGGTCAAGGGCTGGAGAGGAAAGAACCTGATAGGAGAGGAGAGTGGACCATAGGAGAAAGGGAAGGAGGAGGGGACCCAGGGGGAGGTGATGGGCAAGTAAGAAGAGGTGAAAGGCTGGAGTTTGGAATTGAAGAGGCGAGTGGGAGGGATTTTTTTTTTAACCGGAAGGAGAAATCGATATTCATGTCATCAGGTTGGAGGCTACCCAGGTGGAATCTAAGGTGCTGCTCCTCCACCCTGAGGGTGGCCTCATCTTGAAACAAGGGAAGTTCCACAGTCTAGGCAAGCGAGGCCTTGAAAAGAGGCCTAGAAGAACATTGATTCCCTTTGCATATCAGGGGGACAGAACCAAGATAAAAATGGAAATGAAGGATTCTAGGGTGACACTTACTGGTCAGTTACTTCATTAATTCTGAAGTATTATTGGCCTTTAACGTAGAGATCCTATTGGTTATTAATACCTGTAATACCTTTTACACATTGGCTGTTTGTCTGTTCTATTGGGTATGGTCCTTCATGGATTGTAATGTGTTTCTTGGATTTACAGTGTATGCCTTCAAGAAAATGAATCTCTGCTTTGTTTATGGTGACATATATGTACTTTGATAATACAATTTACTTTGAACTGTATTACTGTAGTGTGATTGGTGATTGATCATGCAAATAAGGATCCCGATCATACACAAGATTACCAATTGGTCAATATCTGTATCCACTGGTCAATTCTGTATAAAAATGGCATTTCTTTGTTCAAACTTCAGAACAGTTAGGTGACAGGGAGCTGGGCTGTTCCCCTTGTGTGAAAGTAAATAAGGTGTAACTATGAAATGAGCGTGAGTTTTCAGAGTTCAGCTAATTGGTAACGACAGGCCCAACATCGTGGAATGAGCGTGCAATGTGTGTCCTGACTCCCAGGTAGTACAGTCCTCGAAGTCACAAGTGATGACCCCACAAACTTGCTGTAATCTGGTTTACAATGCCCTCTGTGTGATACTGGTCAGTCAGCAGATTACATAATGCGCCCTGCAGTGGAAAATCCCACAGGTCGGGGCAGTTGAGCAGATCTGTTGACATTACTGTTACAAAAAAAGCTGAGGCACAAACAATCGACTCACATGTTGCGGCAGATTTTCAGTTCCACGGTGGCTCTGTCTTGATTAAAATAAATCTTTCCCTGGGAGGGAGGTTTGCAGCCTCTCCTGTTTTCCTGATGCAGTGCCTCATCCACTGACACCCTCAATGACGAGACACATCAGAAACATAATAGAACACTGTCCATGTGCCTGGTTGAAGGTGCAGGTCCGTGCTGTGGTCTTAGGCACACATATACAGCTGGGGTGCCCTTGGCTTTTGCACAATACTGTAGTTGTCAACGTAGAGTGGAGAGTGAGTTTGTAAATCTGGTGGGAGCGGAGGATGCTGGGAGTGGCGAGGGTGGAGCATTGTGGACAGGGAGTGAGACACTTGGCAGAGAAGGAGTGCTGGGGTGAGGGTGGGGGTTGATGGTGTGAGTGCAGACACACCCAGCCCTGAGACCCCAGACAAGTCATTTGATTCCAAACTATTGATTGATTGATCATTATAGAATTGGGGATGGGTGAATCCTGGTCTGGACGTACTGCTCACTTAAGGAAGGTGAAGCGTCTCCCATAGCCTCTCCTTTCCAGGTGTAGTCATCGCGACAGTACCACTGTTTGGCTTACTGTACAAGAGGTCACTCACATAACGTCTCTCCTACACTACCATGCCCATGGCAACACCTTCACATGGCGTCCCTGTTCCTACTGAGTTTGCAATGTCATGGCGTGACCGAGTGTCCTATGGTATAACTGGGCAGGCTGGCCTCACCAGCTTTGGCTGGCAGCTAGCCTGGGAGAAAGACAACACCGATTCCAAACCTGGGTGGATGGGACTCGTTCGCCTTGCCAGGCAGTCTGTCTAGGAGAAGGATACTCGAACTGCAGCCTCGCGGTCTCTGTGCAATCGTGGAATGTCCCCTGGCCTAAAGAGTGGTCCTCGCTCATTGATCCTCACTATAAACCTACACAGCGCAGGTAGGAAGAAGGATCAGGCCACCGCTCCTGAGGACCCTTCCTCCCTCCTGATCTTCACAAGCGAAGAACCAGCCATCATCACAGAATGTCTCTCTGGTGCTTCCTGCTCCCTCCCCTCTCCCTTCCCCTTTTCCCAACCATGATTCCCCTCTCCCTGACTCCTTCCCACTCTCAGTCCACAAGAGAGACCCAGATCAGAATCAGGTTTATCATCACTCACATATGTCATGAAATTTGTATTTTTTTACAGCAGTAATAGAGTGTAATACATAAAATTACTACAGTACTGTGCAAAAGTTTTAAGCTACTGTATATATCTGTGCCTGGGACTTTTGCACAGAACTGTACCTCCAACAGTTCTCAAGAAACTTATTTCTACAACTCATGATCTCAATATTACCTATTTATTTATTTGCACAGTTTGTCTTCTTTAGCACATTTTTTGTTTGTTGATGCATAATTTTTCATAAATTTTATTGTATTACTTTATTTTCCTGTAAATGTTTGCAAGAAAGTGAATCTCCAGGTAGTCTGTGGTGACGCATGTGTACTTTGACTTTGACTTTATTCTGAGGCTGTGCCCGCTGATCCCGGACTCCCCCTGGATGGAATCATCCTCTCCATATCCACTCTATCCAGGTCTTTCAGTATCTGATGGGAAACTAACCCCATCCTTCTGAACCCCAGTGTGTACAGGCCCAGATACATCAAACATTCCTCAGATGTTAAGCCCTTGTCCTTTTCTCTCTTGTGAATGCCCGCAAGAAAATGAGTCTCAAGGTGAGATACTGCATATGTGCTTGATAATAATTTATTTTGAACATAGAACATTACAGCACAATACAGGCCCACCTGCCCATCATCCTCTGCCGACCTCTTAACCCATTCTAAGATCAAGCTAACCCTTCCGTCCTTCATTACCCTCCATTCTTCTATCATCCATGTGCCTATGTAAGAGTTTTGTAAATGCCCCTCTCTAAGAGTTTTGTATCTGTCTCTACTGCCACAGCTGACAGCTGGAAGTGCATTCCACACACCTACCACTATAGGTGTAGAAAAAAGCTTACCTCTGATAACCCCCTTATACTTTCATCCAATCACCTTATGTCCCTTCATTTCAGCCATTCTCACCCAGGGCAAAAGTCCCTGGCTGTCCATTCAATCTATGCCTCTCATCTCTTGACTTTTTGACTTTGACACTTTAGAATTTAGAACATATACTTGCTCTGAAATGTCATCTATTTATTCCCCTCCATCAATTCTGCCTGACTTGCTGAATTTCTCCAGCAATTTGTGTGTGTTGTTCCTTTGACTCTCCTTCAACCTCCCTAAACATTCATTCCCTCCACCATGAAAGCTGCAATGACTACCATCTACAAAACAAAGCAGAGTTATTCACCAGAACTCCAACATCACCTCTCCATCCACTGACCGTTCACTCCCTCTGACATGCACTGAACGTTCACTCTCTCCCACATCCACCGAATGTTCAATCCATCCATCACCATGACTGCAGTGTACTGCATTTACAAAACACGCTGCAGTTATTCTTGGCTGTCCCAATAGCGCCAACACTAACTCACGTATGTCACGGAGGCTCTAGGAAATTTCTCCAGATGTACTGTGGAGAGCATTCTAACTGGTTACATCACCATCTGGTATGGAGGCAACATTGAACAGGATTAGAAAAAGCTGTAGAAGGTTGTAACCTCAGTCAAGAATAAATCAAGGAAAGTAGTGCACCGGTGGCTGACCAGAGAAATTAGAGATAGTATCAATTCCAAAGAAGAAGCATACAAATTAGCCAGAGAAAACGGCTCACCTGAGGACTAGGAGAAATTCAGATTTCAGCAGAGGAGGACAAAGGGCTTGATTAGGAAGGGGAAAAAAGATTATGAGAGAAAACTGGCAGGGAACATAAAAACGGACTGTAAAAGCTTTTATAGATATGTAAAAAGGAAAAGACTGGTAAAGACAAATGTAGGCCCCCTGCAGACAGAAACAGGTGAATTGATTATGGGGAGCAAGGACATGGCAGACCAATTGAATAATTACTTTGGTTCTGTCTTCACTAAGGAGGACATAAATAATCTTCCAGAAATAGTAGGGGACAGAGGGTCCAGTGAGATGGAGGAACTGAGCGAAACACATGTTAGTAGGGAAGTGGTGTTAGGTAAATTGAAGGGATTGAAGGCAGATAAATCCCCAGGGCCAGATGGTCTGCATCCTAGAGTGCTTAAGGAAGTAGCCCAAGAAATAGTGGATGCATTAGTGATAATTTTTCAAAACTCGTTAGATTCTGGACTAGTTCCTGAGGATTGGAGGGTGGCTAATGTAACTCCACTTTTTAAAAAAGGAGGGAGAGAGAAACCGGGGAATTATAGACCGGTTAGCCTAACGTCGGTGGTGGGGAAACTGCTGGAGTCAGTTATCAAGGATGTGATAACAGCACATTTGGAAAGTGGTGAAATGATCAGACAAAGTCAGCATGGATTTGTGAAAGGAAAATCATGTCTGACGAATCTCATAGAATTTTTTGAGGATGTAACTAGTAGAGTGGATAGGGGAGAACCAGTGGATGTAGTATATTTGCACTTTCAAAAGGCTTTTGACAAGGTCCCACACAGGAGATTAGTGTGCAAACTTAAAGCACACGGTATTGGGGGTAAGGTATTGGTGTGGGTGGAGAATTGGTTAGCAGACAGGAAGCAAAGAGTGGGAATAAACAGAACCTTTTCAGAATGGCAGGCGGTGACTAGTGGGGTACCGCAAGGCTCAGTGCTGGGACCCCAGTTGTTTACAATATATATTAATGACTTGGATGAGGGAATTAAATGCGGCATCGCCAAGTTTGCGGATGACACGAAGCTAGGTGGCAGTGTTAGCTGTGAGGAGGATGCTAAGAGGATGCAGGGTGACTTGGATAGGTTGGGTGAGTGGGCAAATTCATGGCAGGTGCAATTTAATGTGGATAAATGTGAAGTTATCCACTTTGGTGGCAAAAATAGGAAAACAGATTATTATCTGAATGGTGGCCGATTAGGAAAAGGGGAGGTGAAACGAGACCTGGGTGTCATTATACACCAGTCATTGAAAGTAGGCATGCAGGTACAGCAGGCGGTGAAAAAGGCGAATGGTATGCTGGCATTTATAGCGAGAGGATTCGAGTACAGGAGCAGGGAGGTACTACTGCAGTTGTACAAGGCCTTGGTGAGACCGCACCTGGAGTATTGTGTGCAGTTTTGGTCCCCTAATCTGAGGAAAGACATCCTTGCCATAGAGGGAGTACAAAGAAGGTTCACCAGATTGATTCCTGGGATGGCAGGACTTTCATATGATGAAAGACTGGATGAACTGGGCTTGTACTCGTTGGAATTTAGAAGATTGAGGGGGGATCTGATTGAAACGTATAAGATCCTAAAGGGATTGGACAGGCTAGATGCAGGAAGATTGTTCCCAATGTTGGGGAAGTCCAGAACAAGGGGCCACAGTTTGAGGATAGAGGGGAAGCCTTTTAGGACCGAGGTTAGGAAAAACTTCTTCACACAGAGGGTGGTGAATCTGTGGCTATATTTAAGAGGGAGTTAGATATGGCCCTTGTGGCTACGGGGGTCAGGGGGTATGGAGGGAAGGCCGGGGCGGGGTTCTGAGTTGGATGGTCAGCCATGATCATAATAAATGGCGGTGCAGGCTCGAAGGGCCGAATGGCCTACTCCTGCACCTATTTTCTATGTTTCTATGTCATCTCCACCATGGGAACGAGCCTCCCCATCTTTGAGGACATCTTCAAAACTTGAAGCTGATTCTTCAAGAAGTTCATTAAGGGCCCTCACCATACAGGACACACCCTCTTCTCATTACTACCTTCAGCAAGGGAGTACAGGAACCTCAACGTTTAGGAAACAGCTTCTTCCCTGTCATCAGATTTCTGTAAAGTCCGTGAACCATGAGCACTATCTCACTTCTTAGATTAAATTAGATTAGATTATGAGGACACTCAGTCCTTGTTTATTGTCATTTAGAAATGCATGCATGCATTAAGAAATGATACAATGTTCCTCCAGAGTGATATCACAAAAAAAAGGACAAACCAAAGACTAACACTGACAAGACCACATAATTATAACATATAGTTACAGCAGTGCAAAGCAATACCATAATTTGATAAAGAGCAGACCATGGGAACTGTTAAAAAAAAAGTCTCAAAGTTCCGATCGACTCCCGATAGGCCCCGATAGCAGGTGGCAGGAGGGAGAAACTCTCTCTGCCATAAACGTCCAGGCACCAACGACTGTCGATGCATTGGAAGCACCCGACCACCCGACCACAGCTGACTCTGAGTCCATCTGAAAACTTCGAGCCTCCGACCAGCCCTTCGACACCAAGCATTGAGCACCATCTCTGCCGAGCGCTTCGACCCCATCCCAGCCGCTGAGCAACAAGCAAAGCTGAGGATTCAGGGCCTTCCCCTCTGGAGATTTTGGATCACACAGTAACAGCGGCAGCGATAAAGGCATTTCAGAAGTTTCTCCAGATGTTCCTCCATTCTCTCACGTCTGTCTCCATCAAATCAGGATCGTGCATGGCACCCTACTTGACAGATTACAGATATCATTCACCGGAGTGGCCGCGCAAGCTGCGTCGCGTTGCCATCTTCTCCTCCTGCATTACGTATTGCTGTACGTATTGTTATTTTATATTCATTATTGTAACACATAGTGATCCTTTATGTCTTGCACTGTACTGATGCCTCAAGACAAGAGATTTCACACCATGCTGTATGTCAGTGACAATGAACTGGGTTCTGGTGTCTGTTGCCAAGAAGGAGCAGAGCTTGTTTTGCTGTTGTTGTTTGCTGTGTTCTAAGTTGCTCTGTCGAGCATTGTGGACACGCTATGTTGGTGCTAGAATGTGTGGCAACGGTTGCGGGCTGACCCCCAGCACTCCCTCAGACTGTGTGGGTTGTTAATGCAAATGGACTATTTCGCTCTTTGTTTTGATATATAAATGCATCTGAATCCAACCTGATGTCCATGCCCCAGCCCCAGCTCAGCTCGGTGGATATAGGTATTGACCAATTGCAAACCTTATGGATGATCAAAATCCTTATCTGCATAATCAATCACCAATCAGAATTAGTCAAGTAATTGACCAATACTAAATGTCATACTAAAATCCTTTGTTTTCATCTTTATCTCTTCTTGGAATGTCCAATATCCCCAGTCCCCTGCTGTGCAACCCTAACCCTAATGCTCCTTATGCATTAACTCTTTCATTCCTGACACCATTCTCCTAAATCTGATCTGGACCTACCATACCCTTTTCTTAAATATACAACACAAAATTGCTCACAATATTCCAAATGCTATGACCAGCTTTTATTCCCCCATTCCTCAATCATTCCCCATTGCTAGACCTCCTAGTTCATCCCAGTGATGTGGGCTGTGAAGGATTGAACTGAACTATAGGCTCTAGGGAATTCAGCTTTGCCTGACACTAACCCAGTGGGATGGGGGTGCTCTGGGAGTGTAGTGCAGTCCTGTCCCCTTTATTTACACCAGGATCAAAACCTCTGGCAATTCATGCACCCAAACAATGCGGGGTTGTAGAATCATGAACAATGTAGGCTGTTTAGCCACGGTAGCGAAACAGTTATCATGATGATATTACAGCCCGAGGCCTGCGAGCTCAGAGCTCATTTCCAGTGTCCTCTGTAAAAAAGTTTGTATGTTCTTCCTGTATGAGTGTGGGCTTCCTTTGGGTACTTTGATTTCCTCCTACAGTCCAAAGATACACCAGTTAAGTAGGTTAATTAGTCATTGTAACTTTTGCCATGATTAGGCTGGGACTAAATCGATCCTAATAGCCCAGAAGGGCCTGTTCCACGCTGTACATCTAAATAAAAAAAAAGAATTAATTTCCACCACGGGCACATATTGACCATGTAGAGTGTGCACACAGACAAACCTCAGTGATCACTACCTGTCTGTGTTAGGCGTGTCACCGCCATGGCTTGTTGCAAATGGTTCGGCAAAATCCCAACAGCACCATTTCGGCATGTATCATCAGAAGCAGTGACCATGTCTGTGCAGTCTGTGTCCATGGAATTAATTTTATGAACCAACTTTACTGGTAATTTTGTTTTCTGGTGCCAAACTACAGATTTACTATCCAGGCACCTGCCTGATCAGGTGGGATTTAACCTCAGGAAATGGTGATATTGTTGAAGATCTGACTGGTAACATCTAGAAATGTTTAACATGTCCTTTGTGGAGTGGGTAAATGCAGACTCCTTGCTTATATGAGGAAATAGGAGCAGTCTAGGTCACCCAGTCCTATAAGATGCTGGTCAATATGATCATGGTGCATCTAACATACTTGCCTTTATTAGCTGAGGCACAAACTTGAAGAGTCAGGAAGTTACGTTGCAGCTTTATAAAACTCTAGTTCGGCTGCCTGTGGAGTATTGCACAGAGTTCCACTCATCTCATTATAGGAAGGATGTTTGGTCTTTGGAGAGGGTGCAGAAGAGGTTTACCAGCACTCTGCCTGGATTAGAGGGCATGTGCTATAACAAGATGCTGGACAAACATGGGTTGTTTTTTCTGGAGTGGTGGAGGCTGAGGAGAGATCTGACCGAGGTTTATAAGATTATGAGAGTCATACATGGACAGAGGAAACAGACAATATCTTTTTCTCAGTGTTGAAATGCCTAATAACAAAGGGCATGCATTTAAGGCGAGAGGGGTTAATTTCAAAGCAGGCGTGAGAGGTAAGTTTTTTACACAGAGAGTGATGGGTGCCTGGAATGTGCCGATTGGGTAGTGAGTGGTAGATGCAAATACATTAAAGATTGTTCAGAGATGCTTAGACAGGCAATGAATATGAGAAAAATGGAAGTACATGGACATTATGTAGGTAAAAGAGATTAGTTTAGCTAACCACTTAATTACTAATTTAATTGGTTCCAAGGTATATATAGGGTAAAAGCAAACAGGTTTTTTTTCCACTGAGCAACACACATAAAAGTGATTCCCTCGTGTTTACGTTTTCCCACTGAGGTTGTGTGGGAATACAACTAGAGGTCATGGATTAAGTGGTTTAGCACAGACTAGATGGGCCAAAGGGCCCATTTCTATGCATCTATGACTGGAATATGGATTCTCATGTGTGTGATTGCTGCCCTCTTTCCGATGCTCATCTGCGAGAGAACCGAATTTCATGGCATTGTCTGCATTTATGACAGTCCTGTACTGTTCTGTGCTGTATGTCCAATGTATGCTGAGAGATAAGCCTAGAACTCACTGACAGGCACAGTGAGTCGGTAAGAGTGAGCGGTTGTTAACTATTGGTTTCAAAAAGGCTTTTCTTAACAAAGGGACACCTTTATTTGGCAGGAGAAGGGTGTGAATCTCACTCACATTGAATCTCGCCCATCCCGACTCAAGAACGGCCAGTACGAGTTCTTCATTGACCTGGACTGTAAGAGCGTCTCCAGCCTGGAGGAGGTTCTCCAGTCACTCCGCCAGGAAATCTGCGGCACCGTCCATGAACTTTCACGGGGCAAGATAAAGGACACAGGTGCCAGAGTCTTGACTAGTGATTTTTAAACAATGGAGGGTGGGGGTGGGTGCATGCAAAGGGGAGAGATGTGAGGGATGGGTTTTAACTCTAAGAAAAAATGTAAATACCAATAATTACTTATGTTCATGAACTAAGACTGGGTTCCATTTTGGAGAGAAACGCAGTTTATTCATCTATAGATGGGTAGTCTTTGTCCTTAAGAGCATGCTGTACGAGTGTTGGCCTTCATTAGTTGGGGGAATGAGTTCAAGAGCCACGAGGTAGTGATGCAGCTCTATGAAACCCTGGTTAGACCGTACTTGGAGTTTTGTGTTCAGTTCTGTTTGCTGCATTATAGGAAGGATGTGGAAGCTTTAGAGAGTGTGCAGAGGAGATTTACCAGGATGCTGCCTGCATTAGAAAACATGTCTTATAAGGGTAAGTTGAGTGAGCCAGGGGTTTTCTCTTTAGAGCAAAAGAGGATGAGGGGTGACTTTGAAGAGGTGTACAAGATGATAAGAGGCATTGATTGAGCGGACAGTCATTTTCGCAGGGCAGAAATGACTACTACCGGGGCGTAATTTTAAGGTGCTCAGAGGAAGGTATAGTGAGGATGTCAGAGGTAGGTTTTAACGCAGAGAGTGGTGAGTGTGTGATGCTGCATTTACTCTGTGTGTGGCTCCCCCAACTAGGAATATAGGGGTATGGGGGTCTTCCATTCCCTGTTGCCCTTTGCATCAACCTGAGCTCTCTTGGTTGAGATAGTCATAGAGTCATGCTCTGACATCCACTAAAATCCGCCCCCCCACCCATGCTTACCTCCAATCAGCTTAAAACTGTGCCCTCTTGTATTAGCCATTTCTGCCCACTTGAATTTGCCTCTTATCACCTTGCACACCTCTATCTAGTCTCCTCTCATCCTCTTTCATTCTAAAGAGGAAAGCCCTAACTTAGTCAACCTATCATCATATGACATGCTCTCCAGTCCAGGCAGCATTCTGGTAAATTGCCTCTGCCTTCCCCCTAAAGAATCCACATCTTCCTATAATGAGGTGACCAGAGTTTTATGGAGCTGCAGTGTTACCTTGTGGCTCCCCATTCTTCTCTACATATTCATATTTAAGAGATGTTAAAATGTCTCTAAGCTGGTGTTTCTCAAGTCAGTATCCTAGGCCCAAACATCTTCATCTCCCTTCAACTGTACATTCAGAATTGGGGATGTTCGCTGGTGATTGCATGATGTTCAGCATCATTTGCGATTTTGCATATAATAAGAACACAAGGCATTGGATCAGAATTAAGCCATTCAGCCCATCGAGTCTGCTTCGCATTCCATCCTCCCCCTCAACCCTTATCTCCTGCCTTCTCTCCATAACCTTTGACGCCCTGACTAATCAAGAACCTACCAACCTCTGCTTTAAATATACCCAATGACTTGGCCTCCGCAATGAACTCCACAGATTCACCACCCACTACCTAAAGAAATTCCTCCTCATCTCTGTTCTAAAGGGATGTTCCTCTATCTTGATGCTGTGCCATTTGGTTCTCGACTCTCCCACTATAGGAATCATCCCCTCCACATCCACTCTGTCTTGGCCTTTCAATATTCGATAGATTTCAGTGAGATCTCCCCCCCCCCCATTCTTCTAAACTCCAGCGAATGCAAGCCCAGAGAGATCAAACGCTGCTCAAACATTAACCCTTTCATTCTCATGAGCCTATAATGAAGCAGCCTACATCCAAGTACAGTACCATTGGACAACATCCAGGCATATGACAATAATAAACTAATTATAGTTTACCAACAGGACCCAATATAGATGCAGTAGGAGTCTCCCCCTTATTAACTCTGCTTACATTGCATCTGGGGTATTACAATCATCTCTGGTCGCACAGTAGCAGAGGCTTTGGAAAGGGCACAGAAGAGGTTCCCTGGGATGCTGTTGGGTTCAAGGGTATGATCCGTGAGGAAAGGTTGCATAAATCTGGGTTGTTTTCTCTGGAGTGGCAGAGACTGAGGGGTCACCTGATAGAATTTGTAAGATTATGAAAGGCATAGGGAGGGTAGACAGTCAGTCCCAGGGTCGAAACGTCTAATGCCAGAGGGCATGTATTTAAGATGGGGTGGGGGGGATTAAATTCAAAGGAGAAGTGGGGGACATTTTTTTTCCCTACACAGAACAGTGGGTGACTGGAATGTGCTGCCAGGGACGATGGAGGCAGATACAATAGAGTCTTTGAAGAGGCTGAGAAATGGGCACATTAACGTGCAGAGAATGGAAGGATGTGGACCACGTGTAGGCTGGACTAGATGTCATTTGGTTAATTAATTCAGTGCAGAATTGTGGGCTGTAGGACCCGTTCCTGTGTGGTACTGTTCCATTTTCTATGTTCTTTTGTTTTCTTCCAAGGTGCGTGAAAGCTTTCCACAGTTCATTCCATTTGCCATCACCTTTGCACATTCACATAACCTATCCATATCCCCATGAAGCCTCTCTACCTCCTCACAATCCACACTGTCCCCCATTTTTATACAGAGAGGACACACCCGGTTCTGGGAGAGAACAGAGCAGAAACCATCAATGTAAGACAGTCACCAAGAAATCCATCAGGGAATTCGGAGGAAAATTCTTTACCAGGAGGGACGCCTTGCTATGTAACAGTTAGCATGATGCTATTACAGTTCAGGGCATTGGAGTTCAGCGTTCAGTCTGTAAGAAGTTTGAGTTCCTCTGGGTGCTCTGGTTTCCTCTCACAGTCCAAAGACTTATCAGTTAGTAGGTTAACTGGTGATTGTAAATTGTCCTGTGATTAGGCTGGGGTTAAAATGGTGAGCTGCTGGGCGAAAGGGGCTGTTCCACGCTAATAAAGAGTGGGTGAACATGGAGCTCACTCCCAAGCTGAGCATTTGGTGGGAAGGGTACAGGAACTTCATAGGTGAGGCAGGACAAGCATTTGAGAGAGAGAGGGGGGTATCTTGATAGATTCAGATGGGGAAAACCAGGAGGGCGCTCATGTGGAATATCGAGATCAAGATTGTTTAATATCATTCCTTGTACACAAATATAAAGGAGAACAAAATAATTGTCACTCCAGATCTGATGCGGCACAAAAATGCAAAAGATAAAGGACACAATAATAAAAAAACACGATAGATATAAATACATAAGATAACTTAAGTACATAGGTTGATTGTATGCCCATAAGTGATGATAAAGACAGGAGTGTTTATACATAGGATGACAGACATGGGATAATAAAGTAGTGGTGGTGTACAGTAAGTGACAGAATAAATGGGCTGAATGGCCTGTTCTTTGTTGCATATCCTAGTTAAATCTATTCATGTTATTGCTGTAGACAAAAAAATCAATCTAATGAAGAAACTCATGGCACTTAATCTTAGCAGTTCATAAGCTCCTAAAAAATGACTGTTCCAACACTAATGCATCATTTACCACCGCATAAAGTTTATCAGAATACAGTGCTGTAACTCAGAGGAGATGCTCCTGAGACAGAGACAAGGTGGAGAATAGCATGCTGAATCCGAGAGATGCCCTCGACTCTTGTTTTGGGGCAGTACTGAGGAAACTCTGCACTGTGAGTATCTTTAGAATTGGTCATTAAATCTCTTGAAGATGACCATGTCTTCATAGCACTACTGAGAAACGGTGCATGGTTGTTTGCACCCAGCGTCCCTCAGACCAGGCCACCGAAATTAACATCGTTGATCCTGATTGATCTGGAGATACAATTATGATCACATAGCGTCACGGTAGCATTGCTATTACAGCTCAGGGCATCGGAGTGTGCAGTTCACACGAGCAGCACTGTCCATTTATAAATCTGATGGCAGAGGGGAGAAAACTGTTCACACACTTAACGATTCAGGAACAGCTTCTTCTCCTCCACCATCAGATTTCTCAATGGACAATGAACCCACAAACACCACCTTGGTATTTTTTTGTCTCTCTTTTTGCACTGCTTATTTAATTTAATTTTCTTTCTTTATATATACTTATTATAATTCATAGTTTTTATAATTATGTATTGCATTGTACTGCTGCTGCAAAACAACAAAATTCATGACATATGTCAGTGATATTAAACATTTTTCAATTCTGATTCTTAAACAACGCAAAATAAGAAAAAAGAAGCAAGTCAGGTTCCTTCTTTCTCTCTCTCTCTCTCTCATACACACACACGTACGCGCATGCACGCGCGCGCGCGCACACACACACACACACACACACACACACACACACACACCCACGCGCACACACACAGACACACATACATACACACGCCTCCAACCCCAGGGCAAGGTTACAGAAGATAGGACATTACAGCAGAGTACAGGCCCTTTGGCCCACAATATTGTGCTGACCTCTATTTTTTTTACATTCTCATTCCACTTTATTCAACATCAAATACTGACAAGATCTATCCAAAGTGACAAAATATCTTTTCTTCATAAGTACATTGTTTAAGCATTCTGTATACTTTATTATCAAATGTAACACAGATTCAATAATGTTCCATCTGGAAAGAAATCAAGCAGATCTTGGTCATTTTTCTGCTGTTTTCTTAAGATTTATTGAGACAATTTAATAATCTTTAGATCAAGTCCCATAATTATCTAGGCCACACTCAGATGGTGGAGTTAAACTCACTGGGGGTAGTGGGAAATCTAACACAGAATGTAATAAAACTCCAGCAATCTGGCAGACTTGGGTCTTTGGTGATCCCAGACTCCTGATCTCATTACTATCCCATCACGATTGCTATATAGTAGTAGAAAGCATTTTCCTGTAAACCTGTTGATTTTTAAAGGAACAGAAATACACATACATTCCAAACACTGGCTCTAGCTCAAACATAACCATATTGCAACTCCAGTTCCTGGCCACACACTGGACAAATGTCAACCAGATGACTAACCTTCATTATTTATGAACCATTAAATACAAGATTATTGGAATTATACATTTCATCAATCATTTAAATTACTAGACAAAGTGCTCATTGAAACCACTGTATTTACTGATTTGTGACAGCTATACTCCTGTGTAGAGGATCAGCATACTCAGTTTGGTAGCCAGCGGATAAACTCTCCAAGAAAAAGACAATTTCCCTGAAAATTAGGCACAAGGGCAATAACTGAGATGTTTCTTAAATACAAACAATACAAATTTCAGGACCATAAGCATTGAAAACCTGACAATTCACGAGTTTGTGATTCTGCTGCCAGACTAATATATCCACTCCCTGTATTAAATGTCAAGTCCACCATACTTTGGAGACTGGCCCCCGATGCATAGTTTACCCATTTACCCTACCAAAACTGCATCCAAAATCCTCAAGTTTTACTTCAAGAAGTAAAGCACCTCAACAGATTCTTGCGCCCTAGTTTGCTGGTTCAGCCATCCACTAGTTTGCACTTGAATCCAGACAAGATCAAGTACAGATACTGCTTTGGTAGAAGACTGGCAAATCTAGGAATAACACAGGGAGAGATGGACACGTCCTTTTTTGTCCAGTTGAATGAGTTCAAGAGCTTGAAGTGTTTTTAACTCTGCTTCAGTTGCCTTCATGTTGAGTTTCACCACCTGCATCACAGTCAGCGCAGAACTATTTTTGTTCTTTACGACGTGGTCAAAGAGCTGCTGGTAAAGTGTGTTCAAGTTCACAAGTCTTGCAACCTGCCTTACATTTTTTGGCACAGATGTGAACATCTCTTCAGTGACCGGTTCAAACCCACCTCCCAGCTGCTGTGGTGACTGAGGCACTGCACAGGATTCCTCACACGGGTTTACTCCAGGCAAAGTCTCTGACTTCATAACATTCTGTATGGCCCATTGCTCATCTTCTGTCAGGGGACAGGAGTTCAGGTCGCTTTGACTCTGCAGCTTTTGTACTAACTGCAATGTGGTGGCAAGTTTTGTGTGGATGAAGTCTACTGATTTTTTACGCTCCATAACAATCCGATCTGCTTCTTCACACAGCTCACGATACTGTGACTTTATTACCTTCAGTTGCTCTAGCAGTTTTATTGGGGTTTCCTGTTGTGTTCTGTTCTCTGGAAGATTATTCACGATTTCAAGTTCTAGTTTGTGTTCAATATAATTCAGTTCAGACTCTGCCTTCTGGAACATTGCTGCCAGCTGGTTGACCGCGGTCTCCATATTGAATAGTTTACATTCCCTGTGCTGACCTCTTAGCTTGTCAAAGAACAATCTCACCCTTCCCTCCCACATAGCCGACCATCTTTCTATCAACCATGTGCCTATCAAAGAGTCCCTTAAATGTCCCTGATGTATCTGTTTCCACCACCAAAGCTGCATCCCTAAGACCATAAAACACCCCTTTCTGTATATAAAACCTATCTCTGACATCCATCCCCCTATATACTTCACCACTGACCTTAAAATTATGCCTCATTGCATTAGCCAAATCCACACGGAGAGAAAGTGTCTGTCAGTCCACTTGATCTATGTTATCTATGTTATCATAGCATCTTATACACCTCTAACAAATTACCTCTCATCCTCCTTCACTCCAAAGGGAAAAGCCCCAGCTTGTTCAACTTCTCCTAATGCTTCTCCTTTTTTTAGTTGCCTTCAGTTCATTTTTGAAAGCTTTCCAATCCTTTAACCTTTCCAATCCTGTCTTGTCTCCCTTTCTCTTCACCATTTACACCTCGGACTTCAACTACTGCACACAGTCTTGTCATTTTCAGAAGTTTTCGGATGACTCTGCCATAGCTGGATGCATCAGCAGGGGAGATGAGGCTGAGTACAGGGCTATGGTAGGAAACTTTGTCACATGGTGTGAACAGAATTATCTGCAGCTTAATGTGAAAAAGACTAAGAAGCTGGTGGTAGACCTGAGGAGAGCTAAGGTACCAGTGACCCCTGTTTCCATCCAGGGGGTCAAGGTGGACATGGTGGAGGATTACACATACCTGGGGATACAAATTGACAATAAACTGGACTGGTCAAAGAACACTGAGGCTGTCTACAAGAAGGGTCAGAGCCATCTCTATTTCCTGAGGAGACTGACGTCCTTTAACATCTGCCAGACGATGCTGAGGATGTTCTACGAGTCTGTGGTGGCCAGTGCTGTCATGTTTGCTGTTGTGTGCTGGGGCAGCAGGCTGAGGGTAGCAGACACCAACTGAATCAACAAACTCATTCGTAAGGCCAGTGATGTTGTGGGGGTGGAACTGGACTCTCTGACGGTGGTGTCTGAAAAGAGGATGCTGTCCAAGTTGCATGCCATCTTGGACAATGTCTCCCATCCACTATATAATGTACTGGTTGGGCACAGGAGTACATTCAGCCAGGGACTCATTCCACTGAGATGAAAAACTGAGCGTCATAGGAAGACATTCCTGCCTGTGGCCATCAAACTTTACAACTCCTCCCTGGACTTACTTCCTGACAAATTTACATATTACTATTTAACTATTTATGGTTTTATTACTATTTATTATTTATGGTGCAACTGTAACGAAAACTAATTTCCCCCGGGATCAATAAAGTATGACTATGACTATGACTATGGCTATGACTAACTTCCCACTAATTTTTAATATATTGTATGCACTCTCCTTTGCTTTCATATTGTCTTCAATTTCACTTGTCAGCCACAGTTGCCACATGCTCCCTTTAGAATACTTCTTCTTTGGGATGTGTCTATCCTGTGCCTTTCAAATTGCCCTCAGAAACTCCAGCCATTGTTGCTCTGCTGTCATCCCTGCTAGTGTCCCCTTCCAATCAACCTTAGCCAGCGCCTCTCTCATGCCTCTGTAATTCTCTTTACTCCACCGTAACACTGATACATCGAGCTTTATCTCCTCTATCTCAAACTGCAGAGTGATCCTATTATATTATGATCACTGCTCCTAAGGGTTCCTATACCTTAAGCTCCCTAATCAAATCTGGTTCATTGTACAACACAAAATTCAGAATTGCTTTTCCCCTCATGGGCTCAACCACAAGCTGCTCTAAAGAGAAACAAGATGCATTTTCATTCATCTCCCTTGATCTACAGCTGCTGAAATAAGTTAAGGATCACGGATCAGCTTTATTTGCCATATACATTTATACATATTAATAATTCGGCATAGTATGTTGGTCATGATGCAATGAGCAACAAAAAATTATTCAACACTTAGAACTTACTTACTATCTGTTACACCGCTGATGTTTAGAGCAACAAGGAAGGTTTTCCGTCTCTCTCTGTCCATACCATCACACACAGATAAAGAAAGATTATTCATTGGTGTTTCCATAACAATTTCTTTTGACCAGTCAGGGTTGTTAGCCCTGAGCTGAACCCTTGAACCTGGAGGGCTGATGGACAACTCTTAATCTGACCTCTACCCTTTGACCTGTTTGGCATGGGTGACCCTACCAAGAGTTAAAGCACAAAGCCTTGACTCCAGTCAACATAGCTCTCTGGTTCATTGAGGCACATGAACCTCCAAACCCTACGACAAAGTTGTGGTCCTCTTGGAGGAACAATTATAAAGAATAAGGAATTGTATAAGAAAGTAAAGTTAGAGGTTAAAGGGCAGATATGAAATAAAATGTGCATAAATATATAAATACCAGCATGTACAGTATTTACAATGTACACGGTGTTATAAAAAGTGTTTTAAAGTGTTTACAATGCAGTGATGGGGGTGGGGGAGGTAATAGATAGAGGGGGTGGAGGTGCTAACTATAGTGGTTGATCAGCTTGACTAGTGGATAAACTTTTTAGATGGCATGAAGTTTTGTCTTAATAGCCCTGCAGTATGATCACTCGAGCCGAATGCGATGTTCTCCCAGGGGGTTGTCTATTGGTGGGTCCTCGGGTGGCTGTAGAGGCTGATCCCGGATCCACACGTCCTGGTGCAGTGAAGGCAAGAGTAAGTGGTGGCTGTGGTGATGAAGCTGGGGTCTTTCCCAGCTGCTGCATTTTCTCTGCGGAGAAGGAGCCAGCCCTGATGAAGAGCCTCGACTCAAAATGTCGACTGTTTATTCCTCTCCGTAGATGCTGCCTCACCTACTGAGTTCCCTCAGCATTTTGTGTGTGTTGCACAAAAATACTAAGTTAACTTCATTTAGAGGAGTACAACTGTTGCAAAGCACCAGAAAGCAAAGCTCCCAGGGTTTTCCATTTAGATTTATTACCAGCAGTTCAGATTTATCATCAAAGGGCCAGGCATTAACTTAATTTCTGTTTGGGAGAGTTTCTGTTAAATACTATTTTACTAAAATGATTGTGTTTTTTTTTAAGCCACGTATTCATAAGATGCAGACAGATAGGTGCCTGTAAGTTACAGAAAGAAGCTTTATATCTGTTGGAGATTTATTATTCTTTAGAGGTGAATGTAAGGCCAAGATGATAAGAGATGGGTTTTCATTCCCCCATCTCCCTCAGCCCTGAGGCAGCTTGAGTTGTTAGCTCTGTTTAGACAAGCTCTTAATGAGTGTTGCAAATACTCATAAATTTAACAAATCTTGGGGCATCTAACCCGTATGGGAGGCCCACATTGCCGCCTATTTGGGGGGAAATGGATTTAAAAAGCGTCCTATGATAAATGTGCGGGTCAGGATAAATGTCAAATCAGAAGCTTGGCTAACTGCCTTATTTTGTGGTCTTTTCCTTGGCTGACCTGATGGTTACCTTCCTACCATCAATGCTGCCAGTATCAGGAAGGTCCCAGGCAAGGAATTAAGGTTATAAATGGCCAGAATCAATTAAATTAGTTGCTCTAATTTTGATATTTTCTGGTCATATCTGGTTGTTATTTTCCCATTTCTTCATCTTTCACGTTTCCCCATTAGAAGCTATTTTCTGTCGGTTTTTGTTTTGTTTAATTAGAATTTATACTTGGTCTTGTGTTTCCTTTTCTCTGGTTTACAGTGCTCTGCTATATGCTGAGGTAGTGGGGGTTGCCAAGGGTCAGTGTCTTACTACTATCTGTCCATCTGTTAAGCCACAAATAATTGAAAATTTGTTTCATTAGATTTAGGCTTAGATCCTAATTAAGTTTTTTATTGGTTTTTTACAGAGCAACTTGTAAATAGTAGCAGGTGGGGGTGTCTGTGCATGAACTGTGTGAGCTTCTGTCGATCTGTGTGTGTGTTTGTGAAAGGATGTCCTGTATGTGCTTGAATTGTGTGAGCTTCTGTGAGTCTGTGTGTGTGTGTGTGTGTGTGTGTGTGTGTGTGTGTCTGTATCTGTGAGTCTGTGTGTCTGTCTGTCTCTGTGAGTGTGTGTGTGTGTGTGTGTGTGTGTGTGTGTGTGTGTGTCTGTATCTGTGAGTCTGTGTGTGTGTGTCTGGCTCTGTGAGTGTGTGTGTGTCTGTCTGTGTGCGTGTGTGTGTGTGTGTGTGTCTGTATCTGTGAGTCTGTGTGTATGTGTGTGTGTGTGTGTTTGTCTGTGTCTGTATCTGTGAGTGTGTGTGTGAGTGTGTGTGTATATGTGTGTGTGTGTGTTTGTGTGTGTGTGTGTGTCTGTCTGTCTGTCTCTGTGAGAGTGTGTGTGTGTGTGTGTGTCTGTATCTGTGAGTCTGTGTGTGTGCCTGTGCCTGTGTCTGTGTCTGTATCTGTGAGACTGTGAGTCTGTGTGTGTGTGTGTGTGTGTGTGTGTATATCTGTGAGTCTGTGTGTGTGTGTGTGTGTGTGTGTGTGTTTGTCTGTGTCTGTATCTGTGAGTGTGTGTGTGAGTGTGTGTGTATATGTGTGTGTGTGTGTTTGTGTGCGTGTGTGTGTCTGTCTGTCTGTCTCTGTGAGTGTGTGTGTGTGTGTGTGTGTGTGTGTGTGTGTGTGTGTGTGTGTGTGTGTTTGTGTATGTGTGTGCATGTAGATATGATAAAGGCATTTAAAAGACCCTGAGATAAGGGAAGGAAGCCGTACTTGACCCTGATGATCTGTGCTTTCAGGCTTTTGTAACTTCTGCCCGCTGAGAGAGGAGGAGAGAGAATGTCCGGGGTAAGAAGGGTCTTTGATTATGCTGGTTGCTTTACTGAGGCAGCGAGAAGTGTAGACGCTGTTCCCGTGATTATTGAGCTCTGTTAGACAGGCAGGTGGACGTGCAGAGAGTGGGAGATATGGACCATGTGCAGGCAGAAAGGATTGTCCTCATTACTGCAGCACTACACCAGATACAGCATAAGCACAAGAAACTCTGCAGATACTGGAGATCCAGAGCAACACACCAAAATGCTGGAGGAACACAGTAGGTCAGGCAGCATTCATGGAAATGAATAAAGAGACACCGTTTCAGCTGAGACCCTTCTTCAGGACTGAGAAGGAAGGGGGAAGATGCCAGAATAAAAAGTTGGAGGCAAGAGGAAGGAGACTGGCTGGAAAATGATAGGTGAAGCCAGGTGGGTGGGAAAGGTCAAGGGTTGGAAAAAAACAATAAGACCATAAGATATAGGATCAGAATTAGGCCACTTGGCTCATTGAGTCTGCTCCATCATTACATTATGGCTGATCCATTTTCCCTCTTAGACCCAGTCTCCTGCCTTTGCCCCGTATCCCTTCATGCCCTAATCAATCAAGAATCTATCAACCTCTGCCTTAAATATACATAAAGACTTGGCCTCTGCAGCTGCCTGTGGCAAAGAATTGCACAGATTCACCACTCTCTGGCTAAAGAAACTTCTCATCTTCGTTCTAAAAGGACACCCCTCTATTCTGAGGCTGTGTCCTCTGGTCTTAGACTCTCCCACCATAGGAAACATCCTCTCCACATCCAGTCCATCAAAGTTTTTTACCATTCGATAGGTTTCAATGAGGTCACCCCTCATTCTTCTGAATTCTAGTGAATACAGGCTCAGGGCCATAAAACGCTCTTCATATGACAAGCCATTCAATCCTAGAATCATTTTTGTGAACCTAAGGAGGAATCTGATAGGGGAGAAGAGTGGACCATAGGAGAAAAGGAAAGAGGAGGGGGCCCAGGAGGAAGTAATAGGCAGGTGAGAAGAGGTAAAAGGTCAGAGTGGAGAATAGATGAGGGGGTGGGGCAAATTTGTTTACCGGAAGGAGAAATCGACATTCGTGCCATCAGGCTGGAGGCTATACATCATGTATACTGTACCATCCAGTGCTGAAAATCTATCATTGTGATAGAGTCATAGTCCAATCCACACAGACACAGGCCCTTTAGCCCATCCAGTCCATGCTGACTATAGTCCCAGCCACAGAGTGTCAACATCCTGTGTTTGGCCCAAGTCCCCCCAAGCCTCATCCCTCCACGTACATCTCCAGTGCTTTGTGAATGATGCTATTGTACCTGCCTCAACTGCTTCCTCTGGCAGCTCGTTCCATACACTCTGCATGAGGTTATATAACCATATAACAATTACAGCACGGAAACAGGCCATCTCGGCCCTTCTAGTCTGTGCCGAACTCTTACTCTCACCCAGTCCCACTAACCTGCACTCAGCCCATAACCCTCCATTCCTTTCCTGTCCATATAGCTGTCCAGTTTAACTTTAAACGACAACATCGAACCTGCCTCAACCACTTCTGCTGGAAGCTTGTTCCACACAGCTACCACTCTCTGAGTAAAGAAGTTCCCCCTCATGTTACCCCTAAACTTTTGCCCTTTAACTCTCAACTCATACCTCTTAGGTGCCTTTTAAATCTTTCCCCTCTCACCCAAAACTTACACCCCCTAGTTATAAACTCCCCTACCCTGGTAAAAAAAAACTGTTACCCCCCACCTCATCTATGCCCCTGATGATTTTAAACACTCCTATAAGGTCGCCCCTTCATCCTCCTTGAATAAAGACAGATGCTGGCCAACCTCTCCCTGTAATTCAGGCTCTCAAGTCCTGGCAACTTCTTCATAAATCTTTTCAGCATTTTTTCTTGCTTTTACAATCTTTCAACTTGAGACAAATGATACATGAACACGTTGAATTTGAAGTTCTTATAAACATGAGAAAAATCTGCAGATGCTGGAAATCCAAGGTAACACATACAAAATGCTGGAGGAACACTGCAAGCCAGGCAGCATCTATGGAAAAGAATAAAGAGTCAACGTTTCGATCTGAAACCCTTCATCAGGACTGGGAATTCTTATACTATTTAATAAGTAAAGTGGGAATGGTGGGGAATGATCTGATCTCAACATTTAAGGGAAGTTTGGATAGGTACATGGATGGGGGGGCAGGGTATGGAGGGCTTTGTGGGAGGGCTCTTGTTCAGCTGCAGGTTGAAGGGAATAGGCAGATTAATAGTTCAGCACGGACTAGATGGGCTGAAGGGCCCATTTCTGTGCTGTAATGTTCTATGACTTCAATGAGGGATCAGCTAAGAACAGCAATGGCCAATACCAGAGGTGAGGGGAGATGTCCGAAGTGGGTTTTCTTCATACAGAGAGTAGTGGGTGCATGGAACACACCGCCAGGATTGGTGATAGACCACAGGACCATAAGATATAGGAGCAGAATTAGGCCTTTTGGCCCATTGAGTTTCTCTGCCATTTCATCATGGCTGATCCAATCTCCCTCTCAGCCCCAATCTCCTGCCTTCTCCCCATATCCCTTCTTGCCCTGACTAATCAGGAATCGATCAACCTCTGCCTTAAATATACATAAAGACTTGGCCTCCACAGATGCCTGCGGCAAAGAATTCCACAGATTCACCACTCTCTGGCTAAAGAAATTCCTCCTCATCTCTGTTCTAAAGGGATGTTCTTATATTCTGAGACTGTGTCCTCTGGTCCTAGACCCCCCCCCCCACCATAGGAAACATCCTCTCCACATCCACTCTGTCACGGTGGATGAGTGAGTGTGTGTGTGTGTGTGTGTGTGTGTGTGTGTGTGTGTGTGTGTGTGTGTGTGTGTCTGTGAGTGTGTGTGTACAGTATGTGGGTGGGTGAGTGTGTATGTGTGTGTGTGTGTGTGTGTGTGTGTGTGTGTGTGTGTGTGTGTCTGTGAGTGTGTGTGTACAGTATGTGGGTGGGTGAGTGTGTATGTGTGTGTGTGTGTGTGTGTGTGTGTGTGTGTGTGTGTGTGTGTGTGTGTGACCTTATACACTGATCATTATACACTGACCTTATACACTGACCATTTAACACTGACATTATACACTGACCATTATACACTGACCTTATACACTGACCATTTAACACTGACATTATACACTGACCATTATACACTGACCTTATACACTGACCATTTAACACTGACCTTATACACTGACTATTATACACTGACCATTATACACTGACCTTATACACTGACCATTTAACACTGACCTTATACACTGACTATTATACACTGACCATTATACACTGACCAAAAAACACTGACCGTTTATTCTCCCTCTTGCAGTTCCGTGGTTCCCTCGTGCAATTCAAGATTTGGACAGATTCGCAAACCAGATCCTGAGCTACGGGTCAGAACTTGATGCTGATCATCCTGTAAGAAGCTAATTTCTGGGAAATTTACCCCCTAGTGTTATATAATACAGATGGGGATATCACAGGAAGCTAATGTGGGGCAGAGAGCAGACTGGCTAAATGATGCTGCACAATTTCAAGCGATTGTAAGGGGAGGCAAGAACAGTTAGATATGATTCTGTATTTACAGCATCCGTTAGTTCGTTATGTCTCGTGTTGTTGGACGTGGGCGATCATGATCTTTTCATGACCATGATTGCTCTTGGAAAAGTTTTTACAGAAGTGGTTACTATTGCCTTGGCAGTGTCTTTACAAGGTGGGTGATCCCAGCCATTATCAGTACTCCCCAGAGATTGTCTGTCTGCCTGGTGTCAGTTGTCACGTGACCAGGATTTGTGATATGCACCAGCTGCTCATAAAACCATCAACCACTTGTTCCCGTGGCTTCACGTGATCCTGATCGTGGGCTAGGCAGGTGCTACACCTTGCCCAGGAGTGACCTGCAGGCTGGATGGTCTTACACCTCCTTTTTACAACCATATAACCATATAACAATTACAGCACAGAAACAGGCCATCTCGGCCCTTCTAGTCTGTGCCGAACTCTTACTCTCACCTAGTCCCACCGACCTGCACTCAGCCCATAACCCTCCATTCCTTTCCTGTCCATATATCTATCCAATTTAACTTTAAACAACAACATCGAACCTGCCTCAACCACTTCTGCTGGAAGCTCGTTCCACACAGCTACCACTCTCTGAGTAAAGAAGTTCCCCCTCATGTTACCCCTAAACTTTTGCCCT